>NC_135259.1:7160973-8410973 GCF_964204865.1 Styela clava | reverse complement strand
ATTGATTTTAAAAATATTAAATCTTCAAATTTGAAGTCTCCCTGTTCTTTAGACGAGTATGCTGATTAATTGCTTATTTTTTAGAGCATAATTCGTTGAAGTTTGACAGACTGACCCACTGTGCCCCAGGGTCTGTCCGGATATGCCCCACAAGTGGGGTACAGAGGGACACTTGACAGACGTTTTTCAAAGCATTTTGGTAGTAAGATGTGTGTCGCAAGGGAATTTCTTATTCGCTGAATAAAAACTACATTTACCCCACTATGCATTAGTCCCGCCAACTTAACTTTTTATCACCAGGTGTACCCAAACAAAACGTTGTAGCTCATGACTAACTTTAATATCAAGTCTCTCATCAACAAGTTCCAGTCAGTAATTTGCCTAATTTATAATACAAAATATCGAGTTAAAATAAACTCAAAATGGACCAAGACCAAGAAGAGCCTGAACTCGGGTACAATGGAGAGTAAATTGCCTTTCCCCTCAACTTGTCGTTATTCAGTGATAATGCATCTATCGATCCAAACTTTTCGACAACTAGTATTGCATTGTATTTCGCAAATTCGAGTCGAGTCCGTATACAGTCGCCAAATCAGTGGGCGCTTTGTCTGTGATTCATGTTTTTTGAAAAGAAATGATAACTGTTCGATGATTGAAATCTATCCATCTTGGTTTTTCTCAAATACCGATGGGCTGATTATAGAGTGCCTTTTATTTATTTTCAAAAATAGCACATTGCTCGCTTGTACGTATTGTGCTATAAAATCTAATCTATTACCTGGTCGATTCCCCTACTAGTCTGGATCCGTTTTATGGTGGTCATCCGTTATTACCCGTTGCATATTCATTTATATATAGGTGAGGATTAGAACATCAATATTTTCTTAGATATTTGTACCAGTGTATGAACAATTGTTACGTAGATGACAAAATAATTTTGATGACGACACTAAGGGATGATAATCTGTAAAATCTTTCAAATTTTGAACAAACATACTTATTTATACTAGACTTTTAAACCAGGAGAAATTTTAGGCGTTTTTAGTTATTGAGATGTGACGTTAAAACATAGTAAGGCCAGATATATCGAATAAGAGAAAATTGTTTGCGAAACATCTAACCTTCCATGGCCATATAATTCCGTTTGGTATCCATGTCTTCTTATGCAGCGTTTCCCAACCTTTTTTGGTCACGGACTATTTTTTCACCGGCGAAAACCTTTGCGGACTCAAGGTGCGTTTATTGCAGGGGGCAATAAAACCAAGCACAACATAATTTTAACAAATTTCAACAATGGCCTTTTCTGTCGCACAACATTCAATCCATGACAACGACGAGAATTTGACATGTCTTTCTATTTTAATTTATTTGTGTTCATAGTAACTCGCGGTTGCGTCGACTTACGACAAGATGAAAGCATTAGTTTTTTAAAATGCCACGGCAATCTTCGAACATGAAAATGTGAGCATATATTGCCCGATTATATTTAGGTATATTAATTATAGATATATAGATTATATTAATTTAGTTGTGGTCATTTTAACTTTGTGTTGACGAAATAAAAGCAATAGTACTCAGAAAATATCATGGCAATCCGTGGACACAAAAATGCGTGGTAAAGTGCCTAATTATATTTTGATTCGTATTTTTGTGAATTCTACAAATTTGAGCTGTTCGTACAACACCTACGGCAGTACTGCACGTACCAATGTGGGGGCAGTAAAGCGAAGAATACAAAGGGAAAATTGCCTAAAAAAGTGTTTTCAATTGGTCGCGGACCACCATAAAACAAAAAAAAAATGGGCTCTCCGTTTCATTTTCAGTATTTTGTCTGGCCGCTTTTCAATTTAGGAAATTTGGGTCGCCACCATTACCACCTACCAAAAATAAATAAATTATTTATTCCTCGTTGTTCGAACTCGCGAGAAACACCACTTAGGTATCTATCGACGCTTGTGTACAGCAGACTCTTGTTTTCGTCGGAAATCCGCAAGCGAGTTGTGAAATCTCATCGTTCAATGAAGCGACGCGCGAGTAAGGTTTCCTATATGGTGCACAGTCTTTGATACAGCCAGAGACGAATGCCACTGTCAACATCAAAACGGTTTTTAGATTTTGTTTTGATGGTGACAAGATCAGAAAAGCCAGATGGGCTGTGGCAAGTCATAGGCTTACTATCAGTGAAGAAGCTTTCATGCTAAGTAGTGGCTAAGAATACGAAATGCCACTTCATAGCTACATTCAGTCTGTCATCTAGATTGACTTTGGTGAAGCCAACGCCAATGCGACTGTCTCCATTTTCGTATTGTGGGCAATATGATGAAACAATTCACGTATGGAAAAGTGAATTCACCCTGAAATCGCAAATAACCTGTTCATGTAATGAAACTGCGGTGAACGCCTGAACGGGAGATTTTGTTTTAGAATAAAAGTATGCAAACTAAGTTGCTTTATGATCAATTATTGGTCTTGTGTCGTGGCCCCTCTTGAACTGCTGCATCGGCCCCCGGTTGAGAACCACTGCTATAGACAGTGTTTTGATATGTAAGGCCGATGAAATCCTTTTTTTAAAACTCCAAGCAATTGCAGGTTTCTTACTTGGGTAGTCATAATAATTTGTCTATGACATGAAAGGTAAGGTGATCACGAGCAGATGTAAAATAGATTTAGCATGGTTTACGTTATTTATGCATCAAAACTTGTATACTCCACGCTTGGTATACAGTAAAAAGATATCACCTATATGGAAGTTGATTAAGACGTGGGTTCCTTTGTGTTGTCATCAAATTGTTACAGGCTGATATTTAAATTTACTTTCTGGTCGTTGCTAATACATAAACCGACAACACAGTTGCTGATGCATCATCGGCACAGTCTTGGAGACAATAAGTTATAGTAGGGAATACAGAATTACCGTAAGCACAATTACCTAACCAAAGTAGCCGCTGACAGGTATACCGAATGGTCATTTCGCGGTTATCCTGTCCATTCTGGGCAAAGTCATGAATATGTATATATATATTTTTTCATTCTGCTTTAACTTTGTTGTGCCCATTTGCCTGCATGGATGGCTAATAAAAAACGATTTGATTGATTGATTGAATTATTTGTGATTATTTTAGGTTACAGTTTTTAATTGTGATAATTTTTATACTTTAAGAAATCATATAGCACGGATAATATTTTTTTTAGATGCAAAGAAATTTCAAAAGAACGTAACACACGCATTTAATAACAGGTTCGGTGGTATTAACCATGATAACAAGTAACCTATTTTAAAAGATTCAAATCTCGTTTACTAAGACAATTCAGGAAAATGTAAAATGCCATAAAGGTCCTAGATCCTCGGCTCTAGCTTCTTAAAAGCAACACGGCTTTCGCCACCAACCCAAATAATGCATGTCGCTGGAACATTTATATATATATATATATATATATATATATATATGACTTACCATATTCCTTGTCGACGGTGTTGGTAATCGAGCAGTAGACTGCGTTTGAGTAGAGTTGTAGCTCATTATACGTTCACCGAAGAAAAATATCACTGGGCAACTGTATTTTACTAAATAGCCCATGGGTTTCAGATACTGAAGAAATGTTGTCTTTCAATCGTGGGTTTACATTATTAAAATAGTGTATTTCCAAATCAAAATTATTTTATAATTAGAGGAATATATCGATTTGAAGGCGGTATTTTTTTTTATAAACAAAGCCAGCTACCCAAACTAGTAAATATCTTACATGTGGGATAGTACGAGTTGGACCCTTTGTACAATGCTATTAGACGTACGGTCATTTACATATAACAGATTGAAGAGTTTGGGAAAAGGGAAGGACAAAGAAATATTTTACATGCATACTTGATTATAATTTTATGCCACGATTTAAATCAGATGCTAACCACAAGTGTTTATGTGTTATACAGCTATTCTAAATTTAGCTTCCAATAACGCACCCAGCATAATAGTATCATTGGCACGTTATGAATATTTCCAGGGGCGGATTAAGCCCCTTTGGTGTCCTAAGCACTGAATACTTTGGTGTTTGGTGACCCCTCATGTGTAATTTAATTATAAAAACAATAAACCACATAAGTGTATTATTCATTAAAGATAATCACAACCAACAGTAAATAGAACAACTTTTACGAACATTTTTAGGTTTTTTAACTGTTATATATATAGCCGATATATATATCGGCCGTTTACTGCCGATATTATATATATGCAAACACGCAATATCGGGCCGATATATCGGTTGGGCTAATCCTGAGGGAGTGTGACAATAAAGATTCATGCCTCCAGTCTCAACGTGAATCAAAATACCATAGCATACAAGTCACAACTGTAGTTTGAAATTTTACCGGTACCTAGTAGTCTACCTCAAAGTGGTTCAAGGTTGCTATGTTGAAGGACCGCAAAAACTTTTGAGGAGCTCTCGCGGGCCGCAAGTCGGAGAAAACCCAAAAGTGATCAAAATATCGCGAGTTTACTTACTTTAAATTTAATAAACAACGAGAGTTCACCGTTCTAATCAGACTATTATCATGTTGCATGAGTGGCGTTCTTTTAAAGAAGATATATAAAGCCTTCAGTTATTTTAAAGTTAATTACCGTTGTATTTTGCGCATCTCGCGTTTAATGTCGCTTCAAATTATATTCTTTCGTGACAGATATTACTCACACTATGTGATGGGCAAGGAAATACATTTCCGCCGTGTTCTCTTATGTCACCTTTCTTGCGACACTCATTTCATTACGAATTGTTATATTGAGTAGTTTAAAAACTTGCAGCGTAAGCAAGCTTAGTGACATCGTCAAATACCAACCAAGTCCGTCTCAGTTGGTATTTCGGGTCCTAACTGAAAAAAAAACTGGATTACGCAGCGTTAAGTCGGCTCTGCGTTTCGTCACTACTGTCACATGGCCGACGCTTGTAAACAGAGGAGTGTTTTTACTAAAATAAAGGCACAAAGCGTTAGAAAAAGGGTTTGAATTTTGGGATCCCAACCCCAGTTGGAATATCTAAAAAAAAAACTCAAAAACGTTACTCCATTAGATACAAATATACGCTAAAATTGTTCTGTGAGCCGCACGGAATGGATCAGCATGACAGAGTTTGGACCACCCTGGTCTACCTTATCAAGAAACTCCCGACTTTGCTGACCAATATATCGTTGAAATGCGATCGTGGAACCGCCACATAGTGTAAATAGTTCATTGGTTCAATTGTTGAAGAGAATAAAAAGTTTGAAAATAAAAATGCGACAACAAGGTGAATACTAGAAAGAAAAAAACAACAACAACAATTTAAGGAAACGACTCATAGGCCCATTTCGTGTCCAATAAATAAGTTTCAGTGTTCATTTTTAGTAAAGAAGGTTAATATGATACATGAAGACAAAAAATAAGCGAACATTTTGAAGTTTGACTCGCCTGGTGAACTCGTAATATTTTAATAAATACCGATAAACTATATAAAATTCTGCTCTAAAATTTCTGTGGTGCCCCTCTTTTCTTGGTGCCCTAAGCACGTGCTTATATTGTTAAATGGTTGATCCGGCGCTGCTTAGAGTGATTAAAGTATTTCTGGCGCCAAGAAGATCTTCCGCTGTTGGGTATATGATGTTGGGGTATATACACTCCGATTCATCGAATACCTGAAAAATTTGAGACTATTTTATAAATAGCGTTGTATTTCAAAAATAATTATCATAGTAAATATTGGTATGGACTAATCACGGCGCCACGGTTTCAGTTTTGAGACCTTATTTTACACACTTTGGAGTTATTTCATTTTATATGATTATGGCAATATTTATTTTGTGCTAAAAAAGTACTATAGTTTTATTTTATTAAATGCGTTTGATGTTTCCTGAAGCGGTTACTTAATAAATAAGATCTTCGCCCAAGTTCCTAAACTTGCGGTTGTATGCGAAGTAAAAGTTAATTTGTTTCCTGCACTTGTTACACTTCAAAAATTACCTTCAAATTTATTACAATCAACAGTCAAGATAAATGTTGAATAATCTGATGCAAACACAATCTTCTTGTTGCCATTTTCATAGGACTCAGCAGTGATAATAAACACATAAATTTAACA
Source organism: Styela clava (assembly GCF_964204865.1). Lineage (NCBI taxonomy): Eukaryota > Metazoa > Chordata > Ascidiacea > Stolidobranchia > Styelidae > Styela > Styela clava. The sequence continues at coordinate 8,404,868 of NC_135259.1, read as the reverse complement.
AATGTTTGTGTTACAAGTGGTCACAGTCGAAAGTAATTTTTACTTACAGTATACAAATATTGAAGGGATTACATCATAAACAAGAGAGCTATGCTCAAATATATAGACACGTTACGCTGATATTAAAAGTAATAGCCTTCCAGAAAAAAAATTCCATCATTAACTACTGAAAATTTCAAAGCAATTGGTCCAGTAATGAAAGAGAAAAGCGACTTTTTAAAAACGTGTCAAAGAACAAGAACAGGAACAATAAGAACAACGACTATATTGCGGAAACTGGCTGTAATCTAATCACAATGTTTGGTTGCATTAAAAAGTACTCATATTATAGCGTTACAATCCCAGTGTAACGAAATGCCTTTACATATTATACATTATAGAAAATGTCTACATTACAAATGCAGAATGATTCCTCATGACAGCGGAATTACAGCACATTTATTCAAACAGTCGTGGGAAGAATATTTTCTTTACAAACCGTCATTTGCAACGTTTATTATGAAAACAACCAACAGCTTTTTTACCAACTTCTTTGTTGCAAAAGATGTCAATTTCAAGATTCCTCCCTGGGTAATGAAGCCACCGCAAATTGATACAACGTTAACGATTTATGGTACAACATGTTCACCAACAATACTTCAAACGTCATTTCTTGACCATATACACGAAAAACTATCGAGACTATGTACAAGTATTTACTGACGGTTCGAAAAATCCATTTGGCGTAGGTGCTGCATATTATGTGCCTCAAGCGAAAGTAGAGCAAAAACTGAAATTACATCATAAAAACTATTAATATTCCGGGGCTAAAAAGTTTGGGAAGCGCTAGCTTAGGGTAGGGATAGTGGGAGTAAGCCGCCAGCAATCCTCTGGTACTAAATTATCATCTACTGGATTTGAACCTGCGAATCTAAGCGGGGTAATCTTAGGTTAGAAATCAAGCGTAGTCCTAAGGCTTAGCACTATGCGCCACTCAACGCGAACGTAGTCAACTGCAGTGCACTGACATAGATACTAAACATATTAAATACGTCTATACCCTTACGCTGGATGACGAAATCTCAGGATTGTTCTTTATGGCGTACATACCTGTATCATGATCGCTTTTTACCAAGAGGTCTACTGTAGAGACAGACTCAAATTGCTTCATACAGAACTATAGAGTCTCCGCGAACTATTCGTTTACTCAAAATGACATTAATAAAATTTAAGAAGAAGCAAATACATCCGAGTTATTGAATAGCGTATTTTCAAATCACTCATTAATATTAATCTGTAAGTAACAATTTGGTTTTGTTACGTTCTTATTGTGGGGCTCCGTAAATAGCAGTCTACCTCTTCACGAGCTTCATAACACCAAATATGTGAATCAGTCGTTGTCGTCGGTATGCACTTGTCTTGAGCAGTCAATTATCGTATTTACTTTACATAGAACCGTGGTTAATGCTGTTGCTGATGTTATGTCTCTGCCGTTTGGTTTGGGCGGAGAAATTACCTTTACTGTAGGCCAGGACCGCACCTAATTATTTATTTTGGATCATTAGCCCCAGTTTTTGAATTCCTATTATACAATGACTTTCATAGTTTTGAATATATACGAAAAGAACTATAACACCATAATAAACAATTTTAATTTGCTACTAACCATTAGCCGTCGAGGAATTGCCCGTTTAAGGAGGCCAAAATATCATTTCTGGAAAGACCGGACCCAAATAAATTTTGAAGTTTTGTTTGCGGACCTTCGATAAAAATAGTTGAGTAGCCCTGCAGTAGGCATCGAAACAACGACCCATTGTGACTCCATTTTTAAGGACATCGCCGTCACGTTATTGTAAGAAAACATTCTTGACTGCGAAAGTCAATGAGCTAAGATTTGTACGTCAATTTAGAGAATGCATTGATATAACGCTAAACACGCCGTTATTCTTTCATGGAGTGGAGGGAAGGTTACATTTTTGATGATATCCACGTGCGCGTTTACTCGAAAAACAAAACAGACAAATATAATGGAAATGCTGAATTCTTTGTACTAAGCTCCCGTCACTGATGTAAAAATGTGAGATCTGAGATAAACGGTTCCATTACATTTAAACCCGTGTACATTTGAACCCACGTACATTTGAACCACGTACGTCTGAACCCACGACAATTGCACCTGCGTACTATTGCACTTATGGAAATTTATTTGTTTTACGGATATTTGTACATGGTTCAAATGTACGTGGGTTAAAATATACGTGGGTTTAAGTGTACGGTCACCGAGATAAACACCCCCGAAAATACTATGAACTAGGTATTATGCGATTAGAAAATGTATGAAGCAAATCCTAACCGTCATCTTCATTCTGCAACTTTGAGATCACGCGTTAGAAGCGTGATCGGATCGTAACGGCAACCTGGAGTAATTAAAGTAATAAGTTGAAAATATTTGATTACAACAATCAGTTAGCTTTTTTGTCAAATATTTGTGCGCGGGAAGCCACAAGCGACATCGCAGTCACAAATGTTCGTCGTAGGATAAGGTTTGATTTTGTGTAGAATGTATGGACAGCTACCTGTTGGGTTATGACAGCGAGTTTGAAACAATATTCAGGTGAGCTAAATGTTCTTTAAACCTATTGTTTTCATTGCTATTCCATTGCTTTCATATTTCTATTGTATAAGTGGTAAATTAGAGGTTTTCGGGCCTATACGAACTGGAATTATTAACTAAATACAGAAGTCTAGATTGGTGGGTGATTCTCTTTTGTATCGAACGGGTTCCATTGTTTCCTCAAAACTGGTTGAACTTAAAAGCTATATGACAATACATAGACTTATCATATTAAGAAATTTAAACGTAATATACTGATCTACGTCACTACGTAAGCTGCATTCAACAGGACAAGATTTACATGAATGTAATGCATAACTTTCAAAACTTTCGCAAATGTAGCGCAAAATCAATGGTTTATTAGAGATTCGCCGTAGCCTTTTCCCTTTCATATTTTATTGTGTATAGGGTGCTCCCAGAGTATTCGTACCAAGATGGCGCACAACCTGAACACAGTATGTGTACCTAGTTAGGGTTCAGGTTGTGCACCATCTTGGTACGAATACTACCGGATCGCCTTGTATAGATTGGATCTTTGTACAAAGACCCTATCAACCTTTAAAATAAGAGAATTAATAATTATTCAGTTTAAGTTAGCAATGCAGATTGCGCTGGGAATTCAATTTTTAAATCATTCCTAACCCCAAATGGATAATTAATAATATGTCATTTTAAAACGTGGCGGGAGCGTTGGCAGAAGATCCGATAGATTCAGTCCCGCTGTTCATTGAATATGCTAGCTACAGTTCTGCGACAGTTTATTTATCAATATTTTAACTTTTTTTCAGATGCAAAACTATTAAAGGTTGTAGATTCAAAGACACAAAGCAACGAACGAGGAATTTTACAAGTAAATATCATTTAAACATTTTATTTGACTTTCGACGCATATTTTATTCCTGTACACCACTGTTTTCGTTTAGAATGCTAAACAATTAGATGCAAGCGCACCGCGTCTCGGGTCTTGCGATCAAAGTCGGCATTGCCACTTATTTGATCGTGTGTTTTCCCTCGAAATTGTAAGATTTATATTTTCACAAGTTTTAATAATTGTCTTTCGAATCGAAGTTCCAAAAAAGTACAACCCACGTTCACGTTTAAAAGGCTAAATAGTTCAATGCAAGCCAACATTGTTACGCTGTATATTTGATCCTGTGCATTCTATCGAAATTTAAGATTTAGATTCTGTCCATGTTTTAATAATTGTGTTTTGAAGCAGAAGTCCGAAATAGTACTATTATTATAGTACCTTGTATCAAACTGGTGTACCCTTTGCGCCCTCTAAAATTCGTTGCTCGCTTCTCTGCTGAATAGCGATCCCCAGTGTGCGATCCCCATCGTGAACAAGGTGATAATTTTACAAGTTACTGATCAGAGGTAATTAGTCATATACTCCATGAAACAGTTATAAAAGTTCATTGGGTGTTTTACTTTTATTGTAATATTTGCAACTCGTGCAGTTTGAAAACTACACCTGGTATGTTATAAAATATGGAGCTGTATTTATGAAATTGAATGATTACATATACCTGTAACTGTAAGGTCGATGAAAAGCAATTTCTATGGTAATCTATAATATTTGAAATTTAATGGCAATCGCTGAATAAATTTTATTCGTCTAAATTTTCTTAGTTTTGTGTATTTAACAAAAAATCGGAGGAAAGTTTGGCTTTTATGAAATCTAATGTCGAAATTTACCCGTTACGTATTTTATTGAAACTAACGTCTATTTTTTGCTTTGCAGTGTCTCTGTCAAATAACATTTGTCTGAATTAACTACCTAATGACATAGTTGGCTCAACGAAATTTAGTTTAACTCAAATTTAGAATTACCTTGCACAAAATCATGACATATATATTGATTTTCAGTTTTTTCCAACACTGCTTGAAAGTTGACAGAACAATTTATCATTGTAGCAAAAGAAATTCGTCAAGTGCCAGCTTTTCATCACTGAGTGAGATGGAGGCCTATCAAGTCTGAAGAGCAAGTATGTAATCAAATCATTTGAAAGCTTTTCAATTTAGATGTCTATAGTATAGATAAATGATATATTGTAATTTTTTCGAAAAATCTACATACAAATATTACTTTCTATATATTGAGTATAAGTTTTGGTTTGTGTGTCAAATGAAATTTTCTAAAAATTACAATCTCAAAATTTCATCATAACATGATTCGCACAACTACCGTTTTATTCTGGCTGCTGAGTCGATCCAGTGAATAAGGCTAGGGCCATGTTTTAGAAATAAAAATTAAGCTTTTTTTGGTTCCCTCCCAATAGTCGAGGTACAAGAATGCATTAAATTGATCTTATTTTTGTCAGTTTGGGCATCAATGCTCGCTCATAATTGTTTATGACAAAATCTGTTAAACCAAACCATGCTCATTTCGTAGTATCGCGGAATTAAATATTCTGTCCTACGAATTAACTGTAGCAATATCCGGTGAATGATGGCATAGTCAGTACAGCGTAAGGGCTAACTGCTGTGTTGTCCCATCTGCTGTCGTTTCGTTTAATCGTCCAAACCGAAAGGCCAATTTCTATCTTGTAATGTCAGTCTATTTAAAGGTTATTAGGCCAGCATAAATAAAAGACGTTTCACCGCAATAGGGTGTCACGTTGAGATTACGACAAACAGTGAATTTTTTTCATATTGATACTTTAAGTTCAGCACGTGTATATCTGCAGAGATACTGTAAGAATTTGAACTATGCCTCGTTAAGTGTAATTCGGTCAAAGCACAACCCCAACAAAAACCATGCAAATATTAAAACTTTTTGTTTAACTTGTTGTTTATCATAGAGTGCCTATATATACTAATATGTCTGACATGTCTGGAAACGTAGTCCTGGCCTTTTTCATTAATCTGATGAGCGTTTTTGCCACAAATGGTAGTTGACACTAACTACCATACTATATAAAGTAATCAGGCTAATTTTTTAAATGTAACTGTAGCTCATTGTGACCTGTACGCTCTGGTAGTTCACAGTTGATATTCATGCCAATGATGTTCCCAACTATTTCAAACTGGAATCGCCGTTGATCTTACACCTTAGAGCAACTAAAATTTCCAAAAACGATACTGTATGAATTATATTCAACCAAGCGTAAACTCCTTCTTGATTCTTATCCCCTTGCTAAAAGTCCTAAGTTATCATTTCATCCATGTTCATAACTATTTAAAAATAGAGACATAGAAATATGTGTCATATTTTCCCTATTGTTAGTGCGGGTCACGTCATGTTATGCCTAATCATGTGCATTAAGAATAGCTTAATTAATGTAACCTCTTCTATATAATTTCTACTAAATGGTCTCTTTCATATACGGTACTCACCGTCAATATAAGATATAGTGGTTTCAAAACTATAGAATTCTTACTTTTTAAATTAGATATTAGGAACTTGGGTGTCGCTGCTCGATAGCCAGTTTGGTTCCCCGCGACGTCCCTTCCCCAGTAAAACGGTGTAAATTTTCTTTGTGTCGTATTTTATGGTTGTGATACTTTTTGCTGGTTGGAAAAAATAAACTTGACTTAATTAATCGTATACCCCCTTTGGTATCAGTTAACCATGACATTCGTGTTCACATGTGTTTCGAACTAAAATCGCATTAAGTTTCCAATAACGAGTATATTATTATATGAGTGAGTAGAATCAAGTGCATCAATATGCATCAATATAATCGGGAATCCTTTAGTATTGGTTAACAATGGGATTTGTGTCCCAAACTAAAATTTCGAAGGTTACTATATATGAGATCCCACCAATTGTAAATCTACTATAGTCAGCCTATATCCCTATTGCTAGTAGCCTTATGTTCATAAGTGTTTGAATCTTGGAATATATTCCTTATTTCTCTATCGTTTATTCCCTAGTTATGATCTGTCATGTTCTTATATTTATATATATAATGTCTAAAATGTCTTTGGCTGAAGTTATTTATAAATATATATTTTCAGGTCTCTGGGATGGGAAGAGAAGACTATAGAGAACTTGAAGGTAAAATATAACACACTAATAAATAATTCACTAGTTAAAATTTAGATAATGAGAAACATAGCACACTGACAGATCATTCCGAATAAGTAATATTTATAATATTGAAAATCTGCAAATAATATAGAATGAACGTCAATGAATATCAGTACAAGTTGTTGTCCTCGTATCTTTAGAACAAGCATAGCTTATAACAAGAGCGTGGAGGGGCGTAAAGGTAATTAGAAACAGGAATATTTGTTAAATTTTATCTTTTCCGCCTTATTTTTGATATTTACATTTCTTAATAGCCGTATTTTCAACGTGCTATTCAATGAATATAAATAAAATTTATATGATGTGTTGCAATATTATACACCATTCATTCCAAAGTATTGTTAGTAAATAAGGGGGGGAATCTGAATAATTTGTCAATGAACTGAAAATTAATATTTTTATTTTATGTATCCAAAGTATAAGCATAGCTTCTCTGTGCTCCTGTCAAATTACATTTCCCGTAACTTATAAATCTTAAACTTATTAATGACTTAGTTCGAACAACTATATTTATTCAAATCAATATTATACAAAATTTACTTACAGTTCATTATCTCGCATAAAGTTCAGCTTTCTAAAACTCTTCTTGAAAGCGGAAAAGACAGTTTATCATAATACATCAAAAGACATGCGGAGTTATTTGTCCGATTATGCATCACTGAGAGAGGTGGATGAATCGAGTCTAAAGAGCAAGTATGTTATTAAAATCTTCTGAATCTTTCTAATTTACATTCATCACAAACAAGTTAGAATACTATATTATAAAAATTGGTGAAGAAATAAATGATAAAGAGGTGATCCGCAACCCAATTTCTTGATTGCGGCATTATAAAATATTAAAATTAAAATATAAAACGGAAGATATCACCATGAGTTTTGTTTTAGCAGTCTCGCAGCAGATTGAATACGCTTTTTAGACATTGTAAATCACAAAATTTGGTGTTATGTTAGGATTTCTTTAAAATATATACCATAATAGTTGTTAGCGAGAATCATAACGTGTTTCTAATTTGATGACGTTTTACGTTGTTACGCAGACGTTGCAAACGTATCGACGCAGCATTATTGCGACATAGTCCTGTTTCTCGATTAATCCCGGGAATTCTAAATTATCGCCACGCTGCTTCGAGGAGTTGGCACCTTCTGTCTTGTATACAGTGTAATCTATTGCGCTAGGAGTTGTTTATCGTGTTTAATATTGGGTTTACTATTCGCGGTTAGGATAAACGATTCGAATTCAAGTTATTAATTGGGTTTAAAATCAACGGTTCATACTGGAGTTGTAATATAATGTAGGGATACAGGTTAGGGTTGTAATATAGTCCAAATAGAATGATAAATGCTGTTTCTTGTATTTAGTCACATAAGTTAAGTTGTATTTACTTTGGATTATAATTGTTGAATTGAGTTGCCTGGAGATCCTAAACAATCGGTATGTAAATATTGTTTTATCGTATGATTTATTCTGTATTTTAGTATTGTGAATACTATTTTATCCTATGTGATTTAATCTGTACATAATTGTGACATATGGTTATCTGCTAATTGATGTGAATTGTTATTGCTTATAAAATGGTAATGCTGTTATATTTGATTAATTGTGCCATATAAGCTATTTAGTTTTATCTATTATTTTGGCAGAAAACCGTTCCATTAACAACGTTCCATTAACAACGTTCCTTTACGTTCCTCATACCCGGTATCAAGATTTACGTTACGTTCCATTAACAACGTTCCGTTTCCGGTACCCGGCAAGTTCTAATTTCCTGATTCAGGTTCGAGATTTGATTTGAAGTGTCTGTTGATTGTTATTAAAGATATTCACCGATTTCAAGTTGAATTATATTGGGGCAGCATTTGAAAGGCACAGAAGAATCTGGCGGCACTTTAATCGCTGTTTACAGACTTTAATCGCTGTTTACAGACTTTAATTGCTTGAAAGCACGGACTAGTTGTAACAATTAACCGATATAGGTTGGGATCAGGACTGGGGTATTGGGACGCGTTTTTGAAGTCTCCAATCTCTTAATGTGCGTGAGAAGTAACCAGGCTACATAGAATCGAGCGCAACAATAGTAACTGAAATCGAAACACAGTAAATTGTGCACGCGATGTACTTTTGTCTATTCTGAAACTAACTACCTATGAAGCCGCATACGACTTTTTCTCGGTATGTGATGTGATATATAAAATAATTAATGCAAGATATCTAGATCGATTTTTTTTGCAATAATTTAAATTACAATCGTTCGTATTTTGTCTAAATCTTGGGATATTTCAAACGGTGAAACCTTAAAAAGAATCAGAGTGACAGGCCTGCGGCGGGGCGGATTCAGTGTTGTTACACTTGGTTTCACTGTTCTTCATTTCAAGTCCGCTGATCGAGTTTTTGAGTTGTAATGATTTTATATTGTCGTAAGACGTAAGTCGTCGCAACTGCAGGTTTCATTGAACACACTTAAGCCAATAAATACAGCATTTTAAATATTGCCGCATCCAGGGGCGCAGCCAGGATTTTTCAATGGGGGTTACGACGAAATTAAAAAAGAGTGCGCCAAAAGTGCAATTCACGACGACGTAAGGCGTTTAATAAACTAAAATGTATGGTCGTTCACAGCGAAATTCCACAGTTACGTTGTAGCCCATCTCTCTTTGCCTGATGGTGTTGGTGAATATTTTACAAGTCGTATTTCAAACGTCTACTATTAATCCGTAGTCAGCGGGTACCCGCATTTAGAAATAAAACATTAAAAATTCGGGAAAATTAATTTCAGAGAGAACTAAAACTCGCAGATGTCAGTAGTGTCATAATGGTTTATATGTACAAAAATACGCTCGCGTGTAGCGCCGATCAAATGCATGAAATTTAAAACTATTACTTGAAATTTATTGTTATGAAGTTGAACTTTTATTTCCATTCAATGATTATTTACTTGCGCGTGATCCGTGGCGGGCATAATCGTATTTTTTAATCGAGTTAATCGAATATTTTTAACGGACACCGAATAATCAGTATTGTCATTTTGAACGACATCAATTGGGATGTCGGCCGCCGAAACCTCCGTCGTGACAATATTTTTTTTTTCGGATTTTACTAGAACAGTGAGGCGTTTTTTATTTCATAATTTTGTCGTAATCGAAGGCCTCAGTGAATTATTTGTCACCGCGATCGTTTTGGCGGCCGACATTCCAATTAATGTTGTTAGACTATATTAAAGCCCTTTTTTATTCACTAGGAATTATTAATTATCACGGCGGATATCGTAGTTTTTATATTTCGGACATGATTGTAAGTTCACATCGGCAAAGAGGGACAACAAGTGCATTCACAACATAAATTAATTTTATTATGATTTCTGTCTTCTGTGTAGGATTTCTATCACAGTTTGTAAATTACGGTCCCAATTTTAGGCGAACAATATCATCATTATTGACCCCGGGGTGCGATATTTGTGGAGCGAATAGTTGGACATTTCTATGCGTTTAATTTTAGATCGTGTCGGTATTACTTTCGTGTTAAATATTAATTAAAGAATTTCGCAAATTGGTAATCACTACAATACTTACTGTTGAATGTTCACGTAACTCAGCTTTGTTAAAACACTTTTTTATTGATACTAACCACATGAATAAATCGGCAATAATGGCATTTCTACGTGGTCAAAATAATATTGTTTGTGTATTTTTAATATAAGCTTACCTTTGCCTTACCTCTGTTAATAAGCATTTTTTGTGATTTGTAATCCAAAACTTGATAATGAAACTATATATTCATTTTCAGTTTTCTAAATCACTGCTTGAAAGGGTCATTGCATCAAACGGACATTGTTATCAGTCTGGTGCCTCACGGAGTGGGATGGAAGCCTATATAGTCCCAAGAGTAAAGAGCAAGTATGTAATCTTATAAATCTTTCAATTCATATTTTGTCAGGTATAAACTGATATATCATGTTAAATCCCGTTAGTCAGGAAGAACTGCAAATGTTTGAATTATCCTCACAAGATGTTCCGCCCAATTTTATTTATATAATTTCGTAAAGTCATATAATGCAATGTTTTCCACCAGCTAGTTCACGGAAGGTGTGCAGTTTTTAGCTGGTATGCAATAAATGTTTCTGCTTTGTTAATTTCGTATGCACAATTCCCGAAAAGACGCGGGTTATGTATCGAAGTATGCGGCAGTCCGCCAGCAATGGGGTTATAATACTAGTAATGGGGCAATTGCGGGGCTGCTGCATAGACTTATCATATTAACAAATTTAAACGTAATATACTGATCTACGTCACTACGTAAGCTGCATTCAACAGGACAAGATTCACATGATTGCAATGCATAACTTTCAAAACTTTCGCAAATGTAGCGCAAAATCAATGGTTTATTAGAGATTCGCCGTAGCCTTTTCCCTTTCATATTTTATTGTGTATAGGGTGCTCCCAGAGTATTCGTACCAAGATGGCGCACAACCTGAACATAGTATGTGTACTTAGTTAGGGTTCAGGTTGTGCACCATCTTGGTACGAATACTACCGGATCGCCCTGTATAGATTGGATCTTTGTACAAAGACCCTATCAACCTTTAAAATAAGAGAATTAATAATTATCCAGTTTAAGTTAGCAATGCAGATTGCGCTGGGAATTCAATTTTTAAATCATTCCTAACCCCAAATGGATAATTAATAATATGTCATTTTAAAACGTGGCGGGAGCGTTGGCAGAAGATCCGATAGATTCAGTCCCGCTGTTCATTAAATATGCTAGCTACAGTTCTGCAACAGTTTATTTATCAATATTTTAACTTTTTTCCAGATGCAAAACTATTAAAGGTTGTAGATTCAAAGACACAGAGCAACGAACAAGGAATTTTACAAGTAAATATCATTTAAACATTTTATTTGACTTTCGACGCATATTTTATTCCTGTACACCACTGTTTTCGTTTAGAATGCTAAACAATTAGATGCAAGCGCACCGCGTCTCGGGTCTTGCGATCAAAGTCGGCATTGCCACTTATTTGATCGTGTGTTTTCCCTCGAAATTGTAAGATTTATATTTTCACAAGTTTTAATAATTGTCTTTCGAATCAAAGTTCCAAAAAAGTACAACCCACGTTCACGTTTAAAAGGCTAAATAGTTCAATGCAAGCCAACATTGTTACGCTGTATATTTGATCCTGTGCATTCTATCGAAATTTAAGATTTAGATTCTGTCCATGTTTTAATAATTGTGTTTTAAAGCAGAAGTCCGAAATAGTACTATTAATATAGTACTTTGTATCAAACTGGTGTACCCTTTGCGCCCCCTAAAATTCGTTGCTCGCTTCTCTGCTGAATAGCGATCCCCAGTTTGCGATCCCCACCGTGAACAATGTGATAATTTTACAAGTTACTGATCAGAGGTAATTAGTCATATACTCCATGAAACAGTTATAAAAGTTCATTGGGTGTTTTACTTTTATTGTAATATTTGCAACTCGTGCAGTTTGAAAACTACACCTAGTATTTTATAAAATATGGAGCTGTATTTATGAAATTGAATGATTACATATACCTGTAACTGTAAGGTCGATGAAAAGCAATTTCTATGGTAATCTATAATATTTGAAATTTAATGGCAATCGCTGAATAAATTTTATTCGTCTAAATTTTCTTAGTTTCGTGTATTTAACAAAAAATCGGAGAAAAGTTTGGCTTTTATGAAATCTAATGTCGAAATTTACCCGTTACGTATTTTATTGAAACTAACGTCTATTTTTTGCTTTGCAGTGTCTCTGTCAAATACCATTTGTCTGAATTATCTACCTAATGACATAGTTGGCTTAACGAAATTTAGTTTAACTCAAATTTAGAATTGGCTTGCACAAAATCATGACATATATATTGATTTTCAGCTTTTTCAAACACTGCTTGAAAGTTGACAGAACAATTTATCATTGTAGCAAAAGAAATTCGTCAAGTGCCAGCTTTTCATCACTGAGTGAGATGGAGGCCTATCAAGTCTGAAGAGCAAGTATGTAATCAAATCATTTGAAAGCTTTTCAATTTAGATGTCTATAGTATAGATAAATGATATATTGTAATTTTTTCGGAAAATCTACATACAAATATTACTTTCAATATATTGAGTATAAGTTTTGGTTTGTGTGTCAAATGAAATTTTCTAAAAATTACAATCTCCAAATTTCATCATAACATGATTCGCACAACTACCGTTTTATTCTGGCTGCTGAGTCGATCCAGTGAATAAGGCTAGGGCCATGTTTTAGAAATAAAAATTAAGCTTTTTTTGGTTCCCTCCCAATAGTCGAGGTACAAGAATGCATTAAATTGATCTTATTTTTGTCAGTTTGGGCATCAATGCGCGCTCATAATTGTTTATGACAAAATCTGTTAAACCAAACCATGCTCATTTCGTAGTTTCGCGGAATTAAATATTCTGTCCTACGAATTAACTGTAGCAATATCCGGTGAATGATGGCATAGTCAGTACAGCGTAGGGGCTAACTGCTGTGTTGACCCATCTGCTGTCGTTTCGTTTAATCGTCCAAACCGAAAGGCCAATTACTATCTTGTAATGTCAGTCTATTTAAAGGTTATTAGGCCAGCATAAATAAAAGGCGTTTCACCGCAATAGGGTGTCACGTTGTGATTACGACAAACAGTGAATTTTTTTCATATTGATACTTTAAGTTCAGCACGTGTATATCTGCAGAGATACTGTAAGAATTTGAACTATGCCTCGTTAAGTGTAATTCGGTCAAAGCACAACCCCAACAAAAACCATGCAAATATTAAAACTTTTTGTTTAACTTGTTGTTTATCATAGGGTGCTTATATATACTAATATGTCTGACATGTCTGGAAACGTAGTCCTGGCCTTTTTCATTAATCTGATGAGCGTTTTTGCCACAAATGGTAGTTGACACTAACTACCATACTATATAAAGTAATCAGGCTAATTTTTTAAATGTAACTGTAGCTCATTGTGACCTGTACGCTCTGGTAGTTCACAGTTGATATTCATGCCAATGATGTTCCCAACTATTTCAAACTGGAATCGCCGTTAATCTTACACCTTAGAGCAACTAAAATTTCCAAAAACGATTCTGTATGAATTATATTCAACCAAGTGTAAACTCCTTCTTGATTCTTATCCCCTTGCAAAAAGTCCTAAGTTATCATTCCATCCATGTTCATAACTATTTAAAAATAGAGACATAGAAATATGTGTCATATTTTCCCTATTGTTAGTGCGGGTCACGTCATGTTATGCCTAATCATGTGCATTAAGAATAGCTTAATTAATGTAAACTCTTCTATATAATTTCTACTAAATGGTCTCTTTCATATACGGTACTCACCGTCAATATAAGATATAGTGGTTCAAAATTATAGAATTCTCACTTTTTAAATTAGATATTAGGAACTTGGGTGTCGCTGCTCGATAGCCAGTTTGGTTCCCCGCGACGTCCCTTCCCCAGTAAAACGGTGTAAATTTTCTTTGTGTCGTATTTTATGGTTGTGATACATTTTGCTGGTTGGAAAAAATAAACTTGACTTAATTAATCGTATACCCCCTTTGGTATCAGTTAACCATGACATTCGTGTTCACATGTGTTTCGAACTAAAATCGCATTAAGTTTCCAATAACGAGTATATTATTATATGAGTGAGTAGAATCAAGTGCATCAATATGCATCAATATAACCGGGAATCCTTTAGTATTGGTTAACAATGGGATTTGTGTCCCAAACTCAAATTTCGAAGGTTACTATATATGACATCCTACCAATTGTAAATCTACTATAGTCAGCCTATATCCCTATTGCTAGTAGCCTTATGTTCATAAGTGTTTGAATCTGGGAATATATTCCTTATTTCTCTATCGTTTATTCCCTAGTTATGATCTGTCATGTTCTTATATTTATATATATAATGTCTAAAATGTCTTTGGCTGAAGTTATTTATAAATGTATATTTTCAGGTCTCTGGGATGGGAAGAGAAGACTATAGAGAACTTGAAGGTAAAATATAACACACTAATAAATAATTCACTAGTTAAAATTTAGATAATGAGAAACATAGCACACTGACAGATCATTCCGAATAAGTAATATTTATAATATTGAAAATCTGCAAATAATATAGAATGAACGTCAATGAATATCAGTACAAGTTGTTGTCCTCGTATCTTTAGAACAAGCATAGTTTATCACAAGAGCGTGGAGGGGCGTAAAGGTAATTAGAAACAGGAATATTTGTTAAATTTTATCCTTTCCGCCTTATTTTTGATATTTACATTTCTTAATAGCCGTATTTTCAACGTGCTATTCAATGAATATAAATAAAATTTATATGATGTGTTGCAATATTATACACCATTCATTCCAAAGTATTGTTAGTAAATAAGGGGGGGAATCTGAATAATTTGTCAATGAACTGAAAATTAATATTTTTATTTTATGTATCCAAAGTATAAGCATAGCTTCTCTGTGCTCCTGTCAAATTACATTTCCCGTAACTTATAAATCTTAAACTTATTAATGACTTAGTTCGAACAACTATATTTATTCAAATCAATATTATACAAAATTTACTTACAGTTCATTATCTCGCATAAAGTTCAGCTTTCTAAAACTCTTCTTGAAAGCGGAAAAGACAGTTTATCATAATACATCAAAAGACATGCGGAGTTATTTGTCCGATTATGCATCACTGAGAGAGGTGGATGAATCGAGTCTAAAGAGCAAGTATGTTATTAAAATCTTCTGAATCTTTCTAATTTACATTCATCACAAACAAGTTAGATTACTATATTATAAAAGTCGGTGAAGAAATAAATGATAAAGAGGTGATCCGCAACCCAATTTCTTGATTGCGGCATTATAAAATATTAAAATTAAAATATAAAACGGAAGATATCACCATGAGTTTTGTTTTAGCAGTCTCGCAGCAGATTGAATACGCTTTTTAGACATTGTAAATCACAAAATTTGGTGTTATGTTAGGATTTCTTTAAAATATATACCGTAATAGTAACTGAAATCGAAACACAGTAAATTGTGCACGCGATGTACTTTTGTCTATTTTGAAACTAACTACCTATGAAGCCGCATACGACTTTTTCTCGGTATGTGATGTGATATATAAAATAATTAATGCAAGATATCTAGATCGATTTTTTTTGCAATAATTTAAATTACAATCGTTCGTATTTTGTCTAAATCTTGGGATATTTCAAACGGTGAAACCTTAAAAAAAATCAGAGTGACAGGCCTGCGGCGGGGCGGATTCAGTGTTGTTACACTTGGTTTCACTGTTCTTCATTTCAAGTCCGCTGATCGAGTTTTTGAGTTGTAATGATTTTATATTGTCGTAAGACGTAAGTCGTCGCAACTGCAGGTTTCATTGAACACAATTAAGCCAATAAATACAGCATTTTAAATATTGCCGCATCCAGGGGCGCAGCCAGGATTTTTCAATGGGGGTTACGACGAAATTAAAAAAGAGTGCGCCAAAAGTGCAATTCACGACGACGTAAGGCGTTTAATAAACTAAAATGTATGGTCGTTCACAGCGAAATTCCACAGTTACGTTGTAGCCCGTCTCTCTTTGCCTGATGGTGTTGGTGAATATTTTACAAGTCGTATTTCAAACGTCTACTATTAATCCGTAGTCAGCGGGTACCCGCATTTAGAAATAAAACATTAAAAATTCGGGAAAATTAATTTCAGAGAGAACTAAAACTCGCAGATGTCAGTAGTGTCATAATGGTTTATATGTACAAAAATACGCTCGCGTGTAGCGCCGATCAAATGCATGAAATTTAAAACTATTACTTGAAATTTATTGTTATGAAGTTGAACTTTTATTTCCATTCAATGATTATTTACTTGCGCGGTGATCCATGGCGGGCATAATC
Organism: Styela clava; assembly: GCF_964204865.1. Lineage (NCBI taxonomy): Eukaryota > Metazoa > Chordata > Ascidiacea > Stolidobranchia > Styelidae > Styela > Styela clava. The sequence goes on along the minus strand of NC_135259.1, from coordinate 8,388,320 downwards.
GTATTTTTTAATCGAGTTAATCGAATATTTTTAACGGACACCGAATAATCAGTATTGTCATTTTGAACGACATCAATTGTCGTTCCGCCGAAACCTCCGTCGTGACGATATTTTTTTTTCGGATTTTACTAGAACAGTGAGGCGTTTTTTATTTCATAATTTTGTCGTAATCGAAGGCCTCAGTGAATTATTTGTCACCGCGATCGTTTTGGCGGCCGACATTCCAATTAATGTTGTAAGACTATATTAAAGCACTTTTTTATTCACTAGGAATTATTAATTATCACGGCGGTATCGTAGTTTTTATATTTCGGACATGATTGTAAGTTCACATCGGTAAAGAGGGACAACAAGTACATTCACAACATAAATTAATTTTATTATGATTTCTGTCTTCTGTGTAGGATTTCTATCACAGTTTGTAAATTACGGTCCCAATTTTAGGCGAACAATATCATCATTATTGACCCCGGGGTGCGATATTTGTGGAGCGAATAGTTGGACATTTCTATGCGTTTAATTTTAGATCGTGTCGGTATTACTTTCGTGTTAAATATTAATTAAAGAATTTCGCAAATTGGTAATCACTACAATACTTACTGTTGAATGTTCACGTAACTCAACTTTGTTAAAACACTTTTTTATTGATACTAACCACATGAATAAATCGGCAATAATGGCATTTCTACGTGGTCAAAATAATATTGTTTGTGTATTTTTAATATAAGCTTACCTTTGCTTTACCTCTGTTAATAAGCATTTTTTGTGATTTGTAATCCAAAACTTGATAATGAAACTATATATTCATTTTCAGTTTTCTAAATCACTGCTTGAAAGGGTCATTGCATCAAACGGACATTGTTATCAGTCTGGTGCCTCACGGAGTGGGATGGAAGCCTATATAGTCCCAAGAGTAAAGAGCAAGTATGTAATCTTATAAATCTTTCAATTCATATTTTGTCAGGTATAAACTGATATATCATGTTAAATCCCGCTAGTCAGGAAGAACTGCAAATGTTTGAATTATCCTCACAAGATGTTCCGCCCAATTTTATTTATATAATTTCGTAAAGTCATATAATACAATGTTTTCCACCAGCTAGTTCACGGAAGGTGTGCAGTTTTTAGCTGGTATGCAATAAATGTTTCTGCTTTGTTAATTTCGTATGCACAATTCCCGAAAAGACGCGGGTTATGTATCGAAGTATGCGGCAGTCCGCCAGCAATGGGGTTATAATACTAGTAATGGGGCAATTGCGGGGCTGCTGCATAGACTTATCATATTAAGAAATTTAAACGTAATATACTGATCTACGTCACTACGTAAGCTGCATTCAACAGGACAAGATTTACATGAATGTAATGCATGACTTTAAAACTTTCGCAAATGTTGCGCAAAATCAATGGTTTATTAGAGATTCGCCGTAGCCTTTTCCCTTTCATATTTTATTGTGTATAGGGTGCTCCCAGAGTATTCGTACCAAGATGGCGCACAACCTGAACACAGTATGTGTACCTAGTTAGGGTTCAGGTTGTGCACCATCTTGGTACGAATACTACCGGATCGCCTTGTATAGATTGGATCTTTGTACAAAGACCCTATCAACCTTTAAAATAAGAGAATTATTAATTATCCAGTTTAAGTTAGCAATGCAGATTGCGCTGGGAATTCAATTTTTAAACCATTCCTAACCCCAAATGGATAATTAATAATATGTCATTTTAAAACGTGGCGGGAGCGTTGGCAGAAGATCCGATAGATTCAGTCCCGCTGTTCATTGAATATGCTAGCTACAGTTCTGCGACAGTTTATTTATCAATATTTTAACTTTTTTTCAGATGCAAAACTATTAAAGGTTGTAGATTCAAAGACACAGAGCAACGAACAAGGAATTTTACAAGTAAATATCATTTAAACATTTTATTTGACTTTCGACGCATATTTTATTCCTGTACACCACTGTTTTCGTTTAGAATGCTAAACAATTAGATGCAAGCGCACCGCGTCTCGGGTCTTGCGATCAAAGTCGGCATTGCCACTTATTTAATCGTGTGTTTTCCCTCGAAATTGTAAGATTTATATTTTCACAAGTTTTAATAATTGTCTTTCGAATCAAAGTTCCAAAAAAGTACAACCCACGTTCACGTTTAAAAGGCTAAATAGTTCAATGCAAGCCAACATTGTTACGCTGTATATTTGATCCTGTGCATTCTATCGAAATTTAAGATTTAGATTCTGTCCATGTTTTAATAATTGTGTTTTAAAGCAGAAGTCCGAAATAGTACTATTAATATAGTACCTTGTATCAAACTGGTGTACCCTTTGCGCCCCCTAAAATTCGTTGCTCGCTTCTCTGCTGAATAGCGATCCCCAGTTTGCGATCCCCACCGTGAACAATGTGATAATTTTACAAGTTACTGATCAGAGGTAATTAGTCATATACTCCATGAAACAGTTATAAAAGTTCATTGGGTGTTTTACTTTTATTGTAATATTTGCAACTCGTGCAGTTTGAAAACTACACCTGGTATGTTATAAAATATGGAGCTGTATTTATGAAATTGAATGATTACATATACCTGTAACTGTAAGGTCGATGAAAAGCAATTTCTATGGTAATCTATAATATTTGAAATTTAATGGCAATCGCTGAATAAATTTTATTCGTCTAAATTTTCTTAGTTTCGTGTATTTAACAAAAAATCGGAGAAAAGTTTGGCTTTTATGAAATCTAATGTCGAAATTTACCCGTTACGTATTTTATTGAAACTAACGTCTGTTTTTTGCTTTGCAGTGTCTCTGTCAAATAACATTTGTCTGAATTATCTACCTAATGACATAGTTGGCTCAACGAAATTTAGTTTAACTCAAATTTAGAATTGGCTTGCACAAAATCATGACATATATATTGATTTTCAGCTTTTTCAAACACTGCTTGAAAGTTGACAGAACAATTTATCATTGTAGCAAAAGAAATTCGTCAAGTGCCAGCTTTTCATCACTGAGTGAGATGGAGGCCTATCAAGTCTGAAGAGCAAGTATGTAATCAAATCATTTGAAAGCTTTTCAATTTAGATGTCTATAGTATAGATAAATGATATATTGTAATTTTTCGGAAAATCTACATACAAATATTACTTTCAATATATTGAGTATAAGTTTTGGTTTGTGTGTCAAATGAAATTTTCTAAAAATTACAATCTTCAAATTTCATCATAACATGATTCGCACAACTACCGTTTTATTCTGGCTGCTGAGTCGGTCCAGTGAATAAGGCTAGGGCCATGTTTTAGAAATAAAAATTAAGCTTTTTTTGGTTCCCTCCCAATAGTCGAGGTACAAGAATGCATTAAATTGATCTTATTTTTGTCAGTTTGGGCACCAATGCGCGCGCTCATAATTGTTTATGACAAAATCTGTTAAACCAAATCATGCTCATTTCGTAGTATCGCGGAATTAAATATTCTGTCCTACGAATTAACTGTAGCAATATTCGGTGAATGATGGCATAGTCAGTACAGCGTAGGGGCTAACTGCTGTGTTGTCCCATCTTCTGTCGTTTCGTTTAATCGTCCAAACCGAAAGGCCAATCACTATCTTGTAATGTCAGTCTATTTGAAGGTTATTAGGCCAGCATAAATAAAAGGCGTTTCACCGCAATTGGGTGTCACGTTGTGATTACGACAAACAGTGAATTTTTTTCACGTGTATATCTGCAGAGATACTGTAAGAATTTCAACTATGCCTCGTTAAGTGTAATTCGGTCAAAGCACAACCCCAACAAAAACCATGCAAATATTAAAACTTTTTGTTTAACTTGTTGTTTATCATAGGGTGACTATATATACTAATATGTCTGACATGACTGGAAACGTAGTCCTGGCCTTTTTCATTAATCTGATGAGCGTTTTTGCCACAAATGGTAGTTGACACTAACTACCATACAATATATACAATATACCATACAATACTATATAAAGTAATCAGGCTAATTTTTTAAATGTAACTGTAGCTCATTGTGACCTGTACGCTCTGGTAGTTCACAGTTGATATTCATGCCAATGATGTTCCCAACTATTTCAAACTGGAATCGCTGTTAATCTTACACCTTAGAGCAACTAAAATTTCCAAAAACGATACTGTATGAATTATATTCAACCAAGTGTAAACACCTTGATTCTTATCCCCTTGCTAAAAGTCCTAAGTTATCATTCCATCCATGTTCATAACTATTTAAAAATAGAGACATAGAAATATGTGTCATTTTTTCCCTATTGTTAGTGCGGATCAAGTCATGTTATGCCTAATCATGTGCATTAAGAATAGCTTAATTAATGTAAACTCTTCTATATAATTTCTACTAAATGGTCTCTTTCATATACGGTACTCACCGTCAATATAAGATATTGTGGTTTCAAAACTATAGAATTCTTACTTTTTAAATTAGATATTAGGAACTTGGGTGTCGCTGCTCGATAGCCAGTTTGGTTCCCCGCGACGTCCCTTCCCCAGTAAAACGGTGTAAATTTTCTTTGTGTCGTATTTTATGGTTGTGATACTTTTTGCTGGTTGGAAAAAAAAAACTTGACTTAATTAATCGTATACCCCCTTTGGTATCAGTTAACCATGACATTCGTGTTCACATGTGTTTCGAACTAAAATCGCATTGAGTTCCCAATAACGAGTATATTATTATATGAGTGAGTAGAATCAAGTGCATCAATATGCATCAATATAACCGGGAATCCTTTAGTATTGGTTAACAATGGGATTTGTGTCCCAAACTAAAATTTCGAAGGTTACTATATATGAGATCCCACCAATTGTAAATCTACTATAGTCAGCCTATATCCCTATTGCTAGTAGCCTTATGTTCATAAGTGTTTGAATCTGGGAATATATTCCTTATTTCTCTATCGTTTATTCCCTAGTTATGATCTGTCATGTTCTTATATTTATATATATAATGTCTAAAATGTCTTTGGCTGAAGTTATTTATAAATGTATATTTTCAGGTCTCTGGGATGGGAAGAGAAGACTATAGAGAACTTGAAGGTAAAATATAACACACTAATAAATAATTCACTAGTTAAAATTTAGATAATGAGAAACATAGCACACTGACAGATCATTCCGAATAAGTAATATTTATAATATTGAAAATCTGCAAATAATATAGAATGAACGTCAATGAATATCAGTACAAGTTGTTGTCCTCGTATCTTTAGAACAAGCATAGCTTATCACAAGAGCGTGGAGGGGCGTAAAGGTAATTAGAAACAGGAATATTTGTTAAATTTTATCTTTTCCCCCTTATTTTTGATATTTACATTTCTTAATAGCCGTATTTTCAACGTGCTATTCAATGAATATAAATAAAATTTATATGATGTGTTGCAATATTATACACCATTCATTCCAAAGTATTGTTAGTAAATAAGGGGGGAATCTGAATAATTTGTCAATGAACTGAAAATTAATATTTTTATTTTATGTATCCAAAGTATAAGCATAGCTTCTCTGTGCTTCTGTCAAATTACATTTCCCGTAAATTATAAATCTTAAACTTATTAATGACTCAGTTCGAACAACTATATTTATTCAAATCAATATTATACAAAATTTACTTACAGTTCATTATCTCGCATAAAGTTCAGCTTTCTAAAACTCTTCTTGAAAGCGGAAAAGACAGTTTATCATAATACATCAAAAGACATGCGGAGTTATTTGTCCGATTATGCATCACTGAGAGAGGTGGATGAATCGAGTCTAAAGAGCAAGTATGTTATTAAAATCTTCTGAATCTTTCTAATTTACATTCATCACAAACAAGTTAGAATACTATATTATAAAAATCGGTGAAGAAATAAATGATAAAGAGGTGATCCGCAACCCAATTTCTTGATTGCGGCATTATAAAATATTAAAATTAAAATATAAAACGGAAGATATCACCATGAGTTTTGTTTTAGCAGTCTCGCAGCAGATTGAATACGCTTTTTAGACATTGTAAATCACAAAATTTGGTGTTATTTCTTTAAAATATATACCATAATAGTAACTGAAATCGAAACACAGTAAATTGTGCACGCGATGTATTTTTGTCTATTTTGAAACTAACTACCTATGAAGCCGCATACGACTTTTTCTCGGTATGTGATGTGATATATAAAATAATTAATGCAAGATATCTAGATCTTTTTTTTTTGCAATAATTTAAATTACAATCGTTCGTATTTTGTCTAAATCTTGGGATATTTCAAACGGTGAAACCTTAAAAAGAATCAGAGTGACAGGCCTGCAGCGGGGCGGATTCAGTGTTGTTACACTTGGTTTCACTGTTCTTCATTTCAAGTCCGCTGATCGAGTTTTTGAGTTGTAATGATTTTATATTGTCGTAAGACGTGAGTCGTCGCAACTGCAGGTTTCATTGAACACAATTAAGCCAATAAATACAGCATTTTAAATATTGCCGCATCCAGGGGCGCAGCCAGGATTTTTCAATGGGGGTTACGACGAAATTAAAAAAGAGTGCGCCAAAAGTGCAATTCACGACGACGTAAGGCGTTTAATAAACTAAAATGTATGGTCGTTCACAGCGAAATTCCACAGTTACGTTGTAGCCCATCTCTCTTTGCCTGATGGTGTTGGTGAATATTTTACAAGTCGTATTTCAAACGTCTACTATTAATCCGTAGTCAGCGGGTACCCGCATTTAGAAATAAAACATTAAAAATTCGGGAAAATTAATTTCAGAGAGAACTAAAACTCGCAGATGTCAGTAGTGTCATAATGGTTTATATGTACAAAAATACGCTCGCGTGTAGCGCCGATCAAATGCATGAAATTTAAAACTATTACTTGAAATTTATTGTTATGAAGTTGAACTTTTATTTCCATTCAATGATTATTTACTTGCGCGTGATCCGTGGCGGGCATAATCGTATTTTTTAATCGAGTTAATCGAATATTTTTAACGGACACCGAATAATTAGTATTGTCATTTTGAACGACATCAATTGGGATGTCGGCCGCCGAAACCTCCGTCGTGACAATATTTTTTTTTTCGGATTTTACTAGAACAGTGAGGCGTTTTTTATTTCATAATTTTGTCGTAATCGAAGGCCTCAGTGAATTATTTGTCACCGCGATCGTTTTGGCGGCCGACATTCCAATTAATTTTGTTAGACTATATTAAAGCCCTTTTTTATTACAATGGGGTTTGGCGGGAGCTTTCAGGATACCGCAGGGGTTTGACAGGCTCGTTAGGGTTCTGGAAAATCTAAAGTGTATTATTTTATTTGATGTTGCCATATCGCTACAGCAGACAGGTACGAATAGATTTGTTCAAATATATATCGATTACATATCTAATTTATCGAATTACATTTTCGGTCATTCATAAACCCAAAACTTGACATAATTCATATAGTTCACATAATGTCATAGTTCGAAAAATTATTGGTACATTCGAATTTTAACCCCCAAGCCGAAATTAGATCGAAATAATTAAATTTACCATCTTCGAATACCACATTGTCCCACCACAACTTTTTGTTGAATTAAGTTATTTATTCAATTCTCGATTTAATGGATTATTCAAATTTTCCCCCGCTGGGTCCGAAAAGTTCGAAACAATTCAATATTTTTGAAAAAACGTATAGTGCAATATACTAATTATTTAGGTATATTACCACAGTTGTAAATGTTTCTTTGAAAAATGAGAGATTTGATTTGACCCAGATTTCTTTGGTAAATTTTTACTTAAATACAAAAAATTCTGATAAATAATAATTTATTTCTAAGTCATTGTCGCGTTAATTTCTCAGCCGTACAAAAATACATTTGTGAATGCTAAATGATGTTTATTGTAAGAGTAAGAGTAAGAGTAACAGTAAAGATGCAAAGTAAGAATGTTAAGCTAAAAAGTTAAATAGTGGGGAAATGAAAGAAAACGTATCAATAAAAAAGCGTTTGACGTTTCCACAAATTTAAGAAAGAAATGAAATGGTCAATTCTAATTCTCTGATGAAGCTTAATAAATTGGTAGATTCTAAAGCACGCAACATGAGAACTTTCGAATTTTCTGATTTTGTCGCAACGACACTGATCAGTTTGTTCTTCATTAGGGATTGCGAATACTTTTGCAGAGCAATGCTGTATTATATAACGATATTTTGAAATTGAAATCTTAAGCTGTGTAATGAAGAGAGGTAAATGAACTGCAAAATTCTTGTTTCTAACACCCCTTTTATACAAAATTTCTCACACTATATCTCCACGATAACAAAAACGCTTGATCAGATGTTTGAAAGCTGCACAGCAACAGATTCATATAAAAACGCAATTAACTTTTCGGATTTTGTCTCCCTTAGTGAATTCATTGGTGGTAAAAAATGTAAATCAAACAGCAGGGTTGTACAAATTATAATACAGGAGGACCAGATACAAATAACTGGGTGAAAAGTAATTACTTAGTATCCCACGAGCCAACATTGAGTTTCGCGTGGAATTTTATCGTATTTTCAACCCTAAATATTAACTTTTTAATATGCTTGTAGGAAGTAAAATGATATTTTCTGTTGTTTGCTGTCTAGTTCTGTTTTATTAGCTTTATTAGCTGTTTTATTTTACAAATTGTTATTTATCCGACGCTGACACTGAATATTCATAGTTTCTAATATTTGTATTAAAATGGTAAATTTTTGAACAAAAAGTTAACATGTTTTAAGCAAGCTGACAAGCTAGAAAAATCTTAGTTACACTGCACGCATGCCAGGTCATATATATTATTCCCTCCTCGCTTAATCGTATGTTTTAATTTTAGCTGATTCTCTGCTAATAGGTGGTCATTTTGTACACGAAACTGGAAATAATAAAATACAATAATATGCAGCAATAATCGCGAAAGTCGTTCGAGTTCATTCGCGGGCCGTTTTTCCGGAGTTCCTAACATTTCAAATTTTTCATTTTGTCAAGGCTAGTTTTTCCTTTCACATTTTGTTTTGTCTCTGTACAAAATATTTCATATAGTTTTTGATTGTGATTAAATTGATGTGTTTGTTTATTGCTCGATCTGTTTATCCTCGGTTTGTGCGCTTGATATTCCAACGGTTGTTGTTTCGACTCCTTTTCAGAAGGTGCACTCTGGCTGTCGGGTATCCAATGTAGTAAAAAAAATGATTTCTTGTGATTGGTTGCTAAATCTGTTGTATGCTGCACTGTTGTATACTTGACGCTTACATTGGATATTCATATTTTCCAGCGCATAGAAAACAGTCCCAAACAGGCTGGCAAAGCAGAAAATATTCAAGTTACATTGCACACATGCCGAGCCATAATATTTAAGCCTTTGCCCAATCGTTTGTTCTTCTATTTTAGCTGATCCTCTGCTAATAAGTGGACATTTATAAACTCGTTTTACTACTTTAACTTGCTTCTAATTTTAATGTTGGAGAGTGTTAGAATATTTTAGAATAAAACACGTCCAACTAACTGTTAACTGAAGGCGCGTGTTGGATGTAATTGTGACAAAATCATATCAGTTTGAGATTTTGAAAAAATAAAAATGCGAATTCTACCGGCTTTCATGTAGGTACATCATAAAACTCCTATTTGTATTGCGATTGTTTTAAAATCATATTCTAAAATATGTTAACGTGACTATAAATATTAAAGAAAACAAGTCTCCCAAATCAAATAAACCCTCTTTGGGTTTAGTACAAAATATAGAACGCCGTTAACATTATAAAGAGGAAAATATGGGATACCTGTAGAGAAGAAAAATGTCTGTTCATTACATACTTCTACAAACATTTGTTTCTGTAGTTCTTTGCGTTTCATACTTTTTCATTTTTTATGTTGTCAATACTTTATATGATAGTTTTTGATTTTACAGTTTTTTGCTCTTGGTTTAAAAAAGAAAATATTATAGTGTGAATTTTTACACGCATTTTCTACTTGTTCTACTTGTTTCTACTACACGTCCAAATTTTAACTGAGGACAGCTAAACTAACCCAATATGATATGTTCATTTTGCAATAATATTGTCTGCCTTGAATAGTGATTTTTTAACAAATGTTCATATTACTATCGTGTATTATTTACTAGTTTTATTTTATCATTAATTGCGGTATATTGACTTTTCATTTATTCCAATTTCGGTTTGGAATGCTTAGTGTTTTACCTTCTGCTTAAAACAAACATCAATGTCGTTATACATGCTGTCAGTGCTGGTCAAAGCTAATATAAAAGGCTTTCGGTAAAAGGTATCGGTAATATCGGCAATATTTTGGTATCGGTATTCGTATCGATATCGGTTGAATGTAGACTGATATTTTCAAAATAATTAACTTTTAATCTATTCCTGAATGTTTTAAAAAATTGAAGGTTGAAATACTGATATAAAAATTATTTTTTGCTTGGAGTGATCGTGTTCGCGGTATTAGCCTCGTTAGGTAGGAGCAATGATGTTTCCCAACCGCGCGAATAGAAACGGGAATATGATTATGAACTGATTTTAGCCATTCATCAGCCCAACTAGCTCAACTAATTTGGCTAATTTTGCAACCTATTTTTTATATTGACAATTTTAACATACCATAGAAATTATGAAGAAATATATCGAATGTGAATTTTTCGATAAGCAAAATACAAAATAGGACGTTGGCATGGCATAAAATTCTGCGCACACAACTCGATTTATCAGTTGGATAGATTGAGTGAACATTTATTTATTTTACCACCTACAGAAGTACTACCACCTACAGTAGCCAAAACCGAACACCGATTTAATTAACATCAGTGTGCAATGTATTTAAATCAAAAAACGTATCAGGATCCAAAACATTAATTTCTTTTTTTCTGAAATATGGCTTTTTCAAATCTGAAAAATTGTGTGGCATGAATAATGCTTGTAAACTGTTACTTTAACTTGTTTGGACTGCACACCTGAGATAATAATTACATAGCATGTAAATGTCGGCAATTTCTGCTTTAGAATATTAATATCGTCGTTTTATCGTTGTTGTCGGATTGGTATCGGCGACAAAAGGTATCGGTAAATCTCTTAGTTGGAATCTCTAGCATAATGTAATGTACGTTAATGTAATGTTTAAAATAGATATACACTTCATGCGTTATTGTATCAAATAATATGTTGTAAAACAATGTACTCTTGCACTGCAAACTTAAAAAACTTGTATGATATCAAATACCATCTTTTTAAGCCATCTCAAGCATGTAATAGTATGTTATACATACTACTACTAAGATTTATTTTCTCAGCAACAGACAAAATTTAATTGTTTTCTTCCGTATATATATTTGACCCGGGGTTATTTCGAAAGTTATCGGGCATTGTACTTTCGGTGAATGACCGCTCATATACCTTTTTCGGGGCTCCCGAAGTATGCGAACCAAGATGGCGGACATCGGAATGTAATATGTGTACTAGGTTAGGGTTAGGCCATAATTTTAGGTATAAATACTACGGGAGGCTCTTTGCTAGTCTTCGAACTCATAATAGGGCTAAAATAAGAAAAATGGAAAAAAATTATCGCCTAACCCTAACCTGTTACCCATGTTACGTTCCGATGTCCGCCATCTTGGTTCACATACTTCGGGAGCACCCTTTTTTCTTTAAGGCAATTCATCTTCTGTTCGGGGGCAGAAAAGAGGCATGTTGACTTCAACAAAATCTTGTATCGGTCTTGTCTCTTCATACTCTTGTTTGTTTATAGTTATTTCGGATCATTGCAGGTACAACTATATTTATTCAAATCAATATTATACAAAATTTACTTACAGTTCATTATCTCGCATAAAGTTCAGCTTTCTAAAACTCTTCTTGAAAGCGGAAAAGACAGTTTATCATAATACATCAAAAGACATGCGGAGTTATTTGTCCGATTATGCATCACTGAGAGAGGTGGATGAATCGAGTCTAAAGAGCAAGTATGTTATTAAAATCTTCTGAATCTTTCTAATTTACATTCATCACAAACAAGTTAGATTACTATATTATAAAAGTCGGTGAAGAAATAAATGATAAAGAGGTGATCCGCAACCCAATTTCATGATTGCGGCATTATAAAATATTAAAATTAAAATATAAAACGGAAGATATCACCATGAGTTTTGTTTTAGCAGTCTCGCAGCAGATTGAATACGCTTTTTAGACATTGTAAATCACAAAATTTGGTGTTATGTTAGGATTTCTTTAAAATATATACCGTAATAGTAACTGAAATCGAAACACAGTAAATTGTGCACGCGATGTACTTTTGTCTATTTTGAAACTAACTACCTACGAAGCCGCATACGACTTTTTCTCGGTATGTGATGTGATATATAAAATAATTAATGCAAGATATCTAGATCGATTTTTTTTGCAATAATTTAAATTACAATCGTTCGTATTTTGTCTAAATCTTGGGATATTTCAAACGGTGAAACCTTAAAAAAAATCAGAGTGACAGGCCTGCGGCGGGGCGGATTCAGTGTTGTTACACTTGGTTTCACTGTTCTTCATTTCAAGTCCGCTGATCGAGTTTTTGAGTTGTAATGATTTTATATTGTCGTAAGACGTAAGTCGTCGCAACTGCAGGTTTCATTGAACACAATTAAGCTAATAAATACAGCATTTTAAATATTGCTGCATCCAGGGGCGCAGCCAGGATTTTTCAATGGGGGTTACGACGAAATTAAAAAAGAGTGCGCCAAAAGTGCAATTCACGACGACGTAAGGCGTTTAATAAACTAAAATGTATGGTCGTTCACAGCGAAATTCCACAGTTACGTTGTAGCCCGTCTCTCTTTGCCTGATGGTGTTGGTGAATATTTTACAAGTCGTATTTCAAACGTCTACTATTAATCCGTAGTCAGCGGGTACCCGCATTTAGAAATAAAACATTAAAAATTCGGGAAAATTAATTTCAGAGAGAACTAAAACTCGCAGATGTCAGTAGTGTCATAATGGTTTATATGTACAAAAATACGCTCGCGTGTAGCGCCGATCAAATGCATGAAATTTAAAACTATTACTTGAAATTTATTGTTATGAAGTTGAACTTTTATTTCCATTCAATGATTATTTACTTGCGCCGTGATCCGTGGCGGGCATAATCGTATTTTTTAATCGAGTTAATCGAATATTTTTAACGGACACCGAATAATCAGTATTGTCATTTTGAACGACATCAATTGTCGTTCCGCCGAAACCTCCGTCGTGACGATATTTTTTTTTCGGATTTTACTAGAACAGTGAGGCGTTTTTTATTTCATAATTTTGTCGTAATCGAAGGCCTCAGTGAATTATTTGTCACCGCGATCGTTTTGGCGGCCGACATTCCAATTAATGTTGTTAGACTATATTTAAGCACTTTTTTATTCACTAGGAATTATTAATTATCACGGCGGTATCGTAGTTTTTATATTTCGGACATGATTGTAAGTTCACATCGGTAAAGAGGGACAACAAGTACATTCACAACATAAATTAATTTTATTATGATTTCTGTCTTCTGTGTAGGATTTCTATCACAGTTTGTAAATTACGGTCCCAATTTTAGGCGAACAATATCATCATTATTGACCCCGGGGTGCGATATTTGTGGAGCGAATAGTTGGACATTTCTATGCGTTTAATTTTAGATCGTGTCGGTATTACTTTCGTGTTAAATATTAATTAAAGAATTTCGCAAATTGGTAATCACTACAATACTTACTGTTGAATGTTCACGTAACTCAACTTTGTTAAAACACTTCTTTATTGATACTAACCACATGAATAAATCGGCAATAATGGCATTTCTACGTGGTCAAAATAATATTGTTTGTGTATTTTTAATATAAGCTTACCTTTGCTTTACCTCTGTTAATAAGCATTTTTTGTGATTTGTAATCCAAAACTTGATAATGAAACTATATATTCATTTTCAGTTTTCTAAATCACTGCTTGAAAGGGTCATTGCATCAAACGGACATTGTTATCAGTCTGGTGCCTCACGGAGTGGGATGGAAGCCTATATAGTCCCAAGAGTAAAGAGCAAGTATGTAATCTTATAAATCTTTCAATTCATATTTTGTCAGGTATAAACTGATATATCATGTTAAATCCCGCTAGTCAGGAAGAACTGCAAATGTTTGAATTATTCTCACAAGATGTTCCGCCCAATTTTATTTATATAATTTCGTAAAGTCATATAATACAATGTTTTCCACCAGCTAGTTCACGGAAGGTGTGCAGTTTTTAGCTGGTATGCAATAAATGTTTCTGCTTTGTTAATTTCGTATGCACAATTCCCGAAAAGACGCGGGTTATGTATCGAAGTATGCGGCAGTCCGCCAGCAATGGGGTTATAATACTAGTAATGGGGCAATTGCGGGGCTGATGCATAGACTTATCATATTAAGAAATTTAAACGTAATATACTGATCTACGTCACTACGTAAGCTGCATTCAACAGGACAAGATTTACATGAATGTAATGCATGACTTTCAAAACTTTCGCAAATGTTGCGCAAAATCAATGGTTTATTAGAGATTCGCCGTAGCCTTTTCCCTTTCATATTTTATTGTGTATAGGGTGCTCCCAGAGTATTCGTACCAAGATGGCGCACAACCTGAACACAGTATGTGTACCTAGTTAGGATTCAGGTTGTGCACCATCTTGGTACGAATACTACCGGATCGCCTTGTATAGATTGGATCTTTGTACAAAGACCCTATCAACCTTTAAAATAAGAGAATTATTAATTATCCAGTTTAAGTTAGCAATGCAGATTGCGCTGGGAATTCAATTTTTAAACCATTCCTAACCCCAAATGGATAATTAATAATATGTCATTTTAAAACGTGGCGGGAGCGTTGGCAGAAGATCCGATAGATTCAGTCCCGCTGTTCATTGAATATGCTAGCTACAGTTCTGCGACAGTTTATTTATCAATATTTTAACTTTTTTTCAGATGCAAAACTATTAAAGGTTGTAGATTCAAAGACACAGAGCAACGAACGAGGAATTTTACAAGTAAATATCATTTAAACATTTTATTTGACTTTCGACGCATATTTTATTCCTGTACACCACTGTTTTCGTTTAGAATGCTAAACAATTAGATGCAAGCGCACCGCGTCTCGGGTCTTGCGATCAAAGTCGGCATTGCCACTTATTTAATCGTGTGTTTTCCCTCGAAATTGTAAGATTTATATTTTCACAAGTTTTAATAATTGTCTTTCGAATCAAAGTTCCAAAAAGGTACAACCCACGTTCACGTTTAAAAGGCTAAATAGTTCAATGCAAGCCAACATTGTTACGCTGTATATTTGATCCTGTGCATTCTATCGAAATTTAAGATTTAGATTCTGTCCATGTTTTAATAATTGTGTTTTAAAGCAGAAGTCCGAAATAGTACTATTAATATAGTACCTTGTATCAAACTGGTGTACCCTTTGCGCCCCCTAAAATTCGTTGCTCGCTTCTCTGCTGAATAGCGATCCCCAGTTTGCGATCCCCACCGTGAACAATGTGATAATTTTACAAGTTACTGATCAGAGGTAATTAGTCATATACTCCATGAAACAGTTATAAAAGTTCATTGGGTGTTTTACTTTTATTGTAATATTTGCAACTCGTGCAGTTTGAAAACTACACCTGGTATGTTATAAAATATGGAGCTGTATTTATGAAATTGAATGATTACATATACCTGTAACTGTAAGGTCGATGAAAAGCAATTTCTATGGTAATCTATAATATTTGAAATTTAATGGCAATCGCTGAATAAATTTTATTCGTCTAAATTTTCTTAGTTTCGTGTATTTAACAAAAAATCGGAGAAAAGTTTGGCTTTTATGAAATCTAATGTCGAAATTTACCCGTTACGTATTTTATTGAAACTAACGTCTGTTTTTTGCTTTGCAGTATCTCTGTCAAATAACATTTGTCTGAATTATCTACCTAATGACATAGTTGGCTCAACGAAATTTAGTTTAACTCAAATTTAGAATTGGCTTGCACAAAATCATGACATATATATTGATTTTCAGCTTTTTCAAACACTGCTTGAAAGTTGACAGAACAATTTATCATTGTAGCAAAAGAAATTCGTCAAGTGCCAGCTTTTCATCACTGAGTGAGATGGAGGCCTATCAAGTCTGAAGAGCAAGTATGTAATCAAATCATTTGAAAGCTTTTCAATTTAGATGTCTATAGTATAGATAAATGATATATTGTAATTTTTTCGGAAAATCTACATACAAATATTACTTTCAATATATTGAGTATAAGTTTTGGTTTGTGTGTCAAATGAAATTTTCTAAAAATTACAATCTTCAAATTTCATCATAACATGATTCGCACAACTACCGTTTTATTCTGGCTGCTGAGTCGGTCCAGTGAATAAGGCTAGGGCCATGTTTTAGAAATAAAAATTAAGCTTTTTTTGGTTCCCTCCCAATAGTCGAGGTACAAGAATGCATTAAATTGATCTTATTTTTGTCAGTTTGGGCACCAATGCGCGCGCTCATAATTGTTTATGACAAAATCTGTTAAACCAAATCATGCTCATTTCGTAGTATCGCGGAATTAAATATTCTGTCCTACGAATTAACTGTAGCAATATTCGGTGAATGATGGCATAGTCAGTACAGCGTAGGGGCTAACTGCTGTGTTGACCCATCTGCTGTCGTTTCGTTTAATCGTCCAAACCGAAAGGCCAATCACTATCTTGTAATGTCAGTCTATTTGAAGGTTATTAGGCCAGCATAAATAAAAGGCGTTTCACCGCAATTGGGTGTCACGTTGTGATTACGACAAACAGTGAATTTTTTTCACGTGTATATCTGCAGAGATACTGTAAGAATTTCAACTATGCCTCGTTAAGTGTAATTCGGTCAAAGCACAACCCCAACAAAAACCATGCAAATATTAAAACTTTTTGTTTAACTTGTTGTTTATCATAGGGTGCCTATATATACTAATATGTCTGACATGTCTGGAAACGTAGTCCTGGCCTTTTTCATTAATCTGATGAGCGTTTTTGCCACAAATGGTAGTTGACACTAACTACCATACAATATATACAATATACCATACAATATACCATACAATACTATATAAAGTAATCAGGCTAATTTTTTAAATGTAACTGTAGCTCATTGTGACCTGTACGCTCTGGTAGTTCACAGTTGATATTCATGCCAATGATGTTCCCAACTATTTCAAACTGGAATCGCTGTTAATCTTACACCTTAGAGCAACTAAAATTTCCAAAAACGATACTGTATGAATTATATTCAACCAAGTGTAAACACCTTGATTCTTATCCCCTTGCTAAAAGTCCTAAGTTATCATTCCATCCATGTTCATAACTATTTAAAAATAGAGACATAGAAATATGTGTCATATTTTCCCTATTGTTAGTGCGGATCAAGTCATGTTATGCCTAATCATGTGCATTAAGAATAGCTTAATTAATGTAAACTCTTCTATATAATTTCTACTAAATGGTCTCTTTCATATACGGTACTCACCGTCAATATAAGATATTGTGGTTTCAAAACTATAGAATTCTTACTTTTTAAATTAGATATTAGGAACTTGGGTGTCGCTGCTCGATAGCCAGTTTGGTTCCCCGCGACGTCCCTTCCCCAGTAAAACGGTGTAAATTTTCTTTGTGTCGTATTTTATGGTTGTGATACTTTTTGCTGGTTGGAAAAAAAAAACTTGACTTAATTAATCGTATACCCCCTTTGGTATCAGTTAACCATGACATTCGTGTTCACATGTGTTTCGAACTAAAATCGCATTGAGTTCCCAATAACGAGTATATTATTATATGAGTGAGTAGAATCAAGTGCATCAATATGCATCAATATAACCGGGAATCCTTTAGTATTGGTTAACAATGGGATTTGTGTCCCAAACTAAAATTTCGAAGGTTACTATATATGAGATCCCACCAATTGTAAATCTACTATAGTCAGCCTATATCCCTATTGCTAGTAGCCTTATGTTCATAAGTGTTTGAATCTGGGAATATATTCCTTATTTCTCTATCGTTTATTCCCTAGTTATGATCTGTCATGTTCTTATATTTATATATATAATGTCTAAAATGTCTTTGGCTGAAGTTATTTATAAATGTATATTTTCAGGTCTCTGGGATGGGAAGAGAAGACTATAGAGAACTTGAAGGTAAAATATAACACACTAATAAATAATTCACTAGTTAAAATTTAGATAATGAGAAACATAGCACACTGACAGATCATTCCGAATAAGTAATATTTATAATATTGAAAATCTGCAAATAATATAGAATGAACGTCAATGAATATCAGTACAAGTTGTTGTCCTCGTATCTTTAGAACAAGCATAGCTTATCACAAGAGCGTGGAGGGGCGTAAAGGTAATTAGAAACAGGAATATTTGTTAAATTTTATCTTTTCCCCCTTATTTTTGATATTTACATTTCTTAATAGCCGTATTTTCAACGTGCTATTCAATGAATATAAATAAAATTTATATGATGTGTTGCAATATTATACACCATTCATTCCAAAGTATTGTTAGTAAATAAGGGGGGAATCTGAATAATTTGTCAATGAACTGAAAATTAATATTTTTATTTTATGTATCCAAAGTATAAGCATAGCTTCTCTGTGCTTCTTTCAAATTACATTTCCCGTAAATTATAAATCTTAAACTTATTAATGACTCAGTTCGAACAACTATATTTATTCAAATCAATATTATACAAAATTTACTTACAGTTCATTATCTCGCATAAAGTTCAGCTTTCTAAAACTCTTCTTGAAAGCGGAAAAGACAGTTTATCATAATACATCAAAAGACATGCGGAGTTATTTGTCCGATTATGCATCACTGAGAGAGGTGGATGAATCGAGTCTAAAGAGCAAGTATGTTATTAAAATCTTCTGAATCTTTCTAATTTGCATTCATCACAAACAAGTTAGAATACTATATTATAAAAATCGGTGAAGAAATAAATGATAAAGAGGTGATCCGCAACCCAATTTCTTGATTGCGGCATTATAAAATATTAAAATTAAAATATAAAACGGAAGATATCACCATGAGTTTTGTTTTAGCAGTCTCGCAGCAGATTGAATACGCTTTTTAGACATTGTAAATCACAAAATTTGGTGTTATGTTAGGATTTCTTTAAAATATATACCATAATAGTAACTGAAATCGAAACACAGTAAATTGTGCACGCGATGTACTTTTGTCTATTTTGAAACTAACTACCTATGAAGCCGCATACGACTTTTTCTCGGTATGTGATGTGATATATAAAATAATTATTGCAAGATATCTAGATCGATTTTTTTTGCAATAATTTAAATTACAATCGTTCGTATTTTGTCTAAATCTTGGGATATTTCAAACGGTGAAACCTTAAAAAGAATCAGAGTGACAGGCCTGCAGCGGGGCGGATTCAGTGTTGTTACACTTGGTTTCACTGTTCTTCATTTCAAGTCCGCTGATCGAGTTTTTGAGTTGTAATGATTTTATATTGTCGTAAGACGTAAGTCGTCGCAACTGCAGGTTTCATTGAACACAATTAAGCCAATAAATACAGCATTTTAAATATTGCCGCATCCAGGGGCGCAGCCAGGATTTTTCAATGGGGGTTACGACGAAATTAAAAAAGAGTGCGCCAAAAGTGCAATTCACGACGACGTAAGGCGTTTAATAAACTAAAATGTATGGTCGTTCACAGCGAAATTCCACAGTTACGTTGTAGCCCATCTCTCTTTGCCTGATGGTGTTGGTGAATATTTTACAAGTCGTATTTCAAACGTCTACTATTAATCCGTAGTCAGCGGGTACCCGCATTTAGAAATAAAACATTAAAAATTCGGGAAAATTAATTTCAGAGAGAACTAAAACTCGCAGATGTCAGTAGTGTCATAATGGTTTATATGTACAAAAATACGCTCGCGTGTAGCGCCGATCAAATGCATGAAATTTGAAACTATTACTTGAAATTTATTGTTATGAAGTTGAACTTTTATTTCCATTCAATGATTATTTACTTGCGCGTGATCCGTGGCGGGCATAATCGTATTTTTTAATCGAGTTAATCGAATATTTTTAACGGACACCGAATAATCAGTATTGTCATTTTGAACGATATCAATTGGGATGTCGGCCGCCGAAACCTCCGTCGTGACAATATTTTTTTTTTCGGATTTTACTAGAACAGTGAGGCGTTTTTTATTTCATAATTTTGTCGTAATCGAAGGCCTCAGTGAATTATTTGTCACCGCGATCGTTCTGGCGGCCGACATTCCAATTAATGTTGTTAGACTATATTAAAGCCCTTTTTTATTACAATGGGGTTTGGCGGGAGCTTTCAGGATACCGCAGGGGTTTGACAGGCTCGTTAGGGTTCTGGAAAATCTAAAGTGTATTATTTTATTTGATGTTGCCATATCGCTAGAGCAGACAGGTACGAATAGATTTGTTCAAATATATATCGATTACATATCTAATTTATCGAATTACATTTTCGGTCATTCATAAACCCAAAACTTGACATAATTCATATAGTTCACATAATGTCATAGTTCGAAAAATTATTGGTACATTCGAATTTTAACCCCCAAGCCGAAATTAGATCGAAATAATTAAATTTACCATCTTCGAATACCACATTGTCCCACCACAACTTTTTGTTGAATTAAGTTATTTATTCAATTCTCGATTTAATGGATTATTCAAATTTTCCCCCGCTGGGTCCGAAAAGTTCGAAACAATTCAATATTTTTGAAAAAACGTATAGTGCAATATACTAATTATTTAGGTATATTACCACAGTTGTAAATGTTTCTTTGAAAAATGAGAGATTTGATTTGACCCAGATTTCTTTGGTAAATTTTTACTTAAATACAAAAAATTCTGATAAATAATAATTTATTTCTAAGTCATTGTCGCGTTAATTTCTCAGCCGTACAAAAATACATTTGTGAATGCTAAATGATGTTTATTGTAAGAGTAAGAGTAAGAGTAAGAGTAACAGTAAAGATGCAAAGTAAGAATGTTAAGCTAAAAAGTTAAATAGTGGGGAAATGAAAGAAAACGTATCAATAAAAAAGCGTTTGACGTTTCCACAAATTTAAGAAAGAAATGAAATGGTCAATTCTAATTCTCTGATGAAGCTTAATAAATTGGTAGATTCTAAAGCACGCAACATGAGAACTTTCGAATTTTCTGATTTTGTCGCAACGACACTGATCAGTTTGTTCTTCATTAGGGATTGCGAATACTTTTGCAGAGCAATGCTGTATTATATAACGATATTTTGAAATTGAAATCTTAAGCTGTGTAATGAAGAGAGGTAAATGAACTGCAAAATTCTTGTTTCTAACACCCTTTTTATACAAAATTTCTCACACTATATCTCCACGATAACAAAAACGCTTGATCGGATGTTTGAAAGCTGCACAGCAACAGATTCATATAAAAACGCAATTAACTTTTCGGATTTTGTCTCCCTTAGTGAATTCATTGGTGGTAAAAAATGTAAATCAAACAGCAGGGTTGTACAAATTATAATACAGGAGGACCAGATACAAATAACTGGGTGAAAAGTAATTACTTAGTATCCCACGAGCCAACATTGAGTTTCGCGTGGAATTTTATCGTATTTTCAACCCTAAATATTAACTTTTTAATATGCTTGTAGGAAGTAAAATGATATTTTCTGTTGTTTGCTGTCTAGTTCTGTTTTATTAGCTTTATTAGCTGTTTTATTTTACAAATTGTTATTTATCCGACGCTGACACTGAATATTCATAGTTTCTAATATTTGTATTAAAATGGTAAATTTTTGAACAAAAAGTTAACATGTTTTAAGCAAGCTGACAAGCTAGAAAAATCTTAGTTACACTGCACGCATGCCAGGTCATATTTATTATTCCCTCCTCGCTTAATCGTATGTTTTAATTTTAGCTGATTCTCTGCTAATAGGTGGTCATTTTGTACACGAAACTGGAAATAATAAAATACAATAATATGCAGCAATAATCGCGAAAGTCGTTCGAGTTCATTCGCGGGCCGTTTTTCCGGAGTTCCTAACATTTCAAATTTTTCATTTTGTCAAGGCTAGTTTTTCCTTTCACATTTTGTTTTGTCTCTGTACAAAATATTTCATATAGTTTTTGATTGTGATTAAATTGATGTGTTTGATTATTGCTCGATCTGTTTATCCTCGGTTTGTGCGCTTGATATTCCAACGGTTGTTGTTTCGACTCCTTTTCAGAAGGTGCACTCTGGCTGTCGGGTATCCAATGTAGTAAAAAAAATGATTTCTTGTGATTGGTTGCTAAATCTGTTGTATGCTGCACTGTTGTATACTTGACGCTTACATTGGATATTCATATTTTCCAGCGCATAGAAAACAGTCCCAAACAGGCTGGCAAAGCAGAAAATATTCAAGTTACATTGCACACATGCCGAGCCATAATATTTAAGCCTTTGCCCAATCGTTTGTTCTTCTATTTTAGCTGATCCTCTGCTAATAAGTGGACATTTATAAACTCGTTTTACTACTTTAACTTGCTTCTAATTTTAATGTTGGAGAGTGTTAGAATATTTTAGAATAAAACACGTCCAACTAACTGTTAACTGAAGGCGCGTGTTGGATGTAATTGTGACAAAATCATATCAGTTTGAGATTTTGAAAAAATAAAAATGCGAATTCTACCGGCTTTCATGTAGGTACATCATAAAACTCCTATTTGTATTGCGATTGTTTTAAAATCATATTCTAAAATATGTTAACGTGACTATAAATATTAAAGAAAACAAATCTCCCAAATCAAAAAAACCCTCTTTGGGTTTAGTACAAAATATAGAACGCCGTTAACATTATAAAGAGGAAAATATGGGATACCTGTAGAGAAGAAAAATGTCTGTTCATTACATACTTCTACAAACATTTGTTTCTGTAGTTCTTTGCGTTTCATACTTTTTCATTTTTTATGTTGTCAATACTTTATGATAGTTTTTGATTTTACAGTTTTTTGCTCTTGGTTTAAAAAAGAAAATATTATAGTGTGAATTTTTACACGCATTTTCTACTTGTTCTACTTGTTTCTACTACACGTCCAAATTTTAACTGAGGACAGCTAAACTAACCCAATATGATATGTGTATTTTGCAATAATATTGTCTGCCTTGAATAGTGATTTTTTAACAAATGTTCATATTACTATCGTGTATTATTTACTAGTTTTATTTTATCATTAATTGCGGTATATTGACTTTTCATTTATTCCAATTTCGGTTTGGAATGCTTAGTGTTTTACCTTCTGCTTAAAACAAACATCAATGTCGTTATACATGCTGTCAGTGCTGGTCAAAGCTAATATAAAAGGCTTTCGGTAAAAGGTATCGGTAATATCGGCAATATTTTGGTATCGGTATTCGTATCGATATCGGTTGAATGTAGACTGATATTTTCAAAATAATTAACTTTTAATCTATTCCTGAATGTTTTAAAAAATTGAAGGTTGAAATACTGATATAAAAATTATTTTTTGCTTGGAGTGATCGTGTTCGCGGTATTAGCCTCGTTAGGTAGGAGCAATGATGTTTCCCAACCGCGCGAATAGAAACGGGAATATGATTATGAACTGATTTTAGCCATTCATCAGCCCAACTAGCTCAACTAATTTGGCTAATTTTGCAACCTATTTTTTATATTGACAATTTTAACATACCATAGAAATTATGAAGAAATATATCGAATGTGAATTTTTCGATAAGCAAAATACAAAATAGGACGTTGGCATGGCATAAAATTCTGCGCACACAACTCGATTTATCAGTTGGATAGATTGAGTGAACATTTATTTATTTTACCACCTACAGAAGTACTACCACCTACAGTAGCCAAAACCGAACACCGATTTAATTAACATCAGTGTGCAATGTATTTAAATCAAAAAACGTATCAGGATCCAAAACATTAATTTCTTTTTTTCTGAAATATGGCTTTTTCAAATCTGAAAAATTGTGTGGCATGAATAATGCTTGTAAACTGTTACTTTAACTTGTTTGGACTGCACACCTGAGATAATAATTACATAGCATGTAAATGTCGGCAATTTCTGCTTTAGAATATTAATATCGTCGTTTTATCGTTGTTGTCGGATTGGTATCGGCGACAAAAGGTATCGGTAAATCTCTTAGTTGGAATCTCTAGCATAATGTAATGTACGTTAATGTAATGTTTAAAATAGATATACACTTCATGCGTTATTGTATCAAATAATATGTTGTAAAACAATGTACTCTTGCACTGCAAACTTAAAAAACTTGTATGATATCAAATACCATCTTTTTAAGCCATCTCAAGCATGTAATAGTATGTTATACATACTACTACTAAGATTTATTTTCTCAGCAACAGACAAAATTTAATTGTTTTCTTCCGTATATATATTTGACCCGGGGTTATTTCGAAAGTTATCGGGCATTGTACTTTCGGTGAATGACCGCTCATATACCTTTTTCGGGGCTCCCGAAGTATGCGAACCAAGATGGCGGACATCGGAATGTAATATGTGTACTAGGTTAGGGTTAGGCCATAATTTAGGTATAAATACTACGGGAGGCTCTTTGCTAGTCTTCGAACTCATAATAGGGCTAAAATAAGAAAAATGGAAAAAAATTATCGCCGAACCCTAGCCTGTTACCCATGTTACGTTCCGATGTCCGCCATCTTGGTTCACATACTTCGGGAGCACCCTTTTTTCTTTAAGGCAATTCATCTTCTGTTCGGGGGCAGAAAAGAGGCATGTTGACTTCAACAAAATCTTGTATCGGTCTTGTCTCTTCATACTCTTGTTTGTTTATAGTTATTTCGGATCATTGCAGGTCGGCTATTTAAAAGTTAATTCGCATTAGAAGTTTGTCGTTCAAGTAGTGTTAATTTATTTGCTGTAATAATCGGATTGTTTGCTTGTTTTTTTATTTTGGACCCTATGCAGCCGAATCTGCTGGATAATTTTGTATACCCCTTCTAAAAATTGTCATAACTGTCTGTTCAAACGTGCGAGAGCCTTCACTTTAATTTCATCGGATTGCGGTATTTCGTCGCCTTTTGCCAGACGTTTTTCGAATAGCGTGTGCTATTCGCTAGACCGTGTTACGTTGAAAATGAGAGATTTTTTTTTTTTTAAAAGTTTTGTTTTACTATCGGTGTGATCAATCCAAGCGAAACCGATTCGACAACCAGTTCTCTCAAAAAGGACAATTACGTCTTCTACCAGACAAGTCTAAACCTGCAATTCTAGACGGCGTGGAACTCTAGAAAATAAAGAAACAACGAACGCTTGTCGACGCGAGGAATTTCTCGCGCACGTAATCATTGTTTGTTTATTATTGTGCGTGTAATCATTTTTTAGCTTGTTTACAAGTCGAAATCGAATGCTCGTTTGCTCAAATTAGTTTTGTTAAAATAGTAACAGGTTCATTGTATATTTTTTGCTTTTCAAATACATAAGATATAAAACTCGTAAAATTGAAAATATAATTAAGAAAAATGACCGCTACCGTGAAAAAGAACAACGGACAAGCATGTATCATGCTTAAAAAGTGACGCAAAAGTTTCTTATTGGTTTTGTTTTGACTTAGTCCACGATAAGACGTTAAACTCACAATCATATTTGGGCCATATCTTCATAAGCGGTTAAATGCTTGCCCGAAAGAAAGAGGTTTTAATTAAATGATAGGGTTTATTCATATTACATAAATTAATGTTGCTATTGTTTGCATCTTTTGGGAATTAAGTATGTTGTCGACATACTTAGGTTGGTCGTAAACTTTAGCAGCCCAATACATTATGACCAAGTATGACAAATGTCCCAATATATTGGCATACGTGAAAAGTAGGGTTAATAGTTTTGGCTTCTACATTATGCGTTTCGACCTCTACAATAATAATTTTTATCAGCACACTATTTGACGTTTTTTATCACATATTATTCGTTTCTTGTACTTTGTTCATGTAGACTGGATATTTCATTGCCAGTAATAAACTTCAATAATATTCAAAGATGTGGAGTTGTTAATATCGAGAAAACTGGCAGGTTATAAGTCTTAAGGGAGTTGATGTCGCGCAGTGTCACCGCTCAACACGTTATAGGCGTCTTGTAGAGCCTCATCATACGTAATAAGTTGCTCATCATTTACTCCCTCTACTATGAAAGGACATAATACCTAAATGTATATATATTTTCACAGGATTCTTCAATTATGGAACTTGACGAATCTTTCTGTTTTTCAAAAAAAAAATACAACTCAATTATTTGAATGTAAAGAAGAGTTTTATTAAAGATAACTGAGATGTGCTAGCCAACAAATGCATCGAGTCCACACACAAGACTTCGATATATAAAAATAGACTGTTGTTTGAGACTGTATTTCATTGCCATACGAACTTTAAGCTCGTATATATGTGCACTGATTACCAATATGTGAGCGCAAAGAAATGCATTGGGCAGCACATACACATGTCTTATATATCAAATAAGACTGTTGTTTAAAACTATACCAAAATGTCATAAACACTGCAAAAGGATGATATGCGAAAGTTAAAACATGGGTCGACTCGTGATGAACTATTTATGTAATTTGAATAATTGCGAAAGGATTTTTGATTGTATATTTATTAATGAATTAAATCATAGTTCAGAAAACTAAATACAATTGTTAATTGTATTCTAACACCCTGCAATGCAATCCTGTATTTGATGTCCCGGTATGATAAGTTTAAAATAACTCTTTCGTTTTACATTATTCTTATTTTAATTACTGTTATTGTATATTATTGATTTATTAATTATATTGTCGTTTATTACTGATATTGTATATTTTTTAATAGGCTTTTTTGTAATATGCTGTTTCCATATTTAGCTCTCTTCTTTGTCATATTCATTATTTTCTATTGTATTTTTGGAGATATTTTCAACAGGAAAACAAGATATCGTGACAACGACAAAGGAAGAAAAGTATTAACAGGGCTTGCCATCTATAGTGTTCATTTTGATTTCAGTCGACATAATATTTTTCTGGATATATTAATACTGATACAATAATGCCCGAAGTATTATGTTTATTGCTGATATTGAATATTTATTATTAATTAATAAAGCTTTTTTAGTAATATGCTGTAGCCATATTTTCCTATATGTGTTTGTCATAATCATTATTTTCTCTTCTATTTTTAAGACATTTTAAACAGGAACCAGGATATCGTGACACTGACAAAAGAAGAAAAGTAATAACAGGGCTTGCCATCTATAGTGTTCATTTTGATTTTAGTTTGATATAATATTTTTCTCATTATATTAATACTGATACAATAATGCACGTAGTATTATGTTTATTGCCGATATTGAATATTTCTTAATAATTAATAAAGCTTTTTGAGTAACATGCTGTATCCATATTTTCCTACCTGTGTTTGTCATAATCATTAATTTCTCTTCTATTTTTAAGATATTTTCAACAGGAACCAGGATATCGTGACACTGACAAAAGAAGAAAAGTATTAACAGGGGTTGCCATGGCTTTTTTGTTTTTGATATTTTATTTGGTATAGATAGATTTTTAGACCCCTTCCCGCCATTAGGAATAATAGGGTTTTTATTAGGCTTAGATATATTTAATATTATTCCAGTTTCTCAGGCACAGAACTATGAAGGGACTGGGAAAATGAGGAAAAGACGGATACAAGGAAAATCTACAAATTACATGTAAATATTTTACGAATTTATTTAGGCTTAGATATTGTTAATATTATCTTAGCTTCTCAGGCACAGAATTTCGAAGGCACTGGAGAAATTGAAAAAAGACGGAATCAGAGACAAATCTGAAATTCCGGTAAGTATGTTACAAGTGTTTCATCAGTCAGGCTTACTCCTATCTAGTGTTCATTTTGATTTGAGTTGGATATAATATTTTTTTGATTATATTCATACTGATACAGTAATGCAAGAAGTATTATGTTCCTGGCTGATATTTAATATTTAATAATAAAGCTTTTTTAGTAAAACGCTCAACCATATTTGCCTATCTTATTTGTCTTTATCAATATTTTCTCTTCTATTTTTACGATATTTTCAACAGGAACCAGGATATCGTGACACTGACAAAAGAAGAAAAGTATTAACAGGGGTTGCCATGGCTTTTTTGTTTTTAATATTTTCTCTGTTATAAATAGATTTAGACCCATTCCCACCGTTAGAAATACCCGCCATTAGGATTAATAGGGTTTTTATTAGGCTTAGATATTTTTAATGGTATTCTAGATTTTCAGGCAAAGAATTATGAAGGCACTGAAGAAAATAGGAAAAGACTGATACAAGGAAAATCTACAAATTGAATGTAAATATTCTTACAAATTTTATTAGGCTTAGATATTGTTAATGTTATCTTAGATTCACAGGCAAAAAATTTTGAAGACACTGAAGAAATTTAAAAAAGACGGAACCAGAAACAAATCTAAAATACCGGTAAATATGTTACATGTTTTTCCATCTAGTGTTCATTTTGATTTTAGTTTGATATACTATTTTTCTGATTATATTAATACTGATACAATAATGCACGTAGTATTATGTTTATTGCCAATATTGAATATTTCTTAATAATTAATAAAGCTTTTTTAGTAACATGCTGTATCCATATTTTCCTACCTGTGTTTGTCATAATCATTAATTTCTCTTCTATTTTTAAGATATTTTCAACAGGAACCAGGATATCGTGACACTGACAAAAGAAGAAAAGTATTAACAGGGGTTGCCATGGCTTTTTTGTTTTTAATATTTTCTCTGTTATAAATAGATTTAGACCCATTCCCACCGTTAGAAATACCCGCCATTAGGATTAATAGGGTTTTTAGTAGGCTTAGATATTTTTAATGGTATTCTAGATTTTCAGGCAAAGAATTATGAAGGCAATGGGAAAGTTAGGAAAGACTGATACAAAGAAACAATGAAGAAAATAGGAAAAGACTGATACAAGGAAAATCTACAAATTGAATGTAAATATTCTTACAAATTTTATTAGGCTTAGATATTGTTAATGTTATCTTAGCTTCACAGGCAAAAAATTTTGAAGACACTGAAGAAATTTAAAAAAGACGGAACCAGAGACAAATCTAAAGTACCGGTAAATATGTTACATGTTTTTCCATCTAGTGTTCATTTTGCTTTTAGTTTGATATAATATTTTTCTGATTATATTAATACTAATACAATAATGCACGTAGTATTATGTTTATTGCCGATATTGAATATTTATTAATAATTAATAAAGCTTTTTTAGTAACATGCAGTAATCATATTTTCCTACCTGTGTTTGTCATAATCATTGATATCCCTTCTATTTTTAAGATATTTTCAACAAGAACCAGGATATCGTGACACTGACAAAAGAAGAAAAGTATTAACAGGGGTTGCCATGGCTTTTTTGTTTTTAATATTTTTCCTGTTATAAATAGATTTAGACCCATTCCCACCGTTAGAAATACCCGCCATTAGGATTAATAGGGTTTTTATTAGGCTTAGATATTTTAATGGTATTCTAGTTTTCCAGGCAAAGAATTATGAAGGCAATGGGAAAGTTAGGAAAGACTGATACAAAGAAACAATGAAGAAAGCAGGAAAAGACTGATACAAGGAAAATCTACAAATTGAATGTAAATATTCTTACAAATTTTATTAGGCTTAGATATTGTTAATGTTATCTTAGCTTCACAGGCAAAAAATTTTGAAGACTCTGAAGAAATTTAAAAAAGACGGAACCAGAGACAATTCTAAAATTCCGGTAAATATGTTACATGTTTTTCCATCTAGTGTTCATTTTGATTTTAGTTTGATATAATATTTTTCTGATTATATTAATACTAATACAATAATGCACGTAGTATTATGTTTATTGCCGATATTTAATATTTATTAATAATTAATAAAGCTTTTTTAGTAACATGCTGTATCCATATTTTCCTACCTGTGTTTGTCATAATCATTAATATCTCTTCTATTTTTAAGATATTTTCAACAGGAACCAGGATATCGTGACACTGACAAAAGAAGAAAAGTATTAACAGGGGTTGCCATGGCTTTTTTGTTTTTAATATTTTCTCTGTTATAAATAGATTTAGACCCATTCCCACCGTTAGAAATACCCGCCATTAGGATTAATAGGGTTTTTATTAGGCTTAGATATTTTTAATGGTATTCTAGATTTTCAGGCAAAAAATTATGAAGGCAATGGGAAAGTTAGGAAAGACTGATACAAAGAAACAATGAAGAAAATAGGAAAAGACTGATACAAGGAAAATCTACAAATTGAATGTAAATATTCTTACAAATTTTATTAGGCTTAGATATTGTTAATGTTATCTTAGCTTCACAGGCAAAAAATTTTGAAGACACTGAATAAATTTAAAAAAGACGGAACCAGAAACAAATCTAAAATACCGGTAAATATGTTACATGTTTTTCCATCTAGTGTTCATATTGATTTTAGTTTGATACAATATTTTTCTCATTATATTAATACTGATACAATAATGCACGTAGTATTATGTTTATTGCCGATATTGAATATTTCTTAATAATTAATAAAGCTTTTTTAGTAACATGCTGTATCCATATTTTCCTACCTGTGTTTGTCATAATCATTAATTTCTCTTCTATTTTTAAGATATTTTCAACAGGAACCAGGATATCGTGACACTGACAAAAGAAGAAAAGTATTAACAGGGGTTGCCATGGCTTTTTTGTTTTTGATATTTTATTTGGTATAGATAGATTTTTAGACCCCTTCCCGCCATTAGGAATAATAGGGTTTTTATTAGGCTTAGATATATTTAATATTATTCGAGATTCTCAGGCACAGAACTCTGAAGGGACTGGGAAAATGAGGAAAAGACGGATACAAGGAAAATCTACAAATTACACGTAAATATTTTACGAATTTATTTAGGCTTAGATATTGTTAATACTATCTTAGCTTCTCAGACACAGAATTTCGAAGGCACTGGAGAAATTGAAAAAAGACGGAATCAGAGACAAATCTAAAATTCCGGTAAGTATGTTACAAGTGTTTCATTAGTCAGGCTTACTCCTATCTAGTTTTCATTTTGATTTTAGTTGGATATAATATTTTTTTGATTATATTAATACTGATACAGTAATGCAAGAAGTATTATGTTCCTGGCTGATATTTAATATTTAATAATGAAGATTTTTTAGTAAAACGCTCTATCCATATTTGCCTATCTTATTTGTCCTAATCATTATTTTCTCTTCTATTTTTAAGATATTTTCAACAGGAACCAGTATATCGGGACACTGACAAAAGAAGAAATGTATTAACAGGGGTTGCCATGGCTTTTTTGTTTTTAATATTTTCTCTGTTATAAATAGATTTAGACCCATTCCCACCGTCAGAAATACCCGCCAATAGGATTAATAGGGTTTTTATTAGGCTTAGATATTTTTAATGGTATTCTAGATTTTCAGGCAAAGAATTATGAAGGCAATGGAAAAATTAGGAAAAGACTGATACAAAGACACAATGAAGAAAATAGGGAAAAGACTGATACAAGGAAAATCTACATATTGAATGTAAATATTCTTACAAATTTTATTAGGCTTAGATATTGTTAATGTTATCTTAGCTTCACAGGCAAAAAATTTTGAAGACACTGAAGAAATTTAAAAAAGACGGAACCAGAGACAAATCTAAAATACCGGTAAATATGTTACATTTTTTTCCATCTAGTGTTCATTTTGATTTTAGTTTGATATAATATTTTTCTGATTATATTAATACTAATACAATAATGCACGTAGTATTATGTTTATTGCCGATATTGAATATTTATTATTAATTAATAAAGCTTTTTTAGTAACATGCTGTATCCATATTTTCCTACCTGTGTTTGTCATAATCATTAATATCTCTTCTATTTTTAAGATATTTTCAACAGGAACCAGGATATCGTGACACTGACAAAAGAAGAAAAGTATTAACAGGGGTTGCCATGGCTTTTTTGTTTTTAATATTTTATTTGGTATAGATAGATTTTTAGACCCATTCCCGCCATTAGGAATAATAGGGTTTTTATTAGGCTTAGATATATTTAATATTATTCGAGATTCTCAGGCACAGAACTATGAAGGGACTGGGAAAATGAGGAAATGACGGATACAAGGAAAATCTACAAATTACACGTAAATATTTTACGAATTTATTTAGGCTTAGATATTGTTAATATTATCTTAGCTTCTCAGACACAGAATTTCGAAGGCACTGGAGAAATTGAAAAAAGACGGAATCAGAGACAAATCTAAAATTCTGGTAAGTATGTTACAAGTGTTTCATTAGTCAGGCTTACTCCTATCTAGTTTTCATTTTGATTTTAGTTGGATATAATATTTTTTTGATTATATTAATACTGATACAGTAATGCAAGAAGTATTATGTTCCTGGCTGATATTTAATATTTAATAATAAAGCTTTTTTAGTAAAACGCTCTATCCATATTTGCCTATCTTATTTGTCTTAATCATTATTTTCTCTTCTATTTTTAAGATATTTTCAACAGGAACCAGTATATCGGGACACTGGCAAAAGAAGAAAAGTATTAACAGGGGTTGCCATGGCTTTTTTGTTTTTAATATTTTCTCTGTTATAAATAGATTTAGACCCATTCCCACCGTTAGAAATACCCGCCATTAGGATTAATAGGGTTTTTATTAGGCTTAGATATTTTTAATGGTATTCTAGATTTTCAGGCAAAGAATTATGAAGGCAATGGGAAAATTAGGAAAAGACTGATACAAAGACACAATGAAGAAAATAGGAAAAGACTGATACAAGGAAAATCTACATATTGAATGTAAATATTCTTACAAATTTTGTTAGGCTTAGATATTGTTAATGTTATCTTAGCTTCACAGGCAAAAAATTTTGAAGACACTGAAGAAATTTAAAAAAGACGGAACCAGAGACAAATCTAAAATACCCGTAAATATGTTACATGTTTTTCCATCTAGTGTTCATTTTGATTTTAGTTTGATATAATATTTTTCTGATTATATTAATACTAATACAATAATGCACGTAGTATTATGTTTATTGCCGATATTGAATATTTTTTAATAATTAATAAAGCTTTTTTAGTAAAATGCTGTATCCATATTTTCCTACCTGTGTTTGTCATAATCATTAATATCTCTTCTATTTTTAAGATATTTTCAACAGGAACCAGGATATCGTGACACTGACAAAAGAAGAAAAGTATTAACAGGGGTTGCCATGGCTTTTTTGTTTTTAATATTTTCTCTGTTATAAATAGATTTAGACCCATTCCCACCGTTAGAAATACCCGCCATTAGGATTAATAGGGTTTTTATTAGGCTTATATATTTTTAATGGTATTCTAGATTTTCAGGCAAAGAATTATGGAGGCAATGGGAAAGTTAGGAAAGACTGATACAAAGAAACAATGAAGAAAATAGGAAAAGACTGATACAAGGCAAATCTACAAATTGAATGTAAATATTCTTACAAATTTTATTAGGCTTAGATATTGTTAATGTTATCTTAGCTTCACAGGCAAAAAATTTTGAAGACCCTGAAGAAATTTAAAAAAGACGGAACCAGAAACAAATCTAAAATACCGGTAAATATGTTACATGTTTTTCCATCTAGTGTTCATTTTGATTTTAGTTCGATATAATATTTTTCTCATTATATTAATACTGATACAATATTGCACGTAGTATTATGTTTATTGCCGATATTGAATATTTCTTAAAAATTAATAAAGCTTTTTTAGTAACATGCTGTATTCATATTTTCCTACCTGTGTTTGTCATAATCATCAATTTCTCTTCTATTTTTAAGATATTTTCAACAGGAACCAGGATATCGTGACACTGACAAAAGAAGAAAAGTATTAACAGGGGTTGCCATGGCTTTTTTGTTCTTAATATTTTATTTGGTATAGATAGAGTTTTAGACCCCTTCCCGCCATTAGGAATAATAGGGTTTTTATTAGGCTTAGATATATTTAATATTATTCGAGATTCTCAGGCACAGAACTATGAAGGGACTGGGAAAATGAGGAAAAGACGGATACAAGGAAAATCTACAAATTACACGTAAATATTTTACGAATTTATTTAGGCTTAGATATTGTTAATATTATCTTAGCTTCTCAGGCACAGAATTTCGAAGGCACTGGAGAAATTGAAAAAAGACGGAATCAGGGACAAATCTAAAATTCCGGTAAGTATGTTACAAGTGTTTCATTAGTCAGGCTTACTCCTATCTAGTTTTCATTTTGATTTTAGTTGGATATAATATTTTTTTGATTATATTAATACTGATACAGTAATGCAAGAAGTATTATGTTCCTGGCTGATATTTAATAATAAAGCTTTTTTAGTAAAACGCTCTATCCATATTTGCCTATCTTATTTGTCTTAATCATTATTTTCTCTTCTATTTTTAAGATATTTTCAACAGGAACCAGTATATCGGGACACTGACAAAAGAAGAAAAGTATTAACAGGGGTTGCCATGGCTTTTTTGTTTTTAATATTTTCTCTGTTATAAATAGATTTAGACCCATTCCCACCGTTAGAAATACCCGCCATTAGGATTAATAGGGTTTTTATTAGGCTTAGATATTTTTAATGGTATTCTAGATTTTCAGGCAAAGAATTATGAAGGCAATGGGAAAATTAGGAAAAGACTGATACAAAGACACAATGAAGAAAATAGGAAAAGACTGATACAAGGAAAATCTACATATTGAATGTAAATATTCTTACAAATTTTATTAGGCTTAGATATTGTTAATGTTATCTTAGCTTCACAGGCAAAAAATTTTGAAGACACTGAAGAAATTTAAAAAAGACGGAACCAGAGACAAATCTAAAATACCGGTAAATATGTTACATGTTTTTCCATCTAGTGTTCATTTTGATTTTAGTTCGATATAATATTTTTCTCATTATATTAATACTGATACAATATTGCACGTAGTATTATGTTTATTGCCGATATTGAATATTTCTTAAAAATTAATAAAGCTTTTTTAGTAACATGCTGTATTCATATTTTCCTACCTGTGTTTGTCATAATCATCAATTTCTCTTCTATTTTTAAGATATTTTCAACAGGAACCAGGATATCGTGACACTGACAAAAGAAGAAAAGTATTAACAGGGGTTGCCATGGCTTTTTTGTTCTTAATATTTTATTTGGTATAGATAGAGTTTTAGACCCCTTCCCGCCATTAGGAATAATAGGGTTTTTATTAGGCTTAGATATATTTAATATTATTCGAGATTCTCAGGCACAGAACTATGAAGGGACTGGGAAAATGAGGAAAAGACGGATACAAGGAAAATCTACAAATTACACGTAAATATTTTACGAATTTATTTAGGCTTAGATATTGTTAATATTATCTTAGCTTCTCAGGCACAGAATTTCGAAGGCACTGGAGAAATTGAAAAAAGACGGAATCAGGGACAAATCTAAAATTCCGGTAAGTATGTTACAAGTGTTTCATTAGTCAGGCTTACTCCTATCTAGTTTTCATTTTGATTTTAGTTGGATATAATATTTTTTTGATTATATTAATACTGATACAGTAATGCAAGAAGTATTATGTTCCTGGCTGATATTTAATAATAAAGCTTTTTTAGTAAAACGCTCTATCCATATTTGCCTATCTTATTTGTCTTAATCATTATTTTCTCTTCTATTTTTAAGATATTTTCAACAGGAACCAGTATATCGGGACACTGACAAAAGAAGAAAAGTATTAACAGGGGTTGCCATGGCTTTTTTGTTTTTAATATTTTCTCTGTTATAAATAGATTTAGACCCATTCCCACCGTTAGAAATACCCGCCATTAGGATTAATAGGGTTTTTATTAGGCTTAGATATTTTTAATGGTATTCTAGATTTTCAGGCAAAGAATTATGAAGGCAATGGGAAAATTAGGAAAAGACTGATACAAAGACACAATGAAGAAAATAGGAAAAGACTGATACAAGGAAAATCTACATATTGAATGTAAATATTCTTACAAATTTTATTAGGCTTAGATATTGTTAATGTTATCTTAGCTTCACAGGCAAAAAATTTTGAAGACACTGAAGAAATTTAAAAAAGACGGAACCAGAGACAAATCTAAAATACCGGTAAATATGTTACATGTTTTTCCATCTAGTGTTCATTTTGATTTTAGTTTGATATAATATTTTTCTGATTATATTAATACTAATACAATAATGCACGTAGTATTATGTTTATTGCCGATATTGAATATTTATTAATATTTAATAAAGCTTTTTTAGTAACAAACTGTATCCATATTTTCCTACCTGTGTTTGTCATAATCATTAATATCTCTTCTATTTTTAAGATATTTTCAACAGGAACCAGGATATCGTGACACTGACAAAAGAAGAAAAGTATTAACAGGGGTTGCCATTGGCTTTTTTGTTTTTAATATTTTCTCTGTTATAAATAGATTTAGACCCATTCCCACCGTTAGAAATAATAGGGTTTTTATTAGGCTTAGATATATTTAATATTATTCGAGATTCTCAGGCACAGAACTATGAAGGGACTGGGAAAATGAGGAAAAGACGGATACAAGGAAAATCTACAAATTACACGTAAATATTTTACGAATTTATTTAGGCTTAGATATTGTTAATATTATCTTAGCTTCTCAGGCACAGAATTTCGAAGGCACTGGAGAAATTGAAAAAAGACGGAATCAGGGACAAATCTAAAATTCCGGTAAGTATGTTACAAGTGTTTCATTAGTCAGGCTTACTCCTATCTAGTTTTCATTTTGATTTTAGTTGGATATAATATTTTTTTGATTATATTAATACTGATACAGTAATGCAAGAAGTATTATGTTCCTGGCTGATATTTAATATTTAATAATAAAGCTTTTTTAGTAAAACGCTCTATCCATATTTGCCTATCTTATTTGTCTTAATCATTATTTTCTCTTCTATTTTTAAGATATTTTCAACAGGAACCAGGATATCGTGACACTGACAAAAGAAGAAAAGTATTAACAGGGGTTGCCATGGCTTTTTTGTTTTTAATATTTTCTCTGTTATAAATAGATTTAGACCCATTCCCACCGTTAGAAATACCCGCCATTAGGATTAATAGGGTTTTTATTAGGCTTAGATATTTTTAATGGTATTCTAGATTTTCAGGCAAAGAATTATGAAGGCAATGGGAAAATTAGGAAAAGACTGATACAAAGACACAATGAAGAAAATAGGAAAAGACTGATACAAGGAAAATCTACATATTGAATGTAAATATTCTTACAAATTTTATTAGGCTTAGATATTGTTAATGTTATCTTAGCTTCACAGGCAAAAAATTTTGAAGACACTGAAGAAATTTAAAAAAGACGGAACCAGAGACAAATCTAAAATACCGGTAAATATGTTACATGTTTTTCCATCTAGTGTTCATTTTGATTTTAGTTTGATATAATATTTTTCTGATTATATTAATACTAATACAATAATGCACGTAGTATTATGTTTATTGCCGATATTGAATATTTATTAATATTTAATAAAGCTTTTTTAGTAACAAACTGTATCCATATTTTCCTACCTGTGTTTGTCATAATCATTAATATCTCTTCTATTTTTAAGATATTTTCAACAGGAACCAGGATATCGTGACACTGACAAAAGAAGAAAAGTATTAACAGGGGTTGCCATTGGCTTTTTTGTTTTTAATATTTTCTCTGTTATAAATAGATTTAGACCCATTCCCACCGTTAGAAATAATAGGGTTTTTATTAGGCTTAGATATATTTAATATTATTCGAGATTCTCAGGCACAGAACTATGAAGGGACTGGGAAAATGAGGAAAAGACGGATACAAGGAAAATCTACAAATTACACGTAAATATTTTACGAATTTATTTAGGCTTAGATATTGTTAATATTATCTTAGCTTCTCAGGCACAGAATTTCGAAGGCACTGGAGAAATTGAAAAAAGACGGAATCAGGGACAAATCTAAAATTCCGGTAAGTATGTTACAAGTGTTTCATTAGTCAGGCTTACTCCTATCTAGTTTTCATTTTGATTTTAGTTGGATATAATATTTTTTTGATTATATTAATACTGATACAGTAATGCAAGAAGTATTATGTTCCTGGCTGATATTTAATATTTAATAATAAAGCTTTTTTAGTAAAACGCTCTATCCATATTTGCCTATCTTATTTGTCTTAATCATTATTTTCTCTTCTATTTTTAAGATATTTTCAACAGGAACCAGGATATCGTGACACTGACAAAAGAAGAAAAGTATTAACAGGGGTTGCCATGGCTTTTTTGTTTTTAATATTTTCTCTGTTATAAATAGATTTAGACCCATTCCCACCGTTAGAAATACCCGCCATTAGGATTAATAGGGTTTTTATTAGGCTTAGATATTTTTAATGGTATTCTAGATTTTCAGGCAAAGAATTATGAAGGCAATGGGAAAATTAGGAAAAGACTGATACAAAGACACAATGAAGAAAATAGGAAAAGACTGATACAAGGAAAATCTACATATTGAATGTAAATATTCTTACAAATTTTATTAGGCTTAGATATTGTTAATGTTATCTTAGCTTCACGGGCAAAAAATTTTGAAGACACTGAAGAAATTTAAAAAAGACGGAACCAGAGACAAATTTAAAATACCGGTAAATATGTTACATGTTTTTCCATCTAGTGTTCATTTTGATTTTAGTTTGATATAATATTTTTCTGATTATATTAATACTAATACAATAATGCACGTAGTATTATGTTTATTGCCGATATTGAATATTTATTAATATTTAATAAAGCTTTTTTAGTAACATGCTGTATCCATATTTTCCTACCTGTGTTTGTCATAATCATTAATATCTCTTCTATTTTTAAGATATTTTCAACAGAAACCAGGATATCGTGACAATGACAAAAGAAGAAAAGTATTAACAGGGGTTGCCATTGGCTTTTTTGTTTTTAATATTTTCCCTGTTATAAATAGATTTAGACCCATTCCCACCGTTAGAAATAGGATTAGGATTAATAAGGTTTTTATTAGGCTTAGATATTTTTAATGGTATTCTAGATTTTCAGGCAAAGAATTATGGAGGCAATGGGAAAGTTAGGAAAGACTGATACAAAGAAACAATGAAGAAAATAGGAAAAGACTGATACAAGGAAAATCTACAAATTGAATGTAAATATTCTTACAAATTTTATTAGGCTTAGATATTGTTAATGTTATCTTAGCTTCACAGGCAAAAAATTTTGAAGACCCTGAAGAAATTTAAAAAAGACGGAACCAGAAACAAATCTAAAATACCGGTAAATATGTTACATGTTTTTCCATCCAGTGTTCATTTTGATTTTAGTTTGATATAATATTTTTCTCATTATATCAATACTGATACAATAATGCAGGTAGTATTATGTTTATTGCCGATATTGAATATTTCTTAATAATTAATAAAGCTTTTTTAGTAACATGCTGTATCCATATTTTCCTACCTGTGTTTGTCATAATCATTAATTTCTCTTCTATTTTTAAGATATTTTCAACAGGAACCAGGATATCGTGACACTGACAAAAGAAGAAAAGTATTAACAGGGGTTGCCATGGCTTTTTTGTTTTTAATATTTTCTCTGTTATAATAGATTTAGACCCATTCCCACCGTTAGAAATACCCGCCATTAGGATTAATAGGGTTTTTATTA
This sequence comes from Styela clava, assembly GCF_964204865.1. Taxonomy (NCBI): domain Eukaryota; kingdom Metazoa; phylum Chordata; class Ascidiacea; order Stolidobranchia; family Styelidae; genus Styela; species Styela clava. The sequence continues at coordinate 8,348,440 of NC_135259.1, read as the reverse complement.
GGCTTAGATATTTTTAACGGTATTCTAGATTTTCAGGCAAAGAATTATTAAGGCAATGGGAAAATTAGGAAAAGACTGATACAAAGACACAATGAAGAAAATAGGAAAAGACTGATACAAGGAAAATCTACATATTGAATGTAAATATTCTTACAAATTTTATTAGGCTTAGATATTGTTAATGTTATCTTAGCTTCACAGGCAAAAAATTTTGAAGACACTGAAGAAATTTAAAAAAGACGGAACCAGAGACAAATCTAAAATACCGGTAAATATGTTACATGTTTTTCCATCTAGTGTTCATTTTGATTTTAGTTTGATATAATATTTTTCTGATTATATTAATACTAATACGATAATGCACGTAGTATTATGTTTATTGCCGATATTGAATATTTATTAATATTTAATAAAGCTTTTTTAGTAACATGCTGTATCCATATTTTCCTACCTGTGTTTGTCATAATCATTAATATCTCTTCTATTTTTAAGATATTTTCAACAGGAACCAGGATATCGTGACACTGACAAAAGAAGAAAAGTATTAACAGGGGTTGCCATTGGCTTTTTTGTTTTTAATATTTTCTCTGTTATAAATAGATTTAGACCCATTCCCACCGTTAGAAATACCCGCCATTAGGATTAATAGGGTTTTTATTAGGCTCAGATATTTTTAATGGTATTCTAGATTTTCAGGCAAAGAATTATGAATGCAATGGGAAAGTTAGGAAAGACTGATACAAAGAAACAATGAAAAAAAAAAAAAAAGACTGATACAAGGAAAATCTACAAATTAAATGTAAATATTCTTACAAATTTTATTAGGCTTAGATATTGTTAATGTTATCTTAGCTTCACAGGCAAAAATTTTTGAAGACACTGAAGAAATTTAAAAAAGACGGAACCAGAAACAAATCTAAAATACCGGTAAATATGTTACATGTTTTTCCATCCAGTGTTCATTTTGATTTTAGTTTGATATAATATTTTTCTCATCATATTAATACTGATACAATAATGCAGGTAGTATTATGTTTATTGCCGATATTGAATATTTCTTAATAATTAATAAAGCTTTTTTAGTAACATGCTGTATCCATATTTTCCTACAATACTGATACAATAATGCACGTAGTATTAAGTTTATTGCCGATATTGAATATTTATTAATAATTAATAAAGCTTTTTAGTAACATGCTGTATCCATATTTTCCTACCTGTGTTTGTCATAATCATTAATATCTCTTCTATTTTTAAGATATTTTCAACAGGAACCAGGATATCGTGACACTGACAAAAGAAGAAAAGTATTAACAGGGGTTGCCATTGGCTTTTTTGTTTTTAATATTTTCTCTGTTATAAATAGATTTAGACCCATTCCCACCGTTAGAAATACCCGCCATTAGGATTAATAGGGTTTTTATTAGGCTCAGATATTTTTAATGGTATTCTAGATTTTCAGGCAAAGAATTATGAATGCAATGGGAAAGTTAGGAAAGACTGATACAAAGAAACAATGAAAAAAAAAAAAAAAGACTGATACAAGGAAAATCTACAAATTAAATGTAAATATTCTTACAAATTTTATTAGGCTTAGATATTGTTAATGTTATCTTAGCTTCACAGGCAAAAATTTTTGAAGACACTGAAGAAATTTAAAAAAGACGGAACCAGAAACAAATCTAAAATACCGGTAAATATGTTACATGTTTTTCCATCCAGTGTTCATTTTGATTTTAGTTTGATATAATATTTTTCTCATCATATTAATACTGATACAATAATGCAGGTAGTATTATGTTTATTGCCGATATTGAATATTTCTTAATAATTAATAAAGCTTTTTTAGTAACATGCTGTATCCATATTTTCCTACAATACTGATACAATAATGCACGTAGTATTAAGTTTATTGCCGATATTGAATATTTATTAATAATTAATAAAGCTTTTTAGTAACATGCTGTATCCATATTTTCCTACCTGTGTTTGTCATAATCATTTATTTGTCTTTTATTTTTAAGATATTTTCAACAGGAACCAGGATATCGTGACACTGACAAAAGAAGAAAAGTATTAACAGGGGTTGCCATGGCTTTTTTGTTTTTAATATTTTATTTGGTATAGATAGATTTAGACCCATTCCCGCCATTAGGAATAATAGGGCTTTTATTAGGCTTATTATATATTTAATATTATTCTAGCTTCTCAGGCACAGAACTATGAAGGGACTGGGAAAATGAGAAAAAGACGGATTCAAGGAAAATCTACAAATTACATGTAAATATTTTACGAATTTATTTAGGCTTAGATATTGTTAATATTATCTTAGCTTCTCAGGCACAGAATTTTGAAGGCACTGGAGAAATTGAAAAAAGACGAAATCAGAGACAAATCTGAAACTCCGGTAAGTATGTTACAAGTGTTTCATTAGTCAGGCTTACTCTTTCTATTTAGTGTTCATTTTGATTTTAGTTCGATATAATACTTTTTTGATCATAATAATACTGATACAGTAATGCACGAAGTATTATGTTCATTGCTGATATTGAATATTTGATAATAAATCTTTTTTAGTAATATGCTCCATCCATATTTGCCTATCTTATTTGTCTTAATCAATATTTTCTCTTTTATTTTTGAGGTATTTTCAACAAGAAACAGAATGTCGTGACACCGACCAAAGGAGAAAAGTATTAACAGGGGTTGCCATGGCTTTTTTGTTTTTAATATTTTCTCTGGTATAAATAGATTTAGACCCATTCCCACCGTTAGAAATACCCGCCATTAGTATTAATAGGGTTTTATTAGGCTTAGATATTTTTTATGGTATTCTAGATTTTCAGGCAAAGAATTATGAAGGCAATGGAAAAGTTAGGAAAAGACTGATACAAGGAAACAATGAAGAAAATAGGAAAAGACTGATACAAGGAAAATCTACAAATTGAATGTAAATATTCTTACAAATTTTATTAGGCTTATATATTGTTAATGTTATCTTAGCTTCACAGGCAAAAAATTTTGAAGACACTGAAGAAATTTAAAAAAGACGGAACCAGAGACAAATCTAAAATACCGGTAAATATGTTACATGCTTTTCCATCTAGTGTTCATTTTGATTTTAGTTTGATATAATCTTTTTCTGATTATATTAATACTGATACAATAATGCACGTAGTATTATGTTTATTGCCGATATTGAATATTTATTAATGATTAATAAAGCTTTTTTTAGTAACATGCTGTATCCATATTTTATTACCTGTGTTTGTCATAATCATTAATTGCTCTTCTATTTTTAAGATATTTTCAACAGGAACCAGGATATCGTGACACTGACAAAAGAAGAAAAGTATTAACAGGGGTTGCCATGGCTTTTTTGTTTTTAATATTTTATTTGGTATAGATAGATTTTTAGACCCCTTCCCGCCATTATAAATAATAGGGTTTTTATTAGGCTTAGATATATTTAATATTATTCTAGATTCTCAGGCACAGAACTATAAAGGGACTGGGAAAATGAGGAAAAGACGGATACAAGAAAAATCTACAAATTACACGTAAATATTTTACGAATTTATTTAGGCTTAGATATTGTTAATATTATCTTAGCTTCTCAGGCACAGAATTTCGAAGGCACTGGAGAAATTGAAAAAAGACGGAATCAGAGACAAATCTGAAATTCCGGTAAGTATGTTACAAGTGTTTCATTAGTCATTTATAATTTTGACAAGCCACTATTTGTGGGAGTCAACGTTTTGAGTGTCCACTGTGGTTTCATTGGTATAGTCATGTATACTTTTGGCATTTAAATATGGGCATAGGGCGTTTCAGATTTTTCTGAAGCGCGAAAGGACCCCATCAACAAGTCCTAACGAGTGGGAAAACCGACACCTCTTGGGTCCACATGGAAGCTCGGTATTATATTTTGACATTTTAGAAAATAATTTTTTTATTTTAATTATTAAAAAATGCAATGTTACTATATGCAATTGAATATATATTACTTACAAACCTATTTAGATTATTTAATTAAATATGTGACTACTCCACTTACTTTGCAATATGTTTTAGTTGTATTTTGCATATATATATTAAATGGAGAAAATATATCTGTATAATAAAATAAATTTATTTGCTTTGATCGATTTTGACTGTCTTGTTCTATTCCGTTTCGAAATGACAGAGCTAGTCCACAGTTAAAGTAATATTAGATACTAGACAAATATGCCGGAAGGCTATCACCAAAAGAAATGCAGTGAGAGGCCACCAAGAAACTTCATGCATGGGTGTTGAGCATAGTCAGTTTTACTTTGCAACTTCATGCATGGATGAGCATAGTCGGTTTGCTTTGCAACTTCGAATGGCAGTTTTGCCACTTCATGAATGGGTGAGCATAGTCAGTTTTACTTTGCAACTTCATGCATGGGTGAGCATAGTCAGTTTTAATTTGTAATGTCATACATGAGTGAGCGTAGTTGGTTCATTCTTGGGGTTGTACTTTGTGACGTCGTGCATGGGTGAGCGTAGTTTGTTTTACTGTAACTTCATGCATGAGTGAGCATAGTCATTTTAATTTCGTATCGTCATGCATGAGTGAGCGTAGTCAGTTTCACTTTGTAATGTCATGCATGGGTGAGCGTAGTCGGTTTTACTTTGTAACTTCACGCGTCATGCATGAGTGAGCATAGTCGGTTCTACTTTGTAACTTCATGCATGAGTGAGCATAGTCTGTTTCATTTTGTTTGTAACTTTATGCATGGGTCAACGAGTCAGTTTTACTTTGTAACTTCATGCTTGGGTGAGTGTAGTCAGTTTTACTTTGTAACGCCATGCATGAGTAAGCGTAGTCAGTTTTACTTTGTAACGTCATTAAAGCATGATTGGGCATAGTCAGTTTTACTTTGTAACGCCATGCATTGATGAGCGTAGTCAGTTGTACTTTGTAACTCCATGCATGGGTGAGCGTAATCAGTTTTACTTTGTAACTCCATGCATGGGTGAGCGTAAGCAGTTTTACTTTGTAACGTCATTCATGCATGAGTGAGCGTAGTCAGTTTTACTTTGTAGCTTCATGCGTGGGTGAGCGTAGTCAGTTTTACTTTGTAACGTCATTCATGCATGAGTGAGCGTAGTCAGCTTGACTTTGTAACGTCATGCATGAGTGAGCACAATTAGTTTTATTTTGTAACTTCATGCATGACTAAGCGTAGTCAGTTTTACTTTGTAACGTCATTCATGCATGAGTGAGCGTAGTCAGTTTTACTTTGTAGCTTCATGCAAGGGTGAGCGTAGTCAGCTTGACTTTGTAACGTCATGCATGAATGAGCACAATCAGTTTTATTTTGTAACTTCATGCGTTGGTGAGCGTAACAGTTTTACTGTGTAACATCATGCATGACTGAGCGTAGTCAGTTTTACTTCGTAACGTCATTCATGCATGAGTGAGCATAGTCATTTTTACTTTGTAACGTCATGCATGGGTGAGCGTTGTTTTAAGTATACTGGTAATGCGGTTTATTAGTTTTCTATATCCAACTTATTATTTAGTATACTTGCGTGATTAACATACAGATCTACCGTACAGCGGAAATTTTTATATTAATTTATGACATCATATCACATGAACATCTTTGTTATGACGCCAAAATAAATTTCACTTTGAAAACAATATGACGTCACTATGCTTTTTCGCATTGTTGGAAATACATGATACTAATTACATTAACTGGCGTAACTTATTTCCAACTATCCATAATCAAGTGAATTATGGTAACCTCTAGTACAGTGGTTCTCAACCTCTTTCAGTTCGCGGACCGGTACAATTTTAAAACAAATTTTGCGGACCGGACCTTCAAAATTAACCAAAAATGTCATGAACACAAAGAATAATTACAAAAATGCTATTACGACAAAAGTAGGCGGTGCAAAAGAAGACAATCCAATTTAAAGAGGAATTTGATGTTATACGTGTTTAATCCGGTTTTAATGAAGTTTATGCAAGGCGAAGTAGAACGTTGACTTCCACGCGATTTCGTTAGCTTTGCGGGTTTCATTGCGTCGTTTGAATGAATTTTTGCGCAGACTAGGCACATGGAAAGCGGTACTTTTTTGCTGCTGGGAACAATAGTAAACCTAACTCCAAATACTTGTTATCATACTGCCTAATGAAGTCTTCCTTTCGTTTTTTTTGCTTGGTTCTGCGTGATCCATATCAACATTGCTGCAAGCTCGTTTCGGGGCATGTTGTGAAGTTGAAGTAGCAGTCTCTTCCCCTGTACTGTCCACACCACTAACTTGGTTTTCACCGCTGAGTTTCTTTTGAAAGAACTGGGTAATAGTTTACTGTTTGTTTGCCACCATTTTACTCTCAAGCGTCGCTCAATTATAGGCCTACTCAGGGGCAGGCACTTTCAATAATTGGGGGGGAGGGGGGCGAACTTGGAACGCCGTGCAATAAACGCAACCGCGTATATTGTTACATAACAATAACATAGCGTTTTGAATGCGCGATGTATGTATATTAAAAATACCTGATATTGGACAATTCATTTAAAATATTCTGGCAAAACGATTGGTAGCCCAAACACTGGTGCAATGAAATAAAACTTTCATTAAATTTAGTAAATTGTACTATTTCACGAAAGCGTGATGGAATTAACGATTATTTTATATTTCGAATACAAAAACGTACATCTTTTTTGGATAGTTTCTGTGGTCTGAAAAGTCGGATAAACGTTTCGACATACTAAATGCTATGATATTTATCAAATTATGCTCGGGCCTTGCACAAACTTCATAACGTGAAAAAATATGTCCAGTGCTTAAAATTGTGTATAACAACGTTAAACCTATTTAGTGTTTTTAGCGATGATGATTAATTGTTGTAATGAAATACACTTCGTTGGCCCCTTCCACTTCTCTCGCAAGTGCCGACAATGGGAGAAACATATCAAATTATAACAAAAATGAATTAGGTTGTGCAAAAGTGAGAACACCTGTGATACTAATAACGGCGTAATGTGGAACGGAAAGGTAGAGCAAAACCGAAGCGCGTGATCGACGGTACGTTCGAAGACCACGTACTACCACCCTTGCGGGCCCTGCATCTTTTACAAAAATGGGCAGTGCTCTGAGGCGCTCTCGTGTACAATATTGTCAGAAACCAGTTATAATATCGGTAAATTTTAACCATTTGTTCGTGCTCGACTATCGTACTTATCCAAAATGATAATTTTGTAAGGCGGAAACAACATGCGTTTAAATATAGACAAAATTATAGGGGGCGACCGCCCCAATCAATAAAAGGTAAAAAATCACAAAATTACCGGACACGCCGTAAATTTTGCGATTTTCTTATGTATAACATATTTTATTATTGGAATATATTTGGCGGACCGGCAGCAAGGTTGCTGCGGACCGGCACCGGTCCGCGGACAGGCGGTTAAGAACCACTGCTCTAGTACATTGTGAGCTATTTTCACAGAAATATAGAGTGTGCTTCTCTCTCGTTTTCGTGGGATCATTTGAAGCCTCTCTCGTTTTGTCGACATGCTTTCGAATTTTTCGATGTGCGCAATGCATTTCTTATGGGAATTTAACAGTAATTTTTTATTTGTGTCGATTTTTTTTTGCATATTCGCATGTTCTTGATTAGTTTCTCATTATATATCAAACGCTAATATACCCCAGCCCACCATACGGTCTAATTTTGGCAGTTATATGAATATGCGTAAGTCGTGGTTACTAACATGGCCAACGTATCAGTCAGAAGCGAACAAAAACGATCACAGAGCATCAGCCAAGAGGGCTTTTCGGAATCGATTACCCATTTGCCTATATTTGGCCATATTTTATTGCCGTAAGTATTTTGCGTGGCCTGGCGCCGTAGTGGCCTACCCGAGATATATATTTAAATTGTCCAATATGGAGGTAACTAATATTGTTCGCCTACTTTACATCAAGTTGTGTAAAGGGACCGAAGGGTATATCCATTTGGGTAACACACACAGTACTCGAACTTGTAATGGAACTAATATAAGAAAAGTCGGAATAAAGTTATGGCCTAACCTCAACTTGGTACACAGACTACAGCAGTATCAACTAAACTTTTCTTCTTCCTATACTGGAGACTTAGGTGAAATCTTCCCCGTGGAGGTTATTGCATTTCATGATACCAGGCAAAAACAATTGTTTCCACTTATATCTATTGTACAATCGCCTAAACCTAAACAACCAAATTTTTTCAAGAACGAGACCTACATCAGGCTCTAAAAATACAACTCGGATACATTTGTATTTGAACACCCACAAAGTGTCGAATATAAATTCATATGCGGCGCACTGGGTAGTAAAATAGACGAAAACTGGCCAAAACCATATGCAACACGAAGAAACTTTGGAAGCATATATGCCAAGATGGCGGCCATCATATGATCCCGCGGCGAGACAACGCAAAACGAGAGAGAAGATCGTTCCATATATTTTCATTTCAGTGGCTATTTTCGACGAATCCCACTCGGAAAAATAAATTACCTGAAAATCGGAAATTGAACGCTGCACAGTAGAAATTCAGATTACAAGGAGGTAATTAGCCCTAAAATCTATTTTAATAAACTGTGGCATATTTAAAAGCTCTGTGACCTTTCAGCGGCTGTGTTCCTAATTAACAAATGGAATACTTGAAACTTGTTATTGAGACTCGTAGAAATGTAGGAATTAGGACAACTTTCTATACCGCAAGTCTAAGTCGCTCATGCCGATACCAAGTTGTTTCATTTTCCACTTTCATTCCCTTTGTTCTCCAGTTTGAATTATAGGATTAAGCAAACTCACGGTCATCAGAACACGAAACTTTGCATTCAATGGGAAAGGAAAAGTTAATTGCCTTCCTAGACCGGGCTATTGGATTTAATTCTGCGAGAATTCGAGTTTTCATACATCGCCGATTCTTCTTCCTGTTCCCGAAATGGCCGTATTTTCTCGACTATACGCCTATCACGCGGATAAGCCGACTCCCTGATAACAGCTTCAAAATAGTGAATTTATAAAAATTCGCATATGCGCCGTTTCCACAAATCGTAACACAGCGCACACATCTATTACAGTCAATGATGTTCAATTCAAATTTAATATTCAAATATCGCGATTCGCTACCTTCTTGTATATGGCATACACATTCTAGCGGCCGTCCACATTTTGATTAAAACTATTTTCGATTATTATATTTTCTGTTTTATCGTAATAGAAGACAGCACTTTGCGGCACAACTAAATTACTGCCAACATGAAAGGAATTAAATCAGCGCCGACTTGAAGTACCAAACGTATAACATGAGGACATTTTTGATTGAAAATATTTTACAATCATTATTTTATATTAAGGTAGTCGAGATATCCTGAGCGGTCACGGCAATAAATTTGGTTATTTTTCGCAAGTCTTCTCAACCATGATTTGTGTGAGCTTCATATATGGGCTGATATATTATATAATGTATGCCAAAGTGTCTGCCGATTATTTAATTGACTTTGTATACCAGCTGTTATTTGTCTTAATCCTAAAAACAAAAACGTGGCCGGTGCAATGAAGCACGTCCTGCCCGATAACAGCACTTCAGAAATAAAACGGCTACCACGAAATAAAGTGATTGATTTATGACCCTTCCATTTTGCTGATTCAGGAAAAAACGGAAAACACAGCTGTTGCCTAACCCATGGACGTACAGCACAGCATTTATCACATCCTATCCATATGTTATTTCAACCTTTCAGTTACCGTAAATGGTTGTTCAAAATGATTGAAATTACAGTTTTATTGTTAAGAATTAATGCTGTGAGTATTATTCTACCCGAAACTTCTATCTGATTCTTACTTGTGCACAAATGATAACGTTTTGACCACGAGGCGGCTGGTAGATCAATGCTGTTGCTCTTATGCAAAAGATACAATTAAATTTAATCAAATACAAGCGGTCACGTTTATGATCAGACAATCACATCTAGACAACCGATCGCGTGTGTGGTGGGTGCGTGCACGCTCTTTATCGTGAGAATTAAGCATGGTTTGTAGCTGTTGCAATTACTTGCAAGTCAGCATTATATCATTTCGTTGCGTGATCAAAGTCTCGATGCGCGAAGGAGCCGATTTTTTGGTGCTATTTGGTGCTGAGTTATGCGCGCATAAGACGGTCCCTTAGTTGGGCAACTTTTTTTTTGAGTTTTAAACTCGGCGTATTTGCGAATAAATACGGAACTATATTTGTTTAAAAAATGGTTAATTAATCAGGTGAAGGTTCGATTTAATGATGTGAAATACCAAGATACTAGGTTTAGTTTTAACTTGCTCATATAAATACTTTTAATTGCTAATACATTATATTATCGCTAGAAAACCTAATAATTACGGCGAAAATTGCGTTTTTGATAACATCACCATCCATCTTGAAGCGATATTTTGAGTTTTTTGCCTGAAGTTGATAGAAAGCACGTGCAATACACTTGTTATAATCAAATATATTTTAATACAACAAAAAATCGAACATCAAAGGCGGAAAATCAAATTATAATCAATGAAACCCTATAGTAACTTAATTCGATATGCGATAATAAGTAGTTTCTCAACCCCATTTATTTGCAAATTTCAAAATTTTTAATTTTTTTAGCTATCCAATCATTAAGTAATATATCGTCTCTCAAATACCAATTGAATGGTAACAACATTTTCGGTTTGTTTTAATTATATCAAAAGTTATGACCAAAAAACGATGAATAAAAAAATGTTGAACCCTATTTTCTCGAAAATTATTCAATGAATTTTGATTATAATATTATTTTCAGTTGTGTTTTATTGAAATATATTCGAGAATACTAGAATTTTCAGTACAGCTTCAACACAACAATTTTTATTTATTTGGGGGTCAAAGGTCAAATATGTAATTGAAACCACTCCGGCCACGATTGGGCACCAACTCGACTATATTAAACGAACTGTATTACTTGCGTAACATTTTGTCATACCATTTTTTATTAAAAACCGTTAAAAATAACGCTGCGAGTAGCTCATTATATGCCACAAAAAACGAGTGGCCCAACTGCAGCAAAATAAAGCTTATGTATATGTATATATATAGAGAGAGAGTCATTCGAATGATTTACATAAACAGTCAATGTATTTTAGATGCATGTACTCTATTCACATGTCACACAATTGTGTCTGTGTTATCGACCCAACTCCGATAAGAAAAGGATTCGCCTGCACAACTAATATTTATCACAATGCATTCTGATAGGCTCGCGAAATTCAGGTTCGCAGGCCGTGGGCAAATGTAGCTGCAAAATTTTGAAAATATTGCTTTATGCGAAAAGCGAGAATATGGTTTCGCGAGCACGAATTACATTTCCTAAAATAAAGCTATTGTCAACCCGGATTTTTTCGCCAATATAGTTTTGCAACAACGAACGTTTGCGCACTTGCCAAAACGAACTTACGTGAGAATGTAATTTTACGATAACTAACTCTTGGTTGGAAGAATTTAGATTTGCGCGTATGAACTCTTTCAGAAAAGGTCTAAGAAATTTCGATGCCAAGGCTTTTTCAATCGAAATCAAATAGACATGGACACAGTATATGCACAAATGAACCTAAGTTCTACAAGGAGAATTTGCAAACATCATGCGATAATATATCTTGGAGAAAAATCTTCAACACACGTCAACACAGTTTTTGTGATATCATATAATAGCTTAGCATCTTTAAGGAAAAGTTTTAAAAAATGGAAAGTCATAGATCTGACAAAATACCGAAACTTATGCCTTTTTAATAAAACAAACTAAGCACTGTTGCAATCTATCACTATAACAAAAAGGCGGTATGCGATACTGTTGTATAAAATATACCAAGTAACCCAATAGTAAACGAAAGAAATCTAATGAAAATCCTAATTTATGATCTGATTTATTTAATATTTGTACATTACTTTCTATTGTGACCACTTGTAACACAAACATTTGTATAACTTATGTGTTTATCTATACAGTTGAATCTCATGTGAATAGCAACACAAAGATCTTATTTGCATCAGATTATTTAACAAATATTCTTGCTGTTGATTGTAATAAATTTGAAGGTAATCTTTGGAGTGTAACAATTGCAGGGAACAAATTAGTTTTTACTTTGCGTGAAAGTAAACATGAGTAGAAATCTTATACTTTAAGTCCCCGTTTCGAGAAACATCAAATGCGTTAAATGAGACAAAAAAAACATAGTAGCATTGTGTTTCCAGCGGAATCAGTCACGCACAAAATAACAGATGTCAAAATCTAATAAAATGAAATAAAATCCAAATTGTGTGAAATTTGATACCAAAACGGATACCTTGGTGTACTTAGTTTTGATCAGTTCTTACTAATATTCACTACAGTAAATATTTTCATAATACAACGTTTATTACAACAAAGTCTCAAATTTTTCAGGGATTCGATGGATCGGAGTGTTTACACCAACACCATATCCAACAGCGGAAGATCTTCTTGGCGTCAGAAATACTTTGATTGATTCGAATGTGACATCGCCTCTAAATTTTTCTCAATGCCACTGCCGAAAATTGGATTGTTTGACTCATATTATATCCACTCATCCTATTATAGAAAATTATAGCAAATAAATATTCAGACGCATAACAAAAAATATTCACCAATTTCACTGTTTGTTTGATTGACAATGTTTGGAATACTTGCTTTATTTACTATCGGATCTGAAAAACTGATTGCTCCATTGGTTGTAGCAGAATAAATTGCAACAAACAGTAAACTTCAATTATTCATTAGATTTATTAGTGATACCTCTGCTGCTGTTTTTCGGTAACCAATTGAGAGATACGTGGCTTCGATTCAAAAGGGGCAATTCTCACTCGCCATTCTCGCATCGGAGTCACGTTCAGTTGAGCAGGTAAAGCCATACTTCAAATAGTCATCAGACCAAGTTCTTTTCTTGAATGACATATTTAACGAAAAAATCCTCGGAATTGCAAACAGTTTTTGTAGGAAAGAAACGTTGAACCAATCTGAAAATTGTGGTGTAATCTTAGATACCAGTACGCCGGGTCGAAATGACTTGGACGTCATTTGTGATATTTTTTATAGCTTGACAATTGACTACTCTCGAAAACATTCCATCTGGAGATTTAGATGCCAGATATCAGACTGAAGAAGGTATCTATCAAGAAAAGTTAAATATAATTTGATCTTATTTGCAATTGGGTATTAAAGAGTTTCCCAAAATTGCCGTACCCCATTTCGAAGGGCAAGCGTTCTCATAATTACTTATTGAAGTATTCCATTAGTTTAGCATGTATACTTCATACATCAAATACGTTCATAAATACTTGCTTGAGACCAGTCTACATTCTCATTTGGTGTCAAACCACATTTGTAATAAATGAACGAGGTTGGATGGCTATGGACATCTATAACCACAGTAATGCACGCTGTTAGAAATAGGATGCATGTCAACATAATGCAGTTTAAACAACCTTCTTCCAGCAAGATTTTCAGAATTATATCGTCAGATGTAAGTCATTCCATGTAGATATCAGACGGGATAGAAAATGACGTTTTCAGAGATACTACATGATTTCTACAGCTTTGTTTACAATTCTCTTCCATGTACTGTTATATATCTGCACATTTTCTAGGTGTACTTTACAGTTGCAAAGCTTTAGGTTTTCGCAAAAAAAACGGCAGAATATAATTCAGAAAATAAAAATCACTCTGAAATTAATGACTTTCGAAATCAAAATTTTAGACAAGTTACAGTAAGGAATATCGATCACGACATTCTTCATTCCATCATATTATATGATACTACGTTTCAAAATCCTTACTGCAAGAATATTATTTGACTGTTTTATTATGCTTTGAAATAAATACCCAGAAAAGAGAAATGCTCATAAAATTAAACGAAACCGTGCAGTAAAACGAAATTCGGCATCTTTTCATTATTATGGCGGTAGGCAATTGGCACGGATATAAAACCTATAGTTACGCCGTGGAAAATTCTGTTGCATTTCTAATGCAAATTTTACTTCAAGCATATATATGTTTGCTCATTTGTTCAACTAAAGCTAATTCATCACGAGTTTATTAAAATTTGTGATAAAGGCAATAAAGCTTTCAAAGTAAGTTCATATATATATCTGGAATTGAGTTAAGTAAATATTTGTGTGAAATACATACTCTTGACATATCAAAAGTTTTATATGTATTGCAAAAAAACAATTCGTAGCATGAATTGGTGAGAGATATCACAAAGTGTGGTTCAAATCATTGTCAAAGTAGTGCCGGACCTTTTTCTCCCCCTTGTACCCGAATAAGGAGAGGAAATATATATAAGAAATCCACTTTGAACAAATCAATGAATCGCAGTGGTTATGAATATTATTGGTCAAAATTTATTCGGAGTGCATCATCTTTCAAATCAATAAAGTGTGACTTCGTTTAACTTATTTTATATACACTGTAACAAAGACATCGAGAGCGAAATCATTGAGGGTCATTGGTCAAAAATTTGGGTGTGGTCAACAGAAGCAGCCTCAGTCAAGGCAACTTCATTACATATTCTTATCGATACCACCGATGTGGATTGCTTCGCGTTGAGACTTGATTTGCTATTTGGAATTGAAAATGTTGAATGATTAGATAACGAACTTTGTGGTGAGTTACGCGTCAAAATAATTCGTGTCCCAATTGTATGATTGTCACCTCATGTGAATACCGTAATCATTTGCTCCAAGATATATATATATATATATATATATTCTATAATCTATATGGTAACAGTTCAGTTGGAATAGTGGGAATTTGGTAAATGTGAGACAAATGCCCTAAAATGGCACAAATTAGAAAACGGCATTTTTAGACACCGTGAGCTACGGGTACTGTGTCATTGTTAGTCATTGTACATTCGTACCCATCTTCGGACATTGCTCTCTCAAAATGGAAAAAATAATAAATACTTTTTTAGAATAAAAACGAAGACTTCTGCATATTTCAGAGAAAAAAGTTGTTTTTCATTCTCGTTCAATCTGACCAATTTGTTTCTCTGTGGAACTAGAGATGAGTGGAATTCTATCAAACAATAGTGGAACGCTGAGACACGAGACCTGTGGCAAATAAATTTATTGAAACCCTTTTTCCTGCCTTTACTAGCTATGATACACCAGGGACTCTATTGAGCCCACTTGCCTTTGAGTCACCAATCGTTTTACACAGTGCATAATATACTTTCTTTATTTTCTATCAGCTCTCTCTATCTGTATTTTTGTCTATTTAAACGGTAAAGAAAAATTAACATTTACATAAAATCGGCTTAGTTTTCATGGCATTATTTATAGGGTTTGAATCAGCAGAAATCGATTACAGCCACTTCAATGAACTGAGCTGATCTTAGATGACGCTGGAAGCAGAGTCCGATCCCAAACTTTGATTCAAGTTATATATATGTCGTCGTAAGGTACCATTATTTTCTATATTTGATTGAAGCTTCTCTTCGCGTAGGTAGGTGGAGAGAAAAGAGAGAAAGTAATTCACGTAAGGACGCATATTACAATATATATCATAGATGTGAAGTACGTTTTGGTAGGAGAGTGGGTACTGAAATGCTGATTGTGTAATTAGTTTGGGGTTTCTTTTTGGCTTGTAAGCTGTGTACATAGTAAAGTTACTTCCAACGTAAATGTACCGCCCTTGGAGATTGCATCGTGCGCTGCCTACATGCTCACATCATATTCAGTGTGATGCGAGATTGTAAGATGTTCAGAATGCCAGAAGTTATTGCATGAAGACTTTTATTTGGGGGTCCAAGTGACAGGACGTTTAGAATAGCCTACTTTCCATATTTCAAAGAATTTGATTCTATTCAATTATCTAGGAATTTTGGTTTACATAAAGTCGATCAAGTTTCCAAGTAATGCCATTTTAAGGAACACTGAAGGAAAAGTGTGCGAAATGAACTAGAAAGTGCCTTGCTATATTTAAACAGCAATGGTCGAGGTCTAGGTGAAGTATAGGGTCCCATAGTAATCGGGGAAAAAATGAATAAATTCAATAAAGCTGCTCTGGCTGCTGCCGTTGACCATCTATGTTAGAGTCGTCAAACCCAGTGGCCCGCGTGGTATTATTCGAATCGCAATGTCCTTCACAAATCTGAGCCTTTATTGAAACTTCTAATAAAAAATGTCGTTCAAACGCACGAGAAGCACCACCTAGCTATCGAAAGCTTCTTTTATGTCCATTTATGGTCGTTATTGCTAGTGAGACATGTTTGAATTTATTTTTATCGTCTGCCATGTATTTCAATCTGTTTTCCTGTATTTTTTTTCTGTGAAGCTAGAAGAAGCAGTTTCATGACCTCAATATTTGACAGCATTCACTTCTACGAGCAATTTTTTTTCAAGGATGAACCAAGGAAAATCCTCCGTAAGACTAATTTCTGACAGCCTCGTGAAAAATCCGTTCCGCATTTCTACATCGTCCATTGCACCTATGATTGACAAACTTGTTGGATAAACGCAGTGCCATACTTCCCATAAATATTTATGTGTGGTTAAAACTTTTAACTTTACTGTATCTTCGTATTTTCATTGTTCTAATAATTTAGGTGCTTTGTTTGTTTTTCCTTTTATCTGTAGTCGGTGAAACTAGAATATAACTACCATGTCAAGTGGACCGCGCAATCATTCGTAAACTAAATGTGGCTCTTCGTCCATAATGGTTGGACAACCCTGATCTATGTTATGAGCTTATGAGGCCACACTTCAATGGTGAAAAAGATGATGCACCTCGAAATAAGTTTGAGACCAATCATATTAATAACTCATTTGATATTGGTCATGAAGGTTAATAACAGTACAGGGAGCACCAGCACAAATGTGGCAACAATACTCCATAATAGACTCCATCTTCAGATTGGTATCTTTCGTTCAAATCATCAAATGAAGTATTTTCGAAAGTTGTCAGGTGATAAAAATTATCACAAAATGACCTCGAAGGCAGTGCAAAATTTTAAGAAATATTATTATTATGGGTGAGTTACTAATCGTCCTAAGCTTTGGGAATACGCTCGCCAACGCATCTCTAATTACTCTGTATGGGTTCGCAGGTTCGAATACCATGCGGGGATAGTTATGTGCGAAAGGATTGCTG
The DNA here is from genome assembly GCF_964204865.1 of Styela clava. NCBI lineage: Eukaryota > Metazoa > Chordata > Ascidiacea > Stolidobranchia > Styelidae > Styela > Styela clava. Next base: position 8,331,242 of record NC_135259.1, on the reverse strand, counting down.
GACTCCTCGCCACCGTAGGGTGATTCACGTAACCGCTGATCGGATACGCCTTCCTCCACCAGCAAGTCCATGGTACCGAAGACAAATAACTAACTAATCACATACCCGACATGGAATGGAAACCGGACGAGAGGCCGTGGTTCGCCATATGGTACCCTTTATATACGTTGGTCCCAATCGACTTTTTATACCCCTTTTATAATATGACATAAATAGTTAATCAAACACGCTAGTACATTTCCCAATATATCTTTAAAAAGCTTATTTTCGTCGCTTTCCACTAAAACGCGCCCGAATTACGTAGCGCAAATGCGTTCGACCATATGCCGGTAAGAAGAGAGAAATTTCAAAAAATTTCGAGATAAAGTTTCTCACTTTTAACGCTTGGTCAACACGTGATTGATATGCTAGAGAAAGAGTTTTCTTTTGGACGAGCTTTACGTCACCTTCAAAATAAAACAAGAGTGGGATTTGATTTTGAAGTGAAGTGATATTCGTTTTATCGAAGAGCATTTGATCGCGTGCTGTCTGGTATCTTTGTTTGTTTATTTATTATGAGCCGGAGAACGTTGCTCGCGCGTTCAAATTACTTCGTTTTCAACTAACAACAGATTCTTTGTTTATTTTTAAGCTTTGAAATATTCATACAAATAAAATTGATCTTGTATCAAAATAAAAATTATACATTAAAAAAAAATATGATGACGTCACCGTAATTAAGAACACTCGGATCAAGCATGGATGATTTAAACTCAAACATTTTGAGTTTTGAAATTGGTTTTGTTCACATGCAGACCACTATGCATACTATTGACCCCCCAAAATACATTTAATTTAGCCATAATCTCAAATTATGACACAGGTACGTCACCGTAATTAAGAACACTCGGATCAAGCATGGATAATTTAAACTCAAACATTTTGAGTTTTGAAATTGGTTTTGTTCACATGCAGACCACTATAAAATATTATTGACCCCCCAAAATGCATTTAATTTAGCCATAATCCCAAATTATGACACAGGGCACCACTTTATTACCAGGCCGATCCTATAGCTTATTTGAAAATACAATGTTAATAATGACATAGTCAACATCTCGCAGGGATTCAGTGGATCGAAGTGTACACACCAACACCATATCCATCGGCAAAATACCTTTATGACATTGGGAATACTTTAATTGATTTGAACGACATCACGTCTAAATAATTCTCAATGCTCAGATGTTATGAGTGCTTCTCAACGAAATAATGCAACGACGCAAATATTACATTATCTGACGGTTCTTATGACTTATAATTATCTACTCATTTTATTATAGAACAATGTAGCAAATAAATATTCAGACATAGGCTATGATAGAATGTTTCTTTTAGAATAGTAACGTAGATTTCGGCAGGCCTGGAACGCATTGTTTTTAACTTTTGTATGGTCTTATGCGATCGCTTCATTGTGGAAGTGGGAATAAGTTGAAAGCGATCAAATGAAAGTCGAGCCCTCGGACGAAGTAACAAAATTTGTCGCAATGCCGCAGGAACGCTTATTAATGCTTTACATATTATCAGTGATTCGTTATGTCACAATCCGAAACATACCTACCGTAAATACTTTTGGGTCATTGATTTTATTGTTCGTTTGATAAACTTTGTTTAGAATACTTTCCATATTTACTATCTATTTTGAAGGTAGGTTACCACGGAAAATTTATTTTCGAGAATTTGATTCTATTTAATTATCCAGGACTTCTGGTTTTCGAAAGGTCGGCTAAGTTTTCAAGAAATGAGGGATTTTTGAGGAACACTGAGGAAAAGTGTGCAAAATAAACTAGAAAGTGTCTTACTATAAGTAAACAGCAAAGTTCTAGGTTAAATATCGAGTCCTGTAAGAATCAGGAACAAATTGAGAAAAATGGATTTATTTAAAAATCGTTGCCTTAACTGCTGCTGCTGTTAACCATCGAAGTTTTAAGTCAATGTGACTCAACACTTCATTGGTGAAAAAAATGACGCATCCCGAAACAAGTTTGAGACCAGTCATATTTACAACTCTAGATATTGGTCATGAAGCTTAATAACAGTACTGGGAACGCCAACGCAAATGTTGTAACGATACTCCATACAGCGGCAATTAAGTGAATAGTTCAAGAAATGCTCTAATTTGCAATCATTGTTCTATTTGGTTTAAAAAAGGCTCTTCACCCCTTTGATTATAATCTGAACCAGACCTTGTAATATCTTTCATCAAATTATGCGAGGAATTGTTTTTACGACCCATATATAAATATACAACTTTTAATGATATGTCAACAATATATTTTATATAAAAAGATGTCTGACATGAAACGTTACTAAACTTGAGATATATGAACATTGACAGCTTTTATCTCGAAAGTTATTGACATCGTTATGAATTAATTTAGTCCGAGGAAATGAGTAAACTCATATATTATAGTTAAAATAAAATTAGCTTCAGGAATGAAACAAAATTTTTCACGGCGTGACTGAGTTTTCCTTTAACTTATATCCAATGTATGTATGTTATGCCAGTTGTATACCGTCATAATATTACGCTTTTTTTTATTTATACAAAGCATATTGAAATATCTAAAATAATATTCTTTCAGTTGTGATTTTGGAACCTAGTTTTGTAAAGTGGAACCTCGAAGCAATATATCTTGTGAAAACCCGAAAACATGATTTGCAATTAAAATTTGTGATACGATTCAGCGGGTTCGTGCGAACCCGTTATTGGAATGAACGCGTTCTTGTTTTAGACGTTAAACAAATGCAACACCGTAGTTAACGATTACGATTATATTTGGCGTTCCGTAGAACCTGTTGTTGGAGGTCGATACAAGAGAAAATTCATTTTTAAATAATAAAAATTTTACAATTGATCCAATAGGTGCTGTGAAGTTTCATTTTACAAATTACTATTATTCGGAGTAGGTCACCGTGAAAATGAGATTTTTTAGTTTGAAGGACATTTTATCATCCCATTTCCGTGGCCGGAACATGCTTTTGCTTAGTTCCAGAAACAGATCAAATGTTCTAATAAATAAATTTGAGTGTGAATATAACCAATATTGCAGGGGAAGATGGGGCACGTTGGGACATGGGGCACAGTGGAAAATCAGCTCTCGCACTGATACTATATCCGCAATCCTGTCCGCGATTCGATGTTTCAATCCGCCCATCGGTCAGTTACAACGTCCCCGCGAACGGACAACGGACGGGTAAAGCGGCGCAAGTTATGAGGTGAAATTGGTTTTGGGAGGTTGAAACTAAAATTTCACGGTTCCAGTTTTTTTTTCTACCTTAGCTTTTCCAACATGACAAACCACCGTCTGATATTTTTCATTTTTTCAATAATATTTTCAGATTTAGATTCGAGGAAGGAAATATTCAAATTTGTTTGCGAATTTTTTTGTCAAAATATTTGAACTATTTCAGTTGAACATTGATTTCAAAAATATTAAATCTTCAAATTTGAAGTCTCCCTGTTCGTTAGACGATTATGCAGATTAATTGCCAATTTTTAAGGGCTCACTTCGTTGAATTTTGACAGACTGACCCACTGGGCCCCAGGGTCTGACCGAATGTGCCCCACAAGTGGAGTACAGTGGGACACTTAACAGACGTTTTTCAAAGCATTTTGGTAGTAAGATGTGTGTAAGAATTTCTTATTCGCTGAATAAAATCTACATTTACCCCACTATGCATTAGTCCCGCCAAACTAAATTTTTTATCACCAGGTGTACCCAAACAAAACGTTGTAGCTCATGATTAACTTTAATATCAAGTCTCTCATCATTAAGTTCCAGTCAGTAATTTGCCTAATTTATAATACAAAATATCGAGTTAAATGGAGAGTGAATAGCCTTTCCCCTCAACTTTTCGTTATTCAGTGATAATACATCTATCGATCCAAACTTTTCGACAACTAGTATTGCATTGTATTTCGCAAATTCGAGTCGAGTCCGTATACAGTCGCCAAATTAGTGGGCGCTTTGTCTATGATTCATGTTTTTTTGAAGAGAAAATATAACAGTTCGATGATTGAAATCTATCCATCTTGATTTTTCTCAAATACCGATGGGCCGATTATAGAGTGGCTTTTATTTATTTTCAAAAATAGCACATTGCTCGCTTGTACGTATGGTGCTATAAAATCTAATCTATTACCTAATCGATTCCTCTACCAGTTTAGAGTCGATGTATCGGTATCGGGTATCGGTATCGGCAATATCGGCTATTTTTCGGTATCGGTCATGTATCGGTATCGGCTGAATTAATACCGATATTTCCGATATATTAACCTTTTAGATATGATCCAGAATGTTTTAAAAGGTAAGTTAAAATATTACTTTTTAATTTATTTTTTTGTCCAGACAGATCGGGAACTATGAGCCATGCATGTCTACACCCCCGCGAGTGGTAACGAGAATATGATTCGCCTGTTTTTAAATATTTACTAGCAGAACCAGCTCATCTAATTTGACTTTTTTTTTGCTGCCAACTTTTTATATTGACATTTTTAATACATATTACATATTAATTATGAAGAAATATATCAACACGACACAGAAAAGAGAGCAACTAGGCGCTCAGTTTTAAATCATACAGTGGAATCGAAGTCCTTTTTACAGGACATGCACTGTTTGGCACAGTTATAAATTCTGTTTATCGTCAAGCGCGAGTGTCATTCAGTCCATGGACATCGTTAGGCTAAATTCCGACGCAATTATCTCTCTACACAGGTATTAAATATTGTGATTATAGTAATTTTAATTTTGTTCAAATACACAATTTCTTTATAGATTTTTTTATGTGGCCGCCTAGTATCATACGTGGTATAGGTATTTCTAGTCGGCACTGATTGATATCCTTTAATTTTGGCAGTAATTGTCGCGACGATCACGATTAAACACAAAATAAAATATTTGCATATATTCGATATTCTTTTAAACACAAAAAACGATATTCGAAGGTCGCGATATTAATAATAAATTGGAATTGGACATCTCGGCATATGAGTTTTCTAATTGGACACCGAGATTACTAGCGTCAGTGTACAATGCATCCGAATCAGTTAATGCATTCGGATACCAAACATCAATTTCTTATGTGATATATCTTTTTTTTCAATCTGAAATATCGGTGACAAAAGTGGTATCGGTACATCTCTAGTTTAGACCCGTTTTATGGTGGTCATCCGTTATTGCCCGTTGCATATCCATTTATATATAGGTGAGGTTTAGAATATCAATATTTTCTTAGATATTTGTACCAGTGTATGAACAATTGTTACATTGATGACAAAATAATTTTAATGACGACACTAGGGATGATTATCTGTAATATCTTTCGAATTTTGAACAAACATACTTATTCATACTAGACTTAAACCAGGAAAAATTTTAGGCGTTTTTGGATATTGAGATGTGACGTTAAAACAAAGTAAGGCCAGATATATTCGAATAAGAGAAAATTATTTGCGAAACATCTAACCTTCCATGGCCATATAATTCCGTTTGGTATCCATGTCTTTCAGTTGCGTTTCGTTCTTTATATATAGCAGAAAGAATGAAAAGTTTTGACTTTCGGATTCCGGTTCTTTTTTGAACGACATTTTCTGTCTTTGAAGTCGTCTTTTTCTAAAGCTTCCGGTTTTTGAATGTATACTACCATTACGATTGGAGACCACATGGGTGGTTTGTTGTTGTATAGATGTTATAGATTCCATTTTAACATATTATAGTAATTAGACGTATTGATGTACAGCCTAATTCTAAACTGCTCTCTGTGTCCTAAAGTACCACTAAGAACGGGTATATAAATGAACATCTTCCATCACTCAATGCTGTATGCATCAGATAAATGCTGATGACACACTTTTTTATACAACCACAAATTTCTCTATAATTTGCATTTACGTGGTTTTTAAATTATAGGTGAATTTCAATAATCAAAATATATGAAGTTACAACACATTTTATCTTCTAAAACAATATCATTTTCTTTTATTCGCGAACTTTTCAAAGTTATTTGCTATTATACTGTATATATACTACGTTGTCGAGTTTAAGGAAATGTTAGGTATAGTCATAACATAAGGTGATTATTATTCACTACTCAGCTACTATCAAAAGGCGGTAGACATAAACGGTAAAGTGTTGAAGGTACCGATTAGGTATTTTTCATATGTTAGTACTCTAGATATAAACTCTGCATAAGTAACAATTTAATTAGTATATATGTATATGTCAAAACATATTTAAACTTCACCTGCTGTGTACCAGTATATCATAATCCTAATTATTCATTAAAACACATAAAGACACAAATCTTTGAAAAGGTTTGGCTTTTAATAGACTTATACTCAAAAATCTGAATTCGGGTAAATTGAAAATGGTTTGAAAATAAAAATTAAACTCGGATTCCGAATCGAACAATAAAATTATTTGTAATAAGCATTAAGGTGAACAAAATGATTTAAATAACAAATTCAGTCGAACAATGTGTATTTGGCAGCAGAGCCTTCTGTCTCTAACTTAAAATCATTTATAAACCCATATGTTTGTCTGTTTATTCACAATATTCTTTCAAGAAAAACTCAATCTACGCCCTGACCCGGAATACCTTGTGCGACTTATAACTTCGTACCTGTTATCACTTCCTTATGCACTTTAAAATAATTTCTTTGGATTATCTTATAATTTTGATGAATTTCTGCAACAACAAACGTTTCATTTCGACATTCTGGCACGGCTTATTTTATATTTACTTAAGACTCGCAACAATTCTTTAATCGCTCGATTTCTACCTTTTCATATGGTTTCGACCTCGCAAGCAAATGGCTTTACATTCCATAACTCAAACCTATAGACAGTGCTTTGATATGTAAGGCCGATGAAAATTCTTTTTTTAAAATAAAATAAGACATCGTCAAATACCAACCAAGTCAGACTACGTTGGTTTTCGGGACCTAGCTAAAAAAAACTGGATTACGCGGCGTTAAGTCGGCTCTGCGTTTCGTCACTACTGTCACATGGCCGACGCGAGTGTTTTTACTAAAATAAAGGCACAAAGCGTTAGAAAAGGGGTTGGAATTTCGGGATACCAACCCCATCTAAAAAAACTCAAAAACGTTACTCCATTAGATACAAATATACGCTAAAATTGTTCTGTGAGCCGCACGGAATGTATCAGCATGACAGAGTTTGGACCACCCTGGTCTACCTTATCAAGAAACTCCCGACTTTGCTGACCAATATATCGTTGAAATGCGATCGTGGAACCGCCACATAGTGTAAATAGTTTATTGGTCCAATTGTTGAAGAGAATAGAAATTTTTTCAAAATAAAAATGCAGCAACAAGGTAAATACTAGAAAGCAAAAACCACAACATTTTGAGAAAACGACTCATAGGCTCATTTCGTGTCCAATAAATAAGTTTCATGGTTTCTTTTTAGTAAAGAAGGTTAATATGATACTTGAAGACAAAAAATAAGCGAACATTTTGAAGTTTGAGTCGTCTGTTGAACTCGTAATATTTTAATAAATACCGATAAACTATATAAAATTCTGCTCTAAAATTTCTGTGATGCCCCTCCTTGCTTGATGCCCTAAGCACGTGCTTATATTGTTTAATGGCTAATCCGGCGCTGTCAGTACCTGTCATGTTTGTTCAATGTATATATATATATATATATATATATATATTTTTTATACAATATGAATTTTTTCTTTTATTTTTTCAAATTTGGTATACTGTTCCTTGAACTGACACATATTAAATTTGTATTGCAAAAACTATGCAAGTTTTACGAAAAATCAACATTGAACCGTGCATACAGAATCTGCCTACTCATTTAGAAACTGGCTATACACTCTCAGCAGTACTCGACCTGTTGTGATATCAGATTTTCCGCAAACAAGAAAATTTATAAACAAATATATTGTTACTAAGAACTGTTCTATATCAAAAGTTATCAACTAGAAATCAAGCTAAAAATATTTACCGTCTTTATTACCGCAGACAAAAAATCAACATTGAACCATGCATATACAGAAACTGTATTAATTTAGAAACTGATTATACACTTATACCAGGGGTGTGCAACCTTTATTACAGGAGAGCCAGGTACAAGTAACTGGGTGAAGCCGCGGGCCGCACCTAGAAACTCTACCTACGAAAGGCTCTGGATACGAAAAGTCCGAATTACGATAATTTTTATCGTAAAAATATTGCTACGGCTATCGTAAGATTTTCTACATACGAACGGCCGAAAACTTAAAAATATGTGCAGTGATATTTGTTTATCTTAGAAAAATTTAATGCAGTGCTTGAATAAGCAATGTCCAATTCGAATTTAAAAATCGAATATCGCGACCTTCGAATATCGTTTTTTCTTGTTTATAAGAATATCGAATATGGCGCACATATCCTAGCGCCGTCGTCCACGTTTTGATTTGAAATATTTTACAATTATTGACCCGTTTTTTCCCCGCGGGCAAAGCGAAATTTAGTGAGAAGACGATGATACAATAAAAAAATTTGAATTGCATGTTTGTGTGCTCATTATCGAAAATTACGTTCTCTCTCAGCGGTCAGCTTTTGCCGCCTCCTCCCACTCTCTGCGGTCTTCGTTTAGCGTAGCCTAGTCTACCCAACGCCAAAGATAAACAAACATACTGTTCGTAGTGTTTTTATTCGGTATTTCTCTGTTCTTTCTTTTTTCCATATGTACCTTCTTTATTTATTATGCAGTAATTTAAGTCTGACATGTATTTGTTGCGGGTTCTAACCATTATTATGATTTATACAAATGTTATGTCCATTTTGTAGGGGCTTAGACCGTTAGGGCATTTACAGGTAAACTGTGTCCCTACTTAAGGAACTTTCTACCTACAAAGGATTTTACGAAACGAATAAATTTTGTAGATAGAGTTTATACTGTAGTTGCAAGCACAACTTTTTTATTGATTTTATGGCATTGTTAAGGGTTCTAGCAGAAATGTTGAGTTAAAATGCATAGATTTCTAATGAAAACAGATATTCAAATTTATTATCACACCGACTTTAAACGAATACAGTATAAGAAACATGTTTTTATAACATTTTTTTGTTTGTTTTTGGAACAGGATTTTGCTAGCTAGTTTTGCTAAATGACAGTAGCAGTCAAGTACTGGTATTGGCTTTGCGCCGCAAAGAGATTAGAATTGCTCGCACATACCAGATTAACTAAACTAAAAACTCGTTTCGCGAACACACTTTTTAAAATCGGCACTTCTCCGCGGTCCGCACAATTTTTCCTTGCGGGCCGCATTTGGTCCGCGGGCCGCAGTTTACACCCTCCTGACTTATACATATTTTAAAAGGTCATTTTGATATCACTATGAACAATACTCAACCTCTTTTGATATCAGATATTTCGCACACATGAAAATTCATAAAGAAATTTATTGTTACCAAGAACCGTTCTATATCAAAATTTATCAGTTAGAAATCAGGCTATAAATATTTACCGTCTTGATGACCGCAGGTTTTGTCAAAATTTTACTTGGCTGTTGAGTTATCAATGAAACTAATGTTTCTATTCTATCACCCTACTATTCTTAAAATAAATATTTAAAGCCTCACCGTTAGCATTGCCCCCTGGTATGTATATCGGTCATCGCCAGTTTTTCCTTGGATCCGAACTATGGAAAAACAAAATAATTAGCAGTTACCGACTGATAATGTTATCTAGAGACTGTAAACATTAGAAAAAAATTTTAAAGCGATTTCGCCATACTTCTCACACGTCTACATCACAATAGTAATAATGAAATATTTGAATTTAGAAAGAGTTCAAGGATTAAAATATGAGGTACCGTGTCGGTTTGCAGAGATAGCATTATACGCATTAAAAAAGCGAGTTATCTTTGAATATTGAACACTAATACTGACTGTAAAGTTTTTATCCCGGTAAGAATCTATATTTATTCACAACAATTCGATAAATCGAAGATTTGCAAAATCCTTGGCAAAAGGGGGTAAAAGCGGCTTCATGAAATCACACGCAGTGTCTTCTGGTCCCCACATGTATCCGTGCGCCATACACACGTACAGCAGAAGTAGAAGTTTTATCACTATTGTCATCTCACTGGACTAATTGAGAACAAAGAAACATTTTAATAGGCGATACAAGAATGGCACCTAAATCTATATAATTGTCTTCAATCTGCACTTCGTTGTCGGTTGTCGGTTAGGTTGTCGACATTAGAAAGAAAAAAATGGGTACTCCTGAACCAAGATTGCGGGCACCGGAACGCAATATGTGTACCAGGTTAGGGTCCTGCCATATTTTCATTCCAATTTTCTTTATTTTAGTTCTATTCCAAGTTCGGTGACTAGCCAAGCGACTCTCGTAGTATTTGTGCCTGAAATTATGGCCTAACACTAATCTGGTATGAATACTACGTTCCGGTGTCCGCCATCTTGGTTCACATATTACAGGAGTACCTACCGAAAAATGTATGATTCAAGTATTGTACAGCGAATTGATCGGCCTCGTGTAGTCATATAGTAGGGGCGGTTGGGCGAAATATTTATTCATTCATCCAACATTAAAACTAACTACTTATCCATTCAGTAAGAACAACAAAAATATCAATTTTGTTTGAAAATTAACCCCACCTCGTTGCTCAAAAAGAATCCGCGATAATTCACTTTATACAAGGTAACGTACACCAACCTCTGATTCTAAACATTATATCTGATGCTTTACAGGCTGGAAATTCATTATTGCCAGAGGGCAAAACACAAAAGCATTACCTAATATTAAAAAATTATAATATATACACATCTACTGTAGGCTACTTGTGGTATTGCGACGAATTTTGTTATTTCTACCGAGTTTTCGACTTTCGTTTGTTGGCTCTCAACTTATTTCCACTTTCACAATTAAGCGATTGCGACTCCGATCCACTGAATCCCTGCAAGATATTATCTATGATGTTATTGACATTGTAATTTGAAATAAGACATGTTTGATATTTGTATGAAATAATCAACAATAAATGCGATACCATTTCACGTCACGCTTGTCTGATTTCCCCGGCAGCACAATACTCAAAACCACATTTCAAAGTTATACTTCGATTTCAGTTAACGCATTTGCTGTAACTTGAAACAGTTAATTTACAAATAAGTTGCTTAACTCGTTTTCATATACCTACGGTTGTGTATGAATAAAAAGCTAATTCGTTTCTTGCCATCTCCAAATCATAAACAAATTACCTTCAAAAATAATACAATCAATACAAACGATGTATGTTGAATAGTCGGTTGCAACCGTGATCTCCGTGTCGCCCTTTTCAATAGATTCAACTGTAACCGTACACACATGGATTATACAAACGGTTTTGTTACAACCATAGTGATAACAATCGAAGTAATTGATCACACTATATAGAAATATTGAATCAATCAGATAATAAAATGTTATTTTTCAACACTGCCCTCGTTGACTAATGACTTGCTTAGTTTATTAGATATCAGATATTGCTTTTTTGCTAAAAATGGATTCCAGTGCATAGTTACTTTTTTTATAAATCGAAAATTCTAGTATCTCGTCCGTTGGCCCAATGCCACATTTTCACATATATACTTACTTCCACGCAAGGCTGTATTCACGAAAAAAGCTCATTTTTCAGCTACCACTATCTGCTGCTTTTGAACATGTATATAATCGCCGTGATATCCTGATGAATTCCTTTTGAAAATAACACAATACCTTCTTGCGCAGCTGCTGTGTCATGGACGTGCGAAGAAACTCGAGAGTCTCTATGATCTGCGTCTTCTGTATTTTTAGAAATAGTTCCAATTTACAACTAATAAATCAGATAGTGTTTAACAACTGAGAACTCACGAATTCCTCCATATGTTGCTGTTTCCTTGGTTTTGAAAAGTGCGACCACGAATTCTTTAGGCTCAGATCTATGTTTGAAAATTTAAATAACGTGTAATAGACTGCATTGTCAAAATAGAATTATGAAGCTGCTTTAGATTCATTTTATATTAAGCTTTTTAAAACAATTTTTCTCATTATCTACTCAAAAAGAAATAGCAGGTGAACATCCAATTTTGTTAATGTGCTTCTCACAATCCTTCACAGGTTACACTCAACATTTATTTATCTGCACAATCGATATGCTTTGGCGCTCTAAAACAGAATGTTGCTGCCGCGGGAATGCGATGTCAAAATGCCCATTAAACTCAACAATATCATTATCATAGTAACTTACCCAGAATAATAATAGTTCTTAAAATGAAATTTCACGAATTCGGCCCGCGACGCCTCACTGAATTATATTAACAAAACAGCTTTATGGACGAATATATTCTTTACGTGGCAAAATTTGTTTTGAGAAACTAAATTATACTATAACCTAACAAGTATATAATTCACAATCACTCGTTTATTGAGCCTATAATTGATTATAATTAGAGAAATGGCAACAGAACGTAAAAAAGTAGATGCTGAGCGCAAATGGTTTAATGACGCTGAAAATATTCAAAGGATCAGTCTTCGCGCACTGCTTGAAATTTCTGGGTGAAAAAATGTGATTCATTGGCCATTCCTTTGGTTTTTAACTTTCCAAAATACGTGCTACCCGCCAATGACTTGCAACCTTTAATTTTGGCCCGCAAACGACAAAAGTTTGCCGACCTCTGGTTTACACTTTAGAGCCAGTGAAGTTATACAGACATCCCAACACAAATCCTCGACCCACTGCCCTATCTCCCTCGACTTTCCTATTCTCGATCCTCTGCCCTGTTTCCCTCGCCCAACTGCTCCACCTCTCTCAACCTTCTTATCCTTGACCCACCGCCCTATCTCCCTCAACCTTCCTATCCTCGACCCACTGTCCTATTTCCCCCAAACATCCTATCCCCTTCAACCTCTTTATCCTCGACTCATAGACCTATCTCCCTCAACTTTTCTTTCCTCTATCCACTGCCTCTGCCTTGAATTTCCCACCCTCGACCCACTTTCCGACCTCCATCAGGTTACTTATCTTCGACCTACGACGCTATACCACTCAGCCCCTAACCTAACGGCGCTACAATCACGACTAGATCGTCAAAATGAACTCTACCATCTTGCAACCAACTTCCATGTTTTATAAATAAAATTATAAAATTTTGAAAGGCCTTTCGATATCGACATACCTGAGTTCATTTTCCGAAACTCATTCAATGTCGCTTGTATTTCGGTTCAAGGCAAAACGATGAGAAAATAATAAAATATTTGCACGCTTAGTCATTTTCAACGAATGTTCTGCCATATTCTGTTGTATATACAAATTTTATTTACGTGACTGAGAAGGCTGAAAAGTCGAAAACAGTCAAAAAAATAAGTCGCTCAGTGAGTGTAATCCCTTCCAAACTATTTTAGAGCCATGAAATGTTTTGTCGTAGCTAGCGTTACCAACTGCCCTTTAATTCAGCGTATAGTCCCAAAATTGACCTAATCTTATCTGCAACTTAATGAAGTTGCAAAGGACGCAGTTAGTACGTAATCTTTGGCATCGCTTTTACTATAAAATGTTTAAGAAAATTACTACCAGAGCACTATTGCTTATTTCGGATCAGCATAATATTTGTCACGAGACTGACGACATGGTCAATTATTAAGGGCATAAAACGGCCTGTTAAAATTTAGAAAACCGTTATTCCAAACAAAAAAACCATCAGTAGCCCAATTAGTAAAACGTTTTTAAACTGCCAATTAAGGTTATTGTTTAATATTTGAGATTCCAGCCTACATATACGAATGCTGTCAATCATGTTTTGTCGAAGTACGATTGAATCATCTCATTGGCATACACGACCAGTATAACCCATGGAAGTTGGTCACAAGATAGTAAAGTTCAGTGTGGCGATCGGGACGTGAATAAAGCGCCGTTAGGTCAGGTACCGAATAGTATAGCACCGTAGGTCAAAGATAGGTAAGTTGTGGCAGATAGGGGAGTGGGTCTGAGGATAGCTAGGTTGAGGGAGATAGGACAGTAAGTCGGAAGGAGAGAGGTTGAGGGAGATAAAGCGGTGGTTCGAGAATGTGAAAGTTGGGGAGAAAGAGCCGAGGGTCGAGGATAGGAAAGTTGAGGGAGGTCGGGCAGTGTGTCATGGAGATAGGGCAGTGGGTTGAGGACAGTTTTAAGTGTTTAACGGGGTAATTTTGGCACGCAAACGACAAAAGTTTGCCGACCTCGGGTTTAGACTTCAGAGCCAGTGAAGTTACTGCCCCTTCTCCCTCAACCTTCCTATCCTCAACCGTCCTATCCTCGATCCACTGTCCTATTTCGCCCAAACTTCCTATCCCCTTCAACCTCTTTATCCTCGACTCATCATCGCCATATCTCCCTCAACTTTTCTTTCCTCTATCCACTGCACTATCTGCCTCAAATTTCCCACCCTCGACCCACTTTCCGATCTCCATCAAGTTACTTACCTTCGACCTACGACGCTATACCACTCAGCCCCTAACCTAACGGCGCTACAATCACGTCTAGATCGTCAAAAAGAACTCCACCATCTTGCAACCAACTTCCATGTGTTATAATGGTCGAGTATGCCAATGAGATGATTCAAACGTACGTCGACAAAACATGATTGACGGCATTCGAAAACGTAGGCTGGAATCTCAATTGGTAATCAATAACCATAATGAGTGGCTTAAAAACGTGCTACTACATGCAGCTACTGATGGCGTCGGGTTTGAGGTGATTGTTTTTAAAATTTTGAAATGCCATTCGATATCGCAAACCTGAGTTCATTTTCCGAAACTCATTCGATGTCGCTTGTATTTCCGTTCAAGGCAAAACGATGAGGAAATATTAAAATAATTGCACGCGTAGTCATTTTCAACGAATGTTCTGCCATATTCTGTTGTATATACAAATTTCTTTTACGTGACTGAGAAGGCTGAAAAGTCAAAAACAGTCAAAAATATAAGTCACTCAGTGAGTGTAATCCTTTCCAAACTATTTTAGAGCCATGAAATGTTTTGTCGTAGCTAGCGTTACCAACTGCCCTTTAATTCAGCGTATAGTCCCAAAATTGAGCTTATCTTATCTGCAACTTAATGAAGTTGCAAAGGACGCAGTTAGTACGCAATCTTTGGCATCGCTTTTACTATAAAATGTTTAAGAAAAATACTACCAGAGCACTATTGCTTATTTCGGATCAGCATCATATTTGTCACGAGACTGACGACATGGCCAATTATTAAGGGCATAAAACGGCCTGTTAAAATTTAGAAAACCGTTATTCCCAACAAAATAACCATCAGTAGCCCAATTAGTAAAACATTTTTAAACTGCCAATTAAGGTTATTGTTTGATATTTGAGATTCCAGCCTACATATACGAATGCTGTCAATCATGTTTTGTCGAAGTACGATTGAATCATCTCATTGGCATACACGACCAGTATAACCCATGGAAGTTGGTCACAAGATAGTAAAGTTCAGTGTGGCGATCGGGTCGTGAATAAAGCGCCGTTAGGTTAGGTACCGAATAGTATGGCACCGTAGGTCAAAGATAAGTAAGTTGTGGCAGATAGGGGAGTGGGTCGAGAATAGCTAGGTTGAGGGAGATAGGACAGTAAGTCGAAAAGAGAGAGGTTGAGGGAGATAAAGCGGTGGTTCGAGAATGTTAAAGTTGGGGAGAAAGAGCCGAGGGTCGAGGATAGGAAAGTTGAGGGAGGTCGGGCAGTGTGTCATGGAGATAGGGCAGTGGGTCGAGGACAGTTTTAAGTGTTTAACGGGGTACTTTTGGCACGCAAACGACAAAAGTTTACCGACCTCGGGTTTAGACTTCAGAGCCAGTGAAGTTACTGCCCCTTCTCACTCAACCTTCCTATCCTCAACCGTCCTATCCTCGATCCACTGTCCTATTTCGCCCAAACTTCCTATCTCCTTCAACCTCTTTATCCTCGACTCATCGCCATATCTCCCTCAACTTTTCTTTCCTCTATCCACTGCACTATCTGCCTCAAATTTCCCACCCTCGACCCACTTTCCGATCTCCATCAAGTTACTTACCTTCGACCTACGACGCTATACCACTCAGCCCCTAACCTAACGGCGCTACAATCACGACTAGATCGTCAAAAAGAACTCTACTATCTTGCGACCAACCTCCATGTGTTATACTGGTCGAGTATGTCAATGAGATGATTCAATCGTACGTCGACAAAACATGATTGACGGCATTCGTAAATCTAGGCTGGAATCTCAATTGGTAATCAATAACCATAATGAGTGGCTTAAAAATGTGCTACTAATTTAGCTACTGGTGGCCTCGGGTTTGAGGTGACTGTTTTTAAAATTTCGAAAGGTCATTCGATATCGACATGCCTGAGTTCATTTTCAGAAACTCATTCAATGTCCCTTGTGTTTCCGTTCAAGACAAAACGATGAGGAAATAATAAAATATTTGCACGCTTAGTCATTTTCAACGAATATTCTGCCATATTCTGTTGTATATACAAATTTCTTTTACGTGACTGAGAAGGCTAAAAAGTCAAAAACAGTCAAAAATATGAGTCGCTCAGTGAGTGTAATCCCTTCCAAACTATTTTAGAGTCATGAAATGTTTTGTCGTAGATAGCGTTACCAACTGCCCTTTAATTCAGCGTATAGTCCCAAAATTGAGCTTATCTTATCTGCAACTTGATGAAGTTGCAAAGGACGCAGTAAACGGCCTGTTGAAATTTAGAAATCTGTTATTCCCAACAAATTATATAAAATGTTGAAGAAAAATACTATATACGGACCAGAACACTATTGCTTATTTCGGATCAGCATCATATTTGTCACGAGACTGACGACATGGCCAATTATTAAGGGCATAAAACGGCCTGTTAAAAATTAGAAATCTGTTATTCCCAACAAAAAACTGCAATTAAGGTTATTGTTTAATATTTGAGATTCCATCCTACATATACGAATGCTGTCAATCAAGTTTTGTCGACGTACGATTGAATCATCTCATTGGCATACACGACCAGTATAACCCATGGAAGTTGGTCGCAAGATAGTAAAGTTCAGTGTGGCGATCGGGTCGTGAATAAAGCGCCGTTAGGTCAGGTATCGAATAGTATAGCACAGTAGGTCAAATATAGGTAAGTTGTGACAGATAGGGCAGTGGGTCCGAGGATAGGTGGGTTGAGGGAGATAGGACAGTAGGTCGAAAAAAGAGAGGTTGAGGGAGATAAAACGGTGGTTCGAGGACGTGAAAGTTGGGGAGATAGAGCAGTGGGTCGAGGATAGGGAGGTGGCGTAGTGGTCCGAGGATAGGATGTTTGAGGGAGCTAGGACAGTAGGTCGAGGATGGGAAAGTTGAGGGAGGTCGGGCAGTAGGTCGAGTATAGATAGGTAAGTAAGTAGATGGAGGTAGGGCAGTGGGTGTTTAAGTGTCTTCAACGGAGTAATTTTGGCCCGCAAACGACAAAAGTTTGCCGACCCCTGGTTTAGACTTCAGAGCCAGTTAAACATTCATCCCATCACAAATCCACCACCCACTGCCTTTTCCTATTCTCGATCTTCTGCCCTGTCTCCCTCGCCCAACTGCTCCACCTCCCTCAACCTTCCTATCCTCGACTCACCGCCCTATCTTCCTCAACCGTCCTATCCTCGACCCACTGTCCTATTTCCCATCCCTGGCTGGAATCTCAATTGATAATCAATAACCATAATGAATGGCTTAAAAATGTGCTACTAAATAAGCTACTGGTGGCCTCGGGTTTGAGGTGACTGTTTTTAAAATTTCGAAAGGTCATTCGATATCGACATGCCTGATTTCATTTTCAGAAACTCATTCAATGTCGCTTGTATTTCCGTTCAAGACAAAACGATGAGGGAATAATAAAATATTTGCACGCTTGGTCATTTTCAACGAATGTTCTGCCATATTCTGTTGTATATACAAATTTCTTTTACGTGACTGAGAAGGCTGAAAAGTCAAAAATATAAGTCGCTCAGTGAGTGTAATCCCTTCCAAACTATTTTAGAGCCATGAAATGTTTTGTCGTAGCTAGCGTTACCAACTGCCCTTTAATTCAGCGTATAGTCCCAAAATTGATCTTATCTTATCTGCAACCTAATGAAGTTGCAAAGGACGCAGTTAGTACGTTATCTTTGGCATCGCTTTTACTATAAAATGTTGAAGAAAAATACTACCAGAGCACTATTGCTTATTTCGGATCAGCATCATATTTGTCACGAGACTGACGACATGGCCAATTATTAAGGGCATAAAACGGCCTGGTAAAATTTAGAAAACCGTTATTCCCAACAAAAAAACCATCAGTAGCCCAATTAGTAAAACATTTTTAAACTGCCAATTAAGGTTATTGTTTAATATTTGAGATTCCAGCCTACATATACGAATGCTGTCAATCATGTTTTGTCGAAGTACGATTGAATCATCTCATTGGCATACACGACCAGTATAACCCATGGAAGTTGGTCACAAGATAGTAAAGTTTGGTGTGGCTATCGGGTTGTGAATAAAGCGCCGTTAGGTCAGGTACCGAATAGTATAGCACTGTAGGTCAAAGATATGTAAGTTGTGGCAGATAGGGGGGAGTGGGTCTGAGGATAGCTAGGTTGAGGGAGATAGAACAGTAAGTCGAAAGGAGAGAGTTTGAGGGAGATAAAGCGGTGGTTCGAGAATGTGAAAGTTGGGGAGAAAGAGCAAAGGGTCGAGGATAGGAAAGTTGAGGGAGGTCGGGTAGTGTGTCATGGAGATAGGGAAGTGGGTCGAGGACAGTTTTAAGTGTTTAACGGAGTACTTTTGGCACGCAAACGACAAAAGTTTACCGACCTCGTGTTTAGACTTCAGAGCCAGTGAAGTACTGCCCTTTCTCCCTCAACCTTCCTATCCTCGACCCACCGCCCTATCTCCCTCAGCCGTCCTATACTCGACAGACTGTCCTATTTCCCATCCCCTTCAACCTGTTTATCCTCAACTTTTCTTTCCTTCATTCACTGCACTATCTGCCTCAAACTTCCCACCCTCGACCCACTGTCGGATCTCCATCAACTTACTTACCTTCGACCCACGACGCTACACCACTCAGCCCCTAACCTGACGGCGCTACAATCACGACTAGATCGTCAAAAAGAACTCCACTATCTTGCGACCAACCTCCATGTGTTATACTGGTCGAGTATGCCAATGAGATGATTCAATCGTACGTCGACAAAACATGATTGACGGCATTCGTAAATGTAGGCTGAAATCTCAATTGGTAATCAATAACCATAATGAGTGGCTTAAAAATGTGCAACTAATTTAGCTACTGGTGGCCTCGGGTTTGAGGTGACTGTTTTTAAAATTTCGAAAGGTCATTCGATATCGACATGCCTGACTTCATTTTCAGAAACTCATTCAATGTTGCTTGTATTTCCGTTCAAGACAAAACGATGAGGAAATAATAAAATATTTGCACGCTTAGTCGTTTTCAACGAATGTTCTGCCAAATTCTGTTGTATATACAAATTTCTTTTACGTGACTGAGAAGGCTAAAAAGTCAAAAACAGTCAAAAATATGAGTCGCTCAGTGAGTGTAATCCCTTCCAAACTATTTTAGAGTCATGAAATGTTTTGTCGTAGATAGCGCTACCAACTGCCCTTTAATTCAGCGTATAGTCCCAAAATTGAGCTTATCTTATCTGCAACTTGATGAAGTTGCAAAGGACGCAGTAAACGGCCTGTTGAAATTTAGAAATCTGTTATTCCCAACAAATTATATAAAATGTTGAAGAAAAATACTATATACGGACCAGAACACTATTGCTTATTTCGGATCAGCATCATATTTGTCACGAGACTGACGACATGGCCAATTATTAAGGGCATAAAACGGCCTGTTAAAAATTAGAAATCTGTTATTCCCAACAAAAAACTGCAATTAAGGTTATTGTTTAATATTTGAGATTCCATCCTACATATACGAATGCTGTCAATCAAGTTTTGTCGACGTACGATTGAATCATCTCATTGGCATACACGACCAGTATAACCCATGGAAGTTGGTCGCAAGATAGTAAAGTTCAGTGTGGCGATCGGGTCGTGAATAAAGCGCCGTTAGGTCAGGTATCGAATAGTATAGCACCGTAGGTCAAATATAGGTAAGTTGTGACAGATAGGGCAGTGGGTCCGAGGATAGGTGGGTTGAGGGAGATAGGACAGTAGGTCGAAAAAAGAGAGGTTGAGGGAGATAAAACGGTGGTTCGAGGACGTGAAAGTTGGGGAGATAGAGCAGTGGGTCGAGGATAGGGAGGTGGCGTAGTGGTCCGAGGATAGGATGTTTGAGGGAGCTAGGACAGTAGGTCGAGGATGGGAAAGTTGAGGGAGGTCGGGCAGTAGGTCGAGTATAGATAGGTAAGTAAGTAGATGGAGGTAGGGCAGTGGGTGTTTAAGTGTCTTCAACGGAGTAATTTTGGCCCGCAAACGACAAAAGTTTGCCGACCCCTGGTTTAGACTTCAGAGCCAGTGAAGTTAAACATTCATCCCATCACAAATCCACCACCCACTGCCTTTTCCTATTCTCGATCTTCTGCCCTGTCTCCCTCGCCCAACTGCTCCACCTCCCTCAACCTTCCTATCCTCGACTCACCGCCCTATCTTCCTCAACCGTCCTATCCTCGACCCACTGTCCTATTTCCCATCCCTGGCTGGAATCTCAATTGATAATCAATAACCATAATGAATGGCTTAAAAATGTGCTACTAAATAAGCTACTGGTGGCCTCGGGTTTGAGGTGACTGTTTTTAAAATTTCGAAAGGTCATTCGATATCGACATGCCTGATTTCATTTTCAGAAACTCATTCAATGTCGCTTGTATTTCCGTTCAAGACAAAACGATGAGGGAATAATAAAATATTTGCACGCTTGGTCATTTTCAACAAATGTTCTGCCATATTCTGTTGTATATACAAATTTCTTTTACGTGACTGAGAAGGCTGAAAAGTCAAAAATATAAGTCGCTCAGTGAGTGTAATCCCTTCCAAACTATTTTAGAGCCATGAAATGTTTTGTCGTAGCTAGCGTTACCAACTGCCCTTTAATTCAGCGTATAGTCCCAAAATTGATCTTATCTTATCTGCAACCTAATGAAGTTGCAAAGGACGCAGTTAGTACGTTATCTTTGGCATCGCTTTTACTATAAAATGTTGAAGAAAAATACTACCAGAGCACTATTGCTTATTTCGGATCAGCATCATATTTGTCACGAGACTGACGACATGGCCAATTATTAAGGGCATAAAACGGCCTGTTAAAATTTAGAAAACCGTTATTCCCAACAAAAAAACCATCAGTAGCCCAATTAGTAAAACATTTTTAAACTGCCAATTAAGGGTATTGTTTAATATTTGAGATTCCAGCCTACATATACGAATGCTGTCAATCATGTTTTGTCGAAGTACGATTGAATCATCTCATTGGCATACACGACCAGTATAACCCATGGAAGTTGGTCACAAGATAGTAAAGTTTGGTGTGGCTATCGGGTTGTGAATAAAGCGCCGTTAGGTCAGGTACCGAATAGTATAGCACCGTAGGTCAAAGATATGTAAGTTGTGGCAGATAGGGGGGAGTGGGTCTGAGGATAGCTAGGTTGAGGGAGATAGAACAGTAAGTCGAAAGGAGAGAGTTTGAGGGAGATAAAGCGGTGGTTCGAGAATGTGAAAGTTGGGGAGAAAGAGCAAAGGGGCGAGGATAGGAAAGTTGAGGGAGGTCGGGTAGTGTGTCATGGAGATAGGGAAGTGGGTCGAGGACAGTTTTAAGTGTTTAACGGAGTACTTTTGGCACGCAAACGACAGAAGTTTACCGACCTCGTGTTTAGACTTCAGAGCCAGTGAAGTACTGCCCTTTCTCCCTCAACCTTCCTATCCTCGACCCACCGCCCTATCTCCCTCAGCCGTCCTATACTCGACAGACTGTCCTATTTCCCATCCCCTTCAACCTGTTTATCCTCAACTTTTCTTTCCTTCATTCACTGCACTATCTGCCTCAAACTTCCCACCCTCGACCCACTGTCGGATCTCCATCAACTTACTTACCTTCGACCCACGACGCTACACCACTCAGCCCCTAACCTGACGGCGCTACAATCACGACTAGATCGTCAAAAAGAACTCCACTATCTTGCGACCAACCTCCATGTGTTATACTGGTCGAGTATGCCAATGAGATGATTCAATCGTACGTCGACAAAACATGATTGACGGCATTCGTAAATGTAGGCTGAAATCTCAATTGGTAATCAATAACCATAATGAGTGGCTTAAAAATGTGCAACTAATTTAGCTACTGGTGGCCTCGGGTTTGAGGTGACTGTTTTTAAAATTTCGAAAGGTCATTCGATATCGACATGCCTGACTTCATTTTCAGAAACTCATTCAATGTTGCTTGTATTTCCGTTCAAGACAAAACGATGAGGAAATAATAAAATATTTGCACGCTTAGTCGTTTTCAACGAATGTTCTGCCATATTCTGTTGTATATACAAATTTCTTTTACGTGACTGAGAAGGCTGAAAAGTCAAAAACAGTCAAAAATATGAGTCGCTCAGTGAATGTAATCCCTTCCAAACCATTTTAGAGCCATGAAATGTTTTGTCGTAGCTAGCGTTACCAACTTCCCTTTAATTCAGCGTATAGTCCCAAAATTGAGCTTATCTTATCTGCAACTTAATGAAGTTGCAAAGGACGCAGTTAGTACGTAATCTTTGGCATCGCTTTTACTATAAAATGTTGAAGAAAAATACTTTATACGGACCAGAACACCATTGCTTATTTCGGATCAGCATCATATTTGTCACGAGACTGACGACATGGCCAATTATTAAGGGCATAAAACGTCCTGTTAAAATTTAGAAATCTGTTAATCCCAACAAAAAACCATCAGTAGCCCAATAAGTAAAACATTTTTAAACTGCCAATTAAGGTTATTGTTTAATATTTGAGATTCCAGCCTACATATACGAATGCTGTCAATCATGTTTTGTCGACGTACGATTGAATCGTCTCATTGGCATACACGATCAGTATAACCCATGGAAGTTGGTCGCAAGATAGTAAAGTTCAGTGTGGCGATCGGGTCGTGAATAAAGCACCGTTAGGTCAGGTATCGAATAGTATGGCACCGTAGGTTAAAGATAGGTAAGTTGTGGCAGATAAGGCAGTGGGTCCGAGGATTGGTAGGTTGAGGGAAATAGGACAGTAGGTCGAAAAGAGAGAGGTTGAGGGAGATAAAGCGGTGGTTTGAGGATGTGAAAGTTGGGGAGAAAGAGCAGTGGGTCGAGGATAGGTAGGTGGCGTAGTGGGCCGAGGATAGGATGTTTGAGGAAGCTAGGGCAGTGTGTCGAGGATAGGAAAGTTGAAGGGAGTCGGGCAGTATCGAGTATAGATAGGTAAGTAAGTAGATGGAGGTAGGGCAGTGGGTCGAGGACGGTTTTAAGTGTCTTTAACGGAGTCATTTTGGCCCGCAAACGACAAAAGTTTGCCGACCTCTGGTTTAGACGTCAGAGCCAGTGAAGTTAAACAGTCATCCCATCACAAATCCGCCACCCACTGCCCTTTCCTATTCTCGATCCGCTGCCCTGTCTCCCTCGCCCAACTGCTCCACCTCCCTCAACCGTCCTATCCTCGACAGACTGTCCTATTTCCCATCCCCTTCAACCTCTTTATCCTCGACTCATTGCCATATCTTCTTCAACTTTTCTTTCCTTCATCCACTGCACTATCTGCCTCAAACTTCCCATCCTCGACCCACTGTCGGACCTCCATCAACTTACTTATCTTCGACCCATGACGCTACACCACTCAGCCCCTAACCTAACGGCGCTACAATCACGACTAGATCGCCAAAAAGAACTCTACTATCTTGCGACCAACCTCCATGTGTTATACTGGTCGAGTATGTCAATGAGATGATTCAATCGTACGTCGACAAAACATGATTGACGGCATTCGTAAATGTAGGCTGGAATCTCAATTGGTAATCAATAACCATAATGAGTGGCTTAAAAATGTGCTACTAATTTAGCTACTGGTGGCCTCGGGTTCGAGGTGACTGTTTTTAAAATTTCGAAAGGTCATTCGATATCGACATGCCTGAGTTCATTTTCAGAAACTCATTCAATGTCCCTTGTATTTCCGTTCAAGACAAAACGATGAGGAAATAATAAAATATTTGCACGCTTAGTCATTTTCAACGAATGTTCTGCCATATTCTGTTGTGTATACGAATTTCTTTTACGTGACTGAGAAGGCTAAAAAGTCAAAAACAGTCAAAAATATGAGTCGCTCAGTGAGTATAATCCCTTCCAAACTATTTTAGAGCCATGAAATGTTTTGTCGTAGATAGCGTTACCAACTGCCCTTTAATTCAGCGTATAGTCCCAAAATTGAGCTTATCTTATCTGCAACTTAATGAAGTTGCAAAGGACGCAGTTAGTACGTTATCTTTGGCATCGCTTTTACTATAAAATGTTGAAAAAAAATACTTTATACCGACCAGAGCACTATTGCTTATTTTGGATCAGCATCATATCTGACACAAGACTCACGACATGGCAAATTATTAAGGGCATAAAACGGCCTGTTAAAATTTAGAAAACTGTTATTCCCAACAAAAAAAAAATCAGTAACCCAATTAGTAAAACATTTTTAAACTGCCAATTAAGGTTATTGTTTGATATTTGAGATTCCAGCCTACATATACGAATGCTGTCAATTATGTTTTGTCGAAGTACGATTGAATCATCTCATTGGCATACACGACCAGTATAACCCATGGAAGATAGTAAAGTTCAGTGTGGCGATCGGGTCGTGAATAAAGCGCCGTTAGGTCAGGTACCGAATAGTATAGCACCGTAGGTCAAAGATAGGTAAGTTGTTGCAGATAGGGGAGTGGGTCTGAGGATAGCTAGGTTGAGGGAGATAGGACAGTAAGTCGGAAGGAGAGAGGTTGAGGGAGATAAAGCGGTGGTTCGAGCATGTGAAAGTAGGGGAGAAAGAGCAGAGGGTCGAGGATAGGAAAGTTGAGGGAGGTCGGGCAGTGTTTCATGGAGATAGGGCAGAGGGTCAGGGACAGTTTTAAGTGTTTAACGGAGTACTTTTGGCACGCAAACGAAAAAAGTTTGCCGACCTCGGGTTTAGACTTCAGAGCCAGTGAAGTTACTGCCCTTTCTCCCTCTACCTTCCTATCCTCGACCCACCGCCCTATCTCCCTCAACCGCCCTATCCTCAATCCACTGTCCTATTTCCCCTAAACTTCCTATCCCCTTCAACCTTTTTATCCTCGACTCATTGCCATATCTCCCTCAACTTTTTTTTCCTCTATTCACTACACTATCTGCCTCAAATTTCCCACCCTCGACCCACTTTCCGATCTCCATCAAGTTACTTATCTTCGACCTACGACGCTATACCACTCAGCCCCTAACCTAACGGCGCTATAATCACGACTACATCGTCAAAAAGAACTCCACCATCTTGCAACCAACTTCCATGTGTTATACTGGTCGAGTATGCCAATGAGATGATTCAAACGTACGTCGACAAAACATGATTGACGGCATTCGTAAATGTAGGCTGGAATCTCAATTGGTAATCAATAACCATAATGAGTGGCTTAAAAATGTGCTACTACATAAGCTACTGATGGCGTCTGGTTTGAGGCGATTGTTTTTAAAATTTCGAAATGCCATCCGATATCGAAATACCTGAGTTCATTTTCCGAAACTCATTCAATCTCGCTTGTATTTCCGTTCAAGGAAAAACGATGAGGAAATAATAAAATATTTGCACGCTTAGTCATTTTCAACGAATGTTCTGCCATATTCTGCTGTATATGCAAATTTCTTTTACGTGACTGAGAAGGCTAAAAAGTCAAAAACAGTCAAAAATATGAGTCGCTCAGTGAGTCTAATCCCTTCCAAACTATTTTAGAGCCATGAAATGTTTTGTCGTAGCTAGCGTTACCAACTGCCCTTTAATTCAGCGTATAGACCCAAAATTGAGCTTATCTTATCTGCAACTTAATGAAGTTGCAAAGGACGCAGTTAGTACGTTATCTTTGGCATCGCTTTTACTATAAAATGTTGAAAAAAAATACTTTATACCCACCAGAGCACTATTGCTTATTTTGGATCAGCATCATATCTGACACAAGACTCACGACATGGCCAATTATTAAGGGCATAAAACGGCCTGTTAAAATTTATAAAACTGTTATTCCCAACAAAAAAAAATAACAGTAACCCAATTAGTAAAACATTTTTAAACTGCCAATTAAGGTTATTGTTTAATATTTGAGATTCCAGCCTACATATACGAATGCTGTCAATCATGTTTTGTCGAAGTACGATTGAATCATCTCATTGGCATACACGACCAGTGTAACCCATGGAAGTTGGTCACAAGATAGTAAAGTTCAGTGTGGCGATCGGGTCGTGAATAAAGCGCCGTTAGGTCAGGTACCGAATAGTATAGCACCGTAGGTCAAAGATAGGTAAGTTGTTGCAGATAGGGAAGTGGGTCCGAGGATAGCTAGGTTGAGGAAGATAGGACAGTAAGTCGGAAGGAGAGAGGTTGAGGGGGATAAAGCGGTGGTTCGAGAATGTGAAAGTTGGGGTGAAAGAGCAGAGGGTCGAGGATAGGAAAGTTGAGGGAGGTCGGGCAGTGTGTCATGGAGATAGGGCAGTGGGTCGAGGACAGTTTTAAGTGTTTAACGGAGTACTTTTGGCACGCAAACTCCCTCAACCTTCCTATCCTCGACCCACCGCCCTATCTCCCTCAACCGTTCTATCATCGATCCACTGTCCTATTTCCCCCAAACTTCCAATCCCCTTCAACCTCTTTATCCTCGACTCATTGCCATATATCCCTCAACTTTTCTTTCCTCTATCCACTACACTATCTGCCTCAAAAAAAAAAAAAAACGAAAAAATTTTGCCGACCTCGGGTTTAGACTTCAGAGCCAGTGAAGTTACTGCCCTTTCTCCCTCGACCTTCCTATCCTCGACCTACCGCCCTATCTCCCTCAACCGTCCTATCCTCGATCCACTGTCCTATTTCCCCCAAACTTCCTATCCCCTTCAACCTCTTTATCCTCGACTCATTGCCATATCTCCCTTATCTTTTCTTTCCTCTATCCACTACACTATCTGCCTCAAATTTCCCACCCTCGACCCACATTCCGATCTCCATCAAGTTACTTATCTTCGACCTACGACGCTATACCACTCAGCCCCTAAGCTAACGGCGCTACAATCACGACTAGATCGACAAAAAGAACTCCACCATCTTGCAACCAACTTCCATGTGTTATACTGGTCGAGTATGCCAATGAGATGATTCAAACGTACGTCGACAAAATATGATTGACGGCATTCGTAAATGTAGGCTGGAATCTCAATTGGTAATCAATAACCATAATGAGTGGCTTAAAAATGTGCTACTACATAAGCTACTGATGGCGTCGGGTTTGAGGTGATTGTTTTTAAAATTTTGAAATGCCATTCGATATCGACATACCCGAGTTCATTTTCCGAAACTCATTCAATGTCGCTTTTATTTCCGTTCAAGGCAAAACGATGAGGAAATAATAAAATATTTGCACGCGTACTCATTTTCAACGAATGTTCTGCCATATTCTGTTGTATATACAAATTTCTTTTACGTGACTGAGGAGACTGAAAAGTCAAAAACAGTCAAAAATTTAAGTCGCTCAGTGAGTGTAATCCCTTCCAAACTATTTTAGAGCCATGAAATGTTTTGTCGTAGCTAGCGTTGCCAACTTCCCTTTAATTCAGCGTATAGTCCCAAAATTGAGCTTATCTTATCTGCAACTTAATGAAGTTGCAAAGGACGCAGTTAGTACGTAATCTTTGGCATCGCTTTTACTATGAAATGTTGAAGAAAAATACTTTATACGGACCAGAACACCATTGCTTATTTCGGATCAGCATCATATTTGTCACGAGACTGACGACATGGCCAATTATTAAGGGCATAAAACGGCCTGTTAAAATTTAGAAATTTGTTATTCCCAACAAAAAACCATCAGTAGCCCAATAAGTAAAACATTTTCAAACTGCCAATTAAGGTTTTTGTTTAATATTTGAGATTCCAGCCTACATATACGAATGCTGTCAATCATGTTTTGTCGACGTACGATTGAATCATCTCATTGGCATACACGATCGGTATAACCCTTGGAAGTTGGTCGCAAGATAGTGAAGTTCAGTGTGGCGATCGGGTCGTGAATAAAGCACCGTTAGTTCAGGTATCGAATAGTATGGCACCGTAGGTTAAAGGTAGGTAAGTTGTGGCAGATAAGGCAGGAGATAGGACAGTAGGTCGAAAAGAGAGAGGTTGAGGGAGATAAAGCCGTGGTTTGAGGATGTGAAAGTTGGGGAGATAGAGCAGAGGGTCGAGGATAGGTAGGTGGCGTAGTGGGCCGAGGATAGGATGTTTGAGGGAGCTAGGGCAGTGGGTCGAGGATAGGAAAGTTGAAGGGGGTCGGGCAGTAGGTCGAGTATAGATAGGTAAGTAAGTAGATGGGGGTAGGGCAGTGGGTCGAGGACGGTTCTCAGTGTCTTTAACGGAGTCATTTTGGCCCGTAAACGACAAAAATGTTTGCCGACCTCGGGTTTAGACGTCAGAGCCAGTGAAGTTAAACAGTCATCCCATCACAAATCCGCCACCCACTGCCCTTTCCTATTCTCGATCCTCTGCCCTGTCTCCCTCGCCCAACTGCTCCACCTCCCTCAACCGTCCTATCCTCGACAGACGGTCCTATTTCCCATCCCCTTCAACCTCTTTATCCTCGAATCATTGCCATATCTCCTTCAACTTTTCTTTCCTTCATCCACTGCACTATCTGCCTCAAAATTCCCACCCTCGACCCACTGTCGGACCTCCATCAACTTACTTATCTTCTATCTTCGACCCACGACGCTGCACCACTCAGCCCGTAACCTAACGGCGCTACAATCACGACTAGATTGTCAAAAAGAACTCTACTATCTTGCGACCAACCTCCATGTGTTATACTGGTCGAGTATGTCAATGGGATGATTCAATCGTACGTCGACAAAACATGATTGACGGCATTCGTAAATGTAGGCTGGAATCTCAATTGGTAATCAATAACCATAATGAGTGGCTTAAAAATGTGCTACTAATTTAGCTACTGGTGGCCTCGGGTTTGAGGTGACTGTTTTTAAAATTTCGAAAGGTCATTCGATATCGACATGCCTGAGTTCATTTTCAGAAACTCATTCAATGTCCCTTGTATTTCCGTTCAAGACAAAACGATGAGGAAATAATAAAATATTTGCACGCTTAGTCATTTTCAACGAATGTTCTGCCATATTCTGTTGTATATACAAATTTCTTTTACGTGACTGAGAAGGCTAAAAAGTCAAAAACAGTCAAAAATATTAGTCGCTCAGTGAGTGTAATCCCTTCCAAACTATTTTAGAGTCATGGAATGTTTTGTCGTAGATAGCGTTACCAACTGCCCTTTAATTCAGCGTATAGTCCCAAAATTGAGCTTATCTTATCTGCAACTTAATGAAGTTGCAAAGGACGCAGTTAGTACGTTATCTTTGGCATCGCTTATACTATAAAATGTTGAAAAAAAATACTTTATACCGACCAGAGCACTATTGCTTATTTTGGATCAGCATCATATCTGACACAAGACTCACGACATGGCCAATTATTAAGGGCATAAAACGGCCTGTTAAAATTTAGAAAAGTGTTATTCCCAACAAAAGAAACATCAGTAACCCAATTAGTAAAACATTTTGAACTGCCAATTAAGGTTATTGTTTAATATTTGATATTCCAGCCTACATATACAAATGCTGTCAATCATGTTTTGTCGAAGTACGATTGAATCATCTCATTGGCATACACGACCAGTATAACCCATGGAAGTTGGTCACAAGATAGTAAAGTTCAGTGTGGCGATCGGGTTGTGAATGAAGCGCCGTTAGGTCAGGTACCGAATAGTATAGCACCGTAGGTCAAAGACAGGTAATTTGTTGCAGATAGGGAAGTGGGTCCGAGGATAGCTAGGTTGAGGGAGATAAGACAGTAAGTCGGAAGGAGAGAGGTTGAGGGAGATAAAGCGGTGGTTCGAGAATGTGAAAGTTGGGGAGAACGAGCAGAGGGTCGAGGATAGGGAAGTTGAGGGAGGTCGGGCAGTGTGTCATGGAGATAGGGCAGTGGGTCAAGGACAGTTTTAAGTGTTTAGCGGAGTACTTTTGGCACGCAAACTCCCTCAACCTTTCTATCCTCGACCCACCGCCCTATCTCCCTCAACCGTCCTATCCTCGATCCACTGTCCTATTTCCCCCAAACTTCCTATCCCCTTCAACCTCTTTATCCTCGACTCATTGCCATATATCCCTCAACTTTTCTTTCCTCTATCCACTACACTATCTGCCTCAAAAAAAAAACGAAAAAAGTTTGCCGACCTCGGGTTTAGACTTCAGAGCCAGTGAAGTTACTGCCCTTTCTCCCTCGACCTTCCTATCCTCGACCCACCGCCCTATCTCCCTCAACCGTCCTATCCTCGATCCACTGTCCTATTTCCCCCAAACTTCCTATCCCCTTCAACCTCTTTATCCTCGACTCATTGCCATATCTCCCTTAACTTTTCTTTCCTCTATCCACTACACTATCTGCCTCAAATTTCCCACCCTCGACCCACTTTCCGATCTCCATCAAGTTACTTATCTTCGATCTACGACGCTATACCACTCAGCCCCTAAGCTAACGGCGCTACAATCACGACGAGATCGTCAAAAAGAACTCCACCATCTTGCAACCGATTCCATGTGTTATACTGGTCGAGTATGCCAATGAGATGATTCAAACGTACGTCGACAAAACATGATTGACGGCATTCGTAAATGTAGGCTGGAATCTCAATTGGTAATCAAAAACCATAATGAGTGGCTTAAAAATGTGCTACTACATAAGCTACTGATGGCGCCGGGTTCGAGGTAATTGTTTTTAAACTTTTGAAATGCCATTCGATATCGACATACCTGAGTTCATTTTCCGAAACTCATTCAATCTCGCTTGTATTTCCGTTCAAGGCAAAACGATGAGGAAATAATAAACTATTTGCAGGCGTAGTCATTTTCAACGAATGTTCTGCCATATTCTGTGGTATATACAAATTTCTTTTACGTGACTGAGGAGACTGAAAAGTCAAAAACAGTCAAAAATTTAAGTCGCTCAGTGAGTGTAATCCCTTCCAAACTATTTTAGAGCCATGAAATGTTTTGTCGTAGCTAGCGTTGCCAACTTCCCTTTAATTCAGCGTATAGTCCCAAAATTGAGCTTATCTTATCTGCAACTTAATGAAGTTGCAAAGGACGCAGTTAGTACGTAATCTTTGGCATCGCTTTTACTATGAAATGTTGAAGAAAAATACTTTATACGGACCAGAACACCATTGCTTATTTCGGATCAGCATCATATTTGTCACGAGACTGACGACATGGCCAATTATTAAGGGCATAAAACGGCCTGTTAAAATTTAGAAATTTGTTATTCCCAACAAAAAACCATCAGTAGCCCAATAAGTAAAACATTTTCAAACTGCCAATTAAGGTTTTTGTTTAATATTTGAGATTCCAGCCTACATATACGAATGCTGTCAATCATGTTTTGTCGACGTACGATTGAATCATCTCATTGGCATACACGATCGGTATAACCCTTGGAAGTTGGTCGCAAGATAGTGAAGTTCAGTGTGGCGATCGGGTCGTGAATAAAGCACCGTTAGTTCAGGTATCGAATAGTATGGCACCGTAGGTTAAAGGTAGGTAAGTTGTGGCAGATAAGGCAGGAGATAGGACAGTAGGTCGAAAAGAGAGAGGTTGAGGGAGATAAAGCGGTGGTTTGAGGATGTGAAAGTTGGGGAGATAGAGCAGAGGGTCGAGGATAGGTAGGTGGCGTAGTGGGCCGAGGATAGGATGTTTGAGGGAGCTAGGGCAGTGGGTCGAGGATAGGAAAGTTGAAGGGGGTCGGGCAGTAGGTCGAGTATAGATAGGTAAGTAAGTAGATGGGGGTAGGGCAGTGGGTCGAGGACGGTTCTCAGTGTCTTTAACGGAGTCATTTTGGCCCGTAAACGACAAAAATGTTTGCCGACCTCGGGTTTAGACGTCAGAGCCAGTGAAGTTAAACAGTCATCCCATCACAAATCCGCCACCCACTGCCCTTTCCTATTCTCGATCCTCTGCCCTGTCTCCCTCGCCCAACTGCTCCACCTCCCTCAACCGTCCTATCCTCGACAGACGGTCCTATTTCCCATCCCCTTCAACCTCTTTATCCTCGAATCATTGCCATATCTCCTTCAACTTTTCTTTCCTTCATCCACTGCACTATCTGCCTCAAAATTCCCACCCTCGACCCACTGTCGGACCTCCATCAACTTACTTATCTTCTATCTTCGACCCACGACGCTGCACCACTCAGCCCGTAACCTAACGGCGCTACAATCACGACTAGATTGTCAAAAAGAACTCTACTATCTTGCGACCAACCTCCATGTGTTATACTGGTCGAGTATGTCAATGGGATGATTCAATCGTACGTCGACAAAACATGATTGACGGCATTCGTAAATGTAGGCTGGAATCTCAATTGGTAATCAATAACCATAATGAGTGGCTTAAAAATGTGCTACTAATTTAGCTACTGGTGGCCTCGGGTTTGAGGTGACTGTTTTTAAAATTTCGAAAGGTCATTCGATATCGACATGCCTGAGTTCATTTTCAGAAACTCATTCAATGTCCCTTGTATTTCCGTTCAAGACAAAACGATGAGGAAATAATAAAATATTTGCACGCTTAGTCATTTTCAACGAATGTTCTGCCATATTCTGTTGTATATACAAATTTCTTTTACGTGACTGAGAAGGCTAAAAAGTCAAAAACAGTCAAAAATATTAGTCGCTCAGTGAGTGTAATCCCTTCCAAACTATTTTAGAGTCATGGAATGTTTTGTCGTAGATAGCGTTACCAACTGCCCTTTAATTCAGCGTATAGTCCCAAAATTGAGCTTATCTTATCTGCAACTTAATGAAGTTGCAAAGGACGCAGTTAGTACGTTATCTTTGGCATCGCTTATACTATAAAATGTTGAAAAAAAATACTTTATACCGACCAGAGCACTATTGCTTATTTTGGATCAGCATCATATCTGACACAAGACTCACGACATGGCCAATTATTAAGGGCATAAAACGGCCTGTTAAAATTTAGAAAAGTGTTATTCCCAACAAAAGAAACATCAGTAACCCAATTAGTAAAACATTTTGAACTGCCAATTAAGGTTATTGTTTAATATTTGATATTCCAGCCTACATATACAAATGCTGTCAATCATGTTTTGTCGAAGTACGATTGAATCATCTCATTGGCATACACGACCAGTATAACCCATGGAAGTTGGTCACAAGATAGTAAAGTTCAGTGTGGCGATCGGGTTGTGAATGAAGCGCCGTTAGGTCAGGTACCGAATAGTATAGCACCGTAGGTCAAAGACAGGTAATTTGTTGCAGATAGGGAAGTGGGTCCGAGGATAGCTAGGTTGAGGGAGATAAGACAGTAAGTCGGAAGGAGAGAGGTTGAGGGAGATAAAGCGGTGGTTCGAGAATGTGAAAGTTGGGGAGAACGAGCAGAGGGTCGAGGATAGGGAAGTTGAGGGAGGTCGGGCAGTGTGTCATGGAGATAGGGCAGTGGGTCAAGGACAGTTTTAAGTGTTTAGCGGAGTACTTTTGGCACGCAAACTCCCTCAACCTTTCTATCCTCGACCCACCGCCCTATCTCCCTCAACCGTCCTATCCTCGATCCACTGTCCTATTTCCCCCAAACTTCCTATCCCCTTCAACCTCTTTATCCTCGACTCATTGCCATATATCCCTCAACTTTTCTTTCCTCTATCCACTACACTATCTGCCTCAAAAAAAAAACGAAAAAAGTTTGCCGACCTCGGGTTTAGACTTCAGAGCCAGTGAAGTTACTGCCCTTTCTCCCTCGACCTTCCTATCCTCGACCCACCGCCCTATCTCCCTCAACCGTCCTATCCTCGATCCACTGTCCTATTTCCCCCAAACTTCCTATCCCCTTCAACCTCTTTATCCTCGACTCATTGCCATATCTCCCTCAACTTTTCTTTCCTCTATCCACTACACTATCTGCCTCAAATTTCCCACCCTCGACCCACTTTCCGATCTCCATCAAGTTACTTATCTTCGATCTACGACGCTATACCACTCAGCCCCTAAGCTAACGGCGCTACAATCACGACGAGATCGTCAAAAAGAACTCCACCATCTTGCAACCGATTCCATGTGTTATACTGGTCGAGTATGCCAATGAGATGATTCAAACGTACGTCGACAAAACATGATTGACGGCATTCGTAAATGTAGGCTGGAATCTCAATTGGTAATCAAAAACCATAATGAGTGGCTTAAAAATGTGCTACTACATAAGCTACTGA
This sequence comes from Styela clava, assembly GCF_964204865.1. NCBI lineage: Eukaryota > Metazoa > Chordata > Ascidiacea > Stolidobranchia > Styelidae > Styela > Styela clava. The sequence continues at coordinate 8,296,634 of NC_135259.1, read as the reverse complement.
TGGCGCCGGGTTCGAGGTAATTGTTTTTAAACTTTTGAAATGCCATTCGATATCGACATACCTGAGTTCATTTTCCGAAACTCATTCAATCTCGCTTGTATTTCCGTTCAAGGCAAAACGATGAGGAAATAATAAACTATTTGCAGGCGTAGTCATTTTCAACGAATGTTCTGCCATATTCTGTGGTATATACAAATTTCTTTTACGTGACTGAGAAGACTGAAAAGTCAAAAACAGTCAAAAATATAAGTCGCTCAGTGAGTGTAATCCCTTCCAAACTATTTTAGAGCCATGAAATGTTTTGTCGTAGCTAGCGTTGCCAACTTCCCTTTAATTCAGCGCATAGTCCCAAAATTGAGCTTATCTTATCTGCAACTTAATGAAGTTGCAAAGGACGCAGTTAGTACGTAATCTTTGGCATTGCTTTTACTATAAAATGTTGAAGAAAAATACTTTATACGGACCAGAACACTATTGCTTATTTCGGATCAGCATCATATTTATCACGAGACTGACGACATGGCCAATTATTAGGGGCATAAAACGGCCTGTTAAAATTTAGAAATCTGTTATTCCCAACAAAAAACCATCAGTAGCCCAATTAGTAAAACATTTTTAAACTGCCAATTAAGGTTATTGTTTAATATTTGAGATTCCAGCCTACATATACGAATGCTGTCAATCATGTTTTGTCGACGTACGATTGAATCATCTCATTGGCATACACGACCAGTATAACCCATGGAAGTTGGTCGCAAGATAGTAAAGTTCAGTGTGGCGATCGGGTCGTGAATAAAGCGCCGTTAGGTCAGGTATCGAATAGTATGGCACCGTAGGTCAAAGATAGGTAAGTTGTGGCAGATAAGGCAGAGGGTCCGAGGATAAGTAGATTGAGGGAGATAGGACAGTAGGTCGAAAAGTGAGAGGTTCAGGGAGATAAAGCGGTGGTTAGAGGATGTGAAAGTTGGGGAGGTCGGGCAGTAGGTCGACTATAGATAGGTAAGTAAGTAGATGGAGGTAGGGCAGTGGGTCGAGGACAGTTTTAAGTGTCTTTAACGGAGTACTTTTGGCCTGCAAACGACAAAAGTTTACCGACCTCTGGTTTAGACTTCAGAGCCAGTGAAGTTACACAGTCATCCCATCACAAATCCGCCACCCACTGCCCTTTCCTATTCTCGATCCTCTGCCCTGTCTCTCTCGCCCAACTGCTCAACCTTCCTATCCTCGACCCACCGCCCGATCTCCCTCAACCGTCCTATCATCGACCCACTGTCCTATTTCCCATCCACTTCAACCTCTTTATCGTACGTCGACAAAACATTATTAAGGGCATAAAACGACCTGTTAAAATTTAGAAATCTGTTATTCCCAACAAAAAACCATCAGTAGCCCAATTAGTAAAACATTTTTAAACTGCCAATTAAGGTTATTGTTTAATATTTGAGATTCCAGCCTACATATACGAATGCTGTCAATCATGTTTTGTCGACGTACGATTGAATCATCTCATTGGCATACACGACCAGTATAACCCATGGAAGTTGGTCGCAAGATAGTAAAGTTCAGTGTGACGATCGGGTCGTGAATAAAGCGCCGTTAGGTCAGGTATCGAATAGTATGGCACCGTAGGTCAAAGATAGGTAAGTTGTGGCAGATAGGGCAGTGGGTCCGAGGATAAGTAGGTTGAGGGAGATAGGACAGTAGGTCGAAAAGAGAGAGGTTCAGGGAGATAAAGCGGTGGTTAGAGGATGTGAAAGTTGGGGAGATGGAGCAGTGGGTCGAGGATCGGATGTTTAAGGGAGCTAGGGCAGTGGGTCGAGGATAGGAAAGTTGAGGGAGGTCGGGCAGTAGGTCGACTATAGATAGGTAAGTAAGTAGATGGAGGTAGGGCAGTGAGTCGAAGACAGTTTTAAGTGTCTTTAACGGAGTACTTTTGGCCTGCAAACGACAAAAGTTTGCCGACCTCTGGTTTAGACTTCAGAGCCAGTGAAGTTAAACAGTCATCCCATCACAAATCCGCCACCCACTGCCCTTTCCTATTCTCGATCCTCTGCCCTGTCTCCCTCGCCCAACTGCTTAACCTTCCTATCCTCGACCCACCGCCCGATCTCTCACCGTCCTATCATCGACCCACTGTCATATTTCCCACCCCCTTCATCCTCTTTATTGTACGTCGACAAAACATGATTGACGGCATTCGTAAATGTAGGCTGGAATCTCACTTGGTAATCAATAACCATAATGAGTGGCTTAAAAATGTGCTACTAATTAAGCTACTGGTGGCCTCGGGTTTGAGGTGACTGTTTTTAAAATTTCGAAAGGTCATTCGATATCGACATGCCTGAGTTCATTTTCAGAAACTCATTCGATGTCGCTTGTATTTCCGTTCAAGACAAAACGATGAGGAAATAATAAAACGTTTGCACGCTTAGGCAATTTCAACGAATGTTCTGTCATATTCTGTTGTACATACAAATTTCCTTTACGTGACTGAAAAGGCTGAAAAGTCAAAAACAGTCAAAAAATATAATTCGCTCAGTGAGTGTAATCCTTTCCAAACTATTTTAGAGCCATGAAATGTTTTGTCGTAGCTAGCGTTACCAACTGCCCTTTAATTCAGCGTATAGTCCCAAAATTGAGCTTATCTTATCTGCAACTTAATGAAGTTGCAAAGGACGCAGTGACTACGTTATATTTGGCATCGCTTTTACTATAAAATGTTGAAGAAAAATACTTTATACTGACCAGAGCACTATTGCTTATTTCGGATCAGCATCATATCTGTCACAAGACTCACAACATGGACGATTATTAAGGGCATAAAACGGCCTGTTAAAATTTAGAAAACTGTTATTCCCAACAAAAAAAAACATCAGTAGCCCAATTAGTAAAACATTTTTAAACTGCCAATTAAGGTTATTGTTTAATATTTGAGATTTCAGCCTACATATACGAATGCTGTCAATCATGTTTTGTCGAAGTACGATTGAATCATCTCATTGGCATACACGACCAGTGTAACCCATGGAAGTTGGTCACAAGATAGTAAAGTTCAGTGTGGCGATCGGGTCGTGAATAAAGCGCCGTTAGGTCAGGTACCGAATAGTATGGACCTTTCCCCGAGCATCGACTTCCTTGTTTACTTCGTGACATTGGCCAATCAGCAAGATGAAAAAAGTGACGTAACAATGCCCCATTTTGCATCCGCTCAGACACTTTTCTCACTCAGACAGATTTTCAAGCGTGGTTGTAAACATTACCTCGTTTTCGCGTTTTTGAACTCTATTCGTTAGTGTTCAGTTGTGTTTCGGAAACTTAAATAAAAATCAGATAATTCAATAATCACTCTGTCTTCCTAGGAGTTTTAATTTAATTGCAGTAATAAAAATTAGTGTAGAAATAGCTGTGATAGACTAGCCTGAAATTCTTTACCGGTACTTTGAAAAAACCGATTGTTGTGTGCAATGAATCATAATGATGGTTTAAAACACATACCCCATTTTACAGGCGCCAACTCGCAAAAGCACTCCTAAAATAGCACTGAAAATTTTGCAATGGTAAAGTATGGGAAGAATTTTCCGGGGGTCAAAGGTCGGGGAAAGGTCCATAGCACCGTAGGTCAAAGATAGGTAAGTTGTGGCAGATAGGGGTGTGGGTCTGAGGATAGCTAGGTTGGGGGAGATAGGACAGTAAGTCGAAAGGAGAGAGGTTGAGGGAGATAAAACGGTGGTTCGTGAAAGTTGGGGAGAAAGAGCAGAGGGTCGAGGATAGGAAAGTTGAGGGAGGTTGGGCAGTGTGCCATGGAGATAGGGCAGTGGGTCGAGGACAGTTTTAAGTGTTTAACGGAGTAGTTTTAGCACGCAAACGACAAAAGTTTGCTGACCTCGGGTTTAGACTTCAGAGCCAGTGAAGTTACTGCCCTTTCTCCCACAACCTTCCTATCCTCGATCCACCGCCCTATCTCCCTCAACCGTCCTATTCTCGATCCACTGTCCTATTCCCCCAAACTTCCTATCCCCTTCAACCTCTTTATCCTCAACTCATTGCCATATCTTCTTCAACTTTTCTTTCCTTCATCCACTGCACTATCCGCCTAAAACTTCCCACCTTCGACCCACTGTCGGACCTCCATCAAGTTACTTATCTTCGACCTACGACGCTATACCACTCAGCCCCTAACCTAACGGCGCTACAATCACGACTAGATCGTCAAAAAGAACTCCACCATCTTGCAACCAACTTCCATGTGTTATACTGGTCGAGTATGCCAATGAGATGATTCAATCGTACGTCGACAAAACATGATTGACGGCATTCGTAAATGTAGGCTGGAATCTCAATTGGTAATCAATAACCATGATGAGTGACTTAAAAATGTGCTACTAATTAAGCTACTGATGGCGTCGGGTTTGAGGTGACTGTTTTTAAAATTTCGAAAGTTCATTCGATATCGACATGCCTGAGTTCAATTTCAGAAACTCAATCAATGTCGCTTATATTTCCGTTCAAGGCAAAACGATGAGGAAATAATAAAACATTTGCACGCTTAGTCAGTTTCAACGAATGTTCTGCCATATTCTGTTGTACATACAAATTTCCTTTACGTGACTGAGAAGGCTGAAAAGTCAAAAACAGTCCAAATTATAAGTCGCTCAGTGAGTGTAATCCCTTCCAAACTATTTTAGAGCCATGAAATGTTTTGTCGTAGCTAGCGTTGCCAAATGCCCTTTAATTCATCGTATAGTCCCAAAATTGAGCTTATCTCATCTGCAACTTAATGAACTTGCAAAGGACGCAGTTAGTACGTAATCTTTGGCATCGCTTTTACTATAAAATGTTGAAGAAAATACTTCATACGGATCAGCATCATATTGTCACAAGACTTACGACATTGCCAATTATTAAGGACATAAAACGGCCTGTTAAAATTTAGAAAACTGTAATTCCCAACAAAAATCCATCAGTAGCCCAATTAGTAAAACATTTTTAAATTGCCAATTAAGGTTATTGTTTAACATTGAGATTCCAGCCTACATATACGAATGCTGTCAATCATGTTTTGTCGACGTACGATTGAATCATCTCATTGGCATACACGACTAGTATAACCCATGGAAGTTGGTCGCAAGATAGTAAAGTTCATTGTAACGATCGGGTCGTGAATAAAACGCCGTTAGGGTATCTTGATAATAAATCCTGTATCGATCTAAACGGCAAGATGACAAATGCAATCACCAAAAAAGCGGGGCATAAGACAGCGATGTCCTCTAAGTATGTTGCTCTATGCAATAAGCGTCGAGCCCCTGGCAAGATCTGTGCAGATGAATACAAACATCCACGGTATCAAACTGGGTAAGTACGAACACAAATTAGACTAATACGCTGACGATTTAACTTTTACAGTAGCAAACCATATATCAATAAATGAAATTTTCCAGGAACTACGCAATTTTCAGCTCGCATCCGGTCAAAAAATTAACAAACAGAAAACCGAGTTCCTATGTATTACCAAACCTTCTCAAATTTTAATGTGCAACTCTCCATATGGACAATATATTAAAGATGACGTCAAAATATTGGTGGTAAACTTTGGACAAAAGCGACAGGCCAAAATGTGGGACGAACTCGAACGTGAATTATCTCGGACACTAAACTATATAAAATCTCGGCGGATGACGTGGTATGGAAAATCGGTGGTTATCAACTCGTTAATCATGTCTGTAATACTATTCCACGCGAAGGTGAAAACAATGCCAATGGGAAATATAAAAACATTTCAAAAATTAATTTTCAAATTTTTGTGGTTCCCGGAAAAAATAGAATCAATCAATAGGAAGAAGATGCAATTACCTTGGAATCAGGGTGGAATTAACATGACTAACATGAAAGCAAAAGTAGAAGCCTGTCTTGTAGAAAAAATGAAGACACTCGTGAGCGGTAGTAATCTTGACCAATTTTGGCATTTCGAAGCCCTGTATTCTTTGGGCTCAAAAATAAAGATCGTAAATAAGGAGTTGTACAGTAATTCGATGCCTCACGATATCTCAGTACCTGCATATTGGACATACCTACTAGAAATTTTTCGATCGGTGAATTTTTCGCACGATGAATGGGAAATAGCCAAACACAGAGACATTTATCTAAAACTTAAGAAAACTGTTTAGACCAGCGACAAGATACCATCAATTGGGAGGAGATTCATCTTTTATAAAGAGATGATCGTTCCTATTATACAAACGCGGAACGAGTCTGCTCCTATCGAATTGCACGGGAAGGCTATTTTTTTGGGGATAGATTAAAAGGAACAACTCTTAGATTTGGACCAACTGGAATCTTAAAAATGATGAACTGCAAGTTCTGTAAAATTGCGTCTGATAGCACCAACCACCTATTTTTCCAATGTAGTATAATAACGGCATATATTGCAGAAATTACCGAGATCCTGAACAGCCTTCTTAGCAATTCCATCACGGTGTCAAAGGAGCACATATACTATAACAGCTACAATGGTTTGCACAGAATACTGGTTACAAAATGTTTCGTCATCCTAAAAAACATTGTAATAAAACAGAAGGTCCAGCTAGACATAGGAAACAGGTATTTGGTATTTGGTAAACAGGTACTGATAAAAATATAGTAACAGCGATAACACTAAAAATTGCAGAATTCTTTTTTATAATGGATAACAAATTCAAAGATATACAATTTCTCGGACTCAGGACAAATTGGAAAGAAATACTAAACGGGTATTCCTCGACGTAACATTTTAAAGAATGATGGCGTTTCTCCAGCCACCACAAATGGTAGACCGAACACAATGGCGAAACCGCCCATTTTTAGCCTTGCTAATACCATCCAATATAAGCGGATGTGATGAATCCGGAGCCTCACGGTGGAAGTCATGCCGCGTCCCGTACGCGGTATGTACGGGAGCCGGGTGGCGGGAGTTGTGCTGTGCCCCGTATGGCATAGGCGGAATCTTTGGGTGAAAGTTATGCTGTGCTACACATAGCATATACAAAAACCCCGGGGCGAAAGTCTGTGCTCTTTTGGTGCATGGCACATACCGAAGCCTCCAGAAGTAGATGATTACTGCATGCAGTAATGGAGGGTATTCATTATCGCCACTGAGCAGTAATATGCTTACGAGGCGATATACCTCTATGGCTCGGATATGACGTGTCTCTAAGACACTGATCCGAGTTTGAAAAAATTTCTTATCCGCAAAGTTAGAAAAGGAAAAAAAAAATAAATAAAAAAAAAAAAAAAAGCGCCGTTAGTTCAGGTACCGAATAGTACCGTATAGCACCGTAGGTCAAAGATAGGTACCGGTAAGTTGTGGCAGATAGCGCAGTGGGTCCGAGGATAGGTAGGTTGAGGGAGATAGGACAGTAGGTTGAAATGAGAGAGGTTGAGGGAGATAAAGCGGTGGTTCGAGGTTGCGAAAGTTGGGGAGATATAGCCTAGCAGTGGGTCGAGGATAGGAAAGTTGAGGGAGGTCGGGCAGTGGGTCGAGTATAGGTAAGTAGATGGAGACAGGGCAGTGGCCAGTGGGTCGAGGACAGTTTTAAGTGTCTTTAACGGAGTCCTGAGGCTCCGTACGGAGCACTTTGAGAACCCAAAGTCTACGTAGTAGGATATAACAATGCGAACAACTAAGTACCGGTAACGAATGTTTCTCTGACTTTTGATCTCTTTAATTCTTCCTCTTTACACTCTACCATTGCAAAATTATTGGTACTTTTCTCAAGAATGGTTTTGCGAGTTTAGGACTTATATTTACCAAAACACAACTAAAATCTAACAAATAACACGCGAAAACCGACAAAACGAGGTAATATCACAACCACGAGAGACTGTCTGAATGGCAAAAGTATCTGAGCGCTTCTGAAACATTTATTGTTACTTCAATTTTGCACTTATGCTGATTGGTCAATGTTACGTCAGTAAATAAGGAAGTGTATACTCGGGGAAACATTCATAAAATATAATCAGATATTTATAAAGTTGTTATACATAAATACCCTGCACAGACGCGATTCTCATATTTATGGAAAATTTAAATTGTTTCGCGACCCAGAGCGGAGGACTCCGCGACCCAAATTTGGGTCGCGACCCCGTAGTTGCGGACCCCTGCTCTAGAACACTGGTTCTCAACCAGTGGGCCATGGCCTCTGGTCCACAGGAACATTCAAAGGTGGGCCATAGACCTATTAAAAATTGCTAGAGTTGCTGATAAAGTTGGTTAAATTTGATGGTAGTAGCAATGGATGCATAGTTAATGCTTTTTGCTGATTTTCATACCGTCTCGAATGGAGCCCAAACTGACTTTGCTTCAAGCTTGTTGATCACCAAACTTGCACACCTCCGTTGTGTCACCCAACCCGCAGGATCGCTCTTCTTGATTGAGAATTTACTCTAATCTTTATTATTCAAAGAATCAATAACACTTACTAACTTGGTGAAGCTTTTTAGGAATCTGCCCTAATATGGATGACAAATTAAATGTCATCTACAGTATCACAGTATTAAGGAAGCTTGATAACTATTGTTCATTGCAGCTTGATAAAAATACTCTCACATTCGATTAATCTTCTGTATTTCACAGTTCAACAGCAGCATAATTTGGGATCTCAGCGAGCATCCAGTCTATCAGATCTTGCTGCAACGGATCCTTCTGTGCAAAGTATGATGGAAAAGGGTTTATGGGATGCTGATGCAGGCATTACGTTATCAGGTAGATGTTGTTTGTTGCTCTTACTATTAACAGGGCAACTCATACAATCTAAAAATTTCTTAATTACTTCAATGAAAATAAAAACAAAATTTGTTTGAGTATGTTGTAAGCCTACCCAAAAGTTATGTTCCCTCTAGAACAGGGTTGTGCAACCTGTGGCCTGCGGGCCAAATGCGGCCCACAAGGGAAATTGTGTCACGGAAAAGTGCCAATTTTGAATGGTGTGCTGCCTGCGGAACGAGTTTTCAATTTAGTTTAATCTGGTATGTGCGAGTAATTACAATCCCTTTCCCTTGCAAAGCCAACACTTGAGTTCAATTTATTATCTATGCCTATGATAACAATGCTCTCACAGATAGCTTGTGCAAAACAAACAACTGAAATTTTATTGTGCATGCAACTACTGGAAAGCCTATGTTAAATGAAGGTTCGGCCAACGGTTTCACCCAGATATTTGTATCTGGCCCTCTTGTATAAGCAATTGCACACCCCTGTTTTAAAATATGAATTTTTTGCAACATTATCATGTAAAATTAAAATAGCTTAAGGAGTGTTACGGTACTACTTGGGAACTGACGTAAATGTGATGAAAAAAAAGAGATGCTTTTGATCGATGTTATGACAATGCCACTGTTTCATGCAATCATCTATGTTATCTGAATATTATTTTCTATTAAATTGAATTTTTTTTTTTCAAAATTGATCCAAATCGCTTTGATTTATTAAAATTCTGAAACTTACATCGCTGATGCTGGTAAACAGCTCGTTTGGCGCTTCATAAGTGTGTGTACTAATATGGAGGGAACTAATTTTGTTTGCCTACTTTACATCGAGTTGTATAAAGGGACGAAGGCTATGGGCAGTGGGTATATTCACTTGGCTAACACAGACAGTCCCCGAACTCGTAATCGAACTAAAATAAAAAAATTGGAATAAAATTATGGCCTAACTCTAACCTGGTACACACACTACGTGAGTACAGCTCTTTTAATATGCATAGTGACGACATCACAAAATTCATCAGTTTTAAATAGATTTTTTGATATGTTCTTACCACAGGTGCCAACAAATACAGAAATATTAACCCAGCTGGTCAATCTCAGGCATTGGCTGAACAAAGCAAAGAACTTCTGCAAGAAAGCAAAGCCAAACATCAAGCCATGGTGGCTCAGGTAGCACGGGTGAAAATGATTTCTACTAATTTCAATAATTCTTTTTTTATTAATTTATATTAATTAAAAGACCTGTTTTGCATAGTATTTTGTTGTGTTCAGTTTTAATTGCATAATAATACATACTAATTTTTAAATAATTTTTCATTCAATTATAAAGAGTACAGCGCTTTTACGGGTGGCACGATGACGTAGCAGTTAAAGCTTTAGGCGTAATTGTGCTGGCATTGTAAATTACATATCTTGGGTACAAATCCCATGCCCCCACTTCACCCAGGGTGTAATAAGTAGTGTGAGCGGCGCTCCAGAAGTGTGTGTACCATTATGGAGGTAAATAATTTTGTTCGCCTACTCCACATCAAGTTGTGTAAAGGGACTGAAACCTATTGGCAGAGGATATATTGACCTGGCAAACAAACAGTCCCGAACTTAAAATAATGAAGATTGTAATAAAAATGATTCCCTAATTTTAACCTGGTACACATACTACTGGAGTACCGGCTAGGCAATGGCGAACCGGTAAGGTGCCGGTTCTGCCAAATAATAGTAGCTCCGAGCATATTAGATATCAGCATCTGCTTGTATAAAACCAGCAAAAGGACGTGAAAAATATATAATCAACAGATTACTTTCACATGGTTCATGATTTACAGGTTATTGATGGGTGGAGAGGAGAGACAGATATTGAGGTTAATAATGCAGGAAATTTTTACGATGAAGAAAGTTTTATTTCAAGTGGAGTTCAGTGCATTGAGCCACAGAGGAGAAATTTCCTCGATTCTTTAATGTGTGGATGGGATGAGGAAGAATGTGAAGAAACCACAGAGGATCAATGTTCAAAATTGTGCAGAATAGAAACAGTTTCAGCTTATAGATGGGAATCACCAAGAAACAATTCACCAGAAAAAAGTCTTTTCTATTACAGACTTGTAGAATCTTATGTTCCATTAAAATATTCCGTCACCAAATTTTGCCCATGCAGTAAAAAAGCAGTTGATGATTCTAAAGCTAGTTTGCCATCAGCAAGTGAGAAAGGTTCCTTGACCGAAAGTTAAATCATGTATTAACCATGACTGCAAAGATATGAATGAAAAAGACCTAGTCAAGGGGAATGGTAGCATGCCAATTTCGATCATAAACGCCAAATCAGGCCAAAATCAAGAGTAGAAAATGTTTGGAATTCATACCATAAAACTGGTTCAAACAGTAGCAATCCATCCGCAAAATCATCGAAATCTCTAAAAAAAAATTCCAGAGAAAGTTCGGACAAATCATCGAATGAATTGAGCCTTGATACGTCTTCAAGTACAATGGTATATAAGAATGCCCTAGACTGGGCAAAAACGGGAGACAATCATACTGTACAAAACGCTATATCAGGCATCAAAGGAATGTTTGAGGCAGGAGAACTACCTTGTAAAAGATGGAGATATCAGAATTCATGCGCAGGTTCCATAAGAACAGCAGAGAGCTGTAGGAAAAACAAAAAGGAAGTTGTTAATAGTAACAAAGAAAGAAAAGCTACCCAAGAAAAAACAGTTAAGAGAAAGGTGAATGTATTTGGGATTTCCACTACAGAGAACTAGAAGCTGTAATTTAAAACTAGTATCGGTAATATTTGTGCTGTGTTGTAATTTATTAAATTCATTGCTGTTGTAATTGTTTTTTTTTTGCTAAAAAATCTTGGTTGAATTGAAATATATCATTGTTTTTTGTTTTTTTTCCAACCTGTATTGCCGTTTATTACTTTTTTAACAAGTTTTTGCATCACATGCAGGCACATAACATGGTTTCGATGGGAGTTGATGCAAAATCACAACACGTATATGAGAACAGATGACTCATACTCACTCAGACATCGTCCAAATTCAGCCTCATCAATAGCTCATAAACTGTCATCTTCAGCGAATGCATCTACCAATAATAGTTCTTGACCACCTCAGGTGCCATGACCACCAGAAAAACCTAAACCTGTTGAAAGAGTTGTTCCTACTGTGAGAAAACAATTAGGTGAGTTCTCTCATTATCATTGATGGAGTAGAATTGTATAAGTTTTGAAATCCCAACTAACATCAGTTAATAATGCCTGGCAGTGGAGTCTGGTCACTGGTCAGAGTTTGGTGTTTTTGTTGATATTGGAGTCAAAGCTGTATTTCAATTTCACGTTGAAAATTGTTTCAATTGTAGCATAGTATAGTATTCTAGTATGTGTCTAATTTTGAGTAGGCTGCGTTTGGACTCAACTTGTGTGCAAAGTTTGATTAGGAATGGGGCAACAAATTGGCTTTTTTAATTTTGCAGATCTATTCTTATTAGGAATCAATTCACACACTATATTTACATTATCTAGAATTATTACATTATTCGTAGATGAGAACAGAATCTCCAACTTTAAAATTTCCCTCAAGTAAATTGAATTATGTCATGATTCTCCTCGTAAATACAAAAAAATGGATGATACAGTAATAAATGAATTTCCATTAACAATTTCTGAAGAAACTTCTGCTTTTTTTGTTTGATTACCATATTTATTTCACAATTTGACTTGTTTTCAGAATTTTTTCGTAGATTTCAATAATATCTTGTGATATTATATTTGCTTGTGTGTTGTGTTTTTATTGGTTTGCATTGCTTATTGTTTTTGAATAGGAAATACTAAAATCACTCGAACGGGAAGTCACCCAATGTTGACGGGTTTGTCCCCAAATCCTTCTACTATGACAGTGAATGATGATAGCCTTCAACTTGACTTTTACAACAGTTTCAAATATGACAACTCGACAGGATCAACTAGTATCGTAGAGAAACCACAAGAGTATCACACTGTGGGAAATACAAATGGTGGTAAGTTGTTTTGTAATAGCTTTAGTAAGAAAGCAAGTTGGATTACAAATTCCGATGTAAAATAAAGGTTCTTACGCTATTATTGAGTTATAGTGTAAAGGAGGGTTTCCCAAACTGGGGTCCATGAACCCTTAGGGGTCGGTGATGACTGCACAGGGGGTCCGCAAAGATATTGAAAGAGTCCTAAACATGGATACAAATGGATTGTAATCTTATCAAATTTCTGTTAGTTTTATTTCGTTTTAAAGTATCTCAAAATTTATTTATATATAAGTTCTAAAATTCTAATAAATTCTACTAGTTAAATTTGAGTCTGTGATATTTCTTACTGTTCTTCATGAGAATATCATGAATTTTTAAAGTGCTATAATAAATAATCATTTTTTTTAGCTGTAAATGTTGTATCAAGACCATCCAGTGCCAAACGACCGACTTGGAAACCTTGAACCAATTTCTACTTCATCTGTGTGTTCTATTCAGATAATGACATCAAAGATTTGTTCTGTATCGATTCGATTCTTATTTTTATTCCAAATGTTATGCAATACGATATTCAACAATATCAAAGTGAAATGCTGAACCAAACTAATTTTAACCATATTAAGTATTAAATTTTATATAGATATTATTAACCACTATTATTTTTTATTTTCATTATTAGAAACTGGTATTTCATTTATTACATATATAGCACATTAATTCTGTTCCTGATGTTTAGTAGTATTGCTAAATTAACTGATGCTCTCATATTGTTTGAATAGACTATTAGTCTTTGAAAGCATCATTTAGTTTATTGGTGCTCTATGTTCTCGCTTAATTAAAACAATACATAACAAGATAAAGAAGGTTGATAGAAAATTAATGAAATTTCACCCGCTTTTGACACTTTCAGAGATTCTAGCATTGTTTCTGTAACACAACAGCACTGTGATTTCTCTAAAGTGATGAACTGCTGTATTACCAGTAACTTGAAATGTTCTACGTTTTTGTACTTATCACATTTGTTTCTAGATGTTTTTAACTCTTGTATACTACTTTATTGTATTCTTCGCTGTAATTACCTATATTAATCCGCAAATTCTCTTACTAAATATTTGTTTTATAGGATTTATACCAATGTGAGTACATTACACCTTTTATACCTGTCGAAATTGATTTTCCTATTATGCCAAACTGTGGTTACTATTTCTGTTTTTTCCCCTTTTTTCTCGCTTGGTGAACATACTTAATTGTATAATTTATATTATAGTGGCAAAATGTTATTTGGTCTTTAACATTGAAGAGCTGTACTTAAGACTATCAAATTTTTACATTTATTTGAATGTTTTGCGTCATTGTTTTTTGTATTGTACTAATACCAGTTAACATTGTTTGCTGCATTTAGTGAGAAAGAAATCTTTTTCAGTGATTCAGTGAGCAACATTTTTGCTACACCAAGATAATTTATCAATGCAATCTGGTAAACAAATATTAGCAAGTATTGCTCATGAATTCTGTTTCTTTTCAGTACAATATACATGTAGGCTCATGGACGAGTTTTAGTAGTAAATTGAAAGTGAAATGCCCACTTCTGAAAGAGATTTCAAACTACATGCTTGGATTTGATTATATATTATTCATATTTACATTCTTCACGAGTGAATCTTCTATTGCAACGTTGTCGAATTGTCAGTCAGACAATTGAAGTGCCCAGTGAACTTAAAACATTTAGCATTTTAGCGAGTTATGAAGACGAACCCAGCGCATTCATACATTATGGGTGGGTTAAGCATCATCCAACTCACTAGGAGTGGCTCGTCATTATATATATAGCAGGGATGGCGAACCACTGACCCGTTTGTGACCCACCGCGTTTTATTCGTGACCCACCAAGGCACGAATAAAATAAAAATACCAACATATCAGTGATGAAGTTTGATAAAACCCGCCTTAAATTAATCCTGCAAAAACTAAACTATTATAATGTAGGGGAAGGTGGGGCACGTTGGGACATGGGGCGTCCCCGCGAACGGACAACGGACGGGTAGAGCGGCGCAAGCTATGAGGTGAAATTGGTTTTGGGAGGTTGAAACTAAAATTTCACCGTTTCAGTTTTTTCTTTTTTCTACTGTAGCCTTCCCAACATGACAAACCACCGTCTGATATTTTTCAGCTCTAGTCCACTGTAAAATATTCATAACGTTGGCGAGTGGATGTGCCTTCCGAATTTCGCCGTGGGATGGTCTGAAAATATTTGTTTCCTATGGGGAACAATGGACCTGGGTTCAGTGGGACATGCCCTACAGGGCACAATTCGACAGTGTTTGATACAATAAGTGCTTAGAGACCTAGAGATGCGTTATATTTTGTGTAGTATTATGGTTTCTTTCGACCCATGGCCCAATATGGAATATATTCGAGAATCAATAATATTTCCACATTTAGATTCCCGGAAGGAAATAATCAGTTTTATTTGCAAAATTTTTTGTCCAAATATCTGAACTATTCCAGTTGAACATTGATTTAAAAAATATTAAATCTTCAAATTCGAAGTCTCTCTGTTCTTTAGACGATTATGCTGATTAAGTGCTTATTTTTGAGGGCATACTTCGTTGAATTTTGGCAGACTGACCCATTGTGCCCCAGAGTCTGTTCGAATGTGCCCCACAAGTGGGGTACAGTGGAACACTTGACAGACGATTTTCAAAGCATTTTGGTAATAAAATGTGTGTCGCAAGGAAATTTCTTAGTCGCTGAATAAAAACTACATTTTTCCCTCTATGCATTAGTCCCGCCAACTTAAGTGAATATGCTGAATTAACGGCTCAAAATATGAAAAAGAAAAAAAGTGTCCCAACCTTCCCCACTTTCCCCTACCGTCAGTTGGGCAGTCAGGGCTGCGATCGCTCATATTCAAAATTTCAATTTCCTGGCCGGTATGGTCATTTAAAAAAAAACTAATTTTGGACCTCCTGAAGTATGCGCACCAAGATGGCGCACAACCTGAACTCTGGTCGTGTACCAGGTCAGGGTTCAGGTTGTGCGACATCTTGGTGCGCAGACTTCCGGAGTACCCTGAATTTGGACGCATGTCCGCACCGCTATGCACAGTACTGTTATCAGCTATTGGCTTTGACATCGTTTATCACATAACAATGCAATTGATGTTCATTTCTCTCAACGTCTTGTCACTTTCCTTTCGAAAGTGCATCTGCAGAATGTTTTAGGGGTTATACGGGGTTATACGAGAACTAGATGCTACTTTGCATTTTATTAGTTTCTCGCTTACAATGCCGTTGAAAAAACAAAATCTTTCAGACTTGAAATAAAAACGTAGAAATCTGAAAATAACAATAAAGCAGTGTAAAAGTGCATTAATGTGGTTCAAAGCTGATCGAAAAATATAACTCTATCGGAGTGGAATTCCCTTCAAACTCTTTGAAAAGTAATTTGCCGCATCATCCTAAACGTTTTTGGTAATTCATATGCGTGTTTTCGTTGTCTAATTTCATAAAATCGAGTGCCATCCCTGTTAAAAGTGCTGCATAAGTGAAGCCCAAAACTACACCTACATCAACAGAATCTTATAAGATTTGTTTCTCCCGGAAATTATTATTTATAAGATTTGTTTCTCCTGGAAATTTATCCTGATTATCCTGGAAATCCCATGGCTATATGCCATATTTTTGAAGTCAAATTTCGATTTCAATTGTGGGGAAAATATTTCGAGTAAAACCGTGCTACTACTGCTGTAAGTGCAAATGATTCACATACCATTAAACGACGCAGGTATGAAACGATACGCTGGTCCACTGTTGCCCATCCACCCGAAACTTGGACTGCGGCCAAACTGAAGTTCATGTTTCACCATATGATGAAGCCGTATTTTCGGCTTCATTCCTAGTGACATAAATATAAAATATCATAGAATTTTGGAGGGGATCGCATAAACATATCAGCTAATGTCTTCTGCCCGTCTGCGTATTTGATGGGTGTATTGAACTGTTGGGATTCAGGGGGTTCGCTCGATCTCGCTTTTGAGGTGGAAAATTTGACAATGATAAATTCAGAATCAGATTGTGGTCAAAATATATTATTCACTATTTTATTGAGAAATCGTCTATTCAATGTGCGCAGTTGATGCTGATTTTCTTTATGATATCTCCCAATAGAATTTGCACATAGAACACTGAGAATTTGTGACATTTAGTAACGTAATCGGGTTTCACTAAAATACCCACGTATGTTCGAAGCACGCTGCATATCTCTTGCAGCAGAGCGATTACGAAACTATCACGATTCATGAATAATTTTTAGAGATACTGGGATAGATCACACGAAATTACTTTCTGATCATTGTGAGTTCAGTCTTTTTCTGTCCGCTTGGAAACAGGAGAATTCACCAGATTCGTCACGATCACCAAGCAACGAAAACGTCCACAAGACGTACTTTCTTTTTTTACGAAAAAGTAAGCGTTGCTCATTTTACATTTTAAATATCCTTTTTTGAATGCTATTTGGGTTCCTAGGTAGCCTATGGTAGAATTTTTGATGGGTCTACAAAGTGAGTTTACAAATCCTTCATGTTGATTAGGGTGGTCGGAAACACAGTTTCACAATACAACAGGCCCAAATACCTAGGAATAACTGCATTTTGGGGCAGTGAAGACGACATCAAATGGAATCCCACCAACTTGCCAAGCTAAATATTTTTGTCAATGTTACATTTGAAATGGGCCCTTTTTAAACACTATCGCCGCATAATTGGATTGTAAACGACTATTATTTATGACGGTACAGCGATGGTGTCTACATATACGGAGGGGCCTGTTGATGAAATCCACTTTGAATATAGATTGAAATCGGTTCGTTAGTAGTTGATTGGAATTTAAAAAAATAAATCAAAGCACATATAAATAGCACCAAACTTTATTATATTGATAGTTTTACGCTGTTTTATATCATTAAAACTCGATTTGGGGAAAATACTCCATTTTAAAAAAATCAAAATTTAAAAAAATTAATGCCATTTTTCTTCAGTTTTGAGGTGTAAACAATCAGAAAATAATAATAATTACAAGCCAAGAACAAAAGGTGTGTTACACGGTGATTATGTATGAGGTGATAAAGGTGAAGCCGTGGGAGAAATCTGACACTAGCTCGTGGCTGATAACTTGGTGATTTTTGTATCGTGTTATGCTGTAGTTTGTAAATTATGATCAAATAATGCATTGTTACTCTCTGCAACTGAAGTGTTGAATTTTGCATTGGGCCCTAGTTCAAGCTTGAAAAACAGTAATCGAACTATCCATAAGTGACGTATATATATATATAGTAGGCCCGTCAAATACGGATACCACTATAGCAAAATCTTAATTTCTCGTAATCTTTACCATATAGGAGCGTAACTCCCGTATTAAAATAACCAATTTGAACGTGCCCAACAGCCCACTGTCAATTTCGGCAATCCGCTTTATATTTTGTTAGATATGAGCATTTTTCCCAAAAAATTTATTCGGGTAAAACGGACACATGGATGGGTAAAACGAACATTAAACAAAATTAATTGAACACACTACTGAACTATTTGAATGCGTATAAAACGCCTAAAAAATCATAAATATTAAGCCTCGAGCATTACAGTGGGGGCGAGCAATGATGTTCATATTACCCCATCAGACATTAAAGCTTATTAATCATCCAGGCATGTACTTTCAACTGAACAAAAGCTTTGCTGATGCATGCACAATCTTTAGTTGATCAACTGAATGTCCTTTACCATAAATAACATAACGAAACTACCCTAATGAAACAGTCAAGTTATTTATATGTAAATTATTACTGGCTTTCCTCACATGTGAAAGCTTGAACGATTCTTCCATAAACACCAGCACAAATGTCATGAAACCATCTGAGGCATTGCTGACATTGTATCCACCCCTCATCTTCCTCATCATCGTAAAAATTGCCTTCACAAAACCCACAAACATCACTATTTCTAACAAACAGCCTTGGCAGATTCTTTCCTGTTTATAATTCTTCCTAATTTGACCTTGCTCACATGAGGTTTATTCAAACTGCTGGCCTCTATTTTCTTGGAACCTGCTTTTGCTTTTTTCTTAGTTATAATATCAGAGTCCTCTTTATTCTCTAGGACTGCTAGTTCTTTCTTATATCCTTCACTGGTGAGTATTCTCATACAAGTTATGATCGCTTTCTCACGATCACGAGGTGGTTTTAGTCGAGGTGAGGCCGGAAAGGGCAGAATCTCTTCAAATGAAGTGTCACTCGAATCCAATAAACTATCCTCTGGAGATGCTGGTGAACTACTCTGTTGTTCTGTAGAGATTTGCTGCCTAAACTTGGGACCTGATGTTTGCTGAATAGTTTTACTAGAACAAGGTGAATCATTGTCAGCTTGCTGCAAACCACATGCAACAAAATTATTACTTGTCGACGAGATAGTAATGGGGAGCGGTGGTTGGGAAGTGATGTTGCTAGGCTCTAATAAATCGAGGTTTACTAAAGTTTGACAGGAGCTGCGGTTTTCGTATATTTATTAGAGATGTACCGATGTATCGGTATCGGGTATCGGTATCGGCAATATCGGCCATTTTTACGGTATCGGCCATGTATCGGTATCGGTGAGATTAAGGCCGATATTTCCGATATATTTACCTTTTTGATATGGTCTAGAATGTTTTAAAGATAAGTTGGAATACTACTTTTTAATTTATTTTTTGTCTGGAGAGATCGTGAGCTATGAGCCATACATGTCGCCACCCCCGCGAGAGAATATGATTCACGTGTATTTTTATCAGCCAAATTAGCTCAACTAATTTGGCTATTTTCGCTGTCAAATTTTTATATTGAAATTTTTAATATTACATAGTAATTATGAAGAAATATATCAACACGGCACATAACAAAAAGCAATTAGACGCCCAGTTTTAAATCATACAGTGGAATTGGGGTCCTTATTAACGGCACATGGACTTTTGGCACGGGTATAAATTTTGACTGTTTGTCGTCAAGTACGAGTGTCATTCAGTCCGTCGACATCAATAAACTAAATTCCGACACAATTATCCCTCTACGCAGGTATATATAGATATATTGACATGACCGCCTAGCCCTAGACTATAACAAAATATATGATAGCAATTGTATAATATTATAAAATAGTAAAGTAAAAAAATGTCCTCGACGGTTATAGGTAGGCCTTCTTTTGGTCGGTGCTGATTGATATTCTTTCATGTTGGCTTTGACTTACTTATTGCGTCGACGATTACGATTAGCGACGAAATGAAATATTTGAAAAATGCTTTTAATTTGATCTTAGGACGGCGGCTCTAGAATGTGTGGGTGATATTCGATATTCTTTTAAACACGAATAACGATTTTTGAAGGTCGCGATATTAACATTAAATTCATATTGGACATCCCGGCTTATGAGTTTCAATTGAACACCGAGATTACTAGCGTTACTGTACAATGTATCTTAATCAGTTAAAGCATATGGATACCAATCATTAATTTCATATTATGCGACATATATATCTTTTTTTTCGATCTGAAATATTGTGTACTATGAACAACGCTCAGAGACCATTGTTTTAACCCGTCTGCCCTACACAACACACCTAATCAAGTAATATTTACATAGTATCGGTATCGGAATATCGGTAATATCGGCCTTTTTGTAGTATCGGCGTATCGGTATCGGTATCGGCGTTTTTAACTGGTATCGGATCGGTATCGGTATCGGCGACAAAAGTGGTATCGGTGCATCTCTAATTCTTACGCTCCACAGTTTGATAGCCTGACACAATTCAGCAAATGTGCTCATCCACAATACCGAAGACCTCAAATCAATCAGCTGCATACGGAAGCCGCCAACATTCACCCAATCAAATATAGACAAATCTAAATCGTCATGGCTGTCTGGTTTGAAACAAAAAATACTTTACCAAAACATCGTAAGTCTTGAAATCTATTGCAGAACTGTGTCTTTAGATCACTCATATAGCCACAAATTACAGAAGAATTAACTTCGTGATCACCCAAAATTTTTTGAAGATTTAGGAAATGGAAGTGTAACATTGAACATCTTGAGTATAGAGATCGAGTTCGACAACGAAAGATTTCCACGTCTCCAAAAGATCAAACACTGTTTGACCAGAACCTTGCAAACAAAGATCTAATTCGTTTATGTTTGTAGTGATATCTATAAGAAACACTAAATCCATAAGCCATTTATCTGGGTAGTGTTTTTCTTGATTCGGCAGAAAATCTTTATTTCATTCAACTAATTTCTCATGAACTCTACCGCAACCCAGCCATCTGGATGTACAATGCAAAGAAAGGTCACAGTGTGCTCTCTCCACAAAAAAAGACGCAAGTAGTTGTAGAACGAGCAACAATGAAGTTAGCAATTTTAACCATGTTTTTTAACGCGTTATTCCACCGTTCGAGCAGACAGGATTTTGACAAATCCTCAAAGAGAACTACGAACCAATCAATGAATACTTTTTAAATGAGATTACCATTGGTAAATGGCTTTTTACAATTCGCAATACATTCTGCAACTTTGTAGCTACTTTCCGTAGTTTTATTTGTAGACTACTGTCAGTGGCTTTTCAAAAATGCTACTTTGTTTTTCGTAATGAAAAACTACCTTTTTAAGAGCTCCATTCTTCTCAGAATCATCTTTAAATAATAATTATTTGTGTAATTTTTTCAAAATGACATTTAATACTTGAGATACGGCAAACGACATTTCACAGCAGGGTGTACAAACATCTCTGTCATTACGACAGACAAACCCCAAATCTGGTAGCCACGACTCTTGAAATTCTCTCACATCTGATTTCGACCTTTGACTGCTTACATCACGTTTAACATCACGACAAACGCAATTACCGGCATGCGAGTATCGATGACTTCACAGTGTCGTTGACGCGAGCGTACAATAATGTTAAAAAAGTGATGATGATGTTATAATGATTTAAGACACAGCAGCACAGCAAACACGTTTCGCACCGAATGTACGGTAATTTTTATTTTTTTTTATTTCCACATTTTACGTGTTTTCGGAAAATTTTTTAGGGCGCCGCGTGCCTTATAAAATCACTTCGCTTACCATGATTGACACGCGTGCCGGGTTTGTCGAACACTTCATACTGTAAATGGATTGGCTTTGAGCAGATGCAATTTTAGACCATTTTCATTCTTATTCGTGACGTAACAATATTTACATCCGAATGAATCTTAAAGTGAATTTAACGGTGACAGCACATTTGAACCCACGTACATTTGAACCCATATATTTGCACCCGTATATCCGCGGGTTCAATTTATATACGGGTGCTAAAATCCATGGGTTAGGGTTAGTGTGGGTTCAAATATCCGTAGATGCAAATTTCCATAGGTGCAATAGTATGCAGGTGCAATTATCGTGGGTTCAAAGTACGGGCTCAAATGTACGTGGGTTCAAATGTAATGGAACCGAATTTAACAATTCTATGCTAGGATGCCACTACTATGCATATGATCGTAACTACAAGAAAGACACTAAATTACCCTCAATTTTCATGGGGATAATATTTCATTCATAATCTCATTTAACAGCAAGAATTTTTAGCCCATAGCGGGATGGTACAGGTCAGAGTGAGATGTCATAGCCTAAAGCGCCTCATTTAGGAGTGAGTTACAAATAAAGTGATCAAGTCTGGATTGTTCGCGTATTGTTACTTGAATAACATTACTACATTCCAAAATAATTTAAGCTTCAAGATTATATAGATTTGCTATGGTTTACTCGTATTTTACAATAGTTAATGTTATTTGCATTAGGCTAAGTACTTATCAGTGTGATAATATGTAATAATGAGTTTTACTGGATGATCGGAACAGTTCGCGATGTAACGCGCGCCGCCATATTATGGGGTACTTATGCATACTAGTATAACAGCGACCTGGTGTAACTCCATTGTAGTAGACCACGGTATAGTACAATTTTGTCATGCCAACCCATTTGTCACACGGCCAGTCGATATTTGAATTTCGAACCTTCAATATTGGTCAGCATGCCAAGGCATTCTGAAATATGTTCCTTCGTGTACCTAGTTTATAGAAGTTTATTGCTTTGGCATGCGAAAGTCTGACATACTCATCTCGTTAATATTTGTTGATAGGGTACATATAGCCTGCATCCATATTTTTGAATGGAACCATTCGACATGCAACTGTTCGGCATAGTGAAAATCGTGTGTGAAATGGTAACTAGATATCATTCATCGTATTACTCGAAATCTTAATGGGCCAACATGCACGCGGTAATGTTGATCATATAACACACTGATCTTCAAAAAACAACCAATTTTTGTGGGATTGATTTTTTGAATAATTCGTAGTGTTCGATTTCATGAAATTATAATCACTGTTCCGTTCAGCTTTAATTGGAATAAACCAATCTTGACCAAAATAAAATATTATTTTTTAAATTAGAAGAACCAATAAGAAGAGCATTTTAATATTTAATGATCCAACTTGGAGGGTCGTCATGCACCCGGGTAGCATTTCTACGCCTGTCGTTTATTATGCACGTAAAATAAATAAACTCTTATAAGAAAAGCGAAAATGTTTTTAACCTTCTTTAGACGAGATAAATCCACAAGGTGATATTTTTTGCCGACGCTTATGCTCTTTTTCTAATGAATTAGCTTTTTGTGTTGAATTTCTTAACTGCTTTTCTGAATTATTCATGGTGAACTTGCTTTGTGATGGTTTTGAACGAAAATGCATTGAATATTCATTACTCTGTATGGCCCTTCTATGCTTGATATTTGGACATAAAATCATCAATGATTATATAGGATTCATATGGTTGACGGAGTCTAGTCATAAATACCTGCTATTGCCTTGCTGGAGTTTCTATAAAATGTATCTGACGCACGAAAACTTGTCAAATGTTAGTAGGATAGGACGGAAAATTTCCAATGAATGAGATATAATAGTGTAGTTGTTAGCTAATATAAATAGATTGATTCTGACTTTGGAACATATTTTGTAGCGAACTGATATGATGTCATAGATGGAATTGCTTCAATCAGGTTTGTCTTGAAATTCTGCTCCATTATTTTACTCTTTGATGTATTTAAATATTCTTAGTAACTTCATGTGGTTTTCTATTCCACGGTTAATTGCCAAGAACGACCACATTGACTAATTGTGTGGGAATTCTGATTGGAGTTTTAATGAACACATTTATATATAAAATTACACTGTGCAGAAATACAATAAATACTATCGCATTTTTATAATAAATCAAACAATAATGTTAAAATATATGCATTCTTCTTGAAAATCATTCTTCAGCAGTGTCTGCAGTATGAACGGAAAATGCTATATAGTTACGATTTCATGCTTTGCATATCAAAAATTTCGTTATACTTAGCTAACTGAGTAGGTAAGATGGCTTATGGTTAGTATTTGCTGAATCAGCTTGGTCAAGATGAAGTTGTGCAAAGTGTTGGATGGTATTAACAATAAATGAACATTTATATTCTGTGTTAAAATATATGACAGTTAAACTCATTGAGTTGACATTGGTTACGTCTGCGATGACCATATGAAAAATTTTTTTTTTTTTATATCCATTTCATCCTGTACCACGTCGATTTCCTGATTTATATCAGGATAACTCGTCTTGCGAAACAGGTTTTTGATAAAATCATTTTGGCAATATACACGTTACACACGTCAAATAGCCGATTACTTTCTCTTTTGTGTTAAATTATAACGGACAATTTCATCAAGGGACTTGGAGACGAGACGCTCTTACGACAACTTAATGACGTATATTTCCTGCTACGATCTAATTGCTAACTACCCCGATTAAGCTTGAACAATGATAACAATTTATTCCGAATGAGCGCTAATTATCCTCGTTCTTCTTTGACATAATTCAATTTGTTGTGTTATCATCTGGTTATTTGAAAACAATAAATCCTGAACAAGTGAGGTAACGGATACGGTCATTTACTTCAATATACAAACGGAAGTATTCTTTTATATTTATTGGTCTAAATATTGTTGTCGTGCTTATTGAGTATACAACTAAAATTGTGCTACGCTTTGTTCCCAATTAATAACATCAATCTGCTGAAAATGAACTACTCTAAAACTAACCGTAATAAAAAAACGAACTTAAAAAAATAATTTATATACCATACTCCAAGAATTCAAGTTGATTTCCAAAAATCAGTTATCTAGCCCTTATTGCACATCAATGTTAAAAAAAAATAATATTTCGGAATCATAATATTGGGCTTCGTTTATTTAACATAAATTAGACCGTTACTTAACGAGATGATATGAATGGAAATTTAAATTTTATATATTATGCAGGTTCTGTATCATTATACAATACATTCATTAATTATTCAAATTGGATAAGCTAAAATTAATATGCTATTGAACTTGCAGTAAAAGAGAGAATATGATCATATTTTATTGAACACGACGCTACATATTATATTTCACAAACTTGTCTCATCCGGGAGATTCTGTGTGGGGGTAGTAGTTATCTTGAATTGACCAAGCGTAATGTTGTGAAAGCGTTATTATTTTAATTTTTCTGTAACCGATCATTATATGCGTATATTGTAAGATAATCCCATGCAAACATGCTACAACATGATCGTTGTTTTAGATGGTCTTGCATTGGTGATCTACACAGTGCACAAAGATAGTGTTTTTTTTGTGATTGATGTTAAATTGAAAGATATCTTCCCGATTATTAAACTATCGGCATTGTCAAATTGTTGGATGTTTCTTGGGTGCAGGAGAACAGATATACCAGATTTTGTGTACGGTTTTTTTACTATACAAATAATTTGTATGATATGAAATATTAGATTAGTTAATTTTTTGACGAGCAGCCAGTGGAGATTTTAATCAAACAAAATGCCAGATTGAGTGACTGGCAATATATCGAGTTTAATTTCACTATAATCAATACTTAAACTTTTTAAATTTAGTTTCCTCTTTTTTTCATAGTTCAAATATTGTGAATTTCATGACGTCGATATTAAACACCTGAGCAATCCTTACTTAAATCCTTAATTTTATGTACCAGATCATTTTGTTGTACTCGCGAGTTTAACAAATTGATTCGTTCTGTCTATTGTGAAGAATCGCAATCGGAAACTTTCTCTGTATTGAACAAACATAGTTTGCTGCAACCTGAATGTGTGAAATTACACAACATAAAGTTGATAGCTTTGAGATCAGAAGTCAAAACCCTTGACATAACCTCATTGAGGGAAGTGTTAAGTTTACGTGCAGCATTATTATGTCAAATAGTTTTGACAATTATGACAAAAAAATATGAATATAATTTATGACTTGTCTTTTTAGCACTTATGATGGATCGAAATCGGAAATGATACTCTAAAGTTGCAAATTGAAAATCTAATCGATTGGATCAATGGTTCCGAATCGCATTTTAGTATAAACGAAGGAAACAGTCTCAGTTTTTCATTTTATTATATATATATATATATACTACTTTGCTACCCAGTGACCATAGAGTTTGTCCTTTACAAAGTATAAACATAAACAAATGGTTATTCCCAAGATCAGTGCAGTTTTTCAGGTGTTCTAATGTTACTAATTCATCAACTTGTCGCCGCTAAACAGTACTAATTGTTTGTTAGTTGTGGTTTTGTTTCGTTTAGTTAGTATTTCAACAGATATGATACATTACAGACTGCAAGTCATCAGGTTACAGTTTGATAGTATAATAAGATTATTTTGTACATTATATGATGAGAAATATTTAGCTACTGGTTTTATTTAATTTCTGATCTTTATATCAAAATATGTTTGTCAATAAGTTAATTTAAGGTTGTCATTTGAGTCATTTAAAAACCTTCACTCTTAGGTAGCTTGCGCAAATGTAGAATAGTTTTGTATAATTATATAGTGGAAATAGTAATCAATATTAAAATATTATCTACAGAGTTTTGGTGGTGTATAAATTGATGAGACAAATCAAGATTTTATATTAATTAAGGATTTATAATATATAAATACCTCAATTATTATGGGTGAAAGTCTTCCGTGTTTCTTGTTAGTTTACGTCAATGAATGATTGAGCCAAATTTTCAGTTTTTTAGTTGCAGGTATTAATGAATTATTACTTTGTGAAAATATTACAATACAATATGTTTCGCTTAAATTACGATTCGTGGTGGAATTAGTTTCATCCAAGGATAAAAAAAAGAATTTCAATCCTGAGCGAACAGATAAAATGAACTGAAAACTCAAATCCTTAATAATTTATATATTTGAAGATTGAGGTAAAAATTACTAAAACTACAATTTTAACATGGCGTTTGCCCGTTTCCAATTGAAGTTTATTAACTTTT
This sequence comes from Styela clava, assembly GCF_964204865.1. Taxonomy (NCBI): domain Eukaryota; kingdom Metazoa; phylum Chordata; class Ascidiacea; order Stolidobranchia; family Styelidae; genus Styela; species Styela clava. The sequence continues at coordinate 8,269,467 of NC_135259.1, read as the reverse complement.
TCCTATGCTGTTTTTCCTATGAAGAGTATTGAATCTTATCGGTTTTATATTAATATGATTACATAGATATTTCAATTAACATATTTCATAAACTAGTAATGTAATCTTTTCTTTTGCAAATAAGACATAAAACTGTGAAATTAAATTGATGTTCGGAACTATCTGTAATTATTTGGTTCTCAAGCCGGTAATTATCAAATTTCCAAGCAGACATTCCGACTTTTCAAAGTAGGATTTCGAATGTTGATAAACCAAAGGGTAATTACCGAAAGTATTGTTTTGAAATCGTGAAATAATTTTAATGTTCCAATTACGTTTTAATATGCATGGGAAAATAAGTCTGGTATGTTGTATGTAATATTTATCAAGTTAAATACTGTGAAAAAATGCAAGTGCTTGTTTTTACAGTTAAAGCAATATCTATAAGTCCAAAAGTGCAGCAAGGACAAAGTGAATTTTTATCAAATATTGTAGGGATTGTAAAACATGTGGTAATAAATTACCTAATACAGTAAATTAATGATGCACCACTAATTTATTGAAACTATTTGCTTTTCAGAAAGCTTTGAAAAGTACGAAGATGAAAGATTTCAAAAAGTGAAAAGGGAGTTAAAATAAAAATAAAACAATCTATCACTATAGGAATCAATATTTTATATAAATTATAAAATTATAAAATATTACCTTTTACTTGTCTATTGCCTGTTCATATGGCGAAGATTGGATAGGCTTTACATATTTATCCCAAGCGAAAGAAATACAGAATAGACGGCTCAATCATATGTCAAACCACAGTCTTCCGTCCGGTTACTAGACTATGTCGGGTATGGGATTAGTTTGCCATTTATTTGTTTTTGGACTCATGGGCTTGAGATATTGAACAACTCGGTTAATAGAAACCTAACCAAACAGTATTACTTATTTCCAGCTTAGTCGGAAAGATCGTTTGGACCATTTCAAAATCTTAAATATTTGGAATATAAATTACAAACAAATAAACTGGGCAATTCTGGATATAACACAAAAGCCTGCTAAAGTATATTCTGAAAAAGCTGCCAAACAATTCTGGATTCCGAAACGATAAACAACTGGAAAAAGATTGCCGACCGTGTTTTGTCACAATATGAACTTCGAATTTTAATAAAACTCGAATTGAGGTTGTTGCTGAGTCTTACACCGAATTAACTCTTCTCAAAATCGGAAATATTTAACGATTGTCGGCATTCAGCTGTTCGTCATCTTGATGGTGGAGAAGCATCGTCTAGTTTCTCAACCTTGAGACGTTCGTGATCGAAAAAGGTATTGAGATTGAAACAACAAAAATCATTTTTGTAAAGGTAAGAAGGAAATGTTATATATATGAATATATTTTTACGCTATAATTCCCTGTTGCACGACTTTGTCATTATTACAAGGGTATGATGGATTCATTGGTAAATAAACTACCGCCTATATATCAACATTGTGATACCTTCCGGACTTATGAATATTATATATATACGATTGAGTTCACTTATTAGTTTTATCAGCAAATAAATTTTTGACTACTTACATGCATTTTTAACATGGTTTGCACATTGCCAAAGAATTACGTTTTTACTGTCTGTTTTGATATGTAAAATGAAACAAAGTTTTGATATTACGGAAAGTTATTCCTATAAATTAAAATATGTTCAAATTAAAAATTCCTGCGGCAGTAATAAGAATATTTCTTTTAAATCGAATTTTATTATAATAGTAAAAAACGCTATTTTGATCAGTTCGTGATAAAAAACCATCTAATTATGAATCCTAACCCTACATTTACTTATATTAATTTTGCATTGCTCCTAAATTGCATTTTTTCTAGTCATATTTCATTTACGATTGTCGAATGGTAATCGAATTCTGAGTAAACCAAGCAGACTTAGTCTATTGTTCTTAGCCACGAATAATGGGTTTCAAAAATGCTTTAATTGTACGCGTTGCTCGCGAGAACGCTAGAAAATTAATGCTTTGGTTGGCAAATGTATCAATTAATCAAGTTCTCAAGTCTTTACCTTTCCCGTTTGATTCATACTTCATACGAATTTGGTGAATTCGTGACCATTATCAGACGAAAATTTGTTAGGGTCGCCCGGTTTCCTTTCTAATGTGTAATTACACAAGGAAATATGAGAGGATTATTTGTATTGTTGCCATAAGCTTTTGAATGGAATAAAGCAATTACAGAAATTTGGTTGAAGTGACTTGTAATTGTAAACGAATTAGGACAATTTTTATGAAATTATGCATCGCAGTTTAATCAGCTTATTCGTGAGATTCAAGAGAAAGTTGGGAAAAGTTTGTAGGAAGACGTTGTTCTCACCAGGCATGAATTATAAATGAACGAAACCCTTGTCCAACCAATGAGTCAGTTTTGAATTCACCAGCATCTTTCGAAGAAGATGGCGAATATGATAAAATTGAACGATGGCCAATATAAGGCTCTCGTGCTCAAATTGAACATTATTTCATTTTATTTTTACATCTAACCATTGGAAGTTTGTTCTGCTTACTACCATATTCTGCTCCTTTCTCCGCAGTAAGTGAAGTATGTACTTGAATGCATTTTTATATGCATTTTGCTTTGATAATGAATACAATGAACTATAACACATTGTAACCAAGAAGCAGATTAAAAAGAAGTGAATATTTTAAGAAGATCCCAAGACTGCAAATTCGCACTATTTTGCACACGTAACTAGAAGTACCGCAATTTGTTTATTAAGTTTACATTAGTTTGAGACGCATCTACCATTTGGCCATATATCTATTTCTACTACGTCACTGGGTTTTATTATCTCAACACTCGTGTAAAAGTGCTTTCAAGTACTTCATTACAAAGCGATGCAGATGTCTCTGACATATATCTGTCGGTTTTATATTTGAAGAGTCATGAAACAAACTACTTCCAAAAATATATTTTTTAAATTGCTGCAAGAAAAATGAATTGAGACTTTGTCTTTTTGCCACAATAACCAGTTTAACATTCCCGCATGTGCAATAAAATTTGCAGGTGGAAGTCACCGGAAATTACTTGCTATTCAGCACAATAGAAGGCTGTTATTTGCTAACTAGTTGTAACATGCAATTATGTAGTAAACTCCAACAAAGATTCTTCTATTTCGAGTTTATGAAATTGCTTCCTGTGTTTTCATTTTAAATTGAAGATTTGAGCATAAAACAATGAATGAACAAAGCAATGAGCATAAAAGCCCATTAAAGATTTTCATAATTTGCACCATATTGTTTATCGTAAATGTTGGAGTTTCCTCGTCGATTTCATTACGAATTAGACACAGAATCTAGAACATAGAATTTTTCTATGTAATATTAGTCATTCAAATTATAAATAACTTTGACTATTTTTACTATTTCGCACATAGTGTATACTTTCCATGGTGCGGAAATTGAAATGCATCACTTTAGTTTTACATTTGAACCTTTTCATTGTGTATTTGCATGGCGATAGATATGAGTTACATGCCATGAAGTATAGCTACATCAGAAATCAATCAAAAACAAAATAGGAGTTGGATAAAAAACCAATTTCTATATTTTAAAATTTTCCTTTTGTTTGGTCGCGCAGCTCCAAAATTTAGCAGATATAGTCATATTAAAAAAATAGTCAGATTGTGATTTGGCTTAAGTTTGCAGTAATGGATCCGGACCCAACTCAAAACAGTCTAGCTAAAACAGTGTTTCTTAACTTTTTTTTCAAGCAACCCAAATTTTTCAAAAATTTAAGTTTGTAAAAACTAGCGACCCAAGCCCTACCATATTATACAAAAGAATGATTTTTACATACTGTTTAATCTCCGAAAAAACGCTTCAAAGTGAGATCACGCTTGTTTTTCATCAACGATTTTTTGATATTGTGGCGTGGCTTTGCGCTAAGCAAAATAGCTTAGAATTACTATTGAGCAACACTCTAATATCAAATGAAAAATAAACAATGAAATTTCTAGAAAATAAAATCAATAACTTTTGTCATAAGTTTTTTTTTCCAAGTTCTGGGTCATTTTTGAGTCGCAACCCGTAGGTTCAGTTGGGTAGCACTGATTTAAAACACTTTTTTAATCTTAAAAGTTAAAAAAAAATTCACTAGTTAAATAGCGTTGAACATGTGCAACAACGAATCAACTCTGCTTTAGATAAATTTAGCAGTTTTTACAAAAATAGTGGTAGATTAATCAAACGTTTAGCTTAATGGCTCTAACTCGTACCCAGGAAAAGCCTATTTATAACTTTATACGTATTAGATTCAAAGCATCTAAATGTACTTGTTGTTGACTTGCTTTTTGTAACATTTCGCATAACCAACTTAATTCCATGTTATATGTCTACTTTAAATCAGAGAGAAATTTAATTATAATACATACCTTCAACGTTCGAAAAGAAGTTTAGTTGTCGTACATGATAATTAGGCTTTTTCGTGAAATTCGTAAAGTAGCAGAAGTAGACATTTCGACATTTTCAGATATAGCTCGGCCTAACTAAGATCTATAGGCTCAATTGAGGTATATTGTAAAGGAGCAGTCAGCGGCAGAATTGCATAGTTTAGAAGTACGTCACCTCTAACAGTAGCAATGTAAAATAATTCCATGACTACGTTACTAATTTTGTTTCAATGTAGATTGATTGATCAGTATGAAAACGAAAAGTTGATTTAATATATTTTTTGTTGTCGTAAATTTACTATAACTGAAACATTTTTCATTTCAATTGTTAAAATATCACCTTTATGGTCTAGCTAGGGGTTTTTAATTTAGTTGTAATGCAATTGTGGTTTACTGTACCTAAGATTTTTTCGATAATTTTTAATTTTTTTCCCCAATTTTCAATTAAGGTTGAAAAATATTACTTTTATGACAAATTCAAAATAAAGGAATTTATAGTTTGTAGATTGCAAGAAATTTTAAATGCATTTAACGTTTATTAAATATCATACCATATTCTTTTAACCTATAAAACTTATATAGTAATTATATAACTATTATTTTTGATTCTAGAGTTTGTTGTATTAATCTTAATTTATTCAAACACATTCTAATCCAAACAATTCAAAATCATAGATGACAATAATGCGTCATTAACGTTTAATTTACATAGTTCGATTTTCATCTTTATTACCGGATGATTTTATTTTATCGCAGATTCACATTTAATCTATTTAGCTAATGTTAAGCGATCCCTCTATCCAATTTCTTAGAACGCATTTGCGTTGACGTGATTTACCGTTACGTTCATTGCAAACCAGCATAACCATAAATTGTTATTCGCTAACTTAGTGCTCCAAGTCATTTGTATCATCTAATAAAAATACTATGATTTTGGTTAAGCATGGTCGTTATTAAAACTGTGTCTCCGAAACACTATTTTATTGTAGGCCTTGCGCGTCCTATCGAGTAATATCCAACATGGAATTTTATAGTTTTACAACCACTTTGTACGTATTGAAATCTGGAACGATGCTGCGTGAATGCATCTCTCCACCATATGCAGTTTTGAGAGACATGTTGCATTAGATAAAAAGACACCAGTCATGAGCAGTTTCTCTAGAATAAATGTGTTTGTTTGTTTATCTTTATAAAGTTTAGTTGTTGTATTAAGTGTTTTAGCTTACATCAAAAGGGATATTATCTAGTATGATGATCGTTAATAGTGCGTGTTTTAGTATTGGTTTCCTTGTAGTAAAGTAAAAATAAAAGTGTAAATATTATTAGAATCGGGCATCAAAAGGAATGATGTAGTAATGACATCACGAATTTTTCTCAACAACTTATAGACTTCCTCCCAACGTATAATCCTTCCTCCAAAAATAATTCTTTGCCAATTGGAATCGATAATAGGACATTGATATTTGACGTGTGTGTGTGGCCTCTCGCCAGCGATCGTGATATAATGGAATGATATTTTACTCAGGCCTCAAAAAACCACAAGCACATACCTTATTGTTATACCCCATATTGGAATTAAAAACTTACGTTTACTAATTCGAACCAATTTTGACATTATCTTGGCCAAAAATGGAGATTTTGTTAAAACTCAAATATTTGGTGAATATGTCATAAATGAGTAATTTTGAGTGAAGTGACGTTTATGTTTTCTTTTGTTTGTTTTATTTAAACCCAACATAGATTATTAGTTTTGAAATCAGATTAAAATTCCATCGCAATAAAAACATATTCGCTATTAAAAAAATCGAAATCTCATTTTTACTTTGATTTCCGCGTATAGATTCGAATAAACCAGCCGGGAGTTTGTAGAACGAGCATTAGTTGAATTGTATGTGCCAATCGTCCAGTTTTTGACTTTAGTTTAACTGAGTTATTTTATTCAATAATTCAACGCATTCACTATAGGGAAAGTCACCAAAACATTCGAGTGAATGACACGTTATTTTTTCAGTATCGGTCAGTCGATTTCTTATGGAAAAACATTTCCTCAGCTTAACGGCTGAAAATTTGTAAGAAATGACCAACGGAAATATTTTCCTTCATAAGCCGTGACGCCGATTAATATTTAACTTTTTTTATTCAAAAGGCTTGAGATTAAGGTGTGTAGCATTTAGAAAGGTAATTTGTTAGTGATCAGTTGTAAATTTTGATTAAAAAATATATATTCAAGATGAATATTTCAAACAAAGCAAGAGAGTTTTTGAGTATCGAGAAAATGAGTAATATACAATATTTTTTTGTGTCGCGGAATAAGGTGATCAAAAGTCAGGCCGCTCTCTATCAGCAATATATATATATAACCGTATGAACTATGAATTCCGGCGTTAACTGTATAATTTCATATCACTAAACGTTTATATTCACTCCTTTTGATTTATTTATTCCTCAAATAAAGCTGGCGTATTTGTAAATTAAACGGCCGTAAAATATTGATCGATAAAGTACTTTACATAAACAAGATGTACATCAAGAGAGAAAAAAAGTTGCATTTTTATGCCTAAGATCCATAATCATGATACTCTCTTTCAATGTACCAGCTAAATAGACAAGTTTTGTCCAAATGTAAATTTTGCACGAAATCTTTTAGTTTGCGAAACTTTGGAATTGGAATAAATCTTTGTTTGTTCTAAACCAGTTCAATTCAATTCCGAACCGTACCCTGAAGCCATTGAAAGCGTATTATTACTTTTATCTAATTGAACAAATGAAACGTTGAGTAAAGTAGAAAATACGGCTATTTTCTGTGAGAGGGTGACGTCATTTAGCTATCTTGCATGACGTCATCCAGAAAGTATTGACGATTTAAACAGGATTTCTGCCTTATAACACTTGCTGATGAATAGAAATTTACGGGAACAATCCGAAGTAAGACACTGTGAAGGAATACAGCATCTACTGTTATAATTCGCAAATTTCTGTTTTTTTTTAGAAATCAAACCAATTAGCGACTATTGCGTTAATGCTTGCATAAACTATAAATTTTCGATGAAAATATTTTTCTTTAAAAAAAAATTTGATAATTTGATTGTCAGTTTTCTAAAGAGACGAATTTCATTTAATTATTCCTAATGTCAGAGCTTGTGTTGTTTTCTTTTGATTAATAATTGCAATTTTGACGTGGAAGACCTTTGTCAACCGTTGATACAAATTACGACTTTATAGCAGGAATTACACATTGGAATAGTTTTTATCAGTATTTGGTAAATATTAATCTTAGAATGGCATGCATTGCTTATATTGAAATAATATGAAACCTATGAATTAATTTTATACAAAATATAAATCGTGAAAAATTCTTTGATTGCTGTTGGATAGTTTCAACCATATGACAGGACGTGTCTACCTATTGACAGCGTGTAGACAATGTCACATTGTGAACTTTTGCATATAGTATTGTGAAATTAAATTTGTAAAACATGACCTTATTTTTCTCTGAATATTTTGGATGTTTCACAACACATTGTTATAAAATTTTGGTAAGATTCGTATATTCGATATTAAAAGAGTTACTTTTATTATTGTACTCATTTATTGTAAGTAATTTATAAAATCGTAGTCGTTTTGTGTTATCAAATAAACATTTTGCTATTCATGATTATTAAAATTTTATGCAGAATAGACTGCATGTTAGTTTTATATTTGTTACGTCTTAAATGTATTAGGTTATAATCGACAGTGACATAGCATTGACGTTGCCATGCGATTTTGAAAAATGTCACGGACTCAACAAATTAAGCCTCAACAAGATTGAAATTTTTTTACACAGCGTCGAGTTATTTATCATAATTAGCGTTTTACCAACGACTTGAAAAATCGATGACGTCAATAAAACTTGACTTGTAGCGGATGGATGAACAATTAGTCAATAAGCATAATAAAAGTCATCCATGCAGCTGCATGTTTAGTTTTTTTTTTTAACTTTATATAGGGTAATTACCATTGTTCAATGCAGTTTATTGCATCAATGGGGGCAAACTTTTTAACCAAGAATTTGCTTTAGGAATACAATAAAACAGCACCAATAATCTCAGAAGAAGAATAAAAACTTGAGAAATTGGGATATGGTTGTTTGAATAAATATCAGATTTTTGCCTATTATGTGTACATAAATATAACTCGAAGGGGTGTCGGTGCAGCCGTTGACGTTGTATATATGCATGCAAACTTTCTGTAACAAAGTACCAAAAATATGAACATCAGGCGTACAGTATCAAGTATAGATTACAATTGAACAAATTACAATTCGGACCACTAATAGACAGGAGAATAGTATGGAAAGCAGATGATTCTGGACTGTAAAAAGCCAAGAACGTGTAAATTTTATTTTTACAAAATGTGTTGTATGTTATAGTATTGTAACATTGATTATTTTAATCTAACGAATATTTTTTTTTAATTAAATTTTATATTTAAAACCTGTAATTCATTTTCAGATATAAAGATGGGTAGGGGCTATAGATTACTTTCAATATGCTTCTTGCTGACATCATCTTTCTACCTGCTGATTTCTGCTATAAGTGAGTAGATGACTAAATAAATATATTTTATTACTTCATTTCTATAGTTTCGTCAGGTTTTCCAGTATACTATAAAATATCTTGATGTCGATATTATGACAAACTATTTTATATGTGTTATCTTTTATTCATAAAACTGCTAAGCTTGGTACAAACTTCCGAAACATTTGGCGAGATGTCAATGTCAAAACAATCATCCAGATTTTCATCGAGGATTACAATGTTATTCTTGACAAAACTATTACGTAATGTTTTGAAAGTATAAATATTCTTGGCATTTTAAGTCATTATTAAGTTACAAAGTATTATAAAAGTTTTTGAAGCTTAGAGATTTTAGACACGGTGTACATCCCATTTTTTTTGAGTTGAAATTATGAATTGAATTCTTTTTAATCAATAATTATTTGCAAATTTACGATTGTTGAAGTAAGATATACAGCTACTGATAATTGTTTACTATTTAAAATTGTATTCATAAATTTTGTGCAATTCATTTTTAAGGTCCCCCATCCAATTTGAGAGTAGTTAATCTGAGAAGCAACACTGTAACAGTATCATGGACTTCACCGACAGAACCAACAGATTCTTTCTCCATTTCTATATCACCACTGGATGACGGTGAATCAGCTTTACCTCAGGTAGATCATCATTTTCTTGTAATTTTATATAGACAATAATTACTTGCTGTTCAAATTGATTATGGATTTAGTTCATGATAGTAGAATGTAGATGGTGGAAGCATGGTGATTTTTGGACGAATTCATAATTTTTTAGATACGCGGATTTGCATGGGTTGATTATCCATAAGAAGACTTAAATCACGGTAAAATGAAATTGAATTTGCCATCGATTAGAGTTTGACACCTCAATAAAAGTCAATTTGAGCATTCAAACATTGAGTCTTGAGACAGTTCTTAGAATTAAGTCTTTCCTGCAAAAAGGTTTAATTCGCTTTGTAAATTATCGAGACGTACAAATGGCTTTGACCTCGAACTTTACGACGCATTTCCCACGTAATGCGACTAAGTATTTGAAATAAATTGAATTAAATGTGCAGAATTACGATATAATTCGACTTGCACTATGACTTTTATCGACGTAAAACGTTTCTTAAGGGTTTTTAAAACTAATAATTAAGTTTATAATGTGGAATACTTCAGCATATAATTTGATGTAAATTAAACAATTTTGTTGTTCGAGTGCCGATTTTATAAAATATATAGATTGTTCTTGAAAGCGCACGAGCAGAGTAATTTCAAAAAGGCGTGGTAACAATATCCAATTTAAAACCGTGTTCCTGACTATATTCATTCTCTCTGCCTTTCTGTTGGTGGATCCGTATGTACGGGCTGCAAGTCCAATGTGAAAAGAATCAAAACGGCCTAATTAAGTGGTTCAAAAGCCTTGCATCAGACTTTCACAATTTTATTATTTATGATTTTGTCCAACCGAAGTAAAATTTCTTCGGACAAGCAGTTCACAACAATGATAAGTAAATGTTCGCAACGTTTTCATAAAAACAACATATCCCGACATTCAGTACGATGTGTAACTTCTGGGAATAGTTTCTCCCAGCAATCGCACTTGCATTCCCGGTCATTAATTAAAGTGTTTATTGGGCAGTTTAAATTTTGAAATTTTATTTGTAAATATACAACGGGATTGCTACTATTAGCGCATATTTGACCTGTAAATCTGACTTGTACATACTAAATTGCCCAAGGCTAATTTTCTAAGGTCGTTAGAGCGCATTGCCGTATCAAATACAACTCGTAAGCATTACGAAAGCTTCTGTGGGAATTGATACCCTTGTGGAATTTATTTAGAATGATCATTATGTGTTATCAGTGAACACTACTGGGCTACATAAGTAATCGAACTGTATTTCTTTAACCTGGCCAAATTTGTCGTTATTACCCCCCGATTGAAAGCTTATATTATTATATTTGGCTATTCTGTTATTATTTAGTTTCAGATGCTCGCCTGTATATATAATGCAACATGATAAAACAAATATTTTCATTAATTTGTTCTGGTTTGTCACAGATTTTCAATCTTACTTAGTCGACATCATAATATTATTGTCATCGTCGTTAAACACATTATGTTTTTTTACTGTTTTCTTTTTTTACTTAACACTCAAATACTTCAAATAAACGTATCTCTTTGTTAAAGTTAAGTCAATCCTTTAGGGCTTAGGCCATCGCATTACCGTCGTGTCATCGAAACCAAATAGCCCAATTATCACGTACTCTCTTATCGGTTGTGACGTAAAGTATAGTTTAATGTGGTAACAATCGATTCCATGAAGGGACAGAATGGGTGAAGACAAATGCATCGTTCATTTCTATTATAACAAAAGTTTGAATGATTATATAACGAACAAATAATTAGATTGTTGTGACATAAATGTTACTTGTAGTATAATTGTACAGTGGTGAAATACTTCAATATAGCGATCCATTGATGGCATTGATTTACATGAAAATTACAACATTATTTTTCATTTTCCGGCAAAATTTTCCTTATTTTATCAACAATTTAGTTTTCCGATTTAAGAATTGTTTTCAGTCCATATTTCTACGAGATTGCTAAAAATTGTGCGGAATTTTTTGTGTTGTACTTCACTAATGAGTATAATAATTTTTGTGGTATGCCAACTGTAAATATAAACATACCGGCGTGCGGTCACACCGCATCACAAAACGTCGCATCTAAGACATAAATCTGTGTATGTTAGTTCTGCTTTTGATTTAAATATAATTTCGGCTATTCTGTCTATCGAATATTTGGTGCAATACTGCCCACTTTATTATTGTGATTTAGTTTTAATTTTGTTTTGTGGTATTTAGATTTCACGGAGTACCATTTATACGAATTTCTAGTTTTTTTTTATTAATATTACACAGCAGTTTACAACTATAACTTACTACATGCCGCTATATTTATTATTTTGTAGTTCTTCAATTCAAGCCATGCTACATGGGACAACTTGGTATCTGGGAAAGAGTACACTGTTGAAGTCAGGTCTGTTGTGGATGGCGAGGATCCAAGTTTACCGGCTGTTCTTATTATAACCACTGGTAAATACGCCTTGTATGTTTCCCAACATATTAGTAATTCACGATCAAAAACATAGCTTATATTTCAATGCTTGGTAACAAAATTAAACAAAGCATTAATTCACCGAGAAAACAACATTGGCTTATAGTTACTATACTTTTTAGCATTTGAAGCGACCTTTAGAATATAGGTAATACAGTATATATACCTATGCATTTTCAACAAATATGAGAAAAAAGGGATTTAATTAATGGCTAAAAAATGAAAATATTCTAAGACTTCCAAATATTGGTTGTGATAAGGCAAATATTTGAATTACGTTTGCCTGAATTTGAATTTGTCTTTTTGGCATAGTTGAGAATTTTACAAATTTTGTTTATTTCAATCATGCTTCCCATGCAATCGTAGGATCCCAAAGTGAAAACAGTGAGTTCCATGTCTTACCTAAATCATCAATTTCTGTTGATTATTTTGTATTCAAAATTTGGTGCCCCTGAAGTATGTGCACCAAGATGTCGCATACCCTGAACCCTAACCTGGTACACAACCTGAGTTCAGGTTGTGCGCCATCTTGGTGCGCATACTTCAGGAGGTCCCAAAATTTATGCCTTATTATAAAATATATGTGAAAATGTCATTTCATGATTTTATCCGCGAGAAATCTTTTTGTAAGAAAGTGATGTTTTTAGTCCAAAAAATATTGTTCAATATGAAAAAATGTTTTAATGAACGGTCTTATTGAAAAGTTGACCTATTTTTCAGTGCCAGCTTCACCTTATAATATTCAAGTATCAAAATTTGTGAATCCTCTCATAAATCAGTACCGAGTAACCGGTTCAAAGACAATGATGTATCCGGTATACGGCGCTGTAGTATCGTGGGAGATGCCAGATATGGGAATGCTCGATGATTTTGTTTTAACTGTGGATCCACCACACGGATCGGTCCGAGTTCCAATAAAGTTAAAAAGTAAGTTTAATAGTTTGCTTCTTTAACCTGTTTATTTTACTATCTTCATCTACTTATCTATAAAATTGTAAACTTTTGTCGTCAGGTGGAATATCTTCGGAAGCGCGCACTGAACAGCGCCGTATTGTTTGGGAGCTATTACCTGGAGTCGCATATGAATTTACAGTTCAAACAAAAAGCAACGGGGTTCTCAGTAACCCTATTACCGGAAAAGAACGAATGCGTAAGTGTAACTTATTTTCCAATACTAATAGACATTTTGTTTTTTTCGTGTTTTTCTATAAAATCAAATTAAAGTAAAAGTGTAAATAAAATTAATTACATTTTCATAGCCCCGGAAATACCTGGTTCGATAACAGTGGAAGAATTGAAGTCAACATCTGTAGTAATATCCTGGGAAGGAAACCACCGTGGCATCCTGGATGGATACGCAATTGAGACTGAGCCTGTGGGAGGAATTGCAGTTCAAATTAGTGATGATCCTTTACATCAGAGGAGAAAAGTCGATAACCTAATTCCAGGTAAGCTAGTTGTTTTTGTAGTTTGTACACTTTGTTGTCTAAAAGTTAAAAGCTGAGTCTATCAGTTAGTACCGAACGGAGATAGGTAACTATAGGATTCACGTAAAGAAATTGCAAACTGAAAATTGCAAATATAATTTTAGTGGTTTGCTTCATTTTTGGGTCATGCGATCATCCTAAATATATATCTTAATCATTATATATATTTTATAGCCACAGCCAGTCATGCCTTCATGTATATCGACCCAATAGTGTTCTGACTTTGTGTAGAGGAAAAGATGTCAAATTTTGGACATAGAGTGTACATATAAATCCTTTTGCTTAATTCTTGTTGTTGTTGTTGCTTTTGTTGTTGAAAAAAAATCGCTTTTCTTCGCAACTAATATGCCGACCGATGACACATTTTTATTACTTAAAGTTGATTTGAACATTTTTGTAATTGTTTTATAAAGGCACGACATATGATATTGAAGTGTATAGTACTATGGATGGTTTGTTAAGTTTTAAACCAAGTGTAATTGTGATCAACACTCCTCCTGCAACTCCAAGAAAAGAAGTCAAAAGCGAACAAATAACATCTGAATCAGTTTTCATCACATGGAATCCTCCGCCAGGGCAATTCGAATATTACGAGGTAATTTTTCAACAGTTTGTATTCGTGTTAATATTTCAGAATCACTTAGTTGTAATTTCATATAAAATATTTATTTATGATTTTATTTAATTTATTATATGACTTTTAATAGATTGTGTACTACCCAACTGATCGCGACTTCGGCCGTCTTCGAGAACGTGTTTGGGATGCAAGAGTTAATCTGACTCGACTTGATCCAGGAAGTTCCTATCAAGTCGAAATATTTTCTTTTGGGAACGATCTTTTCAGTGAACCATTGCTAGAGACAGTGTACACACGTAAGTAGATATCTGGATTCATTTCGTTGAAAGCCTAAAACGGTATATTGGAATTTCGACTTCATTAGTTTATTGTACTTGTCTTTTTGATGTTTTGACTATTTTCACACAACCTCATTTTTTTCTTGTTGTCACTTCTACCTGAGCTTTAGGTGAGTATTTATCACCTAGTCGTGACCTGAAAATAGATTAAAATATTGAAATAATAAACTTTAGATATACGCGGCTAAATAGGCTATATAAAAGCTATTTAATATATACCACTTCAATTTTAGGTCCACTGCCACCAAATAAAGTAAAGACTACGTCGACACATGACACCATTATTATGAGCTGGGAAACTGTATATTTTGATGGGGGAGCAAAGATTGACTACACCATTGTTGGGGAAGAGGTAAATTCACTAAACAAATTCATTCTGAGAATAATTGCACAAATTTTTATCGTACACATGCGTTCAAACCTGGTGCTGAGATCTTAAAAAGCATAATGAGAATTGCTCTATAATACATGTTTTTTAAGTTCAAATTTTCCGCAAACATTTCACAACAGATTGCGGTTTGCTCATGACTAAATACGTTGTTTCTCCTGGTCTAGTACCTATCATTTATAAAAGTTTATTTAAAACCACATATTTCTTTCTCCTCAGAATGGAACAATTACGAAGTACTTGGGCCCTGGGATTACTGAATTATCTATTACCGAACTTGAGCCAGGGAGCGATTACGTCATCAACGTGTTTACTGTGAAAAATGGCGTTGAAAGTGATCCAGTGACTGTACAAACACGAACAAGTAAGTTTGGTTTGCTTAATTAATATCTGTTTGACAAAACAACAACAAGATGGTGTATTTATTCACAGGAAATACCGAAACAACATTTGGGGTCATTTATAATTATGGACAAACAATAAATTAACTGTAGGCAGTCATAACCATTGAACTTGTCCCGAGATTGGTTAGGATTAAATGATACAGTTATGCGAAAAGAAATAGTAACTACTAATATGCAATTAATTGGTTAAGCGTCATAAAACCAAAAACTCGCATCATTAACGGACTAGCCAAAACACGTCAATTTGTCCCTTGGGTCCTTAGCTCGAGACTATTACTTAAACATGAAACTCATTATAAGAATATCATTTGAAGAAGCGTTAGCATGTGCTAGCGGAGTTGATTCTAGACAGTACTTCTTGAAATTTTATTAATGATGTTTGGTATGGGATGATATAAGGCTAAGTGGTAATTTGTTTGGACAGAATTTGCTGTTGTTTGAGCACAAAACACAAAATGTATTGTTTAACATAACAGATAGAATGAATGAAAGAAGTGCAGAAACTTATATTAGAGCAGTGTATGTTCATTGCAATTGATTGCTACGTCAAGATATTCACATATTTGTAATTCACAACGAATGATTGAAACATTGGTATTGAAACTAGTAGTTAGTCATAGTGTCTATAGAAGAATGACAATGAAGAGAAAGAAGCGTGCAGTGCAGGGCCATTTTCTTTTAGCCTAAGCCTGTTGCCTGCTAAATGTTACTACAGCTAGTGTTCTTATTTTCACGAAAGTGTTTATGCAATATATGTTCTATAAATTTCGGTGCTGCACAACAAAATATTCCTATAATGTTTAATTTCTGTCAAAATTTCTTAGAAACGTAGGTATAATAATACTATACCATTAGAATATTTGAATTTCACAAGATATACGACATTTCAAGTATAACTATCATATTGCAAGTGAATGTATATTGACTGCATTTATCTGAGATGCCACCAAAGGTAAGACTCAGAGCGGTGAGAATAGCTAATTCTATCAGACCTAAATAGTTGATGCATTTGTTTACGTCAGTCATTTTGATTGATGTTTTTTTAATTCACAGACCCAGAACCAAAAGCGCCCCCAAGCGACAACATCCCGGTCCCGCCCGAAGCAGCAGCAACAGAAAAAACAGTCTGGACAGAAGTAAGGATGCGCATTTGATATCGGTGTCATAAAATATATATATAGTTGAAAATCTTAATAAATTCGCTATTCTTACAGCCATATTCGTACATATATTTCAAATGCGAGTTTGTAATACTTTTTTATTCAATTCATACAGAACAAACTAAGAAATAAAAGCTTTCTAATAAATATCTCCGACTATTTATTAGAAAAGACAAAAACAAAGTACATGCTAGTCGATATAGCTGTTTAGATATAGTAGAGTCCACTAAATATAACTATTCCATGGGATATCTAATGAGATTATTATGACTGTAATCATCCAGACCACAGGCACAACAGCGCAAACAAGCACAGCAGCAGCGGCAACAACGACACCAGCAGCAATTGCAGGTCTTGTCGAAGAGACAACAGCAGAAACAGAAAACTATAAAACAACAACAACAACAGCAGCAGCAGCAACAACAAGCCAATCAACAACGACAGAGCGAATCGAAAAATCGACAAGAAAAGAATCCAAGTTCACATCAGTCATCAACACAGCAAACCCAGCAACGCAAGCAGCTGTTGGTATGCGATTAGAATTCCATTATTCGGTTGTAAAATTATCATTTTCGCTTTGCTTTAATAATTACTCTAGGGTGAAATGAATCGTCAAATCTAGTAGCTTCATTTCGCAAAAAATTGATTTCAAATTTCAAACAAATTATTTTTACACCTTCCCGTCTTTCCCGCAGTCAATTTACTCGTTTTTATTCATAAACTATCATTATTCTGTGGTGGTCAAACTCTGTGATTACAGTTAATTTTAGATGTTGCATTCAAGTGAATCACAAGGTAGTGAATAAAGTGTGGATAAATAGTTTAAACTTTTAAAAATCATAACAAGACAGTGCATACATTTTCGCATACAACATTTGTAGGTACGCCAGTTGCAACAACGGCATCTCCTATTGTTACAACAACGTCGGTTCGCGGCTCTGCGGCAACGGAGGAGCAGCGTAGTACGACGACAAACGCAGATGCAACGGGAACAATACGATCGCAGGTGAATTTATATTATTTGAATAATCACAAAAAGGACATTTTGTCTATATATATCATTTAAATAAAAAAATGCTGCTTATGTGGGTATGTAATAATAAGAAGTTCAGATTCAGACACTGATGTGAATATATTTACATGCTCCGGTTATAATTGCAGTAATTTAAGAATTTGGCCTGGTTGACGACCGGAGGTTATAGATACGGTCAGCTCAACAATCTTTTTGAGTGACTGACTTTTTGTTTTTTAACCGTGTAAATGTCGTTTTTTTAAATGAATAATGAAATGACATATCGTTTCATTGAAGGAAACGACAGCTACGTATACAACAGCAACAAATGTTACAAGCGAGACTCGTGCACCAACGAAGTCATTCGACGAGGACACAACACCAACATCACGACAGTTCCCAGCAATCACAAAGGAAGCCGTCACAGAACAAACCACCGACAACCAGAGAGAAGGAAAAAAGTCACAATCAACAACAGAAGCCGCAAAATCACAACCGTCCGCAATTACAATGTCATCCACACCAACAAAAGCAACAATCGACAATACAACAGCATCAACAGCAGATCCCGCGGAACCAGCAGCACGCGCAAATCAATTTACAGGCGCACCAAGTACGATCCCATCACGATCCAGCTCTACAACATCAGAGACAACAACAAAGTCATTTGCCGCCACAACAGAAGCAACACATGCTACAACAAATATTACGATCGAATACAGCGAAGCAAGCAGAGCTACAACTCAGGAACCGTAAGTAGTTTGTACATTTTTTCAGCATGAAAGCTTCAAATTTACCAATGTAAGACAAATACTGGAAGCTCCGACTCCTTATTTGTACAATCGACGAATATTTTGTGTATCGCTTCCTTAATTTCATTCTATTCTTATAAATGAATATTGATTTCTATTAAGGGAAACAACCTACCCACCTCCGTTCCCCGACAAAGAAAATCCCGGACCGCCAGGCGACTTCAAGGAACTTAACACAACGACTTCGACAACCACAAAAACAACTAGCAAACCTTCTACAACGACTCACAATACGAGTGAGTCACTTTTGTATATTCTGGTGTTGAAATACCCACTGAGGGAAACATATTATATGCATAAAATAGGTAGTGATATTTTGGGTTTTTAAAGGCACTTTCAGTTAGGCCAAATATCGGAATTTGAAACGTTTGATATAGTGTTAGATGCATGTCTTATGGCTAATTTGATGAATTACATGCTTTTCATTCGAACCGATTGAAAAGTTGCTCTGTCATACCATTTCATATTTTTCATTGATAAGTAAATACAAAATTTCCTATCTTATGTTCACCAAAATATGTGATTTGCACATGTTTTGGATTTGGCTTTGTTTCTTCTTGAATTAAGCTGCTTACAGTTAAACTTAGTGCATGATTGCTTTATAACAATGCATGTGGCTTTCTTTGTTGCATCGCAGATTACGGCATGCCTCACAACAGTTACAGTAGTGAAGTTCACACTGAAAGAAAGAATAAACATATAAATGTAAATGCGTTTGCTAAGAAGTTGGAGTCATCGTATACTCCAATGAACCCATTTAGGAAAACCAGTGTTCCACCGGATGTTACTTTTGAAAAGTTTCACCAACTAGATCCTATTGCGAAAGCCGGAGAAATTTTCTTTCCAAATACAGTTGGAATTGGGTCTACGATTGGACCGCATTTTTCGCTACCGAATATAATAGTCGGCAGAACTGTGAAACCTTTCCCTAAAACACAATATTACCCGTGGAGAACAACAACGGATCCTCGACGTGTAATTCAGCAATCTACTGAAACTTTGAGTACATTTACATGGCCGATCACAGTAAGTTCAACAGACCCGACAACAACGTCCAGAAGTACAACAAAGAGCCCTTTATTTCCTTTCTGGACTTTTACATCGACAACTACATCAACTTTAAAGCCTCAAACTACTTCTGCACCACCATACAGTTCGTTTACATTGCCTCGTAGACCTTATACGTGGATCCCTACTACTCGACCTGCGGTGGAAAGCCGGTTAACAAGAACTTCAACACAATATCCGCCTGTTGTTCCATCGTGGACTTCAATAAAGTATCCGAAACCAAGAAGCACTTCAAGAAAAACAGTAACATCGTCGCTTCCAACAACCGAATCGACGTACACTCCCTTTACGTGGAGATGGACAAAACAAACGATTCCAACATCTTCGACAACGATGCGCTCGCAGATACCTAATGAATGGTGGAAAACTACCACACGAGCTACTCAACCTCAACCAGTACGATCGACTGTTACGTCTTCCAGGCAGCCATCCGTGTATACTATACCTACCTGGCTTACTCAAACACCAGTTACGTATCGTAGTACGAGCACAGCGGCGTCGAAGGCAACAAGATATACTACGTCGTCTTTTAAGGTATTGCCAACAGTACTACCGTCAGAAAGTACCAAACCTAATAGGCTCACAAGTTGGCGAACAACTAAAACTTCGCAACCGTCATTTCGTAGTACATATAAAAGTACTAAAACAACAACACCGACTGTTCGAACGAGAACAGGCAATGGAGACAGCTCAGTCACTCGGAAAACTACCACTGACATCAACAACTGGACGCATCTAAGTACATTTTTGGTGCCTTCAACATTTGCAAAAACAACTACTCGGCCGGAAGTTGATGTAAAGGCCTTAACTCCACGATTAACTCCGAAATATACTTCAACAAAATCAACAACTAATGCACCGTTTTACAGGGTCTTTCAGCACACTACAACAAATGCTAAAACACTCAAACAAACAGATTCAGTTCTTTCAACTCCACAGTTTACAGTCACGACATCGCCCCCAAGGCCGTCTAGTATCCCAAAGTCGTCAACATCGACACTTTTTACTTTGTCGTCTACCTCCGAGCCAAGTCCCAGAAGACGAACCACAGACCTGTGGTTTTCGGCAATTCCGACTCTCTCAACCGCAACAAAATCGACGAATCAAAGAGCTACACTTTCCTCCAAAATGGATACTACGTCATTGCCAATATATAAAGTGTTTACTACTGCTGGTATTCACAATAGGTCACCGGTGTCCACAGCTACCTCTTCGTCGTATACCTTTGAGCCAACTACCGGTGGGCAGAATCGTAACGCTACTTTGACAACTACAACCACTATGAATTCCGCAATTTTTCCTCTTTCCTCTGCATCATCCATAGCTTTCACCGATTTGTCAACTGCACCAAACACTGAAATACCTGTTGCAACAGTTGCAGAATCGGCAAAGACAGTAAATCATTCTATTGCAACAGGAGTAGACAATAATTCGTCCAATAATAATAAAAGTACTCACACGGTGCCTGTTAAAACAACAAATGTTCCACTTGTTATACCGGAAGGAAGGGCATTCGAAATCACAAAAAGGCCCGAACCTAGAAACATTAAAACTGTAGAAACTTTTCCAGTTATGTCGACAACTCAACCAGTTATCGAGAGTACATTAACTTCAAACCACTTCAATAAACCTAATAACGTCACAAAGATTCCCCATATAGAATTTCTAACCACACGAAGTAGTGTCATTAAAGGTCAAATCCAAACGACCTCCGGATCCAGTTTGAATCAAAATACTTCGGAGACCATTTCATCACCCACGCAAACCGAAAAGACGCCTGATGATTCGTCAATGCGTTATTTTGAGAGCACCGCAAGTGGCATTCCCCAACCAACGACTGTCTCATTTGAAAATTCCACCAATAGAGGTCAGGCTGGAACGTCGTCTACACAGAAAATGGGAGTTACACATAGGCTTGTTATGCCTTCAACAACCACCCTTTCTATAACAACTGCATCGTTATTGATGACGACCTCTATAAATGAATCACACCCAGGGAAGGCAGTGGAAAATATGACTGCAGCCACACCTATAATGTCCGAATTTTCAACTATAGCATTATCCAATATCACGATATCTTTTTTGAAAAATGTACCGGCCACAACCACAACTGCCAAAGAAACTCATTTTCTGTCATCTACCACTGATTCTACTCAGTCATATTCCAAAACAGATCAATCCACGGATCATGTCCACACGACCGGAACGACTACCACTGCAACAAATGGAACATTAAGTCCAACCTCAAAAATTGATGTTGCAGAAATTACTACTGACAGTCAGGTCATATTTAATACGACAAGCACATTGAATGAATTGAGAACTACCGATGAAGTTACGGGAAAACTAACAATGCTTCCACGTTTTCGGTCAAAACTGGTGACCCTACCACCAAGTGAACTGGGCGATTTGACGACACTGATTCCGAAAGATACGACAATCGGTAATACAACAACCGCTGAAGAGACAACAACAAAACAAATCGACAGTAATGTAACTCAATATAGCTATACGTCTGAGCCAGGTATGAATAATACTACTAAATTTCTTCAATTTTTACGTTGATAGTATCATTATTTTCATGACGTAACCATTAGCTAAAATTTGAATTCAAATTTTAGCTTAGGATGTTGCATGTTTTAATTCTCCGATATGCTTTTTTAGTCATATATTCACTCATATTGTATTGAATATATTGGTTCAGCATGTTTAGCTATTATGGCACCGTTGGCACGCTGTATTAGTTAGGAACGTTCTTTGATGGTACAAAACAATTATTGAAAACATTTCTGCTGTATGCTTTTTTACAAATAATTCAATAACTTGAGTTTGTGAAAATTTTTCATCTCATGCCTATCATTTCACAGTCACAGAAGAAGAAATAATCATAGAACACGACCGAGAGACAATTACAATAAGAAACGGTTTCAAGACAATTTGTAAACCGAATAACATAACGGTCTTCGTTGACAAAGTAAGAACAAGAAAATATAAACTATGTATATTCAAAATATATATCCAATGTTAAATTTGTAGTTAATCAATAAAGAGACAGTATTTGTGTGCTATATTTCACATCATTTTCCAAATCACGCAATTCGATTTCAAGTAGGATCTACTAAGAATTGGAATGACCAACTTTACTCCCTGGGCAAAATCTCTTCCAAGGGACTAGTACCTCGGTATCTCGCTCACAGTCAAAGGCAAAATTTGCTGGGTTGAACTTGTTTCTGTTTTTAGGTTTGAATTCTGACTCAGTCTAGCAAAGCCTAGACTTTTACCATATTTGATTTATTTAGCTATAAATGTAACAGTAATGTGTTTGGTTTTCATGCGTTCACACTATTCACAATGATTTTGTTTATATATAGAACGTAATTGGAAAGTATGAATCAGAGTTCGGACCGCTCCATTTTAATAAAGACGATGGGCAAAACTGCAAAGGTGTTGAATATGATAAATATTATCGATACACTCTTGCTCCAAACATACTTGGATGTGGAACCCAATTTACGGTAGGTGTCCGACTTACTTCTTCTTAATAACGAATGAAACAAAATAGTATGATGAAACACTCATTTGTTGTTTAGTGAACTTTTCTATTCGACTATTACAGCCACATCTTCTTCATTCTTAAATGATGAGAATGTCTCGCTTGGGTACGACTCGACTGCTAAGTTTTGAATTTCGCTGTTCCCTGATTTCAAGAAAATAGAAAAAAAACTTTGTTATATAACGTTAGAAGACAACAGCATGTAAATATAGATATTCTGATTTGTTTTCCAGGTGAATGATACTCATGTTAACTTCACTAACACTGTATCAAATCGCCGTAATCACGACTCGTGGTATGCTGACATGTTGGATCCTTCAGGACATATTCTTATAGGAGGAACAAACATAAAACCCTATCCACTTGTACATATGAATTTTTATTGCACATTCCCACTGGAAATGACGGTACACACGGATCTCATACCTGATCTCAGGTAAAGGAAGATTGCTAGTTATAATTTAAAGAAAATATGTGAAGTATATTACGTTATTTCGCAATATAAAGTATTTTTTGTAATACAATTTCTAAGAATAACGTAACCAAAAATAATGCGATTTTCAAGATATCTCATATTTGATACATGGCTATTTAATATATTGCTCGTTAAGCGACAGACGTATGTTGTGTTGCGCATGTCATTTGAACCCGATTGGCCTCTTTTTTCAACTACAAATAATCATTCATGAATTTTCGATAATTGAAGAATGAATCATATACAAGAATACTAATACTAATAATTTTTTGTGCTTTCGGGTCACCACGTGTATTCCCGATCGATTTCAGCCACTCACCACATGTCATATTCTGGTTCTTATCTAATGGTAGTCTACTTTCCATTTCAATATTTGCACAAAACAAATATAAAATTATACATTATCATTTATATCGTACACAGAACCAGTAATCTCCAGTTAGAGTAGTTCAAATAAAAATATGAGATGTCTTAAAAAATGCATTTTTGTTAAACATTGTAAGCATGATTAGAAAAAATATTTAACTCTCAACTTATTTTGATATTTATGCTATATTTTGTAGAGTTGAAGTCAAAACTTTCAATGTGTCCGGCGTGGGTGAATTTTCTGCCATCATGCAACTATTCAAAGACAAACAATATCAACATCCACATTTTGCTGCACCTTCTCTAACACCTGATCAACTGCTAAGGGTTGGAGTGACACTTTTAAAAACGAAGGACGAAGATATCTCAATTGTGAGCTATAATTTCATACATTTTGTATTGTTGTTTGACATCATCTCTATTATTTTCAAAACATATTTGAATCAGAATAGTCTTTCAATTTCAATCAGTTACAGTACTAATTTTTAATTTGCATCAACTGTGTTCAACAATCTGTTCTATATCTTTTATTCTAGGCTGTGAGAAAATGTTGGGCTACTCCTGTTCGTTTATACGATTATGATACCTTTTATCCTCTGATCGAAAACTATTGTCCACAAGATGGAG
The DNA here is from genome assembly GCF_964204865.1 of Styela clava. Lineage (NCBI taxonomy): Eukaryota > Metazoa > Chordata > Ascidiacea > Stolidobranchia > Styelidae > Styela > Styela clava. Next base: position 8,245,097 of record NC_135259.1, on the reverse strand, counting down.
CTCTCAACAACAATTTAACTATATTGGAAAACGGAAAAAGCAAAAGATCAAGATGGGAAGGACCTGTGTTCAAGTTTGTGAAATACACAGAAGTCTGGCTACACTGCGAATTAAAAGTTTGCTTCGGAGATAGCTGCAATACGGTAAGCTCGTTAGCCTACCACTATTTGCCAAACGAAATCGATTTCATACTAGAATTACACGTCAGTAACTCTATCGTGTGTTTAAATACAAATTTGCGGTTTATTTCAGACATGCAGTCAACTTGGATCTCCGAGAGCTAGAAGATCTTTAAATCCTACACGCGGGGCCGCTATTGTAAGTGCTGGCCCAGTTTTTGTGAAACGAGAAGAGAAAATAGAGAAACAGGCTCCAAAACCACCAGTGAATACAGGTAACTAATTACGTTTTATATATACTCATACACTATGTATTGAATACATAGTTTTCTGAAAAAAAATGGTTTAAATACATGCATAACTTGTTAAAGTATAAAAATAACATAAAGAACGTAGCAACAGTATATCATTGCGATGGCTAGTCAAAGTTTTTTCAAACATGGCTAAATAGGATGAACTTTTATTCATGATTTTTAAGCTTTAGTTTTATAACTTGGATTATACAAACGTGTAGTTCTATGTTTCAAAATGTAAATTACAATTTGTTAAAACATTCAATTTCATCTCTGTCTACTAGTGTGACATCGCGTTTTACTCAGTATGTGAGATATATAAATAAATTCCCCCAAGTAATTTATCATATTCAAACTGAATTGTTTTTTTTTACAATATATTGATATACATTATACTTCGTAAAACAACAACTCGAGTTTAAATAACTAGTATGTTTGTATTCTCATAGATGCACAAGACGACTTACAAGAGACCACTGTCATCATCATTGTAGCAGTCCTGTGTGCCGTAATATTTTTGATGTGCGTTTTGTTTGTTCTAATTATGGTAAAATGTCGACGCAATCGTCGGGACAAAGACACTGACGCAATTACGTGTCCGGAATCTTTTGCGACATCTACATTAGGAAGTCGTAGAGGTGAAGACGCCTACTGGGACGCAGATGGGCAGTATAAAGTGAGATCGTCTCCCGTGCACAATCCTAATGCACCAGCTTCAATCGATCCGAATTTACCTCCTGTTCCGTGCATTTCAGCGAGTGGAGAATTTCCAGACAGCTTTGCAGTTGTTGAAGATGTCCCGTCGATTTTGGCGCCTACACCTAACTGTTATTCAAATCCAACTTTTGATAGTAAATCAGAAAACAGATAATTATGTTTTTTTTTTATTTCTAGGCAATGAGGCGTTTTATTTTTCCATTGTTCAAGTTGGAGATAATAATTTTCCTATCGTGGCGCCGTGGCTAGATTTCAATTTGAATAAAAAATTTGAATTTATAAAGCATTGGTCATTGAGAACTACTAAGTTTTCTAATGTAAAACAAACAGTAGCATTTTATGTATAAAGACTTTATTTCGAAAACCTTTTTCGGATTACAGACGTGAAAACGTCCAAAAAAAATTCATATTCCTTGTCAAATGTCGTAGTGACTAGACCCGGCAAATCATAAGTGTATTTCATTACTTTTATCTCCCATGAAAAAGTGTTATCTTCATTTCTTGCCAATGATAGACCAGTTAATTGTACTCTTTGAAAAGCCAATTTTTATATATTTTTGTTGATATACCCGCAAATGTTCTTTAGTATTAATGATTTTGATTATTCTTTATTCCTTTATATTTCTTTCTGCGTTTATTTATCTGCTTCTATTAGGTTGTTACGCTTTGTTTGTATCGGATCTTTCGGCGACTTGATTTAAATTTACATATTTGCACAAAATTATATAAAAAAAGTGTTATTGGTGATACAGTGCTATATTTATAATATGTCACAACTTCACACGAGCAAAGAGGTTTGAAAAGTGGCAATATTAAAGCTAAAAAGATTACAGACAATTTGTTTTGATAAGTTTATGATGAATAAATGTTTTGTTTATTTTGTTTGTTGTAAGTAGATTTCATTCAAAGTCAGAACTTAAAGATCATTTTGTGCTCTGTAATTTGATTTTTTTGCAGTCGAAATGATAACCTTTTAATTTCTCATTGATGGTACACAAGTTGCTATCGTTTTTTGACATTTCTGAGATAATTCAGAATATTTCCATGCCAAATAATCTCAGATCACTCTCAAATTCGGATGGTGATATATTAAAAATTAAAAATATCGTTTGTGATTCTTTATTTTTAAAATTATTTACAATAAGAGGCTGTGTTACTTTATTGCACATGTGCGCTAGTTTTTTTCTTTCAGTTGAGTAGTTTATATTATATAATGTTATACTATTTTGTCTTCTTTACTTATTCTATTGCATTATTACAGTTCTGAAAATACAAGAAAATAAGTATTTTATGTTGTTTTTTAACATGAGGATAACAAAATCGTACAGTGCAATGTCAGATAATTTATTTTCGATGACGTGTTACCACCTATTGCTGACGAATTAGGATAATTTTGATTGCCAAATTCAAATTTATCTTAAAACTCTGCCAAATCTAATCTGACTTATACGCCATAAAAACAAACAACGTGGTATCGGATATGATTCATTTGTCTAATCGTGGTTGAGAAAGCCGGTCACGAGATCGCAAAAACACCGAAAAATCCTTGAACGGACAACACTTCTAAAAACGATTGATTTAATCAATATCGTTCTTAATGAAGGAGAGTTCAGTCTTGCATGGCAAGACCACTGTGAATAAGAAATTTCATAGCAGACAGCTTCAATCATATGTGTTTGGAGTTGGGTGTGACAAAGACGAATTAATGACTTAATGACATGATGACTAAGATCGTAGAATCGGTTGATCTGAAAAACATCTCAGAAAGAGTTGTTGAAGTAATTAGTGAATCAAATAGGAGAAAAACACTAAAGAAATTGATTATTTAATTTTGGATATACTGAGATCATTTTAGGAATTTGCCCCATAGTATTGTAACACTTGTCTACGCTAGTTTAAATCCTTTATTCGAATACCAAGAAGATTGGGAAGTCGAACAATATATATTGAGTTTGGTACATTACAACGTTACAACAATGTTATGAGCATTGTCGCATCTTTAAAACTATTACTGATCAGGTTATTCCATCAATTATCTCAGAATTAAACCCCAGGCATCACAGAAATGTCTTAATTACTATTATTGTCTTTCCGGCATTCTTGCGCTACTTGGATTTACTGGTGGCATCACCTGTATTGTACATGCAATGTATAGTAATTAGGCCGACTTCACAAAATTATCATTGATCCTCAGCACAGCGCTTCACAACAATCACAAAACCTTAATCTTAATGCCTCAGTAAAACTTGTGAATAAAAACGAATCATAAAAACTTGTGTAGAATAGTCAAGTTCGCCATTGAGGTAAAAAACTTTTATAACCGCGCTTGACTACACAAATTATACAAAACTTCCTTTATTAGACGAAATTCTATTAGGATTGCGATTTACCTCATAAAACATTATAAAAGGTCAATATAATTGAGTGATTATGACGAAAAAAAGGTTTGTGTAGCCTACTTTCTTGATAGTCCTTTCGTATCTATACAGAATTGGTCAGACAAAAAGAATTTTGTCTGTCATCGCATCTATATAGTTAATTTTAGAAATATTTATAACTGAACGTAATTACACAAAAACGTAACTCGCTGACTGACCTGTAATATGCGACTTACATGCGAATTACTTAATCTCAATCGATATGAATTCACCATATTTAAAACTTTATAGGATTATGTGTCGTTTGCTTTCATTTTCTCGTTGGGAAATTTTATAACTCAATACTGATAATATATGATAATATAATTATTAGATGAGTAGTCTAAAAGTCACGCGGAAAATTCTTGAGATGAGCTGAGAAACGTCAACAATAGGTAAAAAAAATAGGTAAAACTATCAAAATTTCATTACAGTCATCGATCTAACAGTTGTTTCAATTTCTTATACGAACAAATATAGAAATTATATCGGGAGTATTCAATCTAGTCAAATTAACAAACAAAACCTGGTTGGTAGCCTGGGGCATCGTGAAAACCGACTAAATTTACGCCATGCATAAAAAAAAAACGATTGAAATTTTCGAGACAGAAACTAAAATGATCGGAACTCTTTTGGAAGAAAAAATAGAAATAGCTTTAACGAATCAATACACGGTGCAAACAGAAAAAGCGGTTTATGCCTGTGAACCGTGATGCAATATTTGAACCCAGACATTGTTCAAACCAACATGACCGGCCAACGAACTGTTAAAATATGGCAATTTAGTAACGTTCGTATGGTTTATTAATAAAGTATTTTGATTTGCTTTATCGCACTGTACTAAAATATTCTGTACACGGTTATCCCATTGAAAATATACCAATTCCTGTATACACCAGAACAGCCCTGATTGACATTTGTATTGTTGAGTGAGAAAATCCCATTTTATGAACTGTATGAAAGTGAAACTCTCAAGAAGATCGCATCGAAAATAATCGTGACTACACGTGGCGAAATTTATTCTGGCAAAGTCTGCGATGGCGTAATTTTTGACTTGGAATGTCTGACAAACGACTGGAAACCGCATTTTCGGTCTGAGTAATACAAGTTTAAAGAGTGTTTGAATAAATATAAATGTTCAAACACCAATATCTTAGAACTAAATAGATGTTGGATAAAATGTCTCAAATTGGACAGGCGACAGATGTCATCAACATACCTCAGATTGATGTTCAAGAAAATGATGATTCAAAAGTGAAGAAAAGATTTATTTTCACGTTGTTTAAACTCGGAATTACAGAAGTTATTTTGGGGATTATATCAGTTTTGCTAGGTGTTTCTACAGTGACATATGCCGGGTTGAACACATTCTCATATTATCGGAATTGGGATGAGAAATTGGTTCCATATCGTATAAATTACACCTATACCTGGATTGCTCAAGGAATATGGTGTGGGTTAATCACCATGACATCTGGAATTCTCGCAATTGCAATTAAGTATCGACCGTCGCAAAGATTTTATAATGTAAACATAATCATGAGTGTCATTGCTGCAACAAGCATGGGTGTTCAAACTATTTTGTCGGTGATATCTGCTCTGATGCTTAGAAATGTTGATACCGTGAACGCCGTTATCGCTTTACACGGTGTCATTGGGTTTGTCGGATTGATTGGTATAGTCATCTGTATCGTACATTCAGCCTATGGTTGTGCTGGAGTCTGCTGTCTCAACAGATCATATGTGACACCAATTGTATATATTCCGCAAAATATGACATCTGAAGAACACCCACGGATTTGGAAAATAAAAAATGGACCGAGCATCGTTGTATCACCAGCTCCGACTGAGGGCAATTATGAATTCAATCCGTGCGTTTCCTCCAAGAAAATATTTTACTAGCGGCCCATCGGAGAAATAAATGCAGACCTCAAAGACCAGATATATATCGTAAAATCGCACAGCTCAATATAATTTAACATGGAAAATATTGCTCAACGACTGAAAATCGTAAAACCTTGTCTGGCGTATAAAAGGCCACTCGCGAATAATACTAGTTTTGAGATAAAACCGACATAAGAAAACAACTCACTAAACTATTTTTTCTATATCCTATGTCAAATCCAAATTGGTTTGCAGAAACAGATAGCAAGCAATTGTAGTAATAAAAATGGGGACAATTTTGTAGTTTGATAAGTACGGAAATGCTGCATCAACTTGTATTGACATGATTTCTTCATATATATTAGACTAGAATTTAATTTGTGGTGAGCATCATTTAACCGATGTGCGGCTAATATGTTGTTAGTAAAGTGCATACAATGTAGCTATTGTCAAATATAAGTGCAATTATTCCATGCTACGGCTTTTGTCAATGTGTTTTCTACAATAAATAAACGAAAGATGAGTTATTTAGTCTGCTACATTCGTAAGTTACAAACCGATTACGAAGAAGTGTGAGTTGTTGTTTGATGCAAAATGGCCCCCTGCCTAAACTCCTTTTTTGCCTAACCAGTGCATATCTATTTTGAGGCCAGCGTCATCAACATATTCCACGATTAGGCCCACCCATAACAAAAACAATTAATGAGACCATAACTTGGCAATTATTTCCATCATGAATGATGAGCTTGAAATAGGTGTGAAAATATGGTTGATATTCATGGAATACCAATCACTGTAAGGCCTACACATCGGCCAGGAACATGATGGGAGTATCATAGGCATAGTACTATTTGGCGCACGCAAACATTTCAATAACTAAACTACGGATATGTCTACTATACGCATCGATACTGTCTTAGCAGCTGTGATCATTCTTTACAGTGTGTTGGATTTTATCCAACACCGTCTATTCCAGTGGTTCCCAACCTTGGGGTCGCGAACCACTTTTTGGGGTCTGGCCGCATCAGGGTTTCCACAATGAAAGCTTACTTTATTTATTCAAATTTCTTTATTTTTTCTCTAAACACTAAATAAGTTAGAACAAGTTATTTATCCCGGGGAGAGAAAAAACGATAAGACGGCTTAACCACATGGCGATCCACGGCCTCTCGTCCGGTTACCAGTCCATGTCGGGTACGGGATTAGCTAGTTACTTGATTAGCTAGTTACTTGTTTTTCGGAAGCATGGACTTAATGATCTTCTGACACATAACTATTCCCGCATGGGATTTGAACCTGCGAACCCACTCAGAGGTGCAGTTGCGAGCGTATTCCTAACGCTTAGCACGATGGGCCACACCGCCGCGCCGAGTCTACAGAAGGCAAACTTCTGAAATTAGTAACATGAAAGTATGGGTTAAGCATTTCCATTACCGTATTTTCTGCTACCGCCTAGGCCCTAGACCGATTATGACTCCCTGTGTTTTTGGTCGAAAGCTAATCCATCACATATAGTGCACTCAAAGACATTTACAGAAAATTTATTTTTTGGGATAACGAAATATTTGATAGTATTTGAATTGATTCAAGGTAACAATTTAGAAGAAAACATGTTGATGTTTAATATCCTTTCTTTTGTAGGATCTAGGCCTACTAATTTAAATTTAGCATATATATATATATATATATATCTTGAAGGAGGTCGCGGAATGTTGAAAAATATCCAAATGGGGTCGCGAGGCAAAATAGTTTGGGAATCACTGGTACAGTCTATTGTTTTGCATCTTCTGTGGCAGTTCATTGTCATAATTTACAGTTTGCATTTTCCTTAGCCACATCGAGCGACGCATCTACAGCTGCAAGAGCAAAAGCACTGCTGTACCACAGATCATAAAACTGACAAATCAGACGGCCTGTTTGCTTACGAATCAAGGTTGGGGTGCAAGATTACAACGCACTGACGAAAAATAATGCTTCAACAAAGCAAGTGACTACCTAAATGTAATTACAGCATACCGCCGCAGTCTGAACGGATGTCAATCAACCCATCAAAATTCGAGTCAGCGAGTGGTAGACTTTGTAGTATATTTTACTGAAGACCTTGATGTAGGTAATAACTGGTGCTATCACCAAAAGGGAATATAGAGTGATATTGTGTAATTTAATGTGTGGCAACACCAGAAACGCTTAGAAAGCCTGATCCCAAATAGACCATTCAACCTTTGTTGATTCAACTTATTGCAGTATTGCAGTTATTCCGGCAGTTATACACAATTTAATATATTTATATGACCACCACTACAAATATTAGCTGAATAAATAAAACAAACATGAAAAATAAAACTTACAAATAACAAAATTTCAGAGCTCAATGGCAGAGGCGCGCTCACTTAATTACAAAAAAAAGAGCGGCCTACAGGAGAACCCACCGATGCCAGAAAATTGGTCGGTATAGACAGCCAAGTTGGCTCAATCAAATATATTTGGGACTGTATGTCACAAAGCATGGAAATGACACATGCAATTAATTATTGGTATCAAATTTTAGATAGAAGTCTGTTCATTCAATCAAGTATGAATCTACAGCGCTTATAAAATTAAATGATGATCGCAAGACTGGCAAGACTACTGAAATACACATAGCGTAAGATTTCAAGAATACGACCTAGTGTCCATAATTAAAATGAGGGAACATTTCTTACACTTGATCAAAATGAGTTTGTGGGCGTGGTAGGTAGGTCCCGGTGGCACATTTATGTAAGAACGCATCTGTACCGTTTAGTGAAACAGGTATGAATAAATAAAAAACATACTTATTGTAATTACATCATAACCATGCAGTGTAAACAGATGTCATTCAACCCATCCCAATTCAGGACAGCGAGTGTTACACTTTGTAGTGTATTGTGCTTAAGCCCTCGATTGAAATGCGTCTGTGGGTATGGTAGATAGGTCCCGGTGGCAGAGGAAATTGTACCGTATTAGTGAAACAAATATAAATGAATGAATAATACAGGCGTCAGGCCAAGGTGTTTATTTTGCTACTTAAAAAGCAAAATAAAAGTTGTTTTATTCATTTTCATTTATAATGTCTTGGTGCAGGGGTTTGTGGAGTCGAAGCTGTTGTTTCGACTTAAGGTCTGTTTTAACTGTACAAATCCGTACATTTATGCTGTAAAAAAATATTCTTTAATGGCGTCATCATATTACCGAACCTCTTGTATGTATTGCGTGGCTTTTCCGCACACGGAATTTTTTTGAACGAACACACTTAATTGTGAAACCCCGCCGCTGCAGCAGTATTCTGCTTCTGGCAAATTCTGTAGCCTGGTTGTGGCAACAATGGTTGACGATTTCAGCTAAAATCGTCTTTGGCAATTAGTAGAGACTGGTACACATAGATAGGCGTCCTGTTTTTTAAATTTAATTGGACATCTTAAATTATATTACGACATCACAGCTATTACGACTGCATGATATTAGGACACGATTTTTGTCATCAGTTTATATTATAATAATAACTTATAAAGAATATAAATTTTATAGAAGATAGGTATATATATTCACTGCATATTATTCTAGGTATCATTTCTATTAGGTACGATTTGAGAACACTTTTTTAATAATTAGAATTTCAAGACTTTTTCACTTTCTTCGTAAGGAGTCCATTTTTCAAAAATAAAGCAAGACGATTTTTCCTTTTGCAATTGTTGAAATAGAAACCTAAATTAAATTAGAAAAATTTAATAAAATGATATTAGTGATACAATATGGAACAACTTATCACATGAAATTAATTATCACATTAGGTGAGCACAATTTACTTCTGTTATTGATGATAATATAATGATAAAAATTAGATCACCTAGAGTCCTAGATAGAAACTTACAAATCATTGTTGGAAATTACGTTATAGAATGATTTTGTTCCAAATCCACAAAATCTGGTACTGCATGCAAAAGAGTACTCTCCCATATCTGAACATAAACAACAAATTTAAGTATTGCTGAATATGAGATTATCATTTTTGTTAAACAACTAAAAATATTAAGATATTATTGAATCATCTAAATATTTATAGCTTCTATTTGATACTCAAAAATCCGAAGGGATTATTGAAATTTCACATGAAGGATAAACGACCAATAGTAAATAGCTGGAATGACTTATATCTAGGCATAATTTTCTGTATATTTCCTTCAACTCACTTCTCCAGAATATCCAATCACCAATGTCAAGTTCAGGAAGAATAATTTTATCTATCACTTTGTCTGCGCAGTTCATAACGGGTCCCCATAGTTTGGAATTCGTTGCGGATCTTTTTTCGATTGACTGTGAGAAATAACGTACCGGTATGCTTGGACGTAATTTATTAAACTACTTTTGAGTCAAGTAGTGGGTTTGAGTTAGAACAGTTGTTCCCAAACTGTGGGTAATCACCTCACAGGTGTAATTTGAAAAAAGTTGAACTTGCCATGTTCTGATCTAGTTAATAAGCATTGTTATGTCACGGTGCCAGCACATTTGCACCCGTAAACTGCACCTATTTTCACTCATGGATTTTAGTTCCCGCGGGTAGATTGCACCCGCGGACATTTGCACCCACGAACATTAGAACTCATGGACATTTGCATCCCAATTACATTTGCACCCCTGTACATTTGCACCCTGGGCATTTGCACCCACGGATATTTGCAGCCGCGAATATTTGCACTCACGTACGTTTGCACCCACGGGCATTCGCACATTTGCAGTTTTTGCACCCATGGACATTTGCGACCACAAACGTTTGGATTCATGTACATTTGCACCCATGTACACTTGCAGTCATGTACACTTCCATGTACACTTGTAGTCATATTTCCACTAATGAACATTAGCACCCACGTACCTTTTGACCCACGTACATTTGCATCCATGTACAATTCCGCAAATGGACATTTGCACCTACGTACATTTGCACCCATGCACATTTGCACCCACGTACATTTGCAACTATGCACATCTGTATCCACGGACATTTGTACCCATAACATTTTCACGCATATGCATTCGCATCATAAACGCATCCACAGCCGTGTTCGCGACTAGCCGTGTTCCAGACAAACTTTAATTACCAACCATAAATATATATTCGAAATGAAGACGGGTAACAAACTTTAGGTAGCCCGTGTTCTTGGGTAGAGTCGCTACGTTTTACTGTCATTGCGAGTTATATTCCTATCCCTCTTCCGTTGCTCATTTCTTTCGATGAAATAAAGCAAACCAATGAGTATATATATATATACGGCATACGGCAATAAAACCTCATTTACTTCAAAGACTGGTATCCATGAGTGTAAATGTTTACGGGTGCAAAATTCCATGGGTACAAGTGTTCATAGATGCAAATATCTGAGGGTGCAAATGTTCATGGGTTCAATTTAACGTGGGTGAAAATGTACGCAAGTGCAAAAGTACGTTGGTGCAAATATACGTAGGTCCAAATATACGCGGGTGCAAATGTGCAAGGATAAAAATGTACGCGAGTGAAAATGCGCGAGTGCAAATGTCCGCGGGTGCAATTGTACTGGGTGCAAATGTCCGAGAGTGCAAATGTACATGGGTGCAAATGTCCGTGGTTGAAAATGCCCATGGGTGCAAATGTCCGTAGGTGCAAATGTACGTGGGTGCAAATGTACGTGGGCGTAAATGTCCATAAGTGCAAATATCCATGGCTGCAATGACCATGGGTGCAAATGTTCATAGGAGCAATCTGTATGCAGGCGCTAAAATCTGCGGGTGCAAATGTATGGGTGCAATTGTTCATGAGTGCAAATGTCCGTGGATGCAAAAGTATGCAGGTGTAATTGTCCTGGGTGCAAATTACTTGTGCAAATGTACGTGGGTGCAAAGATAATTGAACCTTATGTCACAATGTAGCCAGCCGCGTGGTTGGTAGAGACATAATAGCAATTCTTCGATGTACTTGATGTAAGCTAAAACGCTTAGCAGCCACATGTATGTGCAATGGGCGTATTGTCATTAAAAATTTGTTGACTTTATTGTTGACTACCCTTTTATTGTATCAACGGGTATAAGAAAATGTGGGTTGGCCTCCAACATAAATATCGCATCCTTTCCAAGTTGAATTAACATTTTTAATTTAATGTCATTCAACTTTATGCTAGAAAGTAGCATTTCTGCAATGTCATCCATTAAAACAAAATATCAAAATAAGCTCATGATTAGCAACGATATGGGATGCAGTATGCGTCCATATCTGTTGGTTCGGTCGTTTGATAACTGCTAAACAGTTCTCACCATTTTGTTAAATCAGGACGTTCTTCTTGTATTTATGAATGTATAGTTGATGAATTGCGCGCTGAATATTTCACTTTGATAAAAGGGGTATTTGAGTTTTTGGTAATATGATTCAAGGGTAACGAGTTTTGAATCACCTGGTTAAACAATGTCATAACTGAACCTAGCAACGCATATACTATTATCAGTAGCTAATTTTCAACAGCATAATTTTACATAGGAGTATAAAAACGAATTATTTATTTTAAAACATCAAAAAGCTATAACCGTAGCTATAACGTTTAATGTTTACCTTAGACATGATGAAGTATTTTAGCTCTTTAGGTAACGTAAACGTGGATAAGAATGCTCCATATATTCCCTCGTTCAAATAGTAGTGGTATTGAGTATCGCTTCCTTTAAACTCTAAACAAAGTACTATTTTCACTAGTATAAGATTGCAACATTAAAAGTTGACAATATATACACAACAACCTGTCCTTGGAATATTGATTATCGGGCAGTTTTAGCGTGCTGAAAATCGTGATTGAATTAACTTGATGTATTTTTTAAATACGAGATTAATCAAAGCCCAAATATTTCACTCTTTAATTTTCTTCCCTTAGGTGAAAAAAGGTTGGCTGACATTATCGAACAAAGACACATTGAGTCACATTAAAACCTATAGACTGCAGAAGACTCAAATATAAACTCTCTTGCTTTACACGAAGTATACATATGAATCATTTTGTCATTATGTTGTTGTTGTTTTTGTTGATATTTTTCTTCCTATTGTTATGGAAAAATTACTTTTTTTATTGACTAGATGGCCGATTGCTTTTCCATTGGTTAAAGATTGTATTTATTGTTAGAAGGCTATTATTGGTTTCTCGCTATTCGTGAATATTGCCGCACCGGTAGTCTACTGTGACAGATTGCATAACCTCACTACTTTGTTTTGGCTTTCGTGTCTATATATTTGAGTACTCTCATTTTTATTGTTACAAAATCCATGGCAACAATAATGGCAACTAAAAATCAAAAGGGAACAAATTACTAATGTTCATATACTAAAAGATTTACCCCTTTTTCCTATCACGTTCGTTGCCAATGTGAAAGAAGTTTTAGAGAAAAATCCACCTGGTTCAGAGATTATATCCAGGTCAGGATATTTCGACGTAGGAAACAATTTTTCTAGTGCCAAATTGATTGAAGACACCGTCTAAATATTAAGAAATGTTTAGATTTATATTTTTGATCACCCAACAACCATTATACGATTTTCGACAAATTTTTACAGGTGCATAGTAATCAAACCCTCCTAGCGTAAATTAATAGAACATATTGAAAATCACTTGTATTTTTGAATGAATCCGTTAACAGGCATTGCAATTAAAACTCTCAGCGTATCTTTGTTGGAGAGTGGCAATAAATAATGCAGTGGCATAAAAAAAAAACACCGTCTTATTTTTTTTGTGATTTTCGTAGTATATCAAATCAACTGTGTTCTATTCCCTATTTAATTATAGAAAATTTTTGTTAGTTTTGGTCAAGTTATTATATATACGTAATTAAAGATCCCTTTCAAAAAACCAAATTTTGTTATAAATGTATTAAAAATTAATTCAACACAGTTGTAGGTTGGAATGAAAAATATAACGCAATTGGTATTAAATCACGTCTAATATCCACTCTCATACCTGCCGCAAGTTAGAATTAGTTGACCTGAGTCCACCACCAATGTTGAGCAACTTCAAAGAAACTCCATTTTTCTCAGAAAAATCGAATAATTCTTTTGCATCTGCGAATGCTTGTTGGTAATGAACTGATTCATCGATGGTACACAATCCAACGTGGAAACTGAAAAATGATAACCCCCCATCTCAGTCTAATTTTGCGATTATACTTCCATTTTCGATTTTCTTCCATTTTCCTTACCATTTTCGAAATGTTATTTTCACTTGTCTGATTTGAAATTGTCCAAATTTATATTGATCGGCTAATTAAAGAAACGAACAGATACATAACAAAACAGAATTCTGGAATTCCACACCCAGCATTCAAATATCAATTAGCTTCTCTAATGGGTTTAATAACTTATATTAATAACTAATAATAAGGATTTTCAATTCACGATTTGTCTGTATTCGTTATTATTATTCAATGAAATTACTAACTACACGCCGACAACGTTCAAATCCAGTCCCTTGGCCATAAGTATAAGTTCACGAGCATCAGAAATAGCGGCTCCATATTTAGTACTATACATTTTTTTCTTCTCACTCTCTTCGACAGATATTCTCAATAACAATCTGAGAAAAAAAAAATGCTCGAGATATTATGATATAATTTGCTTAATTATGGATGACAGCAATCCCATATCATATATCCTTAGATTTTTATTTTGAGTAATGTCGAATTGCTCCGGTTCCATCACATTCGAACCCACGGACATTTGAACCCGTAATTTGAACCCACGACAATTGCACCTGCATACTATTGCACCAATGGAAACATTTTTTTACGGATATCTGAACCCATACTAACCCTAACCCATCGGGTTTTAGCACCCACATATAGATTGAACCTGCGGATATACCTGTGCAAATGTACTGGTTCAAATGTCCGTGGGTTCAAATGTACGGTCACCAATTGCTCCATATCTCGTGATCCTTTTGACTCACATGATGATAATTTCCAAATCTTGAAATCTTTTAACTAACACGTTTGTCAATTCTTATTTTTACAAATAATCAACAGTAACTCAAAGCTCATTAATACTGTATTTAATAAATATTTTTACCTGGAAGTTGGATAATATTCTTTCAACTTTCTTAGTTCGTATTCATTATCAAAAACTAATAGGCTGACTCCGTGTTCCTTTGCAGTTCTCAAATGCGATATTTGCTTACACGGGTTTGATAACATAATTTTTTCAGGCCTTACTCCGAGCCTTTTGACCTGATTCAATTCTTCCTGCAACGCATGTCAAAGAACTATATTACAGAAAGGTTCACTTCCTCCTTCTCTTCAAATATAGTCAGGAATAGCATCAAAATCGAGAAAAGAAATGCATTTATGCCAATTGTGTATTTTAGTAAAATTTTTCAATTGGATTAAGTTGAAATGTATTCCACTTAAAATATTAAGATATTCGCTGTTATTCTCATCGTTTATATAATAATTGGAGCAAATACTTTAAAATAGTGTTACCTGACTGGCGCAATAGAAACCAGATCCTAATTCCATCAATGCACTCAATAAAGGATCATATGCAGCAGATTTGACAGCATAGAAAGTCTTAACACGAGGTAGTAGACTATTGTAAAGCGTGTAAAGTTTTGTCAGCTCTCCCAGGTCGAAAACGTAAAAACTATCGTCAGGGTTCTAAAAACATTTAGTCATCAAAATAAAATGGAAATATATGTATTTCTTTTTCACTATGTCTTCACTTTTTGTTAAATTTGTTGTTTTTTGTTTTTTATGCAAAGAAGTGTTTCTAAGTAGATTTTGGACAAAAAATCTTCATTTTGATTACCTTGAATTGAATAAAATTGAAATAAATACTTACTTGACGGCCATCGTCATGTTTAGCAATATATCTGCAAACATTGTCATGATCTGTTCCGTTGTATGCTTGAATGCTGTAAACAATCTTGCAAAACAATATTACAAATACGTAATATGAAATTCAAATAGGCAAATAAAATTGAAATATGACACTGCAACATATGAAAATGCAAGTACGTGAGAGACGAAAATAGCTTGAAGATTTAAGTTAAATATTATATAGAATTGTTGTACACACCTTTGAATCCATGGACATCATTCGATAGCTTTTATTTTCCTGAAAATAATACTTTTCTACTGGCTGAAGAACAAATTGTCTATGACTTTTATGAATGACAATACGGATATAAAACAAAATGGTTAGTATTCATTGCATGAGCAATACTTTGAAAATAACACAATGTATGCAATATATATATTAAAATTAAGTGATGAAATAATATTTTATTTTGATGTTGCCTGTTGCCTCTATTTTGTCGTTTTGACGCTGTTATTATGATTCAGGGAAACGGAAATAGTTTAAAGCTATAGTAATCGCTCTGAAAATATAGTTTTAAGTAGTGACATTATTGTCGATTAATGCTAGATTCTATTAAAATACCCAAATCCTCTCGAGACAAATCAGTTTAAACTGATTGAATTTATTAATAATATCAAAAATGAGATAAAAAACATACATATATATATTTACTCAGCATGAATTCTAGAACACACTTAAAACTGGTTTGTGCGTCTATATTAATTAGTAGCTTTGTATATGCAATTGACATTCTTCATTTGAGATGATTTTTCAGTGTTTACTGTTAACTGATATCCTTTCTTTTCTTGACTTAACTCACTGTTGGAGCTATGTGCCACAAACTACTAAGTCTTATTCTATGCTTTGGCACTGGCGGCAAGAATAAAGATGAATATTCTATGTGATTCAAAAGCTTTGTTGCACTCGTATATGAGTATACACGTTTCGTCTGATCACACGAATTATATTAGAATTCGTGCTAGCGTGCAGCAAGTTTCTTTCATGAAGTAGATATGTAAACAGATTTGAAAGATTATTGTCTTGAAATTGATTGCCATGTTGGGATGCAGTTAATCGACGAATTGCAAGTACAGAGTTTTCTGGTGTACGGCTGTAATTTCATGTATGACCTGAAATGGCAGTCACATAGATATATATATATATATTATATAGTCTGGAAGAAGCAGGGCCTAACCTCCCTTTGAGACATAAAGTTTCTTTTATTGTTTAGATATAATCTTGATGACATAAAAATTGATACACAGGTGGGTGTGGAGCTTATAATGTTGAGCATTTTTTTCTAAATACGTTTTCATTTGCATATACGTAAGCAAAAATTCAACCCCCTGAAAAATATGCCTTTTTCATAATATTTGCTTCATTTCTGTTTATATAAACAAATAATTCAGAACTACATGGGATATTTTTGAATATATAATTACATTAAATCTCTTTACAATGTCATAAATTTAGTATTATTTCACCCTCATAAGACAATATCCGTCGATCACACCTGGGCGGTTAAAACTGTATTCTGTTGAGCTTCCAACTTAATGAAAAAGAAGCTTCCAATTATATTTGCGTTCCGCGAGTATGTCGTTTTTCTTGCATTGAAGCTTCGGGACTGGGAAAATATTTTATTAGTTGAAATAGATCGGGAGGTTCGGCCTTTAGATGTCTAGGAGCAGGTATCGCAATGAGCAATTTCTTGCGTTCTTACATCGACTAACCACAAGTAAAGTACTTCAAACGAAGCACAGGCCCGCCCGGTTCTTCCGGAAACACGTCATACACGTTTTTCTGAGTGCTCCGGTTGTACGTAGTAACGCGCAGTTTCATGCTCACGCGGTGTCTCCAAAATGTCGTGTCCCACTTGTCCCAATTCTCTCACGTGTCCGACTTGTCCCACGTGTCCCACTTTTCCCAGGTGTCCCACTTGTACCACGTGTCCCACTTGTACCACTTTTACCACGTGTCCCACTTGTCCCACTTTTCCAACTTGCACCACGTGTCCCCTTTGTACCACTTGTACCACGTGTACTGTACCACCTGTACCACGTCTCCCACTTGTCTCACTTGTACCACGTGTCACTGTAATCACTGTACTACGTGTCCCATTTTTCCCACGTGTCCCACTTGTACAACGTTTCCCACTTGACACGTGGTACAAGTGAGATAAGTGGGACACGTGGTGCAGTGGAACACGTGGTACAGTGGGACAAGTGAGACACGTGGTACAAGTGGAACAAGTGGTACACGTGGTACAAATGGAACACGTGTACAAGTGGGACAAGTGGGAAACGTGGTACAAGTCGAACACGTGGTACAAGTGGTATAGGTGGTACAAGTGGGGCACGTGGTACAAGTGGGACACGTGGTACAAGTGGGACACGTGGAACATATGGTACACGTGGTACAAGTGGGACACGTGGTACAAGTGGGGTACGTGGGACACGACATTATGGAGACACCTATGCTCACGATTCAAGTTTTACTTGTTTATGCACACATAGGATTTCTGCACTTTTTACAAAACCACAATATGTAGCCACAGTGTCTCATTAATTTAAACCATGTGTTGGAAGTAAGTTTTTAGTTTGGTAATATTGCTTGGTGGTGTTTAACTGATTTATTTATCCATGTCTTTCTTGAATCGGGGATGCAAGTAAATCTTAACGTTAGATAGGAAAAATGAAGAAGAATTACGGAAATATCGGTATCCTTTGCAATAAAAACAGCAGTACCTCCTGGAATGACAGCAGGCGAGTGGATAATCAGGTTCCATTACATTCGAACGCACGTACATTCGGATATACACATGGGTTCAAATGTACGGTCACCGGATAATCATATTATCTGCTCCATCATGTGAAGTTACAATATCTGATCTACCATTTTACATGAGGTACTAAGTACCATCTAAACTCAGCAAGAGATGAGAGTTTGTTACTGCAGTTGGCGTGACGAACTGTTTTAAATATATATTCTACAACAAGATTAATTAATTGCACATTTCTGAAAGTTATGCAGCATATTTAACTGATTTATATAAAATCAGTATTATACAGCGTAGTCTCCAAAAAACGGAACCATCAATTTCTCAATCAATTATACGAAAATGAAGTGAATAATTTAATTTTGTCCACACTTGAACTTCTGTTTGCGTATGTTTGTACCCAGAAGTGTCGGAAAATGTAGGACGTTTTGCACAAAAATTATGTTGTTCATAAAATTTGTTCCAAATGCTCTCCTCGACATTGAAGAAAGACTTGCATTCTTTTTGCAACATTGTCAATCACTCTTCTTTGGGGATTTGCTAGTTAAAAATTCGTCCAAGAAGGCGCTGGCAGAAAAAAGGTTGGGAAACGCTGTGCTAGAGCAATGAGCATATATACAATGAGTGGAAACTTGCAAAGATTTGCTCATTGTGGCATTGTTCCCTGCATTTTTACGTCGTCCAGCTAAATGTTTCGTTGCATATTAAGAAAATGCATTGCTCGCTGCCAAAATCCCTTGCTTCAGCCGAGTCAAGTGCGAAATTGGCCGTATTAACTTGACTTGAGGTCTTTAATTCTTCAATACATATTTGATTTTGGGTTTTGAAGTATGGTACGCTGAAAGCATACAACTATGAGCATATGCTTATTGGAAATGCATATCTATTAGACAGAAAACGTATCTACAGAACAGAATATGAACCTGTCGCCGAGAGGAGTGCGGTTATTTATGTATTTATTAATTGATATAACATGGGATTTACATATTTATCCAAGGGGAGAGGAAAGCCGAAAAGAAGGCCTGAATATATGGCGAACCACGGCCTCTCTCAATCATAGCTCTGTGCTCCATATGAATCACATGGCTCTGCGAGCTATTCGTTTACTTATTAAAAATACTGATTTTAACTATAAATTACTCTGGGATATCTTGCCATTGAAAACAAAATACAGAAATTGGAAGAAAAGCAGGGAATGAAATGTGTGTATTATGTAATGGAGAACCTGAGTTTGTTTCACATATTTTCATGTATTGTAAATTTACAAAAAATATTTATGAAGATTTTGTTTTAGATATATTAAAATTGATTAGAATACATTTTGTTATCAATATGATTCTTGCATATTATTTAATTTTAACGATCCTTTATGTAGTCGTATAGATACTGTTGATTTGGATGCAATTATACTTTTGTAAGCAATAGTGAGAAATATTTCATGACTGCTATTAACTATGTGAGCTATTTTTTCTGCAATGCAAAATATTTCCTTCGTCTGCTATTTACTATGTGAATTAATTTTTCTGTAATGTAAAGTATTTCCATAACGGCTTTTACTATGTGGGCTGTTTTTTCGGTACTCGTAGCATGTGTACCAGGTTAGGTTACGATTCTCCTTATTTTTGTTCTATTAAAAGTTCGGGAATTGTCTGTGTTACACAAGTGAATATCCCCCTACCGATAGAATTTAGTCCATTTACACAACTTGATATAAAGTAGGCGAACAAAATTAGTTACCTTCATATAGGTACACATACTTCTGGAGCACCATTTTTTTTGTAATGTAAAATATTTAATATGTGAACTAACTTTTCTGTAATGCAAAATATTTTCTACAGCTTCTGTATTTTTTATATGTCACTTTCCATTTCATCGATAATACACATTGTTCATTCTTTGTGGAGTTTTTGGTAACTTTACAGATGGAATAAGACCGACATTCAGCTTTTTCTGTTTCACAACTGTAATACAAAAAGGTACTCTTGAAGTATGTAAACCCAGTTGGTAGACACCGGAACCATGTGTACCAGGTTAGGGTCTACTACATACAAACATTCCCAAACTTTTCAAGCCGCACCCCCTTTTTAGAATTTGTGAAGTCTTGCGCCCCACCTCAAAAATAATTAGCTAACAATAATAAGCTACAAATAACAGTAGTAAGGCGTAAGTATGTTTTATTGGAAAAACATGTGGAAAATACATGGAACAAAATAAATGACAAGTTTTGATATGCATAAAATTAGCCAAGTCCAGAAGTCAGTATTTTAAACTAATAGAGATAGAGAGTTTATTTCGTTCGTCAAACCATGAACATATATAAATTATAATAAAGAAAAAACAGATGCTCAGGTGTTTGACTGGGAGACAACATTTCGGGTCATTTAACAGGTTCGGTGTTGAATTCTTCAATATCTCTCATATACCTTATTCACTATATACATTATTCACAAGAATTTTTGATTTGGAAAGTACTAAATAATCATGTTTTGTCCTAAGATCATCATTTATTCAGCTGATAAGTTGACATGTATTGCATATCAACTGCATAAAAATGGGTTAGCGAGGATACCTATTATTTGGAAAATTTGTCTACTAAAAATGAATGTAATGGGACATGGATTTTTAATAAGCAAAGACGGGGAAAATTCTATTATTATAGCACTTTAATTATAAACATTTGATAATAGTAATGAAATCATGAGTAGATTTCTTTATACACTATAATTTGAACACATCAAATTATAATACTTGATTATGACTGGCAAGTGATTTGGAGGATAGTAACACACAATAATACATGATCAGGATTTGACCCTTTTCCAGCAGATATATATATATGAAATAAAGTGCTCATGTACATATCTATATTCGGCTACAGAGCACGTAACATAGAATGAATTTTAAGGCGAAATATTGATAATATACTGAAATAGCAATGATACCCAAAGTATTACCGGTACTAAAAAATAAATAAAGTGCTCATATACATATAGATATTTGGATACAGAGCAAGTATCATAGAATGAAATTAAAGGCAAAAAACTGATAAAATACTAGAATAGCAATTATAATAAACATTATGATACTTTTAAATGAAGTATTACTAAAAAATAAATAAGTGGTCATGTACATAGATATTTGGATACAGAGAAGGTGTCATAGAATGGAATTTAGGGCAAATATGGATGCAAGTATGATAAACAATTTGATATTTTTATAAAAAGTGTTACTAAAAAATAAAATAATAGATTATGGAGTTCCAGCAAGTGTGCTAATAACAAATGAAAGGATAGCAATTCATTTACTACAGTGAATTAAATTCATTACACATTACTACTTGCTATAACACAGCAGGCACATGATACTCATCGTGTTTTGAACTTTTTTAAAGGTTTTGCTCGCTCTCCAGAACTCTCCATTTTTTATTTGTTTGTATTGTCAGATTGTGGACTTTTCAAAATAAACTATCTATATCAATGAATACAATATCCCAGGTCCCCACTTGGCTGGTTCATATTCTGTTCTGTAGATAAGTTTTCTGCCTAATAGATGGTATGTATCCCCAATAAGCATTACAGTATGCTCATTCGTTCACTCAATGAGTGATTTTAATTACGGTAAATATAAAATAATATATATAATATAAATAAGTTCATATTCCATTTTGCATCCATGATCCAGTATTTATTTTGTTTAATTCCAGTAGTAATCCATACCATAATTAGGTTATTTTAATAAATGCATTGATATAAAACAATAAAAATAAAATTAGTAAATATAAAATACATATCATAAACATATAATTTTCTTTTTAAAATAATGCTTTACATAAATTTTTCAATTCAAGCCAACTTTACCACGTCAGGTTCAAATAATTATTGGTTTTCCAACGAACTTTCGTAAAATACGTAACAACAGACACATATTAACGAATAAGTTTCAGCTATAACAATTTGAATCCATAAAGAACTACTGATTTGAAGACGTTTTTAATGCACCAACCAAACTAGAAATAGCGATGCACATCACTGAATCTGTCTGTTAATGTCTGATTCGACGATATTTCAGAAAACACAAAAACAGACTCAATCATGAAAATAAACAAATCTCAGGTTAACTAACACTATTTCATAGTTTATGGTTCTGATAATATTCATCGGCGCAGCACGTTTTTGAGGTTGCTGCTGTAGTAAACACTAAAATATGTCAAATATAGATTTGTCAACAGGAGCGAAACAGGATTTCCATAGATTTCCTTTATATTAACGTTACAATATCATAACTAATTTAACTGGATGACATTACAAAATTTTTATCACCAACTTTCATTCTAAGGATAATCTAATAAAAGAATGAATATTGTTAAGATAAGTATACCAAATGCCTATTATTCGTGTAACCATTTGCATTAAATAGGATATTAAGACACTTTTTCAATAGGTAATTTTATGATTTTAGAACATTTTCACTTTCTTCATTAGGAGTCCACTCTTCGAAACTAAAGCGAGACAACTTTTTCTTTTGTTGTAATTGTTGAAATATCAACCTAAACAATATTAGAAAATTTTGATTTAATGATGTGAGTGATAAAATAATTAGGATTCCGGTCAGAATATACTTCTGGTATCGATAATAGTAATGATGAAAATTATATCACCTAGATAGAAACTTACAAATCATTGTTGGAAATTACGTTATAGAATGATTTTGTACCGAATCCACAAAATCTTGTACTGCATGCAAAAGAGTACACTCCCATATCTGAACATAAACAACATAAACAAATTTAAGTATTGCTGAAAAGTAGATTTATCATTTTTGGTAAACCACGAAAAATATTAAGATGTTATTAAATCACTTCAATGTTCAATTAAGCAAGTTTCAACTTTAAATGAAAGCTATTTAAATAGTTCTAGTGGACAAATGAAGCTGCAATTAAAACCATGTTATATTTTGTGATTATATGATTTAAAAAATATTTATAGATTTTACCAAAAAATTGGATATGAGTAAAATCCAAAAAGATTCTTGCAATTTCAAATTGAGGATAAAATGCCGATAGTAGCTGGAATGACTTTATCTAAGCTCATATATTACTATATATTTCCTTCAACTCACTTCTCCAAAATATCCAATCGCCAATCTCAAGTTCAGGAAGGATGATATTATCTATCACTTTGTCTATACAGGTCATAACCGGTCCCCATAGTTTGGAATTAGCTGTTGATCTTTTTTCGATTGACTGTAAAAATAATGTGCCAGTAAGATTGTCCTTAATTTTTTAAACCCCCTTTTTTACTTTCGAGTCCAGTAATTTGGAGGGTCATTTGGAATTTTAAGGGAAAATTCAGAAATTTTTTCGTGATCCTGTCCTAAACGTGCAGTGTTCGCATCTAATCAATGTGCCTTTGTCACGTCACATTGTAACAAGTTGTGTAGTTGGAAGAGACATAATAACGATTCCTCGCTGTACACGTTGTAGGCTAAAATGCTAAGCTAATACAAGTTTGGCGTTTTGAAGTTGGATTGGAAGATGCAATAAACAATACTATTATCGTTAAAAATCGAGTTGTTGACTTTGTGACTACAATTTCATGTACTAACAGATATAAGGAAATTCTGGTAGATCAGAATACAGTATCACATCCTCTCTAAGTAGGCAATAACATTTTTGATTCAATGTCCTTCAACTTGTGAGATTCACTGCAATGTTGCAATGTAAAATAAATTATTTCATTTAAACCAGTATGCATCCCGGTATATTCTGTATTTGGAAATATAAAAAATATAGTTTTTTTTTTCAATTTAAAACACCAGAAAACTACAACGTACAAAGTTTACCTCAGACATGAAGAAGTATTTTAGCTCCCTGGGTAATGCATACAGGGATAGGAATGCGCCAAATGTTCCCTCGTTCAAATAGTAGTGGTGTGGTGTTTCGGTCCCCTTAAACTCTAAACAAAGTACCATTTTCAATTAATACTGCTTATCTCATTAACGAAAAAAATTCAAATTCAGCAGGAATAAGTGCTTCTAACGATCACAGCTGGGAAAACTGGGTATATTTTCTTTCGAGATCGCAATTATTTAAAACTTGACACACATATACAACAACCAGTCCTTTTCAAAGAAGCTGATTGTTGTATGCAGTTGCAGCGTGCTGAAATTTGTGAGTGAATAAACTGATGTATTTTAAAAAAACGAAATTGATCAAAGCTCAAGAATTTTACCCTTTAATTATCTTGACTCAGGTGAAAGGTTTGGCTTGAAACTATCAGAAAAGAAACACACAAAGGTCAGAATGAAACATAAACTAAGGAAGACTCAAATAGGGACTCGCTTGTTTTTTATTATTGAAGAATACGAAGCAAAAATAATAAGAACTGAAAAATAAACGGAAAACTGAAAAATAAATTACTAATTTTGTTCATATATTGAAGGATTTACCCCTTTTTCCTATCACGTTCGTTGCCAATGTGAAAGAAGTTTCAGAGAAAAATCCACCTGGCTCAGAGATTATTTCCAAGTCAGGATATTTTGACGTAGGAAACAATCTTTCAAGAGTGAAATTGATTGAAGAAATTGTCTAAATATTAAAAAAAATTTAGATTCATATTCTTTGATTGATATATACTACTTACGATTTTTTCCAAATATTTACGGATAGTTGCGTGTATTACTGATCTAAGCGTTTGATCGTAACTTGGTAGAATATTCTATAAATCACCTGTATTCTTAATATGAATTCATTAACAATTCCAGCAAAGGTGATCATCTGTGTACGATTATGCAATTATAACAACAGTCTAAATTTTATACGCAACTATTTAAAATGCGCCAATAATGCTATGCTTTGTCACATTAAAAGAACCACGGGTTCATAAGGTATTTTTAAATTTTTGTAATATTTTGAATCGAATGTTCTATATCCACTGTTTTATATGTTGGATATTCAATACAGAAACAATTTTTTTTAGTTTTGTTTAAATTAATATATGTGGTTGAAGATTTGTGAATAAATCTTTTTTATTACTGCAACAAAAATCCATCCATCGGCAGTAATAGCATAAAATGAAAACATAATGTCTCATTAATTCGATAACGCCTAACTTTAATGAACCATACCTGACGCAGGTTAGAATTATTTGCCCTGAGTCCACCACCAATATTGAGCACCTTCAAAGGCACGCCATTTCTTTCAGAAAAATCGAATAATTTCTTGGCATCTGTCAATGATTGTTGATACCGACCTGATTCATCAGCTGTACCCACTCCAATGTGGAAACTGAAAAATGAGAAACCGAACCTCACAATGATTTTGCGATTTTAACATCCTCATATGCAAAATAATATTTTTACTGGTATGATTAACAAAATTTACTGAGTGAAAGTGTTTTCCATTTGTTGTTTTTATTGGTAAATTATTTAAAACCAGAACAGATAAATAACAAACATAATTGTAGAATCCTACACGCAGAATTTGGATATTAGTTTGGATATCATTTTTTTAATGTCCCTAATGACTTGAAATGATTTTCAAATTGCGAGTTCTATCCTGTTTTCTATTATTCCATGCAAATACTAACTTCACGCCAACAACGTTCATATCCAATTCTTTGGCCATAAGCATAAGTTTACGGGCCTCGGAAATGGTGGCTCCATATTTTGAACTATATACTTTCTCTTCTCCATCCTCTTCGATAAATATTCTCAAGAGCAATCTGAAATATTTGCATGAGGCATTGAGATTTTGAGTTTTTTTTTATAAACACTTCATTTTTTCAATGATTGTTAAAATCAAAGAGCTTTAAAATAGATCTCAAGATTTTTATTATCAATACTGCGAATTTAATTATTACGAATTTTGGCAACCTCTAATTGTTCACAAAACCCATTCGCAATGCATATCGTTGAAAATAGTTAACAGTATATCACGGCTTGTGTCATTCTTGTTTATAACTTATATATACTTATTTTTACCTGGAAGTTGGATAAAAATTTTTCAACTTTCTCAGTTCGTGTTCATTATCAAAAACTAATAGGCTGACTCCGTGTTCCTTTGCAGTTTTCAAATGTGATATTTGCTTACAAGGGTTTGATACCATAACTTTTTCAGGCTTTACTCCGAGCTTTTTGACTTGATTCAATTCTTTCTGTAACATATGTCAATGAGCCATATATATCAATTCCTATTCCTATTCTATCGCTTCGGACATAGCCAAGTATATCATCAAATTAGAGACAATAATTACATTCATTTCAATTATGTTATATAGTAAAATTTTTTAATTGAATTGACAGTAATATTTTCGCGGTTATTTTTATTGTATTCGTAATAATTGAGCAAATTCTTTAAAATATTTTTACCTGACTTCCGCAATAGAAACCCGATCCCAATTCCATCAATGCACTCAATAAAGGATCATATGCAGCAGATTTTACAGCATAGAAAGGTTTAACACGAGGTAGTAGACTATTATAAAGGCTGTACAGGTTTGTTAGCTCTCCCAGGTCAAAAATGTAGAAACTATCGTCAGGGTTCTGAAAACATTTTATCACCATGATAAAGTGATTTACTATGTCTTCACTATTTGATGTTTTGTGTAAACCTATGAATAAGAGTAGTTCTAAGTGGTATTTTGACAAAATAATTCATTTATTTATTTAATTTTTTATTCTGGGGTACTCACTGGTGATCAAATGAATGAACATGACCTTGATTGAATAGCTAAACAAATGCATAGTTTCCCTAATGTTTTTAAATGTAATAAACCTAAATTACCTGGCGGCCATCGTCGTGGGTAGCAAAGTATCTGCAAATATTGTCATGATCTGTTCCGCTGTATGTTTGAATATTGTAAACAATCTTAAAAAAAACAATGTTACCATTACGTCATTTTGACTCCGGAATTCAAATGAGCAAATAAAATCGAAATATGACAAATTGACGCCGCGCGATATGAAAATGCACTAACGCTGACGACGAAAATAGCATGAGATTTTGAGATAAATAACATAGAAAGTTGTTGGACATACCTTTGAATTCACTGACATCATTGTATAGCTTTTATTCCTTGAAAATAATACTTTTCTATATACTAAAGAACACCTTCGATATAACTTTTATTTATAACAATACGTATATAAAACAAAATGGTTAAAATTTATTGATAGAACAATACTTTAGGAATAATAATTTATTTACTATTTAACTATAGCAGAATTAGAATAGAAAATATATTTATTTTTTACCTCAGTGTCTTATCTAGAAGTGGAATATACCTAAAAACTGAACAAATATCGTCACGAAAATCCTTGCTGGTGTGTGGAATCTAATATTCATAATACTCGGTCAGATGATTTAGAAAATCTATTTAATATACGAGGCTATACTCGTTAGACAATTCCGAGTAAATTTATTCCTTCTTGCCTTCTAAAAAAAATTCGTCTTCAACCACTGAAAATTTTGAAGAAATTGGTCCAATAATCAAAGAGAAAGGCGAGAAAGGCGAGAAAGGCGATGTGTCCAACAAGACATCGTGAACCAGTATTTGCGTATTTGTATTCATTGAGATATGAACATAATATGCACTATTGTGTAATTTCCTGTTGCATATGGAATCAAACATTAAGCTGGAATTTATACGTCTCTGCATTATTTCTTATACGTACAAATTTCTATCGTCAAATGATTATGACAAAAAAGCTGCAATTGTATTAGTAGTCGTTCTTAGCCTTCATCCAAGATGAATTTTTGACAATTGTTCACTGTTTCACTTACCTTTAAATAATTGGGTAACTATAGTGGCTTTATTTCGGGACAAATATTTCGTCTCTGTATTTATTTATTTTCTCATGCAACGTTCTAAATGTCCCCTAATATCAAAATATATTATACTCTCATATATTTTCTAATAGCATTTGATAGATATTTTTTTATATATTAGAAAATGATTCAATTTGGAAAAAGAGAAAAAAATAATTTGTAATATTAGTAAATAATTGAATGCATAAATCGTGCGTGTATGGCGTGTTTACAATTAGATGTTGCTGTAATCACCAATTAACGATATCAATAAAAACTTCCGTTGTCACGATCGCGTTTGAAAAATGCTTTATTTTTTGACATCTTATTTATACGGCTTTGTTTGAATAAACTGCACTTGTGCAGCTTGCTTCTGTACTTCTGACTGTAAGTCGAAGTGTGGGTTGCAAAAAAGCTAGTAACATCTTCACACAAACTTTAAAATTGAAATTCTAAATATATGATTTTACTTCTTGTGTTTATTCCCACAAATATCTGTTTTGCTATTTTGAAAAACACACGACCGACCTCATGCATTTTAGTCTCACACTACCAATACATTACGTGTTGACAAAATATACAACTCTCCAGCGTGAATATATTCTACCTAACTTCCTTCATGCCGACAGTGACCTACGTGTTTATCAGATTTGTATAGAGACTCTAGAGTCTAGTCTAGAGTGTTTATTTTAATTTATCTACCTCTATTCGTATTTTCAAAATTTTTGATCTTGTACTTGTGTTTCATAGTTACTTTGTATTCAGGCTCAACTAATAGTTAGTATATGCAATATTAACTACTAAAACTTACTCTATGGCTCTAGGCGTTTGCGACGGTTGATCGGTCTACCTATAAATTACAGCAAGAATAACGATGACTAACTTATTTGATTGAAGAGTCTGTCTTCACATTACCACAATTTTATGAAATAAAGCTCCGTCTGATCAGATAAATATACAGGGATTTATTTTAGAGTCTTGAATCGCATTGATTTATAACCAAAGCTTGCTGTTTTGACATATCCTTGATAAAAAATCATAGCTTCGTTTAATTCCAGCTACACGACGAATCTTAGGAGTAGAGTTTGTTGCTATAGATGTCCATTTGTAGTAACGAATTTGATTTGCTGATTGACCGATTTTATTCCAAGTTAGGGAACGCTGATATCAATTTTACAAAAACAAGCTGTGTATCTAATTTGTAGTATCTATAGTTTATATTATCGCTGCTAGAGAACTATTTCATAAATTGTTCTGTCTGTCAATCTCATATCTATTCAGCTACATGACTAGCTGACATCTGACTATATATGCTAATGCACATTAGGCTTCATAAACGTATATATATATATATATATATATATTTATTAAAAAATTATTTCATAACTCATCAAATTATTAGTCACTACATTTGTAAACATGTTGAAGCAATAGCGTATCTAAAATTGGTCAGCGACATCTGAAGATTTTTTAGACTAAGTTGAACTATTATGATACTACCACAAGATGATGATACTTAATACAAAATGCTTGCAACAAATGATTAAGAATCTTCGTCGAAAAACCTACTGGAACTTCTTGAGGAGCAATAGAATTGAAGTAAAAGGCAAATTAAATATCCCTTTTTGCACGTGCTTGTTAATGATTAAGAGATCAATTAAAATGTCGTTATTGACACAGTGATTTACACAAGAACTGTTAAGATGTGGTAATGTAAGATTATCACAGGCTGGAAAAGTTCAACTATCCAATACACCATACATTCCATATTTTTATGCGTCAAACCATGAACTAATACTTTTAGTTCAAATTTCAATATTTGTCACAGATGGTTACTTCACATAAATACGTTTTCAGGAGAAAATTGATTATTGTACAGCGTGTGACAATACTGTTGAAACACGGGAGATCTTCTATGCATATTAACATTTCATAAAATTTGTCGTGCATTGTGACAACCACACATTTTGATACATACATACAAGACTACAATACTTCTTTTTATCTACTACTACTGCTACCTCTTCTTTTTATCAGACATTAGTTTGTCTTTTCATTCTTAATAAAAATTTGGAACGCATTATAGGTCCAAAGAGAAATTTTACATATGCATTGAATGCTATTATTTAGGTATTGCATAAAGAAATAGGCAGAAATTGCTGAGAAACGAAATGCATCATTATTTGACTCAATATATCTAAGGTGATGTAACACGAAGCCTACATTTGACAAAAATAGAAAAACCGTTCGTTCGCGTGTCACGTTTGATCTTATGGCGTGTCACATTAGGCACGCGTGCCCTTTATTGTGTACTTCTGGTTTAATTGATACTAAAAACGTTTAATCTTAATTACAGTTGATGAATTACATGTTAGCGAGAATCATAGCGTGTTTATATTTTGATGACGTTTTACGTTGTTACGCAGACGTTGCAAACGTATCGATGCAGCATTATTGCGACATAGTCCTGTTTCTCGATTAATCCCGGAATTCTAAATTATCGCCACGCTGCTTCGATGAGTTGGCACCTTCTGTCTTTGTATCCAGTGTAATCTATTACGCTAGGAGTTGTTTATCGTGTAATACATTGGGTTTACTATTTGCGGTTGGGATTACCGATTCGGATTGAAGTTGTTTTTGGGTTTAAAATTAAGGGTTTGGACTGGTTGAAATATAATGTAGAGATACAA
The DNA here is from genome assembly GCF_964204865.1 of Styela clava. Classification (NCBI taxonomy): domain Eukaryota; kingdom Metazoa; phylum Chordata; class Ascidiacea; order Stolidobranchia; family Styelidae; genus Styela; species Styela clava. Next base: position 8,214,525 of record NC_135259.1, on the reverse strand, counting down.
GTTAGGGTTGTATTATAGTTAGGCTTACCATATATCTGGAACAGAAAACCGGGACAGTGAGGATCGGACAAACTTTGGTTCGATTTAGATCCTCAGTAATATCTGAAACTTCTTTTATATCTTTGCAAGTAGATACCGGGCTTCAAAACTAGCTATAATTTATTTCGTACGCGGGGTCGCAAAACATTTTGTATAAAAGCAGAATATCTTTGGGAGTTAGAACAACTTTTCCATTATTCGAACATTTCAATAATCGACATAAGAGATACACCTGCGTTGCCATACTGCAATAGTTGTACTCATAATGTCAAAATGATTTCTGCTCTGTTACTTGAACAGTGTGAATTTATACAATTTGACAACAAGAATTTCTACTCAAACGGGCAAATCCGCGGAATGATGATGAATTCAGTTTTAAAGTAAATGAGCGCACATCCTATAACGGTCCCATCAATGCTCGGTTTAAGTTTTAAGGAAACATTATTGCCACTCGTCTTTCTACAATCCCATTTGTTTTTTTGATAAGATATCGGCAGTGCAGTTTACGTTGGGTTTCAAATTATTGCAATGAACATATAATACATATGGCACAACAAAACAGTAGTTCTCCCTTTGTTAACTAGTGAATCAGAAATAAATTGGATGCTTCCGTTAAATAAAAGAATTTTGTATATATATATATATGTTTTAAGCTACGACGCCCAAGCAATCAGAATGATCATTGAGTTCTTTGATTTATACTTGAATTTCTGAAACACAACCCAAAACTAACAAATAGCATGCAAAACGAGGTAATGTTTACAAACATGCCTGAAAATCTTTCTGATTGACAAATGTCTGAGCGTTTGCGAAAAAGTCTATCGTTAAGTCACTTTTTGTGCCTTGCGGATTAGCCCATGTTATGGAATAGATGCTCGGGGAAAGGTCCATCGCGGAATTACTTACATTTATTGGACACGTTTAGTGGACATAACGAGCGTTTTGTTGTTATGTTGTTCTTTGACACGTTTTGAAGAAATCGCTTTTCTCTTTGATTACTGGACCAATTGCTTTGAAATTTTCAGTGGTTAAAGATAAAAATTTTCTTCAGGAGGCTATTACTTTTTTTTTTGCTATGACCCCATCAAAATTATTGCCACTAGGTGGCGCTACATGTCCATATATTTTGTGTTTTTGACATGTTTTGCGTATAGAAAAACAGTGAAAAAGATTTACCTTTTTAAGTTTATTGATTTTATTGTAAAAAACGGATGCGGCCCGGACTCACTAAGGCTCCGTCTCGGCGGCCCCCAGGTAAATTGAGTTTGAGACCCCTGATCTAAAGGATCCATACTAATAGGTGTAAGTGGTCTTGAATTCAATTGACTTTCAACTTCACAAAATATTGTAGACAATGCTTCTTCAGTAACCAATTGATCTTGCAATAATGCAGTAAATATCTTTCTTGCTGATCTGATGAGTCTTTCATAGAATCCTCCAAAGTGTGAAGCTGTGGGAGGATTGAACTTGAATATGATATCACTTTGTCTGCAAAATTCTCCCATTTTATTGGAATTCCAAATTTAAATTTCTTTCTTCAATACTTTATTTCCAGCTGTAAAATTGCTTCCATTGTCACAAATAATTGTTGACATCTTGCCTCTTCTGACAATGAATCTTCTTAATCCAATAATAAATGAATTGACATTCATACTATGTACAATTTCCAAATGCACTGCTCTAGTTATTGCACAAGTTATTATCAAGCCCCATCTCTTCACGGAACTTCTTCCTTGCTTCACGAAGATTGGTCCGAAGTTGTCAACCCCAACACATGTGAATGGTGGTTGATCTGGTGTCACACGATCTTTAGGTAGGTCAGCCATAAACTGCTTACCCATCGAAGCATTTATCTTTTTGCAAAAAATGCAATTACGAATAATTCGCTTTACAACAACAGCTCCATTGATAATCCAGAACATCTGTCTCAGCAAATTCCATGCATGACTTGCTCCACAATGATGTGAACTTTTATGGTATTCTCTGACAATCAACTGTGTGATATGGTTACTTGGCAATATTATTGGATGTTTCAAATCAAACTCTATGGGTGCGTTTTGCGATCTTCCACCCACTCTCAATATTCCATCAAATAAAACAGGATTCAACTTTTGCATTGAGGGTGCAATTTTCAAATTTCTAAGCACACTTTTCCCTTGTACATCAGTGTTTTGTAACTTTGCAATAACTTTATTCAACTCACGATTTTGTAAATACTTTATCAGCTATTTTCGGATATTCTCGACTCTTCTGTTTTAATTCACTCTTTTGAACAGTCTTTTTTGCTTGTAAATACATTTTGAATCTGATAATCCATGCTGTTGCTTTCTTCAACTTATACCATGAAGAATAATAGTTGATGAACTTGTCCAATGGTTCATTCTCTTTCACTAGATTAACTAGGACATTCATTGGCTTTTTCTGAATAAATTCCAATGATAAATCTGGTAATTTAACTGGCATTTTTGGCCAATTCTCTTCTTTCTGGTAGAGAAATTCTGGTCCTTGTAGCCATGATTTCCTTGCAATCAATTTCTTTGCTGTCATTCCGCGGGATGCATAATCCGCTGGATTCAATCCACTCGGAACATAATGCCATTGATGTGGTTCTGAACCTTCTTCAATTTTTGCTAATCGGTTAGCTATGAAAGTAGGAAATCTTTTCGACGAATTGTAAATTGATTGGATAGTAGCTGTTCTATCACTCCAGAATATAGACTTGACATTCTTCTCAAATTTCAATTGACGTCCTAAAAACATATCCAGCTGCTGTAATTTCCAGCCGTGGAAGTGAACATATTGTCTTGATAGGACATAATCTTGATTTTCCAAGTAAGAATAAACAGTGTATCTGACCGTTTTCATCTGTCTATCTTGAATATGAAACTGTTCCATAGGCAACTTGTGATGCATCGCCAAAATGATGAACTCTTGTGAAACAATAACCCCAAATGAATTTGGTTTAAAATATCTTAGTAATTTGACTTCTGATAAATCTGGAATTGCTTTAGTACAGCTTTCCCATGCTATTTGTTCATTTTCTCCGATAGTTTCACCGCATCCCAATTGTTGACGACATAACTCTTGCAATATAAGTCTTGCTTGCAATAGCACAGGTGATACGATATCCATGGGATCAAATACGGAATTGCTAGAACTCCTCTTTTCGTAGCAGGTTTTGGCTTCAGCTTGGTATTAAATCCAAAGCAATCTACTATCACAAACCATACAACTCCCAAAACTCTTTCAACACGATTTGGGTCTAGTTTACGTTTTCTTGAATTTGTGCTCTATTCTTTTCTGGAACACAAAAAATAGTTTCTTCTGAATTACTTCTCCATTTGTTTAAATGAAAACCTCCACATTCAGTAAGTTCCGAGGTTTGCTTGACAATTCTCTTCCCTTCAGATATACTATCTGCTCCATGTGGGAAGTCATCTATGTATGAATTATCTTCAATATTGTCACTTATGTCTGATGGAAAGTCTTCTCCAAAATCTTCGGCAGTTCTCCCTAAACAGTAATTTGCACAAAATGGACTTGATGTATTTCCAAAACAATGCACTAACATCTGCTGATCGACAGGAGTTTTTGTCAAATCTCCCATCTGGCCAAAATGGGAATCTCAATGCATCAACATCCCTAGGAGTTACACAAGCTTGTAAGAACATAGCTTCTATATCTGCAGTTATACCATATTTGTACATTCTGAAACGTAGCAAAACAGATAACAATCCATTTGCCATATCTGGACCTTGTAATAATCGATCATTCAATGATGTGTTCATGTATCTTGCACCTGCATCAAATACCAGACGCATTTTTCCTGGTTTCTGTTCCGATGTAACGGGTTGGTGAGGAAGATACCACGATTTACCAATGGGTGCTTCAAATTCAGCATCAGGAATTTTCCTTGCCCATCCTTTCTGTATAAATTCAGCCATGTCACTGCAATATTTGTCTCTTAAAACATCATTCCTCAACAGGCGTTTTCCCGAATTGTTGGTTCTTATCATAACTGCATCACGATTATTAGGAAATTCAGGACATCCAGGCTTCCATGGTAATGGAGTTTGTTAATGTCCATCCACCATCTTTATATTATCTTCCATCGGTTGTAATGCATACTTATCTTCTCTTGACAATGTTGGTGTAGGAGTCAATGATATATCTTTGAAATCTGTTTCCCACATCTCTCTAATTTGTTGTTGAAGATCTCCTCTTTTCACTTCAACACGATTTACTTGTACATGAAAACCTTCATTCCGAGAAGCTTTATTAAAGGCAGGCCCAACCAGTGACCAACCAAGAATACTTCTTTTTGCGACTGGTTCATTTGTAATACCACGTCTTTCATCTTTCACAGAATACTTCAGGTACATTCACGCCAATCATGAGCATCACTCTTTCATCTGGTAATTCTGGAAATTCAATACCCTCGAGATATTCATGTCTTCGTAATTCAACCCTTTTAGGTAATTTATTCGGTACTGTCGGAATTTCATCCACAGTGAGCACACGATGTAATGTTACACAACCTTCACCTTTCAGTGGTTTAACAGTTGGGTCAAGAGCAAATCCATCTTGTTTCTGTGGATTAGGTGTGTTTACAGTAGTAATGGAATAACTCATTGGTTCACCATTCATCTCTAAAAGTTCCATCAATCTTTTATCACATAGACAAGAGGGGCTTCCCTCATCTAAGAAACAGTATACTTCAATTTCTCTACCTTGGGGTGAGGATACTTTTACTGGGACTATATTCAAGTATACTCCAGCTGAATTTCTGGTTTAATTCGTCAAGGTTGATCCTGATGTAGCAGTTTGAGTAGCGGCACTTGAACTTTGCTCTTTTCGCCTAGTATCTGCAACATTTCGATGAAGCATTCTATGATGTCTGCCACCACATCCTCTCTCAGTACATGCAGGATTCTTACGACATTGACGTGCCATATGGCCAATGTATAAACAGTTTCTGCAAATATGAAATTCACGAATTGTAGCCTCGCGTTCACTTGCAGATTTTCTTTCAAACTCTGGACAATGAATAAGAAGATGATCTTTCGAACAGATAACACATCTGTATCTATTCCTCACAAATGTACCTTTTCTCTCGGTAGATTGTTGAGATTTACCATCACCACATGTTGAAGTGGAATTTGCATAAATTCTCTTCTTTTGAGGGTGTTTAGGCGTTTCCCCTCTCTTTATGAGCTCTCATAGCTTTGCCCATCGATGATTGTGCCGTAGTTGCTGCTTTCTTGACAAACTTTACCAGATGTTCAAATTTTAATTCAATGTTTCTGTTCTCATAATCTGCTGCCTCTTCTTCCCATTTATTATGGTACTTTAGGGGTAATCTACATGAAAGTTGAGCAATATTATCAAAATTATTTAGATCTGAATATTGCCTCCAATGTGACAGCGTTGGGTAACATTCTTCCATTTTATGAGAAAGATCCAGAAGACTATCTCGATCATCTGGTTTCAACATTGGATCATGGACCAACTCTTCCATATAAGTTCTGGCAATCAACAATGGTCTTCCATAAGCTTCTCTTAGAAGTCTCTTTGCTAAAGTCAATCCTTCTGTAGGAGGATATACAGAACATTGACGAATCAATTCTCTTGCTTTACCTTTGCAAAATTGTTGCAAGTAAGTAAGTCTCAGATTGTCATCTGAAATCTTGTTCTCAATATTTATCTTGAAACTATTCATGAATCTTGTATATTCTTCATGAGAACCATGAAACGAAAGTAATTCGGGCTTAGGTAAGTCTACCATGTCACGCATTGTAGATGTCATAGTAGCAAGAATTGAGCCAACATCTTGTGATGGCATATTAGGTACTTCTACAGGACTCACCAAATTGGCCTGTCTCGTTTCACCTTGTCTAGTTCAAAATTCTTGATTAACGGGATTCATCACTTCCGCAACCACTTCCTGGACCGGATCCAGGGATAATCTAACTTGTGGCTCTCTAGGAGGCACAATACAATTGGTTTGACCAACTTGAGATGTGTTTACTTCAGTTTGTGCTGCTTCACATTCTACCAATTGAGCTATCGGTGGTCCAGAGTCTATTTCTTGTAACTGGACTTCTTCATTGCGATTAGAGCCTATTTCCCACACCTCCGCCTCTACACATGCGGCTTGATATTCGTGTATAGCTTGTAATCGCCTTATTTCTCTCTCTGACGCTGATTTTATTTCTTGAGCTTTTCGCTTCTTTTCTTCGGCTTGCCTTTCTGCTTGCCATCTCATTTCTTCAGCTTGCTGGTTCTTTTCTTCGGTATTTCGTTCAGCCTGTTCCAACTCTGACAGTTGCTTCATTTTTAATTTTGCAAGTTCCCTGACAGCAATTGCTTCAGTTCTCTTGTAACCGGAACTTGTACTTTTGTAACTCGATGCTGCAGATCGAGGTCTTGATATAATAGATGATTTTCTACTAGCCACAGATTGTGGTTTTGATGGAGGATTGTCTACTATTTGTGTGCTTTCTTGCTTGGAAAGCCACTCTTCAACATGTGCCTTGAACTCTTCATATCCATAACTTTCTCTCTGGAAAGATTATTTAGCTACTCTTCGAGTCTCTTCATCTACTGGCAGTTCTGCAACATGTATTTCATAAGCTTTAGAATACTCCACAAACATTACATCTATTTCTTTTACTTGGGATTGTAGAACCTCCTTATTTTTTGGATTCAACATCAATTCTTCTGCTGATCTATACTGACCATTCAGATAAGCCAATAAACTTTCCAGTTCTTCTTGTGAAACTGGTTTTGCAGCCATTTCGACTTTTAAGTGACTTTCTTAACTTAACCTGGGATTAATTGAAAAGTTTGATATCTTTCAATTGCTGCTTTCAATACTCTGGTTTAATTTCGAAATAGAAAACTTCAGTTTTCCTACATTCGAAAACTTCAATGTTGCGCTCGAATCTATGTAGCCTGGTTACTTCTCACGCACATTAAGAGATTGGAGACTTCAAAAACGCGTCCCAATAACCCAGTCCCGACCCCAAACTTATATCGGTTATTTGTTACTAGTCCGTGCTTTCAAGCAATTAAAGTCTGTAAACAGCGGTTAAGTGCCCCCAGATTCTTCTGTGCCTTTCAAGTGCTGCCCCAATATAATTCAACTTGAAATCGGTGAATATCTTTAATAACAATCAACAGACACTTCAAATCAAATCTCGAACATGAATCAGGAAAATAGAACTTGCTGGGTACGAGAAACGGAACGTAAAGGAACGTTGTTAATGGAACGTAACGTAAATCTTGATACCGGGTATAAGGAACGTATATGGAACAGTTTTTGCCAAAATAATAGATAAAACAAAATAGCTTATATGACACAATTAATCAAATATAACAGCACTACCATAGTACAAGCAATAACAATTCACATTAATTAGCAGATAACCATATGTCACAATTATGTACAGATTAAATCACATAGGATAAAATAGTATTCACAATACTAAAATACAGAATAAATGATACAAGATAAAACAATATTTACATACCGTCGGGACAGTCCCGGTTTTGACAAGCTGTCCCGACGTCCCGCCCGGTAGCCTTAAATGTCCCGGTTATGCAGCATAGCAGTCATTAATTGCCGTAATCAAAAATTAGTCTAGAAATAGCTGTGATAGACTAGGCTAAACTTCTCTACCGGTACTGTTGAAAAACAGGTTAAATGTTTTGAATCAAAATGATGAGGTGAAACATTTACCCCAGTTTATAGCTTCAACTCGCGAAGCCACCTCTAAAATAAGCACCAAGAATTTGCAATGGTAAAGTATAAGAAAATATTCTTTGGGGTCAAAGGTCCATCGAATATCATGCCTACAGGTACTAGTACGGTACTAGTAGGCATATTCCTTTCGGGGGATAGATTGTAAAATATTTTGTTTTGCTCTACTTATCCTGATCATATATTTGAAATGCATCAATCATTCTAACTGAGCTGAGTGACTTACGGGCCGCACTAACATTAAACTTTCATACCAAGGCGGGGGCCGCAAACTATCGTCTTGCGGGCCGCAGTTGGCCCGCGGGCCGCGAATTTGAGACCCCTGCTTTAGATGAAGAACCACTTTCACCAAATCATTTATTGTTGCTGAAGCATAAAGCAAATTTACCACCAGGAATATTTGACAAGAAAGATTGTTATGCGAGAAGAAGATGGCGTCAAATACAATATTTGGCTGACCAATTCTGGATAAGATGGTCCAGAGAAGTATTCGTCAATCTACAAGCTCGACATAAATGGTTGAGGAAGGAAGACAATTTCAAAGTCAATGATCTTGTGCTACTGGTTGACAACAAAATACCAAGAGGGAAGTGGCTGACTGGCAGAATTATGGAGGTTATACCAGACAAATTTGGAGCTGTCAGACAAGTGACTGTCAAAACTTCTCATGGGTTTTTAAGAAGGCCAATTGCAAAACTTTGTATGATTCAGAGAGCTGATGAGTAATTCATTGTTAGTTGTATTACTTATTTGTGATGATTCTCACATTTTCATTTTGAATTGTAAGATGTATTCTCTTTTTTTTTTTTTATAGATAAAATAATAATATAAATCATTACATACAGATGAGACAGTATAAATTTCATAATAAATATTGATCATTTGTATCCATATTGTAGCATATCCGTTGTGAATCCCATTTGTTGTCATCATCAATTATATGTTCCATGATGCCATTTACCATTATTTCAATTAATGCATGAAAAAGAAATTTTAAGAATTAGTTCCACTTCATTACGATAAACACTTCTAGTCATATTTATATATATTTGCATAATAAATCAAGTTCTTCACAATAATTAGGTAAATTTCTCAGTCGTTCTGTATTTCTCCTACACTTTATTGAATTTCTTATATTATTGACTACATTATTCACTCTTGGCATTACATTTTAAAAAAATCACTGCATTTCTTTGCAACCAAATTTTATATCTTGCAGTACATATCAATAAAATAATAGCATTTTTTTCTATATTGGTCAAATGTACATAATTATTGTGTCTTAAACCTAATAATATACACATTTCATAATTTATTAAGTTGCCACTGTTAGTTATTTTCATGATAATAGAAAAAAACATAATCATACAATTGTTTCACAAACGAGCAATTCCAGAATAAATGTGTTATAAATTCAGCTTCTTTGTCACAAAATACACATAGGTCATCCCTAGCAATATATCTAATTCTTGACATTGTTTTAAGCGGTAAAATATTCCACAATAATTTGTAGTTAAAAGTTTTTACATAATTAGCGAGAATTTTATTATGAATATTCAAACATGCTGTTCGAATATCCCCATTGTTTAGAAATACAATTCTTTCACTTTTCAAAGTAGCAACAATTTTATCATATAAAGTTCTATAATGCCCCTGCCTAACATCATTTATAGTGATATTATGCACTCTTATGAACTCTAGAATACATTTATAATGCTTATTAGGTTGAATAGAATGATATACACTATTATTTACAGGTAAATAACGAACATATGGTTGTTGACCTATATTGAATTCAATTAAATTAAAAACAGTTTTATAGCTTATATTATTACTATTATTTTGCCTCCAATTACAGTATTGTACTGCGCACATTGCATACAGATAGTTAACAAAAATGAGTATGTTTAATATGTCATAACCCCCTGTATTCTTTGCTTTACATAACGTCTCGATTTTTAGTCTTGATGGTCTATAAAAAATAAATTTTTCAATCATTTCATTGATTCTCTTTCCAATCTTTGTGGGCATTGGAAACACTCCAGCTAGATATAAGCACAAAGGTAGTAATTTCATTTTTACTATTAGGCATTTACCTTCCAAAGTCAGAGGTACAGTGTTTGATAATTCTTCTGTCATTGACTTTACTTTCCCAGCACATATGTCCCAGTTATGTTCACTAGTATCTTTATTGGCAAAAATAACATTCAATACTTGCAATTCATCTACCACTCTTACATTTTGATGAAAATTAGCATTTCTCCATATCCCAATACGTAGTATTTTTGTTTTCTTTAAGTTGAGTTTCATTCCTGTAGCTATTTCGAATCTCTTTATTATTTCCAGGGCTTTATATAGTGAAGTCTGGTTCCTTAGCGTCAAAGTGATGTCATCTGCAAATCCAACATTTTTGATTTCCTCATTTCTTGGAATTTGTATTCCTTGAATTTCTTCATGTGAATTGATATATATTACCATGGGTTCTATAGCTTTTAAACATGTACATGCTCAGTGGGTCTCCTTTTCTAATGCCTCGTTCAAGTTGAATTGCTTCACTCAGGTATCCATTTAATAAAATTCTTGTTTCTGATGTGCTATATATAGATTTAGGTATACTAATTAATTTATTCTTCATTCCAAATTGTTCAAGTGTTCTATACAGGAAATCCTGGTCAATAGTATTAAATGCTTTATTAAAATCCAAAGATAGATATAGAGATTCACCAGTTTTATTTTACTCCTGTACACATATATCCCTCAGTATTGTCAGAACATCAGAAATTCTTCTTTCAGGAAGTGCAGCTTGATTTTTTTCTATAATTTTAGTCAAAACATGTTTTAGTCTATTCGATATTAGTTTTGTAAATATTTTGTAATCGCTGTTAAGAAGGGATATTGGCCTGTAATTTTTAATGTCATATTTCTCTCCTTTTTTATATATTATTGTTGTGTGCCCCAGTTTTATATCTTTTGTAATGGTGCATTGCTCAAACATTTCCTTCATTACTTTATATATGTCATCTTTATTATATTCCAATTTTTCATGTAAAATTCAATACTAAGTCCATCCGGTCCTGGTGTTTTATTTTCTTTGAATGTTTTGATTGTTTCCCAAATTTCTTCAACTGTTATTTGTTTTTCAATATTACTAGCCTGCGTTTTATCTATCATCTTTTCACTTGGTATACTATTTAAAAAAACAGTTTTGAATATGGTAACTATTAGTTTCTTTTTTGTACAGTTTTTGATAAGATGTCTGAATTATATGCATTTTATCTTCTAATTTTCTTTGTTTCATCCCATTTTCATCCTTCAACTCATGAATATGTGCCATCTTTTGCCTTTTACTGAGTTTCTTGAAAAAAACTTTGTTACACTTTTCATTAGTATCATATGAATTTGCCAATCCTTGAATCTTTATTTTATTGCTCTTTTCTTTCTGTTATTCTGCTATCTTTTGTTTTGTTTTCTTCAATAGTGTTAGAATTTTTTCACCTTTTTCCACCCTTTCCTTCAAATTTTCAAGTTCTTTCATATCATCATCATATTCTTTCTTGGCTTCTTGTGATGCTTTGACCGAGTATTTTATTACAAGATCTTTAATTCTTTTTTTTGACTCCAGTCCACCATTCTGCTTTGGTTTGAAATAATTTTTTAAGTGTTTTCCAATTTCCCCATCTAATCTTCAATTCAGATTGAAATTGTTCCGATTTGTATATGCTTGTATTATTTTTCCAGTGCCCTCTTCCTCTTATTGTTATATTGATTTGGATTTCTATTGAATACATGTCATGATCGGAAAATACATTAGGTTTACAATTATAACTGATTATATGTGTTCCAGTTGTTTGACAATAGATCCGATAAGTCTAGCTTGTGTTGCATTATTACGCCATGTATAAAAATTATTAGAGTTTGTCAACATTTCACATGAATCAATCATATTATAGCATTTTAGCAGTTCATTGAGTGACTCAGAAACGTATTCTTTTTTTGGTCTTTTCGGGGTGGGTATTCGGTCTCTATGAATATCGTGTACACAGTTGGTATCTCCTCCTAAAATTATTGAAAAATTTGAATGTATGAATTGATATAGGTTATCATAAAAAGTATCCTGTGTTTTCATGTTTGTTCTACAAGGAGCGTATATATTAAATATATGAATTTTCTCTTCATAGATGTTCAAATCAGCAGTCAACACTCTTCCATTGTTATCCCATTTAACATTATCATAATCTGCTTCACATAGTTTTGACTTGAACAACATTGCCACTCCCTTTGAATTTGATGTTTCTGAGTTCCATAAGGATTTCCCCATCTCCATTCTTTATCCCATCTATTTTCTATATCAAGAGTACTATGAGTTTCTTGCAAAAGTATGACGTCAGCCTTTTGTCTTGATAGTTCTTCAAATACATACTTTCTTTTATCATTATCCCTAATACCATTAACATTGATTGTCATTATGTTGATATATAATACCATTTTGATTGAAAAGTTTAGTTAATCTGAGGATGTTTCTATTCACTCATGTTTTGTAAATACTCATTCGCTTCTGTCGTGGTCATCGTTTTGGTTTTTTTAGTTGATTTTTTCTTTTTTTTTTTTGTTCTTTTTTGCCGTGGAACTCCTAAGTATATAGGGAAGAGTCCGTTCACTGCTAGTATTACTTTTTGATGTGGTTGCTTCCGAATGATTTTCAATTGTAACTTCTTCCTGTGAGCTTATGTTTTCTGTACTATCATCGTCTGTACTTATATCTGATAGTCCACCAAATAATTTTGGTTGAACATCAGTAGTTTTTCTTTTATTTAGTCTTGAAGACGCTTCAGTTTCATCGTCTTTTGGTGTACTTTGAGTTATTACTACAACTTGTTCCGTTTCATCATGTATTCTTTCATTCTCCGTTTGTTGCTCTCTGTTTCCATTATTTCTTTCATACATAGATCCGTTTCCATCTTCGGTCGTGTTTATTTTTTCCTCAATATCGTTTTCGCTTGTTCTCTTTGTTATTTTTTTGTTACTTGAATTGCCTCGATCTTTATATCTTACTAATTTCGGTATGTAGTGTCCACAACTTTCTTTCATATGTCCAGTTTCTCCACATATTCTACAAGTGGGAATTTGTCCCCAGTATTTCACAAAAAGAGAGTGTCCTTTTATTTTGACATAACTTTTTATTGGTTTCTTTACTAGATCTTGTTTATTAATGAAAAATCTTCGAATTCCATTTTTCAAATTATGTCTGTCCTTTAATTGGAGTATTTAACTAATATTTCCATGGTTTCCTTGGAAGTGATTCTTTACATCTTTATCTTCCATTGGTATTGGAACGTTGTGAACAAAAACCGCAACATTTTCAGGAAGATATAATCTATGTAGTGGCAAATTTTCGGAACCATTTTTTTTTCATTTCCCATAACTTCTTGTCGATACTTATTATAGTTGATCTTTTAGTTTATCCGAATATAACGAATATAAGATGTATTCTCTTCGTTCCTACATCTGGGGCGTGGAATGTTAGCGAGAATCATAGCGTGTTTATAATTTGATGACGTTTTACCTTGTTACGCAGACGTTGCAAACGTATCGATGCAGCATTATTGCGACATAGTCCTGTTTCTCGATTAATCCCGGGAATTCTAAATAATCGCCACGCTGCTTCGATGAGTTGGCACCTTCTGTCTTTGTATCCAGTGTAATCTATTGCGCTAGGAGTTGTTTATCGTGTTTAATATTGGGTTTACTATTTGCGGTTAGGATTACCGATTCGGATTGAAGTTGTTTTTGGGTTTAAAATTAGGGGTTTAGACTGGTTGAAATATGATGTAGAGATACAAGTTAGGGTTGTATTATAGTCCAAATAGAATGATAACTGCTGTTTTTTGTATTTAGTCACATAAGTTAAGTTGTATTTACTTTGGATTATAATTTGTTGAATTGAGTTGCCTGGAGATCCTAAACATTCGGTATGTAAATATTGTTTTATCTTGTATCATTTATTCTGTATTTTAGTATTGTGAATACTATTTATCCAATGTGATTTAATCTGTACATTATTGTGACATATGGTTATCTGCTAATTAATGTCAATTGTTATTGCTTGTACTATGATAGTGCTGTTATATTTGATTAATTGTGCCATATAAGCTGTTTAGTTTTATATATTATTTTGGCAGAAAACCGTTCCCTATACCCGGTATCAAGATTTACGTTACGTTCCATTAACAACGTTCCTTTACGTTCCGTTTTTCGTACCCAGCAAGTTCTATTTTCCTGATTCATGTTCGAGATTTTATAGAGGACTTGCACGGGTCACGTGACATTGTTACTGGACGGCAATAAAACAAAAACGTCCATTTGGCTCCTGTCAGTTGCAAGTCGGATTATACGTTTGCGTTTTGTTTGGCTGTTGAAAATGGTTATTTCGTTGTTCTGTTGGCTGTACGTATAGTATATAGACAACGAAATGGATCTTCAGTAATATTCCACTGATTTCAAAAGATCCTGAACGTCGCGCAATGTGGATATCATCTATTGCCTACTGGCAGAACTGCTTGGTGTCAAGTCCAGAAGCCATCTTACTTGTGTTTCACTGTTTGCGGACAGCACTTCGTTGATGGTGAGTAATAGTGTGCCGTTATCAATTTCTTTAAATATTCACAAGCTCCCTTATTTCAATGGAAAGCAGATGACAAACTACTGTTATCAGTAGGCCTAGGCGTGGGCCTACTTGCAGTTGCAGACTTGACTTGTGTAAGACAGTAAGGAATTAATAATCAATTGCTGTAAGGTATTGTTTCTCTAATTAGCAGGTAATCTTTTACTAAGTGTGAAAGGTTGAATAGATAACTAACGTTTAACACCAGGGGTCATGCAAAAAATAACCAGAATTCAATTGAATTCGCCATCTAGGAATACGCTCGCCACCGCATCTCTGATCACCCTGGTAGTTTCACAGGTTTCAATCCCATGCGGGGATAGTTATGTGCTAGACTAGAGGATTGCAGCTCCACTCCCACCGAGGGTGGTTCACATGACCGCTGATCGGTTACGACCATTCCCCACCATCCAAGTCCATGCTTCTGAAAACAAATAACTGGCTCCCCCCCAGATAAATCATATCCTAATGGTGCTTGTACAACTGATTCAAAATGTCTTTTTATTGTCATTGGTAAAAAAGATATGCTACCCGGAATCAAATTCATATACGACTAGTGGCTGTGGTGGGATATGGACATAAATTTCACACTCCTTGATCGTTAGATTTTATGAAAACTCTTATCTGTATCCATTATCTTACAGATATGGGTGCGACCATGGAATAGATGGATGGCAAAGTATAAGTTGCAACAAGACCACAGTGGCACAAGACCTCAGCTTGCGTGACTTGATAATACATCCTCAGTATCCATTTATTGATGCTTATCGTAATGACAAAGTAACTTGTCATTACTGTGGATTGGTGGAGATAAAGTGTCCATTGTGCTTTAACGAAATCAACTTCAAGACGACCCCATCAAGAAAAAAAATTGTTTCGGTGGGTCTGGTCGTGAAGGTTTCAGTCTAACGTTGGACACCGATACTACAACCAGATACAGTTGCCAATGAAACTTAAGCGAGGCGTAATATTGCGACTTTGTGATCTGAAAGGAATTTCTGAGGGTAGTTGGCTAGCCGCAACCTTTTGTTTAAAGAATATTATTAGATACGACTTAAGAGTCTAAACTTTTATTTGAGAGGGGTGTAACCCAAGCTAATTTGCAAATAGTATTCATGGTACCAAATGTATCACACACTTTACAGTAATTATAAATTATATTTGAAAAATAAAGCACATCAAAAATGTATTTTTAAAAAACAATTGGTTTTATCTGCAGATACTAGGTTGATATTGAGATTGACCATTTCAATGCTAACTTTTCTTTAGTCAAAAGGCACACTTGATTCGCAAAAATTTGTGAATGCGCACAGTACACCAATTTGTCTAATGTTTTGATTCCATAGGCAGGAGGTTGTGGATCGGTGCTGCTCAGGATGGGATATTTTTGCCTCTAAATGCATATTACGTGTTTCACATGAATCCATCGTGCTCAGATTCGACTGTTTTCAAGGTCTGAAGGCTCCAACAGCCTTATTTTATGGGTACACAAGAGAATTTTCAGTGTGGCATGCATGGGTCAGTTGGAGTCACTAACCTCAAGATATCTATAAGCAAGGATAAGATAACCTGTAAGTAACATTCCATAATTTAGAGTGAAAAATGTATCTGCCTCCACAGCCCTTTCAAATGAAAGATGATGCCTCGGGGGTAATTTCTATCAAATATTTTACAGTATTATGGTTCTAGTGAAAAAGTGTGGTAGGTCTAGTCGAAAGACACATTAAATGTTTATGCTAACAACTGCGAATTAATATTGCACCGCATACAAGTTAACAGAATTTGTTGAAATGGTCCTGCCTTTTGCCTTTCTTCAAAATCCTCCTTTTTTTAACTATTCTCTTCTTCTCTGGGCATGGCGAAAATTCAAATATCGATGGAACATGTAAGCAGCTGATAATGGGTTATCTTCCCTTTTTCCTGAAAATAAATTAAACACTAATCATCATTTGACAGTGCCAAGTTTGTGTATCAGATCAGTAATAAATTACCTGCTAACTAACAAAACAATCAGACAACACCTTCTGGCCATTAATGAAGATTTCTTTCGATTTAAAACGCAACTATGCCTACCAATGTGGTTAGTTTTTAGGATAGAATTTATCTGTGGTTGGGGACAGATTGCAAGGTGCAACATTGTACGATTATCATTCTATGTCGGGATTAGTTAGCCAGTTATTTGTTTTAGAAGCATGGACTTGATGGTGGGGGATGTCGTAATCGACCAGATGTCGTAATCGACCAGCGGTCGTGTGAACCACCCTAAGTGGGAGGGGAGCTGCAATCCCCTCGCACATAATTATCCCCGCATGGGATTGGAACCTGTGAAACTCCCAGGGGGATCAGAGATGTGGTGGCGAGCGTATTCTCAGATAGAGAATTCAATTGAATTCTGGTTATTTTTTGCATTTGCACTGGCGTTAAACTTTAGTTATCTATTCAAATTTTCACACTTACTAATAGATTACCTGCTAACTAGGGAAACAATACCTTATGGAAATTATTGATTAATACCTTACACGAGTCAAGTCTGCAAGTAGGCCCTTACACGAGCCAAGTCTGCAAGTAGGCCTACGCCTAAGCCTCCCAATAACAGTAGTTTGTTATCTGCTTTCCATTGAAATGAGGGAGCTTATGAATATTTAAAAAAATTGATAACGGCACATCATGACTCACCATCAACGAAGTGCTGTCCGCAAACAGTGAAACACAAGTAAGATGGCTTCTGGACTTGACACCAAGCAGTTCTGCCAATAGATGATATCCACATTGCGCGACGTTCCGGAACTTTTGAAATCAGTGGAATATTACTGAAGATCCATTTCGTTGTCTATACTATACGTACAGCCAGCGGAACAATACGAAATAATCATTTTCAACAGCCAAACAAAACGGAAACGTATAATCCGACTTGCAACTGACAGGAGCCAAATGGACGTTTTTGTTTTATTGCCGTCCAGTAACAAGGTCACGTGACCCGTGCAAGTCCTCTATTCGAAGTGTCTGTTGATTGTTATTAAAGATATTCACCGATTTCAAGTTGAATTATATTGGGGCAGCACTTGAAAGGCACAGAAGAATCTGGGGGCACTTATCCGCTGTTTACAGACTTCAAATGCTTGAAAGCACGGACTAGTAACAATTAACCGATATAAGTTTGGGGTCGGGACTGGGTTATTGGGACGCGTTTTTGAAGTCTCCAATCTGAAGTAACCAGGCTACATAGAATCGAGCGCAACATTACATGCAAAGTTGACCTTGCTGATTGTATTGCGCACAAACACAACTATGCGTTGTGTTTCTGCAGACGAATTATGACAGGATTTGTGTTCGAATGCAGCATGATTATTGAATCTCGTAAATTAATGAACAGACTTACGCCTTTATTGTTTTGAAATATATTGTCATAATGGATTGCAGTTAATCAAATAATTGTGATTGCAGAGAGTGCTGATGTAAGGATAAGCGATTAGTTTGATATATTTACGGTTTGATCATCTATCTGTTATATAGCTACCTCATCATATGTGCCTGCTTCCTTTAAATTAGTTTACATTTGAATTTGCTTGCCAGAATAATATTTTAAACAAAATTGATTAACCCACGACCGACCCGTGTCATAACTGCTGACGTTCCACAAGCATACTAACGTTTCATAAAAAGTGCGTGCATTTTGAAAGACATCCACTTTGCGACAAACAATCTAAGTATACTCTTCGACGTCTTTGTACTACTTGTTCTACTTTTCATTAAATAAAAAAGAATACAGTTATAGATTTGAATAGAAAGCTTACGCATTCAGTGAATTCAACGTTAGTGCTCATATAATAATTTATTCTTCTGTCGTTTGGGTTTTTAGTAAAGAAAAATTAATAGGAAAAAAGTGCATTATGATTAACCTTATAGATCTCAAGTAATATAAGTCCAAGTTAGGTTAGGTTTGTTGAGCATTAGAATTTAGTTAACTCTATTATTTCGACGACCTAGTCTACATTTGATTTAGTAATCGACATTCAAATTGTCCATTATACGTGTTGCATGGCTCGTTTTTTCAAACAAAGCCACAATCATTTCAATGAGTCATGTTTGGGGGCTGTCATTTGATGTTTAAAACTACTGAATCTTGCAACCAAGCTTTTCATTTTTCAGTACAAATGAAACACGCGAAAGACTGTTTTAAATCAATGAACACGAACAATCAAATAGACCGGATATACACTAATAGAAGAAATCTTGTGATGCTTGCTGTATTTGTTGGTATCCCATTTGCGAATTATAAACCAGAGCCTGTTAGGCTATGATATACCGTATATATATATATTACTAATTGTGCAACATCCCATTTCAATTACCCCATTTGCTTTCGATATATTATTTGTATTACCTAGCGAGCTAACAAACGACGATTCAATTAATACTGAAGCGGTTTGAGATCTTGAAGAGTTATGTTCGAATCGGCAATCCAGCTCTAAAGGGTTTCTCTCTAATGAAAGACCATGTTGGGCAACCATTACGTCCTGTAGTTCCAAGTTCAACAGTTGTTGAATTTCCTGGAACTCGCAAAGGAGTCCTAGCCAATCTTTTACCAACTATTGTCATGTCGTACATTATACTCATGCAGCGTTTCATATTTGAAGGGTTTCCACCGAAAGCTTCTTGAATACAAAACAAAAGTCGAGTATATAGTACATTGAATTGGTGATGTAGTGCATAGGCTTTTGAACCTTCTCTATATTGGCCCTGTTTTGGATTGTTCAATAGCGGCCAAACGCCGTCCTGATAAAATGTAATTTGATCACCGGCATAACAAAACATTTCTCCTGCTTTTGAAATATTTGAACAAGAGCCTTCGGCGGATGAGTTCAGACAACGCAATTCGTTCCATCGAGGAATATCTTTAACCTTAACAAGTTTTCTTCCATGTACAATTTCCTGAAAACGGTAATAATGGGACAATTCTGATCCACGATCTCGACCACGTTCACTTGCGTACAATTGTGGTTTCGTAACGAAAGGAGAACAATCCGATCCCCCTTCTCCTTGGTAAACAATTTCTACAATAGCTTCCAAAGCTGTTTTCAAATCAGTAACCTCAAATAAAGGTGGTCGTGTGGCTTTCGATTCTGCATCCTCCACGAAGATGTTATCTCCTGAAGTCTTATGAAAGGAGACGTACGAGTCTGTGTTCTCCCTACTATTTTTGCTCAAATCATGAAACATGATACCATTGCTTTGTTGATACCAATGAGAGATATTCAGCTGTTTACTTATTCCGCCAAAAAATATAGTATCCCCGGTTGTATTCTTCGATGAATATTTTCGTTGCTGCATATTTCTAACGCGAACGCATGCTTCGAGGGATGCCATTTTTAAGGCGATGATACAATAAAATTCCCCAACTGTTTTCCCATTAAATCTGATAATTTCACCCAGTTTTTCTTCGGCAAAATTACCCAAATTTTGCCAAGCCTGCAGATCTATTTCGCTTTGACTTTTTGCGTTTGCCGTTAAATTAGGAGTCGAGAGGATAAATTTAGATTTACTGTTTTCAATTTTAGAAATTTCCTCATTAAGTTTCTTCATATTTGTTGTGGTGTATTGCGAGGTATATCTTGTGTTGTTGTGCGAATTATTGGGTAACAATTGCCATATCTCACCAAGCACATGCAACAGCTGTAATCGAAAATACATAATATATTTATATATACAGAGTCTTCCAAAATAAATATAAACTTAGTTACAATCAGATAAAGTATTGGTAACATTTTATTACGACCGAAATCGTCCGACATATGTTATTATAGCATGAAAGTATGTTTACCAAGGAAAAACATAATTATATGCTATTTCGACTGCACTATTTTATGTTGACCATGTTTACCTTTCGCCCTCTCGCATTTGATGGTTTTTCAATCTTCGAGAAAATGTCTTCAACCAGTCCCAAAGAAAATGCCCCAAGAGAAACTTGTACATCTGGGCAAAGTTCATAAGAATCACCCGAAGCTAGAATATTTGGATAAATAGGAAGCTTTGACTCGTCAGTCATGTTCACAACACCGCCTACCTGAAAATTTCAAATATGCAATATCGTTAATGTTAACAAAGCTATAGTTAGGAGTACATGCTAAAATAAAATGGCGGTTACAGCCCCGGGTTCGACCAAGAATCTTATCATGGCTAACACCTTGCTCAGTCTGTGTGTGTATGTGATGTAATAAACTGTTTAAGTAATGACCGATTCCGGAACTATTCAGAACTGAGAGTACACGAGAGCTTCATGCGACTCCCGGCGGTAGAATATATTTACAGTACGCGTTTTAGTATTTTATTTGCAAACTGATTTTGCACGCAATCATCCAGTTAATTGAACTTATATATTTAATGTAATGGCTCACACTAGATGGTAGATATATCACCTTATGTTTCAAGCATTTGTCTAATTGATACAGTCAGTATGATGAATCATTATGAATGCGTCAACTAACTTTATTACAAAACTATGAATCAAGATTAATTTCATCATCTAATTTGACACATTTTTGTTAATTAATTTTAAACAACAATTTCTGATTTGAGGTACTGTTTTTATATGATGTTCAATTTATATGAAATAATCTGAAAAATTGCGAGTTATATTTTTTTAATTCAAACTGTTTTCGTTTGTATATTCGTGTATCTTTAATATTTACGAAATGAATTTTGTAACAGAAGTGGGTGAACGCTCTGTAAAACTTTGCGCTAAATTTGCGATTTAAAGATAATTACTTCGTTTTGGCATAAAGTGTGGTGATTTATATCACAGAATTGAGTGCCGTGAAAATTCAAAACTGACAATATATGACTGATAATTTGAGACATCTGTGGATTGATTACCTATAAAATATTAGATACTAACCGCATTCAAGACATTTCCAGCCAATGACATATGAAGCATTTCTTCGTTGAAAACAGATTTCAAAATATCAGCAACTTCTTTATTTCTTCCATATTCTGTTTTCAAACTCAACCATGCTGTTACATACGGCGGAATTGTTGAAAGTTCCAACATCACAGCTTTATGTAAATGTCTTCTGATATCTTCTAAATCTTTTGCAATTGAATCATCCGTGCATATTTTGGTTGTTGCTGAAAGAGAACGAAGTGTTGTTACTTTTATGCATTGTCCAGTATTTAATTTTTAAAGATTTTGATATTTATTTTAAAAAGTTTTGAATATGTATCCAAAAAGCAGTGAACGTTTTACTTGATCAACGCCATATCATAAAGCAGCTTACATTTTGTTTTAGACGTCGGTTCCGTTTTCTTCATTCCACATTTCATCCAATTCCAAATTAACTTTTTGTTTCCCTCAGACAGATCTCTTGTTATTGGCATGTACCTTGGTATGGAAACAAATAGGTTCATTTATTAACTTATATCAATCTATTAGCAAATTTTTATTAACTATAAAACATTTGCAATGTCCGTGTCAAGTTATTCTCTGAATATGCCCAACTAACTTCGTTAGTGATTATGTGGCGAGGTAGAAGTATCCCTGAACATACTCGTTATTTGTTATAAAAGACTATTCAATATTGCAAAGTGATACTTTTGAATCTTCAAACAATATTTTACCTTGCGTCGTTAAAATCGGTTTCAAACATTGCAGCTTTCAACATTTTGAATCTTCGTACGACATTCTCGTATGAATGTAAATCAATGATTCCATTTTTCCACATTGCAGGATATAAATTATAATACTGAATAAATATACCTGATTGAACAAATAGAATATTGTAAATTGAAATATTTCTGAGAAAAGACAGCAGCGTTAATGAAAAGAGAAACATTTAATTTTGAAAGAGACGTGCGACACAAGTCTTGTTCTTTGGTAGGAAATTTTAAACTATTTTGTACCTTCAGTTCTACTCAAAATAGTAGACTATATTCAAAATGTTTATTTCTACACGACCCGATCGACAGACAGATGTTATTGTTGTGTGTTTCATCTGTTCGAACAGTCTTTTTTACTACGTAGCCTAATTGTACTTCACTATGTTGTATTTTTAACAATTTATACCACGCCAGTCCTATTTTAATACGATCAACAACAACCGTATGCAAATGACAATGGAAAGTAAAGTATACATGAGAGAAGGTAATTTTCACAGTGAACATGTAATCAAATTATTTGAGATATCAACTAGAAGATCAAGTGTTTGAGCTAAAAGTAGAGTATTTGTTATTCAAATAAAACCAAAAAAGAAACCTTTCACATCTTGCCACGTCGGACATGTTATCTCTTTCACAGAGTTGTATATACGGACAGCAATAGACAGGGTTTGTGTGTTAAAATCCGCCTCCTTCCTCATGTTTCCATAAGGATTAATCTGACCTATTTCAGCAAATGTTTTTGATTTATATCTAAAATAACCATACAACAGAGCTAAAGAGTCTGAAATTACGTTTTGTTGTAGGAATATCAAGATTCGAATATATAATTGCGATCACCACTATATTTATTTCGCTTGAATAACACAAGAAAGTGAATTTAAAATCTCTTGATCAGTTTGTTTTAAGATAGTGCGAGAGAGCTAAAGAGAGTGATCGAGAAAGTGCGACATGGCACGTATTTGACGGATTTCGGAAGTTTATCTCTAAGCAATGGTAAATTAAAGCATCTCAGTCACACTCTACCTTGCGAACAGTCTTAGTGGATATATCTGTCCATCCAACCCGCACCCACGAATATTTCCCGGATCTTTTACTGCGGTCAAATTTATTTTTATCTCGCCATTTTGGTCTGTATAAGATTTATGGTGATAATGCGTAATATGCAACGCATCTTCTGGTATCCCCATCGACCTATAAAAACAAAATGTAAAAAACACTCGGAACTAGATATTACACTTAGAAGTTTGTGTTTTGTTAAATAAAAGACAATGAATAATATAACAAGAACTACTGAATTTTAGTATATATACCATAGTGGAACACATTCAGATATTAAGATACTTATATGATAAGCCATAAATAGTCTTTTCATTATGTCCGGTCCAGTTTATAGTAAAACACATTATTTGTATTTAATTCTTTTTTTTTTATCTATTCCAATCTACGTCTTAGCAGTCTGACTCTAGTATAAATTAGATATGTCAAAATTAAAGTTTTTTTTTTTATATTTGAGTTTCACACTGTTGTCAGTCTATTAATTAAAGTCAATCACCTGTTACACGAAGGCCTCCCGCAGTCTGTGTTCGCTAACATGTTCTTTGATATCAAGATGTCTAATTGAGCCCCTTTGACCGGCTTTCCAAATGCCGATACAAATCCTTTAAAGATGTGACTTTCTCCCGGATTAAGTCGCACAATAGATTTTACTTTCAATCCAATGACGACGCCTTTTGCGTTTTCCTTCATATAAACAACGACGCTTCTAATAAAATAAATACAATAAGGCGCTGAAAACATACTCACTAAATACCATTTTATATGCTATGTGCGACTAGAGATCCTTTTAAAATAGCACAATAAGAGATCTTAGACCAATGTTTGCCGATTTTGTAACAAAAAATGCTCTACTTTGGCTACATTTAAAAAAAATGGTTATATTAAGATTAATGATTGTTAAAAGCTCAGGTAAAGTTCTGTTTTTCTGATCAAAATTGCGTTCGAATTTTATTTCAAAATTCCGATTTGTTTTTTGACGATTCACCAAACGTTTTGGATAGGTAACAAGAAAATTTAAAGAAAACAAGTTGTAATATTATCTATATTCTACCCATCTGGAATTTTTTTCATTACTGCTAATCGTTTGCTGCGTAAAAGTCTCAATGTAATTGTATCAAGGTGTTTAATACTGATATCCATGATTCCTCCATATGTATTGTACCAAGAACCATCATTTCCTATACGTCGAGATATTTCTCCACCAGTTGTTATCCATCTCCATGTGAGTGTTTTGTCATTCCAATTACTAATACACGATCGGAGGTCGTCAAATGGGAAATGTCTGTCAAAATTGAAATTAATTATTTGCCAAATATTTACTTGTAAACATACTGCGACCTACTGCCAATCTACGTTAGTCAACGAAGGTTACTCAGATCGAGCAAGTTAAACACATATCCATTTACTGTAAAAATTCCGCGTTTCCTGATGATTCACTATTAGTTATGCACGAGTGAACAAATATATGCTAATTAAATAGTCAATTATGCAATGCAGAACTTCGGAGTCGTATATAATTTCAATTTTCATCGAAAATAAATACGAAAATACGAAACGTAATCTTAAAAAACACCACAGTTAATCGTTATCAAAAAGCATAGAATAATTTATCACACATTGCGGGACAGTTCTACCAATCACAAAAAGCACGAATGGATGCATTGCGTTTATGATTACATGAAAACTGGCCAAGCAGAAGTGTTCAAATCTATGCGTAATAGATATATATAATACTTCTATAAAAATATAGAGACTGTTTCAAAACATAGAAACACCATATGTATCATGATGTTATTACATTTCAGATGATACTTTTAATAAAATGTCCACATTCGAGGAAGGCATTTTGGTTTAAAAGATAATTCCATTTAAGTTAAGTACTTGCAGAAAGTCTGTTTAGTCATCAAAATTGCCAAGTCTAACATTCCCACATCACTTGCTACAAATCTTCCGTCTTCTCGTCCAATAATTGAATACGAAAGATCAATAGTCAACACTTTAGAGTCATGGTGAACAAAGAAAGAAGCGGGACCGCAAAAATTAATAGCAGAAGGCAGCATGGATCTTGTTGCCATCACTTGAACCGGATTTTCTTCCGATGAGAGACCTGAAGTATGTATACAAAAGGAATATATAATTATTATTTTGGTGGCCTGTATTTTCTACCGTCAAGTCAAATATTAATGAATTTATTCACTTTTGAACTATATCGTAACGACCAGAGCTTTGATAGTGTAGCCTATGTACTGAATTAGGCAACTCAATGGAGACGCAGTCTTATTCTATACAGTACTCTTATAAAAATACATTCGTTATTATATTCGCTCTCTTGTTGCCAGTATTGAAAATTTTTCTCTTGTTTATTAAATGCATCTGCATCTCGAGCAGGGTGTGCACTTTAGTTTAAAATAAGTAACCAGCATTTTCTTCAAAACAGATCATCATTTTGTGGAACACACACAATCTTAAATACCTATTGTCCCAGAGATTCTTCCGTCGAGTGATTCTTGATTGTATAAGTCCATTACAAAACTAATTGAAAGTTCCGTTGAGTTTTTGAATAATATTTGATAATATTGATCGTTCCATGTCACATTGACGAGTTTACTGAAATTTTATCAAAAAAACTTTTGTGAATGATCCGATAAAAGCTGCAATCATGAACAACTTTAGCATGTTACCTAAACTAAATTTCAATCAAACGAAGCAACAGGAAGGAACGTTTTATAAATTATGTAAACTTAAATGCTCGAATCTGATTTCATCGGTAATTGGCCAAATAAGAAATACTTTGAGTGCGCAAATTAGAATGTAATACTCCATCAAAAGTTAAACAATCATCATAAATCATGAAGCATCATAAATCACAGTCTATTATTTTGGTTATCCCTGTCAACTGGGACGCAATCCAATAATTACAAAGGATTTGGCAAGGAACTGCTTTCTTGTAGATTTTTTAAATTATAACAAATTAACAGTAATCTTACACCACCTAAGTCAGGGCTACTCAACTGGCGAAACGCGGTCCGGGCCTTTTGAGTATACGATTCGGACCGCAAATGCTATTTTCCTTTGGAGCATTGGCGCCATCAAATTTGAATATGTGAAAGTTTAATTTTATTAAATAATATTTATTTATAGGTTTAGAGTCAGTTTCATCATTTTTTTCATATTTACACCAACTATGTACGAAAAATTTAGTTTATCAGACAAGCGGTACCAATTCGTTTGTATAACATAATTAATTAAAAAAAACAGGTGATGCATCAAGAACTATTCGCGCCATACCTTTTATACCGGCTCATCGTAGGTGTTGAGTATCCTCTACTTTTGTCCAAGTACTTCACCAGTCGTTGGGCTTCAATCTGATGAGAAGATTTCATGAAATTTCCTTGCAAAACTCCTGGAATTAGCACTTTGAATCCCCAAATTTCGGTAGCAAATTGCCAGTCCACGTCTAAAACTGCCATGATTCCACGAGCTGGCTCTGAATAGTGATTCTCAAAATTGATCGTATTGATGTGACGTCTATGTTAAAATAACGTGTTCAAATATAATTATGTACGGTGTGTTACCTGTTACTTGTAATCCAACGATTGGATCAGTCGTAGAACAATTCTGAGGCGATTGGCAGAATGACGTAACAAAAGTATCCTGGAAATATATTTGATTCGTCCCATCTGGATTCCAGTTGTTTGTCGCAAATTTGTAATACGTGTGTGTTCCTGCCTGCAAATTATCATCATGTTTAGTACGTGAAAGGAGTTTTAGAGTAGATCTAAATCTATTAAGTTGAACAGGCCTATTTTTTTAAACGAACCGATCCTATGGTTCGTTTCACTAAATTGTTGTTGTTGATGTTTTTGCTTTTTTGTCGTTCTTGAGGTTGTGTAAAATTGATTTTACCCGCTACTACTGGATCAATCAATTTCAAAGTTCCAGTGCTCATGATGGAAAAGGTTTGCTGGATGGCTGTTGCTTTTAATCCTATTCAAATTTCAAGTCAATCGATTTACAAATTGCATATACTTCACCCTAAACTTTGCTGTTTATCCTAGTTAGTAGACACACCACTATTCGATACAATCATTTTATCATTCGACAGGTATTTTTATAGCATTGTAATCATATGACCTTATGTTTATTTATTTGCTTTGCTTTATTGTTTCGTCGGTAATTTCCATAATAGCTAAAGAGGAATACACGCGCTTCATTTAAGCCAGGGTCGCCCAACCTTTTTGGCCGACGGGCCACATTTGTTCACTAATAATTGCACGGGCCACTTAACATAGTAATTATGTTCTAGTTTTGCTACACTGACTAAAAGTTAAAAAAAAAACTTGCACCAAACTTTCTCAATAATGAGAACAATAAAAAAACGAAGATACAGTAAAGTCAACAAAGCTTTTCTACACGTAGATATTTTAGTGTGAAGTTTGGCACTGTTTTTCGCTAACAAGTTTGTCAATATTTGCTGAAATGGACGATGTAGCAATGCGAAGCGAATTTTCCATATGACTGTCAGAAATTAGTGATCTCACAGAGGATTTGACATGGTTCATCTGTGAAAAAACTTGCTTGTACATATAAGTGCTGCCAAATAATGAAGTCATTAAAACTGCCATTCTGTTCAAGTGTATAAGCGACTATTTATGTATCGATATCTTCCAGTTGGTTTCGAATCCAAATTGCACTCATGGCTCGTTTGAAAGAGCTATCAGAGCGAATTTCAGAAAAATGAACAAATTGTTTGTATCAAAACTTTATATTAACTACATCATTCGAAAAATAGAAGTTTTACTCATTTTTTTTCATTTAATTCCGAAAATACAGCGCGGGCAACTCAAAACGTCGGCCACGGGTTGGACGACCTTGATTTAAGCGAATGGCTGAATGCAAATCAAGTATACTAATAAAACATGACATGTTGATATTCTATGTTTAAAGTATCAATTTTGTTGATCGCATTGAAATTTTCCACTCATACCAATTGTTCTAAATATACCTGTTCGAAAAGTCCTTTAAATTGCTTTTTCAATTCCGCTGCTGAAAATTCTTCATTGTCATAAGCGCATCGGATGTTGTTGACCGTATTAACATCAGCAACTAACTTTCCACTGAAGTGTATTCTGGGCCAGCTTAAATAACCTGAAAATAATAGAAAAGCGTGAAAATATATAAATTCTTGCATGCTTAAGATCCTGATTCAATTTCGTATTGCAAGCCTATATTTTACTAATTTTCTAATTTTTTCGACTAGCTTTGAATAACTGGAAGATATTTAGTTCATGAAATTGCATAAATATATGAAGGATTTCCAAGCGAATTTAAACCAACAACAGTCGACTTTATTCAGTTTTTCAGGTGATATTATATAAAAATATTAATTCTATATTGTGTTTATTCGTTATATCAATACGAAGTAAGAAGCTTTCGCCATGAAATTCGAATTTGAAATAATTCCAAAAGTTGAACACATTAAAAAACGCAATAAAGATTGCAATTATAGCAGACGTCAGTATTTTTCTGCATATATCAACTATGACGAGTAAAGATAGGAAGGTCAAAAATAATAACTCACTTGGGCAAAATCTGAGAAAACAATGTTTTGATTCGTTTGTTTTCCCCGAACATAATTTGTTTCTTGTTAAACAGCTTCTTATTCTTTTCCTCATTCCTTCGCCACAAGATTTGCTGCATAATGACCAAGAACTCCACTGCGAATACTCTACATGTAACATTGAAAATAATTAATTGTTCCTTGTTTCATAAAACGAGATATAAAAATTATAGAAATTGGGTTTTTAGTTGTTATATAGTATTATTTAAACTATGATGAGGTATGTGGAGAAGAAGCTTAGGTCGAATGTACTTAGATATTTGGACTCCAAATCTACGAACTGGCCGTTTTGGGAAATTGTTGTCGTTGTAGTTGCTGACACAAAACTTGCTTTTTATTCTAACTACTAGGTTGTCTAGTTCTAGAAACTAGACCAATCGCTCTTGATTCTTTCAGTAAATAAAAATGGAAATGTATTTTGAAAAATAATACTTTTATTTGTGGTCAAAATTTTGCCGGGCTCCTTTTCAGATCAAATTAATCCAATTTTAATTTTTTTTTTAAATATATTGTCATATATGTAAATATATTGAGGCAGAAGCGCCACTGAATCGAGTCCACGAAATCTGGATAATGGTTTGCGGAGTGAGTCAATATGATATTCTCGTGACAAACACGCAAAGCATCACCATATACGCCATATATGAACGCCACATTGTTTGACAAAAGTTGCGGTGAGATATAACGTCAGTCAAATAATTATACAAGCCGTTCAAATGCAAGAAAAACACTGTCCGTTGTATTTCGGGCAAATTTAATTCAAATGTGTAAACTATGTTGTTAATATGGACGCTCTTCCTGGATAAGACGATTCGGCTAATTTGATTCTTATCTTAGTTTATATGTCACCAAATGGCCATATAAGGAGAAAACCATTCAAAGACGATTGGAACTATATATCCATCCGTATTTTCATTCGATCTGTATTCGTTGATAATTGTGAAGTATCCTACTTACGTGAACGCGTCTTTCTTGCAATCTTTGAAATATGAGTTGCCCATCCTGTTTGAACGTCCCATAGACACGCAATAATAACGAGTAGACTCAAACAAAACTGGCGCGCCATTTTACTTGTTCTTTGTTAATTAACTGTGAAAATTTACTAGATATCCAAGGTATTGTATGGTTATGTCTTTTAACCATTAGTAACCACCCAAGCATAGCTAGTAATAAAAATCAATACGTTCTGGCCTAATAATATCCTTGTCAACAGACCACTCATTCACTTGTTATCACCCATTCCTGTTTATTTTCAACAGCCACCTTAGTTTTCAATTAAAATCAATTACAGCCCAAATTCGAGTTAGAATTTTGCCTCATCTCTGCCAACTGATGCTTTTCAATCAAAATGCATGCTTTCTTCCATATGGCTATTCAAATATCCTAACGTGACATGATATTAGTCTGACTGAAAACAGCTGGCGTTCAATAATATTAATAGTCCTCACTAATAAACAATAACCAACACTAATGGATAGTATATCATGCCATTAATGTCAAGTTGAAAATTTCAATATACATTGGATACATTAACTAGAAAATATTAGTAACTCAGCCAAAGCGTGATAGTCAACATGTATGCTAGCTTTTGTAAAGATATTTATTGTATTGAGATACTACTATACAATGTGACGATTACCGTATTATTACGTTGCCTTTACAACTTTTTTTGCAGTAAGCTGACAAATTTGAGACAGGAAGGATCCACCATACACCATATCTATTGTTGGATGAATGATAATATCAAAGAGGATATCATTTTGACATATTAATGATCCAATATTTCTGTCATGAAGGGTGGATATACGGACTCTTTCACATCAATGGCTTCATTTCAAATAAGATTATCACCCTATTAATTTCAAAGGCCAAAAGTATACGAAAGACAAAGCAGTCTATGAAAGAAAGGAAAAAATGTGTCTTATTTTAGGCTAGGGCAAAGCCAAAACGTTTTGAACCCTATCAATATTCGCTAATAAAAGCAAAAATGCAAACACATGCTTGTCTGGAATATTTGATTATTATCATCTCAAATATGATCTTACATACTATTAATTTAAAAAGCAAAATGTATACGAACGATAGAGCAGTCTATGGAAGAAGGTGAAACATGTGTCTTATTTTAGGCTAGGGCAAAATAAATACGTTTTGAGTCCTATCATTCTTCACCCATAAAAGCAAAAACATGCTTGTCTGATTACTAGTCAACTTTGACTATAAATTAATTTTCGAAAGGTAGCTTGCTTCAGGTTCTTGAATAGTTGGATTACTTTTATGCAATGTATGACTTATTGTGGTTTTTGAGAACAGTATTTCTTCTAATGTACATCATAACCGGAAATTAGACTTCCTTGACTCATTCACATAAAAATATGATAGGCAAAACATTCGCCAAGAGCGCAAATCAAAATTGATATTGAAGGGGTTAATTTTCGTACATTCACCCAACTCCAACCTATATCTATAAACTAATACTCTTGCATATGACTATTTATTCCCACAAATTGATACCATCGAAAATATATTGAAAAAATAATTGTTAAATTTTAAAATAAATTAAAATGAATTTAAAGTCTGGAACAAATATGCCCCCAAAATTATCAAACTACGCAAATTTTTGAGCATCTTCCTGGAATAGTTCACGTCTCATTACAATATATAAACAAACGCTTATCGAACCATCGTATAATTAATAAATTAGAAATAAAAATTAAATAGTGGTATTACAATAAGATGAAATCTATGATCCTTCCAAAATGGGATGGATTTAGGAACTCGCCAATTAAAACAACAGACCCAGGAAAACGTCTTCGTAAACAACCGAATTTTTATTTCATAAAAGTCGTGTTCACATATTCTGATTAAAATGCTCTGGTTCGATACAGTGTTACCGAAATAAATTTAGTATGAATTTCTAATATTTTTTTCTTCACAATTTTTAATCTATAGTATAAACACAAACATTGAAATGAAAATGATTGTAATTGTTTGATGAATCAACTCGGTCTTTATTTATTTGAAAGTGATCATTTAATAATAAGCCTTGGCAAGTATTTGAAAATTTATTTAATACAAAATCTACATGTTTTAGGCACGAGTATTAGTATAGATAGTAAGATTATTTAGCCAACGGTAGCGAGTTCTCTGACCGTTCAAACTGCATTATAAGCGTAGTGGTAGTCCGGCTCTAAACGATTTTTCTCTAACGAACGACCATGTTGGACAACCGTTTTCCCCCGTCGTACCAAGCTCAATTGTTGTCGAATTGCCTGGAACACGCAAAGGAGTTCTTACTAATCGCTTACCAGTTATCGTCAAGTCATACATTAAGCTCATGCAATTCTTTATATTCGAAGGATTTCCGGCAAAGGTTTCTTCAATACAAAACAAAAGTCTAGTATATAAGAGATTAAATTGATGATGGAAGTTATACGCCTTTGTGCCTTTTCTATACTGACCATCGCTTGGATTTTTTAGTATTGGCCAAACACCATCATCAAAGAATGCAATTTTTTCACCTGCATAACAATACATTTCGCCCGTTTTTAACAGATTAGGACATGAAGAATGCTCTTTGGAAAAGTTCAGGCAATGCAAATCGTTCCATAAAGGTGGATTACTCAATTTCACGAGTTTTCTTCCATTTACTATTTCTTGAAAACGATAATAATGAGACAATTCCGACCCATGATCTTTTCCGCGTTTACTTCCATATAGCCTCGGTTCTGTGACAAAAGGAGAACAATCCGACCCTCCCTCTCCTTGATAAACAATTTCTACAATAGCTTCCAATGCTGTTCTCAAATTACTAACTTCAAATAAAGTAGGGCGAGTTGCAGTCAATTTTGAATCTTTGAATACTACATCATTTTCCGCTCTATTTATAGCGTTTGAATCTATTACTTGTAGTCTGTGGTGTACTCCACGATTTACCTCGTCATTTCCAGTTATTGAATGGTCGCCTTGTTGATACCAATGAGACCTATTCAGTTGTTTATTGTAAGCACCGGTGAATAATGTATTCATGGTATCACTATTTGTGAAATTTCCTTTCCGTTTCAACCTTTTAATATGAATACAAGCTTCAAGAGATGCCATCTTCAAAGCGATAATGGTGTAAAATTTTCCGATTGTTTTTCCGTTCGATTCTGTGACTTCTGTTAATTTTTGTGCAGCAAAATCACCCAAACTTTTCCATGCTCTTAACTCTGCTTCATTTGCATTGGATAGATTTAATGTTGAACCGTGTGTGGATGTATTCAAATTTGGCTCATTCTTTTCGATTCTGGAAATTTCTTTTAACAGTATTTTCATATTCATCGAGGTCATATGTGACGTGTCTTTGTTATCATGGGTACTTGGCAACAATTTCCAAATTTTAGCGATTAAATGCATCATCTGGTATAGAAAAAAACATCAACATATTTATTATCATCAGTATAACATATTTATTATTGATACCATACCACGCATGTTCGGTGTATAACTTAACCTACCTTTTTGCCTTCATTGTCTTGTGGTTTCTCAATTTCCGTGAATATGTCTCGAACTAAGCCAATGGAGAATGGCTCTAGTGAAACTAACACGTTTGGGTTGAGTTCATAGCTGTCACCAGATGCCAGATTATTTGGATAGTCTGGAAGTTTCGAAATGTCAGTCATGTTCACAATTCCTCCTACCTGTAGAATCAAGTATTTTGTGTTTTATTAAACACCAAATTCAAGTTTAGCAAGAAAAAATTGACCATTCGACTCAATATATGATACACAATATCATACTAACATTAATGAATTTATTGCTCTCCGAAACGAGTTTCGTAAGTCAACACATAAAATATATACACATAAAATTACATTTTATTACAACAAAAATAATACATTGAGCTAGATAAAGGTCGCAATGTACATGGTTGCATCTTCCTGTTAAGTATAATACTAGATAACGTAAAGTTCAATAACTAATTTAAAAATAAAAAATAATGAATAATATGCATTTAATATTCATTTTTAAGATACCAACCGCATTTAAAATGTTTCCAGCCAATGACATATGAAGCATTTCTTCGTTAAAAACAGATTTTAATATATCAGCAACTTCTTTGTTTCTTCCATATTCTGTTTTTAAACTCAACCATGCTGTGAAATATGGTGGTATCGTTGAAAGTTCCAACATGACAGCCTTGTGCAAAAGTCTTCTGACGTCTTTTAAATTTTTTTGTATGGACTTTTCGGTACACACTTTTTCTGTCAATAAAATGGATAGAGAAGTGAAAGTAAATTATTAATATTCAACAATAACAATAAAAATGGCAAACAAAATTATTTAAAATGTGGTATAGTTTCCTCTTTACAACATACCTTTTTCTTTTGAAAACGTTGTCGTTCTTTTCATTCCACATTTCATCCAATTCCAAATTAATTTTCTTTTTCCCGAAGAAAGATCCCGTGTTGTTGGCATGTACCTAAGAATTAAATAGAAAAATGCACATTTATGCGCCAATATTACTTCATCTTAAAATAATAGTTGTTAGTTTGCTTTAGTGCATGTTTGAACATGGAAACAACTGTGTTTTAGTTTTCTAATAAAATAATTTTATATTTATATATAGGTTATAATTTTCACTATTTCAAATTCACTATTTTTATCCATTATTTTTGTAAATTGCATCTGTCAGCAAAACGAGTTTCTGGCGCTCACCTCGCGTCGTAAAAGTCAGTTTCAAATAAGGCAACTTTCAACATTTTTGATTTTTTCACAACACTGTCGTATGAATGCAAATCGATGATTCCATTCTTCCACATTGCAGGATATAAATTATAATACTGGATAAATATATCTGTTTAATTAAAAAATATAGGATTTAGTACT
This sequence comes from Styela clava, assembly GCF_964204865.1. NCBI lineage: Eukaryota > Metazoa > Chordata > Ascidiacea > Stolidobranchia > Styelidae > Styela > Styela clava. The sequence continues at coordinate 8,179,866 of NC_135259.1, read as the reverse complement.
TTCCTATTTATTTATTCTTGGGAAATGAATGTTGATAACATGGTGTAGTCTTGCAGCGGATCACAGTTTCTCCTTCGTTTGTCAGCCCAGGGAATAGATGACGAGTTAAATTACGGCCCGCGGGCGGGACTCATCCAACCGAATGGTTTCATCCGGCCCGCTTTTGTCTGCTAAAGTTACGATTATAGTTTTCATAAATATGAATTTAGGTTGAAATTATTGAAAAAAACAATATTATAATGACCCTGATTGTTACATTTTGCTTTTTATTAATATATAAATATAAACGTTACCCCCAGCTGTTGGACTAGCTTTAATTAATAAACTGTTTTTATTCTTGTTTAACATATTAAGTTTAAGCCTCCGGCCCATTAACCAAGTCTGTTATCTGTAACTGGCCCACTCAGAAAAGTGGCCAATGTTGATCGACCACGCTTACATGACAAACCCGCGACGGCGACTGGTCCGACAGGATTACAATAAGAAGATAATGATTGCGTTGTAAATCATTCACCCAAATAATCGGTAAAGTGAAACACATCGCGCGACATTACCTTTAATGTCGTTCCAACTCGGGCATGTCTTCTCCTTTACAGAGTTATAAATATGGACTGCTGGTGAGAAGGTCATTGTATTAGAGTCTGCTTTATGCTCGTCGCTGGGGTATCTTGCACCAACGCCTGCGTCAGCAAAAGTAATTATTCCCCTTTTTGATTTATACCTACAATACCAATAATGTCATGATAAAATGTATAATGATATATATATATGACAAAACGTTGCTCGGACGTATAGGCAAGATATTTATATGTTTGAGATGCAATAAAATTTAGAATGGTAGTTTTATGAGGTATCACAAATGATAAATCTATTTTGCTTCATGTTCAAATTAATATAAATTAAGGACTTTGTTTGAACGAAATCATTTATTTTCAGTTAAGCGAAGTATATATTTTATTTATCTCAAGGTGAAATATTAGGATTTGAGAGTATATAAAAAAAAACATTTAAAGTAAATGACATATTTTAAAAAATCTTCACCTGACAAACAGTTCCAATGGATATATTTGTCCGTCCAAGCCACATCCACGAATGTTACCTGGATCTTTGAGAGCTGTCAATGTCATTTTTATTTCACCATTTTTGTCTGTGAGTGAATTATTACGATCTCCTGGTTTAATATGCAATGCATCATCAGGGATGCCTAAAGATCTGAAAAATATAAGAAATCGAAAATCGATTCACGAGTACTGAAGTACATGTCTTCATCTCAAGAACAAAAAATTTGATAGAAGAAAGTTTTTCTGCTAAATGAAATACAAGACCAAAAAAACGTTTTGTATATCTGTCCACACCCGGGAATGACCGCTATTCGTCGATATAAACGATCAAACGCTATAATACAGTACGTCCGCCTGAACGTTTTATGCGCTGAAATATTGGTTTTCAAAGTGCTCCATACGGGGCCTCAGTGCTTCGTGATAAAAACCTAGAGCTTCGCGAGCTATTTGTTTACTTATTAAAATACTTACTTGGCTGATTTTTATTTTTTATTTTTATAAAATTATTGTGGAACTCCGTGAATAATAGTAAACCTCATCACGGGCTCCATAATACCAAGTTTGAGAACCCTTGCGACAGAAGATCATAAATCTAAGAAAATACGTGCTTGTTGTATATATGAATTATATGTATAAAATGTCAGATTAGTAAGCTATAAATTTAGTCCAAATCTATCTCTATTTTTGATTCGACTAGGACAGTTGGCAAACTTTATGTACTGCGGGTCAAATATACAACTTTCCAGTAGCGGGCTAGCGGCATAGATTTACGCTAACGAACAATCACCGCATTAAACTTCAAATTATGGCGCACTATGGCTGTGCTAAAAGCCACAATGCGACGTGTATGCTGCTCATAGCAATATGTGCATCCGAACGTGCACATTACACGTATTGCTCTGTCGCACAGATGAACAGTGGCGCAGTCCCAGCTCTGGGTCAAATTTCGTATTTGCAATGACACGTTTTGTAATGTCGTTTACCATTAAATTCTTTGATAACTGTGATGCTGACTTGGAACATTAAGAAAACTGGTTTTGAAATGCGCAAGGAAGAAAATTTTATTTTCGTTCAACTACACGTTCAACCTTCGTCGCAAACTTTCCTTCGTTTACCAGACATTTTTAAATTTCGAAAATTAAAATAAACCTAACTTATAAATACAACAACGATGAGACTTTCATCAAGTGAACTACATACAACTGACGCTACTTACTACGAAACAAGCGCCATACACCAGCACTTGTTACCACATAAATCCACGTGGAGACAATAAATGAAAGTGATGGAGTAAAATAAATGAAAAACTTCAATCAAAACTTTATAACATCAGACATACACGTTTATTCGATAATATATAAATGGTGTGGATTTTCGTATACTGTTGAAGGTATGAAAAACTGCAAAAAGAATTTACGTAGCATTCATCATTTTTACCTGTTACACGAAGGTCTCCCGCAATCCGCATTTGATAGAAAATTCTTGACTTTGAAAATATTAAACTGAGCATTTTTGACAGGCTTCCCGAAAGATGATACAAATCCTTTGAGTACGTGATTTTCTCCTGGATTGAGTCGAACGATCGAGTTACTTTTTAAACCAATGACAATTCCTTTTGGATTTTCTTTCATGTACGTTGACACTCTCCTGAAAAAGTTGGTATAATCTGACAATTTGCCAAATTGTGCGTGTTTCAAAATGCCCATTTGTTAGTGGCTTACATCGTTTTCGCAACTTGTAATAACAATTTATAGAAATATATTTTACTGCGGGCCACGCAACAAGGTGACAGCGCTCAGATATATCGTTTTGGCATTCTGTCAATCTTTTAGATTGATGAGGTGGCAATCAAGAATGCCAATTCATCGTCAATATTGTTGCGGTAATATTGAACTGAGGTAAAATATATATATACCTATAACTGAAAATATCAACAATTTGCATGTTGAACATTTTCAACTGTAAACAATCACTTCATAATAGTTGCAATTTGTTATATAGAATAGAAATAATGTCCATGAAATTAAATTGTGTTGGAAAATCTTTTTGTTTCATACTTTAAAAAAAAATTGCAATACCCGTCTGGTAGTGTTTGCAGTACAACCAGTCTATGGTTTCGAAGAAGTCGTCGAGTTGTTGCATCAAGGTGTTTGATACTTATGTCCATGATTCCTCCATATGTATTGTACCAAGAACCATCATTCCCTATACGTCGAGATATTTCTCCATCAGTTGTTATCCATCTCGATGCAAGCTTACTATCGTGTCTACTTTTAGTGCACATCGTCAAGTCGTCAAATAAAAAATATCTGCAATCATATTAAAAACGTAAAAAAAGATATCAATTATGACAGACTGATATAATATATATAGATAATTGACAATATCAAAGGCAATGAAAAAATAGTGGGTCGTGTAACTTTTTAAACATTTTCTAATTTTCAACGTGTGAACATTGAGAGATATACTGACTAATATTAAATTTCATAAATTCTGTTTGATAAGTTACAACAAAACATAACAAATTTTATATAGATAAAATAAGAATTCTTCATCAAAACGAAGTGCGAATGGATAAAACTGAACTGATAGAGATATAGTGAGCTTATTTATTGAACCTGTGAATCGTTTTGTTGTTATAGTGTTGATGTTGTTTTAGTTATTGGTATTAGTATATTTCATGTTGCTGTTATTGTTGTTAGGAAAAAAAAAACTTTCTCTTTAACTACTGAACCAATTGCATTGAAATTTTTCAGTGTTTAAAGATATTTATTGTCGCTAGAATGCTATTACTTTAAGATATTTCCAAAATTTTCGTTGACTCCATGGGATTCGTTTTTTACTTCTACAAATTACTTGTAGGCGATTCCGCGACGCATGTCAGCGGCTCTCGTGCTCAGCCAAAGTCGGAATTTGTTTATGGGGATCATTTGTATTTCAACTCACGTTGAACCTGGAAGCATGAATAATCGTCACAGGACATAAAAAATTTAGGACAGTCCAAGTACCGTTAGCGGTAGCCTGACACAGGTACTGGTAAGTTACCGTAGCTGTTTCACAATTCCAGCTTCGTTTAGGAATTGCTGGTAAAATATTCCATTTCGGCTTTCGTGCCCATATATTTGAGCATATCTCTCCCCGGTTTTATTTTATTCAGCACTCGGTTTCAAATATTTATTCTTCATTTGGCATATAAACGTCATACCTGCAAAATGTTTTTCTAGTCATTAAAATCGCCAAATCCAATTTTCCCGTATCACTCGCTGAAAAACTTTCATCCTGTCTACCGATAATTGATAATGACAAATCTATCGTTAACGTGTACATAGTGGAGTGCACATAGAAAGGAGCGAAACCACTGATACTTCTTGAAGGATAAATTGTACGCGTTGCTGTGGTTTGTAAGGGATCATCATGTGACGTTAATCCTGTAATAAAATTGTGAATTTAAAGTTTGTGGTATTTATCACATTCTGTGTTTTCGAGCACCAAAAATCTTCGCTAGACGGCGCTAGCTACATTCATACCAGGGCAAAGTGACGCTCTAATTCATGAATTAAGCCCAAATGGCATCATATGTCAGAAGATATAACCTTGTTGTCGAATTTGCTGTTTAGGAAAGTAATCATATGGACATCTGAAGCAAGCTTTAAATAAATCGTTTACTAAACAGATCAACTTTCATAGTACTTTACTTTGTTTGTCCGAAGATATGAACTTAGTAGGATTGAGGATTTTAGTACTGTTCAATACACAAATTGAGCCTGCTGAAATTGAAACTTGATGCTCAACAAAAGTAGTAGAGGTAATTTGACTAGATGATGATAGTTATTTGACTTTCTCTCTTGAATAAAATGCGTCGTATTTTATTTTTTTCAATCTCTATATTGAAAGCAAAAATAAAAAGAGTATCAAATAAATGTCTTATAAAGCAAATGTAGCGCCACATGCATAACGAATGTAACGACTGTACACAATAACAGCGACGAGAAAAATGTACTTATTTTATTCATAATGGATTTTAATTATTAATAATGCATAAAAACTTTTTCAATAATACCTATAGTTCCCGATATTCTGCCTTCGAGAGATATTTGGTTGTATAAATCGTATACGAAAGTCATGGATAATTCTGAAGCATTTTTGAATAATCTCTCATAATGATGATCATACCATGTCACATTCACAAGCTTGCTGAAGTATGAAAGAGAATTTTATTTTAGATAAATTATCACTAGATAAAGCATCACATTTGAAATATTTAAATAATCGTCACGAAGGGTACATTGAGATAGTTCCGGTAAATTGTTGCTGCTGTTGTTGTTGGATAATTGTTGTTGTTGATAAACAATCGCTTTTCTCCAGCAAAATTATAAAAAAAAACAGTCATCTCCAATCTTCCGGTACTTAAAGTTGATTTCGCCCAAATTTCCCCCAAGTACCATGGGGCTTAAAATTTCCTCCAAATTGTTGTTGCTAGAACGTGGCATTGCGTCAGACCAATCCGATATTCTTAGGGCAACGTCCGTGCTCATTGCCCAGTTGCCGTCTTACCGATGCCGACGCAATATCTACGACGATGCGACTTAATTTCAGTCTAGAATGATTGCCGCAGAGGTTACCGGTACGGTATTCAGTCATCAAATGTTCAAGTGATATTCATATATTTCATAAATCATTTTATATAGTCATATATTTTGCGCATTGTTCTACTGTTTGTTTCTAGTTTAAACTATCACAATTTTGTTCATATACCATCATCAAAAATGCAATGCGTAGTATTAGGTAAACGACTACCTGCGAAATTTTATCAAAATTGTGGTATATACCTTTTGTATCGTGACATTGCAGCAATTGCAAATCCTACAGTTTTGTCTGTGACTTTTGCAAGTCTTCCTGTGGGAGCAGGTGGAGATGAATACAAGTAAGCCCCCTGTAATATTCCTGGTATCGATACTTTTAATCCAAAAATTCCAGGCGAATATTGAAAATCTACATTTAAATCGATCATTACTGCTCGAGTTGTCTCTAAAATCAAAATACATATACAAAATACAACTTGGTAAAAATTAGTGTGATGTAATATGTTTTGGAGTTATCTAAAATATTGACACTAGTGGACGCGAAAGCATGGTTGTTTTAGTACGATTTTTAGATCTTCCTCGGATAGGTACTCGTAGCTCTCATTAGAACAATTAGTTATAAAAATAACAAAATCGTATTTAACTGGGTACAATCAATAACCTTTATTTTACACATGAGATAATTATATTAATATTATGTTTTTGGGTGTTTTGATATATTTTCTTGCAAAATGTCGATAAATCTCAAAATGTCGATAAATCTTATCAAGTATTTATATATCACCTATGACCTGTGATCCAACTATTGGATCATTTGTTGAACAGTTTTGGGGTGATGTACAAAGTGACGTCACAAACGTATCTTGGAAATAAATTTGATTGGTTCCGTCGGCATTCCAGCAGTTTGTTCTAAACTTATACTGTGTATGTGTTCCAGTCTGTAGATTGAATAGTTCTTATATATATAAATCAGACATTTTTTTTATTTACATGTTTTTGTCGATAAATGACAATTTCTTAGCTATTGTTGTTAAATGAACCTTATAAATCGTTTCTCGTGGGATCTGGTTTAGAATTAGACCCCACTTCCCACCAAGATATTCAAATTTGCTTTTACATTTCACTCGTTTGACGACATGTAAGATTTCAATTTACGCCTATGAAACCTTGATGTACGGCCATGTGTGATGTCATTTTTACTTGGAAGTTTTTATACAAAAATATACTGTTTTGATTGATATTCGTATGACTAACAAATTGATAACCACCTTGCATGGTAATGTACATATTGTATAATTTATCTATATTTATGCTTCATGTACACCGCCTGCATTCTTTTCTTGTATGCGTGTATGAGAGAAATAAATGATGGAACAACTATGGTATTTCCTATTAACGTATGCTCGCCTGAACTTTGAATGTATACAATACGTAACATAAGATTTACAAGTTCATTTGTTTTAAATACCTCTCTTCTTAATGCTATATACGAATTTTTCAATTCAGCCGGTGAAAATTCTTCATTCTCATAAGCACAACGGACGTTGTTGGCCGTGGCAACATCCGCTACCAACTTCCCGCTAAAGTGGATTCTGGGCCAGGTTAAGAAACCTAAAAACAAGTCGTTGCAAAAGATTCTGTCAGAATAGGTCACACTTCTGGTTATTGATATGACGTTAAGCATTCATGCGACAAAGAGTTCAATCGTTTAGATTTTCCGTCTTATTGAAAAATGAACAACTAACCAAATTAAAGATGCACTCGAGATTATATAGGGCTTTTTATATATAACAAAAATAATTTTCATGTAGGTATTAATATCACAATAAAAACATTCAAAAGTCATCAACTTCAGAACCAAAATCCCGAAATGGTTTTTAACGTACTTGGACAAAATGAAACAAAGCAATGCTTTGATTCGTGTGTAGAATCACAAAATATCTTGTTTTGTGTTAGACATTTCCTTGTTCTTGTTCTCACGCCTTCTCCACAAGATATACTACAAGATGACCACGAACTCCATTGTGTATATCCTGTAATAGGAATTTAGTTATTACTTAATTTGCTTCTATCTGAACGCGATATGAGCGTAAATGTATACTGAATTGAAAAAAAAATATATTTTAGAAAGTTTTAACATGGCAACGAACGATTTCAATTATTTGCAAATAGCAAAATTCGAAATCTTGAGTAGCAAGCTTCAGATGAAGAAAGATTATCTTTATCAAATAGACTGAATAAATTGCTAAATTCTAGCATGATGCAAGGGAACAGAGCGGAGTAAAACTAAACGAGGCATATTAATTTATATCAATCTATTCTTAGACAAAGATACTCAAGATAATTGCAGTTACAACTCTATATATCGTTAACTTTCTATTCAATATAATATAATTCTATTTAATTCATATTCATTACGCGACAAACATACAAAATAAATAATTTCGTTTTTCATATAACTTACCGCAATCTAGACTCCTAGCAAATTTGGAATGATATATCCCCCGCTCTCCATCACTCTTCCATATGATAACAAGCATAGCTAAGGTGACAAGTCGCATCATATCAGATAATCACTGTTGGAAATGACGTAATTCTATTGTTAGCATATCTTATAGGTGTATCTTAATCTGTATTCTAAATTCTAAACCAGATTTAATGGCCTAATATTTGGTACCAACGTATTGAATCAAATTACGCAGGCTATATGGCTGGGAAATTTAAAAAACGATCGTTGATAAAAACCGGATGCACCACAGCTTATTTAGCAGTTTTTAAATATGTTCAAAAATGCAATACTGCTGAATTCACCATACCCCTAATACGTGATACTCGCTTTACATCGGAAATGAGTTTCATGCAATATATTTTCGCGCTCTATCAAATATTAGAACAATGCCATACAGGCCGATAAACGATATTTTTACAGTGTTCAAATTTTTTTTACAGTATATATATATCATTACCAAGAATTTTAGATTATAATCACTAATCTTTGTTCAAATTCCATTTATATTGGAAATGAAACAAGATTGTACTTGCGAATATTACGATATCAGTACAGCACGATCTTCAATTTTCCACATTCTTGATAATACTCTCCCGCTAGTATCTTTTCAAGAAAATGAATAATACTTATGGCCACAAGGTCATGGATCAAGCCAGTAATCCGGTCAATTTTTGAGTATTGAGTCGGGCATCCTGTGGTTCGAAGGAGTTGACCCATGGGTAATCACTTCAGAATAAAACGCACAAAATTTCAGTGCGCTTTGCCGCGTGGTATTTCACCATTATTGTGCGTCCAAAATTCCAAACCAAAATTATATTTATGAAACAGAGTGAATAATCAGGGTTCTGCAAACGGGTTCATCGGTTTAGAAACGGTTTTAAGACCACTGGCATACAAGTTTTATTTTTCCTTGAGTGCCGCTTTCAAATAAACTCGGTCTTTACAAAGATCCCATCAACGGTCGATTGTGATCACGACCTGCCTTTTCCGATGACACATTTTGTGAAATCTCGTTACATTGTGCCATATGGCATTAAAACTAATTCGGTATACGAGAGTGGGGTATATGTATACAAAAATTCAATATTGTAATGCATGCCACTGAAATTCTGGTATTCAGCTATTAGTAATTATGTCGCAATTAGGATAGATTTTGTGAATGCGATGACTGGTGACAGTGAACACACTCGTTCAAAGCATTGCCGCTTTCAGTTAATTAGTGAGCATGTCATGCCTAACTCTTATCAGAACGCAGGCAATAAATGACTTATATCCTCGCAGTATTTATAAATATATCAACGCTATACGAAATTTTGTCTACAATCGTTTCAATGTTGTCCATAAGTTCCAAACCGTTGTGAGAGCACCTTACCATATGGATTCAACAATTTGTAATAGCGAAACTACAAGCCTAAAGTTGTGATAAATGTTAATAGGCAACTCATAAAACGTCACATAAAACGTTTTGATTTTGGCGCTCTTCAAGTTTTGAAGTTATGGGCTTAATTTCGAAAACTTGAAATCGATAGAAAATTTTAGTTTTCTTTTAAATCTCTGACAACTGAAAATCCCAATAGCAATCTACATAATATAATATTATCAAGTTCTAAGCCCTAATTATGCGATGATGTATCTCATAAAAGACTACACTGTTTAGGCCGAGATCTCCTGCAAAAATTATTCGTCGGGATAGTCTCATTCTAAACAGGTAGCGATAATGCTGTCATATCAGATCACTCTTATTGACCATTCACTTATTCTGATTTCAATTGTACCATACTAAACCATAATTAGGATAATTCATAACCTTTCGCCAAGTCTAAGACTATAAACATATGACAGAACCACGCATACCACGGATTCTGTTCCAACGCACAGAAACTGAAAGCGTGTTTAAAAACAGCTGTATTTGTGTGTAATTAAATTGTAGTTAGTATGAATGATATACTAGTAATTTATATTCCTAACGTCAGGGAATATCGATAAACCATATGGCAGATAAAGTATATGTAATTAGATCGTACGGAAATCTACCGTAGTTATTGGTATTTTATCGGAACTATCCAATCACATATCACATTAACGTATAGGTACTATTACTAAAACTATTAATAGCTCATATGAACATATACATATACCAAACCTGTTGGTGATGTAATATCTATTACGGTATATACATTTACACTCTACTAAGATGACTTCTGGAACTGTTTCCTTGCTTCTAGTTGGTATTTAATATTTAGACTGAAATATATAATATTGAACTTCAGAAATTCGTGAGATAAATATAAGTATGATGTAGAAATCGTTCTTATTACACATACTCCCAGAAACTCAAAACGCATCCACAATGTTACGTCGACACCACAGTTAATTCCATTTTATACATTGTTGATAATGTAAATAGAAGTATCCGGTGGTATAAGGTTGAATATCATTTGTTATTACAACTGATTGCACGACATTGCCAATATGCAAACTGGCAATACCAAATCTAATAAGGTAAAATTAAAATTTCATGAGGTTTGATAAACGTATTTGATCTTGGTATATTCATTAGTAGTATATTAGTATGGTCTTTGTATATGCCTTTCGAAAATAAGAAATGACATACGGAAGAAACTACTCGTGGTTGATCTCGAGTGTATTTATCACTTGGTAACAAACATATCCGAGTGAAAATCTCTACATGCCGAAATGTTGACGAAATTGCGCATATGTGGAAATAGAAATAACTCATATAATACATCTGCTGTGGCCGATCTCGTGTGCAAAGTTTGTACAGCGAATGCGACTGGGCGGTCGAGGTGGTTGCGCATTCCTTTAAAATACCCCATAATAACTTTTCTTGTAGCGTAATAATATTCAATCCATGACAACTACGTAGATTGAAACAGTCTTTCAATTTTAATCTAATTGTGCTCGACGTAACACGGCAATCTGTAGACATAATAATTTGAGATAAACTGCCTGATCATTACTTATCGATTTTAATCGGTAAGTATGTTGATAGGTATTTGTCTGTCTGTCTGTTAGATGCACGCGATATCTCACGAAAGCGAGAATGAATCTGCTCCAGATTTTGCATGTGCATTCATTATATGTCGTACTAGAGGCCTATTGATGGATAAATTATGTCGTATAATTAGCTAGTTATTAATTAATTAGTGGTGGGACACAAGGTGTCACTATGGAGTAAGAGCGCTGTTTTGGGGATCCCCTAATTCTCGATCGATAAGTCTTCGGTCTCTGACCGATATTCTCGTATTTAGTTTTAATGCATATTTGTGCGCTCTTGCGAATTCGTCATCGCCACTATAAAAATCCCAAGATCTGCTATAAAATCACGGAATATACAATTTAATTAAGGGCAATAAATATACATATAAATGTATATATATCAAACATACATATTCATCCTTTCGAAATCTCCAGAAACGAAACGTGTTGCTTCATTAATTTAATAGTGATCAATTCAATCTGCGATTGCGACGATACAAATAGTATCTCTGGTCCAAAATACCAACACAATCCGTGGACATAAACATGTACGATTATATGTTGCTTTGACTCGTATTTTTGCAAATAAAAAAACATATCTGAGCTGTTGCTGCAACACTTATTGCGCTCCATCGCAATGCTGTAACTCATTATTTTCAGGATATCACCCTAAGAAAAAACCTTAAGTCAGCGACAATATCCCACAGAGTAAAATTTATTTCAAAAAATGAATTAAATATACTTTACATTAATTAGTTGTAGAACACAAAATGTTTTTGCGATTTGCAATGTCAAAAATCATCTTTGATTTGTTAATAGTCCAGCGGATAAGACCTCGAATATGATAGAATTGTGCACTTTTGGATGCAAGCATGAAACTTGGCGCACATGTACAGTAGCATCTTCTGATTAATTTTGGATATGGTGCCATCCAAGAAAATACCTCGTTGTCATGGAAACGAGGCATCACCCGTATTGCTATCCGAGTGTAAGAGACATTACTTCAGGAAAGGATATTTTCAAGTTAAGTAAACCGATGTGTATTTAAGAAGTAAGGAATATGATAAATAGTGCATTTTGACAATTGCCTTTGATAAAAGAACACCTGGTTACCATGGAAACGAGGTATCGTTATCGACCAAACACGATTATTAGTCGCACAACCTGAACGATAACCGGAACACAAATACTATGTTCATGATGTGCGCCACCTTGGTGTACATACTTCTGGAGCTCCCCCATCCCTACTATTTGATGGACATACTTTCTCAGTGCATGCATATTATAGTTTATCAACATGATATCCCAGCAAAACTACGCTTTGAAAAATTACCGTGTTCTCATGCATCGACTGCACCGAATTAGCAATAAATTTCCATAATCAATTGTAAATCTTTTGTTTATTGAATAAACAGATTGGTACTGATTTCACCTCGCTTGTTACAAACTTGGCTTTGTTTTAGAGCAATTCCTATTGTGTTCGACACGAGCGGGAAGTATTCCTGTTATTGTCATGAATCACAAATTAAGCTACATTCACTTGTAATGTAAATGTAATTCCTTTTTGTGCGCAATCAACTTCCATTGTCAATGGTATATTTTCAACTCATAGCCACATAAAGCTGGTGAAAATATAAAATATATATCTCATAACTGACGGATTATTGTTATCTTGGAGCTACCATATCGTCATCCTATATATTAATAAAGATAAATCCATTCTCATAACTCGGGCACGTCGTATCTCAGCCAGATAATCTTTGGAAGACGGAAAACTTGCTGTACATTTCAGCTCAAACTCGGATGAAACCAATGATTCTTGTTATCTAGATCTAACGTCGGCTTATGTTAGTGCTACATGAAAAAAACAAATAGAAAAACGATTGAAATAATTATATTTTCCAAAAATATATTTCACAAAGACTCCCCAATAACTAGTGGGAGCAATTTTACTATTTAGATATATACTTCAAACAAAGCACTTATAATGCATGAAATATATTGCCTAATTAAATTCGATTCTTGAAACAAACTTTTAGGTACATTCTACTCTTCCATATATTGCCGTTGGCTATCTGTGTCGTGTGAAAATAGTAAATATCTATATTGCCCTTCTAATATTCAGAATTCAATTAACAATAAACATTAAATACTACTTTCCTCTCAATAATCGTGTGCACTAAGCTCCAAGAAACCTCAATATTTTCACTACATTTTATAAGACTGCAATTCCATTGAGTACCAGGCAACACACTGTTTTATATCTGTCACAATGATTATAATCGCGGTGCTCAGGAAATGTGACATTGTTATTTAATTAACGGTAATAAATTCGGCGGATCGATATAATAAATAGCGGTTTAAGACCATAATATGTATGGAATAATATTATGTGTACAAGGATTGAGATTAGATTATGGGAATCAATTTTTATGGCTTATATCTTGCAGGTTGGTGGACCGAAATAAGAAAAGGGAAATGTTTTCTACTCGGCGTAGATTATCTTACCCCAGCAGGTGTGGGAAATCACTCTCCTGAGGGGGTCCAGTTACAGATAATAGACTTAGTTAGTGGGCTATGAAGTGAAGTGAGCTTTATAACCGTATCTGCTGCCCTGATTTTAAACTCTTGTGTCGAAAATTGTTGGCGAAAGTCATTATGTATCGTTCAAAAACAGGTCTCGTAATGTTATATTCTTCGAACACCGGAAACCCAAATTAAGCAAGCAGTTGAATGTTGTCTTTGAAAAATACGTCTCTCCATTTCTTGTTAAAAAATGTCATTCGGAATCCACATTGCGTTTCCCACTCATACTGATGGATTTGTTACAGTGGCTGGCAAATTACGATAGCTGCAGAGAGAATGTTGGTAGAAAATTAAGTCCAAACCTAGACTGAGGATTAAATAATAAACAGCATCATGTAGCAATGGGGTCATCTTGGATGAGTTTTAGGTATAGGTGGCTGGTTTTCGACATTATTTACAGGTGCAGATAATACACGTCTATATCTTAGCCGACGCTCGTTAGATTCAACGCAAATTTATATCCATAAAAACTACATATACTGTAGTCGTAAATTCTACAGGTACAAGTGGGCCGGATAAAATACTTCGGCAAGCTGGATCCTGCCCGTGGGCTGTATTTTGCCCACCCTGTCCTAGTAGTACACCGTGGTACTTAAATCAATCGGACATCTATCAATTATTGAAAACGAAGTGTACATATGGATCGTTTTGTTATTATTTTGTTCTTGCACCAAGGTTGCGCACAACATGAACATAGTAATTGTGTTTCGGTTAGGGTTCAGGTTGTGCGAGCAATAATGTTTGGTCGATAACGATACCTCGTTTTCATGGTAACCAGGTATTCTGTTATCACGGGCAATTGTCAAAATGCACTTCTGGTCATATTCTTTACTTCTTAAATACACACCGGTTTACTTATCTTGAAAATATCTTTTCCTAAATAATGTTTCTTTCACTTTAATAGCAATACGGATGATGCCTCGTTTCCTTGGAAACGGGGTATTTTCTTGGATGGCACCATATCCAAAATTTATCAGGGGATGCTACTGTACATGTGTGCCAAATTTCATACTTGCATCCAAAAGTGCATGATTTTACCTCTTATCCGCTGGACAATAAGGGCCATCCTAAATAAAACTTAAATGGTGTTTTCCGTTTTTTAGTTTTATATAATGCCGCTTTATATTCAAGAAAATATTGGTCACGTATTCACTTCTTTGTTTATCTTAGCATCTCGTCATACATGATTATGTAATAATTCGTTTCTCGCAAGTGCCATGGTTGTTTGAGAACGATAAAGTAATTATCATGTCCTCGTGGCACAAAACATATGTTGAGGGAAATTTGTGATTAAGCAGAATAAATGCTGACATAAAACATGTTCACGGCTTAAATAAGAGATCACGCTGACAAAAACAATTGACGATTTTCACCAATTGCAATCCCACGTGTATCGGTAATAACCGTTCACTTGTGATGTTCACACAAATGCGACAACTTTAAATATAATATTCACAGCGTTGAAATTCCAGATTCACACTGCGAGAACGCCGATTCCTTTGAACCAGGGTCGTCCAACCCGTGGACCGCGGAAGCATTTCGAGTGGCCCACGCTGTATTATTCCGAATCGAATAAAAACAATTGAGTAAAACTATTTTTCGAGAGATGTAGTATACAAAGATGTGACGCAAATTATTTGTTTATTTCCTTAACTGCTCTCTGTCAGCCCTTTCAAACGAGGCATGACTGCCATTTTGAATCGAAACCAACTAGGAAGAGATATCGATACATAACGGTGCCATAGTCGCTTACACACTTGGACTTTTGGTATATGACGTTATCTCAAAACAATCGAAGCCATTCTCAAATTGAGAATTCGTTAAGTATTGTAAATAATAATGTGTGTTGTTCGGGTTTCCAATGTTTTACGTCCCGAAATAAAAGAGGTGTTTGCAAAAATAGCCTGTCAAGACAGACCAGACTCGTCATGTTGAGAGCTTGGGAACTCTATAGCGAAAACTTTAATTGTATTCCTTGGCGCTTGACGAAAGCACTGACATCAAGGTTACTGATCAGTTGGCCATCTTCTGCCGGGGAGTCAATGATGATTTTGAAATTACCGAAAAGCTCGCAGCCATGATCCATCCTTAACGTAGTCTGCGTCAAGTTTTTATGAAATCTTTTGTAAATTATATTTACGAGATTCCGCTATTGCGTTTGTGAGAACCAAATTTTAAAGAAACTTCTATTTGACAGAGTCTGTCATTTCTCGAGGCAATTGGCTAAGCAGAATAATATGTTGAAATAAATAAATTGTACTAAGTGCATTTTACAGGCTATTGTTTTCGTTTATAGCATACTGTTCATTTTACTGAATAAAATTTTTTGGCAATGCATATTTTTAACCGCCTGTCAACTAGTACTATTTTATTCAATATATTATATACAAATTTGAGATTAATTAAATGTTTCACACGTTGTGTGCATATTGCTTAACTGCCACACGCCCCAGTAATCACGCCTCTGCTGTATTCCTTGCATGAGTTTTTAGTGATATTTATTAATATTTTGGAATAATAATGAAGTATAACTTAATTTTCTGGCATACCTCAAAAAGTATATTTTTTTTGCTCTGTTTTGAAAAAATTATGGTATTCAGATATATATCAGTTTTCTGCCAAAAAATAGTTCATATCATAATATCCGCTTTGCAATTTTTGATATATAAATCTCATTCACTGTTGGTGCATTTGGACAGTATATATTGCAAATATATGTAAGTCGTTTTATGAAAATATATCGCAATATATACCAGTAGTTTGTAAACTTGAATTGTATTTTAGAAGAGAATTGAGTTTGGAAAAAAAAAAATTTTGTGTCCAATGACGCAATAAGAAAAAAGAGTTCCATGTCAGTGTACACAATTTTCATATGTTTTCAACAGTTAACAAAATATATTTAATATGCTATCAAAATTCGTGGCATGTTTCTTTATCTTCATGCCCATGTAAAGTAAAGCAGATGATTCTTTTTCCCTCACGTCGACGTATTTCATAACTCATTGACCGAATCATGGTGCAACTGTTTAAAAGTATAATAATAATATTAAGAGTTTTAATGCTTGTCATACATAAACACAGAAATTATTCACCTCAACAATAAATTGCGCTTTCTAACTGAAACATAAATAAACAAAAATGAAGGGTTGTGATTGTTGTGTATTTGGCTATAAAAATAAATGAACAAACAACTTACTTTTTTTGTAGACTACCAGTCTTATCTTTGAAAAAATTACATTTCCATCTTCCTCCGGTGAACTTGCTTCCACCACCAGACAAATTAGGGCGGCGAGCAAACCACGTGATATATCTTTCATTGCTGTTGCCAGGTTTTATATCTCGGAAGCATGACCAAGAATAAATTTTCTTTTGCAAAACCACCCAGCAATTGTTGCCCTTGCATTTTAATTTACGAGAATAAAAATATTTTATTTCACATTCATGGCGTCGATCATCTCCCAGTTTATCGAGTCTTATTCTTTTTGTTTCAGTCCGTTTCGTTTCATCGTCTTGTGCCTAGGTCAAATAAAAAAAAAAAAAAAAACTGGATAAAAGGAAGAAAAAATCCACTGTCTTATATAGTATAAGAATTAAAATCAATCAATCAGTCTCGAGTACTATGAATTAATTAGTCATAGTTCACTTCTGCGGATTATGCTGAAATACATTATAACTCAACTATGTGAATTTTCCGGTCCTAGTTTTCCTTGTTTTTGAAATTCCACGATATTGGCTTTAAATTGCAAAAGACGTAACTAAAGAATAATTGACCAAATTTCGAGAAGGACTTATTCGCTTGACCTTCTATATAAAAATGTTTTTATAACGTCAAAATATAATCTAACTCTGATGTTCGGTAAAAAATTAATTAGTTTAATTTAGTTTTTTTATTGTGAAGCAAAACCAACCTTTTTAGGAAGGTCAACTTTATTTCTTTTTGAGATTGACTCATACTTCCGCTGCCTGATAAACTGCTCTGGTTTAATTTTTTCTTTTATATACCACGGTTTGATTTTTCTCTTTTTCGGTTTCTTTTTATTTTTCGCATTTTTAACAACTTGTTCTGTAACCACATATTGAAAATTTAAAATAAAATAAAGTCCAATTTTCGCATTTAATACAGCAACAGCCGTAAAAGATTTTTCATACACCCTTTTTTATCTAGATTATTACACGAATAACTTGTAATTAGTTATTTTTAAATGACACGAATTTGTATCGGAACTCCGAAATTAGTTTTATTCCTAATAAATATGTGGACTAACCACAGTTTAATTTCTTTGATCCCTTTTTCTTTAATGTTCCCTCTAGTAAAATTCCATTTTCAGTGACGCACCAGCAATATTTCTTCCAACACTATCGACGAATATGACATGAAACGAATAGAGATATTGTGTTTATGTCAGAAAAAGTAAAAATATACACCTAAGTATATCCTCCCTAAAGTATATTACCTACTTATTTTTTTGTATACTAGACTGATAATAGTAACAATATTGAACGCAACTAGTTAATATATATACCATTAAATTGTTGAATCTTTATTAGCCTAAACTACCGCTAAATTAAACAACAATTTTAACATTAAGAAAATAACAAACTTGTGTATGATGAAATTTTCCATTAAAGGTGCATTCCGGAATCCATATTTTTTTAGATTTTATGACATCCATCAAACTTCGGAATCGTCCACGAACTGCGCGCTGTCTTATTCTCCAACATTTTGTCTAAAATATTCTATATCTAATTATTATTGGCGAAACAAAGGAACCGAGTAGCGTGGCGCATAGATAACGCAGTAAAATATTGAATATTAATCAATATGTGAGCACGCAACGATTTCTATTTTTAAGCAATTAAAAAATATTAGAAAACGTTGAAATAAATAGTATAAATGAAATTATTGACTTGGTGAAGCAGCTTGATTTTTGTTTTATAGTTTGGATCCCATAGACGTCTTCTATATATATTACAGAAATGTCTTCAAAAATATGATCACTTGTTGTGTTGCATTTTCATTTTTGTTAATAGGTGTTCGAAAACTAAAGGCAAATATGTTATTCAACAATAGATTTATAATGATAATCTTACACAGACAGGGACCGGACAATATTCCCATTCCAAATCATTCTTCATTTCAATAAAACACCAAGGTCTACCAACACCGTCAGGATCTCGACAATAACTATGAAAAAAAGCACCTGCAAAAATGTATAACAATTTAAATCAACCTAATCGTTTTGTAATAATATGTAATTTGAAAATAATATCAATCAAAATAAGAATTTTCTTAAAAACTATAACGTGAGTTAAACGTTATAAATACAAACTGTTCATCAAATTTGGTTTGCTTGAATAAAGCGAAGATTATAAACGATGGTAAACTAGAAGCAAACGGTTTTTGACTGGTTCGTGGAGGTCGAATTAAACGGATGCGGTGATTTTTCCGTTTATCGCCTGTTATACAATATAAAAAATATATAGTATTAGAGTATATATATACCATAATTTTTTAACGTGTTTATAGTTTGATTTATAACAGCTATTCCGATAGAACTTTTATGATATTTTTCCAATTCTTCTGCAGTTCTTTCAAGTTTGATTATAGAAAAATTGTTTGCTTCTTCACGTTCTTCAATTAATTCCATCACTCTACTTCGAAGCATCGTATCGAAAACGCTCCAGTTAGAACATTTTCTACTTGTTTCTGTGTAATCCATCAACCCATGATATTCCTTCGAATAACCTGGAAAGGCGAGAGAGGATAAGCTACAAATCAAAGGCAAATGATTGTTGTTGCCGAAGCCAACATGCATTCTTGGGAGTTATTGGTGCAATTTGGATTCGTGGTAACAACTTTACTCTTTTCACCAGAGTTCTTGATCGAAATACATCTGATTATTATTTGAATGTCACTAAAAAACGAAAAATTATGAATTACATATATTACCTAACTTAAGGAGAATTGCAAGCCATAGATGTCCAATCTTGAATAATAACAATTTAACATTGCTGTTAAATAGTTGATTAATTTGAATTAGGTAACCTAACAGCGTCATTAAAGTATAGGATAAAATAAATAGATTACCCTTTTCGTAGCATCCCATCTCATCAGTATACATTGTTAATCCATGTAACGTACGGATTTCGCGGTAATACTCATTTTCTGGTAAAATTAATGTTTTCAGTGTGTTTTTAAACTCTTTCAGCTTTTTCTCTTCCTCGTCAAAATCTCTAGTCAGTGGTTTAGTGAAATTAATTTTCCAATCGCTAAATAAGTCCCGAATCACGTTACCACCAAATCGAATAAGTCGACCACTGCATCCTTCAGAAACCTGTATTTCAAAAATATGTTATTTCTACGAATCAATGTTGGCATACATATATATGAGATACGCTGAATCTAAGATATATATATATATACTCGTATATATCGAGGGAAGCAATATATATATCTATTTTCATTACAAAAAGGTCGCTTCTAGGAAGTGTTATTTGAGAAAAAGAATAAATAAATTTAGATGAGAAGTTCCATTGTGAATTAACACTCTATAGACGAGATCAGAAACAATTTGTTTAAATCAGTTACAACAGCTTACAAGTCACGTGATCAAAATTACCTTGTAATAGAATTGATCTGGTCAGCATGGTGTATTTTAAATTTCTGGTGTTTTAAAAATGCTCAAATATTGCACTATGCTTTATTTTCACCTAATAAATAACAAAACAAAAAAAAGTATGTCGACCTACCTGTATATAAAATATGAACACTGTCAGAAAAACAATTGAAAATGAACAGCAATATTTCATCATAAACGTATAGAAAGCTAATTACTTCTCGTGCTTTCTATACCTGGACCAAGTTGTAAACAATAACACTCTGTACCAAAGAATGTAGCTTAACTCTATCAATCATATATATTCCCTTCTAAATGCATTACTAACGTTACTGCCGATATAATCATCTATTATCAGGTGAAGTACTTACTATGCATACTCTTATAAAAACAATACTTTGGCTGGCGTGTCGTAATGTGTAGGCCTACGTCATGTCTTATACAGTAGCCTACATGATTGTGAATTCCTAGCATTTTAGAACCGGATAATAAATTATATTTTTGTCTGAACAAGGTTTTATGTCTTCTTTCCGAAACAACTGGGTTAGGTTGATATAAACTTTGTTTTGTCGCGCACGTAGTGCACGCTGTGCCTTGTTTCGAAATAAATACGCTCGAAGACAGAAGATTGTTTTTCCCAACTGATTTGGTTGCCTTCAAATATTCAGCAGATGGAAATAGTTTCAATATAGCTATTTTGTTGTATTTCAATTTTACCATGATCGCTGATTCAAAAAAAATAAAAAATAAATCCTCTCGCTTTCTTGAATAAGCTGTCCTTTCGCGTTCAATATTTCCCACGTTCTCCCTTTAGTTTGGAGAGAGTCCAAGGTACACGCTACGAATCATCAGATTCGAACAAATTGATGGACTGAGGGTTTGCCTATTACAAACTATACCACAAAGTAATAATAACTCAACGCAATTTAATTAAAATCAATCGATGCATTTGGAGACAGAAAGAATGCTATGACTACTTACAAGTATTCGATTCTTATCCGATTCCTAAATTTTCGATTCCGAATCTAGATTCCTCGACATATTTTACCGAGAAAACATACCCACCTAAGCAATACCATATAAAATCAAACAAGAGAGCTATTTTCAAATATATGGACGGAAATGAAAGCCAAAACTAAGTAGTGTGGGTATCCAATCTGTCACAGGAGACAAAATCGCACAAAAAAAAAAGAATCCCTCAGAACCCAAAGGGATTCTAGAAATAAATAAACGTAAAAACCTTCTAGCGAAATATATATATAGTGAAGTTTGCGGCGTCGTAGCAACTCAACATAGCAGTAAGGCAGTTCATACATATATGTGAAGGAATTGCCACAAAACGTTACACATTTTTAGCAATCTAAGTTTTAACCTCGAGAATCGATTCCAATGCGTCAGAATCGATTCCGCATTCGAATCCGGACTCGATTCCGCCATTCCTATTGGAGAGAAGGCTTTTTCAAAGAAATACAACCACGGTATTTGTCAATCATGAAAAAATATAACAGCGCGAGTAAGGCGATAAAATATTGTACCACTCAAGCTTTATATTTTTGTAAGCTTCTTTTGAAAATGCATTTCTCCATACCAGCTGTGAAAATTAGCTTTAAACAGCATGTGTATACGAGTGGAAATCAAGATAGCTAGTGATTTCTCGCAAAAAAACGACACTTCTGTATATATGTAATTGTATTATATCATTCTACAATAAAATATAAACAATTTGACAATTTCAAAATAATACTGTTGGACGTAAGATTATTTCCCATTTCTGTGTGTGATACATCAATGTCTGGCTGCATCTCTTCTTACAAGGCATAGATGGCATAGGTAATTTATTTAAACGCAGAAAGAGAGAACCTAACACATCAAAAGTAGTAAAGATACAATTATAATGTTGGCTTACTAATGAGGTTTAATATTTCACTATATTTTTCAAAATTTATCTGGTCAATTTAGGCAAAAAAATCATGAAATTACAAATTCAATTCAACAACATAAAACTTTGCTAACAGAAGGAGTGTTGGCCACCGTAAGAAATTAAATGTTTTCATTCGCCAAACACAAATAAAAATAAGTTCATGGAGATAACATTTCCAAAATTTGTTTGATCTTAGTCAACTTGAAGACACAGAGTATTTAGATCACAGTCAATGGGAAAATTACAATGTATGTTTTGAAAAATAAATCTAAAAATCATTAGTCTTGACTTCGAGAGAATCAAATTGTAAAAAATGAAGACCCCCACACGATAAACAATAATGTAAATAAAATAAGATTTCAAATATTCTGAAACTTAAAAAAAAAAAAGAACATATTTGAATTCACATATGACGGGGAGTTGATACGAATCACAATTTCAGTGTTTTGCATTGATATGGAATTCAAAATATTGTTTTATGCATATTGATAGTTTAGTGATGTCCTTATAGTTTCCGTTTAGCGTTATATTCGAATATTTTTTTTTTTTCAATTTCGGTTAATCGTAACTTAGAAAGTGCGCGAAACTTGCGGGGGATACCCCATTAGTCACTTCCTTAAATAAACAGGTCATGCCGAAGGTGAAACAATCGGCGATGCTGACAAAGCTTCCAAAAAATAATTTGCTTTCAGGATGATGCTTAACATTTCAGCAATTTGCATTATTTGAATTTGTCAAACATTGGCATGGTGTCATGTGTTCCTTTCACTCACATATGGTGAGAAATAAGGTGATTGAAACACCCTGCAGCATTATTACGGCTCTGTTAATTTAGTTTAAACGATATTCGAAATGTGTTTTCAGTGTTATTCTAGAATAGTTCAGTATTTGGATATGGACATCCCTAAATTTGATATTAACAAAAACAAACCAAGCAACATTGGATAGACTATTAATTTCATAAACATTTCCATACGGCTTATGATAAAATTAAACTTTCTGTTACATCTTCATTAGACAAACTTGTGAGTGGAATTTCTTGCTCTGATAAAACAGTAGATCTAAAAAAGCAAAGATTTGAATAAATAAGAAAATTCCCACAAAGAAACAGGATATGCATTGCTGTAAGTACTTCATTATTTGGTTTGAAATATGGGGATCTATTCACTGATATTGTTTAATCGGCGTGCATTTACAAGAGCAAATTGGCTAATAACATTCTATCAGCAAATTCTGATTGGGATAGATAAAACCTTTGAAAGGTATCAATTGATTGAAATTCTCGATTCAAATTATTTGATACATGTTTTCCTAATAATTGGGATCATGAATTAAATTTCGAATTGATTAATTTTCTAAGCTGCCATAATGAATTTTTTTGTCAGTACATGAGTGAATTCTCATACCTATGCATAATGTGAGGTGAACAAAACATTATTACGATATGCAGCTTTATTGCATCACTTTTATATCAAAGACAAAGAGAGATATGACTGTAAATGTATGTTCTGACAACATTGTGATTTGTAGATAAATGACTAATGCAATATTATTCACTATATATTTCCTGCTCTCATTAAACATAACTCATGTGTCATAAGATGAATCATATGTGTTGTAAAACATAATCTTGTCCGAAAAAAAAAATTAAAAGCTGGGGTAAATTTGGATCTTGGAGACTGAAAAAGTTTGCTAAATAATCTACCCAGTAGTAAATATAAAAACTTACTTTTGTTTGCAACAACAGCATGATGTATTGTTATTAGAAGTAGATGATATAGTAACAAATATAAAAGATAAAAATATAGGTATTGCACCAGCAAAAAACCTCCATGTGAAATCAACCTGGTAAAACACAAATTATACAACATTTTAGTAAACCCCGTTTCAATAATTAATCAAAACAGATTATTAGTATATGAAGTACCTTTCGTATTATAATATCCGTTGCAACACTCAGTGGAATCGTAAGACTTAGTGAAAGAGTTCCAATTAGAGAGGTAGTGAGTAGGCAGCCCCTGTATTATGAAATATTCAAAAATTGAATGCTTGCATAAATAAATTAAAATAAAATTGGCTATATCTCTCACAGCATATTCTAAATTTCAAGCAATTGAAATGTTTCATTCCAAATATTTCCATCTTAGCAATTAATATCTGTCAAACCCCAAGGGCTTCATTTAAGTTATTATAAATGTAAATAATGGATTATCCAATAAAACTATGATCATCTTTTATTAATTTTCAAACGTAATCTTGATACATCCATTTGAGTCTCTGGTTTTCATGACCTCAATTACAATATAGAGTCATTAATAATTTGAAAAGCTTCATATAATTTTCTAATAATTCGCAAGTTAAAAATAATAAAACTGATGTTAAAATCTGTCATGGCTCGTTGAAAAATTACTCTCCAACAAAATCCACTAACATTTGTCACATTCAACAGACAATGGTATTCATTAAAAGGAATGAGTATTTGACTCCATCTGCCACTCGGAAGGTCTTCCTCAAAGAAGATATTGGACAGTAACACACACGTAAACAATGATTTTAAAACACAGGTCCAGTTATAATTTGACATCAATAATAGTTTTTATTACAGATATATAATACATTTTTGTTCTTACCAAAGCCACAATATTTCTGATAATACAGTTCCAACAAGTCCATTGACAATAAGGTAAATCGCAGTTTGTTTATCAGGTAATTCAAATACTTCAACTTTTGTATAATGTAATACAAGTAATCCAGGCCACAACAATAAAAATGTAAAAATACCAACAAATGCTGAAACATGATACACAGGGATATTATATAAATATAGCACAACAATAACACTAGAAAGCAAGGTAACATGAGAATCTGAAAAAGTCATATAAATTAACAAAATTTTAATGTCATAGAGTAGGCGACATGCCATTTAATGTACTCATAGCATCAGTACGACATCATTTTCAAAATTAATTACAAGTATAATGATTTGTTGCCCACTTTATAAAGTATTACAATAAAGTAACTGTCTGTTTCAAATATCATAAGAAATAAATCAAGTACAGATTACTTCTTACTAAAGAAAATTAAATCTTATTTATATCTGATACAATTTTTCAATAAAATGAGGAAACCCATACCAGCTATGTCGTAAGATAATGTTACTCCCAACTTTTTTTTATCAATTGTAGTGGTCCACTCACCAAAAAACATTGGAACATTTAAATCATCGCCAGCAACTTTTCTCAATAAAACAAGATATACTGCATAACATATAGATCCAACAAGTGCCCACAATGCTCCTACTTCTACTGCTTTACCTAGATCTGCTCCACCTGATACGCTTACCAGGACAATACCTCCAATACTGAAAATAAATTTTAAATTTATATATTGATAGAGGCTAGGAAATAAAATTTGTAGAAAAAATAATTGAACAAAAATTACAAAAAATTGAGATTTCATAATCAGAAATCAAAGCTTCCAAAGAAATTATTCCATCAGTGAACTAGACCAGAAAAATGTTTTTTCTCTCATCAAATTGTAACAACAACTTTCATTTAAATATAAAGGTGCAATGGCCAAGTGGCAATAGAGTTAACTAAGTTGACATCGCAGGTAGAATTTTTCAAATTCAAACTCCATACGTAACAATCTGAATTGGCAATGTTAAATCATAAAGATTCCCCACATATCAGCCGATATTCGTCTAGAGCAGGGATGGGCAACGTTTTTGGACCAGGGGCCAAACATTGTGCCCATCTAAACTAGCGGGCCATGTAAGTGTGGCGTGAAAAGTTACATTCCATGAACATGATTTCATTCACAGTGTCACAAAAGCAAAATTGGAAAACAATAAACCTTGTGACAAACTAAACTTATTCGCAATCTTAACAAATTCCTTGGAGTCATTTTTTGGCTAATTGGGTAAAAGCAGAAATTTATGGCAGCATCATCACTCAACGGACCGGATTTGGCCCGCGTCTAGAGCCTTCCTTGGGATGGCTGTGTGTGAACAATTTAAAAAAAGGGAAAAATGCAAAAAAACATAATTCTGCATACTGTGATTTATGCCATTAATGAATTTTAAATTACAAATTATTACGTTATTACGTAAGTAGAAAAAAAGGAGATATCAAAATGAACTTAAATCAAAATTCTTCAAAATTATTTAATCACCATAACCTAATGTTTATGCTCACCAGACTAAAACAGCAAATAATTTGCATAAAGTAAATTTGTCTCTTTCATCAGACGGAAAAATTGCAGATAATATTAAAGTAAATAAAGATGAAGTTGAAGATAAAACGTTCACAACTGCAACTTCTGTGATAGAAAGTGCTTCTTGATAGGCAATGTTCCCTGCAAAAAACTGAAAAGAAAAATATGAAACTAGAATAAAAATAATTTAAATATTGTCGATAACAATTTAATAACCTGTATCAATATTCCACATTCCAAATACATTTAATGAGTAATTTCATGAAATATAGCATCTGCATTCTGAATATTGAAAAAGAAGATTTATAAATATTTGTAAATAAAATTCTTCTTACTATTAGAGCAAATACACAACTTATTCTTGCAATCTGAGCAATTGTTAGGTTTCCAGAGCTGCTTTTCAGTAATATTTTTGCTCTCAGGGCCGATAAATATGACATCCTGGCTATATGGGCAGCCGATGTGTCTAAAAATAGTTTAATTCATCCATGATGAAGCAGAATTAAAAACGTTTTTTACACACATAATTTGAAATAAATATTTGATAATGATGATTATGCCTGAAGTTTGTTTTTAAAATAGATCAGGAAATAATAGCGTGGCTGTTATGAAAACATTATACATGCTTGTAACATGATACATAAAAACATAATATACAGGAAAACAGTTAATTACATTAAGAGTTCAATACACATATTTATCTTCCAAGCCAGTGGCACACAACCTTTTTTGATGAAGTTCTCCCTTTGCCTCTTTTGAAACTCTACATTCCCCCCTTATTATGTACGAAAACTTTATTTGTTTGCTGTTAAATCATCAGTGGATCATTGAATGATGATATACATAATTTGCATTCATATTTTTGAATAGTTTGTTGAAGTAAATACCACAAATATAAATGGTAATCAAGAAGTTCTTTTAATCTCACCTAGTTATTATAGACCAGGGGTGGACAAGATTTTTGGGCCCATTTAGACTGGCGGACCAGGTAAGTGTGATGTAAAAGTTGACTTTTATGAACAATATTTGCAATAAGTGGAAAACAATAGGCCCCGTGCCAAAACTAATGATAATTTATCGCAATCTCAAAAAATTCCTTGACCTTTTTTGTAGCTAAAACATCAAAATTTGGTTTCAGTTTGGTTGAAGCAGCATCGTGCGAAACAGACTGAATTAACCAACGGGCGGGCCGATTTTGACATCCAATGAGGTGACCAAGATAGTTTCCAAAAAGGCATTTTAATATTGCCGCGGTTATGAAATAAAGTTTATTACCTTCAAGATGTCTTACTTCCATTAAATCATTAAATTTAACTCTGTGACCATTTGATCGCCGCTCTGTATCGCTACTTTCTAAATCAGATGGATATTTTGCTGGCACATAAGTCGGTTTGCTCTGAAACAAATATTAATAGAAGTACTATTATTAATGAAAATTTGCAGCAGAAAAAAAATTACCATTATCATGATCAGTCATATATTATGTCACATAAAAATAAATTGGTTGATATTGAATTATATATCTGGAATATATTTGCTAATTGGAACTCGCGACTATAGTCTACCTCACTATAATTCGAGATCTACCTGAAGCCAGTACTAGTTCCATTACTGATCAGGCCAAAAAATATTCTGATATGGGAGCTCCATTTGGTTCTATTTATATGAGAAGGTCTCACTCTCAGGGTACGGTAGACCTCAAGACTGCACGTGAGTAGGCGACATCTGGAGGTAGACCTCAAGTTATGGTAGCCAGTTTTGATCAGTAATTGGTATTGAAAATATTAAAACTTGAATTTACCAGAGATCGATGAAGTTGATAATCGACACCATCATCAGTATCAGTGTCTGTTTCACCAATCTTAAGGGAAAAACGAAATATGTTTCCCAGTAAAATAACTCTAAACTTGAAGAATATAGTTCAGTAAAGCAACATATAAGGTAGGGGAGAAATATACGAATAAAATAGAGCTACAAGAATTAAATCGTCTCTGTACGTGAAACACGTAATAAAGTTCAGCATTTGATCGAAAAGTAAATCATAAAAAGCAAGTGTCAGCAAAAGCAATTGCCAATAACATTTGTATTTTAAAGCATTTGCGCTACTTAATTAAAAAGTTTGAATAAAGAATTCAGATTGTACTATACCTTCAATGTAATGAAAAAAGCAGTTTCCACAAGGAGAATTTATTAATCTACAAAATCCCTTGTTACAACTTGGAAAACATTACCAAATCGCAAATATACAGACACTAGATGCATTGAGATAGTACTAGTAGCTTGAGAAAAGGAATGACCCTACCATTAGATATTGTCCTGGATAATCATCACATGCACATCTTATACATTTCTTCCTCCATGATCGAATAATAAGAAAACCAGTCAGATATATCGAGAACATAGAGATACTCAAATAGGTTGACAGATATGGTTTGTCATAGTCAAGATCCGTGAAAACATACTATAAAACAAATTCAAATAACTATTAATTCAACAATGTTTGGTTACATAAATTCATATATTTTATACTTGGTTATGAGATAAGATTTTCAGGTCTAGTCTATTCAGATAGTATAGTACCACAAGTACTTCTAATGAACATGGCATAATCATTTTGAACCTACTATGCATAACCCACATCGGTCTAGTATAGTACCACAAATAATTCTAGTCGGCATGGCATAAACATTTTTGCATATGTTATTCATAACCCTCATCTGACTACATCATCCAAAAATTATGTCACTGTGACGTCACAATCACGTCATGGAGTTTGTTAAAGTGTACCCGCGATAGCCAGTTTTAGCGCTCGCGTCGACAATAACGAACTTATTAACGTGAGCGATCTTTCTCATACTGGGTTCGTTATCGAAAACGTGTGAGAGAGTATGACTTTGTATATACGTCATTGCTTGCTCGATTTAAGGTGATCATCTGTGCGTTTTGGACGAACGCTAGTATATTCTGGCGGGTCTTATTATGTATGTGTATGTATTATGTATGTGACGCTGTATTGATGTAATTTTTGGATAAAGTGTATCAGATTCGGATAAATGGACTTGCACAATATCTGAAAATACCGTAATTATGCATCGTTTGCTCAGAGACTGAAACTCGTACTGTAGAAAAAATAAGATAAGTGAACTTTGAACTGCATCAATACTCTTGATGTTGAAATTTGAATAAAATAAATTACAGAAGTTGCTCAAATGAAAATATGAAATATTTTTAAAATTAATAAATCGAATCTGCTGTGACTATTCCAAATACAGAAATACATTGAAACATAATATGTATTGGATGAATGATCATTATAATTTACAGTTATGCAAGCCTGTACACTGCTACAGGCTTAATTATACCAGTAAACAGTGAAAAATCAACCCATTTTCAATTGATTACAGAATTGGGCCATTTCAACACACAGACACATTCTGACATTTGAATATAAAGATTTCAAAAATACATTCTGCTGTTCTGACATTGATGATTGAATTGCCTATTCCAGTATTCAAAACAAGTTAAAAGTGATAATTCAGTAATTGCAAGAAAGTGGAAACTTACTCTGCTTAATTCCGAAGAGGCAACCCAAATGACATCCACTAAAAGCAACAGGACAACACCTAAACAAAATCTTGATTTTGATGCACTTGATCTTGAATGGGTACGAGTGTGGTCGCTGTCCATTGTTTTGTATGTCTGCAACTCAATTTCTTTGCTTCACAAGTTCTAACTGAACTCGTCTTCCGTAGTTTAGTGGGCGGAAAAATTATCTTCATATAGATGGAAATATGATAAACGTATCATTGTCTGTCTCTAGCTCGAAAAAACGAAGCAAACCAAGCTCGACTAGCTCGCTATGTCTGTCTGTAGCTTCGCTTCATCGCTAAACAAAAACACAAATGGTACCGACCTTTGACCTAAGCTTTATTTTCCAAGTCGTTGAAAGTAGGTTGCCAATGAAAATGAGGTTTTTTGATGAATCTGACTCTATACAGTATGTGTTTTTGTTTCGTACGTGTTACATAAAATATTGATTTGTTTTTATATATAATTTTTTTTAGGGCAACGGGAAGCAAAAATTGACCTAAGATAACTTACAAGACAGGCTCATACATATTGACATAGCCCACCTAGTTGACTGTTTCACATAAAATGATTTAAGCATGTAATGTCCAGGGGGGGCTCCCGAAGTATGCGAACCAAGATGGCGGACATCGGAATGTAATATGTGTACTAGGTTAGGGTTAGGCCATAATTTGAGGTATAAATACTACGAGAGGCTCTTGGCTAGTCTTCGAACTGATAATAGGACTAAAATTGGTAAAAAATTATCGCCTAACCCTAACCTGTTACCCATGTTACGTTCCGATGTCCGCCATCTTGGTTCGCATACTTCGGGAGCACCGTCTAGGATTTGTGTTAACTTATTTCAAGAGTATTTCGAATAATGGAGTAAGTTTATATGCGTTGCTATTTATACAAAAATCAGCTTTAAAAGAATATTCTATTATCGCGAGAATCAGCATCACGGAAACCCTTAAAATCTGCAAAATACAAATTCGTAGAATCAAGAATCTCAATACTGCAGTGTGATGACGGTACCGGTTAATGAATGAAAGGTGCGGTAATAATGAATGCATGTTTTTCTCAGACCTCAACTTTCTTGTTTGTAATAGTAACAACGTTCAATCATAAATAAGTAACTATGATGTAACAGTTTGAATTCGTGTAGGTCTTTGGATATATTTCAACTCTGTTATAAACATCGCCTCATTTTAGTGGTTTTACGAGCTGTTTGCGGAGGAAATTACTCTTAAAAAAGCATAAAAAGAGTATTTTGGGGGTCAAGAGTTTGGGGAACAATCATGGGTATGCGAGGTTCCAGTGGGATATGGTGCAATGTAGCCTACTGCTATTTTTATACAGGCTCAAATTACAAACTTAATAATCACATTCCAATTAAGTAAGCTTTCAATTGTTTACTTATTTTTGACCTTGTAAAAACATATCGGAGTAGGTGTATGTTTCCTCGGGTGTTGACTCAACGGAAGTTTTTTTATTACTTAATTGTCATATTTTTGTCGCTATTTTGTAACCGTTTTTGTGATAAGACTGTAGGAACTTGTATACATATTCCGAACCGCAGTTTCAAAATAGCAAATGCCCTCGCCCTTAAAAATACTAACAGCTGATTTGGAGATTTTGACAAGGCCACGTCAAAGCACAGGCTATAAGTACAAATCAAATATGAGAAAAAGGTGACAAACAATGCACCCTGTCCGACTCATATAATGTAAAAAAAAAACTTTTTAGAATTGAGCTACATAACCTTAACATGTTTATTTATCATTTTTCATTAAAAACAAGTGAGCAAAGTTCAAATATATGGACACGGTCCAAAAGTAACATCAACTCTTTTACAGTACTAGTATTTACAGTAAATGCGATCACGGAACCACAGCACGAAGCGCATTTTTAATTTTTTTGGCCGTCATTACACAAAAATGTAACGAGAAAAACGAATTCCATAGAGCTCACATTAATAAACAAGAGAGCTATGCTCAAATATATGGACACGTAGAGTCACATAATTTTGATGACGTCATAGCGAAAAAAAAAGTAATAGCCTTCTGGAGAAAATTTTTATCTTTAACCACTGAAAATTTCAAAGCAATTGGTCCAGTATTCGAGAAGAAAAGCGACTTTTTAAAAACGTGTCAAAGAACAACAACAACATAATATTGAAACGATCGTTATGTCCACTACGTGTCCAATAAAAGTGTTATCCTTCTACCGACAACAACAACAATCTTTAACCACTGAAAATTTCTGAGCAATTGGTCCAGTATTTGAAAAGAAAAGAGATTTTTCACAACAATAACAACAACATGAAGAACTACAACAATAAAAGGATCGACAGGTCCACTTTGTGTCCAATAATAAATCAATTTATTTTATTTTATTATTGTTTTCATTTTTTTTTCATGCGGGATATTCAGAACATCTTTGAATTGATAATCCAAAGCAGTAAAAACGAAAATAGCAGTGGCGGCGCGTCAATAGGGCCAACCGGGGCAATGCCCCGGTTGTTTTTTCGGTATAATAAAAAATATTCGAAATATACCTCAATATCGGTTGCACAGACTGTCTACACTAGCCATATTCTCCCGACATGGTTCATTTTTCGCTCGCAAAGCCTTCGCCGAACGTCGACGGGGCGACGCCGATTTTGCCCCGGTTGCTCATTGTATATCGTATTCTCTTATCGTATTCTTTTATCTTCCACTCGCCGCGTTTGTCTCGTTTGTTTTCTGTTTCTTTTACTAAATCATCGGGGCCGATCGGGGCTAGCCCCGAAATTATGACGACACAATGCCGACGTTTCTTACAACAACGTGTTGACATATTCACGCATTCCTTCTCGTTCGTTGGTTGCTTGAAGAGTTGATAGTTTCCTCGCCTTCGTTTTTGTCGCTTGTTTCGCTACTTGAATCAGTTAGAGAGCTTTAGTCCATTTGCTTTCGATTTTCCACATTCCTTTTGAGCTCCTCACTTCTTTCCGACTTCGCATTTCTTAGCCTTAGAACTCATAATGAATAAGGTTGATGCGCTACTTCGCACTCCGTTTTCGCAGCTGCCGCTGGAACAAAAATTAGAGGTACAACGTCTTGGGCCTTATCAACCAAAAAATTGTTCACTGGAACAATCCCATGACGGAGGAAAGCGTCGGCGTACATTCTGCGCAGAAACTTGGTATAAAAAACACGAATGGTTGTGTTACATCGAGGACAAAAATGCACTTTTTTGTTTTTATTGCCTACTTTTTGCTACCGCCCGTGACTCACGTTGGTGTAAATTTGGTTTTAGAGATCTTAAACATCTTTCCGAGCGTGCCAGGGATCATCGATCTTCTATGGAGCAGCTGGACAATGCAGTAAAATACCGAACATTCGGAAATATTAATATTGCAGCACAGTTGGATGAAGGACGCGCGGTTTCTATTCGTCGGCACAACCGAAACGTCGAGAAAAACGTTCTCGGTCGATTGATAGATGTTTTGAAGTTCATTGGTTGTCACAAGCTGTCCCTCCGTGGGCACGATGAACGGGCTGGCTCTTCTAATAGAGGGGTATTTTTGGATATGGTGGAATACACCGCATCCCTAGATACAGTATTGAGAGATCATCTTGATGCCGCAACTGTTTCGAAAGGGACATCTAAGGATATCCAAAATGTTTGCTCGACTCAATGTATAAAATTTATTTACAACATTTGGCTCTGGAAATTGAGAATTGCCAGTTCCTTTCGATTCAGTCTGACGAGACAACTGACATCACGTGCGTTTCCCAACTGGCTGTGATTTTTCGGTTTGTGAAAGATGGTAAACCTACCGAGAGATTTCACAGCTTTGTACCAATCGTTGATCGCACGGCTTGCGGGATATCGGCTGTACTGAAAGAAGTGTTACAGCCTTACAACGCGAAGTCAAAATTGATAGCTCAAACTTATGACGGCGCGGCAGTCATGAGTGGGTCGAAACATGGTGTTCAAGTTTATATAAAAGAAGATTTTCCTCATGCGCATTTTTTACATTGTTATGCACACCAATTTAACCTCGTTATGAAAAATATGTGTCTTGATACCCCTCTCGTCCGTATATTTTTTGCAAATGTTTCGGGGTTTTCTTCATTTTTTTTCCGTTTCGCCGAAGCGCTCTGACCTCTTTCGCCAGATATGTAGCCGCCGTCTCCCAGCTTGTGCACCAACACGTTGGAACTTCCAATCACGCGTGGTGCAGGGCGTGTCCGAAATTAGGTCTGAGCTCATTGAGTGTTTCAATGGCATTCAGAGCTCTCCGGTTTGGGACGAACGCTCTGTGAGGGAGGCGGCAGGTCTAAAGCGTCTGCTAGAAGATGGTGAGTTTTCATTTTTTCTCGCCTTTTTCTCCACAATATTCTATCACGTGGATGTATTATACGGCGCATTGCAGTCAAGGCTAATGGATGGAGCGTCTGTGCAGTCGTGTATTTCAGACTTCTGCGATGCTGTATCTCGTATCCGGGAAACAATAAAATACGACGACACATGGAGTGCTTCTTTACGCCGCGGGCAAACAACGCAGCGTTTGATTTTGTCTGCAAAGGAATGCTGTGACATTCTGGTGAATCAAATAGACGATCGTATGCGCACTGAACACCTTGCCGCGTTCTCTTTGATGAACCCCAAAAATTTTTCGAAATTTGCACGTCAATTTCCCATCCATTTGTTGGCTACTGTCTCCAAATTTTAGCCCATGATAAACGTGGGTAAATTGGAAAATGAATTGCGATGTATATACACCAATCAAACTTTTTTGAACATCACATCAACTTGCGCGCTCTATGGGTTCCTCATAGATAACACTCTAGTAACTACCTTTGCGGCGTCTGCAAAATTTCTGGACATCATTTTGACGACGCCTATTTCTTCCGCCGACGCAGAGCGAACATTCATCACGCTGAAGCGTATTAAAACGTATCTCAGAAACACAATGAAGCAAGATAGATCAAATTCCTTGGCTGTTTTATCCATTCACAGAGACGTTATTTCTGGGATGCATGACTTTAATCAGCGCGTTATTGAGCACCTGCTTCCAAGAAACCGCGGCGTGTTGTATATATGTTCAAGCAGTAGAAGTCTAGCAGCATATATAACTATGAGTGAGCGACGCATGTCCTTATCTTTGCATTAACTTTCCTTTCTTCATAGTAACGTTTTAAACCTTATTTTAGGTTTTGTCTGCTTTCCCGAAGTTTCTGTTAATATGTCATTGTATTTATCTGGGTAAATATTGCCTTTCCTTTTGAAAGAGGTTTCAAAATAAACTATGTCTATATTTATTAATCCCTTGACTTGGACCGGTTTTAAAGACACTTTCTTTTCGTTAAAAATTGTCGCTTTTGCCGATTGGTTGTTACCGATGGAATGGTTTTTATACTCATAAAATGATGGGAGAACTTACAGCGCTCATCCTGTCCCCGTAGATGGGGGTGACTTGGTCCCGCAGTAGCTTGCCCCGGTTGTCAAAATGACCACGCGCCGCCACTGGAAAATAGTATACGGAATAAGAATATTTTAAAAATCTAAATGCTTCGGATTAAATACGTAGTTGCATAAAAGATAATTGATCGACTTTTTGTCATATGCTTTATATTTTATTTTGACCTTTGAAACACGATCAAGGCTACAACCTATTATGCTACATACGCACACAACGCTTAAACGATTTAGGTGTATTTTATAATTACGTTATTAGAATTAATCCAATCTAAATAATAATTTGTGGATCACATGAAGGTCCTCCCCCCAAAGTATCCAACTGAAGATTCACCCCCATTAGCGCTCATATGAAGATCCAATGACTAGATAATATGAATATATTGTTGTCATATATATATAGACGTCGCGGGTCTGGTCCAGATGATTGTCTCAATAAATTTAAAAATGTCTACCGGCAGACGAAAACAATTCTTCCTGAGCTGAAATAAATCAAATACCCAGACGTACTCCCCAATAGGGACAGGAATGATTATAATTATTATTTAAAGAGATATTTGTTGGCGGTAACGGCCCATGCTAGAACGTGCGGTAAATAAAAAACAAATTTTATGACTTTTAGATCGATGCTATAAATTATTCACGAACTAAAGTTTGCTCAATTCTCATTTTCACGGTTGTCAATTTTTTCTATATAAAAGCTATTTCAAATGCCGAAAAAAAAACAAGGCTTATTCGCACTTTACCATTATTACCACTGCAAAGTAGATCGATCTGTGTTTGACAACACTAAATAGAATCGATTTTTGTTGAACTCACTGAATTCTGCAAGCATTTTTATCTTAATCATAGCTGAACAAAGAAAACGAATTCTTCTCAGATTTTTATTACGAAATTGAAGTTGAGATCCACAGAATTCAATAGAAATGAAGGTAATGACAATTCCTTATCAGTAAGCTGGGTATAAACGAATAGCAGAACAAGTATCCAGACCAGAACATAAACCCTATCGCGAGAGATAGTTGTATCTGACTTAAAATTATCAAGGATAATTTACTTGTGAGTTACTTGTGAAGCGCAGTCATCGTAACAACCTTCGGAAGTTTCTCACTAGATCATTACATAATAGTGATTTACATAAACTCAAGATCATTGACACAATTTTGCAAGAGTAGTGGAATAATAAAGTATTATTCGCATTAACAGCTTTGTAATTCTTACTTTTGTTTATATACAGACATATCGATATCTGTTTGAATATATAGTTCGCACATTAGTTCCTCCCATGGGATCACTTTCACGCAACACAGATGGCAGAAACTACCAAAAAGAATTTTGGGGACAGTACCCAACATAACTGCAATGATTGTTCAAGTAAGTATTTCCACAGCAATTGTTTCCCTATTCGATTTCATTATGTCGAGTTCTTTGTTGGCACATTTTTTCAGTTCAGCACCAAGTTCGTCTATCCGTGCCGTGTGGCCAAAATCCATAACGAGAGCGCATACGGTAAAAGGAGATTCTTCGCCCGTTTCTAAATTATTATAAACCAATTTTTCGGCTAAACGAAATCCATTTTTCATATGAAAACGAACTGCCTTTTCGCTATGCGACAATACTATTGCTATCGGAGATGTGGACGTCTCCAAAGTCTTCGATATAGGGGTCCTTGACAGTGTCTCTTCTGATCTTTTTCGTGAAAATACACGTAAAAATCGAGATGATAATCGTGGTAAAATTTTCGAAGAATTGTTGTTATCATATTTTGAATAGTCTTTTGATTGGCATTTTGTATTCTGAAACTTTTTTGAGGAAGCGTATCTTCTTCTTTCAGCTTGTTGTAAAATTCTGATGCATTCAGCGTAACTGAAAGTACCACATCCTTGACCCGCAAATTCAGGATCTATTGCGCAGTAGAGACCATTCCACATTGGGATTTTTGATTTTGAAACGACTTTTGTTATGTGCTCATATTCCCATTCCTCGTATCTGAAAAATCATCACAAACTAAAATTTGACTACACTTGTTAGATGCCTTGTTTTCCTATTCGGGTTCTATATGATGCTTTTTAGCAAGGTGTAACTGCTTTTAAAACGTATTTTTCATATTCTGAATAAAAATATTTTAAATCAGTTTTGTTTTACTTGAATTATATTCAATAAATTTAGTGCGTTTGAGAAATTACAAATTGATTTCGAAAGTTTGTACTTGGTAAAACATTGCATCACATCATGAAGGTGACTTTTGGCTTTTTCATTCAGCTGTTGTACTTTTATGGAATCAGTTGAATTGGTTTGATGAACATCATACCTTTCAATTCTGTCCATTGCTTCGCTGTCCAGTTCTCTAAGGCCATGTTTCTTATATGCAAATGCAAAATCTTCATCGTTTGAGTATTCCCAGCCACCATTCTCTGATGCTGGTACTATCAATGCTCCACCGATTATTTTACGTGTTTTCCTCTTTTCGTCCTTAACAAAATTGTTAGTCTAACTTTGGTGATATTTAATCAATAAAGTTAAAATGACACCTCTTTCACTATATTACTATGAATTCTTCCTTAATTAATTCTTCATTAATGCTCAATTCACTAGGAGCGGATGAGGTAAAACAAAAAGAGCAAGTTTTATAGACCAGCAGTTGACCATAAATTGCAACATTAAAGAATTGCAAAAATGCGACCTATATATTCCTTTTTCGCCTTACGAAGAATACTAGCAAATGTTTTGGCACGCGTGCAACAAAATGCCCTCATATCAACAAAAACACGACATACATGTATTGTTCACGTACACTGTTAAATATTCGCAAAATAAAATAGGTTTATTTAGAATAAACTTAACAAAAACACAGCCATAAGATGAAAACGAAAAACAGTTTACTTGATTCGAATTGTAGAGAACGCATGTCAAAAGCAAAGAATTTCCCTTTGTAACAGTGACATCGTATATTGCGTTTAAATATCTCTTGAGGAACTCAGGTCGAATACTTTCATTTTGTATCAAATAAGTGTAGAGAGGGTAACGATGGAAGGCTCTCACAATGCACTCCCTCGCGCACTTCCAATCGTCTTCTCCCCGTGATAATTCTACTTTGATTTCTCGCCTATGAAGTGAAAAGAAATATGAACCAAAAACAATAGGAATTTTGTTTAATAATATGTGACATTCAGGTCACTTAGAATAGTAATATTTGATTTTAACATATTTGTTATCACTATTTGTGATTAACTCTATAGATACATATTATTGTAGGATAAATTGTAATGCATGGCCATTCTAACAAGATACAACTATCATGAAAACACCCATGTTACTTTGAAATAATTGCTATCAGATTTTTTCTGAATCTTTATTAACGCAAGAACACAACGTTTGCTCTTTTTTCAAAGAATGATTACATTATATTTCAAATTGGTTCATATCTTTATGTATTAACTATATCAGTAAAAATAATAATTGGTTCTGAAATATATTTGGCAACCAAAGTGTATGTAAATTACACTGCATCGATCAATAAAGTATATTGAAAGTCATGTACCGCCAAGGTAATTCTTTGGTACTTATTGACAAAATGACTTACCTTTGGTTATCCATATTTGCTGTTGTAGAGCGACCAAGATAAAATGCATTCAGTTTACAAACTGTAATTATGACAGTTTCACTGAAGGAATAGAAAATGGAGTTTGAATAAGATGTAAACCGCTCGGAAAAATATTTGTTACAGGGTTAAATAGGTTCACTTCTCATGAAAATAAATTAGATTTTACACCAAACATAGGCTGCAGCTGAAACTCGCCGTCAGTCTTTCTGTTGAAGAGTATATTTTTAGTAAGTGAAACATGAAGATCTCAATTACACCCAACGTGTTCTATCGGCAATGCTCGGTAAATCATAATTTAGCAAGCAAAACTATACGAAGGTAGTGTCTACTACAGACTATAAAAATATCTTAATTGGTATTAAAATAACATCGAAATAACTTGGAAATAATTCTCATTTCCGTTTGCTGACTTCTCCTCAATAAAATACATCTGAAATTCGATCTAATGGAGAATATTCTACTGCAAAATAAATATACTCAACAATTGTAGTGCAAATTTATTTCCCGGTAAACCATATGCTTTCTGTCCTTTTCATAAAACCAAACAGGTTAGTTTATGGATCTATAGACTATATGTCTATTGCGAGAAACATAACTTCTAAATATAATGTAAAGTCATAACGGAGTGAAATTTAAGCTACTAATCGAAAAACGTTCTAATTAGCTCTGCCCTCGAATGAACTTCCGCCGTCGAAGAAATGGTCGATTCTAAACAACGCAACATACAATGATCACGCGAATGGTTGTGTTGTTTGAGTTAATAATATTTTATGCATAAAATTGTACTTAAAATTATATTTTCCAAAACCTCTCAAAACATAATGTGCCAAAAATATTGGAAATTTCTGTACTGACTAAATAAAGTGAATTTGAATTTTAGATTCTAAAACTCGAATGATATTGTCAATATATTCTGGAAGCGAAACTGTCAAATAACTTCCGGTCATCGTTGCCACGTTCTATTACCCATTGCTTTCAATTTCAAATTAATTACTTTTTTGAATTGCTATTGTTTATTTATTACTATCACTTGGATAAGCGATTCTAATAAATCTAAATTGTCAAATCGATTAATGAGGCGTTGGCAATTCGTATTGCTTTCTCATTATTGTGTTGCAATAATACATTACTAAGTTATAAAAATTTAATATTAACATATTGGTATTGTTGTTCGGTCTATATATAATATAGTTTGATAAAAAGCAATTATAAGGAAATGATCAAACTCAAATAATTGCAAAACAACATTTGGAAAGTACATGAGCGTGCCTTCCGCAATCAACAGTTGTTGTTTTCTATACAACAGAATTAGATTTATTTCCTGGCCATGAAACGTTTTGAGACAGCTGGAAAAGAAAATTGGCCGAGGCAATGGCTTAATATTATATTCGAAAATGCTTCAAAATTGAGTCGGCAAAAATATCAAAACAATAAAAAAAGAGCTAAATATATGAATTGATTTTTCCCCAACATTGGTATATCACTGATTTTACTGTTAGGAATAGGGGATAGATTTGTATCCCTATCATGTCTGTATTATATACTATCCGCTAATTATTAGCAAAACTTGCATCTGCGTCAAGTATTATCCCAAAATATCCGCGAGTTCAAAATCGACCAAAATATAATTTATTTCAGCAAATATTACACTATAATTCCCAAACACTTCCTATACGGTCTTTTCGCTAACTGTAAAACATCAGCGTTACATGTCGCACGCGACTGTCATTTGAGGATAAATAAAATTTCTTTTTAATATTTGCAACTACTGTTGGCATATTCCACCAAGTTTGGTCGGTAACTAAAATAGATTTGAATTTTAAATAGGTGAAAGTAGGTTTTAATGGAATACTGCCAAATATCGTGCTAGACTCTTACATGGGCAATCGTTTAAATGGAACTTCATGTACGATTTCATGATGGTCCATGTTCGAAAGGATTACAGAGATAAGCATTGTAAAAATCGATGCGCCGCATAATTTGTCTGTTTTGTCTGGCAAATTATTTCAAAATAAACGCGGACTAATTCCGCTTGTTCGTGAAATATGATTCACTGAGCAATTTCCTTGTTCCTTTCATTTGAGGTCAAGGGTCGGCACTATATAACACGTCCGGCGAAAAGGCTTTAATGATGTAATGAAAATAAATTGCCGCTGATTTCCTATGCGTTTGATGTTTTCTGTACAATAAAAGAAGTAAAAATTTATCAGATTATCAGCCAAATTCAGATATCGAAAATCTAATTGAGCTGTGAAATGATTTGACAATGCCACACATTCGTCTCCGTCAACCAACTTCTAAAATTCTCGTACCAAATGAATCCTTTCTATTATATAACTGTCATTGAAAAGTTGTATGCAAGCACGATTGTGCAGTGATTGTGCTTTATACAAAAAGTTCTATACGTTCTCAAGAAGCATTTTCGGCCATGCAGTAGAGTTAAGACGTTCGAGGACAACAAAAGAGTTTGGGTCATACACAGAAACATAGTCTGATTCGCATATTCAATCTAACGATGCCGGGAATCGGAGCCGAAGTTATTAAATGGAACTTATAAAATAAAGACAGACAAACCTCAAAGTTTCCGTAGTTGAAATACTGTTATGCCCAAGTAGGAAGTATAGAAATAAGAAGACTATTTGAACTCGAAGTTGTGAACTAAAGTCGGATTCATAATTTCGTCGACGGGAAACGCGATTCGCGGCTGAAAACAATTTTCTGATGGCTCGAGGTGGGAGTCGCGTGAATTTTTATCCGATCCTCAAATCAATATTCTCTGTACAAACAGTAAAATAGGAATAAAAAATCTGGATATGCTCGTAGACATGAAGGCTAAAAATACTTTGAACATGATGGATTTTTTTGTGATAAAATAAATATGTGGTAAAGAATAACCTTATTTGTTCATATTAGCTTAAAGTTTCACATCTGTCAAGTGGACTTGTCGCATAATTTCTTAGCTTGCTTCTCCTTTGCTTTCAACCCAATCAAGCGTATTTGATTGAGTACCTGTGAGAATGATGCCTCAGTAAACAAACTGCGATATTAGTTTTTACTCGTAAACAAACGATTTGATTGACAGAACCATACTGTTGAATTATTTTGGTTGATGAACAAATA
Source organism: Styela clava (assembly GCF_964204865.1). NCBI lineage: Eukaryota > Metazoa > Chordata > Ascidiacea > Stolidobranchia > Styelidae > Styela > Styela clava. Next base: position 8,137,611 of record NC_135259.1, on the reverse strand, counting down.
GGTTGATTATCGTGCGATTGTCGACCGCGCTGCGATACTTACGAGAATTTGACAACCTTGTAAACTAGTTATACTAAGAGTTGGATTATTCACATTTTCCCCATGATATCATCCTTTATCCTTCATGGTATTCTTCAAGTGAGTATAGCCTTCAAATTTTATTTATATATTGCATATTCAATATAATCAACGAAAATCGAGCCTGTACACTTAACACAGCAAGAAAATATTGAAATGACAAGTCATTATGGCTGTGATGGACCTTTAATTTTAGACCCCTCTGTCGCCCTGTACGGGTATACATAAGCCTGTATTGTAAAAGGAATTATATTCTTAAAAACTGTTCTTAAGCATAGTGCATACTGATTCAAATTTATATGTGCCCGGTATGCAATTGAATATGTTGTTGTAACTTATATTTAATATAATTTATTGGACACGTTTAGTGGACATAACGATCGTTTCAATATTATTGGACACGTAGTGGACAGACATAATGATCGTTTCAAAATTTTGTTGTTATTGGTATTATTTGTCTTCGTCAACACGTTTTGAAGAAATTGCTTTGAAATTTTCAATGGTTAAAGATAAAAATTTTCTCCAGAAGACTATTACTTTTTTTTTGCTATGACGTCATCAAAATTATGTGACTCTACGTGTCCATATATTTGAGCATAGCTCTCTTGTTGGACACGTTTAGTGGCCATAACGATCGTTTCAATATTATGTTGTTGTTGTTGTTGTTGTTGTTGTTCTTTGACACGTTTTTAAAAAATCGCTTTTCTCTTCGAATACTGGACCAATTGCTTTGAAATTTTCAGTGGTTAAAGATTAATTTCTTCGCTAGAAGGCTATTACGTTTATTTATTTCAAAATTTTGCGTGAATTCTCTGAAATTTGATATTTCGTCTAAAATTTTGCTGTATTATTTTTTATCCATGGGAACACGGATTTTAGTCAGTGTCATGACTGGCTGTACGTTTTGATTCTGCAAAATTCTTGCTACTGGAAATTCAGAACTTTTTTGAGTACCGGTAGCGTCAAAGGTACCGGTAAAGACTGATTCGCTCTGGTCTAACGTGTCCATATATTTGTGCGTAGCTCTCTTGTTATTGTTATTTTTCTTCATCATTATCAATAAAAAATCGTTTTTCACTTCGAATACTGGATCAATTGCTTTGAAATTTTCAGTGGTTAAAGATTGCCTTTTTTGCCAGAAGGTTATTACTTTTACTTATTTCAAAAATTTCTGTGGACTTCAGGAGATTCGTTTTTTATGTGTCAGAATGATAAATAGCGACATCTTGTGACGTGACCATACGCCATTTTGTGTCCAACTGTACTGCTTCGCTTAGTGTGAATATATTTGTAGACTGTGATCTGACGGTACGGTGAACCGTACTGTACTGCGAACAGACGTGTCCATTTATATGGGCGTATCTCTCTTGTGTTTGATTGATTTCAGATTCCTACAAAGGAGTTATTTTCTGACATTTACACTCTTATAATTTGTTATATAATATAACTTGTTAGTACGTAACCGCAAACCTAAACAGAATTTGCAGGAAATCATCGCATTGGAAATACTAACTCGAAGCTAAACAATTACTATTTCAAAGCCTCGTTCAGGCATCGATCGTAAAATAGCCTGATCATTTATCCATTGTTTATATTATTTGACAGAGTGTATCCTTCAAAACCGAGGAATCGAACCTAACACAAACTAGAGCCAAATAGAAACGAATTACATGTGTGAAACTCAGAAGTATAGCAAGGTTGGGTATTACTGGTGGTTAGTTATTACTTCACATAAAACGGAATTTACCGAAGCCTGCAAGCAGTTTGACAAGACTTGGCAACGTTTCTTCCGCTAATGTGATTTTGAACAAATTGAGTTTTAGATACAGGTAATGAGGTCGCATCGACGAATTCTCCTTGCAAAATATATTGAATCTGTTACTGATTAACTTCTACAATAAAGGATTTGCCGTAGCGAAATACTGATTGCAGGCGATATCTGCTAGTCTATTTCACCGTCGTAACTTGTTTACTTAGTTGCTACAGTGCCAGGTAGATATAGGAAGACGTTAAAACTATCAGCACACTATAGGCCAGGGATGGCGATGGGGAAGCATATGAATTACCAAGAACGTTTAGGGTTTCATAAACGATGTCAGGGACGATAGCTGAATAACGGTATACATCGGTGCAGACATAGTTTACTTGTGCAGCACTTTCATCAGGGACTTTTTATCGCACTCGATTTTATGAAATTAGAGAACGAAAACACGCATATGAATTACCAAAAACGTTTAGGATGATGCGGCAAACTATTTTACAGTTCCAAAGAGTTTGGAGGGAATTCCACTCTGATAGTGTCTTTTTCGATCAGCTTCCAACCACATTAAGTCACTTTTACATTGTCCCATTGTTATTTCAGATTTCTAGCTTTTTATTTCCAGTCTGAAAGATTTTGTTTTCTCAACCGCAATGTAGGCGAGAGACTGGTAATTTGCAAAGTCTAATTCTCGTATAATCCATAAAGCAGTCTGCAGATGCACTTCCGCAAGAGACAAGACGTTGCGAGAAATGAACAAATCAGTTACATTATGATGTCATAAACGATGTCAGAGCCAATAGCTGAATAATGGTACACAGCGGTGCAGACATATAGTTTAGTTATTGTTAGATTAGTTTAAGCCCGATTTTATCAATATTTATCACTGATATGTTAGCATTTTTTTAATTTTATTCGTGCCTTGGTGGGTCACGGATAAAACGCAGTGTCACTGGTTCGCCATCCCTGCTGTAGGTTGTCTGATATAAAGCTAACGAATGTAGTTTTGTACTAGAACAATGTGGTAAATGATTGTAACACACGTGAAAGATTATTCTAGCAAATGAGTCGGGGGTAATATATCAGTCGCAATTGTGAACTACTATGTGGTAAATGACAGTAGCAGGTAAAACGCTGGCAAAGGATGATTTCTAAGGATGCGCTTGAGATTGTAATCGCAGGATATGCATCATTTGACGCATAATTGCATCAAAATAAATGCCATGAGGGTCCGCAAAAACTAACCAACACACTCGTGTACGCAATTCAGAATTGGGTGCTCCCGAAGTATTCGTACCAAGATGGACAACCGTGTACCAGATCAGGGTTGTTAAGGTTGTGCGTCATCTTGGTACAAATACTTCCGAAGTGCTCTGAATTGTGCTTCATTTGAAACACATTTATGTGGCTCGTCAGACTGGCAGTATTTATGCGTCATAAATTCACGTGAGTCCTACAATGCTGTTCATTACGGCTCGCATGAACTTTATCCTAGTATATATTATATATATATATTATCGTTCATGCATTGCAAATAGTGTCGTACATATATATAGCAAAATTGAACAATGGTTATGCACAGTCCTTATCCTGATCTGGTAATTCCAGAAGTACCTCTACACGAATATATTCTGAAGAAAATCCAAAATTATGGAGATGATATTGCTATGGTAAGTGTTGAAGTAATAACTTTGTTAAGTATATCTTGGTCTTGTATTGTTTAGACTCACTGTTAGAATCTATGAAAACTCTAAAATCCACTTGCTTTAAAATTAAATTATTGATATAATAATGTGAGAATGTAAATGCTACAATGTAAGAGCATTATTATCTCTTTTTAAAATCTTATTTGAAGACCTCCATGAGTTTTAGAATCATCTTTTTGCATTGTACTTAAACCATTATTCTAATTTAAAATTTATTTTAGTTATAAATTGGAAAATGCATGTGGGACAATTTTATTTTCATACTGTGTATACACTATTATAAATCTAAGTAAAATACCCAGGTCGACTACACAAGAGGTGAATCAATTACGTTTCGACAAGTTCACGATCAAATACGAAGATGTGCCAGTGCACTTTATAAGCGGGGAATGAGGAAAGGAGATGTCGTTGCAATATGTTCATCAAATCGCGTGGAATACGCAATTATAATTCTTGCTGCTGCCGCTTGTGGTGGAATATCAACAACGTGCAATCCGGTGTATCAGAAAGGTACAAAAATGAGATTAAATGCTAATTATTGAACACGAAATGGACCGACGGATCGTTTTGTTATTATGTTGTTGTGCAAAAAACTTCTCTTCAGCTACTTGACCAATTGTTTTGAAATTTTCTCAGTGTTCAAAGCTTTTTGTTGTCGCTAGCTTTGTGTGAAACTCGTCACCGAAATTAAAAATTGCGTGCCCTGGTTCCGTGATTACATCTCAGTGATCTGGTGGTCAGACTACCGGTACCGTAGAAAAATTGATACTGCTTCGTTTTGACGTTCGTGTCCATATATTTGAACATTTTTCTCTTGTTTTCAATGAAGTGCTTTGTTCTGCCCGTACTGTTATTTATTATTACTAATATTGTAATGGTTGAAATGTGCAAAAAGATTAAAAATAAACAAATAATCTAATTTATAATTTATAAAAAACTTTCTTGCACGGAGGTAGGGAGAACAAAAGTTTGAACTTTTAGCAAGCATAAACAAAAAATTGTTGCTGTTTGCAAACAAATTTGTTCCCGAGAATTTTCATAAATAATTCCTTCATTTTAAACCAACAAGTTGCATACTCAAGAATTATTGTTAGGTTTTAACATGCCCAAAACAAACGTTTATGTGCTATTTCAGCGGAAATTCTACAGCAGTTTAGACTTTCCAAGCCCAACATTGTATTCTGCGATTCCGAAGCTTTCCAGAGAATGAGAGATATCGCAGAGGATCTGCCAACATTGCGGGTAAAACATATAGAAATGGAATTTTAATATTATATTTTTTAAACTGAAAATATAAAAAAATTAATTTGATCATATTCATAGAAAAATATTTTTCAATTGATTGTTTTCAGTGACTAGATGAATTAGATGAACAAGATTAGATAATTTACGTTTCTACCGTCATAATATGAAATTAATTGTGATTTATTATGTCATTGAATCAATGGAGTTCAAGTTGATTCACCGTGTTAAAGTTCATAGATTAGTTAGACTTCCACGCCCTGTAATTTTTTTTCAATTTTGAAACACGGAAATTCGGCGATGCCGAACACGTAATATTTAGCTGCAACGGCTTATAGAGTCTAGCCAAAGTATTATTTTGGCAAAATCAACTGAAATGTATCTTATCTGCAGGAAGTGTATACATTCGGCGAGACACAAGGAAGTATTTCGTACAACACACTTGTTCACAACGATGATGGGAAAGGTGAGGAAAAGATTTTAAGAAACCCAAACTGCGCTATTAAATGGTATTGTTTTCAGATTTTCCTCGAGTACAAATAGACACAAAGGAAGATTTGTTGCTCTTGCCGTATTCAAGTGGAACAACAGGATTGCCAAAAGGAGTCATGTTAACCCACCATAACCTAATGGCCCAAATGATATTAACTGTGTAAGTATATATATAATATAGTTCGTTATCCGCTGATTATTCAATTATTTTTACATTACTCCTTATGATGCTTTATATAACAAGGCCTTCGTATTTTCCTTTAAGTACGAGATCATCATTATATATATAGTGGCGTACGGACGTGAAACAGCGCCCATGGTTAAGTTTACAAATGCGCCTGCTTGATCGTTGAACGGCAATATTTAACGACAGTTGTTAAATTGAGATTCCCGCACGTTATTATTTAAGCAAAATACACGTTTCAATTATTTTCCATTTGAAATTGTTTTATTGAAACATTTCATGATAGAAACCCTTCTTGCGCCCCAATCGAACTGCGCCCGCGGCACGAGCTATGACAGCCACTGCCAAGATACGTAGCCCATGCAGACACATATATATATACTTGATAAACGACATAAAAGCGCTAGATGAAATACTGATCTCCTGTTCGTCGTAATAAATAGAAGAGTACTTAAGTACTTATATTATGTATATGAATGTGTTACTCTATATCCCAAAATCCCAATAACCTCAATATTACCTATTCATTTCACTGTCGGAGTAAGCAAAGTTGTTTTATCACAGTTAATACGTTTCGACTTATAGTGTTATTGTGACTTCGTTTTCAGAGTTGTGTTCTATCAAACCCGCTGTTCATCATACTACATGGTAGTCCCGATGTTTCATACATTTGGTTACTCAATGACCTTATATATGTTGATGCAAGGGACAAAGAATGTTTTCGATTCTAGATTTGAAGTTGAAAGATTGTTAAAGGCACTTGAAACACATAAAGTTAGTGGCTTTCATCTTATTTCTATAATATAAAGTGTCAAACGAACTAAATCAAATAAGATTCCAATCATTGCCTTATTGCTCAGTGATCGATCGAATCGGGTAATATGGTCGCTGAAAAGGTAGCACCGAAGTGCGCTGTAAAAATTGTGCCCAGGAAATTAACCAAATAATAGAATTGTTTGCTATTCGTATATTATCATTTGTATTCATGTCCACTATATTTAATAGTTGGTGAAATGTATGCCAATAAAATATAATATATATCATTCTCTTCCAATAAGGTTTTGTTGAACTAAATTTTCAAATCTTTCTACAGGTGACGCATTTTTCTGCAGTTCCCCCGATTATGTTGAAATTAGCACAAACTGATCTCGATAAAAAATATGACTTATCATCGTTACAAAGAATGGTCAGTGGAGCAGCACCAACTGCGCCCTCATTAATTACAGAAATCCAAGAGAAATATAATATCTTAGTCACACAGTGTAAGTATCTAAAATGCTGAAGGACACAACGAAATAGCGACTCTCTTTCACTGCCATAGTGAAAACTTTTGTCTGACAAACAATCACTATTACATTATTGGATAAATGAGTCGGCTTAGTCTTCAAGTTAATACAGTATAATTGAATTCAATTTAAGCAATTGGCTACTTTTAATAAAGCTCATATAATTTCAGCTTACGGGATGACGGAAATGGTTCCTCTTGCAATGGCCGACCCTCTTGTTAAAAAGTTGAACTCTGTCGGAAATATTGCTCCTAATACTATTATAAAGGTAAAATATTGCAGACTCATCATTGCCTATCATGCTTGCAATGTAGTTTACCTAGAATCGTCTTCAAAAATATATATCCAAAATTACTCCACTGTAGCGCTCATTAATTATTTTTCAAAAAGGAAGTTATTACGCAAATTACCCAACGTAAATATAAGTTTATTGGAGTATATTCAGCAGCAGACAAATTATCGTGAGCAAATTCACTATTCGAATATTCTCTAATAATGTCGCCACGCAACGTGGTTGACGGTGACGTCATAACTCTTGATCAACATCAAGCAGCAATTCACAAAAACAACACCCACATTTGGACAGCAGTGTACATGAAAAATCTTTTGAACAATATATTATTTTCAGCCGTTTCATATAATTGTGAGTTTCAACATGCACCAAACGCAAAAAATCATCTGTTTTTAAGGTTATCGATATTGAGACAGGAAAGGAACTCGGCATCGGAGAAGACGGTGAAATTGTGGCCAAAGGACCACAGGTACACACTAGAATACAATACTTATAGAATTTTTCTGCATATTACTACGGTTGGCATATTCATATATTTTTTCAATGCTTGTTGCTTATCGTCGATTTCACATTCAAGTTCCTGACAGGCTTCCGTAGTCAATTCATATGTCTGAGCATTTTGGAGCAATAAATCCCATTGAAACTCACAAAATCACAAAATTTAGGACCCATAATTATGCATTACAGCCAGTATCAAATGATTAAATAATCTGTTTTATGTAACAGATGATGAAAGGTTATCTTCAAAACCCCGATGCAACCGCTAGGACAATTGATTTGGAAGGATGGATTCATACAGGCGATATTGGGCATTACGATGAAAACGGGATGCTGTACGTTGTAGACAGATTGAAAGAGTTGATTAAATACAAGGGATTTCAGGTATTATAAATAACAGTTGCAAACTTATGTCTTGGTTATAATTTCACATTGCTTTATTTCATTGATGTCATTTTACTATCCACGCCAGGGGTGTGCAACCTTTAGTAAAAGAGGGCCAGATAAAAATATCTGGGTAGAACCACGGGCCACAGAAGGGGCATTGTAACGTCATAGGAATTGGTAATAAATTTGACTCAGGTATAGGATTTGTTTCGTGGGCCGCACCACACCATTCAAAATTGGCACTTCTACGCGGGCCTCACAATTTTTCTATGCGGGCCGAGGTTTTTACACCCCTGATCTACGTCACAGCAATACTATATTATTTGAGAAGTTGTTGCAAAGTCAATTTGTTCATTTTAGGTAGCCCCAGCTGAATTAGAGGCTTTACTGTTGACGCATCCCGACATACTGGATGCAGCAGTAATTGGTGTACCTCATCCAGACGCTGGTGAAGTTCCTAAAGCATTTATTGTGAAAAGAGATGCAGCATTAACTGCAGAAGACGTTGAATGGTTTGTTGCAAGTAAGAAAAATCAGTTATATGTAAAAAATTTAAAATTTGGAATGAAATTAATTTTATGATTGGTTAGTTATGTGAAAAACGTAAGGTTTCATTTTGAATTATTTCAATGTTGTGAAAATTACCGATCAGTCGATGGTAATTAGTGAAAGTGGTGGCATCGATATTAATATGAAATCATGAGACTAGAAAAAGTTGTATGGTAGGGGGAGAAAGTTGAATAGCAGGCCGCACCTAACCGAAACCTTTGTTTCAACAAAGTACCAAATGAATGAAATGTTGCAGATATATAAAAAGTAACGCATAGAATCACATTTGGTCAAAAAGAAATGAAGTAAATGCATAATTTGGTCATTTTTTAAACAAACTTTGCAAGACGTACGTATCAACCGTAACAATGTATACGGGGAAAGAATAACATGTAAATTCAGATTATATCTCACTCGGAATAATCAGCTTTCTGCTATGAAACAGCTCATTACACCAATTTTTAAGCTGTTTGAGGGACGTTCAAATATTGTAAAAAGCTGTTCGTGCTGCTATTGCAATACATACACTAATTGCTACAGCTTACAGGAATAGCTTGAGGGTGAATATATAATTTTGTGGGCACAGTTTCACATCCATTGAATTTATTCTAATACGCTTTCAAATAATGTTTTAAACATATCAAATCAGGTTTTCTATATATGGAATCGTTTCGAATAATTTTTCACAATATTAAATATTTGAAACGTAATTTTTACAGAGGAACTGGCGCACTACAAAAAGTTGAGAGGAGGGGTGGAATTTCTAGAAACAATACCGAAATCTCCTAGTGGGAAGATTCTTCGACGAGAACTAAGAAAACTGCCAATCGTTCGTTTTCGCATGTGAATAATTTCAATGCCGTTTTGCAATAAGTCATTAAATTGTATTTACAAAATTCATGAAGTTTAGGTTTCTATGTCTGGTTATATTATAGTATATTGTTATATTAATGATTACCACAAATTACCTGATTATCTTTTTTGCTTTCAAATGTTGGATAATAAATATACAGATGACATTGAAATGGTTAGCAAATGTTTATTTAATAATAATTTAATGATATATTCTATATCCTATATAAAAAGTTCATTCATTGACTTTTTACTTATCGATCTTAAGATCGGTAAGTATGTTGATATGTATTTGTCTGTCTGTCTATATGTCTGTTTGTTTGTCTGTTAGATGAACGCGATATCTCACGAAGGCGAGGTTGAATCTGCTCCAAAATTTTGCATGTGCATTCCTCATATCTCGGACCAGAAGCCTATTGAATTTGGATGAATTATGTCGTATAATTAGCGAGTTATTAATTAATTAGTGATGGGACACGCGGTGTCACTATAAGGTCATGAACCGAAACCAAACCGCAGTTTCGATCGATAAGTCTTCGGTCTCCGACCGAAATTCTCGTTTTTTTGTTAGACGTTTTTTAAACGTGACATAAGGTGTCTGGACTGAAAGTGATATTGCGTATATGGTTTAGTAACCAATAATCGTCACCAAACTTTGCAGTTTTAGGTCATACGTCCTAATGGAATCAATCGTGTAAGCGCCCCGCAAACAATTAGAGAGCGAAATCGCCGCAGTTTCAGATAATATATCCAATCATTCAATACATTTTTCCCAGCCCCCATTCAATAAAACAAAAATTTACCAAATGTACAAACATTAAACATGTTTATTATCCAACAATATATAAAATTAATGTTATGTAAATAAGAAAACCAACTTGTGCAATGACAGGCCTGCGAGCTTGTCGTAAGAAAATTAAACTTGCCTTCAAGTCAATGATTGAAACTTCCTCGTGACCATAATATAGAGAAATAGAGTATTATTTCATTCCATCATTTGATAAAAAAATGTATTCATTTGGTTATGAATATTTGAGCAAAATTAGACTCATAAAAGCACTAAAGGTGTTTCGCGTGCTTATAAGATTCGTGATCTTATATCAGTGGTCGACGAACTATATGTACTATTAGGTAAAATATACAAAATTTTGGTTGGTGCGGGCCACATAATTTCCGCCAATAAACAGTCGCTACAGGAGTCTTCAATTATGACTAACCCGCAATTCTTATTTCTTTGTTAATCACAATTAACGGTATAGGCACGTCCGTCACGTAAACGGCATACAACGGACATGTGCTTTAGATTAATAAATTAATTAATTAATAAAAATTAATAAAAAAATTAATTAATAAAAAAAAAATACTAACAAAATAAATTTATGTGGAATTTTTGCTATAATGCATTAAAATTAAGGTCCCTTTTGTTTTACAAAATATTTTATTTTTATTGATTGTCCGTGCTGTGGTTTCCCGATTCTGCTTCCGATTGATCAGCAACTGAAAAGAAAATGATTCACCGATAATGAATGAATACGACAATAGCGCTAGTTGTATAATCCATGAATACTCCGAATGCTTCCATGGGTTAGATATAATTTTTTATAGCACACGTAATCAAACAACCTTCGTCGATTATCCACTAGTTGCTTGTTCTTCCTGTTCAATTTCTGTTAAACGACGTGCTGGAGAATTGTCTTCTGGTTGTGATGATTGGTTACTGTGAAAATTTAAACAAACATACATATATTTCATTTAGTGTGGGCCATTTGTGTAAATCAAACTTGTGTGCTTAAACATTTCAAATAGGAAGTTTGTTTTCCAATAGTTTTCAAATTTTTCAGCCGCTCAAAATGGAAATATTGCATATTATATATAATGCAAATTTTTTTGTTTACATTTGCAGTATAATGTGAATACGAAAACTGCAAAAAATATAATAATCAGCGGTCAGAATATAGACCGAAATTTACCAAAAACTGCTTATTTTTATATTACAACCGTACTTATTTTTCGTCATTATTTATTTACTTTGCATATTAAAAAAAAGAACGGCTTACCAAGGCATCCGAACCAACGACCCCAAACAACAATGTGCAACAGGTTGAGACAAAATAAATCTTCGTAGACAAGTGAGTCATTTACCCAGAACTTTTCTCATCCAAATTTTCTATCAAACGTAGGTCAAGTATATGCCAGCACATAAACATAGAGCAAATGTGACTATACAAACTTCAAGACTTGTTGCACACCGTCGTAGGGTCATCAATTGAAATACCTTTAGAGAGTCACTTCAGAGATAAGACGAAACGATCATGATCAGTTTTTTCATGAAATGTTTGACTCGGGAAGGAACTGTTTACTGATTTTTATGATACGTTTTATATTGAAATATGGCTTGTTACATACAGACGTGTCCATGCGCGAGGGAGATGTACAAATATTGACAGGACAATTTTCGAGGGGCGTGAAGTTAATTAAAAATAAAAATATTTGTTGGATTTAATCTTGGCTGCCGTATTTTTGATATTTACGTTTCAAAACCTCTTGTTTATTTTATTATTTACGTTCCATCCACGTATTTTCAACGTGTTTTTTAAATAAAACATACTTCCGCCTTACTATCTGGTATCTCTAGCTTATTGCTAGATAGTTACTTTTGAGGTGAGGCGCGAAACTTGATCAATGCTAAAAAGGGGGCGCGGCTTGAAATGTTCAAGAACCACTGCTCTAAGAATTTTCTACCTCATCGTTAAAATTGATGAATTTGAATATATGTATTTCCCGGCGAATAAATCTATCCGGTAAATAAGGCGAGGCCCGTTTTTAAGCCTGAAAAAATGGGTTTTTGCATATAACCTCCCAATAAGACGGGCAGTGAAATCGGAATCTCAAATTATCACGCAACGGCTTCTGAGCGGTCCAGGTATGCGTTGCGTATATGCTAAAATGAAACTTAAATGGTTTTTTCCGTTTTTTAGTCTTTTATAATGCCGCTTTTCGATCAAGAAAATCTGGGCCACGTATTCACTTCTTTGTTTATCTTAGCATCTTGTCACACATGATTATGTAATAATCCGTTTCTCACAAGTGCTATGGCTGTTTCATAACAATAAAGTAATTATCGTGTCCTATAGTGGCACAAAACATATGTTGAGGGAAATTTGTGATCTGGCGAGAATAAATGCTGACTTAAAGATGTTTACGGCTATCACACTGACAAAAACAATTGACAATTTTCACAAATTGGCATTCCCACGTGTACCGGTAATAGCCTTTCACTCGTGATGCGGCAAATCACACAAATGCGGCAACTTCAAAATGATATTCACATGAATGCTATCGCGGAAGATATTTTATGTTCGGAATTGAATAATAAGGCCACCCCAAAAAAATAAAAATGATCCTACTCGCCCAATAAGACAGCCCCCAGAATCAGGCCGAAAATTTGGGTTTAGAAAAGCGATTTGTTTGCCGGGAAATACGGTATATATAAATAACAAAGACAATACACATTCGCTATATATCGTACGTACGGAGCACCTTAAGGTAAATGTGCTGGCTGATTTGTGCCGTCATACAACGCGTTTTGCTTTGTATATGCTTGCTGTGTGCAGTCGCTTCTTGCATTGCATTTTAAATTCACCGAAAAATTAAAAGTTTGCTTTTCTACATAGGTATGACGACCTTAACAAACTTATTATGGGAGGACAGTGTCTTAAATAAACTCACAAAGATATAAAGAATGTACATGCACTGCGGGTATTCTATATTGTTCTAACTTCCAATTGTTACAATGCTATATGATGAATTACTGAGAGTGACATCACGCGAAATTCCAACAATACGGCGTTGTACTCGAATCCCAATATACCATCTCAACATTCTAATCACTTGCAATGATATTACATTTGTCCCTACTCTATTTCTTTTTTATCGACTGTGTTTTGTATCGTAAACCTGACTGAAGTTAATCTTTAGGGAAAAAAAAACGTTTAACTATTATTGCTGACTGTACTTGATAAAAAGTCAACAAAAATTTACCCATTCGAATGTGTCGTGACACTAAATTTTGATAACACATCTTGTATCCAATCTCTTTAAATATCGAAGTATATTACTCTGTATGTACCTTTCAATATACGTGACATACCCTTTAGTACTTTCATTATGATCAATAACCAATATTTAAAAAAAAAATTAAAACCCATATGTCGTGTAAAAAATATCATGTTTATAAATTATGAAACATGTTTTTATTTTGATTTGATTAATTTTACTGTTATCTTATTGGACACGAAATGGATGGTTAACTGAAATTATTTTTGTTGGGGTGGCATTCGTCGACGGGAAAAATCTTCTTTTTCGGAAACTAATATACTAATCGGTTTTGAATTTTTGGTGCCTAAAATGGTTCAAAGCTGCTAAATTACTGTTATTTTAATTTCGTCAAATTTTCGTTGATTGTTATGGCAGGCGATGTTTTGTGAGATATTGCGACACCACGTGGCCATGCCATTCGGTCCTCTTTCTGACGAAGTCGAGGCTCAATTCTTAGGTGGTGTATTACAGGCTTACCCGTGAATAGCTACCGAGGTGGAACTTGATTTGCAATTTTTATCTGATCATTTTGAAGGATAAGATAGCGCATTCCAGTGTCGCTTAGGCTATGATACTGCGGTGAGACATGGGATCTTTGTGTCTGTACATTTTAGTATTGTATGTTGTTGTTTCATGTTACAAGCATGTACCACACAACTATAATATAGTTATCATACTGTTTAACTTTTCAACTAATCTCGGGCTCGTCTATGGAAATAGATATTCGTGGGGATTTACTGGAAAACATCCCATGTCATAAACTCTGTAGACATCAGATTCGCATGTAGCCTAACAAGAAAACTAAAGAATATACTGAATAAGCAGAGTGACTTAGAAGTGGAATATCCATATATAACAGCAGTACGTATACTGATCATTTTGTTTTGGTGTTTTACAAAAATTATAAACATACGTTACATATTCTTCAGTCAGATCGGAGTCTGAATCTTTATTGGCGACTTGTTCAGCGGCTCTGTTTTTCAGTTGAAATGTATAGTAGCATAATATTAAAATGTTGGAAAAAATAAAATTAGGTTTTATCGAAATCTACTTTATTCCAACTGCAAAATATCCTATAGGTATATAATATTTTCATTTGATATATTCACAGAGGACATCAAATTTGTCTAGATTCAACTACATAGTACTCCTAGATAGTGTTAACAATTGAAGAATAGGGCTTAGTCCAAATGGCCCATAAGATTTAAAAAACGATTTACGCAATGTTTGATAGCCATTACATAAACTTATGTAAAATATTCAAGTTGGTCGAAACAAGTGCCGGTATATTTCAGCAAAATCTACGAAAGCTACTATACAGCGCAACACTTTTTTTAAATCTAATCAAATATAAAAAATTTTGAAAATACCTGGCACATTCTGGGCGGCCGGCTGCAGTGCATATTTTTTGGCAAGGGCTTTTACAGTGAACGCATAAATTACTTGCTATTTGATTTTGTTCACTAATCAAAGAACCAGGAACGACATCAGGAGTCGGTTTTCGGCTATTATTTTCAGCTGGTAAATATAAGTGATTTTGATGATTGGACATTATCAACAGAATTTAGTCTACTTGTCAAGTATTATTGAGTAAATTAGGAAATCATTGCTTTCAAAAGATAGACATCCTTGAAAAATTGAGAAAACTTAGACACAGGATCGAATGGAGTAAAAATGTTTATCTGTATACGAATATGCACCGCTTTTTGAATTAAAGCGATCTCCACATATTCGTCTACATATGTACTCAAACCTGTTTTGCTATTTCTAGGGACTCAGTAATTATTAAACTTCAAAATGTTTAATTTTTAAATATATTTTCTTATTCAATTATTGGTTTGGAAGTAAATATATAGTAAGCGGGCAAGCTTATTTTCCTGAAAATCAAACATTGTAGATGATTCAGTCAGAACATTTTCTCTGTGCATTATGAATTTATGATGAAGTATTTTTTTGAATTCTATGAAAACAATTTATTAATATGGAAAAAGTGTATGATACTCACTCGGTTCCTGGTCCGCACATTGTATAAGTAGTTTATTTGATATTTCTTCCTCAGATGATGGGGCGGTTATAGTTGAATTTATTTCTGGTTGTATATCTCCCATGACCGTAATTTTTATGAACGCGGTGTACAAAGAAAATCAGTTTGAATAAATTTGTTGAAATCCACCACAACTGACTTTTACATTTAAAATAGCATTAATGCTAAAAAGTCAAAAATAAAATCGATTATAATATTTTCAAGATCGATTATACTTTTCATAATAGAAATCAGAACAATATGAACAAAATTGAAAACAGGCACTTCAAAAATGAAAACTAAATGTATCAAAACAAAAATTCATTATAATCATTTCAAAGCTACATAGACAGATTTATCTACAACTTCTGTTGGTTGAGAACATTCTCTGAATAGATTTAAAGACACTGTAATATTCAACATGGGGTCTTATAATAAAAATGAAAAGATGACGTCGTTACAAAACATCACAGAACTGAATGACAAAGAAACTCTTCAATAGAATCTCATACTCGACCACAAGTTACAATTGTAAACTTATAGTTATGGTTGCAGTGTAGTACACGTATTTAGGATAAACAAGATATATATATAATATGAAAATCTGACAGATGCAGAATTGGAGTTGCACTTTGAATGTGTGGTTTTTGGAGTTGTTGTGAGTTTTTTTATTCACAGATTCTTACATCGCTGTTACGGAATGCAATTTTGAGCTTTTCCGGAAATTAAGCTTGATGGAGTTATATATTATGAACCAAGAAAAACACCCCTCATGTAATTTTTCAGTTTATCCAATAAGAATCCAAACAGATGGTTATTAATTCCTTCATATTATCCATTGAGCTCTTTGTACTCGAATGTTTTCCCTGACAATTTTCGGGGGATTCACCAGGCCCAGATAGTGGTTTTAGGAGGAAGCTGACTCGGGAACATTTACGCAATGAGGTCAGGGAACTGTTGTGAACTTAAATATAAAATTACAAAGCAGACACAGAAGAACAATTACAAAATTTAAATGTTATTACTACATGACTTGCCATCATTGTAAGTACTGCTCAAATTCGTGATAAATATGTACTATTGAGAACAAGACCAGTATGGGCATCAAATAGTCTAAATCTGAAGCAACCTTTGCAAATGTTTTAGTATGTATCCCAAAGTTCTATAAAGAATACATTAAATTTAAAAACGTTGCGCACAAAAATTTGACACATCCTCTAATTGTAATGAACAAGTATTGAATATCCTCGTCAAATTCATAAAACTTATGTTAACACCATGACAAATGACACCACAACGCAGCAGAAATAACTGTACTTGATAATGCAAAGAATGGCGAAAACAGTTTTGTATCAAATTATACCAAATAATTTTAATTATCAGAACGTAGTAGAAAGTAGTTAGAATTTGTTATATTACACTTACATAGTTACAATAAATAACATTTTATTGTTTTATTACTACATATATTCCTTTTGTTTTACAAAATATACTATTTTTATTGTTGTTTGTCCGTGTCGTTTCTCGATTCGTCTTCGCATTGATCAGCAACTAAAAAGAAAATGATTCATCAATACCAAATGAATACGACAATATCTAACCAGATTAGCGCTAGGGTACTCCCGTAGTATGTGAACCAAGATGGCGGACACCGGAACATAGTATGTGTTTAGGGTTAGGCTATAATTTTACAAATACTACGGGAGTCACTTGGCTAGTCCCCGGACTCGTAATAGAACTTAAATAAGGAAAATTAGAATCAAATTATCAAATAATCCTGACCTGGTACACATACTATGTTCAGATGTCCGCTTTTTTTTGTTTACATACTGCGGGAGCGCCAGCGTTAGTTATATAATCACTGGCTACTCCGAACGCTTTCATGGGTTAGTTATAAGATTTTTATTGCACACACGAACCTTCGTTGATTTTTCACTTATTTTTTTGTTCTTCCTGTTCAATTTCCGCTAAATGGCGTCCTTGAGAATCATCTTGTGGTTGCGATGACCTGTTACTGTGAAAATACACAAACATACATATATAATTTGGGTCATTTGTATAAATAAAACTTGCTCGATTAAACATTTTGCACGGACACTTTGCTTTCTAAGATTAGCTGAGGTTCCTTCGTTCTTTCTGCCTTTTTTCGCTAACGACCTGAAATTTACAGATGCTTTCAAATTAATAACATCATTATTTTCAACTCCCCATTCCAGGAACTTGTGCAAAGAACACAGCTGATCTGAAATAAATTTGCGTTGAGTCTGAAATTTCAAACGTGGAAAAGATCAAGTGAGGGTGCACATATATATATATACAAATTTTATCACAACAATATGACGCTTGAACAATCGTTCTCCGAAATGCATGATTGAAGAATTCATCTGATGACCTAATTTTCCCCAAAATAAAGAAATGGTTGAAAAACCGCAGACAGTAAATGAATTCGAAAACTATTACCCTATTCAAAGGATCTATTTCAAGCTTTTGAATATTAGGAAACGGTTGAGTGGGTGAAAAGAAGTTTATGTCGTAACAGAAGCATATACATAACCAGCAACAACAATTTCCCAGATATTTATAGGATTAACAATAATTTTTAAAAATTGATATTTTTGGAATTACTTCACCACGAACTTCTTTAAATTTTATATGGTTTATTATTGATACCACTTTGTTAATAAGATAATATTTCGGTTTCTTCTTGGACTTTAGTAAAGTTGCAATGTACCGAAGTTTTCTCTCTCTCGCTAGTAGACACAGAGAAAAACTTTGACAAATTGATGTTGCTGTTATAGTATGCATTCATCTGAAACTGCTAAATCAATGACTTTCAAAATTTTCAGCATTCGATATAGGAAATAGGAATACAAGAAATGCAAATATAGAATAATCAGCAGTCAGAAAACAGACTACAATTTGCCAAAAACTGCTTATTTTTGTATTTCAATCTTACCTCTTTCTAACCTTCATTTATTTATTTTGCATATTAAAATAAAAAATCAAACAAAATATCACATATAAAAATATCAAATTGCAAATGAACAATAGCAACGTGGTGACAATAAATATACAGCATTACTTCTTGGAAAGCATGTTTAGAACAGCTAACCAAGGTATCCGAACCAACGACTTCAAACAGCAATGGGCAACAGTATGACACAAAACAAATCTCAATGGAATGGGGTGCAATAATTACATCACATATATCTATATTAGCATGGCATGTTAGAGATTTCAAGTTCAAATCGCAGTTGACCAGTATTATATCCGAGATGTCTTAATTCACTTGGGATGTATCAAAACAGAAAATTAATCCGCGAGATAAATCCAAGCATTTATAAAACAGTTCGTAGGGTCTTATTATAGGTAATTTTTTTTAAAACCCAAAACCCAAAGCTTTTTTCTTCCAAATTTTATTTTTACACTTTTGACGTAGGTATAGTATTGCCACATAAATATAGAGCAATGTGACTGTACAAACTTTAAGACTTGTTGCCACATCGTAGAATGGTCATCAATTCAAACACATTTGGAGAGTCACTTCAGAGATAAGACAAAACGATCATGATAAATTTTCTCATGAAATTTTTGATTCGGGGTCGAACTCTTTTCTGATTTCGATGATACGTTTTATATTAAAATATGGCAGTAATTTAACGTAGATACTGGTCCCGTTTACATTTTAGTTTAGTTTTTAACGACCTACTGATTTTTGTTCAAATGATAACCAGCACCATAGAAAATTGAGAAAATAATTTCACAGATAAGGGGATAATACGACCTATATCTGCAGTGACTCTTCTAAAAAAATCCCATTGGAAGTTTGTTACATGCAGACTTGTCCACGAGAAATAGGATTCACAAATATTGTTTAGAAAGAAGGAATTCGAATCTATTCACAGTTATAAGTCATCATATAAATATGTTAAAAACTAAACTACCGTATAGGATGTGCATGGATATTTAAATTTTTATTGATAAGAGACTCCAGAATTTATTTGGATCCAAATAATCGAATACATAATATATGTTTTGTATCACAGTTTATACTCAAAAACCAATATTCCATGGACGATTCAGAATAAAATACAATTCGAAACATATTGAAAATATATATGAAAAGACGCCTACATCATAGAATTAGAGAGAAAGATTTTGCCCTAGAAATGAAATTTATATATTTATATTTCAAAAACGTTTCTGTAACATAAATTATTGACTTCATGAAACAAAAAATAACTTAACAAATCTTGATTTATCCAAATTCACTTTCTTAGTGGTTCTCAAACGGCGGGGCGCGCCGCATAGGATGCTAGACAATTTTTGAGGAGGCATGAAGTTAAAAATAAAAATATTTGTTAGATTTGAACTTGGCCACCTTATTTTTGACGTTTCAAAACGCTTTGTTCATTTTAATATTTACGTTTCATCTATTTACTTTCAACGTGTTTTATGAATAAAACATATATACTTTCGCCTTACTATCTGTAGTTTTAAGCTTATTGTTAGCTAGTTATTTTTGAGATGGGACGCGAGACTTGATTAATTCTAAAAAGGGGGCGCGGCCTAAAATGCTTGAGAAGCACTGCTCGAAGATTTTTCTACCTCATCGTTGAAATTGGTATATTTGAGTATACATATAATATGTATATATATAACAAAGATAATACACATTCGCTATATATCGAACGTACTGGGCACCTTAAAGTCTGTAAATGTACTGGTTGATTTGTGCCGTCATACAACGTGTTTTGTTTTACATATCCTCGTCGATTTTTCGTTCCTTCTTGCATTGCATTTTGAATTCATCGAAAAACTAATAGTTTGCTTTCTTTCATTGGTATGACGACATTGACAAACTTATTATGAGAGTAGGAGGAGGAACTTATTATGTCTCGAATAAATCCCACAAAAATATATGAAGAATTTAGATACACTGCCGTTATTCCATCGTTCCACCTTCCAATTGTTACAGTGTCGTAGGATAAATTAGCGAGAGTAACATCCCACAACATTCCAACAATACAGCGTTGTACTTGAATCCTAAATGTCATCTTCAACATTCCAATCACTTGCAATGATATTCCATTTGTCCCTACTCTATTTCTTTTTTAACGACTGTGTTCTGTATCGTAAACCTGACTGAAGTTAATCTTTACTAAAGAAGAAACCGTTTCACAATTATCTCTGACTGAACTTGATAAATAGTCAACAAATATTTACCAATTCGAATCTGTCGTGTAACCCTACTATATTACTATGAATGGACCTTTTTATATATACATTAGGATACCTTTCAGTATTTCTGTGTTTCTCTTGTTATTGAAGTGTTTTAAATTTTAAAAAAAATCGGAATGTTAGAAAATTTCAATATTCCAACATTATTTCAAAAATTGTTGAACGCATTTGTCGTGTAAAAACCATTATGTTTATGGGTTATGAAACATGTTTTTATTTTGATCTAATTTATTCTACGGTTATCTTATTAGACACGGAATGGATGGCTTTCTTAAATTGTTTCTGATGGAATGGCATTTGTAGTCGGAAAAAGTCGCTTTTCTCAGAAACTAATATACTAATCCTTTTCAAATTTTCAGTATTTAAAAATGGTTAAAAGCTGCTAAATGATTATTATTCCATTCTCGCTGATTCTTATGACGTGCGATATTTTCTAAAATAACATCATGTGACAAACCAGTCGGATATCTTCCCACAAAGCCGATGCTCCCCACTTAGTCATGGTCTTACCAGCTGTGAATAGCTACCGAAGTGGAAATTGATTCACAATCTTTAGAGATTTTGATAGATCAGATAACGAATTTTAGTGTAAGTTCTAGGCTGCGATACTGCGGTGAGACGTTCGATTTTCGTGTTCATACATTTCAGTATTGTCTGTTGTTGTTGCTTCATGTTACAAACATGTACCACATTGACTTACTATATTTATCATATCATCTAACTCAGGGTGGTCCAAGGTTGTCGGCTCCGCGGGCCACAATAGTGCCAAGAATAGATAAATAGTACAATACAAAGCAAACACATGGTTATCAGACATAGCGAGTGGTGGAATTCAAATTTTTTGTCAGTCGATCCACCATACAAATGTCGAATTTCCAGGCGGTTCTGTTACAAAAAGTCATGTAATGCTAACCGGTTCGCAGATCTCATAAAATTCCGTGAGACGGTTCTATAGAACCGGTGCCAACCGGCTGAATCCCACTACTGGACATAGCCATCCCAGGCTAATATAATCCGCCTTCGATTTTTAGTTTTCTATGATGCCTATATCGTTAGCATATATTCCCGACCAAAAAGATAGAAAGCCAGATAATAAAATAGACTGCCACGCACATCATTCAACTTCGCTAGTTGCCTCGGCTAGCCATAACACTAGTCAATTCAGTGACATTAGTGATGTAACAATATGTCAAAATATTTTTCTGGGCAATTTTATTACGAAACATAACGAAATGCGATTTAATGATTACTCTCCGAATGTGACGCGGGTCACAGATAATGAAGCGGCGGGCCACATGTGGCCCGCGGGCCTGGGTTTGGACCACCCTGACTAACTTTTCAACTATTCTCAGACTTGTCCCGTTGGAATCTCATGAGAAACATCGCATGCGTAGAGACAGTACACATTAGTATTTCCCATGGGACAGTATCCATGTCATAGCAAATTGATTACGTCAGAGCTAAACTTAGTCTTTATACTTTTTACTTTTCAAATGTTTTTTACTCTCCATTTTTCTCTATATACTGTGTCTATTATTTATTTTGTTTTAAAAATTACGACAACCAAATTCACAACTAATAGATTATTCGAAAAATGAACACACGTCTCCACTGCGAAAACCTGGTGCGAAAATTGTTTTTGGCCATACCAGTGCCATTGGCAGCAGTGGGGTGCTTATTTTGTGCAGCCGGATTGTTGGAGAGTAACTTACAGAAAAGGAATTTTACCTGCTCTTGTTATAAACGCCGTATACATCAGATTCGCATGTAACATGAAAACTAAGAAAATGATTCAGAAATTACCCGGATTATCTTATTCATTAAAAACAGTCGATGAGCAAGAAATCTGCTGAACTCAGAAGTAGAATAAGAGTGGCAGGATGATACTCAATTGCGATAGTCAAACGATACTTCTGAAGTTTGACAAAGTCAATAAATAATTTGTCGTATTGCATATCTCTTTGTACATAGGATGTGACAGGCATAAATTGCTACGGGATGGGATGGGGCAGAAAATTGTCTCCCATGGACAAGCTTGACTATTCTATTCAGATAACTGCAATTCGTACTGACCATTCCGGATTTGGGGTTTTGTCGCAAAAGTTATAAACATACCGTACATAGTCTCTAGTTGAATCCGAGTCTGAATCTCCGTTGACGACTTGTTCAGCGGCTCTGTTTATCAGAAAACAAAAATTACCGTAATTGAAATCTACTTTATTCCGACTGCAAAATATCATAATATAGAATATTTTCGTTCGATCTTTTCACGGAGGATATTAAATTTGTCTCTAGCTACAACAGATGTTATCAGTCAATCCATGAAGCTCTATTCGATTGACCCAGCATATAAGCCATATTAAAATAGATCCACAAAATGTTCGATACATAAATAAACTTATATAAAATATTCAATTTGGTAAAATAAAGTGCCGTTATATGTCAGCAAAATCCACGGCTATTAAATATATCGAATATTAAATATACCTAGCAGATTCTGGGCGGCCTGCAGCAATGCATGCTCTTTTGCAATTGCCTTCACAGCGAACGCAGGAATTACTTCCTTTCTGATTCGGTTCATTGATCAAAGAATTCGGGACATCAGGTGTTGGTTTTTGGCTATTTTTATCATCTATGAAATATAAGTGATTTTGTTGATTGGGCCTTATCAACAGTATTTAGCCTAGTTGTAAACTAATATTCAGTAAAAGAGAAAATTATTGCTTTTAAACGGTAAGGCATATGTAAAAATTAAAATTGGACCCTAGATCGAATATAGTAAAAAGGTGAAATATATACGAATATGCACCGTTTCATGATCTTAAGTGATCTCCACATATTCATCATCAACATACCTCTTTAGTTTTTTTTAGGGACTCAGTAATTAGTAAACTTCAAAATATTGAATTTTAAATATGTTTTTCTATTCAATATCTGCTAAACGGTTGAACGTATTGTTTTGAAAACCCCAGCACTGCAAAAAGTTCAGCGGAAACATTTTTCTGTGTATTACAACGAAGCAATTTTTTAATATTTTATGAAAATTATTAAAATATGGAAATGGCTGTAAGATACTCACTCTGTCTCTGGTCCGCACATTCTTGGATTGGTAATTGATTTGATATTTCTTCCTGATATGATGGGTCGGATGTAGTTGAATTTACTTCTGGTTGTATATCTCCCATGACAGTAATTTTTACGAAGGCGATATACTAAGAAAATCAGTTTGAATAAATTTGTTCAAATCCAACACAATTTACTTTTACATTTTAAATAGCATTAATGCTGAAAATTGAAAAAATAAAATTAGGTATAATGTTCTCAAGATCGATTATTCTTTCATGATAGAAACTAGAGCAATATAGACATAGATTGAAAACGAGCCATTCAATAATAAAAACTAATGTATCTATGAAAAAGAATTCATTAGAATCCTTTTAAAGTAGCATACGACGCTAAATACATTTTGTTGGTTTAGAATTTAGATGTTTAGAAAATTCGCTGAATAGATTTAACGACACTGTAATACTCAACATAAGTTTAAATCAAGTTTTATAATGAAAATAAAAAGGTGACGTCTTTACTAAACATCACAGAACTGAGTGACAATGAAACTCTGCAATAGAATCACATACTCGACCACCGGTTACAATTTTGAAAACAATGATTATGGTTGCAGTGTGGTATATATACGTATTTAGGATAAACAAGATGTATAATATGAAAATCTGACAGATGCAGAATTTGATTTGCAGTTTGAATGTGTGGTTTTGGGAATTGTTGTGATTTTAATATTTTTTACTGATTACATCATTATTCTTGAAAGAATTTTTTGATATTATATAACAATTGAGCTTACTGGAGTTTATATAGTATGAACCTAGTAAAGCACCCCCATGTAATTTTTCAGTTTGGCGAATACAAAGATAAATAGATGCTGTTTATTACTTCTTGAATTCGTGGAACCTGGGTTCTTTGTTCTCGAATGTTTTCCTCGACAATTTTCGGGGGATTCACCAGGTCCAGGTAGTGGTTTTATGAGGCAGCTGACTCGAGAACATTTACGCAATGAGGTCTGTGAACTGTTGTGAACTGAATTCCGTTGGGAAATACAGAATTACAAAGCATAGAAAGAAGAACAATTACAAAATTTTAATTTTAATAGTACATGACTTACTATCATTTTAGTATTGCTGAATTTGGCCATAGATATGCACTATTGAGACAAAGATCAATAATATACGCATCAAATAGTATAAATCTGAAACAACTTTTGCAAGCTTTTTAGCATTTATACTCAACTTCTATAACAAATATATTGAAGTTAGAAAAATTGTGCACGAAAATTTTAAACAAGCCTCAATTGTACTGAACAAGTATTAAATTTTTTCGTCAAATTCCTAAAAAATATGTTTCCAGCATGACAAATGACACCGCAGAGCAGCAGAAAAAACGGTACTTGATAATGCAAGTAATAGCATTAACAGTTTTGTATCAAATTAAAAAAATAAACTTTGACTATCAGAACGTTATCCGCTATTTCGTTCAGATTAAGTTGCTCAGAGCCATTTGCAATTCAATCACTAAATGACATGATGCGTCAAATCGGTGCTTCACAGAAAATGCAGATACAGCGTGCATAATAAGCATTCTTGTTGAATTATTAACTGTTTAACATTAATCAAATGTAGTTGAATTTGAAATTGTGTACTGTATGTAAGTTGTCACATGACGTAAATGTACAATTACAGTAACTCAATCAACAATCTTTCCCCGATACTTATATCTTGGGACATTACCCGGACCTGCAGACAATTATTTGCTGAACTCATTTTATTGGAGAGTAAATATAGTTACGTGCAAAGTTCAGTTTAATGAAGCGGTTGCGTTGGTGACTTTATCTTCTGCAAACAAATATGTTCACCTCCTACGTTGTATGTATATGTCAAAGTTCATACATTGCTGCATTCAATTTATATATAAGTTCCCTCTTTGCAGAAACGTTAGCACGTCTGCAAAAATACCAGCACTAGCGAGTTGTATTCAAAATGTCTGTTTCCTGTTTTCTATCATGGGAAAGATCTGGAAACCATCAGTTCTTCTTTTAACTTTAACATTTGGGCTTAAAATGAATAGTACGAATAGCTAGTAACTGCTTCTATTAAGTCAGAACTAGAAATAGTAGAGACTAAAACGTCTATTATTTTGTATGGCCGATATTTGTAACATTTCCGCGACGTTTAACAGGGCAATCACGAGAAATCAGAAATAGTTTTCTGTTTCTTTCGATTACGCGATTACGAAAATTTGAGTCGAAATTATCCTTGTCATGTTTCCGTTGTCAGTATGCAGTTCTCTATGCTTCAAAATACGTGAATACTTTTACTTTGATTGGCGAAATTAGCTGAGTTTCGAGTCTATGATAATAACATCATACTTTGCCTTCCCAACTTTTCAAGTGCGAAATATTTTTATGGTACTTCCAATTTTTGTATTGCAAGTAGGACATTTTTTATTAGTTGCAGCACAACGGGAACATAATGACAGGTGGCTACAAGGCATGCAAAGATGATCTGACTCTTGTGAGGAACATCCTTTGCAAATTCGTTCCGATTGAAGATTACGTAATACTTGCGCAGTATCTGCGAGGAAAATAAAATCACAATCAAAGTTTATAAAATTAGTTTATTTATTCCAACAACAACAATTATCATATTCTAAAAAATAAAAAATAAAAAAAATTTGCTACCTTTCTTGGGATTTTGAAATGCAGGGATCGGAACAGGCGGGCCTTGAGCTACTCCAACATGTTCGCCGACAGGTGGTGGCGGTATGTCGTAGGAACAATGATTTCTTATTATTGGTCTTCGAATATTAGGATGCTCTTCTAGCAATCTTTTGACCAAATTAACTCCTTTGCGACGCAGAACATACTCGCATCTATAACAGCAACCAAAATTTTTTTTAAAACATGCTTTTATCCGATTATACTAGGCAGTGCGAATATTATGGGGTAAATCCGAAGCATTATAAAAAAATTCAGATTAGTAGAACTCAATTTTACAGCAATATTCAGTAAGTATGTGAATATAAGTAGAATACGAATCTATTGAAGGTTTCAGTTTTGGAGGTATAGCTATATCCGAACTTACCCCGGGAACCATTTAGCATGCTCAGTCCACGGCTCATCCCCTTCATCCCAGTTTTGCAAACCCCCATTGCAGTAAAAACATTTCGTCCGGTCCCCTTGGCCTAAGTATTAAAGTGGATAACACAATTTTATAACAATACAAAGTTACTATAGCAAGCGATGTAAATATTAGATTTTTAGAATACATTAGCAGCAGTTGTCTGATTTACTAATTTAACAATAACAATTTAAAGGTGACCGTAATTGATATTTAACAATAACAATTTAAGGGTGACCGTAATTGATGATGCCATTTTGCAAATTGCAATATAACTAATGTTTCTAGTTCTAACCAGATGAAACTAGTAAACGTACCTAAGTAGAAAAAGCCAGCGTTTGCAATGCTCCGAACTGTTGCCTTTAGTCTATGACCTGGCCATTCGGGTCCAAACGATGCGATTCGATCTTCAATGTTTTGCATATGGGGATTCAACGGATGAAGACACTTGAAATGATTTTCTAGATATAGCTGCTCGTCTGAAGTGGGATTTGCAGGTTCTTGCTCAGAACTGAGAGAATCTAAACGAAGCTTTTCTTCAAAGTCAATTCGTTGTCTTTCTATGTCCGTCATTGGTATATTTCTCGTTTCAATCCCAGTTATTATTCTGTATATTTGAAAGTTGTTGTATTTGTTGAATAACCCATTTTTGTAGTAAAGCTGTATGTATCTACGGCAACATTGGCGATAATATCGCGTAAGATAACTAATGTAAAAAGCACAATCTTATATATATATGATTTTATAGTGTGTATCCGAAAGGTTTTATAGTAGAATAGTTGTCCCAATCTGCTTGTCCTTACTCTCGTATTGTTAAACCCACGTTAGCGGAGTGAAACCCCAACTGACTCCTCATAGTTCAATAAGCACACAATGTATTGTAATGCCAAATGTTCCTATATTGTAAATTTGCACGATGAAATTGAATCCAAACAGATATATTAAAATATACACCCAAATCTTAATACCAACTATATGGTTGAAATTTAAATCAGTAAGCAACACAAAACAGGAAAAACACTAAATTCTCAACTCTCAAACGGAAGCCGGAAACACGTCACAAATTGGTCGATACAAAGAACAGTCGAAAACAGAGAAGCATTGCTAGTACTTGTCACTTGTCCCAATAATTCATAATCGGGAAAAATAGGGCACAGACATATTCATTAAATTCACATACTATTAATACAGAGGGGTTAAATAACATTAAAATCCATAGTTACATTCCACATTCGTCTTTTGTTTGTAATATTTGCATATCGAACAATGAAGAAGTTTACTATTGTCTGAAAAATTCGGGGATATTGTGGATGTGATTTACTACAACCGTACATTTTACTTCAACACAATCATAAATGCTTAAATGGAAGATGTAAGTGATTATCAAAACAACCGCAAGGCCTTGGATATTCAAATTTTGTGGAAGTTAATGTATGTGAAAGTACAAGTGGAGACGATTGCATCGGAACTTAACAATGTCATATTACAGTCTAACTTTTCCTCACTATTAAGTAAATATCAGTGAAAGACATCAGGAGTTTCAACAAACTGCCATTGCTATAATTCTATTCATGATGTTATTTTACAACGGTAACACATTTAATACTCACTTGCAATTCGGGAAATGTTTCCTGTGTTCTCTTCGTGGTTCATCATTTCTGGTCCAATTTCTGAGGATGCCAGAGCAAGAAAAACACTGTGCCCGGTCTAAATTGCCAAGATAGAAGAAACCTTCTGCTGCTAACTTAGCTGGAAGTTCTGGTGCTGGATGAGAAGGCCATTTGGCAAAAGTTTTTCTGCAAATATATTACATCAGAATGAATTTTAGAATCGGAAATTAAAAAATGACACTGGTTTTCTGTAAAGGTGTTATATAGTCAAACGAAACGAATTTACAGGAGTAAATTTGTGCAAGAATGAAGCAAAACTTTTCAAAATATTCATTGTACCTTCTGTGTTCCTCATTTCTTAAATCAAGAGAAAATATCAAACGTTCATGTTCTTCAGAATGTATTTCTCCCAAGCGTAATTCCTAGATTTGAAACAGAAACATTATTTCGTTTTGCTATTACATGTGTTTTAAGAATAAAAATTAGGCAAGATAAAAACA
Organism: Styela clava; assembly: GCF_964204865.1. Lineage (NCBI taxonomy): Eukaryota > Metazoa > Chordata > Ascidiacea > Stolidobranchia > Styelidae > Styela > Styela clava. The sequence goes on along the minus strand of NC_135259.1, from coordinate 8,108,626 downwards.
CTCAGTCAAGCAAAGTTAATAAAAAGAGTCATCGGTTTCCATACCTCAAACTCCTGTTGTTGGTTTGGCATGTTTCTAGGATGAGCATATCTATCAGTTGATAAATCGTCAGCCACTTGGATACTCGCTATGAACAAAAATGTTAACGCGTATTTAGTATAAAAGATAGAAAACAATATAATTTTTATTGATACAATGGTGATCCATAATTAAACAGGACTCATAATTTTTTTAAATTTCTTCTACGAAAATGTAAACAATATATTTAATTTTGTTTGCACTTGAACTTCTGTTTGTGTATCTATTATAACCAAGATTTTCATAAATCTAGGACGCTGTCAACAAAAGTTATGTTCTTGCTAGACTATGTTCCAATTTTACCTCCTCGGCATTGAGACAGATTTGCATCCGTCGCGCGAAATTGTCATCTTTTCAAACAATTGGTAAACTCAAGGGTGCAATTATAATAATAATCAGCGAAATTCCTATAGAAAAGTGTGTGCGAGTGATTGATTATTTTGCTTAACGGATGTAAGTCTGTGTCCAACGCCGAGGTTGGCATTTGAAAAGGATTAAAAAACACTTTGCATGCAATCATATATGAACTGTTCAAGTGTAGATGAAATTGAATACTTTACACTATTTTCGTGGAAGTCCTTAGGAAAATTTAAAGGTTCCGTTTTTCGGAGTTCACCCTGTATGTTCATTTGAATATTTACAACTTCCTTATAGAATACCGCCAAAATAAAATAAAAACTTACCCGAGCATGCAAGGAATGGTTGCTGGGCGACGGAATGCCACTGATGGTGCCTTGCCTGAATAAAAAACAAAAATTACCCCAAAATCTGCATTTATTTATTGAAATTGTGATGTTTTCGCGCTGAATTTCTTCCACAAAATAACAGCAGAAGACTGCTATTTAAATTTCTCTGATTCATTTGTGTTACTATTCCCTATAGATTGAACTTTCCATATTAACTCTTACCGCGCTCGCAGAATTGGAAACCCCTGTTCCTCCAGTATTATTTGTCATTTGACGTTGTGGTAAAAATGTTTGATATCTGAAAAATTCGCGAGGAACGTTGGATTCTGCTCTTCCGTTAACCATTAGACAATCACTTGTGTGCCACACAGGATCTCGTCCGTCGTCGCCAATGATCCAGTTTTCTACTGCGATTCCACAGCTGAAATCGTCAATGCGGTGCCGGAGGATAAATTTTGTTATAGAATTTGTAAATTCAAAAGAAACAGTGCTGATATTTGTGGCCATTGCTTGGGAATATATATATATACTAGTAACTGACTACAAAACACCGCAAAGTCACTTACATAGTTCGAACACATTATTGATTTTAAGCAAGAACAGATCATTGTCAAGAAATGTCTCCAATACATATTTATTCTTAATTATTTGCTTTAAACTTAATATACGGCAGCAACAAATTTTACTTTTAAAATAAGTTTGAATATTACAATGCGCATACTCTGCGTTTCATTATTAATGAGAAACACACAAAAAAAGTTGTAATCAATTTCAAATTGTTTGTGAGCATTCAGTCAAATCGGTAGCTCTTAAAAATATCCCACCTGAAGCATTTTACTCTATCTCTATGTCCTGTATAATAGAATCCCGATGATGCTAAGTCTGCTGGATAAACAGCTGAACCTATTGGAAATTTTGCAAATGTAGCAAGTCTATAATCTTCGTTCCAGTGGTCTCCTGATGGTATATATACAGATCCTTGTCCTGGTGAAATAAAGATTCTAGCTCTAACTATTTCCAAATTCTTGAATACTAATATATTTTCTTTCAGAAAAAAAGAAAAGAAATTGCAACGTTAATACTAAATACAATTTGCACTTGCGATGAGTATTTTTCATATCCTGGTCACTATAGTTACCTCCTCATCGGAAGTGATCTAGATGTTGCGGATTTTGGTCTTTAATTAAGAGTAAATATTTTAAAATGAAACAAATGTGTCATTCATTGCGAATCTAGCGAGAATATAACCGACATCTAATTCGAGCATATAGTTTACATTTTGTGTTCAATAAGCCCACACTATTCAACAAATGAATATATGAAGCAGTCAACAAGCTTTTGAAAAAAACGATTTTTTAAGTGCATTCATCATACTCGTACATGTTAAATGCTAAATGAATTATGGTGCAAATTATATTATATGAGAACATACAGGTAGTCTGCAGTTAATTATTGAATTGTTTCATTTCGATTTTTACTTGAAATAAAGAGTCTAAGCTTTCATATAACTTTTACATAGAACAAGCTTTTACATACAAGATCAGTTTATCTTGTACTCAGGTTTAATAAATATAATTGGTTTACTAATGTTAATTTTACTAATTTTTTATACTTATACTTTAAAATCGACCCTTATTCTTTTTGTTCAAGGATATGTAAATTGCCCGGGGCGTAGCGTGGGTGTGCCACATAACAACCACATTGTTTGATCAATCTTTTATTCTTTGGACTGTCGCCACGATTACAAGTGCACGCTTGAGGTGCGTGATACAAATGAATAACAATATGTATTCAAGACAAGAACGTTTCGCAATAACATGAAAGAAAACTCTTGTTAATGCTTAAATTTTACTTAAAAAGGAAATTCATATAAAATCAATTATGCGCCACAGCACTCTACAACAATGTAATCAAATTTACTAACCAGGCGGATCTACTGCATTTTCGTGTCGGATTCCATCGGCCTCTGTCCCCTTGGTAGCACCGATTTCCGCTATACCGTCTGCATTTTAAAGTAAGGAAGAAAACTCAGAAGAAGAATAAACAACGATGAAATACCAACGCGTAGTTTGTAGTGAACAACTTTGTTTCCAATCCAGTTCTAACTAAGTTGTTTTGTGGTGTATTTTGAGTTGTATTACAATATTGTTATCAAGTAGTTACACCCATATATACAACTTACTATATTATCTATTGAAATAACGCTTCAAAATATCTAAAATGATGAATAACAACAGTATTATAATCACGCATATTTGGCATTTGATTCATTTCCAGTACAGCATTTACATCTATTTCATTCATTTATGCATTTGATTATAATAAGCATTTACCTTCATCGTCATCTTCATTGGACTCAAGTTCATTTCCAATATCAAAATGCCCCCTCAATGACTGAGAACAATCGGATATTGGAAGATCTGGTCCAAAGGAATTACGTAACTTCCGATGATTCAATATGTGCTTTTCCATGATGATTTTTGCTCAGATGTTGCTTCTTGCCAAGAAACGTTGTTAATTTTGGAATTTTTAGGTGTAGAAGAAAATCCAGGTTGCAGAAATACTAGACTATTGAATACTTGAAATGCAGGAATGCATTTTTTTATTGAACCGTAAAATTTTGCTGAAATGAAGTCTCTCGTATGTGCTTACCGTAGCGCTGTTCACGGTTATATATATATGTGGACGATCCTTCTCACACCACCAGGGGAATTACCGGAAGCATTTTCAAAATAATTATACGGGGCAGGCAATACAGAATTTATTTGCGCAATATAAATAAAGTGTTTTATTGATGATATTTGAAAATTTAAATTAATTTTTTCGGTATATAGAATAAAAGAGTTAATTCTCTGTTAGGATAAGCTTTCTTTGTTAACCAGATATAGTAAAAAGTCGGATTTGATACACGCGTGGGTGGATGCGTGGGATAGGTTGTAGGTAATGGTATTTATACAATGCTCTAATTGATAATTAGCATATTATAAATTACTTAAGCAATGTCAGTGGTTGTTGATTTTGATGTCATGCAATTTCTAAATACTACGAATGCAATTATATTACAATTTTCATGTCATTAAAAATGATTCTTCATTGAAGCAGGTGGGTAAACAGCATGAATATGTTGAATATTATTCACATTTTGTTATTGCAAACTTTCTAAATGTTCAAATTAATTGATGTAAAATTTGCTACCTATTTGACAAAGTTGAGTAGATAGAATTCGAGATCTTGTTTGAATCTTGAAACTAAATTTGATGTCATGTTGTTCACAAGCAATGGTAAAACATGAGTTACAATATAATTGTCGAATTATGGTAGTATTTAAAATGTAATCAGGAATTACTATATATGAGTTGTATTGTTGATTTCACACATTTCAATTGTCATCGTAGTGTCTATCGTTGAAAGAAAGTGAAAGTTAAAACGTTTAAAATACCACCAAATTTGAACCGGACTGGAGTGGAATAGTTCAAATATTACATCGGGAACTACTTGCGGATCAACAAAGCATGACGTAAGCCTTCCCTATTTGTAATAGGAATAAAAGCATTTGAGAGTATGGGATATCTATATATCATAGCAAAAAAAACTGTTTTATACCACATGACGTTTTACATATGAACCTTATTTAAAAAAAATCGACATTTCTTTGTCCTTGCAGGATTCATTTCACCTACGCGAGTTTTCTTCCAATCGTACTCTACAAATTGTAGCTCTTACACTTCAGTTAATTCAATGAAATTAGCTTTTGTCGCTGATATTAAATTGGATTTGAAGTTTTGCGTAGTCATTTATTCATAATTAATAATTCGAAGCCACTAAAAACGTCAATAATATCGTATCCAGTCCTATTTTGTATACTCTGGGATCGCAGACGACACGAATAAAAATAAAAGGTTTCCCCAGCACTTCAACAGTTAACATTGGATTATGAATTCGATTTTAGATAATAAATCTCGAGGCATGCGGTTGTGAGATACATCAAATTTTGTTCTAGAAAATACAATTCGACTTAATATCATTTCAATTTTACATAAAAAAAACATTATTGTGTGAAACTATGATTTATCTTGTATGACTTCCGTGTTGACTGTATCTTTATAAACGCCATTTAAGAATCCGCGTACAAGGAATGCTCTTGGTATACACATCTTCCAAGTTCTGCGCAAATCTAGTTCTATTTAAACTATACCTAGAACTGAACAAAGCACTACTAATAAAGAGAATTTATTTTTGGCCACCAAAGTCCTGGCTTGTTCCTGTTTGTTCTGTCAATAAGTATAATTTGAATAAACAAATACGTCATTTGCAAATCAAGCTATAACAGCCACTACCACAAAGGGCCTTGATAAGCTGGGGAATATTATTATCAGGTGCTTTTCGCTATAAAATTTATTTCTTAGTTCCTTTTGGCGTTATACCTGAAAAAAAAAACTGAACCATAATTTATAAATATATATATATATATATATATGTAATTAACGTATGTTCGTATATCTATCTCATCTTAAAAGCTATAAACAATCTAACTGAGTCTACCAAGTACAAAATATGAGCTGGGGGGATAATTCTGATTTTCTCATCTCAATAAACCATAATTGGATACGAACATGAGAATAAATTTTCATCAATCAAAGACGAAAGTAGATGTTGAGAGTTTATTACATTCAATTATCCACCTAAATTTTGCTTGCGTTTAATTTAACTTTTAACTTGCGTTAATAGTATTGCCCGATTCTGAATCGCGTTCACTCTTCGGTGTGCTTTATTTTTAACATTATTTAATTAAAAATAAATCATACTTAAATTAAAATATGTAATTATGGGAGCCAGAAACAATTTGTTTTTCGGTCGCTGATTTTCTCTGATGTAATCTGCTGTCATAAAATCAGACTTGTGCAATGTCAGACTTCGATTGATATAATATGACTCTCCAGAGCAAGATTGCAACAAGACAAGCGGAAAGAAAACACACAGAAAATGCTATCACACTTTCAGCTACATGGTGATTTTGTGCAAAATTTTATCAGTTATTGTGCAAAGTAAAAATTTTCGAATCGTAACATAGGATTATTTTGATTTCGAGAATCGGTATTGATTAAAATGCAATGCTTCTAAGAAATTATTAACTAATCTTAAAATGGAATAAAATACATTGCGTATAGATATTAGAGCATTAACGGCCAAATCACAATGCCTCAGGCATTGTTCAAACATTTGTATATTTTGGCACAAAAACAAGTAGCGCGCTCTTGCAAATTTTATGTCAGTAGTACGTTTATAGGTTACCTGCGCTTCTGAATTGTAAAACAGAATTAATGTTACAGCGTAGCGAAGGTTGATTCGGGGTCTTATCTGACTAAATCACTCTTCTGACTAATGACTAGATCAGTCTTGTTAAAGTGACTTTCAACTTACTACAAATACTATAATAATGTATGATATTCGTTAAGTGTATACAATGAAAATATAGAAAGGTAACAATGTTCAAACGCAACATGTGCTTCATAACGACGTGTATACTGACAATTGTGTACTGTGTTTATATCTCAACTCACATATATAACGGATATATGGCGACAACCTACCAGCAAATGTCGTTTTCTAAAACTGAATATGAGGGAAGAGACAACTTTGAAGATTTTTCCAGTAAGCAAGCATCATTCACTCCTACCATATATCAATTAACGGAGGAAGAAGAAAAGCAGCTTACTGAGAAATTAAACCAAGCATCGAAAAATAGAAAGGTATGTTGATTGATAATTAAAGGCAAGTATGTTTAAATATAACTTAGTCGTAAATAATCAATAGAGATAAAATTCCCTTAAATAGAATTCTCCCCATTTGTTTTACGATATTGTGCAATGTGTTTCCAAGCAAATATTTTGAAGATCCGAAGAAAAATGGGTACTCCCGTATAATGTACCAGGTTAGGGTTAGGACATAATTTTATTCTGATTTTTCTTATTTTAGTTATATTACGAGTTCGGGGGACTGTTTGAGTTAGCCAAGTGAATATACCCCTACCCATAGGCTTCCGTCCCTTTACACAACTTGATGTAAAGTAGGCGAACAAAATTAGTTAACTCCATATGGGTACACATACTTATAGAGCGCCGAAAAAGAACTTGAAAACGGTATAACGGCAATGAAATCTATATCTCTTTTCTTTTGTCTATTTTCGGAGGTTATGGACTGGCAGAAATCTGATCAAGAATATATTATTTTTTATAAGCTATCACGTTCAGCTCATGTCTAGTTATCAGCATACATTATTTTTCTGCACTACAGTTATTTATTCAATTTTGAAGGTGATTGTGATCTGGGGCGGATTCAACAGACCCGAAAGAACTGGGAATGAAATGAATAGAAATTGTGGATACTGTAGCCTTGTCGCAAAGAATAATACAAGGGTGTGATTACTTTCAAAGTGTTTAATTTAGATTTATGGCAGGAAAATACTAGTAGGTAAAATTTGTAATGAAATTCCATCGAAAACTTGAATCTTTGTATTCCTTTCAGCTATTTGTCAAATTTTTCGTGGAGAATAGTTATAACGTTGATGTGAATTAAAAAATGTAGGGGATTTGAATAGAAGTATTACTCTTTTGTGCCTATTACATTGTTTCAAACGTAACTTACTGGTGATTTATACAGTGTGACATCCAAAAGCGGTATATTTTTATGTCTAGATAGTGGACAGTCATACAGCAGCTGTAGTGTTTACCTACAGAAAGGTGAACTTTGCGACTATGCCATCGAAATCATTAAGGTAATTTGTACTATTAAATAAGAATAAAGTTTGAAAAATCTCGTTTCACCCCCTTTCTCGTTTATATCCACAAAGATATTATTGATGTACGTCGCTTCACGTTAAGTTGTTTATTTCAGCTGAAGTATTTTGTAGTCTTTTCACTTTTTGCTGACGTTTCGTCTTGGCTTTGAACAAACTAGCGTAAAAGTACAATACAGTACTGGGGTTTTGAGGGATTAATCTTAAATGTGGGTCCAACATGAATTTTGCATGTTGCTGTCAAATTTCGGTAGATGTATATTTCATATTCTGGCATTGAATTTTCTGTAATCCAAAAACTATGTGCATCATTCTAAAGGTATATATATAGAAAGAATGGCACATATATACTCATGAATATGCGTAGCTATATTCAAGTACCATATACTATAGAAATAATAACGATTGTTTTTTTTTTACTAAAGTTTGATTTGTTTATATTCGACTTCAGACGTCCTGACCAGTTGTACATTTGGCTAAGTGGTGAATCTCCATCTTCTCTACAACAAAGATCGATGAACTTCACTTTTGAAACTGATCGACAATTCAATGCCACAATGACTTTAAGAAGGGATTCCGACATTTTTTATACCTACGGAAACGCCTTTTTTTCGCATCAAGCAGTAAACAAACTATTTGCAAAGGAATACGATGGAAAATTTGAAAATATGCTCAGAGTAAAAACAAATCATACCATAGCTATTATTTCGAACTGCATGTTTTCGCCTGCTGCACGTATCCGAATAAAAATCATAACAGAAATGTCAGAATATGGACTTAGAATAGATAAGTTCGGATCTTGCTTCAACAACACTTTAGAAAGAGCATCCCACTTAGAAATATTAAAAACCTATAAATTCTATCTCGCTTTTGAAAATTCTTACCACTGTAAAGACTATATCACTGAAAAATTCTTTAAAATTGGTTTGCAAAATGGTGTCGTACCAGTTGTGTGGGGTCCAAAACGGGATGACTACAACAGAGTTGCACCACCGAATTCTTTCATTCACGTTGACGATTTCTCTTCACTACAAGAACTAGTTTCATATCTTGACTTCTTGGATAATAACGATGAAGAGTATCTGAAGTATTTTGGGTAAGTTGTTTTGGACCTCCAGAAGTATATGCACCAAGATGGCGCACAACCTTAACATAGTATGTGTACCAGGTTAGGGGTCAGGGTGTGCGCCATCTTGGTGCATATACTTCGGGAGCGCCGTTGTTTTATATATACATATATATTGAAGTTTTTGCACACCTTTGTCACCCGGTGGCTTATTGCTCTGAACACAACATTGTGAATTTTCTCCAAAAGAAATATTTATATAAAATAAGTCCAACCACAGGAATAATTTCGTGGGATATATTCGAAATAGATAATTCATTCCATTATGTAAGTGAAAATATTTTCGGGATACTTGATTTAATAAATCTTCGATAGATTCGTATAATTTAAAAATTGTATAGATGTTAAACATTACAGTGATAGATTTGGACTCTTGTTAAAAAAAATTAAATGTCGAATTACCGTAATTTAAATCTAGTTCTACCTAAAAAAAAGTCAGACGATGACACAAGAAATTCTCCCATAAAACATGCAGTGATGGGAATTGACAATATTGTAATCTTTTGTTACAACTGTTTCATTAATATATTCTAACTTCTTCCATATCCTTCATATTTAAATCTAATGTGATGTTCGAAAAGTAGTTAATTGAGTTCACAGCCCGTTCAGCACGCACAATATTCTGATATTATTTACCCCAAGTCATTGTTCAACGACTGAAAGTTGATGGTAAAATGCATCAAGTTATAATAAATAAATTTTGTTCTGGAATTATATCTTTTTACTGAACTGAAACTCATTATCAAATGAGATCTACAGAGAAGTTCAGACATATTTTCTTTAAAGGAGAGAATTAAAATAACTCAATTTTTAAAATAGAAAAAATGAATTTTGATTTTTATCAACGTATAACTTCTGTACACTGTCATAATTCATATCAGTGTATCGCCTTGGCCTGATGGACTTGAGAACGTCAGACCATAAGCAAATTTTTAAAAATACCTTTGAATCAACATGCTTCTATATTTCATTTCATTTTGTTACAGTTGGTATCTTCTTCCAGGAGAAGATATGCCTAATTATGGAAGACAAACGGCATACTGTCAAATATGTCGAATTGTGAATGGAATCAACATAGATGAGCGTTTCAAGCCAGATTTCAATTCGATGAACCCAAAGATACCTCTTTTTACAAATGGAACGGCAAGACGGACAATTACAGAACATATGGAAAATGTGATTTATGGAAGAGAAGATATTGAATGCTTGGAGAGCGATCCTGATGTTTTTAAAAACGAGAAGTACAAACCTTTAAAATACGGATCTTCCCAATTATATGAAGTAAATAACTATACAAATGGGCTTCATAAGACAATAAATCAGCTTGAAAATGCCAGATAACAATAAACAAGAGCATTATCCTAAAATGTTCTCTAATTTCGGCATAAAACTTGATTCTTAGAATTAATGTGATCTTTATTTTTACAGTTATATCTTGTTTTGTCTCAGGAAGTTATGACTTTGATCAAACGAAAGTTTACGAATAGTCTCGCTGATTCGTTGAAAAAAAATATGCTTTACTTTTTCAATTTTATGATTAAAATTATTGTATGAAAATAAGGAAAATAGGCCAAGCTTTGGAGTGCTATCACAAAAAAGCAAAATTCTGCATTTTCTTTTTCCAAGTAAAATAACACTCATTGAATGAATATTATAAAAGTGGGTCGTATGGGAAATTCGAATTTTAAAAGAAGCTGGTAGTCGAAAACTTCTCACTTTTAGAAATGGATGAAATATTATAATAGAAATATTTGAAGTCGTGCTATATCAATGCACAAAATGATATTAACGAAATAATAGAACTTCCGTCGACAACGTTAACAAGGGGAAACATCCTTTAAGAAAATTAACGTTTTTGGCTTAAAAACCAATTCGAAACAGGGTAGTCGGTTTGAATATATGTTATTATATAATATGTTCCAGATTTTACATAGATATATATATATATACTTACTTGAATTAGTCATATAAAAATTGAAAATAGATACGAATATAAAAAGAATTCAATAATAAAATACGATCTTACATTACAGAAAAATATTTTTGTATATCAGCTCTTTGTCGTGCTATTTGTAATGTGACATTACTTCATCAATTATCGAGATAATTTGCAATATATTACCAATAAAAATCGCACATATACATTTGATGTTTGAGATATTAATAAGTAATACATGTACTGTATTATATTTGTAAGATAACGAAATCACACATTTCAATCGTAAAATTTGAAACCAGATCGATCACTGAATAGTCTTGGGACGTGTAGACCTACTGCGGTATTTATTCACGCTGTTTTGCGGCACCATAGACGGTGATCTACTATGTTCTGCGGAACATAAATGACAACTGCGATCGCTTTCTGGGCGGATATCGTTTCTCACGTCTTCCAATATTCTTCGGGAATAATCGTTCCGGTCTTGTTCTCGACCTTAAAAAAACAGCCCACGCTTTATATCGCTTATGCCAGAGCTGATGATGATGTTAACACAGAATGTTATTCTCTTGAATTTAAAAATATTGAATTAAATCCCTATACCCTTTGGGCTTTGGGATAGCTTTGCTGTGGAGTGAAAACATGTCGCAACCAAAAGTGAGTGTCCGATTTCCAATTAATTCGAGAACTCAGCCTGTTCACAATTGGTTGTCGTCCTCTTTTTTTCAAATTGCTTAATAGTCTTAAAGCTATAAAAACAAATATTAGCGTTTTATTTTGAAACCAAAATACCTATGTAATTAATCCGATAATGCGTGTTATCTATGTTTTCAACCAGAACTATTGGGACTCATATATGATCCTATATATACCTTACCAAGAGATAATGATCTTCTAACAGAAGCTGATCTATCCGATGTCGGAGAGCAAAAACTCGCAGATCTGTAATAGTTATATATTTTTATGTTGCACATTCTTGTTCTCCACGTTATCAAGTATTTGACAGAGCAAAATAGATTGAACTATTGAACAATTATAAGTTTATATGGTGAGCAGCTTACATTAGTAAATGAATAAATTACAGTGGTTCTCAACCATTTTTGATTCGCTACACAATAATAATAAAAATGCTGGGTCCGCCAGCTGAAAAAGAAATGAGAAAAATAGAATTGAAATTACTCAAAAATAGAGCGCATTTAACACGCGGGAAGTCATGTTGGTGAGAGCGCTCACAACTCGATCCCAATATCAGCCAAGTTTAAGTCTTAAAGATTGGTATCCGTTTTTAATTTTTCCGCTTTTATATGCATTCATTTTATATTGCCGAACGCGATATAATCGGGATGCTACTTATGTGCTATAATATGGTTCTAATATGATTGGTTAGTAAGAGTTAACATCCGTTACGTATACGTCTTATCGTGGACGTATGCTGAAAACAAAAGCAATTCAAGACACTTTTGCGTCGTACTCAAGCATGATCCTTGCCTGTAAATGTGTTCGTAATCACGGTCGCGCGTAATTTCTTTTCGCATATTTTCAATTCTAATTCCGCTCGCTCGCAACAGCGCGCATGCGTCTCGAGAAACTGCTGGCATAAAGCGGCTAAAATAAGATTTTCAACAAGATATCAGTGAAGTTTCTCGCACGTTTGAACAAAAAGTTATGACATTTTTTAGAAGCGATAAACAAGAGTCTCAGAGGGAGGGTGATTCAATTGGGATTTAAAAAAAATTGCTGATAGAAAAAAGTTCTACGTGAAATTATTGTGATTCGCGATCCCCTCAAGGGAGCCCCCAGGTTGGGAACCACTGGAATAAAACAATTATATTCAATACGACAAAACTTTTCGAATGGAGAATCACTCTGATTTTCTATTAAGACCTTACCTGCGAATCATTTCATTTCGGCGATACGCGGAGTTATCTGCACAAAAACACATGATTTTTATTTCAGATAATATTATAAATTTTAAACACAATTAGTGAAAATTCATCTTACCCGTCACGGGCGAACTTAACAAATCAACAAGTCTCTTTTGAAACATCTAAAAATAATATAACGAAAAAGTATAAATATAATTAAATTGCAACATGGTGTATCCTATCTCAATTGTGTTTTCAGTAGTAAATGAAGACATAAAGCTAAAATCTGACATTTGTGGATTTTGACGATACTTGATGGTATATCAAATGCAAAGTACTTGAAGAATAAGGAGAATGATAGGATTTTTAAGAAATATATTAAATACTTCGTGTGATCACAGAGCAAAGCATATATATACATCACAGACCAATGATATAGTGCATCGATAAAAAATTCTATATAAAGCACATTTAGATACGAGCCACAAGGTTCCAAAACACTCCAATAATAAATAGCAAAGTATACCCTAAGCTCTTCTATTTTCCCAATGGATTTCATGAGTTCATCTGACATTCTTCTGAGTTCATCTGACTTTTCTTTATTGTCATTTTTGAGAAGACTGTATCTTTCTCTTAGCCGTAAAATTTTGGCTTTTCTTTTATTTGCAAGGTCAGTGACGTCACGTAACTTGTTCTAGAAGTATGTAATGAAATTAAAATCAAGTAAAATTTCAAGTTAAAAATGTGTTTCATCAAAGTATTATCGAATTATTAAAGAGCCCACCTGTAGATTTTCGATATAATTAATAGTGAGTTCTCTGTTGCTAATTATCCCGGTCTCGAGAAAATCAGAGATTGAAATCCTGAATGTGCTATTATCATCCATATCAATTAAAGTATATAATACGACAATGTGAGCCTCATGTAAGAAGATGACATCATGTTGTTTAGGGGAAGAGATACATTCTATTAATACCTGCAATATAAAACATCCACATTTCGTTGTTGTTGAAAATAGCAAAACTACGTTGCATCTAAAATAACTAACCCAATGTTTTTTCGTAATCTATAACATAAATCAAATTCGTATATGGCGGTAGATATGCTGTTTACTAATAGCTATCTCTAATACACTAAAGACTGCCACATTCCATTATAATCACACGTCATGCAATGTCAAGTGCAAACCTTGACAATATGTATAGTAATTTCTCATTCTGATTTGAACACTACTTCTTTGTAGATAAAATAATCAAATCAAATTCCAGTCATCAAGATATAATATGTCTCGACGTTCCGGTTCGCATTTCATAGAAAGTAGCATTGTGTATTGTATGTAGTATTGTTTCACCAGGAGTCAAGTTACAGGCACAACAGTTACTTAAAACACTTACACAAATATGGCAAATTTACTCATGATCACTCTCACTATATAACAGGGCTAAGAATGACTTGGCTTTATTGGACATGAGTTGAACCGATTATAGATCGTTCTGCTAAATTCTTGTTGCTTTTGTTCAGAAAAAAATCCCATTCGTTTTACCTAATGTACCAAGCGATTTCAAATTTTCAACACTTAAACATATATCTATTGATTTTATCTGCTATTTTATTTTGAGTATCCGGAAGCACTTTTTATTTTGCCGCGCTCAACCGCGTACGTCACGATTACCCGCCGGACCTTTCTAGTAAAGCACACGCGATACTCTAGCGCGTAGCCGTACCGGTACCGATGCGCGACCCTTACAATACCATTGTTACTTCATACCTGCGGCGGTGGGGATGCAATTCGGATTAGAATCTTTTAAATGATCAGATAACAGACTTCATTGTCGCACGGGCCACAGTGTTGCGTTTAGTCATTGAACATTTGTGCCTATGAATTGAGCATTGCTTTCAAGTTAATATAAAACAAAAATTGCACGGCAAAATTATAATTATTGGGTATTTTTCCCGGAAGTTTTCTAACAAATCAGTTATTTATAATATATTACCTACAATGATTGATGCCGTATAGGCGTATACTAGCTAAATGTTGATGGCACATTAACAATAAAGAACAACTCCAAACGTAAAAATTGATTGATTTAAATCACCCACAAGGCGGAACAGTACGGCGAAATAAAATTAAAAACTACTTTATTTTGTATCTGATAACCTATTAATTCTACATCTAGTAAAAACATATTTTAGGAAATATTTTGATAAAATGAAATGTTCATATTTCAAATTTTTGTCATAGTTTACTAAATGATATCCATAACTGAAACTAGGGAGAATAGCTGTTGGTTTTAAATTAGTAATTGTAGTTCTTTTTTAAAATATAATTTCAAACAACGTTGCTTACAATTCAACAAATTGTCTTGTACTAGCAACAATAAGTCACTAGAATGAAAATGCTAGTTTAGATGAAAGATTCGACATGTAGGCTATTCGATCAATGGAGGTGAATCAAATGAATAAAATGACCAAAAAATGTTGTCATTGTTCCATTTTACAACGCAAATTTATCACTTTATTTCAATATCAACATAAACATCATTTATTCAACCAACTTCATTTGGAGAAAACTTTGAGTTCATTTATATTATTGTCAACTTGCTTCGGTCATTTCTTCCTCGATTTCTTCCATTCATTTACATATTTCCTTCCTTTCAATCCTAAAATTGCAACATATGAATACAAATGCGCATACATACCAAATCAGAGAATACGCATACATAAAACAGGTTCTCATATTAAAATTTGAGATGAGTTTTGAGTGAGATATGTCTCTGTATCTTGTTAGATAAAGTTTGTTCACAACAGGTGAATCAATTTGTTCGTAAAAAGAAAATACGAATAGTTGATAATTAATATGCTATAAAAAAATTTAAACTCAAAATTGGGACAAAAATTCGAAATTTTTAAAGTAAAGAACAACTTATATTGCTATTCTTTATTAGCGAGAATCGTACTCCTAGCTTAAACTTCAATCGTGTGTGATATCCCCTTCGACAATAATTATCCCATTAAAAACGATGATAAATTACGGGTATTAATCGCTTCTTTGACTGTAGAAATAAAATATCCTGGTTTCGACAGGAAATTTTAACAACGTGAGAAACAATATTTAAAATTTCGTTACTTTCTCCCTATTTGTCTAGAAATAATTGATGAAAGTACTTTATCTGTTGTAAATTATATCTAAATGGAATAAATGAAAAAATAGTTTTTGTTGAAAATGCTTTCGTTTTTTTTTTAAAATAACGTGAACAGTTTCGTTTGGCTATAACCCTCTATGCAACGTAATTGTTAGAATTCAAGTCGAATTTCGCAAACTGAATTATCGAATAATTGAGATTTTTAGCACCAATCGAAACGACTTCAAAATCATTGCAACGTCATTTTGATAAATACATATATATATTTATTCATTTTAACACCAAAGGAAATTAAGGACACGTCGCAATGAGTCATGAAAACCTAAAGGGCTGCGTGATGAAAACGGACTATTTTCTTGTTGGGTAATTGACTGGTTCTTGATCGCTCGTGAAAATTACGTCGATTAGTTTGTTTCTCGACAACATGAAATTATTAGAAATGCAAATAGGCCAGCTTCATACCAAATCTAGCTCCTTATATGTACAATGTTTACATTTAAATGTCATATGAATAGTAGTATGAAAAATTACGAGTAATACCTGTTAATATGTAATCAGTTGTTTGATTCCACAGATTGAACGTTCAAATCTAAACAAAATAGACTAGGCCTCAGGCTATATTTGTGAAACGCGTTGCAATAATTTTTTTAGCACGAACGAGTACAAGTTATAAATCTGTATATCAACACTGTGAAAGAATATACATAAATGAACGTTGAATTTTCGACATCCATACAAAGCCCCTAGAAGCGATTGATAAAGCTACCGCCATAATTGGAAATGTGTTAATTTGTAAACCCTGTATAGTTTGTAATGTGTTGAAATTTTACAACCACAGACTTGCTTGCGCTGTATGTAAGTCAAAATATCAAATTCGCGCTCATTACATTACCAGCGTTTTTTTCTCACATATCTGATCTTGAAAGTCACGAGACGTCTACCGATATTTTCAGTTTCTTTTGCAGGTTAGCGTTAAAGAGTAAGACAGCTTAGTCGTGAAAAAATTGTTTCCCTGGTAATACCTGGAAAATTTTTCCAAATAAGGTATAGGTTTCTATACTTAAAATTGTTGATATATTTTCCTGCAATTTAAAGGTAGGCCTATACGATCATTTCAAGGTTAATGTAAAAATAGTAAAGAAAGTGTTTAGTTGTAATAATAAGATAATTATTTTATAATTCACCTAAGCTAGTGTTTAGGTAAAGGACTTTCGCAATCACTTTTCCAGTCGCTTAAAGCGGATAGTTCTTCGTAGTACTCTCATTCTGTGAGGCTACGTTTCGTCTGCCCGTCTGTTTATATGAATGGTATAGTATTGCACTATTGCGCCATCTCAGTTCACGTTTTGCGTCTGCTGATGTCGATAGCGCCTACAAAGCACCGGATTTAGGAATAAAAATTTATCTCTTTTCGCATCTTCGACGTAGCTCGCGGATTTGTGTTTAGAGTATCTTATTTTTAAAATGTATCACTGTTGCCTTGTATATGTTACATTTCATGTATTTGCACAATCTAAACGCTTGGGCAAACAATATACATTCGTATTGCCAACTAGTTTCACTTTGATACGTTTGTTTGAATCTGTAGCGTAAACAGCATATCGGCGCTTACCCACAGTTTATTACAAATATATTACAATAAGGAAGAAATTCATTTTAATTATAATTTTAAAATATATAAACTCGACTCGGTTGATTACTACTATAAAAAATAACAAGTATAATAATTATGTTGATTCTACCTAGAGAAACAATTTGGTAGCAGGTTACGTCAATTAAACATTATGATTCGTCTGTAAAAGATTTTTTTGTAAGACTATGTATAACAATTTAGTAAGTCATTCATTTCATACCTTTGAAATGGGTTGGAAACTTGAAAATGCCCTATTTCTAATAATTCTCCAATATCGACAAAGTTTATTCGGTGCAGCCCCTAAAAATTCTGATACCGGTACAGATTTGTTACACGCAAGAAAATGGAGATATCGAAATTATTACGTCTTAGTGATATGTCATTATGTCAACAAGTATGATATTAACCAGAAATGTTCTCGTTCTATAGAAACTGAACATAGCCCACTAAGACAGATAGTAACGCTGTAAATATGTGTAAATAAATCGTATCTCTAGCGTCCATGACTTTACGGGTAAGATTTACCGGAAATCTACCGTGAAAACTAAAATAGTATTAGTGCTAGAAAACAGAATACGGACGGAGGAGTTCGAAATCACTGCAAATCTATATGTGAATGTAAGAAATGGCATTGTGTCTGAATGAATCTTGGAGGGGTTCATGTCATATCAAACGGCATCCACGTATATATATATATATAATTTTATAAATACAGAGAAATTTTTAAGGTCGTTGCACAAGGACGAGTAATATACAGTAAATTACAATCGGATTATAATTCGATCAAAGTTTTTTTTTATCGAAACAATCACACTTTTGTGAGGAATGGTCTCATCGGTCTGTTCAGTGAGTTGAAAAGATCACAGTCCAGCGATTCATATAGCATAGTTCGTTCTAGCCAGCAGACGAGGTAATGAGCAGTCTACGCGCCTGGCAAGTATGATATATTATCAGAATTTATCCGTCGCAAAACATCATATTGCAGGTAGCACCTCGTTGCTGTGAACTTCAACTAATTATTAGGTTTCCATGATAATTAGAAACATAAAATTAAAATGAATTTGAGGATATCAATGGAGTCAATCGAAGAACATTTGCTAAACATTTATATAAGTAATATTGTAATTATAAAAATGATTTAAACAACAAAAACACCAACTTAAATTGGATTTATAGCTTCACTAAGATTGTTTATTATTCAAAATTTCTGGCAAATGACTTTCGATTAATGCCATCTTTTCAATTTTGAGGTCTTAGAATAGTCTTCAAACAGTAACTTAAATAAATAAATGTACATCGCAAAATATCATTTATTTCCTAATTATGCCGTCTTTAATATTTTATCCTTGTTGAAAACTATTATGCTTTTATTATAAATTTTTGCTCATCATTTTTTAGCTGAAATAATTGAATTTTCATATAAGTTACCACACAAATTAGGTAATCAATTTTGCTCGCCTTCACTCTACCTTTTTTATTTTTGTAATATTATTAGAGAATAGTATATACAAATCGCATATATTACTGTAAGTAGGTCGGAGAACGTAAACTCGTATAGAGTAGGTTTTGTTATACATTTTGGGAGATATTACTTTTGACAAGTATATGGAATATGGCCTCTTTCAGTAACATAGCTGAAAGGTTCGATAACTTCGGCATTAGAACTCAAGCGGAGCAAGATGTGCTGAAACTGCGGGTAAGAGAATTATCTGTTATAATACAGCAACTAGTTTGCCATGTTCGATTCGGATTGGCTTGGCCTAATATTTTAACGTGATACTATTTAAGAATTTTTAACTGTAGAACGGGATTTACAGCGGATGTGTTTCGAAATAACTTGTCATGTTCTCATTAAGCTGATATGTCTCTAGTTAATGAGAATTTAATCAGGGGTGTCAAACTTGTAGATATTCGGGGGCCACATTGCATGCAAGAATTTGTGCCGGGGTCCGCATGTAATTCAGGGACACTAAACACATAAAATAGTATGCACGATTTTAATTGTAATTCAATTAATCGCCTTTTAGAGCTGGGTTAAGGAAATTTAGATCCCGCGTTAAAAAATGTATTACTTTTGGATATAGACCTTGCAGAATGCGACAATTATTGATCGATGCTCGAGGGACAACGCTGCAATAAATTATAAATCATCGCAACAGGCAAAGCTTGATTAGAGTAATAACACAATATTTATGACGGTTGGCGATAATATATATATATATACAATATATTTTCGGTATTCATAATACATTTTTTCAATTTTACAGGAAGAACTCTTTATAATAAGACAAGAGCGAGATACTTACAGGAAAGAATGTATGAAGTTGAGACAGGTATATCTATCTCATATAAAATCATTATTTTCAAAGTGTGAAACGCTTGATATATATATATGTATATATATGTCATAATCAACTTTTTTAAACATTTTTATATTCAGTTGCTAAAGATAAAAAACGAAGCAGAAAGGGAGAGGAATGAAGCATTGCAGAGAATGCTAAACGCCCAAGTTTTGGAGAGTCGATTGTCAAGATTGATATATAGTGGCGCTGAATTAAGTGATTCAGACGAGGAATTGAATTATGGAATTCTACGCCATGTGCAGCCTCAAAGAGACCGGGAAGAAGGTATTAAAATTTTCGTTTTTCCATTCCGCATTTTTAGATTACAATGTTGGATTTTGGGTCAAACACTACAAATAACCCGCTTCATATATATATTAGTTAAAGAAAAATTTGTGCCCTTTCTTCAATGCTCTTGCCACTTTTAAATGCTAATAAATTTTGAATTGTGTTCACAGATGTTGATACACTATATTCAAACATTACAACAACAAGCGCACAAGAGGCGACTGATGACATCAAGTAAGATTTATATTACATTATATATTATATATATAGTTGAGAATTTCGCGTTTAATGTGCCTTGTTCTCAGTAAGACCGGGCATTTTCGAATAACTGATAATTTCAGAATCCAATCGAATATTTTTTTCGAATCGAATCTCGAATAGCCTACTTGGAAGATTTGTAATTGCATGTGACTTTTCTATTTTTATTACCAAATTACTGAAATCATAGAATCTATTACTCAGACACAAAAAAAATGTTTCACAAGTAACTCACTAGGAACAAAGGAATAATCTATATATATGTTAGAATTGCATTTCTAAAAATATTTCTTCAATAAGAAAAAATTGATAAATTCACCTCGACCTTCGGTGGACAAAAAAAATAGAATGGCGTCGATTCGGAATTTTCGTCTGAATGGATTCGAATAATTTACTATTGGATATACTCAGCCCGAGTTACCAGTTACTATATTGGACATTTATGATAGATAGCAACACGATGGATGGTTGGACATTTTATAATAAATACAAGCGTCCTTACACGCATTCAACAATTGTTGAACACAATAGCAAGAAAAATTTAGGAAATTTTCATTTATTGAATTATGACAGTGAAAATTGACTACAACAACGCTTATTTTAGATCTCTCGAACCAACACAAGTAAAAGTTCACATCGATCACAACGAAGAAATTGCGACAGGGTCAGATTATCTAGCTCCTGATCTTCCACCCAGGCCATCCAGTTTTTCAACTGCAGCCGCTCCCCGAAGACCCCAAATTTCTTCAGTTGGGAATATGGCAAGACTGAGTAGATCAGAAGCTGCGTTGTCTAACAATCGTCCGAAAAAGACTAAATTTGTGAAAAAATGGTTTCGAAAATCTAAGCAAGCCAAAGATGAAAATCGTGAATATATTCATAAATTTTAAGACATATAGCATTTATACAAATAAATGCCGGGGGAGTCTTACAAAAAAGGAGGTATTCTGCCAAATCATATACCTCATATTTCAGAATTACTATCTTCTACCATGTCCAGTCGTTGTCGTATTTAATCTTGTAGCGACCCTCATTCTTGGAGATTTGCCGACGTGGCTTACCCAATGCATTTTTGATTAGTTTTTTATTTATCTTTTTTTGACATTATTACTCGCTGGTGATTTGTGGCTTACCCAATGTATTTTAGATTCAATATTTATTTATCTTTTTTTAACATTATTACTCGCTGCTTTCATTTTTCAAACTTTTTAACAAAAGTTTCGATAGTCTGATGACGCACGCAAGGAAGTTTATTTTTCTTAGAAAAAATATCAGAAATACACAAATAAATGAACAGATACAATACAGAACAAGGAAAACATATTCGATCCAACAGCAGTCAGCTGTTAAAATGGAACAGCAAATGTTGGGTGAAATATCAGGTATCGATCTTTCGGCAAGAACAGTGATCGGCCTTTCCTGAGTAACCGATGCGCAACTTTTTGTGCCTATACTTCATATTTTGTTGACGGTTGTTATATATACTTGTTGAACTCATTATATTTTGTAAACAGTAATAAAATTCACTGTAAACAACCTTGGTCACATTTCCAAGGCTTGCCAAACAATGAGACGTGTCAAGCATTGGGAGAATACGGTCGCCACCGCACAAAACATTAAACGAAAAGGTTTGCAGATAATGGTTTATCAACGGGATCAACATACGAACAATCAACGACCATACAAGACGTTCAGCTCGTGGTTTTATCGCAATATGAAAGGGACATTAGGTAACATAACAGAATCAAAATATATTGGATCAGGAATATGAATAAAAGTATGGAATTGAAATTCAACTGTCAGCAAGATACTGCAATTTTTATTTGGAAATTAAAAAAAAATCGAACAATCTCTTTGGTACGATATATGCATAAAATTTTTGTAATGTAACACGATATAACCAGGTCAATTCATAACGTTTTTACATATTCATTTCATGGCGTACTATTGTTTTGTGTGTATCCTGTTTTTGAGGACATTGGCTTCATTATTTTGCATACATGTTTACGCGTGATTAGTCAGTTAGTGTTTTTCTGATGATTGTTTTTATGAGTGCATGTGCACATAATTTACCAGCATTGTTTTGATTCGTTTGTATGTGTCTTAAACCACTTTATCACATTTTCATCGATGTCAAATCAATGTAGTTTTTCATGGCTTTTGACCGTTCTCGTCACCTTATTACATTACACCTACTCTTGTTGCCTTTGTATCAGATTGAATTGGTATTTATTGGCCTAAGTATTTTAAAAGTATACAACAGCCCAAAAGTTTAATACATTCGCGTGCTTATTTTTGGCCCAAGATTTGTTTAACAAGATTTTGTTGTATATTGGTGTGCGGGCACATGATACTCAACTTGTTTTAAACTTTTTTAAAGGCTTTGCTTGCTCGCTCTCGAGAATTCTCTCCATTTATAATTTGTGTGTATTGTCAGATTGCGGAGTTTTCAAAATAAACTATCTAACTACCGGAATCCGGCAGGGATAATAGAAGTGCAGATGAAACGTTTCATTCTTTCAGCATATAAAGGTATATCTTGTGTTCGTGAGTGTTATTGTTTAAAATGTGGCTCTTCGCTGTAATAAACTAAGAAATGAGGCTCTTGATCTCCGACTGGTTGGCCACCCCCGTATTAATGGAATGGCTCGTATTAGTAATAACCAACCACAAGTAATATATACTTGAATCAGTGAGTGGGTAACTCTACTTCATACTGTTTTTGAAATCCCGGTATCGGGATATCCTGGGATTGAGCGTAAAATCTCGGGATCAAGCGAAAACTTGCATGACAATAAAAGCAAGTATTTATTTCATGTAATATCGACGCAGAAATATTAGAGCATCTAGGGCAGGGGTCACCCAACGCGTTGCCCGCGGGCTCCAAGTCGCCCGCGAGGACCATATGAGTCGCCCGCAGGTCTGTTCCAAACTAAGCTTAATAACGGCTCTTATAAGTAAGCTACATCAATTAAATTTTCTCCTGCTATTTTAGTATAAATCACACTTATATGGGAACTAGAAATGACACTATAATAATTATTGTAACCATCAACCTTATTTTTATTTGACCTCAGTAATGTGACGGGTCAATTAACACTCTTCCAATTATGACATCACACTGAGATCACTTTCCACGAACCCGCGTTTTTTCTTGTCCGTTGGTTAGCGGAGCAGTATGGTGGCCCATCGTTGTCACGCGTAAAATTGAAAATAAAAATAAAATAAAAAACCGATAATAAAAAAATTTTTGTGAAAAAACATAAAAATAATTAAAAAAAAAATGAAAAAAAAAAATTAAAATTAAAAAAAAATAAATAAATGAAAACAAAAAAAAAAAAAATTGAAAAAAAAAAATTGAATAAAAAGAAAATAAAAAGGTTGACAACGATGGTCCGCCTCGTGGCCCATCGTTGTCACGCGTTTTTATTTTTAGAAAATTTGCTTCTGCTTGGGACCAACGTTGTCAGGCATAATCCTACGCGCACAAATGTGTTCCCTGGGTTTCAAACTCACTACTGATTTTCTTGAGCAATATTCAATATGAAAATGTTCTATAAATTCTCCATGCTACAAGTTCAACAAGAAGTAATATATTTATAATAATGATAAGAGAATATAGAATTGAATACGAAAATTCGGAAAATTTGTTTTTACGTGTATTCCCGAATAGAGCAGCTCAAGCCGTCGACGTATGGGAGATATGCGGAACGTTTAAAGTACTGGGATGCTGAATCAGCACAGACATTGTCGCGATACACTTGTACTTCGACTACTCTGGGTATTGTCAACTCTTTCAAGCCAGCTATTTCACAAGCTTCTTTGTAAATATTCAATGCGATTTCAGAGTCATTGCGTTCTTCAGCGATAACGCTCTGAAGAGAGGATGTGAGGTTCTTTACTGACGGCACACTGACTCGATCGCCTGAAGTGCGCGCGCTAGTGGCTCCATTAGTGCCGAATATCGACCAATCAAACATACGGCGTAGATAACCGACGACTTTTCTAGAGCAGATTTCAGAGAAAAAGCCTTCGCCCGCGTCTCACCGTTAGCATCTCTCGCCAAAGAATCAAGAGCCTCAAGTACTCGTTTGAAGTTGCATTTGAAGATTCGGATGCTCTTGTACTTCTCA
The DNA here is from genome assembly GCF_964204865.1 of Styela clava. Taxonomy (NCBI): domain Eukaryota; kingdom Metazoa; phylum Chordata; class Ascidiacea; order Stolidobranchia; family Styelidae; genus Styela; species Styela clava. Next base: position 8,084,342 of record NC_135259.1, on the reverse strand, counting down.
GACCATCTGGTGGGGCAGAACAAAGGGATGTTAATTCCTAAACCCGCGCGCCTTTTAGGGCTCTCCCTGAAAAAACGAATAGTCTCACGAATGATATCACAGGTGCTTCTGATGATTGCAACTTTACTTCAAACAATGAGAAGCGCAGTGCACAAATATTGCGCGCGGGTATTTATCACGAATGCGTTTTTGCACACCGCTGACGTGACCTGCCATTGTCGTTGCACCATCATAGCCTTGCCCCACAAGTTTTTGCAAATCCACTCCTATACCAGAGAGGTGGGTCAAAATATTTGAGGAAATTGATTCGGCAGAAACAGAATCCATTTCCACTAATCCTGTGAAGCGCTCGCACACTTCACCACCTTCCACATACCTCAAAACGATGCTTAGTTGTTCTTTCCCAGAAATATCACATGATTCGTCGGCTATTACGGACACAAACGATTTATTAGCCTCCATAACGATATCTTGCACTATCATGTTGCTTGCTACCTTGAGAATTTCATTTTGTATCATCGGGCTTGTATACTTAGCGTTTCCGGCCATTCGAGCGAAATGCCTTTTCAAATCTTCATCCCCTGCGTCGATACGAAATAGAAGAAGGTTCACAAAATTTCCACTATCCCCGGAATGTCCGCGCAAGGATATGTTACCCGAAGCACAGAACATGACAGTCTTGACAATGGAAGTCATTATTCGTCTGTTTTCTTTTGTTTGCGTAGCATATTGGGCCTCCATGTTTGCACGCACATTTTGACCAGTTTCCATGCTTTTGACAAAATTTTTCGCAGCTATATTTGATTCTCGGTGGTAATTTGTGTCTCGATGTGCTACAGCCTTTTCCATAAATTTTTTGTAGTCGATGCATGGTCTTGTAACAAAGGCAGTGTCCCTGAGAGTTCCATGCTTCAAACGTGCTTGCATGACTATGCATATCTTACACAAACCACCCCCATCAGAGAGTTGGGTGTAAACTAACCAACTGCAAAATCTGTTATCGTCAAGCCATTTTTTGAGAAATTTACGACGACTTTGTCTAACAGTATCCAGAATCGTCACGTTTTTCGGACCATCCGAAGTTAGAAGCCTGTATCTCTCCGCATCGGTAAGCTGTGTATGTTTCTTAAGAACAAATCCAAGATCGTTTGTTTTGCCTTCGTTGATTATTAGTTCATCTTCGGGAATAGAAGTGATAGACGTAACTGACGTAACCGGTGCATCCACAGCCTGAGAAGCGCTTATTGATGTATATGAGGAAAGCGCGTCTTCATTTCGCTGGAAAAAACTATCTAATTTCGCCTGTTTAAATTTAGCGATCGAAGTAATTTGGTCATCAAAATTCAAGCGTTTCGAATAAAAATCAGGCGAGAACAAATCAAGACCGAGCAACTGACCGAAAGCTTGCGAAACAGTCTTTCCCATACTGCTCATAAGAGCGACCGGTCAAGTCTTTGTGACGTAACAATGACAATCAACAAGCGTGACGAGACAAGATGCCACAAAACTGGTGGATTAGGAATGGAATTCTTGAAAATTTTGGGGGGGGGGCCATGGCCCCTCTGACCCCCCCCCCCCCCCCCCCCCCCCTGGCTACGCCTATGCTGCGTGTGTCTTATTAGTGGGGCGATTTTAGCGACGGCAAAGCGGAGAGATATTTCACATCTTGTCACGTAATCTTCCGCGCTAACTACCCACTGGTCAGCACAGTACCGACAGAAAAGCTCGCGAGTCAAGTCATACAGCAATCCTATTTTACGGGACCATTGTTTGTTTCAACCTATCCTTTCGAATCAACATTTTTGACATAAACTCAGGATAGGAGGAGATTTACATATTTATCCCGGGGGAGAAGATAGCGGATAGGACGGCTTAACCATATATGACAAACCACGGCTTCTCGCCGGTTACCATTCGATGTCGGGTATGGGATTAGTTAGTTATTTGTTTCCGGAAGCATGAACTTGATGGCGAAGGAAGCCTCAACCGACCAGCGGTTACGGTACGTGAACCACCCTACGGCGGCGAGGAGTCCAGCAATCCTTTCGTACATAACTATCCCCGCATGGGATTCTAACCTGCGAACCTAATGCTTAACACGATGGGCCATAGCGCCGCGACTCACTCCACCAGGAACAAACATGGAACACGCCTCACTGATGAAAATCTGCAAGAATCGCTCAGAGTTACAGTGTCGACTGTCAAGTTACACGTCGGAGTATAATACTCTGCAACATTTCATAGTACATCTGTTAAGTCCAATTTATCTTAGACTTGTGCAGATTGTTGAAAATCAATTAAAAACACTCAGTTTTGAAATACAAGTGTTATCGATAGAAATTTATTTGCAACGTTGTGATATGCGTTTGATTTCCTGAAGAATCCTAAAGTTTATTGTCTATACTTCACTAAAGTGTCTATACTTCACCAAATACCAGTAATTATATCAATAATTGAAGCTTAATCGAACAACTGAGATTTTTAGAAGTGTACATTGAACTGGTAGCCCGCAGCTTAATCTGTACCCAAGAAGTAGCTCTCGGCTTCGAAAAGGTTGGTGACCCCTGATCTAGGCCAATGGTTCCCAACCGTTTTTTTTATATTGTGGCACACTGTTTAGCTCTTTAAAAATTCGCGGCACACCTATTACAAAACACGTTTTGTTGTTTATCGCTGTCGCGCTTGTTACGATCAGGGTAAATAATATATTATGCCGAAATACTTTTTTAAACTAGAAGATGTTTTGGGCTAACTTCAAGTTTCCCCGGACTTTACTGTAGAAAATGTTGTCTAATTAACTACTATTCCATACACACGGACATTTTCTACTCATAAAGGGTGCGATAGTCTAACGCGAACAAATGGTTAATAGTTGCCGATATTACTGTTTTCCTACGTTAATGTAAACGAGAGCGTCTTCGGAGCACCTCACATTATTGTAAAAGTTGCGCGCCGTACGGGTAACACGTGGTCTTCAGACGCACCGCCGATCACTGGCTCCAGTTTTGCTCGCCGTTCCACGTCAAGCACTTATTATTATCACATGTATTCTCACTTTTTCACAACCTAATTCATTTTTGTTACAATGCAATATGTTTCTCCCATTGCCAAAACTATTCAATGGTATTATTGTCGGCACTTGCGAAAGAAATGAAAGAGGCAAACAAACTGTTATTTCATTACAATTAATTATTATCGCTAAAAACACTAAATAGGTTTAAAGTTGTTATACAATTTTCACCGTTGGACGTATCTTTTCACGTTATGAATTTCGTGCAAGGCCCGAGCATAATTTGATGGCAAAGATCATAGCACTTACTATGTCAAAACCCTTTTCAGACCGCGGATAGCCGTCAATGAAATAATCGTCAATACCATCACGCTTTCGTTAGGTAATGCAATTTATTAAATTTTGTTAAGTTTCATTGCATTAGTGTTTTGACTACCACACGTTTCGCCAGATTACTGGCGTGATTACAGATCGCAAGGGTGGGCAAAGAAGTATATTTTCATCGAATCGAATAATTTTAACGAATTGTCGAATATGGAGCTGAATTCGGGATTTTATTCCAATTTTTATCTATTGGGTCGGCTTTGATCTTTCTTGTCACCGTTTGTAAATAAACTGGCCCAATCCCAAGCTAAAAATATTATCATTTCTGACCCGGAATGCGGATAATTATGAAGACGATAGTTGATCTTCTTGATTTTACTTTTTTATTGTGGCTGTTTTATTTTTGTAATAAATAGTGAATAGAAACCCTGTGAAGTCATTGCGTGAATCCTGAATGCTATTTTGAGTTCAAATTATGATTAAATAAGTCGGCAATAATGACAATTCTACTAGTCAAATTTGAGAAAAATTTCGCACAATAATTCCACTTAGGCTAGTCTGACTGACTCAGACTGTAAGCGTGGATGTTTTTTTTTTCAAAATAAATATAAAAATGGTATAATCTACCAGTTGTGAGAATATCTGTATGTGGATAAATAAAAAAGCTTTAAAATCACGGGATTTTTAATAAAAAAATTGCGGGATCGGGATTGAAAAATACAGTCTAAATCCCGGGATTTCCCAGGGTCCCAACCCTACTTTCACCCAAAGTCTAAGGATTTATACACAATATTGCTCAGACATAGGCATCCATTCTTTGGAAGTTGTGAAAGATTAAATATCATCTCACCCATTTTGAATCGTCATATTCATAGATTACTGCGCTTAGAGCTGAACATAAGTGATTGCAATGCACTAAATATACACATAAATATGTTTTTTTGTTTGTTTGTCATCTGAATCGACCAATTTGTAGTTTTATTTTAACAGTTTTGGGAACATTCCGAATAGTCAGAGATATGCGAGTTTTTCTATCCAATTTAAATTCGGATTCACTTATAATCTTTGATTTTAAAGTTTCATCTCCCAGATTATCGAAATTGTAAACAAAATCCTTGTTTAAAACATCAGTAGATCTTTCTGAAATACCATGCATATGACTTTCATACATTAACTCCTGTAATATAAGCAAGCTTCTTCTTTCCAACAACAAAGAAAACTTTGGTTCATTACAACTTCGGTCATCTCCAGTACGTAAATCATAAAAGTCCAGTATGGTGTGAGATCCCAGGCTGATTGTTGTTACCGTGGGATAATACAATGGTCCATCTTGGTGAGGCTGTATGTAAACAACTAAATTTTATACGAAAGTAAAATATATGTTGAAATTTTGACAAATTCTAAGCCACACCAAGTCAAAGCAAACTGTTATTAGACTAGAACAGTCATTTAGTCAGTAGTTTATTCTCCGCCAAACTGAAGATACACTTGTTGCGATTATGAAATATGGAAAAAACATATAAATGAAATTTCAAGATAGATAAACCAATGTTATCGAGCAGCAACATCCGAACAAATCAAAGAAATTCACTTGGTTAATTGTTCCTGCATTACTCAGAGCTGTATATTGTAACCCACAATACCATTTCATTTACTCAGAATATTTTATACTACAAAAATAGTTGCGGAATGTAGCTTTGATAACTCTCATTTAAAAACGCCTTGATTCATTTTGTCAAATTATCTCAAATCTACGTAGGAGAAAGTTTGATATTAGAATTGTGCTTCAAATGTGTGTTAATGAAAAAAAATCTTACCATAATTCCTTGTCCAGGTTTATATTCATTAACTAAGACATGATTAGGCTTATTATCTGCGAAGACTCCCAAATTGGAAACTTTATCACAGCAATCATTCAGCCACTGTTAAAATAAAAACACAGTTAAAATTTGAAAATTCTTCATGAATATGCAAAAACTCCATAATTTATTTCCCCCAATTCTTGTATCAAAACCACATCTGACATGGACAAGTAACTAACTGAAGTCCGTAGTTCGCCACATGCTAAAGTCATTTATTTAGCTTTTATTTCTATACTTCATAGAAAAATCAATGGTATATTAATACAATTTTAACCTATATCATGCATCTACTACTAATATGGTATCTGTTTTATTGTAGTTCTATGTATCGTCATTGAAAAATAAAATTTATTGAAAACAGCAGATCACCTTCGGTAAATTTTCTTGCACCATTCCCTTCGGGTGTGGAATTCCTCCTAAAATATAATATTCATTTGTATGTAATATAAATTTCAATTTTGTGTCAATACAAAGGAATGAGGTGGAATATTATTTCAACTGAATTCAATTACTGCATGACTAGAGTAGTGATTCAAACATTTTCACTGTCAAAACATGTCGAAAGTTTGACAAATTAACTGAGGCTTCCAAAAAGATATCTGTGATACCTCCATACTCCAGATATCTACGGTATATACAATTCTTTCAACCATTTCCTAAATTTCTATTTCATACTCTGTGCAAAAATCTTTTTAGGGGATTGGGATGATGAGTATGGGTTTTTAACAAGAGATATATAAACTGTGATGCTAACAAAGTTACATAGCCTATTCTACAAAAAATTTAATTCAAATTTTTTTTTTCAAAAATAAAAGAATATTTTTTCAAAAAAGATAAAGAAAATATTATGGTACTAATACGGTAATGTTTAACTGTACAAAGATTTTGCAATTATTATATATTGTAGTAATAAAAAATCCAATAGCAATATGGAAATATAATATAGGTAATGTTAAAAACAAAAAGACACAGTAAAACAATTAAATATGCAACAATAAGGTAGTATTTACTGAGTTCTAGAGTTACATAACTCAGAAACTGTAGAACAATACCGTAATACATAATATGAAGATACCATAAATGAAAACAATTATTCACCCCAATTCTGAAGTCTTCTGTTTGAGAGAACAGTCCATTTTGGCTTAGGGGATTTATAAACTTCATTCACAAGATACTCTTCTTCTTTGTCAGTAATAAAATTGGGCATATAAAATGCCACATCAGGACACTACTGAAAAATAAAACTTATGAAATACAGAAATAACAAAAAGTACGGCAAGCGGGCACATCCTATTTTTCATGTTTTAAACTAGACTGCTAGTTGAAAGGTTTTGCTCCATGTCTCGAAATTATCCATGGAATTTTTGCACCAAAGTAACGGTAGTAAATTAAAAATTTACCGGTAGTAGATCTATACCAGTGGTTATACTGGTATAATTTAATACTGGTACGGTAACATTGCAGAAAACGAATTTTATTATTTTCTCACCTTCAAGGGTCTCCCTAAAACCAGGCACTTGCGAATTCAGGCACTTTTTCAGGCACCATTTCAGGCACTTTGATATTTTTTATTTTTACCGTACGTCATTGGGATTTCCAATTTACCTGACAAGATAATTAGACTTTAAATAATTTTTTGCATCCCTATATTGCAATAAAACAATATTATTTCCAATTTATTAGGGTATAAATTATTTTTCAATAGTAAAATGTGGCAACATTGATTACAAAATATAGAAATCAGGCACTTGTGAAATTTCAGGCACTTGGTCAAAACCTATTTTACAATGTATCTGATTACTCTAAAACAGAATATTAAATATATACACTTTGTATGGTTGAATTTACAACATTTTGGTAAAATACAATACCGTTTGTGACTGATGGAGACGTGTCATATTTCGCAAGTGCCTGATTTTTCATTTTTCTCGGTGACAGTTGCCATATTTTTTCGCAATTATTTTTTTGAATTATTTGCGTCAGCACTTACTATTCTTTGCTTTCTAACGCAAATTCATTGTTCCACAACAATTTGAGCGTTTTTAATATTGTAATGAGCAATACTATTTGACAACATATGGTCAACCATCGTACTTTCTGGATTTATTTGAAATTGAATATGAATAATAAAATCTGGCAACCTCAAGCTCAAAATACTAAAACCAGGCACTTGTGAAATTTCAGGCACTTCGTAAAAACCTATTTCTCGATGTTTTTACTTACTTTGAAGCAGAAAACTAAAATATACACTCTTTTGTATGATTGAAATGACGTCTTTTTGGTAAAAAACAAGAACGATTGGGACTGGTGATGAGGGGTCAAATTTCGCAAGTGCCTGATTTTTCATTTTTTTCGATAACAGTTGCCATATATTTTCGCAACAATTTTTCTAGATTATTTGCTTCAGCACTTACTATACTTTGCTTTCTAACGCAAATTCATTGTTCCACAACAATTTGAGCGTTTTTAATATTGCAATGAGCAATACCATTTGACAACATATGGTCAACCATCGTACTTTCTGGATTTATTTGAAATTGAATATGAATAATAAAATCTGGCAACCTCAAGCACAAAATACTAAAACCAGGCACTTGTGAAATTTCAGGCACTTCGTAAAAACCTATTTCTCGATGTTTTTACTTACTTTGAAGCAGAAAACTAAAATATACACTCTTTTGTATGATTGAAATGACGTCTTTTTGGTAAAAAACAAGAACGATTGGGACTGGTCATGAGGGGTCTAATTTCGCAAGTGCCTGATTTTTCATTTTTTTCGATTACAGTTGCCATATATTTTTGCAATACTTTTCATAAAATCTTTTTCGTCAGAACTTACTAATCATTGCTTTTTAAAGGAAATTCCTAGTTCTACAACAATTTCAGCGTTTTTAATAATGCAATGAGCAATATCATTTGACAACATATAGATAACCATCGTACTTTTTGGATTTATTTGAAATTGAATAGGAATGATAAAATCTGGCAACCGCAAGCACAAAATACTAAAATCAGGCACTTGTGAAATTTCAGGCACTTTGTAAAAAACCATTTCCCGATGTTTTTGATTACTTTAAAGCCGAAAATCCAAATATACATATTTTGTATGACTGAATTTGGTATTTTTATTGTTCAAAACAAGAAGAACTGTCACTGGTAGGAATGTGGCAAATTTAGCAAGTGCCTGATTCTTTGGTTTTGTCAATGGTAGTTGCCATATCTCTATAATTTTTGTCTTTTTTTTATATGTTGTTTCCCTATTGCATTATTTTATAAAAGTCAATGTTTGTATGAGAGCTCCACTTAGCATAAATGGAATTAAACTTTTAACATCAGTATCTACTCCGGAAATTGGTATTTAATTAAACCAATCACTATTTGAATATTGTAAAGTTTGAATGACATTGTGTTGTTTATTTTTATTAATTCAAAAGTATTACATATGTATTATTTAAATACGGGTTTAAATTTGACAGATCTGTAAAGAATATTAGTTATTCAGACGACATCTTTATAGTAATGTTCGGAACCCTTGAAATTGGTTCAAAACTTCTTCTAATTTGTTATAAACATTTCGACGTAATATATTACCCAGGTAGCAACAATCGCATTGTTATAAAGAACCTAATTTGTCTTCTGGCAATATTAGTTCGAAATTCCAGTTTTAATTGTTATCGGACGACGATTTTATTAATGTAATTCGGCCTATGACTTCATATAAACTACATAACAGAAACAATTGACTTATGTCGTATAGAATTTTTTATAATACGTATCCAAGTCACATTATCCCATAATAGAACATAATTTACCGTTCACAAAATGTATAAAAGCCTGTGCAAAATCTATATTGACAACCAGCGGTGTTCAACCACGGCTACAATAAAGATATTCAATCACTTGACGTTGCTGTTGTATGATATTCTTTACAACCTGAAGATCTGACTGTAATATCTTTTCATGGATAGTTTATGGAATGGATTTCATGGATAGTTTACGTAGAATTATTTGTACATTATTTCATGCTGTAACAGCTAACTGTAAAACACGTAGTTCCTAAATAAGAAGAATGGCTACAAGATGGTAAATACGAGATGGCAATGTCACCTAAACAAAATTCGCTCGGCGAATGACATCAGGTAGCTGATATGCCCAAAGTTAGGCTTAAAAGCATCGTTAAACGAATGTTACAATAAAAATCCTTCAATATTCAACACGCCAGTAGTCAGTCAACGATTTTTTTTTGCGTTATTCAAAAAGTTACAAATATATAAAAACGTAAAACAGTAATTGTTTTTAATGTCACAGAAGCCGTATTAAACTCTCGATTAAAGATCTTTCTTCATCAGTAATTGGGGATATAAATTTGAATTTATTAAGGAGATAAAACATTAAAAACACAACTTCACAAAGGAAGTGTATGAGTGAACACTAATCGAAGCTTTCAGTTTGAAAATTATTAGAAATATTGAGTATCCAATGAAAATCCTTACTATTTGTTCTATTTTGACATGATATGATTTACGTATCTTGCAATTAGGTAAAACCACAGATCTAAGAATTGAAAATTTTAAATGTCAGTTCTGAAATTAAACATGAAAAGGTTTTGTGTATTGTTTGCTACTCTTATATGTCGGGCGTATAGTTTCTTCATGTCGCGAATGAGCATCAGAATAGGTTGTGCAGAAAATGGTGCTCCCGTAGTATGTGCACAAAGTTGGCACACAACCCGAACATAGTATGTGTACCGAGATAGAGGTAATAGGTTGTGCGCCATCTTGGAGCACATAGGCTACTACGGGAGCGCCCTGAAAATACCCACATTTGCAACATCGACTTACCGAATACAAATTTTACACTTCCACAATTTCGCTTTCGATAATTTCTCACATGTATCATGATACCAACGCTTGCAAACGAAGCATTGATATTGTACGTGCTCCCGTATACATTCCGCACTTTAACAGACACTCCAATTATTATTTTCCAGAAAGCAAAATTCATGCATCGGAATGTCAGAGTATATGAGTGGCGACGATGCAGTGCGACAACGTTCCAAATGTGATTGAATTTTTGTTGACTCCGACTTGTTCAATCTTCCATCTGAGCGTTTTGATGAGGTATGTACTCACTTCAAATATAAATACTTGCACCACCTTCGGGCAGACGTCGAATTGAAATTAGCGATAAGAATAGCACTCAATATACATCGGATTGTCTTAAAAAACATTTTACCGAGAAAGCAAAGTATAGTAAGTACTAAGTTCTGACGAAAATGATTTTATGAAATATATTGCAAAATATATGGCAACTGTAATCGAAAAAAAATGAAAAATCAGGCACTTGCGAAATTTGACCCCTCATCACAAGTCCCAATCGTTTTTCTTTTTTACCAAAAAAGACGTCATTTCAATCATACAAAAGAGTGTATATTTTAGTTTTCTGCTTCAAAGTAAGTATAAACATCGAGAAATAGGTTTTTACAAAGTGCCTGAAATTTCACAAGTGCCTGGTTTTAGTATTTTGTGCTTGCTGTTGCCAGATTTTATCATTCCTATTCAATTTCAAATAAATCCAAAAAGTACGATGTTTATGTATATGTTGTCAAATAATATTGCTCATTGTAAAAACGCTGAAATTGTTTTAGAACTAGGAATTCCTTTCAAAAAGCAATGATTAGTAAGTTCTAACTCAAATAATTTAGAAAAATTGTTGCGAAAATATATGGCAACTGTTATCGAAAAAAATGAAAAATCAGGCACTTGCAAAATTTGACCCCTCATCACCAGTCCCAATCGTTTTTGTTTTTTACCAAAAAGACGTCATTTCAATCATAAAAAAGAGAGTATATTTTAGTTTTCTGCTTCAAAGTGTATAAAAACACCGAGAAATAGGTTTTTACGAAGTGCCTGAAATTTCACAAGTGCCTGGTTTTAGTATTTTGTGCTTGAGGTTGCCAGATTTTATTATTCATATTCAATTTCAAATAAATCCAGAAAGTACGATGGTTGACCATATGTTGTCAAATGGTATTGCTCATTGCAATATTAAAAACGCTCAAATTGTTGTGGAACAATGAATTTGCGTTAGAAAGCAAAGTATAGTAAGTGCTGAAGCAAATAATCTAGAAAAATTGTTGCGAAAATATATGGCAACTGTTATCGAAAAAAATGAAAAATCAGGCACTTGCGAAATTTGACCCCTCATGACCAGTCCCAATCGTTCTTGTTTTTTACCAAAAAGACGTCATTTCAATCATACAAAAGAGTGTATATTTTAGTTTTCTGCTTCAAAGTAAGTAAAAACATCGAGAAATAGGTTTTTACGAAGTGCCTGAAATTTCACAAGTGCCTGGTTTTAGTATTTTGTGCCTGAGGTTGCCAGATTTTATTATTCATATTCAATTTCAAATAAATCCAGAAAGTACAATGGTTGACCATATGTTGTCAAATGGTATTACTCATTGCAATATTAAAAACGCTCAAATTGTTGTGGAACAATGAATTTGCGTTAGAAAGCAAAGAATAGTAAGTGCTGAAGCAAATAATTTAAGAAAATAATTGTGAAAAAATATGGCAACTATCACCGAGAAAAATGTAAAATCAGGCACTTGCGAAATATGACACGCCTCCATCAGTCACAAACGGTATTGTATTTTACCAAAAAGTTGTAAATTCAACCATACAAAGTGTATATATTTAGTTTTCTGCTTTAGAGTAATCAGATACATTGTAAAAGAGGTTTTGACCAAGTGCCTGAAATTTCACAAGTGCCTGATTTCTATATTTTGTAATCAATGTTGCCACATTTTACTATTGAAAAATTATTTATACCCTAATAAATTGGATATAATATTGTTTTATTGCAATATAGGGATGCAAAAAATTATTTAAAGTCTAATTATCTTGTCAGGTAAATTGGAAATCCCAATGACGTACAGTAAAAATAAAAAAATATCAAAGTGCCTGAAATGGTGCCTGAAAAAGTGCCTGAATTCGCGAGTGCCTGGTTTTAGGGAGACCCCACCTTCAATAATTTCCATGCATCCATTCTCCGGTTCTCGTTTCTGGACCGGGGTCTACCGGAGTACGGTACCCTATTCAGTTATTGTAGGTAGATGAAGCATAGTTTGAGAACAGGAAACGTTAATCATATGTCAGTGCAGCAGTGTATTCCAATTGCAGATGAGGGTTAAACAGGCGATTTTAATCAGAATATTCTGTATTCGCTGGTCAAAAATCTGGAAAAACACCAAGAAATATGAATACTTTGGAATATTTTCAGGTTCAAAAGTCGGGTAAACTTCCACTTAATTGAATTTTTGCAATGAAGATTTCCCAGAGCATCGTTTTCCTTGTTTAATTCGTGACATTGGCCAATCAGCAATTAATTGCAGTAATAAAAAATTAGTGTAGAAATAGCTGTGATAACCTAGGCTAAAATTTTATACCAGTACTTTTACAAAACATATTATTGTATGCGATGAATCATAATGATGGTTTGAAAAACATACTCCATTTTACAGTCGCCAACTCGCAAAAGCACTCTTAAAAAGCCCCGGAAATTTTGCAAGGGACCTTTCCCCGACCTTTGACCTCCGCAAAACTCTTCCTATAGAGGACTTGCACGGGTCACGTGATCTTGTTACTGGACGGCAATAAAACAAAAACGTCCATTTGGCTCTTGTCAGTTGCAAGTCGGATTACACGTTTCCGTTTTGTTTGGCTGTTGAAAATGGTTATTTCGTGTTGTTCCGCTGGCTGTACGTATAGTATAGACAACGAAATGGATCTTCAGCTATATTCCACTGTTTTCAAAAGATCCGGAACGTCGCGCAATGTGGATATCATCTATCAGTCTATTGGCAGGACTGCTTGGTGTCAAGTCCAGAAGCCATCTCACTTGTGTTTCACTGTTTGCGGACAGCACTTCGTTGATGGTGAGTCATGATGTGCCGTTATCAATTTTTTTAAATATTCATAAGCTCCCTCATTTCAATGGAAAGCAGATGACAAACTACTGTTATTGGTAGGCTTAGAGGTAGGCCTACTTGCAGACTTGACTCGTGTAAGGTATTAATCAATAATTGCCATGCGGTATTGTTTCCCTAGTTAGCAGGTAATCTATTAGTAAGTGTGAAAATTTGAATAGATAACTAAAGTTTAACGCCAGTGCTAATGCAAAAAATAACCAGAATTCAATTGAATTCTCTATCTGAGAATACGCTCGCCACCGCATCTCTGACCCACCTGGGAGTTTCACAGGTTCCAATCCCATGCGGGGATAGTTATGTGCGAGGGGATTGCAGCTCTACTCCCACTAAGGGTGGTTCACACGACTGCTGGTTGATTATGACATCCCCCACCATCAAGTCCATGCTTCTAAAACAAATACCTGGCTAACTAATCCCGACATAGAATATATAGGTAATCGTACGATGTTGCACCTTGCAATCTGTCCCCAACCCCAGATAAATTCTATCCTAAAAACTACCCACATTGGTAGGCATAGTTGCGTTTGAAATTGAAAGAAATCTTCATTAATGGTCAGAAGGTGTTGTCTGATTGTTTTGTTAGTTAGCAGGTAATTTATTACTGATCTGATACACAAACTTGGCACTGTTAAATGATGATTAGTGTTTAATTTTATTTTCAGGAAAAAGGAAAGATAACCCATTATCAGCTGCTTACATGTCCCATCGATATTTGAATTTTCGCCATCCCCAGAGAAGAAGAGAATAGTTAGAAAAAGGAGGATTTTGAAGAAAGGCAAAAGGCAGGACCATTTCAACAAATTCTGTTAACTTTGGATGCGTTGCAATATTAATTCGCAGTTGTTAGCATAAACATTTAATGTGTCTTTCGACTAGACCTACCACACTTAAAAAAAAAGCCGCCTACACCCCTTTTCACTAGAACCATAATACTGTAAAATATTTGATAGAAATTACCCCCGAGGCATCATATCTTCCATTTGAAAGGACTGTGGAGGCAGATACATTTTGTACTCTAAATTATGGAATGTTACTTCCAGGTTATCTTATCCTTGCTTATAGATATCTTGAGGTTAGGGACTCATGCATGCCACACTGAAAATTCTCTTGTGTACCCATAAAATAAGGCTGTTGGAGCCTTCAGACCTTGAAAATAGTCTAATCTGAGCACGATGGATTCATGTGAAACACGTAATATGCATTTAGAGGCGAAGATATCCCATCCTGAGCAGCACCGATCCACAACCTCCTGCCTATGGAATCAAAACATTAGACAAATTGGTGTACTGTGCGCATTCACAAATTTTTGCGAATCAAGTGTGCCTTTTGACTAAAGAAAATTTAGCATTGAAATGGTCAATCTTAATATCAACCTAGTATCTGCAGATAAAACCAATTGATTTTTAAAAATACATTTTTGACGTGCTTTATTTTTCAAATATAATTTATAATTACTGTAAAGTGTGTGAGACATTTGGTACCATGAATACTATTTGCAAATTAGCTTGGGTTACACCCCTCTCAAACAAAAGTTTAGACTCTTAAGACGTATCTCATAATATTCTTTAAACAAAAGGTTGCGGCTAGCCGGCTACCCATCAGAATTTCCTTTCAGATCACAAAGTCGCAATATTACGCCTCGCTTAAGTTTCATTAGCGACTGTATCTGGTTGTAGTATCGGTGTCCAACGTTAGACTGAAACCTTCACGACCAGACCCACCGAAACAAATTTTTTTTCTTGATAGGGTCGTCTTGAAGTTGATTTCGTTAAAGCACAATGGACACTTTATCTCCACCAATCCACAGTAATGACAAGTTACTTGGTCATTACGATAGGCATCAATAAATGGATACTGAGGATGTATTATCAAGTCACGCAAGCTGAGGTCTTGTGCCACTGTGGTCTTGTTGCAACTTATACTTTGCCATCCATCTATTCCATGGTCGCACCCATATCTGTAAGACAAGAGAGCTATGCTCAAATATATGGACACGTAGAGTCACATAATTTTGATGACGTCATAGCGAAAAAAAAAGTAATAGCCTTCTGGAGAAAATTTTTATCTTTAACCACTAAAAATTTCAAAGCAATTGGTCCAGTATTCGAAGAGAAAAGCGACTTTTTAAAAACGTGTCAAAGAACAACAAGAACAAGAACAAGAACAACAACAACATAATATTGAAACGATCGTTATGTCCACTACGTGTCCAATAATGGATACAGATAAGAGTTTTCATAAAATCTAACGATCAAGGAGTGTGAAATTTATGTCCATATCCCACCACAGCCACTAGTCGTAAATGAATTTGATTCCGGGTAGCATATCTTTTTTACCAATGACAATAAAAAGACATTTTGAATCAGTTGTACAAGCACCATTAGGATAGAATTTATCTGGGGGAGAGCCAGTTATTTGTTTCCAGAAGCATGGACTTGGATGGTGGGGAATGGTCGTAACCGATCAGCGGTCATGTGAACCACCCTCGGTGGGAGTGGAGCTACAATCCTCTAGCACATAACCATCCCCGCATGGGATTAAAACCTGTGAAACTACCAGGGTGATCAGTATCAGGCGAGCGTATTCCTAGATGGCGAATTCAATTGAATTCTGGTTATTTTTTGCATGAACACTGGTGTTAAACTTTAGTTATCTATTCAACCTTTTACACTTAGTAATAGATTACCTGCTAATTAGGGAAACAATACCTTACAGCAATTGATTATTAATTCCTTACTGTCTTACACAAGTCAAGTCTGCAACTGCAAGTAGGCCCACGCCTAGGCCTACTAATAACAGTAGTTGATTATTAGATTAATTCCTTACTGTCTTACACAAGTCAAGTCTGCACCTAGGCCTACTAATAACAGTAGTTGATTATTAGATTAATTCCTTACTGTCTTACACAAGTCAAGTCTGCACCTAGGCCTACTGATAACAGTACCCAGATAGCACAACTACGTCGGAACAACCATGGCCGAACGTTGTTCGAACCACCGGCCCAATAATGGCGAACAACCATGTTCCAGCGAAGATTTGGCCGCTGGGCCAACGTCGGTCCTTTCGCTGTAATGCAACCGTGGCAAATGGTCGGGCCAACGTAGGCGATACGTTGTAACACAATCGTGAAATATGGCCGGTCCAACGTTGGCGATACGTTGTAACGCAATCGTGACATATAGACGGGCCTACGTAGGTGACACGTTGTAATACAATCGTGGCACATGGTCGGGCCAAGTTAGGCGATGTGTTGTACAGACAGGGTATGGATCTATACTACATAGAAATTTCCCACTAATCTAACATTATTTATATAATAAAAAACAAAAAATAACAAAATGTCTTTATTTTACAAATATGTATACATGTAATAAAATTAATCGGAGTTCGTTGCCAGATCATCCAGAGCTGAAAAATATTAAAATTCTGTGTTAAATTGCAGTATTAGCAAATTACAGCACCAGAGTTCAAAGCCTAGTCTGAATGACTGCATCCCAACAAATTTTCAGAGTAGGAATCTTAAGCCAAGTTTCTGCAGTCGCAAATGTGTGAGTGAAGCTTACATTGACAAGACAATAATAATTGAGAAATACAGAAATTCTTGATTCCGCAAGGGGGGCGTAGACAATGTTTTGAGGGGAATATTTGTTGGAGGGAATAATGATGATTTGAGATTTTATCTGACTAAAATGTCTTCAAATATTCCTTGTTGAAATTCATCTACATTATTAGAAACATCATGCACCATGATTAGTCTATTTGTTTAATTGATTTAAAATAAATTAATTTGTAAATTCATAATTTGCTGTTGTGCTAGGGGGGGATGATAATGTAAAAAGTACTGTACGGGAGCGATGATACAAATAAGTTCGAAAACCACTGTTCGCCATTATGCACCAAACTCTGGCAACATTGGATTGGCAATTTGGCACTTGACTCTAACCATAATCAGCTTGGCGATATCTCCTTAATAAATATTTTTCTATACTGTTCACTTTTGTATACAAAATCTACATTCAATTTCTTTACTGTTCACAGTTGTTTACAAAATCATTATTCAATTTGACAATCATAATGATAAAAATGAATGGTGTGGCAACTGGCAAGTACATTTTGTTTACTACCAAACTTATCTAAATTTTCTCGCCTGTTTTTATTTTATTATATCTCTGTTGTTGTTGTGTGTGAGTAACTTAATTTAATTCATGAACACGATAGGCATCTTTTTGGCAAAACCTTATATTCTTTACGCTTCAATCTTAATTAAGGTTTTGTTTTCACTCCAGATTGTCAGATTCTATTTAATCAATTTTTGTTCATTTCCCTTATGAATTATCTTAAGCTGATTTGGAGTCAAAATAATCTTATACTTATAAAATAGAAGAGGGTAGAGCAGAGAAAGATGGTGGTACAATATGATAAACATATTACATACGTACCTTTAATAGCAGAAACTAAGGGCGTCCCACTCACTCCTTATCCACCGCGTCCTGCACAGTTGAAAGAGCGGGAGAGTAAATTTGTTATAACTGAGCTCATGATTCTCCAATCCAGTCTTTCTCGGAGCAACCTCCAAGACTTGACAAATATCTTATCTGGAATGAGTAAATAAGCACAATTATAAGAATACATCTAATGAAAAGGTTTTCATCCGTTGCAAAAGCTCTATGTTAAATTATCGCGAGTATCTACTCTAAAATATACACATATGTGTTTTGTCCACATCCCATTCGTATAAAAGTGAACAATTTTAATATTGCAATCAGATCGTATTTAGACATTTAAATAATCTTCCTTGAACACGAAGCGAAAATATTGGGCATATTGTATTTCATACATAAATTCGAAGCGCTTCATGCAGTCAAAAACAAAACGACAAAAAATAAAAGGCACTCAATAAGATGAGACCCAGCAAGGGTATTTTCACCTATTTTACTTTCATGTTCTGTTTGGCTTTCCAATTAATTATGGAGTAATCTGCAATATTTTAACATTGTACTAAAACTAAACAAATATTCTGAATCTCAGAGATTTATACATCGTGGTCTTCATACGATGGCATGTGTTACCGGTGAGCGAACTCTTAAATTAATTTTGCATGCCCGCTGGCCGCTGGGGTAAAAAGGTTGGGAACCACTGAACTTAAGTACAAGTACAACCACGTTGCACTAATGCCCCGCAAACTTACAGTTGATTTTCATCAGAATGATTGAATAGAATAAATTGATTTTTAATGTTTTCTCGTTGTGGGGTCACAAGTATCTGTAGTCTGTGATTTTACAAAAATTGGGATCGCGGAAAAAAAAGTTTGGGTACCACTGCCGTAAAGTGTATGTAATCAGCCTATAAAAGTATTCAACTTACGAGCGATTTTTTCATCCTTGAATGTTTTCTGGATCAAAATGTAATCAGACAATGAATTGACAATGAATTTCATCAATTCCTTTATGTCCGAGTCCACACTATAATCAGTGGAAAGTTGCAGATGCCGTAGCTTGTAGCATAAGAGTTTCTACCGCCTGTCCCAACAACTTTTCCATGGACTGGATTGGAGCATGGCTTGATCTCTGAAAATCAAGTTAGTGTTACACAATATATAGTACATGATTGTCTTTCAGATGATAAACGTGAACGAATGGCCTATACTAATTACCAGAATATAAATTTTTCATTAATATTAGTTACCGTATTTTCCGGCGAATAAGACGAGGCCTGTTTTTAAGCCTGAAAAAATGGGTTTTTGCATATAACCGGCCGATGAGTCGGGGTAGTAAAATCGCATCAACGTCGGGAATCTCAAATTACCATGCAATGCCTTTCGAGCGGTCGCCGCGTTTGCGCATTGGTTAAAATAGCCTATGACTTTTTTTTGTAGCGTAATATTCAGTCCATATATGATAATGCAAATATGATAATCACAGCATTGAAATTTCAGATTCACAGCACGAGAATGTCGATTTAATTAAACTAACCTGATGAGGACGTGGGGGATGCTATCGCCGAAGGTATTTTATTGTCCGGGTTCATTAATAGGGCGACAAAAAAATGAAAATGATCATACTCGCCTAATAAGACGACCCCCCCCCCAAAATCAGGCTAAAAATTTGGGTCTAGAAAAGCGACTTATTCGCCGGAAAATACGGTATTAACCACATGATGTTGTACTAGGTAATTATTCAACCGATATATCTAGCTATTGTGCAATATTTTATGGCACAGGTATGCAAGGAGCTACTATCAAACTATAAAACAAAAACACCTGTTTTGGGCATTGTCCGCATTGAAACATTGAGATGCTTGAAATGACACAGTGTATGATTGCGTTAAAGAGGGAATTGAAGCAGGTGAATTTTCCAGTCCATTGTCATAGGGCCTGTTATAAAAATGGTATATATCATTAAACTTACAATGGTAATATTGACACTTGACAGAATATCTAATCGGTAATAATTATTTAGAATAACCGGAAAAAAATGGATATTACACAAAATATGTCCAAATATTTGTAAAGGATGTGTCGTACAATACTTCATGCTTTTAGAGTCGCTGGGCATTGCACAGTTGCATGCACATTTGGCAGTCATTGTACAGAGTGGGCTTCCCCCCAATCGCCCGAATCTTTTTGCTAGCGGTCTACTTTCCGATAATAACACTTAATTAAGGTTGGTTGGGTAAGATTACATAGCATACATACTGAAAATAAATCATATTATTATATATGATTACCCAATATAATTCTATTGAATTTTAAAACAAAATAGATATTATTCAAAAATCAGTAATTTATTTCTCAACAAAGCTGAAAATATGAAATAGAGCAGGGTTGGACAAAGTTCTCGGACCTCGGACAAAAATTAAAAAAAAAATTTAAAGTGTTACAAAAACAAAAAGGGAAAACAATAATCCTTCAGCTATTTTTTACCCAAAAACATCAAATTTTAGTTTCAGTTTGATTGTGGCAATTGTTAAAACATATTTTAGATTTCAGCCAATTGAGATCTGTATTTAGATTTGTTGAAATTCATCAGACAGAAGGTTCACAACTGTACAACTATTCAGATTACTGGATTAAGTCGTTCAACGGGTTGGATTTGGGCTGCGGAAATGTTTGCACTTATACAAATAAAGTAAATATAAAAAATCATATCCAGGGATGAAGGACCAATACCGGTATCGGTACTCGATAACGAATACTGGTAAATAAGAGATGGCAACCTCAGAAAGTTTAACAAAAAAATGTGCCAAAAGACCAAGTACGGTAATGTACTGTACGGTACGGTACCTCATCTCGTTCTGTCGTTACCGGTACCTACGGTGTCCAGGATAAATATGTAACTTTTACCGGTATCTACCATTGGTACGGTACCGGTACTCGATAACGAATACTGGTAAATGAGAGATGGCAACCTAAAAAAGTTTAACAAAAAAATGCCAAAAGACCAAGCACGGTACCGTACCTCATCTCGTTCTGCCGTTACCGGTACCTACGGTGTCCAGGGATAAATATGTAACTTTTACCGGTATGGTACCCTATCACCCTTATGAACCGTGACCTGACAACGCACTTAGGGTACCGGTACCATGAGATTAACTTACACGGTTACAACTAGGCTATCTCTACTTTCGCCATTCTACTATGAAAGCATTAAAAGTTCAATGTCACTGTCCCATCCACGGCAAAAACCTCGTAACAGGCTATCGATTACGAGTACCGCCAGAATGAATGGCGACCTCATGTGCTATATTCGAATCGCGCGCGCATTTCTTCGCATAATGGAGTGTTTCGTTGAAGGCCAATCATGGCCTTACCATGGTAAATGGTTGTAAAACCGCGTACAACGGTTGCCGGCGGATTATAACGTTGGCCCAACGTAGTTGTGCTATCTGGGTAGTTTGTCATCTGCTTTCCATTGAAATGAGGGAGCTTGTGAATACTTAAAGAAATTGATAACGGCACACTATCACCACATTATCACTCACCATCAACGAAGTGCTGTCCGCAAACAGTGAAACACAAGTAAGATGGCTTCTGGACTTGACACCAAGCAGTTCTGCCAATAGGCAATAGATGATATCCACATTGCGCGACGTTCCGGATCTTTTGAAATCAGTGGAATATTACTGAAGATCCATTTTGTTGTCTATACTATACGTACGGCCAACAGAACAACGAAATAACCATTTTCAACAGCCAAACAAAACGCAAACGTATAATCCGACTTGCAACTGACAGGAGCCAAATGGACGTTTTTGTTTTATTGCCGTCCAGTAACAATGTCACGTGACCCGTGCAAGAGATATCCACATTGCGCGACGTTCCGGAACTTTTGAAAACAGTGGAATGAAACTGAAGATCCATTTCGTTGTCCATACTATACGTACAGCTAACGGAACAATACGAAATAACCATTTTCAACAGCCAAATAAAACGGAAACGTATAATCCGACTTGCAACTGACAGAAGCCAAATGGACGTTTATGTTTTATTGCCGTCCAGTAACAAAGTCACGTGACCCGTGCAAGTCCTCTATATACGGTTTGGGTTTGGGAACCCCTTGTATATAGAAAGAATTTTTGGGGGTCAAAGGTCGCAGAAAGGTCCATTCAGGTGCACGGATAAATGTTTTTTGCATGATACTATAACAGTTCGCAACCTATTTCGGTATTTCTGAATCAATTTAGACTATAGTAGTTTCGTCGCTGTGTGTTAAAAGACAAAAATGAACGTGACTGTGTGGCAACAAGTGCTGGGACAAGATGCCCGCTACAGTGCTTATAGAACTCCATCCGATCCCCAGTTCCGTAAGTTTTTTACAAAACAATCACATACCGGTACCGGTACTTTTGGATTTAATTCGGCATTTAGGTTAGTACCGGTACGACAGATGGGTATTTGCTGACCAGCGATAATTAATCATTGGTCCCAATTCACTTACAACAATCAATTCAGTACGGTAATTTGTTATTAATTACCAGTATTTGTTTTTATCAATCAATCAATTTTATTTCGGTCACTCTGGAAGAAACAAAATAACAACAAACGATAAACAAAATGCAGAGGACCTGGAGGATGGGCATAGCTTAATAAAAAAGTTAAAAACGTACAACTACCAAACAGAAAAAAAAAACACAATGAAACAAAAACACGATGTGAAATCGACAATACCTTTTAATCAATTTCAAAATGTGAGAGGTGTAAGCTATGTGTTTAACAACAGTGCTTTCCACTACAAAAATATGGAGTAAAAAACACTCGTTGACGTAATATGGTGATGCTGTAGTTCAATTTCATTGCAAAAATAACACCTGAACACAGTGACAAAATTTTTTTTTACTAAAAAACAAGCTCGTTAAATAGATTGAATGTTTCATATCAGTCTATGCACAAATCATGGATTGGGGTAGGCCTATCAGGTTTTTTGTCGTTTTCAATTAGTTTAACTTAAAATCATTGTATCAGTTCCAATGCTTCCAACATTTAAATTGAATTTTCACGAACGACCACCATTTCAACAGGTGCAGTGATCCTGTCTTTTCTGCACTCTATTTCATCATTCACGCAACAGGATTCATAAAAGGATCAAAAGCTCGCAATACACCCCTAACAAATCGTCCACTATTTAACTTTAAAATCCAATCTTCTATCCATAAACTTCTTTAATTCCGGTAGATGGTCTTTGATCATGCTGATATTACGCGATACAAATCCAACAGTAAATACCTAACCACACAGCACGTTTATCAATCATTTTATCCTTATGCTGATCATGGAGTCCAAATATACTACTTGTATATATATACTTAATTTTTGTTTTCTATTTTTTTATATGGGACTTATGATCTTGAATAATCAGTAATATTCCAATTGGCCCAGATAGGCAATTTATTGAATATTATCACAATTGAATTGGTAATTTTGCTGTTTTGCTGTTACCCAGTTCTCACTGAATGACAACCTTAATCTATTCATGGAAATATAAGTATAAGTTTATTTCGACCCCATACACAATACACTTCATTTCAGCATTCTGAAAACACAAAAAAACTCGTTGAAGTTGAAAAAATAACTACACGTTTCAACCAAATAAACGCATTTGGGTAAGAATTACATGTGATCAAAGAGAATGCAAACTGAATACAGCAAAACAAACAAACTCTAGAACACGCATATACAGATACCAAAATTTGAAGGCAGTCGAATTGTTGCACATAAAAACTAACAATAAAAGTTTTCATAGATTTCAGATGATTTGAGGACTTTCTCTACATTGAATAGAATTATGTGTTGCTTTGCTACTGTTACAGGGTTCTTCATTGTTCTGACCATTTGTTCGTATTTCGCTTGAGAACTCCCAACATTCAGACATTTGTAGTCATTTCACGCAGATTCAACATTCCAATTTTTGTCCAGGTTTGGAAAATCTTTTCGGCTCCATCTGGTAGAGTTTTGTGTATTTCTTGTTGATAACTGGCTTGAATGGTTTTCCCTGAAGTACTTTAGAATAATTGGTAGTTGCTTTAAATTCAGGCTTTTCTCTCAATGCTTTCACTCCTTTACCTCCTTTTTCCATTTCTCTGCCCTTAATGCTCCTCTCTCATCATAATACATATGCAAAGGTTTTGGTTCAGTAGGTGGTTTGACATTTTTAGATGGCAGTGCTTTACTGGGCAATTGTTTGACATATGGGAGTAGCACGAAATGAACTTGCATTCGCTTTTTCGGATTCTAAAATTTGTTTTATCTTTTCTTCCTTTTTAGCAAATCTTCCTTTATCTCTTGAATCAAATGAGAATGGTTTCACTTCACATTTCTTTTCAATACTTTTCTTTGCTGTTACCGTTGGTTTTCATGAAGGTTGTTGCATGCTTTTCCTTCTCAGCCAACGTCTTTTCCTTAGCTCGTTCTTTGCCTTTTCCTTAGCTTGTTCTTTTTCAAAATTTTCTTTGTTTTCCTGTCTGATCTGAGCGATATGCATTCTGTTCTTCAATTTGAATACAGGACCCTGCGGTTTTATGGGTTCTGGCTTTGAAACTTCCTGGGGTGCTTCCAAAATTTTGAATTCCTTCGTCAAATATTCAGGTTTGTCATGCCCCTGTCTTCCCTCAACTCTTTTGTCAATCTCAACATGGTTAGTTTGTGTACCAAAACATTAGCAGCCATAGCAGTGGAGTGTTGCTTGCGGAAACCAAATTGATGCGAGTGGAAAACATTATACCTATACCAATACCATAAAATACTATACCAATGGGACCAAGGTGCAAACAGTGTGCCTATTCGCTACGTCCCATTGGGCGAGCAGCAGCCCTAGAGTACAGGGGACGAGAGAGAGTAGTGATATCATTTAAACAAGATATTACTTGCCTTCTGTCCAGGTAAGCGTATATAGTCCCATTCATTGTCGACACCTTTTGCTTCCCGAAGGCTTCCTTGGAAGCGGCGAGAAGCTTGAGCCAAGCCGGTTCAAGGACTCAGTAATGGACAATCCGATGCCTTTCAGATCTTTCCTCCTACCATATATTAATTTTTTGTCGATCTTCGGACAAATTTCATAATGATGGGGTTCTTCGGAGACTTGGATCACAATTTATGGGTTATATCAATATCCATGTTAATAATTGGCTGGTCAAGATTGAAATTATTGTTCAGGGTGTTAACAACAAAGTCTTCAAACTTATAGTACTCAGACTCTGGGACCGAATTACAGCCATGAAGGACAACACAGTTCCTCTGGCTGTACTGTTCTTGATCATCTTGCTGTTTTTCATATAACTCCAGTCTTTTTATAATCTCCTTGATCTTGAGGGAGATTTGAGCCACATCATGCTGGAACTACTTAACAGCTTCAGACCATGCCATGGTCTTCAGTGGCAGACAGTTCATCTCAGCGTTCCATGAGCGCTTTTTGGTTGGCCTGGAGGAATGTAACAGCAGCCAGAATTTGGTTTTGAACTTCGGTATTCATATTGCAGTATTGATTTTCCGTGGAGTTTCGGGTTGAACAGGTGATAATTTCAGCAGAATCCAATGTAATATTATAATTAGAAAAGTAGAATCCGTTTGTTGATATTATCGAAGGTAGCAGGCTTTAGTACTTAAGTTACCCAAAGATTGAACTATCATCTGCAAATTTAATCAAATAGGGAATGAAATATTTGATTTGATTCCTGTGTTTACACAAAAATCTGTATAGCCTTCCTAGAAATCTACAGGTCTTTCTTCAATTTCAGGCACTCAGTATTTACGAAGGCGTAGTCAACTTCTCAGAGAAAATGCAAAGAAGCAAGTACCTGTATGTTCATGTCTCATTCTATCGAAATATGAAAACTCAAATCATAATTTAAGTCTATTTTACTCTATATTTTAATGGAGTGTCAGTGCCGTGTTTCCAATCTTGAGGTAAATGATTGGTAAACTGCTGAACTTCATAAATAGAGTGTAAATTGTTATAGATGCTTACAAACAATTTAGAAACTTGTTCAATACTAACTGGTGAACTATAATGCTGTTTTTAATTTCAATCGAAAAAGTTCACTCAAAATGACAATAACAAATTTGAATCTGTACGATTTTGCTAAAATTACATTCCCATCAATTTCAAGTATTTATTTTATCATGTACTGCTTATTATGAATGAGAGTTGTAGCCTTCTTGATATGTTGTTTTAACATTATCATATTTTATTTTGTAATATCAATATTATTATCTTTCTTATTCTACTAGGGTGATCCAAATGCCCGAAAGCAATATCTCAAAATCCGATCAAAGCTTTTGGCTCAGAAGTATGGTCCAGTATCCGAAGCAAGGTACAATCCTTCTGTTGCAATTAAATTGAGATTGTTAGGCACTCAAAAAATGAGAATTCCTCAAAGTGCCATTTATTAAACTTACATGAGTAAAAACTTATATGCTTTTTATAAAAATAATATTTGTTACTTTGTCTGAGTATGATCCATTTTTAATTGCAGCAGTCTACGAAGTGTGAGTATACGTGGAAGCATTACTACATTAGACAGAATTGACAGTGTAAGTACTTTTTACTTGACCGCATTATACTTTATCACTGAAAAAAATTTAATGAGAATAATGACATAACAGATATGCAATAAAGAAAAATATACCAAGGGGTGGCTAGAAAAACAGAAAATTTGTCAAACTGTTTTTTTTTTACAAAGAAATAACGTACAAAGTTTTTTAAAGGCTCATGTTATATTACACTCGAAGATGCTCAAAATGTCTAATGAAACCAAAAAGGTATCAGCCTAAAACAACCTAGAAATAAATAAAAACATTTCGAAAAAGAAATCAGTAGGCATTCATTTTTTTCGTGATCTCATCTGACCTTCAAATTTTCAGCTTTTCTAGTGACGACCCTCTGTATCCATACACCTAATCATACTCCACAGTCCACAGTTTTATCAACTTGTAAACTCGTATCATAATTTTACTAATAGTGTAAGCGTATGGTAAATAACAGCAAATACATTTTTTCTGTAGTCAACTGAAGATAAGAATGAGATCAACTCGAGAATAAATCCTGAAAAGTCGAGTATAGTTGTCCCCACACAGCAGGCAGAAGCAAGCAGGTATATTGAACTTGATATATTGCTATGTGTTAAAACAGTAAACTTTCATCTGATGGGCAATACATTGATCTTCTTTGTGCTGTTGGAAGCTACATATCAATGTTTCAGAAATTTGTATCTGCTGGTCACTTGGTTGTTAAAAAAATGTATAACAAAGAGTAGCCTTTTATTATGATTTTGCCTGACTTGTACTGAATTTGTGTGTTATTAAGCTGATTGATAAGGAAGTTACGGAAATATGGTGTTGGGAATTTAAATTGTGTTTGAACAATGGGCATTGCACATCATTCTTGATGGTCGAACCATTTCACTGTATCATTTTTACTTCTGATTCCATAGATATGGGATGATTACCGGGCTCCTCATCGCCACAGGGTTTTCACATAGGGGCATTTCTGTGACCACATTTTGTTTCTGTTCATTATTTTTTTCTGCTGAAATGAAGCTGACTTTAAAATCATTCACACAGGGATGTCCAAAATATGTTCAAATACATTCAAAATTGGTTATATTCCATATCATAGCAAATTTTGATTTCAGGAATAGGCTAATTCAGAATAGCCTACCGTAATTATTAAGCATTTTTTATTGTATGATTGACAAAAAATTAGTAAACACTGACAAAGTATAATAGGGAATACTAATTAAGACAATGTTCATCCCAATTATAAGCATGAATATATTTTGTTTTTTAATGAATTTACAATTGTCTTGAAGACTTTCTCTTGTGGAACATATCCATGTCAGAATATATTCGATATTTCATATTTGAAAATATTATTTTAGAATGTATTCGAAATAGTGAATTATTCGGTTTTGGCGATCCCTGCGATCCACATATGCATCAAAATCAAATACACTGTTCAACAATTATTTTGTTTCGGCAATTTGAATTTTTTTTAACATATTATGTCTGGGTATATTTATTTGCTATTTTTATATTCAGGGCTTTGGTTGGTGGTAAAAGTATTGCTGAAAATTATGCATTTGCTGGAGTTCACCATATATTTGACTGTCACCTTGGATCACCAGGTATTATCATTGGAATGTTGCTGTGATTGCATGTCATTTGTCCGTATAAGTAATAATTTAATGTAATTTTGCAGTTACCACAATCAAATTTGCAAACGACGATAAAAACAGGATTGCATTTGCATCTGCTGATGGAATGTTGAGTGTGTGCCATCTACAACCGAAACCAGAAGTTGAAGTCACTTTAAAAGGTCATACTTCTGAAATAACAGGTAGAATTTGTTTTTGAATTAATCTATGCATGCAAGTAAGTTACATCGTTCATTACTGATCTCTAGTCATATATGGGTTGTACCTGTTAAATGGTTTTTAGCTTGGTAAAAATATTGCCAATATTACCTGAAGAAACTTGGTGTTATTATATTTGCAATATTTTTTTTCAGATTTTGCCTGGTCCCTTTCTAATGACTTGATTGTCACAGCATCAAAAGACACTACATTGAGATTATGGGATACTTCTTCCGGTCGATGTATTCGGTGAATGTTCATTGCTGAAAATATTGGTTTTACATTGGATTTTGCTACATATGAATGATTGGCTATTTCAATCAACAATAGAAAAAATAAATCTGATTTTTATCACTATATACCGTAAATTGGTTCATTTTATATGTAAATGTCCTCATGTGCTATGTTGTGATATCATGTTATGTTTCAGAGTTGTAGCAGAAATTCGAACTGCACCAATTAACTGTTGTGCTTTTCAACCCATGAATAATAATCTAGTGGTAGCTGGAGATGGGACATGCCTCGTTAATGTATATAACATTTCTACGGGAAAAGTTACGAAGGTATCCAATTTTAGTGACTTTTGTATGATTGTGATATGATTTTGCATAATAATATCTCACTATCTGTTATAAGCAGTACAAATTTATGATGGTATTGATTCGATAATATAAAACCTTGAGAAAAGTTTAAAATGGCAAAAGTTCTGGATTGCTTGAT
The DNA here is from genome assembly GCF_964204865.1 of Styela clava. Lineage (NCBI taxonomy): Eukaryota > Metazoa > Chordata > Ascidiacea > Stolidobranchia > Styelidae > Styela > Styela clava. The sequence continues at coordinate 8,055,589 of NC_135259.1, read as the reverse complement.
CTGGGTTTTTATATGCCTTGCCTGCCACAGACCACGCACAAGCCTTTATTTTATTCTGATTTTCTTTATTTTAGTTATATTACGAGTTCAGGGACTGTCTGTGTTAGCCAAGTGAATATACCCCCTGCACAGAGGCTTCGGTCCCTTTACACAATTTGATGTAAAGTAGGCGAACCAAATTAATTACCTCCATATTGGTACACAACACACACTTCTAGAGCCTCGAATTTTTAACATAATGATCGTATTTTTTCTCAGGGAGGAACTGGGAAACTTGGTGCTCCAGTGATTAGTATTGCATTCGATTCAACAGGAAACATTTTATGGGCGGGCGATAGCCGGGGAACATTGCATTCCTTCACATTTGACCTTGCTACAAGTAGATTGCGCAAAGGTCACAAAGTGAGTCTGCGAGCAGAAACCCCGATTACAAGTATCCAAGCAAGATCATGGATCAGCAGAGAAGCAAGAGATCCATCTGTACTTGTGAATATAGCTGTAAACACATTGTGTCTATTCAGGTAATATTTACAATTATCAATGAAATGATAGAAATTGGAATCTCACATTTATGCACAAGGATATCAAATTTGCTTAGTAATTGTATTCTATTAAACTGTCGGGCTGAGGGATTCATCCTTGATTTTTTTTTCTTTTCCAAGTTTGCATTTATTTAAACAAGAGGTGTAGAAGTCGGGGTAACATTTTTAGCGGACTTCCACATCCAAGCAGTTAAAAAAAAAACCTAACTTCAAATCTTTTTACTCCGGCCTGTAACACTTTGACTTGAGCTCTGCTGGACCATGTGATGAAACTAAATTTTGATAAAAGCAGCTTCGCCGCAGGCATTCTTAAATTGTTGAGAATACCAAGTCAATTGATTTCTTTGAAAGTCTGAAATTACCACTCTGAAGAATTCAAAGTTATAACTTGGATTTCATAGCCCTGGTAGTGGCAGGAATTCTCTTAAAACGATGTCTGTAGGCATGTAACATTCTTTGGTGTTTTTATTTTCAGGGTCACTGATAACAAGGGATTAGTCCAGCTAAGAAAAACTTTTACCATTAGGCATAGAAATCACAGAATTCGTAGTGTTTTCTGTCCTCTCATGTCATTTCGTCAGGGAGCATGTGTTATAACTGGCAATGAAGATATGACAGTCTGCTTCTTTGATGTGGAGAAGTCAACAAAATCTTGCGTCAATCGACTACAAGGACATTCTGCTCCTGTTTTAGATGTTTCATTTAATTATGATGAAAGCCTTCTTGCCTCATGTGATGCAGAAGGTTTAGTAATCATATGGAGACGAGAGCTGTAATGGAATACCAAGATTTTTATATCCGGCCCTGATTGTTTTTACTAGGCAAGCACCATCAGTTCAAACATTTCATTCAAACTTTTGTTAGCTTTTTCTTTTGCACTATGCACTCAAGATATTATGCAGTATTTAAATATATTATATGAACAATCGGAATGAATTGTTTTTGGGACCTGTGATTTATTTCTGCTAAATGAATTTCCCCACTTATAAATGTACTGGTATTGGGCTATCAGTGAAAATACAAAAGAAAATTGATTTCTTCTTTCGATGTCACCGCGGTATGTCGTTCATGCTACGGGGAGAAATGTTAGAGTAATTTTATGTTCAGAATTTAGTATAATTTTTAAAATGAACTAAAAAGACCTAAAACAATTCAGATTATTTCTGAACCATGTAATATTCTGTAGTTTCGGGAAACTTTTTCATTGAAAGAGGCAGGTTTCATGACGTGAATTGGAACATTAGTGGCAATTGCTCAGATATGAATGTTCACATGAGGGATGCAGTACATAATACAAGGTCGTCAACACTCCTTGTACTAAATCTCAGGAAGTGCGAATCTCTGACAAATGTGATAAAAATTGTTCTAGTTAGGATTTATCCCGGAGGGAGACGAAAGCCGATGAGACTGATTAATCATATGGCGGAGTTACCAGTCCATGTCGAGTATGGGGGAGGAGGGGTTTGATCGGTCAGTGGACATAACGATTCAATATCTTGTTATTTTCCGTCATCATAATGAAGTCGCTTTTCTCTTCGAATACTGGACCAATTGCTTTAAAATTTTCAGTGAGTAAAGATATTAGTTTTCGCTAGGAGTTATTAGTTTCGCTATTATTTTTATTTGTCGTTTTTTGTGTGCTATGATGGCATCAAAATTTGCCACTATGTGGCGTGTGCGAATGTTTGAGCATAGCTCGCTTGTTTGTTTCCAGATGCATGGAATTGATGATGTAGGAAGCCGTAACCGACTAGCTTAGGAATCCAGCAATCCTCTCGCACATAATTAACCCCGCATGGAATTTGAACCTGCGAAACCACGCAGAGTAATCAGAGGTGCGACACTTAGCACGATGCGCTACACCCCTGAGCCAAATTTCTGAAGAATAAATCAAGTAATGGAATATCGAATTAATCTAAATTAAGTACCGTAGCTCACCTATTTACACTAATTTCAAAATCCGGACCATGTGGGGTAAGTCGGCGCGGCGGTGTGACTCAACGGGCTAAGCGTTAGGAATACGCTCGCCACCGCACCTCTAATTACTCTGCGTGGGTTCGCAGGTTCGAATCCCATGCAGGGATGGTTATGTGCGAGAGGATTGCTGGACTCCTCGCCGTCGTTGGGTGGTTCACGTAACCGCTGGTCGGTTACGGCTTCCTCCACCACCAAGTCCATGCTTCCGAAAACAAACAATATAACTAATATCATACCCGACTTGGAATGGTAACCGGACGAGAGGCCGTGGTTCGCCATATGGATAAGCCGTCTTATCGGCTTTCCTCTCCCCCGGGAAAAATATGTAAATCCTATCCTATCTCAAGTGAAGAAATTTTACTGAGGTCAAAGTTCGGGAAGCATTCATTTTCCGAAGGGCGTTTTGTGGGCATGTTCGATCGGGGGAAGTCCCTTGATTTATATGCACGGGACTTCCGAGATGGACTTTGCGCTTCCCCACGCTTTAATTATGCCATTTTCTGTCTAATGTTCGGCTATTTTTCAAGTTATTACAGTATTAACTGCTGAGTGGGTGTCGTATCATGCTAAATAAAGGGCGTCATACTGCGCGATGTGTTAGTAAAACATTATATATTACCTGTGAAATCAACAAGAGTTATGTCAGATCGGTTACACTTGGGTCAGCGAAAACGGAACTCGACTACAATGATGAAAATGCAACTCGAGTTAACGCCATGAAAATTCAGATGCTCCCCAAGAAGCTACATCGTCAAATATTCAAGAACGAAGAAATTGTGCCAAACGAAGCTTTACTAGAAAAGAAGGAAGCTTGCATTAAAAAACTAAAACATTTTAATCTTTGGGGCAAAAACACTGAAATTCTTCCTAATGTTTCATTTGACTTCCCATCATTAATTGGAGACAATATTGATGAGCATTTCAGAAATATCGCAACAGAACAATGCGGAGGTTATGTAAAATCTATTCTAGACTTGACCAACTGTTCACTTCCATCTAAACCTATAAAATGGTCAAGCGATGCTGGCTGGACGAAGTATTTGAAAAATGGTAAGAGCGTTTCAGTCAAATTTCCTGATGAAGTGTCTTTAATTTTTGATTGTGAAGTTTTGGTAACTGAGGGACAGATGCCAGTAATGGCGGTTGCAGCTTCGAAAGATCATTGGTATTCTTGGTGCACTCAGCGCATATTTACCAGTGACCAATCAAATGGGAGCATCGAAGATTTGATACCAATGCAATCAAGGGCGAGATCGAATTCCACTAAGGAACAATCACGAATTATTGTAGGTCATAATGTGAGCTATGATCGTGCTCGAATTAAAGAGCAATACTTTCTTGAAGAAGATGATGTTATGTTTGTTGACACAATGAGCATGCATACTGCCATTAGTGGTTTTACAAACGGTCAAAGAATGTTATATGCATCAGCCAGAAAAAATAGCACACAAGATAATAATAGCACAGATAAGGCATCGTGGTTAGATGCTGGTACAATGAATAATTTGAGTGATGTTCATCAATTTTACTGTGGAACTCCCATATCAAAATTATCAAGAGATGTTTTTGTGGAAGGCTCTATGGCAGAAGTTCGTGATAAATTCAATGAGTTGATGGAATATTGTTCAAATGATGTTACAGCAACACATAATGTCCTGAAAAAAGTGTTTCCAAACTTTGTTAAAAGATTCCCACATCCTGTTACTATGTCTGCTGTGTTGCAAATGGGGAACATGTACCTACCTACAAATAAAAACTGGCAGAGGTATGTCAGAGCCGCTCAAACCACATATGCTGACTTAAATAAAGAACTTAAATCTCTATTAGTAGATATTGCCAATGAAGCATGCTCATCATTACATGATGAAAAGTACAAATCAGATCCATGGCTTTGGGATTTGGATTGGGATACTAAATCTTACAAACTTTTGAAACAGCCAAGAAAAGGATGGGAGCAACCATCAAACTTTAAAAATAGTACTGATGAAAAAGTACTAGAACAACCCAACTATACAGAAACTGAAAAATTGTGTCTTGATATCTTAGAAACAAAGTCATCTTACAAATCCAGCTCTATGATGGAGTCAATTTTAAATACGGCTGCTTCACTGCCAAAAGTTAAGCCTCACCTACCAGGTTATCCAAAGTGGTACACTGAGTTATGCATGAAAGAAAATGATGAAGACTGGGAACCCGGACCTGTGAAGTTGTCCACCTTGACTAAAGTTACACCAAAACTATTGCGAATGACGTGGTATGGCTATTGCTTGCACCACGATAAAAGTACCGGATGGGGATTTCTTGTTCCAAGTGGAGGTTCAGGGAATATTGATGAGGAAGGACAAATGACTGCATCAGAAATTGATTTAGATGACGTGCTAGACTCTGATATTCCTGAACACGTAAGAGTTACTATAACAAATCGCCCTGTTCACATTCCCAATCTGCCTGAGGGTTATTTGTTTTATAAACTTCCTCACAAATCAGGAACAGATTATAATGTAGGCAATCCACTCGCACAAGATTTTTTGAAAAAACTTGATGATGGTGTATTGAAATCTGGTGATGCGAAAGGAGCATCAAGATGTCTTGAAATCAACCAAGCTTCATCATATTGGCGCTCATCACAGCAGAGAATCAAGTCACAAATGTACATGAAACTACCTGAGAAATACATACCAGAAAATATAAAATGCCATACAAACTACACAGGTGAAGAAATTGGTGCAATACTTCCCATAACAGCAGTAATGGGTACAGTAACAAGAAGAGCAGTGGAAAATACTTGGCTCACTGCAATCAATGTGCAAGAAAAAAAAATTGGAAGCGAGCTTAAGTCTATGATACAAGCACCTCCTGGTTATACGTTTGTTGGAGCAGATGTTGATTCCCAAGAATTATGGATAGCATCACTACTAGGCGATGCGGACTCCGCTAAAGAGCATGGGTGCACGCCATTCTCATGGATGACTCTGCAAGGTACAAAATCTAAAGGTACTGATCTTCATAGCAAGACCGCTGATGCAATTGGTATAACGAGAGAACAAGCTAAAATTTTCAATTATGCTCGTATTTATGGTAGCGGTGAACGACTTGCAAGGACTTTGTTGAAAAGGTTCAACTTTAATATGACACCTGACGAAATAAATAAAAGAATAACACAACTTTTTCGCATGACCAAGGGTGAACGTAAGTATCTCCTAAGCATGGACGGAAGGTATTACGCCAACAAACTCAAAACAAAAATCAATCCTATGGCATCCAGAGGGGGCCTTGTTTCTTACGCGGATGTCAAGACTTTGGAAAGTGCTGCCAAAGTTGCCTTTGGAGGGATGATGGGAATGAATGCTCAGGGCCTGATTGTAGGACGGGTTTGGGATGGTGGAATGGAGTCTGAAATGTTTAACCGCATTGAAAAGATTGCAAAAAATATGTGTCCATCTACTCCAGTGCTTGGAGCAAGAATAAGCACAGCATTAGAACCTTCAAAAGTGTGGGTTAGTATGTTTTAAATATCCAATGCACTTGTAACAACAAAATGCGACAATTTTTGTAAACGTAGTGTATTTTTTCTTTCAAAACATTAAGGAAAATTTTCTCCCTTCAAGAATGAATTGGGTGGTGCAAAGTTCGGCCGTGGACTATATGCATCTTCTTATTGTTTGTATGAGATGGCTGATTGATAAATTCAATATCAAAGCAAGATTTTCTATCAGTATTCATGATGAACTCCGATACTTGTGTGCAGAAGAGGACAAGTGAGTGTGATTGACCAGTGCATTCTTTGATAGCATATTTTAAAATTGAAGCAAATTTAATTTCCATTTATCGGGCAAAAATTGTCCCATTGTTGAAACACAATCAATAAAGTAGTCACGAAGACCACAGAACTCCAGTTAGAAAACTGATTAATTTTACATATTCTCAGTTTTGGTAATTTCCGAATTCAGAAATATGATCAATGCAAAGAACACCATGACCATCAAATCCACACTGAAAGAATGATCCCTAGCTCAACATTCCTTGTATATATCCTTACTTTATTATATATCCTTTTCAGGTACAGGGTTGCTCTCGCCTTGCAAATATCCAACCTCCTCACAAGATCAATGTTCGCATATAAACTAGGAATGAATGATTTGCCATTGGGGGTTGCATTCTTCAGCTCTGTTGAGATTGATAAAGTCATCAGAAAGCAACACCTGGACGATTGCATTTCACCATCAAACCCTCTGGGTTTGCAAGGCTCATGTGGCATAGGACTGGGTCAATCTCTAGATATATTTCAAATACTAGAGAAAACCAACGGAGGCATGCTGGCATGAAGAAAAACACTAGCTAGAGCTTGCTAATCCTCCACCACAATCATGGTTACGATAATCATTTACTTTCCACCACTGCCTTATATTTTCTTTTCCTATCCCCCAAGTGTTAGAAACTGCAACAATCATTTCATGTCAATATATTTATTCCCTTTTAATTTTTTTTAGCCTGCCTTCCCATCTTCTTCAATTCAGCGTTGATGATCAGGTTTCTCTGCAAGAGTAAATAATTCGTTCAATATAGGAAATCTTAAAGAAATATTTCATTATCACAAGGTTAACTATTATGTTAGGACCAACACCGCTTTAGAACACTGGCGCGACGAAGCAACATCGTTTCTACATATAGGCCAATAAAAAGGAAGAAAGGCTACCCCCCCTCCTATGGTTTAATTGGACCCCAGAAATGAGGCAGTCAAAATTCTTGCTACTGGGCATAGTTTTTGAACTGATGATCGTGGATTGTTATTTAGATTGCCAATGCAGGATTACAGTATGCTTTGCTTCGAAGAACAATACATATACATCACCTTCCTTTTCAGCTTCATCAACTTGAATCTGTCAAAGTCTGTAAGATTCTTCCTCTAAAAAAAGTAGTTCGTTTAGCTATGACAGAATATATATAATATTATTCCGGCAATTTTTCTGTTAACCAAGACAACATATAAACAAGCAATTTGTACTATCATAATTTGCTGATATGGCAGACTCCCAATTCAGATGTATTATTCTCACAGAGACTCTCACAATTCATTAATGCAAATGTATGTAACTGTAATAAAGCCATATACAATGATAAAAGATACGGCGGCATGCTAGTCACAAGATCAATTTAGTCCACTAGCGAATCCAACATTGATACAATCAATCAATGAGTTATTAGAGGTGGACAAGGACAATTGAATTCATCAGCAAAAGAAATACATCTCAAGTTTGCACAAGTACTTCGAGGCTGAATGCTTCCGCCTGTCTCAGTTAAATTTTCATATTGGATATGGAATTATAAAGCACTCAAGTTTGATTAAAAACAAATGTTTCAAACTATCACATTTTGATTAAAGACCGCATAAATATCAATTCATAAAAAGCTGGATAGAGTGAGATGATATAATATCACTTAAAATGTGCGAAACACGGAAAGCTTTGCCGATGAAGATGTGCATCAGAAAAATGATTCATAATCTCACCACAGCTTTAGCCTGTATCTTCTTTGCCCATGCAGTTTCGGCCCATTTTTCATTGATGCTTTCTTTTTCCCATCTCCTTTTGACGACACCAGTTCTGGCTCCGACAGCAATAGGAATTGAGAACTTGGTTAGATGACATTGCTTCAAGTTAACAATAACTCTTGGGACATCACTGCATGGTCCATCAACCAGAAGCTATAAAAAAAAAAGTTTCAATTAACTAGAAATTATGTGAACCACATTACAGTGGCACAAGTCAAGCGATCCTCTCGCACATAAATATCGGCGCTGGGATTTGAACCTGCGAAACCACGTAGGGTAATCACAGGTGTGGTGGCGAGCTTATTCCAACGCTTTGCACGATGCGCCACACTGCATTGCTTTGTGGAACGATATTACCAAGAAATTAAGTGAGAAGTCCACTTGTTGAATTGTGTTTGCTGAAATAAACTTTCATATTATTACCAGTAGGCTATGTCTTAACATTCATATCCTAACTGTTAATGAACAAAAATATTTAATGCTTCAAATTCATATAGATTAAAAAATAGTATACAAACCCTGTTTTGATCTACAACATTAACAACAGTTGCAAGTTTTCCTGAATGTGGTCCGAGTACTATGAATACCACCCCACCGATGTGAACAAACTTTTTGTAAACCTGTTAAAAAAGAACTCAATTTTAGGCAAAATCTTTGTGCAATGGCTGAATGCTGGAATTGGGTTGACACTGATTCAAAGAAACACACTGCCTGTTGTATTGCACTGTTATCGGGTTCGGACATAATCAGAACGCTTAACTTTTTAAAACTTTAATATGGTATGGGATGATTCACAGGTCTAGGGAAATATCTAAAACATTTCTGCCACGTTCTGACATTTTGCGTTGAGTATCTACATACAGATCTATGCGACTATATACTATACTACTGGTACAACACTACCCATTATATGGTATCATACAGTAGTGTACATGATGTACGAGACCTATTATAAATATGAAAGCAATCTATAAACAAAACATGAGATAGAGATTTGATCATTTTCACCATGTAAGACGACGCATAACACTCACCATCTTGGATGCCCACAGCGAAAAAGAACCAAAACTCGTGTGTAATTGTGATTTCGAGTAAACACTAGGTGGCTTGGAACCATGTAAGTTGGGTAACTTCGCACAACAGGTATAGGCCGTGTTAGACTGAAATATGTTAGATTACTATGCAGGATTTTATCAAAGCCATGGCGATAGACAAGTGAATGATCTTGAATCTTAAATACATAAAATGATTGTGTTAAAAAACTTTCATGACAGATCAATTTAAAACTAAGCAGTTATAAGGAATACATACCGATTTAAAAGCCACCATCTCTTATTTTCCTATCCAGGGTGTCTCAAAGTAAGTATACACTTTTGATTTGCTTTTCAGGTACTCGTCATAGAAAGTTTATAATTTCCGGAAAAAATAGTATGGGTAAGTAATAAAATTCAGTTATTGTTTGCATTTTTCATCAACCAATCAATGACATCGAGATTAAACCAAGAAATGAGGTGCAAAATTGTTCGGCGTTGCTGCAGTCAACTTTGGCCGAATGATGTGGCTCGAAACCGTCTAAATCCACTGGTATCTCTCTTCTTTCAAAAATACTTCGTTTGTGATTGGATCTCGACATCGCTAAACAGATGACTGTTGTGGAGGTAAATGATGAAAGAAGTTCGGCGTTGCTGCAGTGAACTTTGGCCGGATGATATGGCTCGAAACCGTCTATATCCACTGGCATCTCACTTCCGTTAACTGCTTTGCAGTTTTGGTCCCGTGCTTCTTTTGAGCTGCAAAAAAAATAAAATATGCATTTCAATGTTGATTTGCATTTGTTTGTTTTATTTATTAAAACCTTAATGAGCAAATAGTCAAAGCTATTTCTAGAAAAATCTTCATATTGAGCTGAGTTTAGCTTTTACAATTCCCATTTTATTTTTTTATTTTTTCTTGGTATACGTTGAGGTTTTCATTTTGCGTTAGGCAAATAATGCAATGTGATACATTATATTGTTAGGCAATATAGACCCTACGTGGCATGTAATGTTTCCGACATGGACGGATATAAATTAAAATAGATTGAAATCGTATTATTATTTTTTATATAAAATATCGCTGTATTGTTTTTCCTCGGCTAGTTTCGCGTAGCAAAATGGTAAATTCCAACTGAACGTCAACTGAAGAAATGACATGAGCGTTGAAAAGAATAAATACGGTTTCGATAAAGATTGGAATTTTTTGTTGAATGGGGAATATTTTGAAAAATGGAAATCTCGGCTCAGCAAAATTATTGAAAAAGTTCGTGCTCACAATTTAAAAATTGTTAATAGAATCAGAAGCGCTATTATAATTCGTCCATACTCAAACCTTGAACTTAGTTTGGCGGTTTCTCTGCGGCATCGTTACGCAATGATATGTTTGTGTTTTAACGCCTAAATAAACCCTTTATAAGTGTACCTTAAAGTTTCATTTTGTAGGTATAATTGATTGTTTTAATCATTTGCCATCTTGGTCAAGTTATGCAGTATGTATAATTTATCATCGAATTGCAAAATGGCGTCGGATATTCCCATCGCCCACGCTGTTTGCATTTGTCCCGTTACTTCCGCAAATCTATTTCTATATACACTTTCGAAATGTGTTTTATTTCCACGAAACTGGGATTTTACATAAAAAGTCTGTGATCTATTTTATCGGATACTTTGATCATATTCAGGGAAACCACCACAACACTGAAAGAGATATATAAAATCTTCATTTTTTTCTACATTAAAAGATATTTAGTATATATATCACCAGACTTTGTTAATTTAAAAGAATGTTTACTGCATTACTTTGTAAACAAGTTTTTGAATTTCTATCACTATGCAATCGAGTAAGCACGATTGTTTATTTTTTTACTTCTAACTTCTTCATTCGGGACTCGAGGTAAAACATCTTGATTTACGTGCCAAATTATCGCATATTTCCGATTAACAACTAAAAAATGTAAGAAACCCGAACTGTTGATTAGAGGTATTCCTCTTCATAATATATTTACTAATAACTTGTAAGTATCATTGTGTCGGATATCTTCTACTAAAATAAATTTGAAAAATATGTATGCTTGAAAATTAATTTGAAACTTTTGCATATATCGATATAAATACACGCCCTTTATTACACGTATTTGGAATACGAAATCGTTACAAAGCGATTTTTACGTTCGCTGACGATTAAAAGTTCCAAAAATACTTAGTTGCTAACATGTGTATGTACGCCATGAATATGTTTATTGCGCATAATTTGAAACAAATAACTTGAGCTTTCATTGAATAACGTTTCTGCTAATTTATTAAAGTTGTGTAAAATAGATTTGCAGTTTCGCAAGTTATTTTTTAAATGGCTATTACAGATAAGCCGGCAGTCAGTTCTAATTTTACTAAAATAAGTTAACTAATTGAATGATGCGTTGTACTATGTCAGTTTAAAATTTGAATGCACAAACGTTAAAAAACAAATGAAATATCAGATTCGAATTTGAATTTCAGTCATGTCAAACAATTCCGAACACTACAAGGTTGATAGCACAAATAAGAAAACTTTCAAGGCATAAACATACAAAAAATATAAAAACAAAGATTGAAAAATATAAACACGTAGTTCAAGAAATGCTCACATGTTTTATATACGAAATTACGACTTACAGTAAGTGGCAATACATGATTTGCAAATGGGCGATAGCCATAAAATTACAGCAAACCACATTACAACAAAGTATAAAAAAAAAAATTATTTCAAGGATTTTTTTGTTGACCTGCTTGTACTAAGGAAAAACAATGTTTTCTTTTGCCAGAATATCCATGTGGCACAATTTTTAACCTCCATCAGATGGTGTTGGTTAAATTCCGATTCTATAATATGATAGCTTCAGTAAGGAACAATCGTAGGCTAATATCTTTTGCTCATTATAGTAGTGTGGTAAATTATGCCCAAAAGTTGACCGGTTGTATAAATCCCAATCAAGGTCATGGTCAATGATCTGGGATAAAACTAAGTTTGCATTCAGTGTTAATCACAACTTACTTGTTCGTCTTGAACCTTTTCAGTATAATTTGGTATATATATAGAATGAAAAGAACAAATCGTTTATCAAGTTTGGACGAGGAAAAACCCAGGCGTTTTTTTTTAAATACACCTATATGGTCATCGTTGACTCATCGGTAATGTGTACTGATTTCGGCTTCGATGCTTATTCAAACTAAAATACCCTAATGTTTGGTAACACAATAAAACATAAATACCTATTATTTGATGAACCAATTCATATAGTTTGAGAGGATCCTCTTTTCTAATCACATTGGTATATATAGATATTATGAAATCTCGTTGCTTTTCATTTGATAGTAACTACGGGTTGCTCTTATCGATCTTGTAAACATAAGTCATGTAAATATCTCTAAAGCGATAGATAAAAGTTTTCATGGCATCGGCGAAATCCAATGAGACAATAAACATTTTAAGAACGAAGTTGCAAATACGTGTGTGTGTGTGCTAAACCTTACCATGCGATTCCATCAGATTTCTTATATTTGAACTTAATTACGTGAATATGGACAAAGTTTCTATTGCTTTCGACTTGAGAATTTCTAAAACTAATCGAAACTTATAAATAATAAAATGCCACTGCTTGCAGTTACGCACCTTTGTTTTCCAACTTTATACGAATCTAACAATATTTGATGCACTTTGGGTTTGAAAATTGAATGATAAATGGTGTGTTCTCTGATTGAATTATAAACAATTAAAGTCTATATATTTTAGGAGATCAATTTATTTTAAACATATATTCTAATGTATTCTCAAAGCAATCAATGAAATCGACTCAATTGAAAATATTGCACTTTTATTTCAAATAATGCAAGTAGGTAGGCAACTCTAAGTAGGTTTAGATCTCTTAAATTAAGTCAGGATTTGACTGAGGAACCAGGCGAGGCAAACATATTTTGGCATTATTTTTCATTACAAAAAATATTTTAAAGTTGATTTACAAAAAACAAAAAAATTATAGCCAAATACATACTTAGTTCTGAATTAATATTTCAATATTACACATATAAATAATTTAAAGCGAGTAAAATTGAAAAATCGGTTTTCAGAAGAAAACACAATTTCCTAAACATTTGAAGTAATAATATAGAGATATAAACAATTCATAAAATTCATATCTGTTCCTACATCCCACCCATAATATAACCATTGATATAAAAGGCAGTATTGAATTTGATTTGCTTTAAAAAATGTAGTAGGAAATTCAAATAAATAATATTTGGAGACAAAAAAAATTAATTAATACATACTAAATGTTGAGAATACTCAATTTAAACAGTCACCTATAGCAGTGGGTGAGCATTTATATTCCTAATGCTGTCGTCATTAATAAACAGTGCTCTTCAAAACGCATCGACATCCAAGTGTGATAGGCATACGGATGTTGTTTTGAAATTTCTTTACCGTCGTTATTTCTTCAATATAATAAGCAAGATTGCCTTCTTCTTTCAAAAATACTTCATTTGTGATCGGATCTATACATATTGGTAAACAAATGACAGTTGTAAAATTGAAGGATGAACTAGGTGCTGTGTTGCTGCAGTGAACTTTAACCGAATGATATGGTTCGAATCCGTCTAAATCCACTGGCATCTCACTTTCGATAACCGCTTTGCAGTTATGGTCACGCGCTTCCTGTGAGCTGTGAATAGGAATACAATATACATTGCAATGTTGATTTGTATTTGTTTCCGATCATTAATTAAATCAATAACAAACAAGGACTATTTAGCCTGTAATCAAAATCACTTCTCTTAAGAAAAGCGTTTATTTTGGACTCAATATTTGTGTTTCACATTTTCATTACTTGTCGGAGATTATGTGACGTTAAATCAACTGACTTTCAAAGTTCCGCACTCTCAAGATTACCCCACATTATATATTCTCTCAAATCTTACCCCTAATCTTACATTTTTTTCTCATTTAAAGTACTCACTCGAATCTAAATCCGGCTGCTTTTACAATTAAACTTCGGATCAAAAGTAACATGGCGATGGCAAGCAGATGACCTCGAATCTGAAAAGAAAATCATTGAATATTTTAAAAATATAGCAAAACAAAACAATTTAAAACTTGTAAAAAATAATAAATATTACATACCAATTTAAGAATCTCCATCTTTTTATTTGCAAATCTCTGGATAACAATATATTAATATCAATGATAAATATATGAGTATATAAAAAGTCAAACAAGTTGTACGGGTCTTTGCGAATGAATAATTTATACTTCTATGGATCCAACACTCTTATATACAAATTTATTGAGTTTACTTAACCATATTTAGAGTATGATCTTACTAACAAAATATCGAATTATTGAAAGTTGAGTATGGCAGGATTGTTTGTCTATAAGTTCGCCAGGTTTCGACTTAGGGAAGTTTAAAGCTTGCGATTCTCTTTCATTTTGTATTTTTTTTAAAGTTGTTTGGTTTTCTCCTTGTATACGTGGGTGTATTTATACTTCACCTACGCAAATAATGCAATGTGAAACAATATATTGTTACACAATATGAAACTTTCAACGCATGTAACATTTTCGGAAATGTCCAAACTGGCCTACAATTCGGACATAAAATAAAATAGATTACATCGTAATATTTTTTTATTGAAATTTCGCTGTATTGTTTTCCTCAGTTGGTTTCGTGAAGCAACATTGTAAATTCCCAACTGAACATCAACTAAAGAAGGTACAAAAACTTTGATAAGGCCACATACGGTTTCGATAAGGTCTTGGAAGTTTTTGTTAAATATAATATATTTTATTTATTTCGTTAGTAGTGTACTCTTGTCGAATGAAAAATGGAAATCTTGACTGATAAATATAAATGTAATATATACAAAAATGCCCTTGATTTTTTCCTCAACGAAAGTATTGAAAAAATTCCTGCTCACAATTTGAAAATTGTAGATAAGATGGAAAGCGCTATTATATTTTACCTATACTCTAACTTTGGATATCATGCGTTTTCTGCTGCAGATAAGTGCATTACTTATTTCGTGCAGAAAATCATTCTAAGTAAACCCTTTATAATTATTCTTTAACATTTCATTCTATAATTATAGTTTACATTTTATTATTAAAAACTGGATAACAAAAAATAAACAAAGTACTAGAAATTTGTATCTGTTATACGCCAACATCAACTTGATTGTTTCAATCATTTGTCATTTCAGTAAAGTTATGCAGTGTGTATAATGTGTTCATGTATGTATTCTCATCGAATTGCGAAATGGCGTCGGATATTCCCAGCGCCCACGGTTTTTGTATTTGTCTCTTTACTTCTGCAAAGCTATTGTAACATAAACTTTCAACTATCGTTTTATTCCTATGAATGTGGGATTATATTAAAATAGTTTGAGATATATTCCATCGAATACTTTGATCAAATTGAATGAAACCGCCCCCGTTATGTTGACACATAAAGTAGATATATCAAATATTCCTCAATATTATTCTACACTATAATTTATAAGATATTTATTAATATTATTATAATTTAGTAAGATATTTAGTATATAACCAGAATTTATTAATATGAGAGAAATCAAAATAAATTTCATATTCAACAAAACATCCAAGACATCATCGAAACCACATTGAGCATTTTTATTTTGGCTTTTGTCCTTTCTTCGGTTAACGTTCAGTCCGGGATTTACCATTTTGTTACGCAAAACCAACTGAAGACAAGAATGCATCGGTATTCTATAGAGAGAATATTATAATCTAAATATATTTTGTTATGTCCAAAATGTAGACCAGTCGATATCGCCATGTCCGAAAATTTTACATATGACGAAAATCCCATATTACTTAACAATGGAAATTTGTTTCATTGCATTATTTGATCAAGTGAAGTAGAAATACCTCCACGTTGACAAAGAGAAAACCAAACAACTTTAAAAAAGAACCGCAAGCTTTAAACTTCCCTAAGTAGAAACTTGACGAACTTATCGACAAATATTTCTGGCATACTTTACTTTCAATAGTCTCTATATTTTGGTATTAAGATCATTCTCCAAATATGGTTGAGTAGACGTTAAGAAATTTGTATATAAGAGCGTTGGATGCATGAGAGTATCAATTACTCACTCGAGAAGACTCGTACAACTTGTATAA
Organism: Styela clava; assembly: GCF_964204865.1. Classification (NCBI taxonomy): domain Eukaryota; kingdom Metazoa; phylum Chordata; class Ascidiacea; order Stolidobranchia; family Styelidae; genus Styela; species Styela clava. Next base: position 8,039,311 of record NC_135259.1, on the reverse strand, counting down.
TATTTTATATACTCATATTTTTATTTTTTATTTTAATATATTGCTAAACAAAGATTTGTAAATAAAAAGATGCTGGCTCTTAAATTGGTAAGGAATATTTGTAAATTTTGGATTTTAAATTGTGATGTTTTGCTATTTTTTTCAAATAATCGATTGATTTTTTTTAGATCCAAGATCATCTACTCGCCATCGCCATGCTAATTTTGGTCCAAAGTGTGATTGTAAAATCACTCGGGTTTAGATTTGAGTGAGTACTTTATATTTAAAAAAAGAAATGTGAGATTCGGGGTAATTTGAGAGAATATCAAAGGCGAGACTCTTGAGAGTCCAGAACTCTATCAAAAGTTAGTTAATTTACAACACATAAGTAAGGCTGGACAAAAATGTGAATTAAAAACATTGAATCAAAATTGAATTCTTCTCTGAGAAATAAATTTAATTACCAGCTAAAAGATCTTTATTTTAATGCTTCAATTAATAAACACGGATAAATACAAATCAACATTACAATTTATATTTTATTCTTATTCACAGCTCACAGGAAGCGCGTGACCATAACTGCAAAGCGGTTATCGGAAGTGAGATGCCAGTGGATTTAGACGGCTTCGAGCCATATCATTCAGTCAAAGTTCACTGCAGCAACACAGAACCTGGTTCATCCTTTAATTTTACAACTGTCATTTGTTTACCCATATGTAGAGATCCAATCACAAATGAAGTATTTTTAAAAGAAGGAGAAAATCGTGCTTATTATATTGAAGAAATAACGACGGTAAAGAAATTTCAAAACAACATTCGTATGCCTATCACACTTGGATGTCGATGCGTTTTAAAGAGCACTGTTCAATAATGAAGACAATATTAAGAACATATTAGCTGACACACTGCTATTGCCGACTGTTCGAATAGGGTACTCGTGACATTTAGTATGTTATGAACTTTTTTCGTCTAACTCTAATGTTATTTATACAAATTTCTACTGCATTTTCTAAAGCAGATCGAATGCGATACAACCATTTATATCAATAATTTGAGATGGGATGTAGGTATCAATATTTATGCATTTTCATTTTAAAAATAGTTTCAAAATATTATGATAATTGTGTTCTTTTCAACATCAATTTTACTTGTTTTAAATTATTTATATGAGTAATATTGAACGTTGTTGAAGCATTCATTGGAAAACTATCTATGTATTTTGCTATAATTTTTTTGTAAATCAACTTTGAGAATTTTTTTTATTATTAAAAAGTATAAATGGAATTTGTCATTTGGATTGCTCGACCTTTGAATATATTAAAATCCATTTCAAGACTTCATCAGCCTTGTTAATCGTTTGTATTCCAATCAGAGACAACACAATTTGTCATTCAATTTTCAAAGTCTACTGCGCATCAAATACTGTTAGATTTGTATTTTAAATATTTGGGATACAACGGGCACGTAATTCCAAGCAGTGTTATTCTATTATTTATAAGTTTAAATTAGTTTTAGAAATTCTCCAATCGAAAGCAGAAGAACTTTTGCCTATATATTCACGTAATTATGCTCAAATATAAGAGATCTGATGAAATCGCATGGAAATTTTTGGCACACACACACACACACGTGTTCGCAAATTCGTTCTGAAAACCTTTATTGTTTTATCGCATTTCGCTGATGTCATGAACACTTTTATTGCTTTAGCGTTATTTGCATATGACTTATGTTGACAAAATAATTAAAAAGCAACCCGTAATTGATAGAAAATAAAAAGCAGCGAGATTTGATAATATCTATATATAACAATGTGATTAGAAAAAGATCCAGTCAAACTATACCCTTATAAAGTGGTTCATTAAATAATAAGGGCTTACGCTCTTTTGTGTTTCCAAACAATAGGGGATTTTAGTTTGCATAAGCATCGAAGCCGAACTCAGTAAACAAGTCCGATTTGTCATCGATGAACATATACGTGGTGTACTTACTTTCCCGCTTGGGTTTTTCCTCTTTTAAACTTGCCAAACGATTCGTTCTTTTCCTTTTATACATATTATACAAATTATACTGAAAAAGTTCAAAGCGTACAGTTGCTGTGAACAGTTAATGCTAACTTAGTTTTATCTCAAGCCATCGAACATGATCTTGATTAGATTTTATACTAACGTTCAAGTTTTGAGCATAATTTACCACACACTACTATAAGAAAAAAAAGATATCAAGATTGACCCTTACTAAGGCTATATATATATATATATCATAGTTTTTGTTCGGAGTTTTATCTCGATTATCCGGTCCATTATATTTGGACATTCTGACTAAAAGAGATAATGTTTTTCATTAGTCTAAGCAGTCCAATATTAAATTCCTTGAAACAAATTTTATTCTGTTTATACTTTGTTGTAATGCAGTTTGTCATTTTATGGCTATCGCCCAATTGCAAGTCATGCATTGCGACTTACTTTAAGTTGTGAATTCGTAAATAAAATTTTAAAAGAAAAAATAACATCTGTTACAATATATGAGATTTTATTAAGAGAGTCTTGAATAATGTCGAGCTTTGTATGAACGTAATATATTGATACTAACCTCCTGAAACAGTTGGACAAGAAAAATACCAAATAAAAAAATAATAAACAATACAAGAATCTAGGAGAATTTCGTAAACTATGTGTTTATATTTTTCTTGACGGGAATTGAATTGAATATCAAATCTAATGTTTCATTTGCTCGTTTTTACCGTTTGTTCATTTACATTCCAAATTGACATAATGCAATTTATCACTCAATTTTTAAACTTAATTTAGTAAAATTAGAACAATCCGCTGGATAATCTGTAATAGTCTGTAAAAAGAATACATTGCGAAATTGGGAATCTATTTTACACAACTTTAATAGATTAACAGAAACGTTGTTAAATAAACGCGCAAGGTATTTTTTTAAATTCTGCGCAACAAACATATACATGGTGTACATACACGTGTTCGCAACTATAAGTATTTTTAAAACTTTTCACTGTCAGTTGGCGTAAAAGTCGCTTTGTAACAATTATTTCGCCGATGACATTGAAACGCGTGAGAAATATTTGCATATTCGCCTATTTCAAATAGGCCTCACGATGTATTGTGTTTCCAAACATTGGGTATTTTAGTTTGCATAACCATCGGAACCGAACTTATAGTAAACACGTCCGCTTCGTCACCATTGAATATACATTAGGTGTATACCTAAATAATACCCTCTAGCGGCTCTTAAGGTATTTATTTCCCTGATATAATCTGAGTAAACTTTTCCTCCTTTTGGGTAATGAATATGTCATTACCAGAGTTGTAATGTAATGTTTTTAATAAACTTAACATCGAAACAAGAATTATCAAATATAAGAAAAGTTTCAATTATCAATAAGGAAAGTATCAAAATATATCTTTGTGTTTTTACGTAATCTTATAAATCTAGTTTGAATGGCAAATAGAGTCCACGTGATAGAGAAACCATTGATGACGTCCCTTAAATATGCGACTGATCCAAAGCGTCATTTACGCCTACTTACAATAAATGAGTTTCAAATTACGTACGGCTGCAACTGTCGCGTCGAGCGAAAGTCAACTTCAAAAATGACCAAATGAGATGGCGTCATTATATTTTATTTTGCAAACTTCAGTAGACATATTTATAAATATTATACCAAAAGACCCTCAGAAACAAACATACCTATATTTTTTGTATTTATTCCGATATAAGAGAATTTTCAAATTTTAAGTTTCAAGCATAAATACTTTTCAAAATTACTCGGGTCGAAGATAACATTACGGTATTTTTTTTTAAATGTAGAAATACAGACAAATTTCTGAAAAATCCATGCATTCATTTACAAAGTGATGCAGGATTCTCTCATATTAAACAAATCTGGTGATATACTAAATATATTATTTTAAGTTTTCATGTAGAAGTGTAATGAAATGGTGTATCTACTTCGTGTGCCAAGAGTACGGTGGTGATTTCCTTTTCAATTCGATTGAAGTATTCGATAAAATAGGTCACAAACTATTTTTTATAAAATCCCACTTTCATAGAAATAAAATATGAGTAGAAAGTTTATGTGACAATAGCTTTGCAGAAGTAAAGAGGCGACGGGAATGTCTGACGCCATTTTGCAATTCGTTGAGAAATTATTCCCACTCTATACCTTGGCCCAAATAACAAACGATTGGAACAATGAAACAGATGTGGGCGTTGCGGTTACGAATTTTTAGTAATTTGTTTATTTATTTTTTTTATCCAGTAGTTGACGGTAGATTAAAAACTATAACTACAGAATGAAATTTTAGGGATGATTATAAAGGGTCTAGTTATGAATACCGATCGAAATATCAAAATACCGATTTTAGATAAACTTGACATCGAACCAAAAACTATTAAATATAAGAAAAGTTTCAATTATCAATAGGAAAAGTATAAGAAAATATAATTGTATAATCTTGTAAATCTAGTTCTTAATGCAAATACGTGAGTCCACGTGATGGAGAAAACGTTTATGACGACGTTTAAATATACCCGACTGTTTCAAAGCGTCATTTACGTTTACTGACAATAAGAGAGTTTCAAACTACGTAAGACTGCAACTGTCGCGTTGACCGAAAGTCACGAACCGATTCCCATTTAGCAAAAACATCTAAAATCTTATCAAAATCGTATTTGAACTTTTCAATGCCTTTGTCATTTCTTCAGTTATTGTTTAGTTCGGGATTTACCATTTTGCTAGGCGAAACCAACCGAGAAAATACCGATATTTTCATTAAAAAATGATTACAATTTTAATCTATTATAATTTACGACCATGTTCTAAAACATTACATACGACGAAAGTTCCATATTACGTAACAATAAATTGTGTCTCATTGTATTATTTACTCAAGTGAAATATAAATACATTCACGTATACAAAGAGAAAATCACAGACTTTTAAAAGAAAATATAAATAAAAGGAAATCACAACCTTTTAACTTCCCCTAAGTGGAAACTTGACGAACTTATCCACAGATAATTATGCCATACTTTTCTATCAATAATTTTCATATTTTGTTGGTTAGAATTAGATCATACTTTAAATATGGTTAAATAAACATTAGGAAATTCGTATATAAGAACGTTGGATCCCTGGAAATATTAATTACCCACTCGAGAAGACTCGTACAACTTGTATGAAATTTTATATACATATATATTTAAAATTGATTTTAATATATTGCTATCAAAAGATTTGCAATTAGTAAGATGGTGGGTCTTAAATTGGTATGTAATCTTTATCATTTTTAGTTTTTTAAATTGTTTTGCTTTGATGTTTTTATTTTCTTTTAAAACAATTCATTGATTTTTCAGATTCAGATTCAAAATCATCTACTGGTCATGGCCTCATTAATTTTGGTCCAAAGTTTGATTGTAAAATCAGCCGGGTTTAGATTTGAGTGAGTATGTGAGATTTGGGATAGTTTGTGAGAAGGGAAGAATCATCCTGAGATTCTCTCTTGAGATTCCAGAACTCTGAAAACAGTTGATTTAACGTCATTTGGACAAAATGTAAAATAGGAAATTGATAATAAAAATTAAACGCTTCCCCTTAAAATTGACCTTGAATACCAGATAACAATCAAATACCTCATGATCTTTATTGCTTTAATTAATAAACACAAACAAATACACATTTATATTGGAATGTATTTTTCACTTTTATTGGCAGCTCACAGGAAGCGCGTGACCACAACTGTAAAGCAGTAATCGGAAGTGAGATGCCAGTGGAATTAGACAGCTTCGAGCCATATCATTCGGTCACAGTTCATTGCCGAAACGCAGAACTGCGATCGTCTTTTACCTTCACAACAGTTATTTGTTTACCAATATGTAGAGATCCAATCACAAACGAAGTATTTTTGAAAGAAGAAGGCAATCGTGCTTATCATATTGAAGAAATAACGACGGTGAAGAAATTTCAAAACAACATTCGTATGCCTATCACACTTGGATGCCGATGCGTTTTAAAGAGCACTGTTTAATAATGTAGACAACAATAAGAAGATAAAAACTGACCCACTGCTATTGCCGACTGCCTGAATCGGATATTCGTGACATTGATTATTGTGACATTGACTAAATTTTTTCGTTTGACCCTAAATATATATTATTTATTTAAATTTCCTACTGCATTTTTGGAAACGAATCGAATTCAATGACTTGATAAGAATATAGAAACAGATATTTATGAATTTTCATCTTAAAAGGAGTTTATATCTCTATATTATTTACTTCAAATATTATGAAATTTTTTTTTCTTCAACATTGAGTTTTCAAATTTCACTTGTTTTAAATTATTTATATTTATAATAATAAACGTTGTCAAAAGTTTCATTGAGAAAGTAACCATGTATCCGGCTGGTTATTTTATTTTTGTGACTCAACTAATTTATTCTACACTGTTCCTCTCAACATCGAGTTGTCATATTTTACTTGTTTCAAATTATTTATATTTGTAAAATTAAAATTGTCAAAAGTTTCATGGAGAAAGTAAATATGCATTTGGTTGTTTTTTTGTGAAATAACTAATTTTTTTCACACTATTCTTCTCAACATTCAGTTTTCAAATTATACCCAATGATTTATATTTGTAATAGTTAACGTTGTTAAATGTTTCATCGAGAACTCACCTATGTATTTGTTGCAACAAGAAGAATGTTAGATAAATTTGAATGGATTGGACTAGCCGAATACTCACTAGTGTAATTATTGTGTAATAAAAAAGTAAATACTATTATATAATATTCAAATTATAGTTTGCTATTCATCAACTCCTGTTAAATTCGTATGATATTGAAAGCATTAGAAATTTGCAACAAACGCCAGGCGTTCACACACAATGTCGCAAAGTTCAAACTATTTATTGACATTGTGCATGAAAATTGTTTGCTAGGGATTACGTATTTGAAAATGTCATAAAAACTTTTCCCCATTGCGTGGGTGATATTTGCATATTTGACTTATGTCAACATGGCTGGGTACTGTCTGTGATTTCCAGCAAATAAAAAGCACGAGATTTCATAATATCTATATATATATATATAACAACATGATTGGAAAAGAAGATCCGATTAAAATATCGCATTTAAATGATGTTCATCGAATATGAAACAGTTACGCGTAACCGGGTCACTAAACATTGAGATATTAGTTTGCATATGCATCGAAGCCTAACTTAGTAAACACGCCCGATTCGTCACCGTTGAACATACGTTAGGTGTTCGTTGAAAATACCCGTTTGGGGTTTTTCTTTTCTAAACTCGCTAAACTGTTTGTTCTTTTCAGTGCTTGCTTCACTTGATCTAAGTCGTTAACTCATAAACAAATTGTATAAGAAAACAATAACGTCTGTTACAATATATGCGTTTTAAGTAACATTGCGCTAAGAGTCTCGAAGAATGCCATACTTTGTAAGAATGCAATATTTCAATTAGCTGGGGATTTACCATTGCTACGCCGAAACCATTCGTTGAAAAGAATACAGCAATGCTAACATTACGCTAATAGTCTTGAAGCATGTCATACTTTGTAAGAATAAAATATGCTAATAACAACCATCTTGGACAGTTGGAGAATAAAAAATTGAAAAAAAAAAATGCCAAAACCAAAAGTTTTAATTTAGAACCAATTATTGAGTATTCACTGTAAAGCGGTGTTATAAATTCGATAATTTGTGCCAACTGTGATATCATTTTGCTCCAGAATAAACCATTCTAACGTAGAGTGAAAAAGTAATATTATTATTAAAAATTCCAAAATTCAGAATTTCGTAACGACGATAAAAAATGTTGAAATTTTCGGTTTTAAACGAGTCAAACTGTTAGAATCTCCACCACAAATTTATTCTGGTATAACCATCCTAATCATCCTAATGCAAGTTCCATATTCTAATTCACTTGATTAAACTGTATTCCTTGGGACTGTAGTGGAGAATTTAAACCAGGTTTGCGATTCTCAAATTTCGAACCTCCATTTTGAACGGCCTAAGTTTATCTCTTCATAGGGTTAGGATTTGATACTCTTTGTCACTCCAAGGATATTCATTCATGCGTGAAAAAATTCCCCGAATGAAAGTCCAGTAAACCTATGGCGTGTATCATTTTTGAAATTAAAGTGCTAAAATAAAGAAGTTATAGTGTAGTAATTTATTAACATTCGAATTAAACATGTTTTACATTTAAATTTCGAAAATGTTGACACTCAAATGTTCGAAGTGCACCAAATAATATTTGTTTTTTAAGTGCACTTTGAGAGGAAAAGTTTGGGAATCATTAATTTAGCAAGTTTGAAAAAAAAATACCCCAAACCGATATTTTAAACATGTGCATAAAGTATGTTCATAGGTGAATAATCAAACGTGTTTGCCAAGTTCGGTTTTGTGCTTATGTAAACTAAAATACTTCAATGTTTAGAGACACAATAAAGCGTACGTGCTTATTATTTACTGAATTCTTCTTTTCTAGTCATATTGTTATATATAGCTATTATGAAATTTCGTTGCGTTTTATTAGAAGAAAATGACGGGTTTTACTTGTAATTTTATTAACAAAGCCAAAACAGCTTAGGGGATGAAAAAACTTTCCATGTCAACAGTGAAATACAATAGATTAATGTGTGTGCGTCAATATGCTTGCTATTTTATCAGATCATTTATATTAAAGTTTTCAATTATACGTGTATATAGACAGAGCTCCTCTGGCTTTCGGTTTGAAAGTTTTTAAAACTAATCTAAATATCTAGACTTTCACATAATGAAACAACACCGGTTGGGATTACGTGCCCGTTGTTATTTAACTGTTTCCAATTTTATACAAATCTAACTCAGTCGATTTCAATTTGCATAGTATATACTTGAATATTTTAGAAAATCATACCGGTGAACATTGAGTTTCAATCAATTTATATTGAATTTCGAATTGTATTATTTCTGATTGAATAACAAATGAATAGAAGGGCAGGCTACGTTGTGAAATAGATTTTAACATACCCAGACCATATATATGTTTCCTATGAATTTTCCTATATTCAAACGAATAAAAAATATCATCTTGAGTAAAATACTGCGATACCAAATCAATTAACGCTATACTCTCAACACACTTGACACAAGGCAAACACTGTAAGAGGTATGACAAGGTATTTTATACAAAAAATATGTCAAAGATGATTTATAAAAACATTATAATCAAATACATTGTTATTTTCTCAACGAAACTTACAACAACGTACAATATCACACATGCAAATAATTTATTTAAAACTAAAATTGAAAAATAGGTGTTTAAAAGAACACAATTTTGACAATATTTGAAATTAATGATATAAACTTATATATCATTTCCTAAATAAATACGCATTGATTAATATAAGCGGAATAATTGAAGTTGGATTTGGTTACGAAAATACAATAAGAAATTTAATAAATATTGTTTAGAAACAGACCTCAAAAATTCGGAGCATACTGAATGTCACAAAAAATTCGACTAATTCTGTCAACAATAGAAGTAAGTCATATTTCATATCCAAATTTTGTCTCCATTAGAAAACAGTGCTCTTCAAAACGCATCGGCATCCAAGTGTGATAGGCATTCGAATGTTGTTTTGAAATTTTTTTACCGTCGTTATTTCTTCAATATAATAAGCACGATTGCCTTCTTCTTTTAAAAATACTTCGTTTGTGATTGGATCTCTACATATCGGTAAACAAATGACTGTTACAAAAGTAAAGGATGAGCGCAGTTCTGGGATGGTGCAATTAACTTTAACCGAATGATGTGGTTCGAACCCGTTTAAATCCACTGACATCTCACTTCCGATAACCGCTTTGCAGTTGTGGTCTCGCGCTTCCTGTGAGCTGCCAATAAAATAGATATATATGAATATTAATTTGTATTTGTTCAGGATATTAATTAGATCATTAACAAAAATAATATTTGACTGTTAGATGTCTATCAAAGTCACTACAGGAGGAAGCGCTTACATTTTATTTAAATGTGCTTATTTCTCATTTTGTACTGATTTACTAGTATTGGATTATGCAACGTAACATCAACTATCTTTTGCGATTCTGTATTCTTATTTTCGTATTCTCTAGGACTTACTGAAATCTGAATCCGACTCCTTTTGCAACGAAACTTTGGATCAGGAGTAAGACGACGATGACGAGTTGATATTCATGAATCTAAAAAAACATAAATTGATTGTTTCAAAACTAAAGCCAAACAAGACAAATTAAAACACAAATATAAAAAAAAATATACCGATTTGAGAGACAACATCTTTTGGTTTTTAAATCTTTGGATTGCAGTATACCTAAATATACGATACTTTAAAAGTTGAACAGATTTTTAAACTTGAGTATTTGAAATTTCCAGTGAATCCATCGCTTTTATATACTGATTGGATATAATTCAGTTGACTATATTTAGAATCTGATCTTACTAACACGTTATGACAATATTTGAAAAAATGATTATACAAAAATTTTTCAATAGTTTGAAAGGTTCTCTAGTTTCTGTTTAGGAAAATACAAATCTCACAATCCCCCAATATTTAGTAATTATATTGTAACTTCTTCACTTTCTCCCTGTATACGTGAGGGTATTTAATTTACTTAAATTGAACAAATGAATTTGACAACATCATGATAACACAAACGAGAACTATAGCGTTGCGTCGGCAACTGACACGTCAGAACAGTATTATAAACCGCTTTAGGGAAGTTTCCTAACTTGATTTTACGCACAAGCCTGGAAAGAATACATTTAAAATAGTACCCAAGGAAATATATTATAATATTTTATTTTTAATTATAATTTCACGTCTTTATTAATGAAACAAAATTCAATTTATTGTTGTAACACTGCGCATTCACAAAACACATTCAAGAAACATCAGAAGGCACAAATTTTTCATTATTTAACATTATTGATATAATACCCAATGTCTCTTAATTTCAAAAAATTGTATATTTAATAATCTTTGTTTTGAAGTTTTTTTGAAAGGGAAGAAATCATGACATTTCCATGACCTAAAAAGTTTATATCAGGGAAAAACCCAAGAGGGTATTATTGAGGTACGTATAACGTATTTTCATCGGTGACGAGTCGGAGGTGTTTACAAAGTTTGGCTTCAATGCTCTTGCAAACTAAAATACCAATGTTTAGAAACACAATTTATTGTAAGGAGTATCTGAAATTGAATCTGAATTTTACTTGCTAATCATATTGTAATATATAGATATTACAAAGTTTCGTTGCTTTTTAGGTGATGGAAATTTCAAATAGTACATAACAATTATGTTATTATAGGAAAATAGTTTCCACGCAGTGGGAAAAGTTTCTGTGACATTGGCGAAATTTGTAATTTGTACAAGGTGACTTCTAGATGTCTGTCGCGCAGAATTAGAAATAATACATTCGAATTCTAATAAACAGATTTTTGTTTTTTTCCTCAAATTGTGTAAAATAAATTTCGCAATTCATATTTTTCATAGAATAAAGCTAGTAAACCCTTTGCTTCAAAAATAGGTTTTAAAAAATGAATGATAGACTGTAACATGTCGGAATAAAACATGAATGTACACAGTTAAAAAGGAACAAATGAAATAACAAATTTAAAATTTAATTCAAGTCATTTAATTCAAATTTCAAAAAAAAAAACTACAAGGTTAATATTAAAAATTTGAAATTTTTTATTAAAGCAAGAAGATATAAATAATATAGAAATAAAGATAAAATGTAAATCATAATTTTCAATAATACAGACACGTCTTATAGAAATTTGTTCCAAATTAAAATTTTGTTTTGTTCAATTTCAGTTTGTTTTTTAATTTTTCTTTCTTAAATTATTTTAGAATGTTGTTATCAATATATTACATTCTCACACTTTTGGTTTAATATTAATAAAAACGGATATATTGTAACAAATGTCATTTTTTCACATGGACGATAGCTTTAAAATGACAGCAAAACTGCATTACAACAAAGTATAAAAAGAATAAAATTTATTCCAAGAAATTGATTATTGTTAAATTTAGTATTATACTAAAGAAAACTATTATATCTTTACGCCAAAATGTCGCTGGATAATCAAGGTTAAATTTTTGTCATATACCACGATCACTCCAATTAGGGTCCGTAACATGCTTATTCTAGTAGTGTTATAAATAATACTCAAAGATTGACCAGTATTATAGACTTTACCGCCGATCAAGGTTAAAGAGTTGGTAAACTAAGTGGGCATTCAATGTTTACAACAACTATGCGCCTGAAACTTTTTTAGTATAATTTGTTATATTGATTAACATATCAACAGAAAAGAACGAACCATTTTACAAGTTTAGAAGTGGAAAACCCCAAACGGTTATTTTGAACGTACACGTAACATCGCTCCATCGGTGGCGAATCGAACGTGTTTACTATGTTCCGCCTCGATTCTTATGCAAGCAAACTAAAACACCCCTATGGTTTAGAAACCCAATAAAGCATACGTACGACTTATCAATGAATGAATATTATTTCATCAGATCACGTATATTTGATCTTCTAATACATTAAAGTAGACAAAGGTTCCTTCCGGTTTTTGTTAAAAAACTTCTAAAACTAAATTAAACATCTAAACATATAAATAATACAAAAATGCAAATTGAAATTCTGTGTCCTTTGTTTTACAAGTCAACATTTAAAAATCAAAAACTTGGAACGAATACAAAAAAAATTTATTCACGCTCGACTATAATTTGAATAGTAAATAATTACATATTTATAAAAGTACACTGTAGGGAAATAAGCTAGCTCCATTTTTTTTATCATTTGAATTAATCTAAAATGGGTTTCAAAATTGAATCATAAATTTCCTTATTATTATTCCGTCGCCCATCTAAATATTAAACAGCAGAGAAACAAAATAAAGTGGTGGAAACTGATTTTAGAATCAGTTCTTTAAGGCATATTGCCGGACTGTCAGTATCGGTACGTTCATTATCCCGTAAAACGTCGTTGCTTGATTGTCTGACTGTCTGGGCTTCATACGCATATGTATTATTGTTTAACCTTTATGGTGGGACTGTACAACAAGGGACTAGCATTAAGTGCAGAAAACAGATATTAAGCACCGTAATCGTAAATATAAGTTGGTGGACGAGCAGTAAGCTACATCATCAGAGCCCGTTTCCGAACTGCAGTCGATTTTTGTTGATGCCGTTTTTAAAAATACAAGTAGAAAACAAAGTCGACTTAACTAAGTATAGTAAGCGACTAAGACTATAAAAAAGTATAAATATTTAAATTTATTCCAAAAATTTTCCTGGATAACCTTCTTTATTACATTTTGTTCTTTTTTATTTCTTTTTTATTGTCTTATACCTGACAGGGGCAAACTACCGCTGGTCAAATCCGGTCCATTGGGTAAATCAGTCGGCCCGTCTGATGTTACCACAGCCAAATTTTGGTGTTTCGGCTAAAATAGCTCAAGAAATTTGTTGAGAATGCGATTAAATTTAGTTTTGGCACGACGTTTATTGTTTTCCACGTTCATGCTTTTGTAACACTTCATATTCATAAAATGTAACCTATTACGGCACATTACATAGCCCGTCAGTCTAGATGTGCAAAATTGTAGTCCGTTGATCCAAAAGCCTTTCCCGCCCCCGTCTTATGCCGTGTTTCCCCAAAAATAAGACAGGGTCTTATTACAATTTTTCTTTCAAAAAATAACACCATCCACTAAGTCTTATTGTTAAGAGGATGGCTTTTATTGAAAAATTTAAAATTCAGACTAGGTCTTATCGGTTTTTGAAACTACGAATAAGTTTGCCTTGAACCGAAAACCATGAATTTAGTTTTTGCATGGTTCAAAGATAATTTAATAATTTTCACCTAAAGGTTGACCATCTCAATTGTTTTTATTGATTTAAATCCGCTGTTTTTCAGAGCGTGTAGCAGAATCAATAAGCCCAATATCGCCTGCGCCTGGTTTCTGTTGGTCATTGATATAGATTAAAAATAGGAGAGGTCCAAGAGTGTTTCCCTGTAGAACGCCATATGTTATATTTTCAAGAGAAGTCATACAATCAATGCATTCAATGTTATTGTCTTTCACTTAGGCATGGATGCAATAACTTGAGAAGTAAACCTCGGATTCCATGATGAGACATATTGCCAAAGCAAAATGTCATGGTTTACAGTGGCGAAAGCTTTAGCCAAGATTTAGGCCATTGAACATAAGGCATAAGGAATAGGTACGACTTTTGCTAATTTTAATATATATGGATAATTACATTCACTTAAAATCAAAAGGGAATAAAATGGGGGAATTTTGTACAGAAAATGCATTAATTTTTTTTTAAAGACGAATCAATTTTAGATGCAATCTGGTAACAAATAGCTTCTTGAGAAGTCTCAAAACATCGCAAATTCTATTGGTATATATATTATGCTTTTTTAACCAGAAACTTCAATGCAAGATGGCAAGTTATGAGTTTTTGTTTATGATATTACGAACTTGCTTCCAAGTTTGCAACCAAACTTATTTTGACAAACTTCAATTTTTTTTTTGTAGTAAATTTTTCAATAAATAAATAAATGAATGTTTTATTAAATAATAAATTCTGAATCCCGAGTCTTCTGATTAAATATTAACAGCTCATTAGAAATATGGGTACATTTTATTCAGTCACACTTGTTTGTCTTCATCATGATTGTTCCTCGATCTTATCGGAAACGTTGAGGATAAGCTAAAACATATATTCCTTACCGGTTCCAATCCGCGACAGTTATGCCTATATATTTGAACATCATCTACATTGGCTAAACGCGATAAATCGAATACCCACAGCACTGTTTCACTCTGCAGAGGTTAAGATTTGATACAAAACTTATTGCACACTTCATGGGGTATTTATTAGAATTGGAATTCCCTTCATTACATGGCATTGTATTAAATGTCTGCTTGCTTCAAATCACTAAAATTCCCTATGTAATTTCGCTGTTTTAAACTAAATTACAATATGTAACAAAAAAAGCTTGTTCCCATGCAGCTTTTTACCTAGATTTTCTTTTAGCTTTTAATATGAACTTAAATCAAGAGAGCTACGCCCAAATATATGCACACGTCTGTTCGCAGTACAGTTCGGTTACCGTACCGTCAGATCACAGTCTACAAATATATTCACACCAAGCGAAGCAGTACATTAGGACACAAAATGGCGTCCGATATCCGCAGAACGTTCGGTGACGTCATAGCAAACAAAAACAAATCTCACAAAGCTAACAGAAATATTTGAATTAAATAAAAGTAATAGCCTCCTGGAAAAAATTTCATCTTCAACCACTAAAAATTTCAAAGCAATTGGTCCAGTGATCAAAGAGAAAAGCGGTTTTTTAATATTTCCACTAGGTGTCCAAAAACTTTCAAAGAACAACAAGAACAAGAACAACATAACAACAAAACGATCGCTATGTCCACTAAACGTGTCCAATAATCACATCATGCACACCTGGTGAAAGCGACATCTAGTGGGGCCTTGCAACTAGTCCCAGTAAAATATGATGTCAATGTCACATTCAAAAATTGGCCTTTTCACACGCTGTCGAGGCATAATCGGATTGTGATTGTTCATTACCAATGAATGTACAATAAATAAACGTAAAAATTACTTGGACTATAGTTGAAAATTTTAAAAAATATAATTTTTTGACTAATTTTAAGTATTTTTGGTTATCAAAAAGTAATTTGGAATGTGTGTGACTATGTTGTTAATGAAAGTTTCAAGAACTTTCATATTACAGTTCTTCACAAAAATAACGATTTTTGGCGAAACACCTTCAATTTCTCAAAAACAAAATTAAAACCTAATATGGACATTTTTATTGCATTTTGGGGTGTATCCAATTGGAAAATGATAATGATTAGAACCCAAAAACAAAAATTGTGTTACACAGAGTGTTTGCCGATACAATAAATTGTACGTACCGCCAATTTAACCAGTGCATACATTAAAATGTGATAAATTTGATTAACCAATAATCAAATAAATGTTTGTTTGAACTACTGGTAATGAAATATAAAACGGCAACAAACCGCGTAACCGCAACAAAGCAAACGACTTAAACACTTATCAAAACCTATATGAAAGTTCTTCTTAACCTGAACCAAATAAATCCAGTAAAATCTTTAAATTGGCGAGATAATTTGTCAATAAGATGATGTATTTTACAACAAAAAAACACGTAGAATTGTGTTGAACCTTATTTGCTTATATAAAAAAAATGGAATAATGCGTGTACAAGGAAGCGATAGCCATTTATCTATAATCTTTTGGTATAGTTTCCTGGAAAAACATTTTTTCTTAAATTGAGAATAGGATAATATTCACATACATTTAAATAACGTTCAAAAAGATGTCGGAATGAACAGAATTCATTTTCTTCAATTCCAAATTCTGAGGAGCCACTTCTTTAAACTCTAATAATTTGCTAATCTAATCTATTTTTCTTGTACTCTTCCTCGCAAAATATTTCGGAGTGAAGATGTAAAAACACGTCATAAAAAATAATTGTTCTTGCAGAAATATTTTATTTAGAAAAAGTGAACTTTGATAAACGAAAGTAATGTCAAAGGCAGATTGTGAACAATTTACCGACTAACAATATATTGAAGTCATATTTTCATGTCATATATGCATTTGACAAAACGAAAATGGCACAATGATATATACATATATTAGCAAGAGTATGTTAAAACGGTTTACAGGTTTTATTCAAACGATATTAAGCTGATTTAAAAATGGTTTTCAAAAATTATCTGGAATTGAAAAACCCGTCCAAGTTTCGTTCACCTCATTAATGTACACTGTTGCGTAAGACGCATCGACACCCAAGTGTGATAGGCATACGAATGTTGTTTTGAAATTTTTTTTACCGTCGTTATTTCTTCAATATAATAAGCACGATTGCCCTCTTCTTTCAAAATTACTTCGTGTGTGATTGGATCTCTACATATAGGTAAACAAACAAATGGTGTGAAGGTAAAGGATGAGCGAAGTTCTGCGTTGCTGCAATTAAACTTTAACCGAGTGATATGGTTCAAAGTTGTCCAAATGCACTGGCATCTTGGTCCCAATAACCGCTTTGCAGTTGAGGTCTCGTGCCTCTTGTGAACTGTGAATTCAATTAAGGAAAAATAATTTTGTTGGATGCTACGTAATTGAGTTACGTGTCGCCTCGTTCACTAGATATTAAATTTCCTTACTTCCATGAGTACGTGGTGTAGTATTTAAAAGCATCTTAAACATCAATTTTGTTGGAATATTATTTATCATATAAAGTACTCACTCAAATCTGAATCCTTCTCCATTTACATTCAAACTTCCGAACAGCATAAACAAGATGGTGACCGTTTGGCGAAAATGAATCTTCAAATGAAAATATAATAGTTTAATAATACCTGCATGAAAACTTCTATTGTTATAACGTTTGAGAAACAAAATTTATTGTATTTTATTAAGTGTAATACTTTCTCCCTTCTTGATTTTGAACGAAAAATGATGATAAATGATCAATTTTGTGCAACATAACTTTTCAAATCGTTCTGTACCAATTACTTTTTTTGAAAAATTTGCTCAAATCAAGACAGATTATTTTATGCAAAACTAGTTAATATTCCAACCTTTCTTTTTCTTCAATGGTACATGTTCGAAAAATTTCAACATTTGGAAACATCGAGGAAAAATGAATACAATTTTATAGATAAATGAATTTTGAATACCGATTTAATTGACATCATCATTGATTTCCAAATCTTCAAATACAAATGCAATAAATTATCTGAAGTCTAACCAGTCAGCTGCAAAGGCTTTCGCAATCAAATTTTATAAAATTGCATTGGTATCACTGCTCTTATATAGCCATTTAGGAAAGTTTATTCAACCATTTTTAGAACATTATATTATTAACGGCACATGAAACTTAACTAGGAGTAAAAGAAAAGACAGTAGTAAGCTGTTTCAAGATTTCCTGATGTTTAGTTAACAAATATTGAATGGTATGCATTCAAATAACTTACGTTGAATTTGTTTGTTTTTTCATTATTTACGTGGGAGTTATTATACTTTAACAAACAATGCAAACGAGACATTCTATAGTTAGGTTATAATTATAGTTAGTTATGATTATGTCCAAAAGAGTCCAGACGGATGTGGATGTCCCCCTTTTTTTGAGATAACCAAACTTCAACTATGCATTCAAGTATGATATAAACTAACGTCAAGATATTATGATATTTAATATATAATGTACTTCTGCATTATTTTCTTGTGTTCGTTTTGACTAACATAAAAAGAATTTTCGAACTAAATATCTATCGAAGGACAGACAAAAGGATGAAAGTCTCCAAATCGGTTTCGACAAAGTAAAGAGTGCATTATTGAGATAGAAATGTTTTGGATAATGTTTTAATTTTTGATCAAAAGCAAAAATATTGTTGGAACAATTAGAATGCGAAAATTGTGTGATTTGTTTTGAAACACATTTATTCAACCTAAGTAATTCGGGAGTCTTGCTGCATACTAGCACAAATATATTTCTGTAATGTTTCGTCTGACCAAGGTGAGACTTTCTCACACAATCATTATTCAACTAGAACAAGAAAATAAAATGCATGAACGCATGTTACAGACATGCGACAGACAAACATTATTCAACTTCAATAAGAAGATAAATTGCATACACATTTACACAATGGGTGTCATAGCAACATAACAATAGGAGTTATTATGATATTATTATGTTGCTATGACACCCATTGTGTAAACGTGCATGCAATTCCCGTTTTCATTGTAGTTGAATAATGTTTGTCTGAGAGAGTCTGACCTTGGTCAAAAGTACGTTACAGAAGTATATTTGTGTTAGTGTGCAGCAAGACTCTCGAATCAATTAGGATAGTTATTTACATTCTTGCTACAGTATCCTTGTATTACTTAAATACTAGTACAAAAAGTATAGAAGAATGATAACTGTTCTGACTCGTAGAAACCCAATCAATGGCACATTTATTAGAATTGTAAAATTTTTTCGAAAAATCATACAAAAATGTCTACATAGCATATGGCAGTGAATATTTGCGAACCTAACTCTTTATGGATATATACCCACTCACACTTTACATCGTAGCTCAGAATTAACAAATTAGACAAGTTTTCTACTCTAGAAATATAAATGTTTTTTTTCAATATTTTTTGGGGATCAATAACACTTCAAAACATGTAAATATTACCCATATACTTTTTATATTCAATATTGATAATATGAATTCGTTTTATTCATTAAACTAATATTGTTTTTGTAATAATATAATTACAACCAAGTTATAACGTATATATCACAAAAGCGAATAGTCAATTTGTCTTACGAGAATTTTCGATTAGCTTACAGAAATCAAAGCTTAGTCATCAAAAGCTGCGATAGATCAGGTCCAAATTAGCTATCAGAACTTTTGATAGATTGGCTAATTTTGCAATGGTAAAGTATGAGAAGAAATTTTCTAAGGTTAAGAGTTGAGGTAACATCAAATGTGTCTGTAAGCATTGGTATTTTTTAGTTTACTTTTTTGTTGTAAATTTGAAACATTCATACATTTATTACGGCATATATAATGTAAGCCTAATGTCGTGTAAATTTATTAAATCGGCTATAAAGAGACCGTTCATTTGTTTTAACCTCAGAATATTGAAACATATTTTGTGAGTGTTTATTTTCTCTTGTCGCTTGCATACCCGAATCGAGGAGACACAAACAACGATAGGCGATGTGATGGCCTGGCGCCATTTTGACTCTGTCGCAAGCACGTTTTTGGCCGATGCCACGTACAATTTTTCCATTGCGTCGTTGATATTTACATAATCAACGAAATTGATAACTATTACTTGTACTTGTGATTACCAACGAATAAAGAGCAGCGAAACTTCGTAATATGTTTACGCAACGATGTGATTCGCAAAGAAAACCCAGAAATGGTATCTAAAACTTTGCATAATCCATGTCATAATTGAGTCCAATTTTTTTTCGATTGGATAAAATACCCACTTAAGTCTCCCCTGGGCTAAAAAAAACACCCGTCTATTTTTCTGTTTCGTGCAAAAAAAAAATTAAAAAAAGCGGTGTGGATCGGAACGTTGTGGAAAAGCTTACTCATACAGTGCATACTGCATAAAATGAATAGAGACATAGACTAAATGTCCACTTTTATTCGCGTATGGTTAAATTTGTACCACGTTCGCTTTGTTGTGTCTGTAGATATTGTGATATTTTAGTTTACAACCAATGAAACCATGGATGTAATCTTAATAAATTTGAAGCATGCACGCATTTACATGCATACAATATCATGTGGGGAAATGCAAATCTAACAACTCTACAATGACGCGGGCAAATAGTTTAAATGTAAATATATTTTTCGAGTGTTCGTTTTATCGCACATAGATAATGGAGTCAAGGAGACGCAAACAACGTAGGTGACGAAAAGGTTCGTTGAAAATGGGTTAGCCTGAAGTTTACTCAGAAAAGTTTTTTACAAGCAACAGCAATATTTAAATTTAGCAAAAAATTTATTACAAAGAAATGGGTTAAGATACAAAAATTCAGCGTAAGAAAACGTCAGTTGTTTTAGGGGGTGTCTCCTTATAGACATTTTATGATTTCGATCTTGACTATAAATACTTCAAACAGCAAAATACATAAATCAATTTTTGCACACAATATGTATGACGTGCAATGTGAATGTAATATGTATAGGAACTCTATATATGAGAACTGTGAATTTCGGTCTCGTAATAGCGGAAATATTCTGGTTACAAATGAATTTTACACATGATTGGAAGTTAAAATAGTTTGTACGTTCGGTTTTAAATTTGGCACAGATTATGGCTCAGCATACACTTTCACAGTGCAACAGTTACACCGAGCAAATATAGCATTTTGATCCATTTTTACTTTGATTTGTCAAATCAAAAATTATAGAGTTTTTAATATCTATTCATCAAATAAATTATACGTCACAAGTGGATTTCAATTAGCATCCAAATACTTACATTCTAACATCCTTATAGTCCAATAGTGGAAATAAGATCGTAATAGAAATTGAATTACGGTACATTATCTGGTTTCTGAACTGTTCCAGAAATATTCTGTAGCATTCAAGACAAAGGCGGACGTGTTGATATGTAACCAACTGTAATGTCAAACGTTTATCATTATAAAACTTCCAGGAATCAATCCCAAGAAAACAATTTGTAAATGACAGTAAAATTTGTAAGAATACTAAAATTATAAGATTTATATATTTAAAAATCTAAGCCTCAACGTCAATTCCAAATAAAAATGGCTTATTATCGGTTATGCCATTCTGAGTTGTGCTGGGACAATAATCAATCAATTCTGAATGAGCTTCTTTTGAAATTTTATAGTTTCTGAAACAGGATTTTGATCTTTAGTTGTAAGTAGACTACAATGTGATATTAACCATACGCTAATAAAAGTGGACATGCATTCTATGTCTTTGTTCGTTACATGTTACAATACTAAGTATTACAACGTTCGCACCCACGGTGCTTTTTTGTAAATTTCATTGCAGGAAACTGAAAAAAATGAACGTTCACACATTTAGTTCATGGGGAACGGCGTTTTTTTTTTCAATCGCTCAAGAATTGAATTAGTTTACACATTCCGGATTCAAAGCAAACTGAAATTTTTGGTTTAAAATGTTTGGAGTCACTATGTAGGGTTATGGGCTTTTTCTTTAACGAAAGGCAATCAAATGTTGATATGTTTACTGTATCTTGCGTATTGTTAAAATTATTATGTCTTGTTCAATTAGGTTGCTATTTATTCGTTGTAAAATAACAAGTAGTTCTCATCAATGACGTTACTATTAGACAAAATATGCAAATATTGCCCACGCAATGGAAAAAAATTACCACAGCATAGAGGAAATACGTGCTGGTTACAAAATTCAAAATGGCGACCAACATTTACGTCGCTTACGTTGTTTGTGTCTATTCGATTCGGTTATGCAAGCGCCAAGGGGAGGCAAATACTCACAAAATCTGTTTCAATATCGTGAGGTTAAAACAAACGACCTGCCCACTTCAATGTAGACTTAATAGAATTACATAGTTTGTATTAATAGATGAATGTTTCGCATTCTTCGCCTCAAAAAAAATGTTTATTCACATTCGTGCATCAAATCGTCTTTGTAAATAAGTTCTCGTTTGCGTATAACAACGAAATATTTCACGTTTGAATTATTTGAAGTACAATAACTCCTACGCATAGAATGAGAACAGCAAACAAATTTAACGTAAGTTATTAATCAAAGTATGAGATTCGATTTTTGAAAAATTTCTTAGGCAGATATCAGGTAACCTTTGGACAACATACCATTGTTTGAATTATTCTTTTAGGTAAGCGGTTAGGTTGCTTCTAATAAGATCATGTTCTAAAAATGGGTAAATAAACTTTTCTAACAGGCTATATAAGAGGGGTAAAACCAATGCAATTTCATATATTCCGGGTTTGAAGAGACTTTAAAGCTGATTAGACTTCCCATAATTCGTTGTATTGGAATTCGGAAACTTGGAAATCAAAGATGAATTCAATTAAACAGGTATTCAACATTTTTATTGAACTTTCATTCAATTTTAATTAATGTTTTTAAATATTGGAAGTGTTTTGAATGTATAACATCTGAGTAAAATTGAATAAAATGCATACAAGGTTAGATGGGCTTAGTGTGATATGTAACATTTGTATTGAAAAATGAAAGAAGTTAGAATATCAAATAGCCTGGCCCGCCACAAATAATCTCGAAATACCTCGAAATTTACTCAAAAAGAGTCAATGGTCATGAACGCTCTGAAAATTTATATACTTTTCATAATCGAATATTTTATTTTAATTATATTCCTGAAATAAAGACAAAATGAGATATATCACTTTGAAAGAAAATTATCTACTAACACGTCACTTCAATAGAATTTCTCATGCTATAGGTATTATTAACAATCATGTTTTCATTTGCAGATTCAATGTCATCAAGTTTTCACCATCTTGCTCATTCTGTTCCAAAGTTTGACTGTAAATGGAGTTGGATTCAGATTTGAGTGGGTAGTTTATCCAATAAATAATATTCTGCCGTATAAAAATATTGTGCTGTGAATTTTAGTTAGGAAAACGTTATACCAGAGAAATGATAACAAAAGGTTGAATGAAATTAATTCGAATTTATTCACGTATATTTTATGGAAAATTTGTTATTCAGCGAACGAGAAGAGACGTAACTCAATTACATAAAATCAAACAATTTTTTTTTAAATTTAATTCATAGCTCACAAGAGGCTCGAGACCACAACTGCAAAGCCGTTATTGGGACCGAAATGTCAGTGGATTTAAACAACATCGAACCATATCATTTGGTTAAAGTTCACTGCAGCAACGTAGAACTTAGCTCATCCTTCAATTTCACGACTGTCATTTGTTTACCGATATGTAATGATCCGATCACAAACGAAATTTTTTTGAAAGAAGACGGCAATCGTGCTTATTATATTGAAGAAATAACTACGGTAAAGAAATTTCTAAACAATATTCGAATGCCTATTACACTTGGATGCCGATGTGTTTTAAAAAGCACTGTTTATTAATTAATGTGAACGAAACCTGTACTTGCATTTCAATTCTAAATAATTTTCTATAAATATCTGTAAATCAATCAGTACTGTGTGATTAAAACTTAGAAATCGTTTATGTGTACCTTTGATAATATACATGGGCCATAATTATGACGATGTTTTATCGACTGTATATGTGACATTGCGTTCAATATAATTGGTAAAAATTCCTAGTAAATAGTTTAAATTATAACTCTGATATCAGATAGTTTTTTTTTTCAAATTTTTCTTTTTCTTAATAAAATATTTCTGCAATATCAGTTCCTTTCATGTGTTTCCACATCTTTACTCCGAAATATTTTTGAGTATTCCTTGACTGCATAAAAGTTGCAATTGCAACTCGAAGGCTTGGTTGGCTATATGGGATTGTCGTTTCCAATGGAGACGTCTCATGGAATTTCTCACGAGCATTGGCGCTGCCATTTCCATAGGAATGGCGTTATGAAACGTGTTGTGACAGACATAAATTGGGAGATAGAGTGAAAAAATATGTTCCACAGATATACCTGGTTACTCAGAAATTGACTACTTATAGTTTCTGATTTATTAAATTACTGAAATTCGCTGGCTGTTGGTTTTACTTTCGGCAATGTATTAGGTAGTGCGATACGATCTTAGACACAAAACACTGTCTGCATTACACAATCGAATGGTAATTTATTTTTTGTAGATTATAATTCATGGTGCAATAACTAGTGGAAGACGAAATAACGAACTTAATATTCATGAGCTATATTATTGTGTTTATGCCGTGAGAATGTTGTGGGATAAAATCATTATAGTAATTTATTAAATCGATATCAATAGCTATAAAGATTTTATCAGTTTGCAATTATTTATCTGTAATCTTCAATTTAATGTATATACGTGAGTACAAGAAAACCAATGCATAGAAAATATTAATTCTTTGGTTAGGTATTGTTTCCTTATTTCATGATTTCGAGCCTGAAAATATTTCTACACATAATATGTATGACTTAACTGTGAAATTCATTTTATATTCGTAGAAATAATTTAGATGTACCGTTATGTTTCAAATATGGCACAGAATATACACTTTTACACTGTAATAGTAATAAAATACCATGCGAAATTTTATAAAAGTAGTTTTGAAGGTCTTCATCGAAATTTCATCGAAACTCTCTGGGTTGGAAAGTTTTAGACTGCCTTATTATTGTGAGCTTGTACTCAGGTATTGACAAACTTGAAATCACGCCCTAGCGGATATAGCCTACTCTGAAGTCATTTAGAGATGCTAACGATTTTGCAGGTGCATCGTGCAATTAGACAGGGAAGATGTAGCCTATTGCTCTGTTTTTCTAGGATTTAATCTAATTGCTGCATTTCCTGTGGCCCGCGTCACATTCGGAGAGTAATCAATAAATCGCATTTCGTGTTGTTTCATAATGAAATTAATCAGAAAAATCTTTTGACATATTCTTAAATCACTAATGTCATTGAATTGACCAGTGTTATGGCTAGCCGAGGCAAATAGCGAAGTTGAATAATGTGCTTGGCAGTCTAAATTATTATCTGGCTTTCTATCTTTTTGGTTGGGGTCGGGAATATATATATGCTAACAATATAGGCATTATAAAAAACTAAAAATCGAATGCGGATTCTATTAGCCTGGGATGGCTATGTCTGATATATACCTATGTGCTTGCACAATTAAAGTGTTTGTTTTGTATTGCCAGTTTACCTATTCTAGGCACTGTTGTGGCCAGCGAATAATGAAATAAATTTGTGGCCCGCGGAGCCAACAACCTGATCTAGATGGTATTTTGAAATTTCGATATTGATGTTGCGGGTAGAGTTGTATCCGTAAATTTTGCCAATGGTTTGCTGGTTGCTGAGGCAGTTCGAGCTGAGATTGAAAACAAGACTAAATCTGGATAAAGATTTATGAGCTGGGATATTTCAATAACAAGCTTCTTCCAGCTTTGGCAAAGTCACAACTATGATTTGATCTATTTATAGCATCTGAGTGCTGTAAGGTTGGCCGTGTTTTTGTTAGTCTCTATTTACCTGATCAAGCTATTGCATCTATTGTGTGGTTCTGCAGCACACGGAATATTTTGAGTCTGTTACCAGCTTGGCGAGCACATTCACTAAAATAACGAAACCTTACTGCTGCATTGTTTACTCGATGTGTTGCATACATTTCTACTGACATATATGAGATAAGAGGCCATTTGAGAAAAAGAAATTCAGTTTGTTAGCTGTTAAATGCTACCAAAGTGGTTTCGATAAAATACAATATGCCAATCGGTTATTCAATACTGAAAGTATTTGAATATTATTCAATCAGTGGGAGTAAATGACCTAGAGCAGGAGTAGCCAACCCGCGGCTCGTGAGGCGCATGCGGCTCTTTCGCCGTTTTTATGCGGCTTTTGTCACCTTGGTTATGAAGAAAAAATTGACTTGCAAACTATGATTCATTTTGTTTTTATCAAATATATCATAGATATATCGAAGATCGAAACTCACTAATTAAGGATCAATGCTTAAGGCGTTACTCCTGTATTTCCGCAATAATAATAAGCAGAATATTGTTCCTATCCCATCTACCAGGGAGAGACAGATATCGAACGTAGTATTATGGACCATATGAGCCTGTAGTCGTGATTCTCTTCACAGAAAATATCGTTACCCCAAAATTAGAGACCAGAGTGCTGGCCTGCTGCTGCTACGACACAAAGTGGTCCCTCTTGTTATATCCCATCGAATAGGTCTGCTGGGCCGACTGCCCAAAAGTTGCGAATGTAGGCCTGTAGCGATGCGCGCGGCAAGAAACTTTTTGGGGTGTTAGCAGTGACTGATGTCCACATAACCGAGCCCGATCGTGTGTAACAAATTGAATCCTAAAATAGTTTCTTCTGATTTTTGTAATGGATAACAAATATTTACAAACAATTCTCAAAGCACATGCTTGGCTTTGTTGTCCACGTCCACATCAGTCTTCACATTGCACATACATGAATGAGCCTTTCATTCACTTTTCCTAGCTTTTCATTCACTTTTTCCTCAACAATATTTTCATTTAGTCCACTAGAAGACTGAAATAAAGTTAAATCTTAGCGGTGTATTTTTTTATCCATTCACTTTAGATACAATATTTTTCTAAGGCAGTAAATCACTAATAACGTTTTGTAGGAACTGAATATTTCAAACCAAATAAAATCCTATGTAATGTATTATAATCATACTATTAATATTCATATGCGTTTTATGATGAATGAGTCTGTTTTTTTTATTTAGGTTGTAATTCTAAATCAACAACAAACGTTTTCAAAATATTCACAAACTAAAAAGCAAGATAAATTATCTGCAGATGAGACTATACTTATTTATAAAATAATTTTAAAAATATAAAGAGAAAATCGATTATACGCATATATATATATATGAAACATATCCATGAACTTTGCATTAAAGTTTTTGGTTGGCAAGCAATGTAAACTATGATGTATATTTGTTTTGAAAGTTGGATGGCTTGATATAATATCTAAAATACTGATTGGAAAAGATAAAGAATTGAAAACTAAAGGATTATAATTGCATGCTTGAGTAGAATCATTGATATAGATTTAACCACTTTCCTAGAAAGAACTGAAATACGCTATGAATAACGTCTGTATAACTTTTGATCATTGTAACTATACTGATCAAATCACGCAATTTTCCATCAAGTACATCGCAACCTACTTGATGTGGTATTTCGAGTTAATTTGTCTGAGTGAACCAAGTTTTGGGTATTTATAATATTCGTCATTATCAAATCAAGGGTTCAAATCCAGCCCAATTACATATACCGAAAACAACCGATTCAAACTACAAAATTGTGAATCTACAAAATTGTCGGTTTTACTCTGTTACAGTGAGTAGTCATGATATATATAGTTTAAAATAAAATCTGCAAACACAAATAAAAACTTTAAATATGTAAAAATAAAAATAAAATGCAATTTCCGACGAATCAATAAACAGTGTTATACAGTAATTGAACCTAGCGCACTTCTCGTTTACTGACACATTTGCACGCAATTGGTAAGCTCAACGACACAAAACGACTTTCATCTTGAGTTTTGCCTCTTATTAGAAATGACTTATCGTAGACAATAGGAACTTGGACGTACGACTGACCATCAAGCTTCCTTTTTCTGACAGGATCGAGACAGAATTCCGCACAAGATGCCACCCAGAATACGCTGGGTTCAGTATTGGTACAATCGACTCTAAAAAATAAAAATTAGATAAATAGAGAAAACAGAACAAGCAAATCAGTAAGGAAATCATATTCATAGAGCAAGGAAATGTATTGAAATTTGACACCTATGTTTGACGTTTGAGGGCAGTTTGCTATACCACGTGACGATATATTTCCGATATGCATTTGCACTGTATATGGGATAAAATTATTGAAAAAAAGAAGAAGAAAACGTAGTATCATGTCCAGCATAAAATCTTGCGATAACGTTTGAATTGAATAATTGTTTGATGCAAAAGTTGCTAAGAAATCTTACAAATATTTATATTTTTAAGTTGTAGTTCAGCTTGTTGAAAACAAAATATTTACCTTCTCAAACAATAAGGAGCAAATCCAAATGGTTTCAAACTTTCGAAAGTGGCTTCATGAACCTTGCACGAAGTCCCGTTCCACGAAGGCCTGCAAAAAATATTTCATTTACTTGAAACCCAGCTTCGAGTCAAATTGAAAATCTATTAGTGATAGTTTTATATATTAGTTATTAGTTTTATTTATTTAAGTTTTAGATTTATATATGTGTTGTAACGGTAAAAACTTACGGATCGAATGTGTCCACTGACGAACAATCGAAATGTATTTTTGGAGTATTTCGCAATATTCTGCTCCATTTCAATGAATGCGTCGACGTCACAAAAACAGTGACCTGAAAACAATTATTTCTGAAATAGCATATGGCCTTTAGCGAGTTTTCACGAGGATACTGGCTTCGAACATGTTGGCGAGTACCAATTATCTTGCAATGCGTGCCTATGCTTTGCCTTGTAGAAAAACTATTTTTAATCTAGTAATTTTTGTTTATAGTTTTGATGATTCATCTGAATTCCCATAAATTTGCTGCAATAAAATGATGCCATTTTAAAACAAAATTTGGGAATTGCTAGTTGGAAGTACTAATAACAAAACTGAAATTGCAATGGAGCAATCATAATAAAACCACTAAGATCTTACCAGTGTCAAAATCAAAGAGTTGAAAATCATATCGACTGTACTTCTTTTGATTCGATAAAAAACTTGTTTATCACAACAGGTATGGTCGCCAATGTCGTATCGTTGTACTGAACTTGCAGTTAATAACGTTCAGCGTTGCCAGTCAGCTAATTTATAGGGCCATCATGGTGAATTTTCAAAAGTGCCCTGTATCGATACTGTTATCAATTTAGTGACGGAGTCATTATGTTTTTGGCCAAAAATTTACCACTGAAGGAAAAGTTTGACTGTTTCAAAAGGCTTCCTTTCATTTTTATTTTGTGATATCAAATCACAGCAAAGCATGTTCTTTTCCAGGAGCGTAGGCAGATCGTCGTCCCCAAAAAGCAATTTTTTTCTTTATCTTATGTGCATGTTAAATCCCTGACAGCGACATGCTCTATTGTGTGTGGGCGGAAAGGATTCCCTCAGACGATGACTTTTTGTTCGCGATGGAATTAGATTGTCCGATGTCCCAGTTCTATTGAAAGTAAGCTGCTCATTTGTGGTGAATTCTACTACATCGAATGTTTAATTATAAATATTTCGTCCGTATTAAACCCTTCGTCTGGCCATGTTGGTATTTTCAATTGAAATGAGCTGAACGAGATTCGAACATGTCTTTTCTTTAGTAATATTTATAAGTAAAGCAAATGTGGGGTACATGTGCAATTTTTAATTACCTGTGGGATATTAAAAAAAAGTCGATTCATTTTCTTCTTATGCCTGCACAATTCTCAAGTCTTCTTCAAAGCATTTTTTGCTTAAAATTTGACTAATAAATAATGGTAATTTGTTATTTTTGAACTAACAATTACTTCAATATCTTGTTTTATCAAACAAGTTTCAAAAATTATTCAAAAACCAATCGTGTTTTTTGATGTCATTATGTTTTACTACATTTCCTGATATTATCAAGTTGTGTGTTCACAAATATTATTATCATTATATATATGTCACCTCGAGGGTGTAAATAAGAATGCTAAAGTTGTAGATTTCATCAGGTGGTTTGATATGTTGATAATCTGGCAAATGGATGGCAATTCGATGAACTCGCTCTGACAAGTGACTAAAATATAGTAATTGTATTGACCGTTTTAAAAACTTCAAGTTACAATAAAATTCTAGTCAATATAATTGATATTTTCCACAGTAAAGTCAACCCCAAAAATGAGAATACCAGTTTATTTGTTCGCTTTGTCGACAGATTTTACCAGCCGGCCCATTGTTCTGTGTTTTTACAATAGCCAAAACTTCGCTCATTTGCAATTTGATACTACACCTGTACGATGTGGGCGTGTTGCACTTCTGGTGAATGAATTTGTTGTTTATACAAATATACAGTTAGGACAAAAGATGTAACCTTCGTGGTTGTTTCAGCAACTTGGGAGAACTTAAAGCGCAAAAAAAACCCAAGATGGAACTTGGACGAACTTGTATTCATTCATTTTTGATTAATAAATGAATTTATTGGGTTAAATTGACAAATTTCACTTGTGTTTGAATTCCATGCGAACAGTAGTGGTTGACAATATATTTTGTATAATCCAATCAGAAAACAGCCACATATTGAGTATTTAAATTAGTATGAGATACGTGGAATTATTATTGATTTATGCGTTGCGTTTGGTCAGCTTTTCAGATTGTCTGATTTGGAAATGATATTCAGTTTTGCCAGGTAGAACTAATACCCAAATAGAAATATGTTTCTATTAGCACTGTAAGTGCAAATTCCGTTTTTCAACATGCAATTAATGTCGTCATCATGATGTCATATATTGTGAAGAAACTGCATAAAGACATTCAAGTCTTCTATAGATTTTAAATGTAGTAATTACTGAATAAATTATTACTTATCGATCTTGATCGGTAAGTATGTTGATAGGTATTTGTCTGTTTGATTGTCTATCAGATATACGCGATATCTCACAAAAGCGAGGTTGAATCTGCTCTAAATTCTGCATGTGCATTCATCATATCTCGGATCAGAAGCGTATTGATTTTGGATGAATTATGTCGTATAATTAGCGATGTAATAATTAATTAGTGATGGGACAGGTGGTGTCACTGTGGAGTAAGAGCGAAGAAATCGAAACCGCAGTTTCTGTATTGGGGGATCCCCTAACTTTCGAACGATAAGTCTTCGGTCTCCGACCGATATTCTCGTTTTTCATTTGGCAGCTTCGCTCTTAGGCAAATATTGATATAAAGAGTTTATTATGTTGTGTGGGTACAAATCCATGTGTGTGTGTGTTACTTTCAGAAACATGTATTACGGTAATTGTGGGATTAACCAATTTTGATTTATGTTCAATAATTGAAGCAGTTCAACAGTAAGCTGTTGGTAACCCTCATTTTAAATTATTTGTGATGGTATAAATATCTAATAATTTAAGAATGTACGAATTGTGATACACGAATCTTCGGCAAAATCTGCTTGACTTTTGAATATATACCCAAAATTATTAATTCAGTTTGATTTATTTTGTTCTAATACATGAAAAAATACCCGATTGATATTGATCAAGTTAAAAAAAAATATTTGAAACGTAATTAGAAAAAATGTGCAAACAAAATATGTTTTGTTCAAAACAACCGAAATACAATTACATGAATAAGCATTATCCTATCATATCTGACTATTGTCCCACTAACATGTAAAAATGACATGTAGCATTTTGCATATGACACTAATTAGAACCGACTAACTTATTCTCTTTCTAGAACTAAAATCCATCACTCGCCATCGCGTATATCTACTTAATTTTAAAGGTCATGTGTTGATATAATTTTACTGCAAATATCACTGTGATAGATTGCATTGATTGGGTTGAAACAGATATCATCTCAGCTGATATGCACTAAAGTTATTCAACCCCATAGAGCCGTGGCTTGCCATCTGATTGGCTTTCGTGTATCGACTTGCCTACTAGATAATGATAAAACGTCAGTCATACTTTTGTACTTGAGCTTGTTTTGATTTTTCACTTGACAATTTTCATTTTCGAAAAGAGAGCTTTGAAGAAATATATTGTATTGCCACCACGTGTGTTTCATTTGTTTTAAAATGTTTTTGAATAAACAACAACAACAACGTCATTTTTTGGAAACATTTTATATCTCTAAGAACGAGTATAGCATCAAATCCGTAGTTGCCCGTAGATCAATGAGTTCAAGTTGTTATTCATCCCACAGGCTTTTCCTCTGGAATGCGGAATGAATACACGAAAATTTGGGTTTTAGAAGTATGTGCACCAAGATGGCGGACACCGGAATGTAGTATGCGTACCAGGTTAGGATTGGGCCATAATTTTATTCAAAGTTTCCATATTTTTGTTGTATAATGAGTTCGGGGACTAGCCAAGTGACATACTACGTCCGGTGCCCGCCATCTTGGTTCACATACTTCGAGAGTACCGAGAATTTCATCTAAATTTCACGACACTTCAGAATGTTTTTATTTGTCTCCTCCGCGGGTTCGACATCGATGGCCATAACCACGTTGTGATTCGCTTCACATAAATATATTACAGAACTGGAAAATATATAACAGTAGAAAGCATAAGAGACTATTTCGTTAGACATTCGAAATTTTAGATTTGGCGGTTGTATGATTTTGATTTGATTTGACTCTTGCAAATCTTACGCACACATCTAAATATACATGTGTGCATTCGAAACACTGACTGACATTTTTTGTATGCTAAGTCTTATCTGTGGCCTTTGGTAGCTGCTTCACATTGCTATACATCCGTTCGGATCCATTTTTTCTGCAATTTTGTCTCGGATGACAACAAATGAGAGACGGTTGCACCGATTCAACTCGAATGGCGTCGGTATGGACTCCAAAATCTGCAAGTGCAGTTTCAAGTATTTTGTGCCGTGTGAATATGCCGCAAAACTATGGCGGGATTTCCAAACCATGACCGCTATGGTCAAACCCATGGCGACTAACTTTTTAGCTACCACAAACCAATGTCGAGATGCCGCTACCACGGCAGTAAATTGAAAACCAAAGGCGGGTCATATTTTGCTGCTGTAACCGCAGCATGTCGATAAATATTGGATAATATGAAAAAAAATCATGGATACAGTTTGGATGTATTTGGGGTTAGGTTTCAGGTTTAAGTAAATATATACAATTCCGCATGATGAACTAAGGTGCATGACTTTATGAATATATCGATAGTAGCGCTATAACCACGTCAAGAGCTGCTATCTATCGGTTCGTTCGCGGCAGGAGCTGCCATGAAGTGGTAAGAACTGCGACAAAAAAACTAAGTCGCCAAAGTGAGTATATTTCAATTATACTCGGTTCCTTACTAACAGTTACAATATGTATAGCATAGAAACACC
Organism: Styela clava; assembly: GCF_964204865.1. NCBI lineage: Eukaryota > Metazoa > Chordata > Ascidiacea > Stolidobranchia > Styelidae > Styela > Styela clava. Next base: position 8,005,948 of record NC_135259.1, on the reverse strand, counting down.
ACATTCGTACGGTGAAATTGATGTAGCACTTTCAACCTATAAACTAGGTCGAAACATTCAGTTGTTGTATCAGTCATTGTTTATTTGCATTCAAGTTTATCGTAAATCACAGACGCCTAAAACCGCATATAAAAACGAAAATCGGCTTTTGTAGTTGTTGGATAGGATTGTTGATAACATCGAACTACGATTTACCACGTGGCGTAATTTTACATTCATGCTGTAAGATCTTATCAATTATGAAAATGTCATGATTCTTGATTGATTCACGTTGTGAATTCGAATAATACACTGACATTTTAAATTTCATAACTTTTGAAATTATCCGATACACTTTTCGCGGTCATGTGTGTTTTTGTTTTATCAGATAATTTCGAATTTATTATTTCAAATTTCTATTCAATATTTGGTGGCCAAGAAACACTACCAATTAAAAAGGCAATTCTATCTAGTATGTTACGGCAACCAGCGAGGAACTCTTCTTAATTTACAGTTTACTCTATTCGAACTGTGCAAAGATCCTTTAAAAATGGAACAAATAACAGAAAAAACACTCTTACATGAACACTGCTGTCGGAAATTTTTAACTTAGCTTCCTGTTGTTCTAGCAACGTCCCAGTTTTATTTCTCCGTATCGAAAACAGACCCAACATCTTATAAATATTATTCATATATATATGTGCATGCTGTCGCTTTTCTTGTCAAAGTTGTAACATGCTTGTCTGAGGAAATCAGAATTCGGTTTGATGAAACGTTAGTGTGCAGAAAGATTCTTAAATTAACGAACGAATAACGAAAAGTTTTTATGCATCGTATGTGAGGAATTAGGAATCTGAAATAGGCCAAGCGAGGAATATGTCGAAAACAATTGTGAGACAGTGTGCTACAGTGTAAAGCATTAGATCGGGGATTTTTTGGTTTAAGAGTCACTTCTAATAAATTAATCAGTAATTAAATGCGGAGGCACATCATCTACGATTTATCCTCAGAACCAATTACAAGCAATGCTTCCAGTTTTTCGCGCTGATTTCAAGAATAAATCGCACGACATTCATATATATAAGATGCAAAGATTTTCGTAAAATTTGATTTTTCACATTATTTAGCTTCAATACACTCATTTTCAAAGTAAAAACAGGTAATGTCAAATTATTTATACTTGATTTGATGATTCGATAAATTTTTGAATACATGTTTCAATATTTATTGTGGGTGTTTATATATTATGTATGGTTGAACCAACTTTAAACCTTGTGTTTTAATTTTTAAATAATATGAAATATTTAATGAAGTATAGGTGTCATGTGGTTTGATTATCTACCAATGTATTTTCACATGATACAAGCATCGGTAAACCATACTATTCCATTCGCGAGATAATAGAATATTATTTGACATTATTTGTCATTTATTGAGCTAAAACATGCAAACACCACCAAAACTTACTAAAACGCGCAAAAGTCTCTTTATATCTACATTAAGTGTAAGATTTCAAGGGCTGTAATCTAAATGCTTTCGACCATCGATAAGATACCCAAAGAAAAATCCATCAACTTTGGTAAATGTTCATTGCTCACAAGATTGTTAAATATCATTTTAGATCAGTGTTTCCCAACCGCCGGTCCGTGGGAAATTTTATTTTGTTGTTTTTATGCGGTCTCAATCACTTTATCGAAGACGAAGTTACCTTTGCTTATTACGCAATTTCTCTTAATTAAGTCGCCATATTGCTGTTTAATAAGAGCGGTAATAATGGCTCGGCGACGTCTTGGCGCCGAGTTTTCACACTTTTCGCTTTTTTGGTTCCGATTCATCGCGAAAGCGCTACGTCAAATCTCGCAAGATTCAGAAACCTGAAAATCAGCATGCGTTCTTTTCCCGTTCTGCATGCTTTTCTTGTTTAATAATACCATCCAAATAGAAGGTTATTAATATTTATTTGTTAAAACCAGAAAACTGTCCAGAACAGTAAAATATTCCAGAGCTTCCCCTTGACACCCAGCGAGATATGAATTTGTTGCGACTCTACAGATGGACACGAGACGTGCAACAAAAGCATGGGCCCCTGAGATCTTTTGTGGGTGGTGCACAGCAGTATGTTGAGCCTGGTGGCAAGTTAGCAACGATTTAATCATTAAGATATAAATTCATTTAGTTGTGGGCGTCGATCAACTGCAGAGGGATTGATATGATGAACCCGATGAAACCTCTACTTTACAGTTCATATTTATGAAAGAATCATTGTCACAATTCATTCTTGAGCTTTCTTGATAACGAATACCCATCGCTAAGTAATCGAGCAATCAAACTGTTGTCCGAATTTACAACTGGTTACTTCTAGCTTTAATTGAAACGAAGCAAATAAATCGACTGTGCCGCTGTAGAGCTACGTGCTGCAAAACCTTTCCTGATGCCTCGTTTGCAATCCTGTATTGGAAACAAAACAACAGCAAAATTCTCACTAGATTTAATAGTGTTTGTACATGATTTGGCATGTTTTTTATGTGAGATGTGGACCCTTTTCACGCATAATGGGTGCTCAGCACTGCATTTTATTACGCGAATATATGTTACTATTTTACGTTCCACCCATTACAATTTTTGGCCGGCACATTATTTGATAGTATTTCCTCATGCGAAATGTTTTTAAGTGTGCCTTTTTTGCCTAAAAGCATAGTGATTGGCCGACATTACGCAAATATATGTAATAATTTTTATCGCATTCATTTCAATTTTGAACGGTCCTCGAGTACATTTTATTTAATTTTATCGGTCCGCCAGGGTAGAACGGTTGGGAACCACTATTTCAGATTATGTTCTTTTTTTCACCGGTTCAACTTGCAGACATATTAAGCAAACATTGTGGTAATTTTCGGACATATATGCAGCCAAGGCTAATAGATTTCGCATTTGCTTTTTAGTTTTCTATGATGTCTATATTGTTAGCATATATTCCCGACCAGAAAGCCAATTAACATTTTAGACAATCCAAGCGCATCATTCAACTTCGCTTGTGGCCTCAGCTAGCCACAACACTATTCAATTCAGTGACATTAGTGATGTATCGATAGGTCAAAAGATTATTCTGGTTTATTTTTATGATGAAACACCTCCAGCAAATGCGACGCGGGCCACAGATAATGAAGCTACAGGCCACATGTGGCGTTTAGACCACCATGATTTAGATCCGCAGTGCCAATTACCTATCATAAATTCATGGTCTCTCAACAATGTACAAATGCTCGGATTTATAGGAACGTTAGTTTCCAAAAACGTCCCCGTATTTTTTGACTTATAGAGGAACTGGAAAAAATCATTTTTCCATTCACTTGTTTAACAGCAACGGTCCAGTGCTTCTTCAAAGTATTCATTTAACGGGGCATGCCTAACAGAATGATATTAGAATAATTTATTTACCGCATCACGATATCTTGCCGAAGACTTTATCGTAGTAAATCTTGATATTTTTAAATATATAAAAATATGTCGATAGTTTGAATTACATTCAATATTTCAATAAAATAGTTTAAAGTAGTTTTAAATTAACTTAAAAAATGAGATAGCGATCAGAGACCGCCGACTTATCGATCTAGTGGCGTGTATCCTTCGCTCTGACACAACAGCAACACCGCGTGTCCCATCACTAATTAATTAATAACTCGCTAATTATACGACATCTTCCATCCAAAATCAATATGCTTATGGTCCGAGATATGATGAATGAACTTGCAAAATTTGGAGCAGATTCAACCTCCCTTTCGTGAGATATCTCGTAACATGCGAAAGTGTCTAACAGCCAGACAGACAAATACCTATTAACATACTTACCGGTCGAGATCGATAAGTAATTTTTGAGAATTGGTATCAAAACTGTTAGTTGCACGTTATTCTCGGATATTCGGATTTAATTCTTGTTTTGCATGCAAGTTACCCCCTTAGTGACCTCGGTTAGCATTTGACAATTTTGATGTATATATATTTAAAATGAATTTTATTGTAAAGTGCAAAATAGAATCACCACAGTTTCACCTCACCATATATATCATGTAAACAGATAAACAATCGTTAAAAAAGTGCAAAACTATTTCACTTTCTGGAAGGTTATCTACTTGCATATCAGAACAGCATATATGAGCAATAGTATATATACAAAATCAAAAAGGTTGTTTATCGTTGAAAGCAAAGAATTACTCAAGCTATCACACTGTAATACCTTTATATTAATAATTTCTTTGTGGCAAAATTTTTTTGTGAATATAACACATTGCAAGAAAAAAGGAAATTTATCAAATATTAAAGCATTCAGAACTTGAGAGCACGCACGCACGCACGCACTTACACTCTGTCTCTCCGCATTTTGTTTTAGGCAAAATAGAAATTTATAGGCCACTAAAGTCATTCCAAATAAATTGATATTATCATTATCATTTAATGACGCCACTGTGGGTTATGAAACGCAGTTATGGCGTCATTTATCAAAATGGGTGACCGTACATTTGAACCCATGCGTATATCCACGGGTTCAATCTATAGGCGGGTGCTAAAACCCATGGGTTAGGGTTAGTATGGGTTTAACTATCCGTGAAACAAAAAAAAATCCATAGGTGCAATAGCATACAGGTGCAATTGTCATGGGTTCAAATGTACGCGGGTTCAAATGTAATGGAACCATCAAAATGTAACACTTCTGATTCGTCGCCCATTATCGCCCATTATATAAAAAATGAATTTAATCATAATATCATAATGATAAAATATATATAATGAAAAGTTTTGACATATATTTCACAATGCTATTTCATTTCTGTTAATTTCCACATTATTCTGTTTGATTTTTCTATTTTTAAAAGATTTTAAACATGTGAGTTTACCACGATGCCACATGCTTGCTAAACACAGGAAAAAACCTAGTAGTATTGAAATCCCTGAAGCTATTATAAGGTACGATACAACTCCCATGAATTTAACTATACTCATAACTGATCTCAATTCACTAGCAGTCGCATCATCCACCTCCGCTGCTCCACCGAGCCATACCACAGGAAATATTAATTCTCTCACTCGTTTAAGTTGTTCAAAATACTGAGAAGATTTCAGCAAAATGTTTATCTGTAATTTTCTATCGCCTTTCAGTACAGCTCCACTTTTTGGCTCCACGTGAAATATAGAGTCGTGTTCATCTTTTTGTGGATTTAAACCATCAAATGCTTTTTGATATTTTTCTGCCGCGTTATAGAAATGAGGGAGGGAAACAAACCCAGGTGCGCCCCCCATACTTGACTGCACGTTTAGGACTCCCGAATCGTAACAATTTCCCGGAGGAACGCAAAAATCAGCGTTGTTTGGGTTTATTGTTGAATTTGCTAAAAAATCGTCCGAAAGATGAAATTGCATTGTTTTTATGCCTTTTATTTCTGATTCTTGTTCGTATTCAAGCTTCATCGATCGACACATTTGCGGAAAATACATGTACGGCGTATCCTTCGTTGTAATATCTGGACCAAGAAATGATCCGTCAGTTCCATTTATCATATTTGCATATTTCGTGGACCAAAATTTCAGATATTTTTCACCTTTCCATTTTATGATTTGGTGAACTTGTTTGTAATTTTTTACTCCGGTGTGAACAAGGTATGATCCGTCGTCTGAGTTATTGAACTTGTGAAAAAATCCGAAAATTGGCTCTACCTTCTCACCAGTGAATAGTTGTAAGTTGTTAAGCATTGTAAAAATGGGATCTTGGTAACCCCAAATAATTTCTTTTATCGTTCGTGGACTGAACAGTTTGCTTCCACCCGCCATGGTAACCATTCTCTGCATCATACCAAAATATGATACAAATGGAGGCAAGTCTGTAACCATACTTCCCATAGATGCTAGGGGAACGTTTAAAGTGTTAACAACGTCATTTTCTGAACCGCTGGACATGCCCCGCTCAAAATATAGCGTGTGATTATTGAAAAATGAAACGGATCCGTTTGAATGAAATGAAACGTTAAATTTTGGGACCTGCATTCTATAAACATAGGGTCCTTTCTCTCGCAAATGTGGCTTTTCACCCTTTACAATTTTGTCTCCGTTAAGAACATCAAATACATAAAATTTCATGTAGATCGGGACGGGTGGGTCAATCCACGCCGCATAAATTGGTGAATCCGTCGCTATCTTCAAGCTGCTTTCGAATTTCGAGTTCACAAACCATTGTGGTATATTGTACGTTGCGCATAGAGTTCCTATCGTTGTTATCAGTATCCCGAGGGTGCATGTCAGATCTGAAACAGATAAAAAATCTTCAAATTATGCTTACATAATAACAATTTTTCAATACAATATTAAAGAAATTAGGGATATTGACAACGTTAAAATGGAAGAAAATATACAACACGAATATTACACAAGATCTAAAGACAAATCACATTTTTTTTGATATATATAACGAAGGAGATAAGAGATTTGACACGGTAAAAAAACCAACATGCGTGGTTTTGAATTTCAACCATAAAATGTGAAATTTGAAGTGTTTTGCCTGCTGGCAATGTGATAACGATGGTTGATAACCATGTGTATTGTTCCAACTGGTACGCCATCGCCATAATCGCCGATTTATAGGTTCAAAACAAAATGGTTCACGCAACTGGCATTACAAGTTGCTACAAAATATTATAACAGATACATTAAATGAACTCACTGGGCGAATGGCATAACTTTTGTAACCTAGTATAGAAGATAAATACAAATATTGAAGCGACGTCGACTAACGTTGGAATTGTGCAACCCAATTAGAATTACAAATCATGCTACCCAAAATCAGAAGGCCATATGCATAACCGGAAACACTTTTGTTCGACTTATTACAATAGATTCCTGAGTCTTATGAAGCATCAGTCGGAGTGAAATTCTAGGTTAATAAACATAGTATCATGCTTGCTATAAATTTTGAGTCGAGTATAGCAAATAAAAGGATTGAAACTGATTGAAACTGATCACTTACACATTAAAATGTAATCTTCTTTGCAAAAATCTTTGATCGTTTGATTTTGTTTCTTGTCCATCTTTCATGGATGGATGTTAACTTGCAAAAAATTGTTATATCGTCTCCAGATAAAATTTTGTCGACTAATTCAGTATGATATCATTTGTTTCATTCTGGTATATCAAATTATTAGCTATGTTATGCTGAAAACAGCTCAAATTGAAAGAAAGTTTAAAGGAGTGTGACATTAAGAAGGGAAAAAAACAAAATTGTGAACTGAATTTAAGTTGAGGAAAAAAAATTATTATTCAATTTTTATAAGCTTCTCAATATCCCGAACAACGTTTACTTCATGATACCGTAGATTGCCAAAATGGCCATAATTGTGTTTTTTCATTCACTATTAAATAAAAAAAAAATAAAAGCAAACTTTTGGGATCAGCACAAGTCATAAATAAAATCAAAGGCAGAATAGTTTCTCGATATCATTCAAGATTCCGTTAATTCTGAAAGCTATTTTATTGCACAATGCATATTTTCCGACATCTCAATAAGTTAACTTAATCAGCGCCTCGAAAAAATTGCCGTATGTCGGAAAAGATAATTAATTTATTCATTTTGATAATGTGAAAATATGCTATTACCTTATAAGTGCAATATATTATTTCAACCAAGCAAAATTGCTCACTCAAAACTTATACTTTATTCATCCATATCTCAATTCAAAAAATAAAAGTGAATACAAGTACGCGAAATGCTTGCTACACGTATAAGTATCAAAATTAATCCTGTTTGCGAATATCATAGTTTTCTAACGGATCGATAATTGAACTGAGAAAGCGCGTGATCAATTCGTGACATTTGTCTAAGTTCCTGTCTGGTCATCACAGTAACAACGCAATTTAATTCAAGATGAACGAGACAATATTTTCTTTAAATTTTGTTAAGTAATTGTGATTTTTTGCAATGGCTAACCTCTAGATCAGTTGTTCTCAAACTTTTTAAGTCACGCCCCCTTTTTAAGATTTCCTAATTAAAGTCTCGCGACCCACCTCAAAAATGACTAGCTATAACATAAGCTACAAATAATGGATTGTATAGCAAAAGTATGTTTTATTCAACAGTAAAATAAATAAAAAACTTTGAAACATTTTTCCGAATGCTTCATCATGATTTGGAAAGGCTGCGGGATTTCTATTTTGGATTCTCCGAAATAGGGCGAGCAAGATCAAATGTAACAAATATTTTCATTAGTAGCCATAAGTTTATTTCAATTTTCTTTATTTTAGATCTATTACGAGTCTGGGGACTAGCCAAGTAACTCACGTAGTATTTGTATCTGAAATTATGGCCTAATCCTTTCCTGGTACACATACTACGTTCCGGTGTCTGCCATCTTGGTTCACATACTTCGGGAATTAATCAATCTGTTTTTACAATATATCAACAAAATGCAACGGCTGGAATATAAGAGTAAACATTCATTCAAATATGCTCAAATGACAAAAATAAGGTGTTTGTTTGAATAGTTTCTATAGTCGAACAATGCATTTCCAAACTCCTCTGAATCGATTATTTTGAACAGTTACGCAACTTCTCGGTATTCTCAGTAAATATGCTATTGTTGAGGCTTAGCATGGTGTTATATTCCGACAACTTTTTCATTAAAAAGGAGATATTCGATAAAACGAGAGAAGTTTAAAATTACAATTTTAGGTTGTTTTCTGAGTCAAATAAACTAGGATACAATGGGGTAAAATCGCTGAACATTTCAGGGTAAAGAAATCAGCGTCACTACCAAAATACAAAAAATACATAAATACAGGAGCTAACAAAAGTTATACAACTGCTTCGCCTACTATAATATATATATATATATATAGGGTGTTTCAAAAATAAGTATACACTATTAATTTTGATTTGCTTTTTAGGTACTCATCACAGCACATTCGTTTCTTCAGAAAGCATAGTATATAGCATAGGTATAGTTTAGGTATTTTTCATCGACCCACAGAATGACAAGAAGATAAACTCAAGAAATGAGGTGCAAAATTGCTGACATGAAGCATATAAATCAGTAAAGCAAACTCAGCGCCTCTTTAACAGAGAATTTAGAATTAATTCGGCACCTACAAGACGAACCATTCATCGTAAATTTGTGGTAACTGGATCTGTAGTTGATGCACAAAGATCAGGAAGACCAAGGAGCGGGCGCTCAGAGGAAACAGATAGCCTAATTAATTCCGAATTCTCATTTAAAGAGGCGATGAGTTTATCTTACTGCTTTATATGCTTCTCGCCAAACAGCAGTTTTGCACCTCATTTCTTGGGTTAATTTATTTGTCATTCTGTGGGTTGACGAAAAATGCAAACAATACCTCAATTTACTACTAATTCATACTGTGTTTTCTGAGAAAATGAACGACCTATGAAGTGTATACTTACTTTTGAGACATCCTGTATATCATAACTAAATATTGTAGATTTTTTACCCGTATTTCTAATAAAATTACATTAAAATACATTTTTTGAAGTGTAATTTTCTTGGTGATTTGTCTGTATAGCATAACACAGATTTACCTATCGTAATCCTTCGACTTCTATAAGGTTGAGCTCTAACATATTTTTCCGGTAAGGGAAATAAATGCCTGACTGACTGTATTTTTGTCCCTTCAATTATCTTGCCACACGCCATCGTGCATGAAATAACTCAAAAACACCTGATTTACTTGTCCGGTGGCAATCATGAGTCACGAATAGCGCATTTGTTTGGTGATAATACGGAACGGGTACCACGCAAATCGTTCGACATATTGAACTGAAATTTTTGTTTGTGTTTTTCGAAACTACTAACTTCAAACTATAAAAATTGGCTTACTTCCTTTTCAAAGTCGGCAAAAGATTTTTTCTTCTTTGCGCAGGCAGATAGATATACTTAAAGCCGAAAGCATATGCGTGTAAGTGCATTTACTTTTTTGAACATCCGCGGCAGACCTGTGATCAAGCGCCCACTTCAGTGTTTATATATGAAAAAGGCAAACGCAAAATTTCATCCTATCTTTGAAAAGCCCATGTTTTTATCTGTTCTGAAACGATGAACCAAATCGAAGACAGACTTTGAAAGAATCATTACTTTCATCTTTATTTTAATGTCGCGATCTGTACTTTATGTGTATATACTACGCTTCACTTTTGCCCACGGCTACTAGCTTTGGCAGGTTGACCAAATACAAAAATAAATAAATTATCAAATATTACATTCAAATCACTTCTGTTTAGATAAAACTAAAAGACGACAACGTGCTGTGATATAAACATCATCACGGACAAGATTTTTTTTAGTGCCTTATATACTTCTAAGCACAGACGAATAATTACGGCGCTTATAAAGGACTGTCCACTCATGAATCAAATTAATGAAAAAAATTCTCCTTATGTTAGAATTAGGTTTGATCAGACTGCTCTAGATCAGTGGTTCCCAAACTTTTTAGAGTTGGGACCCATTACCACAGTTTATGACATAACACAGAAAACAGCAATGGCTAATCATCGCAAAACTACCGTGTTTCCTCGAAAATAAGACCTGGCCTGAAAATAAGACCTAATTTGGATTTTAAAAATGATCATAATTAAACCCTACCCTTAAAATAATTTTAAAATGTGTGGGAGAAGAAAGGTTCAATGACCTGAGGTAAGGTGAAAATCACATCACTATTCAAGATTGTGTGATGTCACAATCACAATTATGATATTTGTCTCTTGATTTTTGTATAAGAAATACAAATAAAAACAATGGATGTCGGTTGTTATATAATGTTTATTAAAAATCTCGTGATTTTCTACAATGTAATTTTATTTTTGATAAATGAACACAAAAGACCTCTTCCAAAAAAACAACATAGTGGTATTATTCAAAAGAAAATAAATCTAAATTTTGTCTAAATTTCGGGGAAACACGGTAAGAAGTGCTGTACAGTGTACAAAACTGCTATGCGTAAAAAAGCCACATGGTCATTTTTTGTGTAGCAAATTTTTGTTCCTTTGAGAAGATCGTAAAAAGGAAACTTTCATAGATTAGAATTTAAGTTCAATTTAATTTTTTTTTTTTTTTTTTTGAAAATTTACGCATTCGAGTCGCCACCGATCCTGATACCCAGTAAAAGTAATCAAAGCTTTCTACATCTTTCCCACGACCCACTAAGATTCCTTTTGCGACCCACCAGTGGGTCGCGACCCATAGTTTGGGAACCGCTGCAGTCTAGATAGATCCACTATCTCATTGGAACCATTTCTATAACCAATACTTGCGTTGTCGAAAACATCAAATAGAATCTATCGCATTCTACTGGATTAATCAATCTGTTTTTACAATATATCTACAAAATGCAAAGGTTTGGATATTAGAGTAAACATTCATTCAAATATGCTCAAATGACAAAACGATGAAAAATATGGTGTTTGTTTGCATAGCTTCTATAGCTGAACAATGAATTTCCAAACTCCTCTGAATCGATTATTTTGAATAATTACGTAACTTCTCGGTATTCTCAGTAAATACGCCATTGTTGAGGCTTATCATGGCATAATATGACCACAACTTTTTCATTAAAAAGGAAAAAACGAAGTCAATAATCGCCCCAAGATATTCAATAAAACGAGAGAAGTTTTATAATTCAGATTTAAAGTTGTTTTCTGGGTCAAATAAACTCGGATTCAATGAGGTGAAATCGCAGATAGTTAACCAACATTTTAAAGTAAAGTTATCGGTGGCGCTACCAAAATACGGGAAATAGATAAAAACAGGAGCTAACAAAAGTTATACAACTGCTTTGCCTATTATAATATATAAATATATATATCAAAACAAGATATTACAGATTTTTACCCATGTTTTCGAAAAAGTAGCAGGAAAAGTGTTATTTTGCCGGTAATTTGTCTGCATCAGAGCACAGATCTCGTAATTCTTTTGATGTTAAGCTCCAGAATATAAATTTGGTGGAAGGAAATAAATGCCTGACTAACCGTATTTCTATTCCTTCAATTACCTTGCCACACGACAACGTGCATAAAATGCAACATTACATAACTCAAAAACACCTGATTTACTTGTCCGATGGAAATCACGAGTCACGAATAGCGATTTCCTGGGTGGTTAAGCGGAACGGGTACCACGCAAATCGTTTGACATATTGAACTGAAATTTTTGTTTGTGTTTTCTGAACAGCACGCCCACTAGTGAGTCATTTTGCAGACCGGGTGACAAAAAAAAACTGTAGCTCATATACAAGTTATGAAGATAAAGGGTTAGAAATATTTGTCAATAACGTGTTTATTTTCTCTGACAGATTACGATTTATGCAACGAATGCGAGAGTAGCCGCTTAAATATTTAGGGATCTCGCAATGAACATAAAATATTGTAAACACAGTGTTTTCTGCACAAATAAAAACAGCATATTTATTTACTATTTTAAACTAAGTTCAGCAGAGCTGTAGTTCACTTAGCTGAGAATGTCTACAGAGTGCAATGAAGACTAATCCTGTCATTTCTAACTATAAAACTTGGCTTACTCCGGTTTCAAATTCGGCTTATTACGCGAAAGATTTTTATTCCTTGCGCAGGCAGATAGATACACTTAAAGCCGAAAGCTTAATTATGTGTGTAAGCGCTTTTTTGTAACTTTTTCGGACATCCGCGTCAGTACTGTGGTACTGTGACCAAGCGCTCACTTCAGTGTTATGTATGAAAAAGGCCAATGCAGAATTTCATCCTATGTTTGAAATTCGCATGGTTTCATCTGTTCTGAAACGATGAACCAAATCGAAAACAGACTTTGAAGGGATTAATAGTTTCATCTTTATTTTATTGTCGGTATTCCTACTTTATGTCTATATACTATACGCTTCACTTTTGCCCACGGCTACTGATTTTGGTGAGTTAACTCAATTCAAAAATAAATAAATTATCATCTTATACATTCAAATAGTGATCATCTATTAATTAAGATAAGATGAGAAAACAGCAACGACGGTTATAAGCTATCAAGATTTTAACGCTTTATATACTTTCAAGCACACACGATTGATTACGGCGCCCATAGAGAACTAACAACTCATTATTCGAAAAAAAAAAATTATGTTAAGATTAGGGCACCTTATACGCAGTTTGATCAGACTGATAAAAATTAGAATTAGAGTGAAAGGTTGTAAAACATCGGTAAATAGTTTTGACTTTCTAGTATTTTCGAAACTTTTTTATGTTGTTTTTTCATTAATTGCACTGAGCGCCTGTTCGGACCTTAGTTCGAATCAAACGTAGGCAATCAAACAAAGCTATTCATTGAATAAAAAAATACCCACTGACGAGAAAAACTCAAGTCATATTCAATGTAAAAAATCATCACAAAACGACTATATATATTCGGACACTCAAATGTTGACTATAATCTATTCGTTCAAAGTATTGCATTTTCTGGCGCACTTCCATCATCTATCTACCTCATTTACATCCCTTGAGTAACACTTTTCTGGCGCACTTTCATCATCTGTCTACCTCATTTACATCCCTCGAGTAACACTAGAGGCTATATCAGAATTTCGAACTTTCTGAACCCCAAATTTTGATTAATTAATCTAATTACTTTAATTAATTTAATTTTGATTAATTAATCTAACTACACAATGAGTCTTGAGCGATCAGCAAGTTAACATTTCTTTCTGTTAGGCATGAGATTATACAGAGAGCATATATATATATAGATAATTTTTGGCGTACATCGCATTTTCATTGTTCATTTTTGATTTAAAGATTTTCCGTTTGCAACATCAATTTGCAACAAATCAAAAAGAATATCATGCGACACACAATTTTCGCTCAATCAAGCAAACAATTTATTGGTGATTTCCAGTTAAAAATAATAAGCTCCACTCTATAACCAATAATTTTCATCAATTTCTCTTTACCGTACATTAAGTAAACACATTTCCACAATTATCTTTCATTATACCTCATCACTAAATAAGCATCTTTATAATCAACGCAGTGATGCTTTCAATATTTTGCATTATAATATTAGGTATACCATCGTTCTCTCTACCTCAGCTTACTTATACTGATAAAAAGACCCTATTTGCATTTGCCCTTGAATTCTGTACGTGTTGCGAGACAATGATTTCGGTGATGACATTTTTATATTACTTCAAATTTTAGGTAGTAGAATGCTTACTATTTCACATATGTAGCTTGTAAATAGCTCTGGCTTGACCGGATGCATGCTCTATTTATTATACAACTACAATTTTTTTCTAGTTATTTTCTATAATGAATCATGCCTTATGTAGGATTTGTTGAATTACAAATTGTTACCTGGCGCTGCGTGCAAATACAGACTAAACGATAAACCACACAATATCTGATAGTCATTCTCCCGTTTATACAAATTTACAATTCATACAAATGAACAGCAAGGCTGTTGATAAAACCTTTTGATATTATCGACCCCACATATCTACCTCCAACTAACAAGCAATTCATGGTGGAATCGTTAGGATTGAAACGAAAAATAAACAAACATTTTGAAGGGCGGTAACATCCGAATTCATTTTGTTCATGACTCAAGTCACCGAAAGCATAATTATAATTTAATAATAATTGGGCATACCATAATAGTTTTCAGAGAAAGGTGTTTGCAATTTACCATGAGTTTTACTTAGATAGTGAAATTGTCTAATTATGATATTTACCATAATACGAAATCAGCTCAATTTTTCCACATAGTCAGAGTTATGAAATAATAAGCGTATGTATGCAATATGTCGGTATATATTTTAAAGTATAAATATAAAAATAACGGATTAATGATAGCATGCTAAACTACAAACATATTTGAATAGCATACATGAACAAAGTAATACGTGGATACAGGTGTTTTTTAAAATACTGTACTTATACAATTACAGATGGAAGAAACAAAACCTTGTAAATGCGGAAGATTTAGAGGCTAACTGCAATGGAATAGTAATCTATGCGACTTATTACTAATATGTCACATTGTTTGATAATAAACGAGTTAAGTTGACGTTTTTGTAATTAGAGCTTGCAGCATTCAAGAAAAGATTAAGACGAAAGCATATAAAACTTTATCGACCAATTTTTTGTCGAAGTTAATTTTTTAAGAATGCACGAAGTCACAAGTTGTCGCTGGTGATCATGGGGAAATTCGACAACCTCAAATCTGAACCAAATTAAGGAACAATGACAAAACTCAGAAATTTGTGATCAAATAATTTTTAACTAAAATATTCAATAGAATAAATATAGGCTACAACACATTTGTAATTTAATGTAGCATGTATATGTGTACTGATAACATGCTTATACAGGAGGATCAGTGCCTAAAGAAAATTTGCTGAAACGCCAGTATACTTGCTTGCTTTCAAATATATGACCAGAAGCATAAAATAATCAGTAAAATCCGAATTCAAGACAGGTAAATAAAATCATTACAGCAACATGAGTTCCCAATAAAGACGATAAGGAGATGAGTAGCCTACAAAATCAAACGTCCATGATTGGCATATTCTTGTTACAGATGCAGAAAAATTTCTTTGTTTAGTCGTTCATTTGTCATCACAAAAAAAAGTTCCCGGAAATTGATACAAAAGTTAATATACTAATAATGTTATCAAAGCCACTTAAAGCCTCTTCTGGCTGGACTTATTGAAGCTAATTTAATTCACGAGATTTGTAGTTTCTTTGTCTTTCCATCATCAGGTTTGTGGACCAGTTTCAATTACAGTGCTTTCGAATTTTCACATTTCGATTATGATGCTTTGCAACACATCTAAAGAATTGCATATATTGAAATTTACCTATTCACAAATAAAAAGCTAGGTTGCATAAAAGGTTAGGTTGCAAAGCTCAGATAAATATATATAATATATATATAAACAATGTCTGTTTTCAGTTCTTACCTGCAACTAAGTGGAACCCACCAATATTGTCTCTGTTGTATTTCTCCTTTTATGTCAAATATTCTTTTCGCCCGGATTGCTTCAGATTTGTATTTTTCTCGATTTAATTGCGTTTTGTTGGATGGGTGATGACAAAATTTGGGACATTTTGCACACTCAAATTCGCTCAACAACATCCGATTGCTCCAAGGTACATGAAAAGCTCGATCACATTTGACCCTACATTGTGTTTAAAAAATATAAGGACCTCCAGAAGTATGCTCAACAAGATGGCGCACAACCTGAACTCAGGTTGTGTACAACTTTAGGGTTCAGGTTGTGCGCCATCTTGGTGCGCATACTTCAGGAGTACCAAATATAATTTGAAAAAAAAAACATAACTCATGGGAAAGCTGCCCGTTATTGTTTCATTCAAATAACGTTATACTTTGTCCTGAATGAAGCTTACACTTACAAGTTAATCTGATGATGCGAAAACCCATCTGTAATATTTCTCAGGTATAATTCGGTACATCCATATCGTGTCCTAAAATTGGCAAGTCTTTTTCCGTCAACTTTCCTGAAAAATGAAAATTATACATGTTATATACTATCTATATATTACATGTTTTGTGACCGCTCGAAGTTAAAATCCCGTTTAAAGCGATTGTAAATTTTGTAAACGTCGCTTCAGTACCATATATTTAATATATATATATATAATTGTCGTTTTCGAAAAACAATGAGTTTCAAATTGTCAAAGACGAATTGTTATTTATACATATTTTGTTGTTATTTTTTAATTTAACGCAGAGTCAACAGCCTCTGCCAGAGTTGTGAAAAATCTTAGGATATAGGCTACCAAGATTCAGGAGGTTTTTCGTACATCAATTAACTCCTTTGATAATAAAAATACGTTGAAAATTCATTAAGCATTTAGTGAAATTGTTAAAATTATACTTTATTGAAAACTACAAAATAAATATTGATTTGGTTTAAGATGTACTGATCGAAAGAAGTAGGCACACCCACCCAAAAATGTCCTTACATTTTAACTAGTGATAACGTTGTAAAATGTGACAGACCAAAATCACAGTGACAAATTACCTGAATTCTAATGATACAGCATCTTTCTTTAATTATGATGCATGGCATATTTATAAACAAAAGATCAATCGTACATAGAAAAATAGGCTTAGAGGTATAATACTTACTTCATATCACATTGTTCGGTACAATTCAAATTAATGAAAATTATGCACACAAGCATCAACGACTGCCAGGAAGTGAACACTGAATTATTTGGTGCCATATTCTATCAACCCAGAAGGTACAGTCCTGAATAATCTTCACTCCTCAGTTCTTTGTGTTCAAGATACTCCAGAATGTATGTAACACTCGCTATGCCCGCCCTAACATTTATACATTCCCTTTTTAATTAAGTAACCATTATTTCTGGGAATTGCCCCTAAAATATTAGCGGATAAAGAAAAGGTGCTCTATGTTTAATAGCCTAGTATAACTGTTGGTTTTTAAAAATGCTTTCAAATATTAGAATATCAGAAAAATTCGGCTGTTAAAAAACGGAAAGCAACTTAAATTGTTCAGTTAGGTATTTTATCTCGACTAAAAAGTCCCAAACTATTTCTGATGACGCCAAGCCAATCCTGTTCTTTTGTTCCTTGACAAGCAAGATTCGGGGTACTCCCTTAATATGTGTACCAGGTTAGGGCATAATTTTTTTCTGATTTCCCTATTTTAGTTCTATTACGAGTTCGGAGACTGTCTGTGTTTGCCAAGTGAATATACCCCCTGTTCATAAGTTTCAGTCCCTTTACACAACTTGACGTTAATTAGGCAAATAAAATTAGTTACATACATATACTTCTGGAGCACCAAATTCGGAATATATAACAGTTATTTTATATTTTAGAAAATATACATCATTTCAGCATCTCGATCTGTAAGAATTAATAACTTTGAAAAATACTAAATATGTAACCTATGATATATTTCAACGCTATTTTGTTTTGAAGCATTGGTGATTATCGAATACGTGATCTGTAGTCCATGAAAACAACATTGCACATACGCATCTTTCATTGATGTGGACTATAGATTCTTTCGTATCCAGCTATAACAACAGGTTCCATTACATTTGAACCCACGTACATTTGAACCCATGACAATTGCACCTGTATGCTATTGCACCTATGGAAATTTTTTTTTCACGGATAGCTAAACCCATACTAACCCTAACCCATCGGTTTTAGCACCCGCATATAGATTGAACCCGTGGATATACGCATGGGTTCAAATGTACATGGGTTCAAATGTACGGTCACCATAACAACAGCATTCTAAACAGCATTCTAGGACGAAAAGTCAATCAATCAATCATCATTTATTCGTCAACACAATTTAAACATGGTAAGATATATGAAAAAACATTACAAATACAAGTGGAAACTAACTTAAATTGTGTGACAGGAGTCGCGAGGGACCTCAAGAGGTCTTCAGGCAGCGACACCTAAAGGATAAAAACTATTCCATTGCACTGGAACAAAAAAAATGGATTTAAATGAAGTTTCAAATTCATCTCATCAAAAACTAAACAACTTGCTAAAATCATATTAACTGGGTTTCTACAACAGTTGCGATCAACATATAAAAACATATGTCAACTTTCTGTAGTCCAAATTTTCCCTAGGGTCTCTATTGATAATCAAACATAATTTCACAATCTATTATTACGCGGTAAAGCATCGAACAATACCATAAGGATTTTTAACGATAGGAAGCAGCATATTATGTCACCCAATAAAAATTCAGATTCGTGGACGCGAAATATATACGACATATCACAATCCTATTGTACCATATTTTTATGATCTTTCTGATATTTTCATACGTTAGATTTCAATGTTTATATCGAGTTTGGTTTATAACTGAACTGTACGCTGTGAATCTTCCCACGTATGACCGATAACTGGCAAAAGGGAGGTTCATAGAATTTATCCTTTATCTTTTCCATATATAATTTAATAGCTTTTATACTAAATTTCATCTTGGTGGCGTAACGTGCGGAAAATTATGTTGTCCTGGTATTAAAAGCTCTGGTAATTGCCCTCAAATTTTTGCCAATCATGAAGTTGAAATTTCCATAAAAGATCATCCAACATCGTTGAGTATAGAACCAGTTCCCCTTTATGACAACACTGCGATTTATTGAATCAATTTTCAAACTGATGACATACTCAAATATATTTTCAAGGCAAGGATCTCGGGTGGTTATTGGAGCGCTAGAAAAAGCGCATACATTTTAGTTTGGAAACTAGATCATCCAATGGCAATATTTTACATATATACTGTATTTTTTTAATCAGTATAAACTTCAGATGCAACTATATATTTTCAGCGATGAATTTCTCATATATATGTTATTCATATAAAGCCGCGACACCAAATTAACCTAGCAACGAATTTGGGAAGGAATTATCTTGTTTATGGTTAAAGTGACCGTGGATTCTCCACAGTGGTATCGACGTCTAATTTAGTTGATACTGCCTGCCATAGAAATAAGTAAAATATGCCGCGTTTTAGTCGATAAAAACAGACTTGAAATTTTCATTCGAGGTTAGCAAGCATCCGATTTTACAGACTATGAAGCGAAATATTCTCCCAACCGTAAGTACTGAGAATTACCGTATTCAGCATCAAAAAATTTCGCAATGTTAAGTATAGGGAAAATATTCATAACTGGGTGACCTGACGACTTTCAGCCTGAATTAGACACATTATTGTTGATGGATGATAATATTGTTGTGTTATATGCAGGGCAGCCTTCGATATGAACCCAAAAAATAAGCACATCAGAGAAACATAACAATAAGATGACAAAGAACAAAATGTATTCATGCCAGTGTCTAATCATACTTTACACTAAAAAGGATTTGCTACAGCAGTTCTTTAGTCTTAGAAACTATCTGGTTCATCTCACTTTTAAGTTGTATTTTTAATCAAGTTACACAAACTATGTGACTCAATTTGCTTTTATTATCCCATGAATGCGTGTGGCAATCAATGATATTTTAATATCATTTCTAGCAAATCAATCATTCGAATTGACCAATCTAGGTGCCCGTTATAAGAATCTCTACTCCTAAAATAAGGACACATGTCAAAATAAGGACGTTTCTTAGAAATAAGGACAAAAATATATTCTAAGAAAAACACCTTCAAAATAAGGACGTTATGGCAGCCCTGATTATATGCAATGGGTATTAAATCTGTTGCTTCATGGCCAGACTCCACTGTGGTTTTATGCATGATAACCACTCGTGCCGAACTACATCCTTGTTCTTCCTCGCTGTATCACATGTATAGTTGTTCGTCGACTTTGTCTAATTATCGACGATCCTGTTTTGGGCATAATATACCAACTGGGTGTATGTAATGAGAAAACAAGATTCGGTGAAAAACTCGTATGAAAGAGGATTCTAACCTTTAACCGACTTACAATAAGAAGCCTCAGTGACGCAATAAACAACTGACCATTGTGACTCACCAAATAAAAATGTTCCCAATATTTTGACAAACAAACTAGGCAGATGGTGACATAATTTTCTTGAACAAAAGAGAAAGGACAGGAATTCCCACTTAAAAATAAGGAACAAAAACGAATAAGCAGTAAAGTAAAGCCACATACGATTGGCAAAATAATTTAACAAACTGGTTGTTTTAACAATGATAATTTTATCTTCAACCACCAAATAAGACATAACTTCTTAACTCAAACTTGGCACATAACTCTTTCTTCATGAAAAATCAATGTGGATCAATGCAATTCTATTTGATTTAGAATATAATCAAGTATAATTTCATTGAGGGTTATTTTTGAAATGCTAAAAATTTCAACATCCGTAGTGCACTTTATCTATAACAATAATATAACTGAATTTATTAATATCGATTATATTACATTTATTAACTTTTATTTAGGCATAAATTCAACATGGTATCGTATTTAGAAATAGAAAAAAGCCTTTATGCAGTAGAAAAATATTAGATTCCTTGGCATATCAAGTTTAAGCATATAAATATCACAGGTGTTATTAGAAAAAAATCAAAAAAAATCTAAAGTACCGATCAAACGCACAGCGGTGAAAATGTGAAATGTTATCATCAAAATATATTGGATAGCAAGAAGATGACTGTCGTATTATGCTTGATTCTGACGAATTATTATAATATTGCGATTGTGAATTATAAATTATATGGAGGAGAAATGACAATTTTTCCAGAGTCCTGTTGTTCATTGTAGCGAGCTTTTAACATTTTTTTCATTGCGTTTCGATTGCGCTCAGCATTTTCAGAGTGAGCTGGTGATCCAGTTCTGTTGCTGTCAGTGTCGCTTTGATCTTGACCTTTTGTCAACAAATCAGTTTTCCATCTGTAAGAAGTTGGCGGTGCTTCCTTACGATCGCGAGGTCGAGCTGAATGATAGGTTGTGTGACGTTCATACTGACGTGAAACCGGCACGTCAACATGTACGCTGTGTCTATATGGGCCGCTCGATTGTGCCTTTCTTTCTGCTTTTTGGGACCGATACATAACAGGAGGAGGTTCCGGACTTTCTTCTCTGTGAAAACTATTCCCAATAGGTGATAAACCCAACCCGTTGATAGTACTCACTGGTCTTGTTCTGGTTCTAACAGTCTGAGAATGAGGAGATTTGTCTCGATGTAAGCGCATTTGAGGTTGAGGAGTTTTGCTTCTCTGAACAGTGGTTCGAGACAATGAATCATCAGTGTCATCATAATACAAAGTTCTTCCGACTTTCGATTTATCTGGTCGACTTGGCCTGTCGGTTACAGACCCAGAGGAATGTTCTGAAGTATTGGTACGAAACTTTGATTCTGCTGATCTTCTCTTTGAACTAGGTGGTTTCTGCATGTTATAGAACTCATAGTTGTTGAAGTTACCCGGCGCCCCAGTTGAAGATCTGTCTTGAGTGTAAGAACCCCTATGAGGAGATGTGGGTGTCATTTGATCGTTTTCTTCTGCATGAGTCACAATTCTGTTTGAATCGTCCGGTAATGCTCCCGCATCGGACTCAAGGCGCGGTTGTCTAAAAAAGTATACAAATATAAATAAAAGAATTGACGAAAAACAAGCTTTTCTGATAAAACGCTTTCTTAATCTTCCCAATGTGTTGAGGGTCACAAATATAACCATAATATACATTTGTATAGTGATCCATGAAATTGCTGTAAACAGCGAAATATATACAGTACAATGTCATAATTTTCTAGAAATCCATAATTTAAAATAAGCGGACCATTTTTTTTATACATTTTCGATTGCAATACCTTGCCAGTCTTCACAAAAAATAGGAAGATTTTTATCATGAACTACAATATTATAATCTGCCAATGTCACCCGAGTATTTTGCATTATAATTCTGATATAATGAGATAGATTGCTCATGTGTGAAACTGAAAAATCAGATGATAAAATACCATGCTTCCAAATTAATACTAATAATATAAAATATAAAGAGAATGAACAAAAGAAGATCGCAGAAAAGCAAAAGATAAATCATACTTTTGCATACTGTTACATGCATATGATGATTTGATTGAACAAGTTGAGCTGAGCAAAGATAACAGCTTGAAAAAAAAGTGAAGAAGATCAAGGAAGGATAAAAACATTCAAATTGCTTGTATGCAACTTAAACTCATATGGCTGAACAAATGAATTAAATTAGATTGAAATGTAAAAGATAATAAATAGCTACATGCATGAAATTCGAATGTACATATAAAATTGTATGTAGACTAGAATGGACTATGACATTGTGTCAAAGATTGTTCACTTAATTTCTGGTGGAACCCTTCTTCATGCATCCATACATATGGGAAATTGAAACTACTTTGCCATTCACCAGTTCAGGACTGATGACAAGATTTAATCATGATACAAAATTTCTTTCTTTCAACTTATGATTCTTGAAATACCATTGATACTACTTAAGCTACCTAAAGTGAAGTGATTGTCTATTTCAATGCAATAAACATGAAAAAAGTCGAGGGTTTTGAGACAAAAGGGCGAATATGAAAAAAAGTATTTCAATAAGTTAAAGAAGTTTAAAAAAAGGTTTTAAAAAAGGTTTCCCCTTTTTTCAAGTTTAGCCCTTTTGGGTTAAAGCCCCCGAAAGGATGTGCACTTGAAGTTGAAAATTTGTTGCGTCCAATCAATAGACAAGTCTAACATAAATGAGTTTTCATATTGTTCTACAAATTCAAATAATCACTACAGGTCCTGTTCTAGTATGTGCATTGCTGACGTACCTGTAGGGAGTAACCACACCACCCCAAGTGACGTATTTACCATTGCGTTTTCTGTGAGTAAAATGGTACAAAATGTTTTATCGAAAGTCAAGTTGTGTTTCAATATACTGTTTAAATTCATAATCTCAGTGCTAGTTTGTACGAACCCATTTTAAGACGAATATATGCTTTCAAATGGACAGATTAATAGCTAAAATTTAAACATATAACTCTGAAATGGGCAAACTACGGCCCATGGGCCAAATCAGGTCCGTTGGGTAATTTAATCTTGCCTGTCCGATGCTGCCACAACCGAAGTAAAACCAAATTTTGATGTTTCAGCTAAAAAAAATAGCTCAAGGAATTTGTTGAGATTGCGATTAAATTTAGTTTTAGATCAAAGCTCATTGTTTTTATTGTTCATAAAATGTAACTTTTTACGTCACACTTACATGGCCCACTAGTGAAGGTGGGCAAAATTTTTGACCCATGGTTAAAAAACCTTGCCTACCCCTGATATAACTCAATCATACTTTAATCAATTTTTAAGGAAATTAGGAGCTTTCAGAATATGTGCTTACTGGACCGGTAATAATACCAAGTATAAATAAATTGAAAGATCAATCAAAAACATAATAGAAGATTTTTATGCTCTGAAAATCACCAGCACCTTTAGCATAAATGATTTAATCGGGAGCTGCCTAGAAACTTCCCAATTTCAAGGTTGAAAAAAAAAGATAATAAAATGCATTATCATGTGAAGAGGAGGCAAATTAGTTAAGGACCAGCTTTATCAATGATCTGAAGTCTGTTTTTGTCTGAATGACAAATTTGAACTAGTTTGCAAAAGGCCCAATGGCCTGAGATTTATTAATTATTTTTCAATAGGTCTCAAACATGCCTAGTTTATTTAATCTTCTTCAAAAATTCAACGGAACATTTTATTCTGCATTCAGTTTATATGTTATTGCAGATAGTTAAACACTGAAGTGTGAATTTCAAATATGTGGAATGGCATTATACTCCATATTCCATTAGTCCTAAACTATACCCCATTGTCTTTTGAGGATGTTAAATATAGGCAGAAATGCACATTGGACCATAGATGGTCTGCTCATCATCAGTATGGTGCATCCTTAACCTATAAGCTATGCTATTTCATATTACTCATTTTCAAAACAAAAGATCGTTAGATTTCAAAATTCTTAAATTTTGCAGTATCCAAAAATATGATTTCAAAAGATCTACAAAAAAGATCACCAAACCAATGAAAAAAGTACTAAAAAATTTTCCATTGTATTGTACCACCTACAAAATCAATTTACTAAATTTTCCAGGTCATGTCAACAAACAGTACAAATCATATTTATGAACTAGTTTTTTGTCACAGAAATCAAAATTGACAAAAATCGAATAATTTATAGCACAGTATCTATTTTCCTGTCTTTGATTTTTCGATTGGTCTTTTTCGATGTACACGGCTACTTCTTGTCAAAATAAGACCAACCTACATTTTTATTATTTGAAAATGATTTAGAAATTCACAAATCAATAATTTTATTCAACAAAAAAGAAATCAAAATATCCAACAGGTTGATTAACACCATGGTAGCTAGTTGACACCCAATTTTAAACTTAATAAGGTTAGTTTGAAAAACAATTTTTAGCATCGAATACAAAATGCAAATTTCGTGCTTGTTACTATAAAAAAGAAAGGAGTTTTCCCCCAAGCATAACTTGCAGGCAAGAGGCAGGCATGAAGATATATGTCACATACCTTTACGAGTCTTATTCAGTTTGTTTTTGCCGCCAGATTTAAACCCTCTGAGAAACGTAAGTTTTAAATAAAACTGATACTAAATCAGGAAAATCTTGGGAACCGGAGGGATCGTTTACCAATAATCAAAAGAGTTTTCTCTTGCAGCATGAATGATCATTAATTTTGGCATAAAAACAAGCTTTTGGTATAAAACTAATGCTAATTTAAAAAAAATTTTCAGCTCTTTTTAAGGCCAATTCGAAAACACAAACGCAAATTTAAAATCTAGCGATGATCACCAACTAATCTACTATGGTAAAGCGGGTGAACATGATATACTGAGTCTAATCACGCTATAACAATATATAATCAATTAATATAGTATTATTTACAAACACTCACACACAAAATGAATAAAAATTAGATATTGTTAATCATGACACATTCGTACAGACACATAAAGCATATAAAACACCTTTAATATTAAAAAGTAAATTTATTACATTGAATACAGTATACAGTATTATATAAAACCCTTTTATTAGTACTTTAATTATATTTCATTATTTATAATTATCGAACACCACATTAAATTATTTCATTAACATAAACAATTTTTGTGCAAAAATATCATCCAAACACTTTCAATCAGGTATATGGTTATTGACAAATTTCTTTATATTAAGGATATTTATATCTATTGTTTGATAAAATGGAAAATGTGCAAATTGAGTCTATCTGACTTGATTTGATTCGTCCAAATTCGAAATCCATATAATGACGCCATTTGCAATATTTATCAAAAAAATACCAAAAACATTTAGATATATAAGTGAAATTCTCATAATATAACACACATATGTAAAGATCTGTTCGAAAAATCCAAGCAACACAATTTTGGGTATAAATCTAGCCATGCTTAACTCAATATAAACTCAAAATTATGATAAAACTATTAAAAAAAGAATCTCACCTTGGCAATGAACTATAATCTGGAGTAGTTTTAATATTGTTAACATTCGAGTTTCTTTCTTGGCGTCGTTGTCGACTTCTGTCACCATAATCAACAGGTGAGGTGGGTCGTTTTGGTGAGTTCCATTCAAATGTTTGTGAGTGAGAACCCAGCATAACACCAGGATCTACTGATCGCCTTCCTGAATGGGATTCTGAGTATGTAACCTAAAAATAATGAGATGTATTAATTACCATAGGTATCTTTATATAGTAGTAGTAATTATGTTTATAGCAGCTCTTGTGATATAAATGTATGAACCACATGACAATATGTCTCAAATGACGAAGAAATAAAACAAAAGAATAAATCCTAGTGTTTGATATGTCCTTATTAATCACAAGACAATCTGGTTCATCTGTTAAATTATACCTACAAACTCATGCATTCACTAGGAAAACAAGTCTATATGAACGGTCAATGAATTGACACAATTAATACCACAATTCCTTAATTGTCTATTGTCTACTCAATTTTTTTTGCTCAGGACCGATAAAATGAAAACAATGCTGATCCACAATAAAGTTAAGTTGATCCTCAAATCAGTAACTGAACAGGTTTGATATAAATTACTAAACATGATAATATTATTAGGAGAAATATATAATTTTACTTAATTTATAGTACTTAGGGGGGATTTTCCAATTATGTAATTATCATACCTTTGGATCCATATTCATTCTCTGCATAGCAGTGACTGGAACACTTGGAGCTCTCACTCTGTCATCATGATTTGAGTTGGCTAAATCCTCTCTGTAAATTGAATATTGAAATAATAAGTAAAAATTAAATTGCAGATTGCAGTACCAGGATATAATCAGGAGAAGAGATAAAGAACAGTCAAGTAGCAGAGGATTTTAAATCTACAAAATTGAGACAAAATGGATGACTATTTACTGTAGCCGGCTAACATGAATGGATGACAAGAGATATTCAAAGAAATTCGCAAAAATAGGGCTCTATTGCGAAATGGGGCTCATATAAACTATACGAGGACAATAAATCTACAACCTAAAAGTTGTGAAATATGCATTCAGGCAGCACCCATACATATATGTTTGAATATCGCAACTTATTTCCACAATTTTCACTTTGGCAAGATTGAGCTGTAGATGGCATCATTGGTGACAGGACCGACAGCATCTGCTTATTGGCTATTAACTGAAGTGCAAACATCTTAAAGAATACCAAATGCTACCTTGATTTGTTCTTTTCATCCTTCTTCCTTTGTTCTTGTTGTTCTCTCATCATCTTTGCTTTGGCTTGAATCCTTTATAAAAACAATATTATTCAAAATTACTATGCAGTGCATAAAATTAGGAAGTGACTGTAGCTTGTTTACTATTTGCTCAATTAATTCAATTGAAACATGCGGTAGGGGTAATTAGAAGTCACCCAACTTTGAGTGAATCGAGCTTACAAAATCGCCACGCCAAATCAAAGAATGACTACACTATTGCACCCCAAGCAAAGCTTCTGATTTTTAGTTATGTATTCAAGATTACAACCATCTGTAATTACACAATATTCCTATCCCCTATTGCAGTAATCTTCCAAGGCATTTTACATGCTTATGGAACAATTAACAGGTCAAAAATTACTATAACGAATGCAGACTAGTTACTGTATGAGAGTATGGTTTGTCATATTAGGATCAGGTGTTTTATTAGCTTACGTCTCTCAAGCTCGAATAATAACGAATCATGATTCCAGCACAGAAAATTTTTTTATAAAAAATTTGGCCATTCTGAATAATTTGGAATCCGATGAAACTTTCTGAATTATTTTTAAATTAACAATTTTTTTGAATTACAATTCTTTACCTTTCATTCTCTGCTTGGTGCTTTTTGAAATCATCTTCACGTTTAGATTCAAGTAATTTTTTATGAGCTTCACTCTCAGGAAGACGTGGTGATGATGTTGAAGATGAATTTGATGAAAATGAATCAAGATGTCGATCTGATGACTGGCTTCTCTTGTTTTTGCCAACTCTAAAAAATAAACAAAAAATCAAGTAATATCGCCCGTATTTCACAATGTTTTTATGAGATCACAATGAGTTTCTGATACATATTACATACGATCGGAATTTTGTTCCATAGGTTTCATTTCTGATTCATTTATATGCTTTGAAAGTACATCAAACTCCAGGCATCGAGCGGATAACTTACTGAGATATTTCCTATTCCTGCCTGTTTTGTTTAAAAACCTACCAAACTGCAAGTCATTGTTACAATTGCATTGAACATTTCAACAAAGAAAAAACGGTACTCCTGAAGTATGCGCACCATGATATAGCACAACCTGAACCCTAACCTGGTACACAACCTGAGTTCAGGTTGTGCACCATCTTGGTGCGCATACTTCAGGAGGTCCGAAAAAACATATTTAATAAGTATCATAACAGGAAAAATACTGTTTTTAGGTCCCCTGCACTGGCTAACTCCTGAGTAACTTCTGAACAACGAAACTATGCTATGCAATTCGACGTTTTGACTTCACTTTTATTTTCATTTCTACCTTTTCATACTAAAATAATTTCCATACTTTATAGCTGATTTCCTAATCTGACTTAGCTACAATCTAACAAACAGAAAAAGAAGCTCTGACATTATACCTTAAATGAAATGATAGAAACAATCAAAACAGCAAAGAAACAAATTATTACAATAATAACAAATTGTCATGAGATGATAAACATTGATATAAAAAAATTCATTGATTGTTGCATAAAAATTTCATTCAATAACTAATAAATGGAAAAACTTGATATTATAGGAATGAAAATATGAATGGCAACTTCTACAGAAAAAATTCAAGGGTTCATTATTTCAATGGTTCAATTACAACAATAAAATATTGGAAAAGACAATCGCTCCACACTCTGAGGACTTGACAATAAAGCTATTGGTAGGCTGATGACTTACAAATTAGAAATCAGTGGTTAATTGTCAGTTTATTTAGCGATTGATCCCAGCAAGCAGATATAATAAAAATTCAAACTGGAATTCAAATTCTGCTGGTATGCCAATAATACTAACTTTTTTCTTCATTTGGCAGTGATTTCAAATATATTCGAAATATACTTCAGTGTGGAATGAAACGGGAAGAATTTAACAGACAACAGTCAGCAACTCAAAATAATAAAAGTATTATGAATCAATTAATCCAACAAATAATATATTTATACGAATTCTGAACTCCTGCTCATGTTTATTATACTCCAACCTTTCCAACAATTCATAGATGCACCAAAAAACGTAACTGCTCACAAATTATAAAAACAAAATCTCCTGATTGATATATCCTAAAAACACACCTATCTTCTGATGACAGAAAGGCAATAAATGCAAACTGGCTTATCTAGACGCAATCAACTATAATCTGGTAGTGGCACCAGATATACTAAAATCTTCCTTGAATGCTATCTTGAAAGAAAGGCGACTAAATTAGATCACAAGGAAAAGGAAAATATGTCGGCCAACTGAAAATTGCTATCAAGGTTTTCCCTGAAAATATTCTGCTATCTTGAATATTAAACTTTTCTTGTACTTTCCATTGATGTATTTCTTCTGACACTTTAGCTTTCTTACATACTGAACTTCTGACTCTGAGTGTTGATGAATATAAGAATATAGATATGAAAATTTTTACTTATGTTTTATATATTAAGAATATTGTCAGCCATTTGAAAATATTGAAGACAATCTTAACTCCTAGGTTTCAGTTGACTACTTTTTCATGCAAAGCAACCTGGACCAGAATGAACCGGTCTAAATCAAATTGTGAAAATCTGGATTTAGCTACACAGTAGATGTTGAATATAATACAACATGATTGACTGAATAGCTCCGGGTATCTGTCACAGTACCACCCCAAAGAGCGCAAATTTTTAGTTTTGATGACGTCATCGCTCACAAAAAGCGAATCTCATAGAGGTCCCCTAACCACTGAAAATTTGAAAGAAATTGGTCAAGTAGTCAATGAAAAAAGCGATTTTTTCATAACAATAAGAAAAAGAAATACTAACAAGATGATCAACAACAACAAAATGATCCATAGGTTCATTTCTTGTCCAATAACATCAAACTCCGCTGAAGTTAATCTACAATCCTAGTATCACAAAAAAATTTGATAGTATTATACTAAAATTCAGTAACAGTACCTGAAGATTCCAAATATTTTGTAACTTTTTCCAGCTCTCTTTTTTTCATGTGCGCGTTGTCCACTTGTTGGAGCACTACCAGATGTTCTTGCTAATGGACTTATGCCAGTTCCTTCTTCTCTCACTATTTAATAAAAATTTACCATTGTCAAATACGAGTGAAATGTTGAGGCAATATCTTGATATAAGTTTTGAGAATTTCATTATTTTAGAATAGGTAAACAAAATTTAATTCAAAAAGTAGATTTAAAAGTACAACTTGTTTGTAGAATGTGGCAGTGGCATATATCAAAATATTGTTTCAAAATGGAACAAGTCGTGGAAACAGGAATTAAGCAAATAGTAAGTAAATAAATAGTAATTCTTTACAATTATGAAATACAGCTAGAAGCTTTATTTAGCTACAATCTAGCAATGCACTACTACATCGGCTATACAAAGGGAATTAATTGCTGCTAGTTACTATGCAACTAGTTACACAGTCAAAAATATTAATGCAATAGAAATTTAAAAAAAATTCGAAGTGCTGCAAATATGTCTGCAAATTAAAGGATAATTTGGTTAAAAAAAGATAAATGAAAAACTGATTCAATGATTTTGAACAAGTTTAAGAATAAATAGATGTGGAGTAATTCAAATTTCATGAAACTATTACATATTAAACATTCACAAACCAAGCCAAATTCACAAAGATTTGATCAATAAAAATTTTTAATAATTAATTTATTCAATGAACCTATATATTTGAAATTAGTTATTACAATTTATAATTCAGAAAAATTTAAAAACATGTCATTTACCATATGGCTTCCAAAACTGGGGATTACGAGTTTAGGACTCCTCAGAGGAGAGCGCAATGAATTTCAGAGGTCGCAAAGAGTATATCAATTTCACACAAAGTACCATATCCATTGTACTTTTTTCATTCGTAATACAATGATCAAAACTATTGCAAAACATAAATCTCATGATTTTGAGAAAATACATAGGATCAGAGAAGCCCCACATTTGCATAACAATGCCAATCGTGGTCATGAGTCCCGAAAAGCGGCGCTTGCATAACAATGTCGACTTAACAGGGGTCCTGGATAATTTCGATATAATGGAAGAGGCCTTGAGCTTAAGTGTTTACTCTTGAACAGGGCTTAATTTGAAATATATATTCAAACTCTTAGATTATGACATAATTTTCCTAGTGTATTTGAAATGATGAATTATAGTGTTTTGCTACCATCGGTTTACGGCTAATTTTAAATAATAGATAAAAAAATTTTAACAAATAAAAATAAGATTCTGACATGTACCTACCCAAAAAAATAAAAAATTTCCAAGGCATACAGAGAGTGGAATTTCATGATGTGGATGATGAGTGGTAATTGCACACGTGAGTGAGTGGTTGATGAGTGAGTTCACAGCAAAAGTGAGTATGAAATGAGTGAAAAATAAAAAAAAATTAGTCAAACAAATAGTAAATGCAAGGTTAGTTAGCTATAATTAGTATAGATATAAAAGAAGTAGATTAAAAAAATAGATATTAATAGCATTTCACAATAACTTTTCTCAAATATACTGTGAACATATTTTTATAAGTAATTAGCAAATAGTGCAAATAAATATTGAACTAACCATAAACAAAAAGCTAGCAGCATAAAATTTAGTTAGAGATAAACTTCAAATGATATACA
The DNA here is from genome assembly GCF_964204865.1 of Styela clava. Classification (NCBI taxonomy): domain Eukaryota; kingdom Metazoa; phylum Chordata; class Ascidiacea; order Stolidobranchia; family Styelidae; genus Styela; species Styela clava. Next base: position 7,974,072 of record NC_135259.1, on the reverse strand, counting down.
TTATTTAATATAGCAATATATATGTTTTATTATGACAATCATGTATTAGATTCTTTATATGACAATTTTCTTTTTTTATTATTCAAAAGTGTTTATTATTTTCTACATAACAAGTTAGAATTTGTTACATCATTACTTTGATTCATTTTTATTAGGACCAAAATAATTGGTGACACTAGAACAGATAGATAAAGGCTATCACACTGAACTTACGAGTTGCCATCGGTTTTCCACTCAAATTTTCCATATCATAAGACTGATCTAAAGCTGCTCGAAAACTTTCATTTAAAACTCTGCCTCGTAAAACCTAAAAAAATGTTTCGTTAGAAAATGAGAAAAATTCCAATTTTTCAAAATAAGATATAATGAAGATGAACGAAATCTAGATTAAATATTCTCTTCTATATTACATTCTGGTTTCAGAATAATTACGGATAAAATTTGAAGAAGCAATCGAACGACAGGAAATAATTTTTGTATATGCTTCAGTAGAGATGTCAAATCTATTAAAGTGCAAGTTTGCCGTACTCACAAACTGTTGAGTCAATGTCTGGTTTTACTGAAAGGCCGCTTGAAAACATCAAATATATTGTTCCATTAAAAGAATTTAAAAAGAAATAGAATGACAAAAAAAAAATTGTTTTCGTTTCAGTAGACATGTCAAATTTAGATTTAGTAAATGCAAATGTTCATCGTACTCACAACCTGTTAACTTGATGTCTGGTTTAACTCAAATATCGCTGATTTGAAAACTGTGGAAAAATGATATAATTTAAAACACACTTATTTTACTTACCCTTGGCTGAGGTTTTGGATAAGGAGCATCTTTATTTTCAACAAAATTTTCCACAGCAGTTTGAAGACTTTCCAACGAGCTTGATTTTGCTATTCCGAGCGTTGGCCCTACATCAACTTCTGGTTCAAAGTGAGTCGGTTCTCTCCGTGCTGTCAAAGGATGTCTCGGTCGTTCATATGAAGGCGATGTGAATGGTCCTAATGATACTGGCGTGCAACATGCAGCAAGATGCTTCAGATCAGAATAGGGAAGAACTGATGGAGAAAAATGAAAGGCAAAACAAGAAATAGAGAGAGTATTCGAGAAGAAAAGAAGACAATGTGAAATGGAGGTAGAAATAAGGAAAGAAACATAAGATAAAAAAGAAGAGAAGGATAAACAGGAAAATAAAGAAACAAATAGAGAAATTATTGAGAGCATGCATAAATAAGGTAATAGTAACATGCAAAATTGCATCAAGCATAATCTAAATCTGGCCAGGGATACTTTAAGAATGTGGAGCAAAATAAGGAGAAGCGAATCAAATTGTCGATGTGTGATCATACATTGATGGCTTGATTCACTTAATAAAAGAGATTTTTGTTATTTATTCAATTCTCCATCGGTATTCCAAACTCAATAAATAGTTAATCAAACAATAATATTTATTTCATTTCAAGGACACTAAGAGGTGCCATATTCAGATATGTTCTGAACAAACTTGTGCAATGCTGGCAGAGAATATGATAAAGAAGGGGATAGCTAAAAATATCAACACCCAGATAGAGAAGTTGAAAGGTTTTGAAAAGCGAATACAAGCCCCAAGAATACAAAAAACTAGAAATTTGTTCCTATTTGGAAAAAAGTCATACTGATAATTTGAAGGGGATTGGTCCATCCAGTTGTAAAGAAAAACGCTGCTATCAAATTTTCCAGGAAAGGTACAAAGATCAAGACTATGCTTATGTGTCTCAATAAGACTTATCGATAATATTTCATTACCCAATTTTATTACTTAATACTATAATCATTGTAAATACCAATATGTGAATTCTTATTAACACAAAATGATATTGGACCAAAAAGAAACTCATATTGGTACTAGATTACTGAAATGAACGCCACACCAATTTTAAACACCTAAATTATCTCCAGACCATGCTTTTCGAATTATCACCAAGTTCAATTTTTTGGACATCACCGGAGTTATTAAGGCCACCACATTGAAATTTATATATAAAGCTCGGACTGTCATTTCTAAAAACACCAGAATTTATATCGAGAGAAGATAATCGACATAAGTTTCTATATTATAACACCCGCACATCTACATATCTATTTTAGTACCTGGAGGCTTAACGTAAGGTACACCGCGACTTGTCCCACTTTTGTTAGGTGAAGTTGTCTTATATGTGGGTGATAGTGGGGGTTGTTTTGTATACAGACCAAATGTCATCAGAGAATCGGAAGAATTAGATTTTCTAACGACAGGAACAGGAGATTGTGGATCACTAGAATATGAATGGCCGATGGAATTTTTATTCGATTTTGGCGTTTCTGTGATAGTGGGGTAATTAGATGGATTGAGGGGTTTCAGGGGTGAGTAATTTAACGCTGTCATGGATGCATAATGATGAGAACCCTGGGATAACTGGGACAGGGATGATGGGGTGGTGAATCGGTAATCAAAACTTAGTGGGGTATGGGACCTTTTGTTTTCTTCTGTAAACGCATCCTGTGACCCTGGATATAGCAAAATGAAAAGTATGCGAAATCATGCAGAAATTAATAATGCATAAAATAAAACTAAAATTATTTAATTTGCAAAATACCATGCAAAAATGAATTATACTTTCATGCAAAATTATCGCAATAATGGCAAGTCACTATAAGCAATTATTTCAATAGCTTCAATGTTACAGATAGCCTCACTCGCAAAGACTTTTCACAAACTATACTATCAAAAACATAGTACATAAAAAGCAAATCGTAAAAAAATGACAAAACAGTTTTCTTCTGATTAAGAATAAGAACAAAAGAGATGAATGGCATAAATAATACATTTCATAACATATAATTATGTTTTATATTCATTAAACTAGAAGTTACATTTTCTTTAGTGTAAAGTTTATATTCCACTTAAAAGAGCAGAAAATCGGGGATGTTGGGTTAATCATATGGTGTACCAAACCTAGATAAAACACGGGCTCAATTAACCAGATATACACAAATTCAAACCTATGTTGTAAATTGCAAATTAATCTGTGGTACCAATGTTTGACAAGCAGCATGATTGTGCAAAAACAGAGCATAAAAAATGAAATGTTTTGTTTTTGCTATTCAAGTTTTGTTCATTCTTGGTAGATATCAATTAAGTTCAAACCTGATAAGTTACTGCTGTTGTTCAAATTTCGTTTTGATACTCTTGGTGAACGTCTCGTAGGTGACTTCGGAGTATATGAATGTGTTGTAGATGATGAACTGATAGAATGATTTTTTGTGTGTGTTGGTTTCACCCATTTCAACGAAGGACTCTTTGGTGTTGGACTCCTGGGTTCCGGTGATGATGAAATTTTCTTTTCTGTTAGAGAATAGTTGATTAGAAATCTATAAATAATTTAGTTTGAGAGGTCAAATCAGCTTATCGCCAGTTTAAGTATAATCAACAGCGTTCCAGTATTTGTACCGATATAGCGGTGACTAATTTTTTTCGCCTATTTTACATCAATTTGATAAAGGGACTGAAACGTAGTAATGGGCAAGGAGATATTCACTTGGCTAACACAGGCAGTCCCCGAACTCGTAATAGAACTAAAATAAGGAAAATCGGAATAGTCGAACTATGGCCTAACCCTAACTTGGTACACATACTTCTGGAGTACCTAATCCACATGTTAAGGACTATCAATGACAAAGTTATAATAGCCATATATCTCAAACGCTACTTAAAAGAATAACATATAAAATGAATACCATCTCATCGAGGGTGAAATAAATCGGATGAAAGAGATACATATGATGAAGGCAACTTAGCTATTATGCATTCGAATATATTTTGGTTAATGCTTGTGAAAAAATTGACACCTACTGTATGATACAAATATTAACATCCATTTCAAACAAATAACAGTATTTTAGGTTAAAACTAAATGGGTGAACTTTTCAGTGTCAAACAGCCTATACAACAACATCGAAATATATACTTTTTTTTTTCGAGCAATAAAGATATTATTATGGTAGATCATAGTACTGTCTATAGTAAAGTACTTGTTAATACTCAATGAAAATAACTTGTGACAAAAAAACACAGTGACCTGTTTAGTGTATGTGGATAAATTTTGTAGGAATGGAATTTGAAAAAAGAATCATACTTTTAGGAGAGACGGTAGAATGATGGAAACTAGTGCAGTCAATTGAAGTTAGAATTTGATAGCAGATGACACATAAGTTATGCATTAGCTCAAGCTGCAAGTACATTAGCAGGACATGACTGAACAACAACACAAGGCCTAATTGATATTTGCTAATAATTTCTACTGTTGATACCATCATTATCCCAATCTTGATGATATTTTTCAACTCTGCGTTTTGAATTTTCAATATTCTCTATATCAATTGAACAGATAGACAATGCTTTCTTCAACTTAGTTGGATGAAAGTCTTTATTAACAAATCAAAATACACAGCTATTAATTAACACTATAAGCAATAGACAAAAGCGGCTTTGAGTTCAAGAGATTTGACAAAAGCCAGATATATAATTTGATAATTAAAATGCCATTCCATTACCTATATTACTGAAAATTTAAGGTGGGTACAACTAAAAAGACATGCAACCTTGTCATTCTTAGAACAGGGGTGACGAACCCATTTGCTATCGCGAGACATTTTATCAATCACCGCTGAGTAAGCAAGCCGCACGACGTTTTAGCCATTTTATGATACCTATTATAATGTTCTTTTGTCGACGCACAATTAAATTAAACACTCACACAACACAATTAAATTAATAAGGCAATACATTGTAAATAGACTCTGATTAGTCGCCAATTAAAAAATACTTTGTGTGCAACTGCATAATCAATACCTGACAACATTACAGAACAAACATCTGTCGGAGAAGTGGGCTTTTTTCAAATGTGGCCTGCCTAATTGCGGCGATCGTTTCATGGAAATTTCTAGATTTCTTCCGATTTACTTTTTGTAATTCTGACGGCACCCTTGAACGTATTTCAAGTTTCAAGTCTTATCGAATCTTGCTTCATGAATTTTGTATCGGGTTAATTTGCAAAATTCTTGTTAACAACGCTTCTTATAAGTATTTCGGGATCTTTTGTACAAAGCCCCCGTCATAAAAAAACACCAACGCTTCCGCTCGAAATATAAAAAAAAATAATAATCTAGTTGAGGATATAGGACGAGGAATGCAGATTGAGCTGAAAATTCAAATTCTCAAATCATTCCTAACTCAAACCACAACTGTATAATTACTAGTTTGTTGTTCCAGAACGCGATGTTTTTCTCACATTTCACATTTGTGTTGAGGGCTTTGCGCAAAAGATCCATATTTCGCAAGCTTCGGATACAGAAATTTTAAACAAATCCATCCTTTCGCGATTGACCGATTTTTGAAATGAAGGCATTTTTTTAAGATCTTCCATTGTGATTTGAAGAAATAAACTTTTTATCACTTTTAAATGTCCCGTGTATCGTGCGCCAAAATATTACATTTTCACAAAGTAAGGGTACCCCTTCTCCATACTACACGTTTGCCGATAAGACGGCGTAACTAGGCTAAGACAATGGTTATTTGGATCCATTGTTGATTCAACAAAATAAGATGTATTGGATATAGCGTTGTTAGTGATATTTGTAATACTGGCGCTCTCGTTTTCTATGCACAGTCTCTGAAGGGTTATTACTTCAAGCCAAACATGCACTGGATCGCCCAAATTCTTTGCCGGGCCGCAGGTTTGTCACCTCTGTTCTAGAACATGATATGTGGATTAATCCTTCTCAACAAAAAAAAGCTTGATTAACAGATAATAAATACTTGGCAAAGTAAAACTTACATATTCATTCAATAGCAGGGGTGAGTTTACTGCCTTGATCAAGCTAACTGGACTGTTTAACGATATTACCAATGTGGCTTAATCCTAGCGGTTCAAGTGTTGAACTCAACCACCTTGGCATCACAGGTCAAATGCCCGGTTCCAAACGCTGTGCCCACTCTACGACCCCACCGAGGGCGAGATAAACCAGGTAGGACCATTTAAACTATAGTAAGCTCTTTCCATATCAGTGGAGAGCCTTGTACAGGGTGAAGGCATGAAATAATGAATAGAAATCTTCATTAATGTCCGGTTTGATATAAAAAACAATCTTACCTAAGCCATTATTCATTTGTTTGTTTTTCAATGCTTTAAATGTGTCAGTGTTGGCAGCATCTCCACCTCTTCTTTTCTCTGATATAGATTGGCGAAATATAGATTCTCGAGAAAATGGATCAATGCCAGAATCTTGTGGGTCAGGACTTGCCATCCAATCATCATCTGCAAAATTTCAAGTGTAAGATAACTTTATTTATTTGTCATAATGAGTACAGAGTAATGAAGGCTGTTCATTCCCGTCCCAGTACCGTTGCCATTACAATTTTGTTATGAAGTCGGTACTCAATACATCTTACCCAGGCTTGTTGTATTGCATGCAATCAGACTTTATATAAGTTTTTTTATTCCATTTAATACATCAACATGGGGGCGACGCCAACAATTCAACAAACTATATTATGTACAGATATATCAGTATATAGTATCGGTAAAATCCCTTCAAAATTTAAAAAATTTGAAATCTCAACAAACACTCATATTACTTGATAGAGATGGGCATACATAAAACTTGCATGCCTATTCCCTTAACTAGGGTGTGGTAAATTGTAGGAGCAGATATGCAGTCTTTTTATAAGTTTGTACAAATGGCCAGTAAACAATAGACATGCATGTATACGTGTGACTGGGCAATCGATATTATATTCACAACAAGTCACCATATTTACTATATATTCAATGAAATTTGATATTTTGCGCCAAATTAGAACTATTCACAGTGTAGGACTGTCATTGAAAAAAGATTGCACACACAAAATAATAGGAAAAAAAAAAACTGAAAAAAACGACATAATAAAACGTACCATGGTTCTTTGTCATGGAATCGCTATACTTTCTGTTCTCATCATTGACATATCCATCTATTGGGCTAGGATCAATCTGTTCAGGTATTTCTTCGTTATATCGATAAGAATCCTCAACCGAATTTTCATCCCGAGAAGATCCAGTGATCTCAAATGCTGGAAGAGAATAATAATATTGATATATTTATCTCTTGCAAACTGACTAAAATAAGACAAATAATATTTAAAATAAAAAAATTGTATTGTGGTAATAATAAGTTGATAATTAAAATAATAAACAATTCTACATTTCATATATATTCCACAAATCTAGAAACTCAAAACAAAAACCTAACTTTTAGAATAAAAATAAAACCACCATGTTTTTCAACAACACATTGATTATCCATCTATGCGCTAGTGTTAAGCACATTAGCCTAATTATATTGATAATACAAACAGCAGTGATTAATCCTAAAAAGTTCAAACTACCTAAAAAATAGTTGTCACAATTTAAACAAAACGCTTTCAAAACCTATAAAATGAATATTATTCATTTTCGGAATGAAAATCAAACTTATACAAAATGCAATATTTTTCTTCTTTTTCTATACATGATGCAATGATAGTGGTTTTAGTATTAAACATGCCTTCAGTTTGTTCTTCAAATTTAGTTTATGAAACAGAATGCAAAATGCGTAAGTATCCAGAATGATATCATACAATTTATACTTCCAGCATCATAGTGATAAAAGTAATATAAATTCAAATTTCATTATTACCATAAATTCTTCATCACTCCCAAACTATTCATTTAGAATAATACAGGACAAGGACATAATCTCTCTATATTGTAAGCTTTCGTTAGATCATAGTCTAACTGAAGGTTTCTGGAACTGCACCCTCTGCCCCATGGATCGACTCTCTAATTGGGCCACAAGAAAGAAGCCACAATTCACGAGAGTTTTCATAACCACTACTGCACTAGTCTTACTGCTTCAGATAAAATCAAATACTATTTCAAAACAGCAGTGCTTGAGATACTCTCATGTCAAAGGTCATATATGAAACCAAATTTAGAAGTTAACAAGGTGCAGGAACCAGCAGTCCAGGCAATACATAATATCTCAGTAACCTCTGTATCATACAAAATATGAGTAAAAGAATAAATGAAAAAAAAAAGATCAAGCAATTAGTAAGTGTTAGTCATAACATATGACAATATAAATTTAAGAAATTCAAATCTTTGTTAATGAACTGAAATGAAAATACTTTGTTTTCAGTGTTATGAGATTGATTAATTTCTAAATAAGAAAGCAAAATTAAACCAAGCACTGATATTAGTAAAATGCATTTCAAAGAAATGTGAGTCAGATATTGTGGGCGTGGCGTGGGTTGGTTAGCAATCCATTATTAACATTTGAATAGTCTGATGCGATTTGTTTTGCATTTTAAACACAAGCTTTTTAGATTTGAAACAGATCTATGAATGTATGCCAGTGCTAATGAATTTCTCAGTAGAAATCGGAACACAACACTGAAATGCAGTGCGACTATTTTGAGTATATTTATATTAGTTTTAGTACAGCTAAAGGTGACCAAAAAAGAAATCCCATAATCTAAATTTATCAATGAATTCTATTTTATTTAACCCCTTATAAACAATTGCATTTCTGTTTGTGTATGATTGTAGCCAACATTTTTAGTAAGCTAGGAGGCTTTGCAAAAAATTTATGTTTTCTATAGAATATGTTCCAACTTGTTTCTACGTCTTGCAGTACAAAATTCAAACGAATGATGGAATTAGAAAATAAATGAAATGACATTCTAAGAGTATGATGATGAGCAAAAAGACACAAGCACAAAGAAAATCCCCAAACAACAAGCTACAATGCAAATGAGCAATCAATTCCAATGTCTTCTAGGTGTGAGAGCATACCAGGATCAATCGACATACAATGAAATCCATTTCATGTCTCGAGCTTGTACCTGTGATATTATCGAAAGGAGACTCCTCAGCTTTTTCTGTCTTGCGACCTGTGGAACTTGATATCTTGTCTTTGGTGATACGACCAATCGTTCGTGTTGTACGAGAATCAGAGTGGTTTTTATGTGAGTAAGCTCGCATTGAGTGAGATCTTGAAGGCAGTTTACGAGAAGGAGTACTCGATCGAGTAAGTAATCTTGGTTTATAGTGATTATCTATGGCCGCACTTCGGAGTAAATCCCCAATAATGTTTTTATATTGCGGAGAAGTGGGTGACGAAGCAGAATGAGACGTGTAACGATTAATCGTATCCGCAAATGTAAATTGTTCTTTAGTCGGAGTTTTCACATAAGAACGCCGTTTCATAGATGAGGAACGCCTCACAACCGCTGGCGAAATTACCCTTGATGATCTTGGCAAGGGAGAATAGTTGCTTCGTTCAGGTGAAATTACCCTCGATGATCTTGGCAAGGGAGAATAGTTGCTTCGTTCAGGTGAAATTACCCTCGATGATCTTGGCAAGGGGGATAAGTTGTTTCGTTCATTTGAAGGTATATTATCCATAAAGCTTCTAATTTCTTGATCAAAAATTTCGTCATCTTCATAAATAGCGTCATCTCCGAGCGACGTTGATAAAACTGAGCTATTGAAACTCAGTTCTGATAAACGTTTTGTGTGATTTATCCCATTTTTTAAAAAGTATCTTTGCAATGAATTTGGCGACAACGCTTTGTCACGTAAATCAGTAGGCATAGATATTTGCCTATGATGCTGGTTTTCTTCATTAGCTGCCAAACACATATTTTTTTATGAGAAAGTGCATCAGCTAAATGCCATCTTCCCATTTGAACAAAAAGTAGTCACATTGAGTGTACTAGCTTTTCGATTTGATCCACAAAAAAATGGGGGGGGGGGGGGGAGCAATAGGATCCTAAGACAGTTCAATCCATCTTATTTTTTCCGAAAAGGGAGAATAATCATATTTTTTTTTGTTTCGTAAAAATAAAAATAATTTGTTGTTAAACTCAGCACTACTTATTTGAATGTAGATCTAGTGGCTAACTTTTCATCATAATCACTTTAAAAGCATTTTATACTTTTTCAAAAACCCCTTTCAGGTCATGCACGGGTCGGTCTCCTTGGAAAACAGAATGCCTACTTGTAAATATATTAGAATCCCTACAACTCTTAATAACAACATAAAATTTGATTTCTTTTGTAGCAGGCAAAATTTGGTAAGAATTAAAATGAAAAACCTAGTTTAGATGGGGAAACAATAAATGCATTATATGCACTAAGTTTTTAAGTTCATTTGAACAGTTTTGATAAAAAAAAATATATAGAAGTAAACACTTAAGATAAAGTATATTTAACTATAAACTACTGATTTGATGATTGCATGTTAAGCAATGTTGCAATATTAAAATCACCTCATGCGATGACCAGCTAACTAAAGCAGATTACAGGATTGGTTTGGTTATATTGTTACGGTTTGCTAGTTGATGATATGGGATTCTACTTACAAAGTCTCGAAGTTCTTTCATTGATTATAGAGTCAGATAATTCACTGCTGGCTTCTGAAGAAAAATTGGGAGAAGTTGGATCTCCATTTGTATGTTTCCTTCTTGCTATCACCATCTGGTAAAATAATAATATGAGAGTTGTAAAGTAGTACAAGAAGGTTATTGCAAAAGGTTGATACGTGGTAGCCTGGTAGCTTTGTGTTTAATAATATGAGAGAATAGGAAGTATTTTTCTTCAATAACTGATATTCACAGACTTTGAATTCCTGGAAGTATAACCTAACCCCATTGTGACTAGTTTTTCAGATGTTATGACTGTAAAATATGTGTTGAAATAATAAAATTTAAATTTACGAAAACCAGTAAAAGTGTTTCATTTAAAATTTGAAAAAAAAAATCACAACTCAAATTTGGCAAGAGAATTCCAGCTGACATAGATCATAGATGAAGTTTTCTCATAAACTACCGTATGTATGGCATGTGCTGATGATAAACACGGAATAATACAGTTAAAACAAGGCTATATATACCTGTATCATTCCTCTAACATTTCCTACAGTGGACATGGATGTACGTAGTGTATCAATCGCTTCATGATTGGTCATTCCAATTAATGACTGACCATTCACAGAAACAAGCTGGTCATTTGGTTGCAACCTGCCATCCTAAAAAACAAAAAAAATTATTTTCACAATACAATCTGAGAAAGTAAAAAAATTTCTATCACAGATTTTATCCTTGATAATGGGACAAATAAAATTAACAGTAATGCTAATTGCTATCTTCCTTAATAATATAGCAACATTAAACTTGCATGTATTCTAAAACAGGCAAATTGTAGTTTGGGAATTACACAAATCGAAAATTTTCACACAACATATCATATTACCAGTGCTATACAATAATATATCAGAGTCATACAGTTTGACCCTTTTGAAATTTGATACATACTTGATATGCAGCTCCACCGTGAAAAACAGACTTGACAAATATTCCAAGGTCACGTTTAGTCTTTTTACTCTGATTACCTTTCAGGCTTATACCAAGACCAGCAGAACCTGGCAAAATAATTATAGAATAAGTCTGTAGTCGCAGTAATGGTCCTACACAGTTTATTATTGCAATAAAATCAAGTAGTCCTACCAGTATCATTCAATGCAATCTCAAATTTGAAATATTCTCGATGACTGTCATCATTCAGGACCTTGTCTGCATCTGGGTCATCTTTCTACAATTAAAATTTTAAAATGATTTATAAATAAATTATTTGGAGCTTTTAAGATCTCAAAATAAATAAAGTCAATGTTCAAATAAAAAATGAATCTAATAATACTATATTAAATTTTTGATCTTGGGTGGAATTTAGAATAGCTTTATTTGAAAAATGTCATGACCAAAAAGGCCGCTATCTAATTTCTGAAAGCTGTTCAAAATAAAATCCAATCAAATCATTGTTCATCTCAACTTTCTTGCACTTCATTGTAAAAGTCGTTGAATTTACATTGAACAACTTCTATGCATTTTTTGTTGGTGAATATCAACTTATTTAGAATATATTTGATATTTCATATTCAAAAACTTAATTACAAAATATATTTTGGATATTAGATTATTATTTTTGGCCATCCCTGGTTTCGAGTAGTAATCAATCATAATTTCATGAGCAAGGCAAATCTCTATGAAATGTATATGAATTTTCATACACCGGTAATTGTTATTCAATGATGTATAGTGGGATTTACTAAGTAAGCCATGGATAGGTATAAAATCCCTCCCCGATCATAAGGAACTCACCATTTTCCTAGGCAGTGTATTGACGTGTCTGCTTACAAGTAACGTCACTGTAGATCCAACTTCAATACATCTTAGTATACTAACTGCCGACTCTTGTGTATACCCAGTCATATCAATATCATTAACTTTTAACAACCTAAACACAAAGGATGTTTCATAATAATAAAATTCTGTGAAATACAAAACCTTTCCAAACAAGGATGTTAGTCTGATTTGAAACCACACATTTAAATTTGAGTATGTATATATAAAGAAAAAACCTTAAAATTGGTTATTATGCTATCCATTCAATTTCACATCTATGATTTGTCGGATCAACCCTACTTTTGTAGACCGCTGTTTAACTAACGATGGCACACCATACACATCTTGGTGCACATACTTCCGAAGCGCCCATTTTTGATCCTTATTGAAAATCAATAAATCTATATTATAGCTTATATAGAACAAAGTATGTTTCAACCAATTTTGATCACAAATGAAAAAAACTCGCGCCACCACTTTTTTACTATTATTAGATTGGCAAAACCTACCTATCACCAGCATGTAGTCTTCCATCCTGTATAGCAGCACCTTTAGGTAAAATATTTTTAATGTAAATTGGTCCAGCATCTCCGATAGAAGTATCTCTTGTTGTGATGCTGAATCCAAGACCTTGTTCACCTACAAATAAGTGAAAAAGTTATGATTAAAATATTCAGTGTTTCACACTCTTGAATTGCTTTTTTCTAATATTTTGAACTGAGTGTTTTTGGCTCTCGAATATAATTGGAAAACCTTATTCGAACGACACTTATGATTGTCCTAAAAATAGGTTAAACACACGGAAAGGGGTAATCCTGTGGAGAAGCAAGTCTCTTGTACGTTACCAACGCTTCAGAAGTGTGTGTACCAATATGGAGGTAACTAATTTTGATCGCCTACTTTACACCAAGTTGTGTAAAGAGACGGAAGCCCACGGGCAGGAGGTATATTCCATTGGCTAACAAAGACAGTCCCAAACTCGTAATAAAAACTAAAATAAGGAAAATCAGAATAAAATGATGGCCTAACCCTAGCCTGGTACGCATACTACGGGAGTACTCCACCACCTGCCTGTGTATAAAGATATAAAGAGAGATGAAAAATACTATAAAAGACATTTCTGCCAAATATGATAATTTTAGAACAGATTAGAATCTGCAACCTTACCTTGAAATTTAACTTTTTATTGAATGTAGGCTCCTTACAAACTATTTGCCGAGTTCAAAACTTATGGTAATGAAGAATCATGATATGATCAATTTAAATATAGATAAAACTAATTCTCCAAATCTAATGATATTAGGTTTTCAACAACTTTAAACCAATTTAATCCTATCCCAATTCAAAATACAGACACTCATAAATATTTAACTACATAAATGAGAATTTACTTGCCAAGTATGATCATATACATTTACAATACAAGTTATCTTTATATCATGCACGTTTCATACAAAAACACATAATCCCACCTTTTCGCAGTGAAATTTCAAGCATATTTCCTATTTTCCGAGTGTTATTTGAGAGAGTATCGAGTGACATACGAGCAGCGAGAGGAATCTTGCCAACAGGACTCACATTCTGAAATCAGAAATTTGAAACTTTAGAAAAAGGGAAAAATGAAATTTTAATGTGTTTTCTGTGTCGGCGTTTCATTTATTATTTATCGGACATGATAGGTCAGCATCGGTTTAAGTAGAAATGTTGTAATAATCACAAAGAACTTTTAAAAACATCAAATAGAATTTCAAGGCATGATATCACCCTAAAGTGGTGACGTAAACAGACAATGGCTGAGAATGTGAATAAGTCTAGGACTAAAATAATACCAAACATTCATGACAAGGTTATGAGAAAATAGCTAAACCCAATCCTGTCACAAAGAAGACAAATTGATTTAAAATATTAGAACTTGACAGCACAAAAACATGTAAAGAGACACCATAAAAATCACAATGCAAAGTATAAAATAGATTAGTTTTAGGCCTTGTGTTGCTACTAGTGCTGTACTATCCTCCAGGAATATTTGATACACAGAAATAGACAAAATCAACAACAAGAATTTCAACTTTAATGATAATTCGACAAAAGGCCTTCCGGAAGGTCTTTTGGCCTTCCGGAAGGCCCTTTTGATCAAATAGTTTTGAAACCTGATTTCGTGTAGTTTGATTTTGAATTCTCTTTATCTTATGGTATTAATTGATTGCCAGTTACTCATGAACACAATCATGGGTTACAATTTCTATAAAACATTTTAGTTTTTTATCACTGACCTATTTACTTTTAATAAAAATTTCAATTTTTTGAAAAATTTGAAAAAAAATCAATTTTTTAAAATCCTCATTTCTCAGATAAAAAAACCTTTGTGATCTAATTTTTTCATGTTTATGAATTTCTTGTATCATGTTCTTGCACTGAAAAACTAAATTTGCTAACAGAAAAAAGCGCAAATACAATTTTTTTTGTAAATTATAAATTTTTCATCAAAAATTTTAAACGATCAGTTTTATAAGAGGGATTATTGTTTAACTATATTCAGTTAGGTACATTTTTTTCTTTAAAAACCCAGAACACAAATACCTAATACCAAAAAAAACTTCGAAAAGTAATACTAACACAAACAACATGATGGATGGGAGACCCTTTCAAAATTTTTCTTGAAAAGGGCCTTCCGGAAGGCCCTAAGACCCGGTATCTGAAAACCTAAAAAACTTCTATTTTCAGTAATTAGAGAATGTACCACTATCAAATAAATAAGTAATATTATTTTAAGCCATGTTATCTGAAGAGAAAGTTACATTTTTCGTTTTTGATGGGAGGGAAGGTGTTCCCCAAATGACAGCTGGGCATTAATTTTCAGTAAATGAAAGACGATCACTCATTGAAAGTCAGCGCCTACTTGGACAATAAAACTTTTGAATTTGAAATGTTTGCTCGTCATGTAAAGAATATCATGCAAGATTTGGTTGATATGTTGTCTTTATTAATGAAATATAACATCCAAAGATGAGCATTTATTAGTAGAAAACCCATATTGCTCTAAATTGACAGTGGTCACAACTCACAAGAGCGCATTAGTTACGCATCTTAGAAACCAAAGGATCCAGTACCCACATTATAATGATGACAGTGACAAATTTCAAACAAGTTTCTGCTACTTGCAGTCTAGGGATATTTCCAGAGTGCCATTCTCACTTTGTTTCTAGCTAGTTAAAATTATCCTTTTATCAAATCTATCGGCAAAAAAATTTGGAAGTTTGGATGGGCAATTTACTATACCATTAATAATTCATCCTAAGTCTCTGTCTCCACTTTGCCTATCATTTCTCTGCTGTAAGGGGACTGTATCCATGTCTTAATCAGACTCTATGTCTTATTAATCAGACTCTGTCACTTTCTCCGTCTGTGAATGAAAATCCATTCATCTCTGTTAGTTCACTGTCTATGCAGTATGCTGCATGCTAAGAAAGCACTCAGCACATTCACTAACTTCCTTTTTTTCTCAACTTCAGAATCCTAACTCTCAGTCTTTTTTGGTTGCTACCCAAACTGCTGTTTGGTTGTTCTTCATTCATTCAAACCAAAGCTACTCTCTGCATCGCGCTCAAAGTAATTTCCTAATTTTAATCTTTCTTAAGTTCTTTCTATGTTCTCCTTATCTGAAACTCCAGGTCTTAAATCTTCATAGTCTATTTCACACACTGTAATATCATATCACAATTCACAATGTAATATCATAAAATTTCACTCTAGCTTTCTCTAAAAACTTGAAAAGTATCAACCCAGAAACCACATCCAAGCACAAATTATAATGATACTGTATATAGTAGCAATCAATTTTTAAATTTGAAATATTCTTCTGTATAGCTTAAACTTAACCTAAATATATTTATTATGTTAATCAATAACATAAAATGATAATTTGTATTTAATTTTGGCTTCCCTTCGAAAAACGGGCTTTCCTCTCAATATTAAGGTTCCACATCGACACCTATAACTGATTATTTTTGTAGGGCCTTCCGGAAGGCCCTAACATTTTCTATAGTAATGTCCAACTTTTATATATCATTAAACATTCTGTATTGCATTTTGTTTCTCAATAAATCAAGTAACCAACATGAAATCATGCCTCGTGCAAAAAAAAGTACCTGCAATTACAAAGAAAACATTTTTTGACACCGGAACAACAAAAATTATTCTAATATTCTGATCAATAAACTAGGTGCCTTGCTTATAATCGGAGATATGAAGACAAAATAATGACTATGTCATCTGGTAATTGCCAGGCTTGCAACTACAACTTTTATTGCTTTCATCTAAAGCCCTGTACTCTTCAATTTGGTCAAAATAGTTGAATAGTGTAAAAAAAACATAGGGCCTTCCGGAAGGCCCTTTTGTCTAAATGTTTATACAAAATTTACGACATTATCGAGTGGTAGAAGTTCATTCCAATCACATTGCAATTGTTGTAAATCTATAGAAACTTGCAAAACAGTAAAAAAAAGTGCCTCGATTAATACCTGGGTTGCCCATAATTGCGATTTTTGAAAAATATATAAAAATTTTCATAGGTGACAAAAAGTTCTTATATTCAATAGTTGAGCAGACTAATAAAAACTATATATGTGCAGTAGCTGTTAAGTGTCTGTAAATAACCTTTAATGAACTATTCAAAGCTGAAAAACTAAGAAGTTTTTCTGCTATATAGTACTGTGAAAATTTATTGTAAAAATGACCTAAAAAAGGGCCTTCCGGAAGGCCCTTTTTCAGTCGAATTATCATTAAGCATTTCCCCCAGTTTTGAATATTCCAAGCAAACGATCTTTGAAACTTTACTCAGAAAACCTTTCTAATAGTTTTCAAACACCTACAACAATTATTAAAGTACCAGTAGGCCAATGAAATTCTAATTTATGCTATGTAAGTTTTCTCATAAAATAAAGTATTATTGACAAAAAAGGTGTAGGCCTACATCTTATTAATAAACTCCTTTGTATCAGTTTCTTATATAACTATGGTTATTATTATTGAATCCATATCTAATACGCATAAATTTGAAATTTAAATCCACATGTCGTACCTGAGGTATTTTTGAAGTAGAAGAGGCAGTGAGGTCAGGTAAACTTTTAGCTGCTGAAATTTTGCTTGCTTTTGGAGGTGTGGCTTCAACTAACGATAGAGTAGGAATGCTGGGTGTATGCCTGAAAACAAACATCGTAAAACAATGGTAAATGTTACAACAAACATTGGATCGACAAAAAGTAACAAATTCATAAATCCTATTCGCATACCAAAAGTTTATTTTTGAAAGGAATACTGATATGATTGCTGTAAAAAGGTTTCTGGATTGCTACAGATAATGGACCCATAGGTTTTTATTGATATATGACAACGGAAGGAATAAACAAATGCAAATAAGGGCAAACGCAAATTGAAATTTAGATGCATCCCATAAATATCTGTCGATTTCAATACAGAGTCTACAACACAGTCCTTAAAAAAAGTATATTTATTTTTAATGTGGCTTTATGCAGGACACTCAGGTTACTGCTATTAGGAATAGAAAAGACATTGGTCTTGACCCAAATGTGGCAATATGCCTTACTCTAATTCATCTTTCCACACAATACAATGTAAGGTAATAGGCCCAACAGTTAGGAGACCCACTTCCTCAGCTCTAGCAGGCTTTATTATTAGTCTTAGGTGTCCACTATTGCATAGGTTCTCAAAGTGCTACATACGAAGCCCCAGGGCTAGACGAGAGAAACCTGGGGGCTCCCCGAGCTATTCATTTACTTACTAAAATAATGAATATTTTTTAAATACAAGGCAGCAAATATTACATTCGAGTCATTAATAAATGAAGTAATTTTGAGTTTACTAAGAGACACTCATTGGTAAATCACAATCTATGTTTTTTTGTGCTTATTTTTATAAATTTATTGTGGGGGTCTTTAAATAAGAGGCAACCTGTTCACGGGCTTTGTAACAATAAAAGTTTGAGAACCCCAGCACTACTATGTTATGAAGACTTACAACCATTTGGATACATAGTGTCTTAATCATATCAATATCCCAAAAGTGATATAGACCTAAATAAATGAAACTAAATATAATTCACAATGCTTAATAATATACAAATTACAAAAATGTTTTACCTAATCTATATAATGCTTAAATGCGAAGACAATAATATTTTTATATGTGCTTTAGACCTTTTATTTAAGATTATTATAACCTGGGTACAAAAACTAGATCTAAAGTAAAAGAAAACTTCAATAAATATTCCCAGCTTATCTATAGAAAAGGGATTTTCAGTTCCTACGATTTCATTAAATATAAATGAACTGTAGTAATACCTAAAAAAGCAGAATATAGTACTATACTGTGATATGACATTTATCTTACTGATTTTATTACAATTCTTATAATGCTCTTTTATAAAGCTTATATAACCTCACAAATATACTAGAACAAATTAGGCTTAAAAGTGCATTATTAAGTTGAGAATAAACTGCATACCTTCAATTACATACTCTATTCATTACTTCTCCACTATCGAGAAACTCAACATTAATATATCATGGTACCAAGTATATAGCACAAGACTACATTTTTGCTAATAACAGGCGAGTAGTTGACTAGCAAACACTATTTCTAATAACGTTGTGATTTACAGCATCGAACAGCCGACATCTGGAATCTGAGATCGTACTACACTGTCAACATTACAACGATGGCAATTTGACTGATTAATATTCAAGAGAGCTCAATTGCTCTTCAGAAAATTTAAAAACAACGGTATCTTTATTTTGTTCGGCTTTGCCAAGTAAACATTGAAATCCAATTAACTGTGCGACGGATATGATTCATTTTGAAGTAACAGTTTGAATAATTCTAAAGGAAAATATATTGGATGTTTCTTCGGAAAAGTTTTTCAAGAAGGCGAGTCTTTGGTAACTGTAATCTAAATCAGGGCTGTGCAACGGGCGGCCCACGGGCCACAACCCTGCCCGCTAAGACATTTAGTCTGGCCCTTGTAAAAACTCAGATTTTACTCATCAAGCATAAAATCCCAATCCGACAAATTCTGTTTTGCCCAGTGCCTTTATTACTGTAAAGCTAAGTTATAGCCGCATTCTCTTCCCTTGCATTTCCTGTGGCGCTCTGGTTATTGCTAACGTATTTCATCACATTATAATTTATGGCCTGTTGACAAAAAATGTTGCACAACACTGATCCATATTTTAGTACTAAATTCATAAGGAATTTTCTTTTAATAACTCTAACACTAAAAATATTTTAAATGAACTGCTTTCAAACCTTTGAATCCAAAATAATATATTAATTTGAGTCTGTTGTAAGCTAGGTCGCCAAAATAAAAAATCACAATCAATATATCATTAGTAAGGCTTAACCTGAATGAAAAAAAATTGCAACGACCATTTGAGAAAAAATTTGCAATTTTGCAAATTGCTTTCAATTTCATAAGGCATTAATAACAAAAACCTAAATTGGTATGTGCCATCCTCAATTTATTTTTATCGCTCATGAATATAATAAGATTTTCAAAACTAAAATAACGTCATAATGTGCCTAGAATACTAACTACGAACTAGTATCTTACAATTTTGAGTTACAAATTCTCGATTTTCACTCATAACTTTCTTCTATTCTACATTTTTGACATTCCATTTAGTTAGTTCACTAAAATACACATATGAAAAAACTAAAATAAAAAGTTCAGCGGTTAACTACCGTTAATTTAAAATAAATTACCGACTCAAATGCTAAAATTATAATATAATACAAGGTGATATAAAACGTTTGCACCGGCGCATGACTCCAGATTCAAAACCAATCTCATTACTAACAATATTGTTCAACACATTAGTAATGTTTTCTCTTTCTAAGTAACTCAAGCACAGACTTCACAATTGATTTTCTTACTTGCGTTATGTACAAAACAGAGCAGAAAACTAATGAATAGAGCGAACACCTTTTCAAAAGAATTCACTATTGCTGGAGTACGCAATCTATTATTAGGTTAAAAATAAGTCACTGCCATATATGATCGCCTACAAGTCATAGGCTACTTAACCTGTGTCTATGATAGAATACTCAAATTCTATAATGAAACCTATAATCTAACAGTCTCGACTTGAAAAATATGGGCAATGCTTAAAACTTCATGTACTACTAAGGGTATGTGAGAAATTAGAATGACGTGGGACAAACTGTGAAACTACCGCTATAAAACTTGTTAATAAGTAACAAAATGACAGTAACAGATAGCGAGTATGTTCACTTGCAGACATAGCAGTACACATAGGTAATATGGGGTAATATCCACAATCCCATTCACTGAATAATGATCTTTTTTTCCAGTACTGTAATATTAAAAATTGAAATTTCTCATTTCGTAAATTAAATTATTAAATATTCTGCAACAGACTTCTTTGGCAGCTATTACCTAAGTAGAATCCATGAATTAATTTTAGGAAAAACTAAGAAAGTCTGAATGAATAAACAAAGGCTGATGCAGAATAGCCCAAATAAAATATAATTGCATGATGCACACCAATACATAGCCTACAGCAGTCTAGAATTCCAGATAGCTAAATTTCGACCAATCACAAATGTGGTCCATAATACAAATCTAAAATTATATCAAATCAAATGTGTTAATAATAAGCATCAGCTTCAAAAAACAACAGCCTCTTGATCATAGCAGTATAACGACACTACTACGGGAGCCTTCAAAGTAAGTTTGATTAGACCAACAGACGTGAGATAAATGTTTGCACGCGGGAAGGTTTCAAGTAAATTTTGTTTTTCTAGTGGTGGTGAATAAACAACACAAATGATACATTGCTATCTCTAATAGGAAATTGTCTACCAGTAACGAACGTCTCTCATGTTAACAATTTTGATGAAAAAGAATAGATTTTAAAATTTTGGAAACAAATTTAAACAATATAATCTTGACTGGCCCATATCTAGGAAAACTTGACTACCATCAACTTGTAAATTATGACTAACCCTGGGAATAGCAAAACAATTTTAGTATTTCAATATTATGTGAAATTTGGAGGTGACTAAGAAGGGATAATTCAAACTTTAGGTTATTAAACCTATACTTAAGCTATACACATAGATGAGAAACGCTTATTTTGCATGCTATATCTAAGGCCATGATTGGACACTTCATAACCTTGAGTAAACAAATAAAGCAATCGGAAAACTTTTTCAACTCTCAAAGAATACGAATTGCCACATTATTATAACATCATCTTTTGTATCAGTAAAATGTTTTCACAAGCAAGTACATCACGGAATGATCGGTGCCAATAACGTGAATTGGACAATGGACATCACTCTGGGTGGAGAACTATTATTTATATTGGACAAGGAGAAGGACGTTTTATTCAATAAACCATTTAATAAATATACAGTTAGAAGGAGGAGTAATCATATAAAAAGAGGTAAATTGATAACCTCTACCTATTATTTCAGTTCAATTGGTAAGGAAATAGCGAGTTGTAAGATTTAATTACCTGACTTCACTATCAACAGAACATATTTTTCAAATGTACAATCCACTGTTATCCACAAATATATTTTTGTTGTTTAAAATACTAAGAAATTGGCGATGATGCACAAATTAAGAAGACCTGCCTAAGCAAACTACTCAAATTGTTATTATCTTGAATGAGAAGACTAAATATGGAAATCCACTTGGTGATCAGATCGTTAAAACGAATAAGTTCATCTACTTTACTATCATGATAAGGTCATACGGTAATACAAATTTTGTCATCATTAACGAGCCTGCACATAATATAAATAGCCTATTATTAAAAAATTGTTGCCATGTTATGCACATTGTCAAACAATAAACCAAGCCATTCTTATTCACACTGCAAAACTGAATTTTTATTACAAAATCTTTTCTTTGAGATTACTACTTATATTTCAACAATACTAATAATTTGAAATTCATAAAATTTACAACACATCTTCTTTCGTTCAAAATACAAAATAATTCTTATACGACTCCTATATGAGACAAATCCACTGTTTAAAATACCTTACGATTCCTTCCATACCCAAAGAATAATAACATTCCCAGCATGAGAAAAAGACACAATACTACCACGCTGCCTTATGAATAAATACTGAATGTGGTGATGACATATGGCGAACTGACCTATGCCGATTTAAAGCATTGTTAATTTCCACTGTGGTACTTCCAGGCACCTCCAACGTCGCTCTTTCTCTCTCTTCTATGGGGTAAACGCGAAGTTGAAGCTCTGAGAATTTCATAGCATTTTTGAAGATCTCCTGTGCACTGTGATAAATAAAAATAAAAAATTGTAAAAAGGAGAGAAACAAGAGAAAAAAGAGATAGGAGAAGAAAAGTTAATCTCAATAGAAACAAAACTAAGCCAGACTATAGTCTACTGTAAATATTTTGGTTTAGCGTAAAAAGGGGAAGATTTATGGTAAATTACTCAACTTATCTTACAGCCATAGGAAATTTCAATATATTATTTCAAAATATTGGTTTCTGTAATTACACATTTATGTTATAAATGTAGCACAGAGTTTTTCAACCAATTTACGAAACTCACTCGGAACAAAAACATTCAAAGAAAATAGAATAGACATAAGGAAAGAACCATACAAAAATTCGTGCCATTAAGAATAATTCAGTGAAGAAAATCGATCAAGCGTGTTCAAAAAGTGAGGATTTAGTTTCCCATGACGATGAAACCAGATATTCAAAGCCCTAATTTGAACCCTATCAGTGTCCTCGACGCGCCATCTCGCATAGCTAATTTTGGAATAAATGAGCCAAAAAAAGGCACTAATTTAGGTTCAAATAACCCTCGTTTATGATGAATTTTGGTGATACAAGCAACTTGAGCAATATCACATCTCTTTTTTCATTTATTGCAAAAACCAAAGGTGGCTTTCTATGTGTCGAAACTGAATATATTAGGAAGTAATCATATTTTGAAATTACTTTGATTAACTGTAGAATAGTTAATAGGAACGTGAGATAAACTTTGTTTCGTTTTGATTTTCTATTTATACAGTTCCATCAGTTAAATACATTCTTTGTTTTGACTAACCACCAGATTTGAACCACCAGATTCCAAAAGCCCAATATGAGAACTTTTCTAATGAAACTAGTCTGAAATACTCTTGAAATCAGGAATTCATAATATTGAATCCACCAATTTTGCATTGATTCAAATAATTCATTTGTTTTGAACATACTTGATTCTTACATACTCATAAAAATTTAACTCAGCCTTGAGATCTTTAATAACCACTGATACCAACAAACAGGTAGATATCTTTAGCTAACTGCAGTAACCGGGATACCAAAACTACTAGTTCATTTTGCCCGCTGGATATTTAGTTATCTCAGATAATGACGACAAATCGCGGAAAACTAGAATTTTTTTTAACAATCGGCGCATTTTTTCACCGATGCCGTGGAAACGAAACAGTAACCCAGACTTTTGGTGAAACGCACAATACAAGGGTACAAGGCATAACCCCAGTACAAAATTCTAACCAAATCGGACTAGCAGTTTGAATGCTACAGCTAAACACACAAACAGACAGAACGACTGAGCATAAGGGTCTCCTAGAGTGAAGATCACAGCGAGAGAAAAGTGATTAGACCCAAAACATATTAACCCCCTCAAAAGTAGTTTGTACTCACATATGTAGTGTATATTGGGCAAGAACATAGTTGTTTATTTCGACGATAACATCACCCTCCCGTAAAAGTTCTTCTCGTTCTGATCTTCCTCCTTCATCAACTGATTCAACGAGCAATCCACAAAATATGTTTCTATCCATGAAACTCATCACCTAATAGAAATACATAGAATGTTATATTTGTCGCTGTGCAAAAAGAATTATCTTGAATATTTTGCACAGGCATTGAAATTCCCAATTATTATATGACTCCTATGTGTACGAAGATGTTTGCAGAGATGTAACTTATGGATTTTGATAAAACACAAATTGTATAAACAAATATAGATTTGTATAAACAGGATATCAGATTTTTTTCAAAGAAGATTAATTTATGTGCAGGGAATTCACTGACTCCCTGTAAAATATTATTTCAAGGTTCGATATGAAAATTTAAAATATTCATAACTAGAGTGGCAAGTCAAAATTTCAGAACACCGGGGGGGGGTATTTGCAACAACTATAAATGGAAGACATACAGCCATGTCAAAAAATAGTTTGGCGATTCTCAGAATGACACCAGATGTAAAACAGATTTCTTTATTGATAAACACTTATCGGAATTCCATTGGACAATAACTCTTTTTACTACATCCAATAATTATCCATACCCAATCAAAGATGGAAACCTAAAGATTTAGATAATATCAAGCTTACAAATCTATATTTATAATAAAATACTCTTTGTATGATAAATAGTTTATGACTGGTAAAAATAACCAGCAAGTGCTGATATTATAAATATAAAACATAAAACAGCTGAACAAATTTCACCTGAACACCGAGAGGTCTGTTATCAACATCAACAAACATTTCTTGTGTGTCGTTATAAAAATCTGGATAAAACGAGGAATCTTTTGGAGATGGAGGTAAATAGCGATCAGCTGTGTATTCCGTTTTATGATGCGAGCTGAAGTCCGCATAATTTGAAGTAACTTCTTTCCTACCCTCTGGTGGTTGTCGAATATCACTATATCGATATTTATCTTCAGGTAGGTCGTCGTAATTTTCTGAAAGCATTCCCATTTTGGATTGTCTCATTTTTCCTCGTGTAAAATTTCCATAATTTTTTGCGTCTTGTGACATTATTTTTGCTTTTATACTATGATGACCACTGTCAATACTATTATTAGTGTCACTGCTGGCAGTCACAACACTAACATTCTGATCTGGAGAGCTGTTCGCTGTTGTAATCATAATTTGCTTATGATATTCTGATGGATTCAGGTTTTCTTCATTTAAATGATTACCACCTGAGACTTGCCTCTCATAATAATGGTTCAAATTCTGAAAATAACAATAATTTAAGTAATTAGGTAAGTTATTAAGTAAATAAAGGTCAATAGCCAGTTATAATATTTCCTCAAACTTCTTTGTTTTGAGATCATATATTAGACACTTGCCAACAAATTTAACGGAATCGAATGAGAGTTTTACTTGAAAATATAGAGAAGTCTAAATATAGCCAATTCCGTAAACTATTTGCATCTAATTACAGACAGAGGGTGTATCATAGTATTACCGTAATAAAAAATGGAGAAGTAAAAATATTACATGGGATACTTCTTGCTTAATAAGGCATTTTATAAAGCTCCAATTATATATATTTAGTAAATGCAGTAACAAATTAAAAATTATATTTTTAGAAAGGGACATACATAACTTATATGATTTTTCTCACGTGTTATGTTTTTTTGATTTATGCAGTAAATATGAAATGGCATATGAGTATATGACTAATATGAGGCCTTGAGCATAAAATAAGCCAAAACATTTGTATATACCTTACTTACAGGTGATTTGTGTGTTCCAATATTCTTGATGTTTTCTTCATTTCTATCCAACATTTGTTCACTCTCTCTACGTACAGTTATATGAGAATTAGGACCTGAGGGAAATGAAAATATGAAATTATTGGAAGCTTTGTATAACAAACAATAGTAAAAAACATTTAAATTATCAATTATATATGTCAGAAATACAAGGCACGATGAAATGATTCAATTTTTACAAAGACCGATTAAATCAAAAAGTAGATTCTGGTATGAATCAGCTGTCAGAATCACTTGTTAAATCAATTTTCATTTCAACAAAAGTTTCAAAAGTTGGTACATGGTAACAGAATTGATGCTGACAAATATTTAATATTCATTAGGTAAACTTTTCTCCATTTGAATCAAAACAATTTTAAACGGATGTGTTAATCTTTCAATTTATCATCATTTTGGCATCCAATGAGTTCAACTTATATAAATAGCAAAAGTTTATTTAGTTTAATCGGAAACAGATTGACAATCGGGCATGTCGTAACAATGACTGAAGAAGAACGTGAATAAACACTCCTGCGATACAAAAATACATCATTTGTGAGTTATGTTAATTGATTTGAGTCATATTTTAACAACATTCTGGAAGCGTGAGTTGATAAACTCCCAAGTAAAATATTATTCTACATAGCAACAAAGATCACTTCACTATTTTGGTTTATATATGGCATGTTCATAAAGACGTGTGACAATTTCAATTTAATTGTGAAGTCAGCTATACCTTTATTTATCTGTTTTATTTAAATCAGTCCCTTCTCCATTAAATTTTTTTACTCATTCAATACACCCTCGTTGGCCGTTGCGCGAAGCCCATCAAAATTCTTTAACCTATTTTAATACAGAACTATATATACACCCTGTTAATTCAAGGAAAGAATTTTTGTGAGACTAAGGCAATCAGTTATATTCAACATAACTGTAGCTAGTGAATATGAGAATTAGATTTCTATATGTGCTAATAGTTTAATTCTTTTTTACCTCACCCATCAAATATAAAGTTATCATCTAACACTAGTTAAACACAAACTTTATACAAGAACAATTATTAACAATTATCATTAAATATGAATTTCTGGCAAGAAAGATCAAATTTAAGTTGGTCCTCTCTCTGACAAAAAATATTTTCAAAAACTCTATTACTATAATCTTGCATTTGAAATAGGCCTTTTCTTATTGACATTCTTTCTCACTACTTAGCAAGCTGAGTAATTTTTTCTTTACTACATATGGTTACTGAATAAACCGCCCACTCGTCTGTTACATTGTATGAAGATATTCCAATACGTAACAGTGTGAATTAGTCACAATGAAACCATAATGTGAATCACATCAACTACGTAAGAAATCAACTGCCGTACTAGAAGACTGTGTAATATGACAATATGGCACAATAAAAAGCTTATTTATAGACAACAATCTAATGAATGATCATAGAAAAGATTTTCATAGTAAAGTACCCAGTAATTGAATTTCGACTTAGGCTGAGAATTTTAAGATTTTTGTGGCAATAATGCATAAATGATTAATTAGAATTAATTACTTGATACGGCACTTGATCCTTTAAAATAGCTATAGCTAATATACCTTAGAATTATCCATCTATAAAGCTTTCTGTTAACTTTTCTATGCATCTTAGGAGCAATATACATATGCTATTGATTACATTTTGTTAGAATTCACACCTACCGAATCTACAAATAATATCAATTTTATATTCCATTTATGCTAAATCATTTCTCCATCCACAATGGTGGCAAATATAAACTTCAAAATATTCCAATGTCCCTTCAAATCACTAAATATCTCTGAAGATGAACTCGATCTAATAAATTAGCATTTAGCATTGAAGAAAAGTGCCTTGGTTTGTTGATTAAACACACGAGTACATCTTTGGACCATGTTTGATATTACACCATTTTTGTTAGTTAATGCTCAAAAATCCTCTCTAATAAGCAGCTTAACATACAAACGCATGTTTTGCACACAGGCAAATCCGTTTCAGTGTTTACATATAACACTCATATTAGCATTAGATCTTCCAGCTTAATAGGCTAGCTGTAAATTCTTACAAACACAAGTATGAAAACACATGATGCCACACCCCTATACATGAAAGGAATCCTGTGTGATGACCAGTATAATAGGTACACACAGTTGTACAGCTGTGATGAATGACATCAAAAAAAAACGACAACCTACATACACTCAATTCAGTTGGTTTTAATGGAATATGGCATTATCAAAATTAAAATAAATCCTCTTTACTATGCCTAAATATGACGCCATAGTGATGAACAAAACATTCCTAACTGGGGTTATACCGAGTTCTAATTCTAAAATATGGGTGAAACGCATCTGATGTCAGACCCACTCTGCCGACAGTGATAATAAACAATGATCACGAGTTGCCGACAAACGGCAGGGGAAGACGTTAATTGAACGAAAGAACGGCCGCGAAAATCATGTTTTTTTTCTATTTCAAGTCATATACTTGCCGGTTAATTAAACACACACGGAAACACACAAGTTTTATTCATAACTGTGTCATAAAATTGATGACTTCGTCCATAGCGAGCGTCACCTGTGCTTTGCGTCATTGAGTTTAAAGTCGTAGTGGAAGTGCGTTATTGAAAGCGTAATAAAATGTGATTTTAACGAGTCATCCATTCCGTCAATATTTCGTGCAAGCTAACTTCCTTGGAGTTGCGATAATCTGTAAAGGGCCGCAAAATTTAGGTCTGTACTATTATTGTCGTTCAGAATATACTTGAGCAAATAAATAAATAGGAAATACAGGTACCGGTTCGCGGAAAAGTGTACCTAATACTTCTATAAGTGGCAAATCGTAAATATGTTACAATATACTAAAACAGTTGCGCCGATTTCTTATTTATTCGTTGTATAGCATGCTGTTGCGCAGTTTCTGATACCAAGCTTGGCACTTGGTAAATTTTGCTAAACTAGGGAGTGCTATTAATGACTACACTGAACAAATGTTGATGGACTAAGAAAATTCTTATTTGAATATATCGATTGGTAACCACGGGTAACGAACGCTGACGATATGCAGTTGAAAGAACATAACTTCCGCGAAAAACCGAAAACCTCCCGCTGACATTGTTCCGGCATTCTCAGTGCCTACTTTTACATAACTATATGATTCAACCCCCATAGACATAGACTAGAAACATATCTCACATCACATGATAATATCCTCCTAGAATAATATATTCTGAATATCGATGGGTATATATATAGCATCTATAATAATATATTTTTGCCTGGATTAGTGCAGAATTAAGACGCAACTATAATTACCATTTCAAAAATCGAGATAATTGAGAAAGCAAAATAAATTGACTTACAAATCAGTCAAAACGACTGGATTAAAAATATAATTGACCGACCGGCATCCGACAAGCTAAATTGACGTTTCGACATAGTACTACTGTTCTTCTGCAATTAGTAACAAATCCACAACTTGATGTAAAATAGGCGAACAACATTAGTTACCTCCATATTGGTAGACATACTTCTGGAGCGCCGATAATCTAATATATAAGAAAACCTAAGCATATACTGTAAACTCAACTCAAAATCTGCCCTTACTTCTTGCAACCAGTTAATCAGTCTGACGATTACGCGTTTTGCAATTGTAAATATTTTGACGGATAACATCCGCTGCAGGCGACAGACAACTCATAATACATAAGCAGCGATAAATTAGCGAGAGACGACGACCGTAATCCACGGTTACATACTAAAAGGTAACGCAGGAAGTAAAACGGCAGATCGCATTATCTCTATCTAGTTGGGGGTTGAATTCCATTGTACTAACTAAAGGGAACTAATACCGCGCATACCTGAGAAGACATGCATCACTGCATATAATGATTCATCTCCGGGCAAGTTTGGGCGAAATTAAAATGGACAATGATTCGTCTTCGGCATAACGTGATACTGCAGAGTTCGTGTTGTTGGAAGGCGAATCGGGTGTTTTAGTGGATAATGTTACCTACTTTACATTTATGCTTTCTGGACCAATTTTGTATGTCTAACAAATCAGAAATTTAACCTATCGTAAGTGTGCGATAAATAAGATTGCTTCGACGAAAAGTCCATAAATTGAACCTGATGCCGCTAATGAATCTGTCAGTTTTTTACAAATAAATTAATCGAAAATTTGATGCAATATATCTCAACAATTTTACTCGAATATTTACAAATAATATTGTGCTGTGCATATGCGAAGAAAAATATATCGACTACATTTAAAAAAAAGCTCTATAATGAGGCGCCTCCTGCCTATAATTTGAAGACATGTTTCTGCAATTAAACCCTACCAAATATTAGAAACGGCAAAAATATAAATTCTCGGCATACACAATAAATACACAAGCGAATGAAGACTATTTATTAGGTAAAAGCCTAAATATTTCAATAGTAAAATTGGTAGAAACGAAGCGCCAACAAATATGACTCTACTTTCCCACTAACTATTCCTATTATGAATGAATGAATCTATCTCGATATAGTAGGCAACAGAGCAGAAAATCAAATTTGATTTGGCTTTACTTGACGCTTTCCTAATCCTGTATTTGCAATGCGATTAATACCGCGACCTCGAAGAACGGGGAGTAAATTCGCGCCTTTGTGTTGTTGTTTGATAACAAATTGTGCAAATTTCAAAGCGTAAGCTTGCGATATTAATAGACGCAGTAGCATTCAAATCAGAAGCCGATTATGGTGTTACCTCCAGCTATGTTCCCAAAGCCAAATAATTAGACGAGACAATTAATAAGGGAGTACCGTAAGTAACACAAGTAATCTGTGCATAAAGCTACTCTCTGCGGTTGATTTTCAAAAACACATGCCGGTAACCCAATTGGAAATGTTCCAAAATTAAAATATCAAATACCAGAAGGCCCACTAGTCATATTGTGAGGTAAAGGCAAGTTTGGCCCTTACATAATACAATTTAGTATTTAAACAAAAAAGGGGCGCTGTCTTTATTTTCTGCCAAAACGCTGAAATAATAGTCAATTCTCAATTCTGGAATTCCTACCGGTATATTCAACGAAGCCTTTACCACAGCTTTGTAATTACATTGCTGACCATGATAGCTTTCAATATTAGTGAGTGTACTCCTTGAAACAGCTAATAATTGATTTGGGATGAGTTTTTCAAGCCTACTTCAAAGCACGCTGCCTTTGCCAAACACGCTATCCTGTTGCCTAAATGTCAATTTTAAAGTATACCATAAAAAAGATACTTCAATGGGTTGGTCCTATCTACCGGAATCAGAAGATTATGCCAAATTCCAATGTATCATGCCTGAAGTGCCATCAGCACATTCTTGTGACAATATTTTACCTTTTCATGTCACTGGGCTTTGATAATTTATTTTTATTTTTTTGAGAAGAGTGGTTTAACTAGTTATTATAGTGGCGGCAAATTACAAGTGGCCCTAAAACAGTGAGCTTTATTCATATCCTTCAAAAACACAACAAATCTTGGTTAATATCAAAATTAGCCAAATTGATTGAAAGGGGTAATTTGTTTGTGTCAAAATTCTGGCTTCTCATTGTAAATTTAACAGCCATACCTACAACTACAATAATTAGTTGTTTATGCTATAATCCAGATTAAAAGAGTATAAATATCACTCATTGAAGAGTAGGTATCTCAACTCTTGGAATGAACTGAAATTAAACAATTGGGCATACACAAGACACAATAACCTTTGACATTCTGATGTATATAAACCCTAATTGTTACTGTAACCCATTCTAGTCCTTATTTGCAGCGTAATGATAGCTTTCACTCGCAAGTTGAAACTAAATGCCACACAATATCAGACAGCTAAAAATAGCTTTGTTATCAGTAATAATATACTACAGTCATTGATGCTTAACTTTGTTTATATATTTTGAAAATCAAAACCACTTATCAGAAACTTGGTGGCGTCATGGTCCTGTAATGCCGCATTCCATCAAGCATTAGTGAGTATATAAAACCAAATAACATTTGAGTTATAACTTATGACCTCATCTTTTCTTATCACTATAAAATAAACTATATAGGCTATATATGGAAAAATAAAATATTGGAAATATGAAGTAATCTTGTTGTTTCAGGTTCAATATTGAATCTACACATACATGGTTGGAAAACCAAAAGTCGGCAATCAATTTAGTTTGTGTATTAGATTCAGTCTTACAGGAATAAATCTTCATTGACAAATTATGTTTATAATCCATAAAATATCCACAATTTCAAGATTTTTTTTTGACCAGAGAGAGTAGCAGAGAGAGTATGAACAATACACTCACCTGCTTTCAATGCATCCACGCCAACATTAACTTCGAGGTTTTGTTCTCTTTTGCTGTTATGTTTTATCACAGTTGCATTACCAGTGGGTGCTAGAGGTCGATTTCTACTTGCTGTTATAAAATGTCAACAGTTAAAATAAGCATTAAAATTGTATGATTCATCAAATAATATCTATCAGAATAGACATACATAAAACTATGTTCTGAATCACGAATTCAAATATGCCAGCCAGAACTCATGTAAGAAAACAGAACTCATATTATGATAAATAGCAATGACAATGATACTTTCAAATGTACTTAGAACCAATAAAAATGAGGATAGGTTTTACCATGATCAATTATTGTACAACCTTTAATATTAGCCGCTTTGAATAGTCAAATAGTAAAAAAACACAATGCGAAAATAACAGGGTATTCATACATGAGGAGGTATTATCATTGCCAAATCTGCTGTTTAGGACAGAAGAATGGTGTTGAAATGACAACGGACTTCGATGACCATCAGATCCTGATCCACTGTGTCTGTCCCATCCATTATAATGATATGTTTGATTATCTTCTTCTTCAAATATTGCAATAAGCTGAAACAGAAAATGTTAGCCATAGGTTAGGTCATCAAAAATCAGGCAGCCATGGAAAAATGTGTCAATATAATTTTCTTTGATAAATTTTGCAATTACAATACTTGATACAATGGAGAGTGCTCTAATTAAAACAATACAAAATATGTACAATTTATGAGAAAAAAAAGTATAAAAAAATTGTTTCTTGCGCAATGAATACCTATTTGAAGTATTACCAAAAAACACTTTCACTATGTAATTTGTCAATTATAATTATAGAAAAGTAATCCAAACTATGAAACATATACAAGTATTCAAATATACACTTCATTTATAATTGCTGATCATACAAGCATGATACATATAAGATACTCCAACTTCTAAACTTCGAATATTGTAAACACCTACTGTACTGTACCTTAGTTCGTAATGTTCTGAAAAGCCACATTTTACGAAAGTTCAGATAGTGCCTCAATAAATTATAATATCTGCATTATCCTATCTTAGCGCAGCAACAAGGAAGCATAGAGAATATGGCACTGAGTACAGAATGCATTTCGTGGTATGCATGAAATATTTTAGTAATAAGTCATATAGATCAAGAGGAAGTAACATCTATTTCAGTGGGCTGGATAGAAAATTTTAAATGTGTCATTGATCACAATAATGAATGGCTTCAATAAGAAAAAATAATACTACCTATTATTAAATGAAAATAAAGTTAATTTTGAAAGAAGTAGAATAGGCTAGTCAATTTGTATGCATCAGCTATTTTGAGTCCATAAATAAGAACAGTAATCTACACATATTCCCAAAATATGTGGGTGATAAGAACTGTTCATATACAATGCCATGACATTATTCCACACTATCAATACTATTAGAGTGAAATAATTCGAGGCCAAATTAAAATATCATTTAGTTTGATCACAAAAAAAATATAATAATATTCAGACAAAAATTCAATGCTGAAATCGCACAGCACAAAATGACAAACAAATTTTAGGATATCCATGTCCAAAAATCCAACTTTTGTTCCAATTTTTTTATATTTAGAATTGTTATATTTAGTCTTGTTTGTTAACTCACTTGATCTCTGTCTTCAGCAACATCAAAAACATAATCATCTGTATCTAATATACCACCATCAACAGCATTTTCCAACTGACGAATTTTCACTCTGTATTTTGGTGTCTGAAATTATGTAAAGAGCCAAATAAATTTGGTATCAAAACAGCATGTATCACAAAATACACAAATGAAGTATTTGTTTAACTAACAATGTTTATACATTACGAATTAAAAATGTGGGGCTTTGTACAAAAGATCCTAAAAAATACAAATAAAAACAGTATATTCAAATTTTACAACAAATGTTGTTCCAATCGTATTTTTTGTGTTTACTTTACATTTCTCATGGATGAAGATAGAATACAGTCAATATATATTTAAATAAGAAAATAAAAAAATATATAATAAAAATAGCATAATCCAATTTCACAAAAAAAGTTCTTCCTATTGTATATCATTGTGCACTCTGAATAGTCCATAAGATATATAATATTCCAAAATCCAATATAGACTAATTAAAATAAGCCCACTTACTTTTCCTATAGCCTTCTTATAACGAGCGCAAGCTTCCTTTACGAGTTCGGCAACAGTGGCTCCTCCTTTGCATGGCACGATAACACGAGTTTGCCCGAAACATACTGTCACCCTCATATTTTTCATCCAATTTTTCAGGTAACGAAACTTCTGATCACATAATTTCCGATTCCTTACAAGTTACTACTGGTTATTTACCTAATTGAAGACGACACCAGAATACTTTGTTGCGTCAATGGGGATTTATTCCTCGGTACCTTCTTGAAGAATAGCTTTACGCAACACTTAAAACCTGGACGAGGTTCAATTTTCCCAACGAGAGTTCAGAAACAATAGTGTACTAAATTGAGTCCGATAGGTAACAATGAAATGGAGTGGTGCGTGATACTGAACAGAACTAATTTAGGCAAATAGTAATAATAATAGAATCTGTCAAACACAAATGGTATGTTAATTACAATAAGCCTACTTCATCAACAACTACGACGCCGCGAGAATAATTACCTAAGATAAAAATTTAAAGTGGAAAACGAATTGGTAATATAGTTGTAATACAATTAACTACCTCTAATTAGAAAATGACCACATAATAACGAGAAATATCTATATTTACATGTAAAATTAAGACAATCGGCAAAATGAGTGTTTTGGGACATCGCCAACAAATTATATTTTCCGTGGGAATGTTAGCGTGAGAAACCTAGTTTTAAGCCAATTATAAAGAATATATGAATTGTTATTATTTGCTCATCATGGGATTGGACACAGGAACTTGAATTAAGCAATAGGTATTTGAATTATAATGCAAATGAAAACATATTATTTAATGTTTTCATTATTTGTGCCATACAAAAACGTTATATAAAATCACGCGCATCGACGTTGATCTCGAAGAAATATTACGACTCGACAGCGCCCCCTACTTATATTATAATTTTAGACATGAGATCTATGCTCAAATATATGGACACGTAGCGCCACATAGTGGCAAATTTTGATAGCGTCATAGCACACAAAAAAACGATAAATGAAAGTAGTAGCCTTCTAGAGGGAAATATAATCTTTACTCACTGAAAATTTCAAAGCAATTGGTCCAGTAATCATGTAGAAAAGCGATTTTTTTCAAAACGATACGAAGAAGACCAACAAGAACAAAATTACCAAAAATATGAAAACGACCCATAGGTCCACTCACGTGTCCAATAAAAGCATTGCTTTTTACATTAGCGACAATGTATCCCGTGGGAAGAAATAAATCCAGTTGAGGAACGGTAAGAGAAATGGAAACCGACCTGAATAGTATAGCATCATAGCGACAAATCCAAACCATTGTTCATATTCGGTCCCATGGGTACACTTTCATTTATCGCTAAATTTTTTCCGTTAAACAATCATGTATAACAGAGGAATTTAAAATCTATTTATATATGCATATACTTACATTTTCAATCATGCGAATCCATTATACGATCTATGCGTGTGCCAGACGAAGATCTTGAAAAGATGACGCAGTATATTAATTATTTATTTACACGAGGCTAAATTCGTATCCATGACGAGTTTACAAATAATGGACATCTTGTGTATTTCATCGCCGATGGCTTGTGCATATGCTGTTTGAGTAACTTTACACGGAGACATGTCACCATTAATGGAAACGTCTGGTAAAAGGGAAAAAAATCGAAAATATGACGAGTTTACGAAGTCGATATTCTAAAGCGAGTACAAACGAAGGAGGCAAATTTTTTGAAACGTAAATTTCAAATGTCTATAAATAATTTGCTAATGAACGTCGTCCAATAATCGTCCGTCCAATATGCAAGCAGCAAGCGCGGAATACGAGATAAGAGCTATGTTGCAAAGCATTGGCCTAACAAAACGGACGATAATTCGATGAAGCATTTTGTAATCGAGTAAATGGTAATTTAATATATATACAATCATTTTGTGAAATTCAAATGCTGACCCTAATGCAGTAATGAATTTCAGAACATTAAGTACATTCGTTCGATATTATTATAAATCCAACCCATAGAGCCATCGTGTCTACTCGTCGCCTATTTGATTTGCATTTTTGTCGATCGATAGTGATGTTGTATAATCGGTTGATTCTTAGTCATTACAAAGAATAATGGAAAGTGAGCAGATGGTAATTAATATCTTTGCTAGAGAATACACCTGCTTGTATTCAGTCAACGTGGTCCAGACAGAACTAATTATGTCAGAATTATTTGTTAAAATTTGATCGTTTCGTAATAATTTCTGAAGAAAACATTTGACAAAGCCGCACTGATTTTTCTGGCTTTCCTTGCGAATCCTGAACAAATTCCGCAGTGAGAATGTGTACATCCACATTCTGATTTAGGGGAATGAGAAACGATCAATCTTCAGAGCGTATTAATATAAAATTGCGTTGTACAGTAACAGTCGCAAGGTAGATAAACTTGAAGTCGCCTTGTCTATGCCAAAATAGGATTTGTAGCCTGCTATTCAGAAATTCTTCTAAAACATGAATTTCTATAACCTGTGATCTAAATATAATTAAATCTATTTTAGTCCATATGAACCATTTCATATAATTACGACATACACACTTCATAATCTTTATATACGACAAATCCACATTCTCTGTAAATATATGTCCGACTGAATATATCATATCATAATATTGAACTAACACCAGCAAGTATGACAAAAGCAAAATTAGTTCGTTAAGCAATTACTCGTCGCACTACTAACTACCAGACAGATATATGTACATTAAAAGGTAATTCGAGACAAGTCAAGTTGAAATCTACACAACCTTCCAATCAATTCTTATTAACGCGGCAATTATCGAGCTCGCAGTTCACCATAATCCTCTACCAAACGAACAATTAGTCAAATTTGGAGAAAGGACTGTCTTAAATTAAGAACTTCCACGCCTGGCCATTTATATTTTATAGAGGTTTTACACGACAGACATCTTGTGGACGATGCTGTGTTTTTTTTAAAAAAAAACGGCGACATGTCAACGGAAATGTCGACTTTACGGTTAAGCTGTTATAACCTGGTATGTTTATCTTTATCTGCAGAGATATTTCAGTCAGTCGCCATTCCACAAATCCCATGGTGGTATATTCCGCTAATCAAAATAAAAGCTACGAAAAATGATATCACTATCACATGTTATTGAATTTTGTGCTTTTCATATTTTGAAACACATGAACAATCCAAGAAAGGTTCCTGAATGTAAAGCATTTCAGAGGTAAGACACATCACACATATGTAGTCCATGCTTCTATCGCCGGTCTACACGTTCCCACCAATATTTCATTTCCATATTTCAATCTATAATATATATACATATAAATACGTTCTTAATGCTTCTAGATGCTTCTTTCTCCCACTGAAACTCAATACTTGTGTGGTCAATATGCCAGACAGTCGACGAGTCTAAACTTATCTCACAAATATATATTATAATAATAATAACATTGTTTGATCTTAGCTGTTCGCCACAAAGTTACAAAAAGGGCGTCCTAAACCTGTGAATACTTTTACGATAAACATAATTCTATGCTCGATTTATCACTCTCCAGGGTCAAGCTCAATTGACAGGACAGTTCCGCTCTACCGGGCGTAACTGTTTACATCTCACTCGAAACGTCAAGTGCGCTTCACCTCGCCATCTTGTACTCGCATTGTTGACATTCAAATTCCTAAACAGCCAATCACGCTTTCGGTTAGCCAGTAAAAACACGGGCCAGAGAAATTGGGAGCTTCAATTTTACACACCAAGTTCAATAAACCATGTGTCTTAATTCAGTACCTATTACAATTTAGGATTTTATGAATTAAAATAGTTTATATATTTGGCAAATATTCG
The DNA here is from genome assembly GCF_964204865.1 of Styela clava. Classification (NCBI taxonomy): domain Eukaryota; kingdom Metazoa; phylum Chordata; class Ascidiacea; order Stolidobranchia; family Styelidae; genus Styela; species Styela clava. The sequence goes on along the minus strand of NC_135259.1, from coordinate 7,935,825 downwards.
GTCCAGCGCCTCTGTGCGTTATCGTTAAATGAAAACTATACATGATTTTACAAAAATATAAGAAATTGCGATGGCCGTGTTTGGCGCAGCCTGATACGCTCAGGAATGTGCCACGATCATTTTTGCCATGGTTACTGAAATTTTTGAATACTTTATTTTCGGAAACAAAATTTAATTTTTACGGTCCTCGATTTAATAGGGCACGGAAGTTTACCGCAAAAGATATAGAAATTTAATTATATTTATTTGAATAATTTTCCATCGTTCCAGTGAACCAAGAAAATAATACATTTATATACGCAAAGATATAATGAAATATATAGTGTTATTTCATGCTGTAAAGCCGCTAAATTGTATTTTCAATATAAGAAACATTAAAAAGTTAATGATACTCATGTGGTCTTGAGGCTAAGTTTTGTTTTTCAGTGGTTTAAAAATATCTCGTAAAATAGTTGGCTTATTGGCTATATTTATGTGATCCGCGGGATTCCATGAAATCCACTTAAGATTCAAAACAGTCTAAAGACTCTCAATTAATGTACTATCTTCACAGAACACGATAATTTTAGAAGAAGCTAAAATTTAGTTCGAAATAAGTGAATCAAGAGTGAACATACAATTATACAGCAATTATTCATTCGACATGACGTCACAGTACTGACATATGCCTACCGGAATTTTAATGAAGATTTATCAGGATACGAACATATATGAAGCACAATGATATATAGTATATAATCTATATATATAATCAAAATCCATACAAAAGCAACGCAAAAGCATCCATTTATAGCAACGCAAAAATTAATATGCGTCGTTCGGATGTCTTAATCCAAAACAAATCTCTAATGGTTAGCTTTTTGAATACCCAACCAATAACGGGTCAAAATTAATTGTAAAAAATTGACTCAAAAATAGCAAAGATATATATAACTAGGGATGCATTTGTCAAAAACCGACAACACATGCATAAATAACAGACAGTATGTCACAAAAAAACTGTTCTTAGCATATAGATTCACATGGAGGAACCGTAAAAAACTTTGCTTATGCAAGGATGTTTGAGGTCGCGTCTTCAGAGGAGACCATCGCAAATTTCCATACACACTACTCACCCGTATTTCAATTTTTTTTAACTAGCAATGATATAAAATACCAGTGTGCACGTCGTTAGCGATCGTCAACATAATATTAAATAAAAATCAACAGGTTTCAGGTACAAATAAAAATCCAAAATGGTATAATAATCGAGCGTTGACAATTCCTTCCGAGTTCAAAAAACAGCTGATTATTATATATATAATATATGTACTTAAAACAGCGAAAAAACGTTATCTTAACTTATATATATTTATATTATATACATAAGGTCCAAAGTGACCATCTTTTTTTTAATGTTTCAAGTCGTACTCCATTTGTGGCCTGTGCCACATAGATGCCTGAATGCTGCGAAGTCAATTGCTTTGGCATTAGAATGAATCTTGACTACGCTCTACTGAAAGCTTGATTAAAATGTGTACTACTCAACAGAATATGATTCTGTTTATTTGTTGCTATAATATTTTATATTACTTAAAAAATCAATCATTCTAGAATACTAATACGGGAGGTCTATGTAGGCGACCCTGCTTCAAGTTTACACAAAACTAACTAAAAACTTTTCAAATCAAGGGAAGCGGATTTTAAAATTACATGGTTGCTGCACAAAGGTCGTCTTACGTCAGGGAGAATTATCTTCGACTAGTGCAACTCCTTAATTTAATAGCAACCGTGCCAATTAAGTTAGTTTAATTAGGCTAGTCGAAAATTTTTGTGAAATGATAAATTACACAGTATATATATTTCATAGAACAAAATGAATACGATTATATTGTAAGAATAACATGAATAGCTAATACGGTAGCAAAAGTCTACACTACACAGTGTATAGTTGTACGCGTATAGTTGTACTAGATTTCAAAGGTTTTTATTTACACTGTTCAACGCAGTGCCATTGAAATTAAAAGATACTTTACAGTCGGAAGTGTTTTCGGTCGTGTGCAAAAAATCGTATATACACATTTTTCTAGGTTTTTCCCTCAGACAATAAACAAGAGATCAATTCCCAAATATATGGACACAAAGACAAAAGCGAAGCAGTAGTCTCCTTTAGACACAGTAGTCTATCTTACACACAGTACAGTCAAAAAACTTTCGACTTTCGCGTAACAGGAAAGAGGTCGAAGAACCGCTACAAATAATTTTCTAGAGGTTATTCACAAAAAAATTCGAAGTGAAGAGCGAATAACATTAAGCCAACAAATATAAATAGAGCCATCAGAAATAAATAAAAGTTATAGCATTCTAGCGAACAATACAACTTTAAACATTGAAAATTTTTAAAGCAATTAATTCAAAAATTACGGTAATGAAAAAGAGATTTTTTTCATATTGTAAAAAATTCTACTTCCTGTCCAAAGACAATAATTTTCCACCAAGAACATATTTCTCTGTGGGTGGGCCGACTTAAACTGTACTTGAATTGAATGTCTGTGTTTGATGAAAGGGAGGATTTCGAACTTCTGTCGTTACAGTTACACCTAATAACGTCGAATAGTGTGCTTACATTGGAGCGTTCTATGTATGTTGAAACTATTTTGAAGGATTCAAATAACTATACGTATATTATATACGTTTGTGGCTACTTTGAACTAACCTACAACTGTGCCTAACCCGATATTGCCTCTTCAGCTGAGTCCATTTTGTATGGCCAGTTACAAAAAAAAAAAACTAATTGTCAACTATGAATCCTCTCGATTTAATCCGCAGCGAAATATTAACACTTATACATTAGACAAATCCGTTAGTGAATCAATAACAAAAATTAGGAAAAAAATTACTCGTTAAAGTATTTGGATAATGATATTGGACAACACTCCGGGGCATGTATCCACACGACTGCCGTCAAATGGAATTAAATTACTACATGAGAAAATATTCAATGTTGCAAAATAGCTTTAATCGGTGTCCAACAGCGACAAGAAATTGTTTTCGTGCAATCGTGACTCGCCGGCGCTCTCCGTCGACCGGATATGTAGAATCAAGAAATAATTCGTAAACAAATCAGGCGGACGGAAGCGGGTATATGTTCAGTCATATTACTGACAACTAAAATTTCCTATCTATGCCCATATTCACACAGTGGGGTGTTCTACAATTGTTATTATTATCTATTTTTCAATTGTATTGTTAAAATGAATTGTAACATCTCAACGACCACACAGAGAATAAAATTTGGACGCTGTATGAACTATTTTTTAATACACTAAAAGATCACGAAAAAGCCGAAGCGATCGTTTTATAGAGAAATATAACAATCATTATCGAAGGAGACCTAGATCAGAGGTGGGCAAATTACGGCCCTCATCCGGCCCACCGAAGTGTTTCATATGGCCCACTTGGGTCTGCTAAAATTAGGACTATAATTTTCATGAATATATATTTCCGTTGAAAATATCGATGAAACTAACGGCATTGATGCTTCTTATTATTATATGAACGTTAGCCTAGCTTTGGTACTAGCTGATGTAAATGAAAAGTTTTTTATTCATATCGAGTTTTGTGCCTCCACCCAGTAACTGGCCCACTCAGAAAGTAATTGCCCTGCCCTAGATCTTAACTATTGATTAAAATTTACATTACGCAGACAAAAACTAGCTTAGTGTTGGGAAATCTACTAAAAATTGAGTTGCGTTACTGCGTTAGATATCTGAAATGATAGCAAAAATCGAGCGATGTTGCCAAGTTACGATTACGTAACACACTACATTTCGCTTCTAGCGAGTTCGGAAACTATTAACGAATTGATAGCGTATAACATTTCCACGTTCGGATATAAACTATTTCCTGATTTATACCGTTTTTAAGCAATCCGTCACTTTTATGACATCTGTTATTATTACAGTACAATCCATCTACAACCTGAAGAAAACGTTCATGATGGCCTATCCTTACTTTAGCATAATTGATTCAATTTGCGAAACAGTCAGGGAAGGGAATACAGTATTGAGAATTTCCACAAGTATAAAATTAACATTTATCAATATTATCAAGTTAAATGTATTGGAAAGTCTGTTAATACAAGACAGGCATCTGGGGTGGAAGTAGATAGTGGATTAAACAGCAGTCGTAAGTATACAATTTCAAGCCACGCTAATCGGCATGGAAAGACCGCCCCAACGTTTGCACAATGGGAAATTACAGCGAGGCGGTACAATAGCAAAGAATGTGGTGATTACAAACAGCGACCTTACGCATTGAGTGTGTCGGTGTTTATTTTCAAAAGTTGCGTGAAAGAAGAGAACGCTTCAGTCCGGGGTCGGTAATTATAAAAATCGACCTGAGGTAACCTGAACCCAGTTAATCGTCTCCAGGACGCATTGACGCTTGAAAAAGCAAGGCATTACAAGGATGGGATGCCCGGATATGGGCCATATATGATTCAAACTTGTAAGTTCATAAGAATTTGAGGATTGTGACACCATGTAATGTATCAATATATATATATATATATGTGAAAGAAAACGATATATATTATGCCCAAATTGAAAATATATAACCAATAGTTGGCAGCACTTTCTGAAACAAGAAAGGGGATATGGGAATATGGTTTAAATGTTGACATGAATCCAATAATTACTATTAACAAGTAGATTGGGTTTTCTATTTTCAATGAAATTTTCATTGATGTAAATCTTATTCTCAAATATATAATTAATGTTGAGGAGAAACTTGGTAAAAACCACAATTTTGGACATCACAAATACACAATCATACTATGATATTCGAATAAGAAATTTCAGATAATTAAGTTTTGTAGTCGTTCATTAGAGCAGTGTTCTTCAAACTTTTTTTTATCCTACTTGGCACAGAAAAATAGTTTTGCGACCCCCTCCCCCCAGGAACTAAAATATGATAATACAGAAAATAACAGAATGGACAATATCTTTTTTGAGACCGATGTGCTTGCATATTCTGGCACAAAAGATTGAATCTAGGCTATATTTTAGTGATAGTGGATCTCAGTACTGGTTTTAAATTTTTCAAATTTGATCGATATTTTGTTTTAACATAAGTGAGTGAAGAAAAGATTTTACTGCGACCCCATTCGGACCCTTTCATGACCCACCTCAGGGTCGGGACCCCCAGTTTGAAAATGCTCTGCATTAGAGAACAAGTCACCAGATTTTAAAATTTGTCTACCATAGTTGTCTGTTTTAGGAGAAGCAGTAAAATTAGTAATAATACCTGCCTGACAGTAAATATAAGCTCTCATAAATACTCGCGGGTAAAAAAGTAGCAAAAAACAAACATTTCACGGAATATCTGCAAACACACCCTCACTATAACATTAAATTATTAACAGGTCGTAAATGCTCAATGAGTACAAATACAAATTGTGTGCAATTGTTTAATGCAAACAACCAAATGAACGCAAAATCACACAACACACTGAACATATCATAATCCTTCATATATCAAATACATGAAGAATCTAATATCTCAATATACTTAAATAGCAATCATAGGGTTTGCATGGAAGATGGAATAAATATTTTTTATTATCAGATAATCGTAACATCAAGAAAAATGATCATTTTCTAAAATGATAGATAACACTCGCTATCATTAAGCTAATTTTAGACTAAATACTTCAACCTCTTATTAAATAAAAAGTTTCTTGGCTAGCTTAATTTCTTCTTTGATGTTACTCCTCGCAGAGTGCATGTAAACGTAGAAGACATTTTAAGCATTTAGATTTTAAATTGACCTGTCTGTACTGTCTTCCTAGCTGTGGTATTTGCTTTCAATTCTAGTATATCAGCCTGTTTTTGTATGGTGAATATTATTCAATTTACCAATAGACATAAATAGCTACTGGAATATTGGTAAAAATAATTTTCAAAATAGAGATATTTTCCTCTACATATATAACCATTCCATTATTCAATATGTCTTTCTCAATTCAAAGCATTGTGATGGGTACCGGTACCATCTTGCAACAAAAGTCTGAAAAATATTGAACACGATTCTAGTTTCAAATACCTATCTTCATTGTTGTAATTCTCTTTGTAATTTGATTTCCACACTGTTCCAGGAATCTCAGAATGAAAATGTCGGAATGTGAAGCAACTGATGCTTGGCTTTAGATGATTCCATGATTGGCATTGAGCCATCTAACTACTGAACTACAGAACTAGATAACAGATTGTCACATTTACATCATACTGTCATGCCGCTGTACCGGTACGGTATCGTAGGCCATACCTGGAAGCAGGCAAGAGTCATTAATACAACATAATCAAAATTAGTTCCCTGTGTCCATATGCTGTTTTCCACTCCCCACAGAGCCCTAAGTTCAGAAGTTAGGATACCGGTATGATTTTACATATTTCTGTATTTACCATAGGTACCCTACGGTATCTCATAGTTCAGTAGTTATCCGTGATAACTAAAATATGAGATCCAACCTTCAGCCCTCTAATCCTAACCAGCAAGCTGGGCTCTACAGATTAAAACGGTTCTGTACAGGTATTGCCGACATACCGGTACCGGTACTGTCACTAACGGCTGAACGGTACCGGTTCTGCCAACTAAAAAACAGAAGTCTTGATCCACTCACAGACTCATCTAACTTCAGAAACTACCCAAGCTCCTCAAGTCTGTACCGGTACCGGTACCGGTACCGTACACTTTTACTTCATACTGTAGCCTGTTTCTTGTGGAATTGAATCATTTTTCCATTGGGTTTTGACAACAGATCTCTAACGATACGATAAAAACCGAATAAAGATTAATAAACTTGTTGTGGGTTGCCAATCTTCTCCCTTTTGGGTCTCCCTAAAACCAGGCACTTGCGAATTCAGGCACTTTTTCAGGCACCATTTCAGGCACTTTGATATTTTTTATTTTTACCGTCGTCATTGGGATTTCCAATTTACCTGACAAGATAATTAGACTTTAAACAATTTTTTGCATCCCTATATTGCAATAAAACAATATTATTTTCAATTTATTAGGGTATAAATAATTTTCCAATAGTATAATGTGGCAACATTAATTACAAAATATAGAAATCAGGCACTTGTGAAATTTCAGGCACTTGGTCAAAACCTATTTTACAATGTATCTGATTACTCTAAAACAGAAAATTAAATATATACACTTTGTATGGTTGAATTTGCAACACTTTGGTAAAATACAATACCGTTTGTGACTGATGGAGACGTGTCATATTTCGCAAGTGCCTGATTTTTCATTTTTCTCGGTGACAATTGCCATATTTTTTCGCAATTATTTCCTTGAATTATTTGCGTCAGCACTTGCTATTCTTTGCTTTCTAACGCAAATTCATTGTTTCACAACAATTTGAGCGTTTTTAATATTGCAATGAGCAATACCATTTGACAACATATGGTCAACCATCGTACTTTCTGGATTTATTTGAAATTGAATATGAATAATAAAATCTGGCAACCTCAAGCACAAAATACTAAAACCAGGCACTTGTGAAATTTCAGGCACTTCGTAAAAACCTATTCCTCGATGTTTTTACTTACTTTGAAGCAGAAAACTAAAATATACACTCTTTTGTATGATTGAAATGACGTCTTTTTGGTAAAAAACAAGAACGATTAGGACTGGTCATGAGGGGTCAAATTTCGCAAGTGCCTGATTTTTCATTTTTTTCGATAACAGTTGCCATATATTTTCGCAACAATTTTTCTAGATTATTTGCGTCAGCACTTACTATTCTTTGCTTTCTAACGCAAATTCATTGTTCCACAACAATTTGAGCGTTTTTAATATTGCAATGAGCAATACCATTTGACAACATATGGTCAACCATCGTACTTTCTGGATTTATTTGAAATTGAATATGAATAATAAAATCTGGCAACCTCAAGCACAAAATACTAAAACCAGGCACTTGTGAAATTTCAGGCACTTCGTAAAAACCTATTTCTCGATGTTTATATTTACTTTGAAGCAGAAAACTAAAATATACACTCTTTTGTATGATTGAAATGACGTCTTTTTTGATAAAAAAGAAAAACGATTGGGACTTGTGATGAGGGGTCAAATTTCGCAAGTGCCTGAATTTTCCTTTTTTCCGATTACAGTTGCCATATATTTTTGCAATACTTTTCATAAAATCTTTTTCGTCAGAACTTACTAATCATTGCTTTTTAAAGGAAATTCCTATTTATACAACAATTTCAGCGTTTTTAATAATGCAATGAGCAATATCATTTGACAACATATAGCTAACCATCGTTCTTTTTGGATTTATTTGAAATTGAATAGGAATGATAAAATCTGGCAACCGCAAGCACAAAATACTAAAATCAGGCACTTGTGAAATTTCAGGCACTTTGTAAAAAACCATTTCCCGATGTTTTTGATTACTTTAAAGCCGAAAATCCAAATATACATATTTTGTATGACTGAATTTGGTATTTTTATTGTTCAAAACAAGAAGAACTGTCACTGGTAGGAATGTGGCAAATTTAGCAAGTGCCTGATTTTTTGGTTTTGTCAATGGTCGTTGCCATATCTCTATAATTTTTGTCTTTTTTTTTATATGTTGTTTCCCTATTGCATTATTTTATAAAAGTCAATGTTTGTATGAGAGCTTCACTTAGCATAAATGGAATTAAACTTTTAACATCAGTATCTACATCCGGAAATCGGTATTTAATTAAAGCAATCACGCTTTTGCAAAACTATTTGAATATTGTAAAGTTTGAATGACATTGTGTTGTTTATTTTTATTAATTGAAAAGTATGACATATGTATTATTTAAATACGGGTTTAAATTTGACAGATCTGTAAAGAATATTAGTTATTCAGACGACATCTTTATAGTAATGTTCGGAACCCTTGAAATTGGTTCAAAACTTCTTCTAAACATTTCGACGTAATATATTACCCAGGTAGCAACAATCGCATTGTTATAAAGAACCTAATTTGTCTTCTGGCAATATTAGTTCGAAATTCCAGTTTTAATTATTGTTATCGGACGACGATTTTAATAATGTAATTTGGCCTATGACTTCATATAAACTACATAACAGAAACAATTGACTTATGTCGTATAGAATTTTTTATAAAACGTATCCAAGTCACATTATCCCCTAATAGAACATAATTTACCGTTCACAAAATGTATAAAAGCCTGTGCAAAATCTATATTGACAACCAGCGGTGTTCAACTACGGCTACAATAAAGATATTCAATCACTTGCTGTTGCTGTTGTATAATATTCTTTACAACCTGAAGATCTGACTGTAATATTTTTTCATGGATAGTTTATGGAATGGATTTCATGGATAGTTTACGTAGAATTATTTGTACAATATTTCATGCTGTAACAGCCAACTGTAAAACACGTAGTTCCTAAATAAGAAGAATGACTACAGGATGGTAAACACGAGATGGCAATGTCACCTAAACAAAATTCGCTCCGCGAATGACATCAGGTAGCTGATATGCCCAAAGTTAGGCTTAAAAGCATCGTTAAACGAATGTTACAATAAAAATCCTTCAATATTCAACACGCCAGTAGTCAGTCAACAAAGGTTTTTGCGTTATTCAAAAAGTTACAAATATATAAAAACGTAAAACAGTAATTGTTTTTAATGTCACAGAAGCCGTATTAAACTCTCGATTATAGATCTTTCTTCATCAGTAATTGGGGATATAAATTTGAATTTGAATTTATTAAGGAGATAAAACATTAAAAACACAACTTCACAAGGGAAGTGTATGAGTGAACACTAATCGAAGCTTTCAGTTTGAAAATTATTAGAAATATTGAGTATCCAATGAAAATCCTTACTATTTTTTCTATTTTGACATGATATGATTTACGTATCTTGCAATTAGGTAAAACCACAGATCTAAGAATTGAAAATTCTAAATGTCAGTTCTGAAATTAAACATGAAAAGGTTTTGTGTATATTTTGCTACTTTTATATGTCGGGCGTATAGTTTCTTCATGTCGCGAATGAGCATCAGAATAGGTTGTGCAGAAAATAGTGCTCCCGTAGTATGTGCACAAAGTTGGCACACAACCCGAACATAGTATCTTGGAGCACATAGGCTACTACGGGAGCGCCCTGAAAATACCCACATTGGCAACACCGACTTACCGAATACAAATTTTACACTTCCACAATTTCGCTTTCGATACTTTCTCACATGTATAATGATACCAACGCTTGCAAACGAAGCATTGATATTGTACGTGCTCCCGTATACATATCGCACTTTAACAGACACTCCAATTATTATTTTCCAGAAAGCAAAATTCATGCATCGGAATGTCAGAGTATATGAGTGGCGACGATGCAGTGCGACAACGTTCCAAATGTGATTGAATTTTTGTTGACTCCGACTTGTTCAATATTCCATCTGGGCGTTTTGAAGAGGTATGTACTCACTTCAAATATAATTACTTGTACCACCTTCGGGCAGACGTCGAATTGAAATTAGCGATAAGAATAGCACTCAATATACATCGGATTGTCTAAATAAACATTTTACCGAGAAAGCAAAGTATAGTAAGTACTAAGTTCTGACGAAAATGATTTTATGAAATATATTGCAAAAATATATGGCAACTGTAATCGAAAAAAATGAAAAATCAGGCACTTGCGAAATTTGACCCCTCATCACAAGTCCCAATCGTTTTTCTTTTTTACCAAAAAAGACGTCATTTCAATCATACAAAAGAGTGTATATTTTAGTTTTCTGCTTCAAAGTAAGTATAAACATCGAGAAATAGGTTTTTACGAAGTGCCTGAAATTTCACGAGTGCCTGGTTTTAGTATTTTGTGCTTGAGGTTGCCAGATTTTATTATTCATATTCAATTTTCAAATAAATTCAGAAAGTACGATGGTTGATCATATGTTGTCAAATGGTATTGCTCATTGCAATATTAAAAATGCTCAAATTGTTGTCGAACAATGAATTTGCGTTAGAAAGCAAAGAATAGTAAGTGCTGACGCAAATAATCTAGAAAAATTGTTGCGAAAATATATGGCAACGGTTGTCGGATAAAATGAAAAATCAGGCACTTGCGAAATTTGACCCCTGATGACCAGTCCCAATCATTCTTGTTTTTTACCAAAAAGACGTCATTTCAATCATACAAAAGAGTGTATATTCTAGTTTTCTGCTTCAAAGTAAGTAAAAACACCGAGAAATAGGTTTTTACGAAGTGCCTGAAATTTCACAAGTGCCTGGTTTTAGTATTTTGTGCTTGAGGTTGCCAGATTTTATTATTCATATTCAATTTTCAAATAAATCCAGAAAGTACGATGGTTGATCATATGTTGTCAAATGGCATTGCTCATTGCAATATTAAAAATGCTCAAATTGTTGTCGAACAATGAATTTGCGTTAGAAAGCAAATAATAGTAAGTGCTGACGCAAATAATCTAGAAAAATTGTTGCGAAAATATATGGCAACGGTTGTCGATAAAAATGAAAAATCAGGCACTTGCGAAATTTGACCCCTCATGACCAGTCCCAATCGTTCTTGTTTTTTACCAAAAAGACGTCATTTCAATCATACAAAAGAGTGTATATTTTAGTTTTCTGCTTCAAAGTAAGTAAAAACATCGAGAAATAGGTTGTTACAAAGTGCCTGAAATTTCACAAGTGCCTGGTTTTAGTATTTTGTGCTTGAGGTTGCCAGATTTTATTATTCATATTCAATTTCAAATAAATCCAGAAAGTACGATGGTTGACTATATGTTGTCAAATGGTATTGCTCATTGCAATACTAAAAACGCTCAAATTGTTGTGGAACAGTGAATTTGCGTTAGAAAGCAAAGAATGGAAGTGCTGACCCAAATAATTTAGGAAAATAATTGCGAAAAAATATGGCAACTGTCACCGAGAAAAATGAAAAATCAGGCACTTGCGAAATATGACACGCCTCCGTCAGTCACAAACGGTATTGTATTTTACCAAAAGGTTGTAAATTCAACCATACAAAGTGTTTATATTCAATTTTCTGCTTTAGAGTAATCAGATACATTGTAAAATAGGTTTTGACCAAGTGCCTGAAATTTCACAAGTGCCTGTTTTCTATATTTTGTAATCAATGTTGCCACATTTTACTATTGAAAAATTATTTATACCCTAATAAATCGGAAATAATATTGTTTTATTGCAATATAGGGATGCAAAAATTATTTAAAGTCTAATTATCTTGTCAGGTAAATTGGAAATCCCAATGACGTACTGTAAAAATAAAAAAATATCAAAGTGCCTGAAATGGTGCCTGAAAAAGTGCCTGAATTCGCGAGTGCCTGGTTTTAGGGAGACCCCTCCCTTTTTTACATTCCCTTCTCTTCAGATGACTGTTTTGGCAATTCTGTTAAATAACAATTTCAATTCATTTTAGTGCTGACTTAATATTGCCATCTTGCGACATAATTTTAAGGGTTCGTATACCGCTAGTTGTCAGAAATCCTAATTTCGGTTTGCCGGTTGTTTCAAAAAGTTCGATTTTAATTGATTTGACTGTTTCGCTTTTCCAGTTTACAGAGCAGGTCTTTTTTTTTTGTTTATTCAATGATATTAGAATTAATCAGAATACATTTTAATATAAATTTTGACTTTTGCATACTAGGCTATTTAATTTTACTGTGCAGTTATTCTACTGTTATCAATAGCGCGATATAAAATTTGAATCGTGAGAAATTCCATTGGTATATCAGTATATTTAAATATAAAATACCGTACCTGGTATTGCTCTCCTTAGAAAGCGGATAAAAATGTAGATAGGCTAATTTGTATAGCCTATATGAAATTCGATGAAAAAAAAATCTTGTCCGGACACCAGTCCATATCAGGGTACCGGTATGGGATTAGTTACGTACGGTAGCCAGTTATTTTTTTTTTGGAAACTTGATCATAATAATGATAAATGGGGTCTGGTATAGTTTAGTACCACATCCACTTCTAGTTGGCCTGGCTCAACAATTTTTGCATATGTTAATCCTAACCCCCACCTGACTACGTCACCGAAAAAAATTACGTCATTCCGACGTCACAGTGGCGTAATAAGGCCCACCGAAGTATGCGGATGGTCGTCCAAAACGCGCAGACGATAACCCGAAATCGAGCAAGCTATTTCTCTCGTTTTCTCGTCGCAACGATCACGATAAGAGAGAGATCGCCGGCTTTAGCAAGTTCTTATCGGCGGCGCAGATGCCATTTCGGGCGATCGTAATTATACTTTGGCAATCCCTATGACGTGATGGTGTCGTCGTAGTGACTTAATTTTTGGATGGCATAGTCAGGTGAGAGTTAGGAATAACATATGCAAAAATCGTTATGCTACGCCCACTGGAAGTAAACTATACTATACCCGATAAATGCTTCTGTCCATAGATGTTTATAATATATTTACATACTGTCAGACTGTTGTATTATTTATGAAATAAGGTATGTTCTATTTTCATTATGGAAAAAGTTAATAGTGCAATGCCTCTGCTTCTCAGGTATTCAGTATTTTACTAGCTCAATGCAGCTGAGTTCTAATATTGACAATTTTTGGATAACCAACTATCTCAATAAAATCTTTATATCTATTTGTCCAAATCGATATTTGTTATGCACTAAATACAGAAATGAGGATTCCACTTGGAATTGATTTAAAAAAAATAGATTGTCAGATTTTCGAATTGATTTAAAAGCATATTACAAAATCATGAATTTATGACATAAAATATGTTAATTCAAGTCATGAATACTTAATTCATAATTAATTTGACATCTAAATTTCATGCAGTCCCAATATGGTTCTATCAATATCTGTTAAATTATGATAGATTCTCAATTAAATAATTCAATTTTTTCAATTGAAACATAGCAATACATTATAAAAATCTCAGCGTTTTCAATCATGTTGGAGTTGGATTTGACTGGAAAAACCAGTGGAAGAATATGGTTCCGTAAACCAAATCCATATGCAAATAACGGAGTTATGTGCAGCATTTCTCATTCTGGGATTGGAGTGAAATCTGGTAAACGTCATCGAATTTTAAAGTCATCCTTCGTCGCTGGACACGAAAGATTGATTGTCGGAGATCATCTTGGAATTGTGTACTTGTTTGACCTCGTAGAAAATCGATTTTCTATCATACAAAACACTGGTCAAGCATGTACCTGCATTGCCACTGGTCTGCAGAATCAATCAGAATACCTAATTGCATTGGCAGATACTTCACTAAAATGCTGTTCTACCGAGACTAAAGAGCTTATAAGTTGGATGAGAGGACATGATACCGCAGTTCATACTATTTCTATTAACGGCGATGGCAATGTTGCTATAACTACATCACAAGATACTGCTCAACTTTGGGATATTGAAACATTTGAGCGGAAAAGAAAACTAAATGTCATGACTTCCGTTGGAATTCGAAAAGTATTTTTTATACCACAAACGAACTTGATTATGACCTGTTTCAAAGACAACACAATTTTTGCATGGGACGCGGAAACCTTAGAATGGAAATATCAGTTGAAATGCAATTCTCAAGCTGATCCCATTGACTACCGATCTTACGCTGTTACAAGAAACGGAAAAACTCTTGTAGCAGCTGGTAAATCAAATCTACTTCATGTGTACTCTCTTGAAACATTACGAATAATTCGTATTGTGCAGATGCCGCCACATGTAACTTCCGTTAAAGATATTTTGTTTTTACCAGATAAATTTGACAATGGTGCGAATAAAATTTTGGGAGTTATAAGCCAAGATGGTATTGTACAGTTCATTGATTTGGAGACTTGTCGTCTCGTTTTTGAAATTGTATCACCAAGAGATGACGACAGAATCACGAGCATATCCATCAGTTCTGTAGGTGAACACATTGCTGCTATAACCCTTGGTGGATCACTTGTTTTCTATGATGTGCCGTCACTTTGTGCTGATTTGAATAAACCCCCTGGTCCTCTCGTTAAAGTTGTTGGCGACATATGGAAGCACAAAGTTTCTGTTGACACTGGGACTTCATTCGATGTGTCTAAATTTCCTGACAGCACATTGCAGCAAACTGCAAGAAGGCCTCTAAACAACACTGTAACGACAGGTAGAATACGATACAATAAATATGTTGAAGATGAAACCGTTCGTACAGAAGATGATCTACCAAACGGTTTGTCAAAATCTAGACTTTTGAAAGTATTAAAAGGTCATGGTGAATATCCAGAGCAGTACAGGATGTTTATTTGGAGAAGTATGTTGCAATTACCAGAAAACACATCTGCATTTTCAGCTTTGGTCAAAAAAGGAACACATCTGTCTTATGCAGCATTACAAGAGCAATATCCCATTAAAAGTGGAAGACTTCAGAGAATATTACAGAAGATTCTGTCAGCTCTCGCTCATTGGTCTGTTATATTTGCGGAATTAGACAGCCTACCATCAACTGTGTTTCCTTTTGTAAAACTTTTTCAAAATAATCACTTGATTTGCTTTGAGATGGTTGCCACATTTTTGATCAACTGGTGTCAACATTGGTTCGAATTCTTTCCTAATCCTCCACTTGGTATTCTCAGTGCTGTTGAAAATGTTCTAGCACATCATGATAAAAAGTTACTTCATCATTTTATTAAATTCAAAGTTACAACTCAGCATTATGCTTGGCCTCTGCTTCAAACGCTTTTTACCGAAGTATTTACAAGGGCGGAATGGTTGAGATTTTTTGATCACATACTTTCAAATGACCCCTCGTTTATTCTTTATGGTGTTGTTGCTTATTGTACTTCATGCAGAGCGGCTTTGCTACGAACTGATAATGGTGATGACATCAAGTTTTTCTTTCATAACAGAAATTCATTGGATCTCAATGCTGTCATACGTGAAACATATCATCTCATGGAATCCACACCGAAGGATATTGAAATTCAGTCACTTATTGAGCCGTTTAAACCTCTACCGAATGGAACGGCATATCCTGTCTTCAACAAATATCCCAAATTTATTGTTGATTACCAAGCTCGTGAACGTGAAAGAATAAAGAAAGATGAAATTGAGTATTTAAGAGAGAGAAAGGTAGCTGAGGAACTCGCTCAGGAGATATCTAATAGGAAGTTAGAAGATGAAGCTTGGTATCAGAAACAAGAAATGCTCTCAGAAGCTGAGGAAAAAAGAAGAAAGATTCTCATGGATGAAGATCAAAAACTTGGATCACAGAGAATGCGTCTTGCTGCTATGAAACGGGAACTGAGAGTTCGTGAACTTCAACTTCTGGATGCCGCAAGATTGAGATTTGTGCAACATCAGCAAATGAAAAAGGAGACCGATATACAACGATTAGAAGATGAAATACAAAGAACTGCTCGCCTTAGAGAACAAGAGACTGCAGCAGCAATAGAAGATGTTGAGATTGAAGGTCTGGAACTAGAAGGACAGAGAATAAAACTTGAGCAACAAATGGCTCAACATGAAGCTGATCTCACTCACAAAAACCAAGACAAAGTTCAGGAATATCGCCATCAACAAAATTCGGAAGCACATACTTTTAGCCGACTTCAACAAAAACAGACGGATGCTGAATTAAAATCTGTTCGAAAATGGGAAGAGAGAATTGCCAAGAAAGAGCTTCAGAGGGATGCCACCAAACATCAAGCAGAAGTCATTCAGCAGCATATACTTGATACAAAACAAAGAGAACGTGATCTAGAAAGAGTCTTAGCAGGGAATGCAGAACATAGAAAACAACATGGTTTCATTAATGAAAAACTACGTGAATTGTTGGATGCCAAAGACAGTGAGCTTCATAAAGCGAGAGAAGAACTTGTCACACTGGAAAAAGAACTTCTCGATGCAAAAGAAGAGAGAATACAAGCAATAGGTCGCGAAAAAAGAAATGTTAGCCAATACGAGAGAATTATTAATGACACAAATAAAGAAGGTGATTGTGAGCAAACAATGATGTCATTTCCTAATAGCCGGTGCTTGAATAGCCTATCCACTGAAACAGAAGAATCATCATCTTCACTTTTTACAACAGATCGAGGTCGAATGACATTCGAGGAACGAGAAAAACAACTCATGAATGAAGTTAGAGAACTCCGTCAACGTTTAGTATCTCAACATGTAAGACGGGATCCTCCACCCACATTCAAATATAAGTAAATCGAATCCCATGTTTATGTGTTTCTCTAAGATGCAGAATATTTGTTGATTTTGTATGAACTAATATTTTTGCCATGAATCGCTTCATTTGCGACAATTCTAACTATCAGATGATATTGATTTATTTTTTTCTAATATGTAACTTAGATAACTTCTTAAAATTTAAAGTCTTATCTGTATTTTGTTGTTTGAAAATGTCATTCTCTTAAATACTCAAGGTAAATTGGAATAGATGGAACTGAGCTCAATATTCTGAAATATTAAAAAATTCTGGTAACTGGTATATCCAACCTCAGAAATCGCTTTATAATTTCTGTATTATTTGATTTCATCTTAGATTATCAATAACTTCTTTCATTTTGTAGACTGGAATCAATTTTTTTTTATTTGTAATGCTTTTATGATAGCATTGAATCCATTTAATGTAAATGTTTTAAACTCAATATAAATCTTATATTTTCTTTACTTTTTTACTGATGTAATGCTGAGACGAACTTGGACGGCGATGGAAATTTACAGGTAATTTCAATTGCCTCAGTTTGGTAATCCTCAAGGAATTGTATGTTTTGAGAGTCATGCTCCAGATATTCTTAGTTCGTATAGTCTGTGTATTTATTCAGTGACAAAGGCACATTTATAGATTTATTACCGTGGCACGATTGTCGCTTGATAACTGTAGGCTCCTAACGTTTCATGCCAATAGAAAACTTTTAAAATGTTCGATGAATCCAATATCGACATAACTGTTAGAATGGATGGGGAAAGATATTTCCAAAGGAGAAAGCATTTAAGTTAATGCGAACAATTGATTCAGGAATTTACAAGGTAAAAAAATATTACATTAACATTCATTTTAACGAAAAAAATTGTTCTTGCACTAACGTTTGTGTAAGGGGAAGAAAATTCGATTGAAAATGGGACAAAAGTTTTATTTATAACAATAAAACATTACATCACGCAAAAAGAGGGAAATTTTTATATAAAAAAAAATTAAAAATCAGTAGAAATGCTACAAAAAGCTTTAAAATAAGTAGAAGTGTGAAACTGGAAGGTATAAAGTTAATATTGAAAGATAACACACACATCAGTTTTAAAAAAATTGAGATTGCTACTATCTTAAGACTTATATTATGTTCAAATACAACTGATAGAAGCTGACTTCAACGTTACATAATGCATATTAAAATGACGTTTTGTATAAAATAAAGCTAAAAATGGTTAATACAAAAAAGGCCCAAAATGATAGATAATGCCGGAAATCGTTTTGAATTATTAGACGAGGGAAATATCGAAAAAAAGTTGTTGACGTAGCTATTCGCAAATGTCGAATATGTTACTTTTCCTAATTTAGATGATTGTCGGTTATTTCGTAGGAGTGTGTGGATGTTGTTCGATAGTTATCAAGATAAGGAAAACGCTGTGGGTTTGGCGAAAACATCAGAGAAATAAACGGATATATCCAGTTAATTTGACACGAAATTTACTTATGGATCGTTATGCGATATTCTTATTGTTGTTGACGGTGCTGTAGGACTGATTGTTGTTGTTTGAAAAATTGCTTTTTCTACGCAACTCATATTTAGACTGAGAGAAGTCTGATGAAGGCTATTGGGCCTATTTATTTTTTAAAACTTACTCTGAGTTACTACTTCACTCTAAATTTTCTCCGTTTGATTTTAATTAAAGTAGAATTCTCAAAATAGTTCACCTTTAAAGGTATATCGTGCGTGGTTGCATGGCACCAAATACGCTTTATGTTATTTGGTTTACAAAAACGCTCCGGAAAAGCATTGATAATATGATATATAAACAGACTTAGCAAATTATACACGGTGGAGGGATCTGGGATAAACCGTAAGGCTGAAAATCATTTATAATAGAGGGGTCTACACTTTAGCTAAGTTCCAAGTGGACTTGTATCAAATGAAGAGACCTTTTTTTTGTTATTATACAACGATAAAAAAATCGAGAATAAACCTATATTTCGCTAACCTATTTGGAAAATTATGAATACCTCTATGCTTAGTCACGCTAATCAAGCAATTTTCGATCATTTTGCATCTCGTTTTGTGGCACAATATAGCTTCTTCGAAAATTATATCAACTTTGCAATTCGTATCATATCTATCAATAATTAGAATTCCAAATGGCGATAAGGATCGACACATAAATAAATAATTTAGGTTGATTAAACTCAACCCTGAACTATTTTGTATAAAATAATTATTTGATAGAGTGTTTCGGAAAAGGTAGTTTGAGTATGACTAATGTAGTTATCGATATGAATTATAAGTAATTTCACGCAATCATATTTTAACTGCTTTGCGTCACCTATAAGTTTTCACGACCTATCTCTTTGTAAACATTTTCTTTCGATTTTTGGTGAGAAACTGCGGTGGTTTTGCTCATTTGGCACTGAAGATTTATCCTTAAATTTATGTACAATGTATCAACATGACTACATGAAAAATTTGTTGTTTTGGCTAAGTTTTATAAAACGTTATTGATGCGTCTACTAGAAGTAGATTATAAACTGGGGATGCTTGAGTCTATATAAAACGAAATTTCAAAGTTGCTTTGACGTGATAAACTTCCAAAATAACTAACTATATATATATATATATATTGTTTAAGGTTCATAAAATCAAAGAAACTATTATTTACCGTTATGATGTCTAAATTAATATCTGCTTACCTCGTATTTTTCCTTGTGATTGCTGTAATATTGGAAAATCAACTAACCGAAGGACAAGTAGCGACAAAAACAAGGTAATTTTTTTATTGTATTTCTAAATTGTATTTGGTCGATGATGTATCAATATTTCTTCCTAAACTTCGAAATGAATCGTCTATTCTGTTACAATAATTTTGCTTTAGAACAGTCAATTTTGTAATGATACACCTGAGCGAAAAATGCATTATTATCGAACGTTTGGTGAGCAGTTAGGCATATTACTCATGTCGGTGATCACCAAAATTCTTGTACTACTGGGCCAAATATCTGCATTTCCGGTAGTGTGTAGGCTACATTAATTTTCTCCTAGATATCCGCATTATACTTTACGGCGCACCTGTAACTTCTATTCCTGAGTTAATTACAACTAATGGTGGAGACGTTCGGCAAGTAAACGACAGTCACACCAGTGACAACTTTTGCTTTCGCTGCTTAGGCTAGTACAAAACAAGTGCCTCACAACAGCCATTATTAGAATATACACCCATACGCAAATAATACTAAATTTTCGAGCATTATTGACTTATTGTTGTTATCAAATAAAACTGAGATCGTTCGTTCCTCAAAAAGTTGTTCGTGTACGGCAGTTTGCGACTGCCGTATGCGGTTTAATTAAGTATCATCGCTCAATTATTTGGGATGTACTCACAAGTCACAAGTACGCCTTATAGTTGGACTGAATAGGTCATATATTATAAGCTATATATAAATCTATAATATATTTCATACTTATCTTATATTAGTTTTGTATAATCCAAGTCACATGATGTTTTTTCTAAATTGTCATATTTTTAGTAGCTTCCTCTATTTTTTAAATTTGATGTCCAATCACAGCCACATATAAGAACAAGTGTTTCTTGAAGTTCAGGTCTCAGGTCGTGATCGCGCATGTAATAAGATCTCACATGCAATTGTTGTTTGTATATGCACTTGTTACATTTGCTGACAATTAGAATTGGGCTTACCATTTTGTTTAATAAAATTATTTAATTATTTTGTGTTTCGCAGAAGATGGATTCCAGGACCTACGTGGCCTCCTCCCGGAAAGAAGAAAAGAAGTGTTCACTCGTGCGACGATGAAATCCGTTGAGTTTTTTTTTTATCATATATCCACTATTATCCATATGCATTCGTAAAATGACATAACTATTCAGTCACTTTTAAAATACTTTATTGTTCTAATTGTTACCAAATAGAACATTTTCCTGCCTTTAAGGAATTAAGCGTTTCAAAATGACTACCTAGAATATAGCATTTATATCTGATTTGAAGTTCCATTCAAATAAATTGAATTTTGAGCTCGAATATAACACCAGCTTGTGCGCGGACTCAATTTTTAGTGATTCTTCCAGCTGGTCCTTGGCAGCTGAATATATATATCATAAAAAAATTAGGATAGACTTGTAAAGGGTAAAAACAATATTAGTAGTCTTTAATTTAACTGCGAATTGGCGATCGTTTGGCAAGAAAGGGCCTCATGCAGTGGTGGGATTCAATTTATTTGTCAGCCGGTTCCATCACAAAAGTCGTATTTTTCACGCGGTTCTGTTACAAAAAGTCATTGACAGTAACCAGTATTGCTAACCGGTTCGCTGATCTCATAAAATTCCGTGAGACGGTTCTATAGAACCGGTGCGAACCGACTGAATCCCACCACTGGTCACATGCATAGAAAGAGCCAGATTATTCAAAAATTCAAAATTAAATTCAAAGTATATATACAGATATATTGTATTTGACTATTTTTAAATCAGGTAACATGCAGTATTTTGATCATCTATTTCTTTTTTACAGTCGAGATGGAACTGTTTGAATTTGATTAATGGTTGAATGGATGAATTATGCATCGCAATGAAAAGGATGATGATGAATTTTTTGCTCAACTTTTCAAATTCAAAATGTTTTTGTATATATGCAGTAAATTTGTTTTAAATCAACGTCATTAAATTTTGTGCTATCGGATGACAGTAAGATAATATTAGAGCAGTCCTTTAGTACGACTTTAAAGCTTAAATAAAATCAAAATGATTAGATCGGATTAGATGATACTTGTTTGGCCAGGCCTTATATTTTGAAAGTGGGTCTGCTTACAACTCTGTCCAAAGGCATAAGAATGTCTAAACGGTATAGTTGACAGACATAGCGGTCAGCTTTCCACTGTCATCAATAAATATATACTGCTGACTGAGATAATTTTTGCGCTTCGGACAACTCTGAAATAATATATGTAGCATTTATTGAAAACTTTCACAATTTAAAGCACATTTGAATAAAAATTAATAAAAACAAATACATTTAACAGCGCCGGCAAATTCACAACTTTTCGTCATCAATTGTTGGTTCTTCCGCGACATCTAGATTTCTGTTTCTTTGAATATGGCATTGTTTGCGCAAAATATATCCGCCATGACACAGATATGCAGCAGCAATGATAGCGAAATAGACACTGTTAACAATATCAATATTCAAGTGTACTTTAATATAAGAGTAGCGCGATGCTGGTGATATATATATATATATAATATTTAAATATATGCTATTATATGCTTTTCTATATTATAACCAATGCAAGTATAGGCTATACAATTTTGGGGGACGGGGGGATTGAGTAGATACGTCGAACCATCAAGTTAACATGTCTTCCATAACAGAGTAGTTTTTTGCGTCATGGACCGTGGTGATTTTTTATTTGATACATTGTTCGGCTCGCGAGTCCCTACTGAAAACACCAACAGTTTAGATATAGCATATTAGCCGTTGATACAGGATTTCCCAGCGTTGCTACAGTCGACGATTGTATAGTTCAATGTTTTCACTGGGAACATATAAATGTATTTGGAAATGTGCGAGAAGTTCCTGTCCTGGCGCAAGCGATATTCCAGGGGAATACGATATTTCGTCACCTCAAAACAATTATCAATTCTGTTGGCGTCCTTAGCCTGTGAATGTCACTTGATTTTTTTTTATAGAAGTTTTAAACGTGACTGTATAGTAACATCATACTTACCTATAAAATAAAAACTGTGTTTTGGCGTCCAAACCCAGTACAGCATCATCTACAATTATCAACGTTAATATTGAATTCAAAACAACTGCAGCAAATGTATTTATCCCAAACACAAGAGCAAAACGTTCCGTGGACAGTCCGATGGCAATTTGAAATCTTAAAAAGTGAGGAGTGCTAAGAATGCATAATATTATAAAAACGCCAATATTTGAACGTAAAATAACAAATAAAATTATTCCTGCCGATTGAACTGTTGAATGACATCACCAATATTTGATTTCTCGTTACAGTGCTTAAAACATTTTGTCAAAGAGTGTTTCATAAATAAAGTATCAGACTCCAGGCCAAATTACCGTTATCCAATTTGACTAGAAATATGGCACTATTGTATTCGTAACTTATCGAACCAGTCCTACGGTACTAAAATGCAGACGAGGGCATTTTGCTATGTCATCAATCGGCTTCTACAACAAATTATACTCGAGAGTTTTCTACCTTGTACTGGATTGAGAACAACCACCACATTCAATACTACCATTTCGTTTATGTTTATGTCTTAAACGAGCATAGCATAGGTTCCATCATAAGTAATTAAATATTGCTCTACTTGCAAGTGAGCATGAAAACATAAAACACGTAGACAGAAAATTAAACACAACATATTTGAACAACCGCTTTAAGATGATATTATATAAACGTAGCACTCAAGCGTAGTATGAAACATGACATATAGCAAAATCTATATTTAGCGCTTATTAAGCTAATATTCACATCATTGTTTAAAATGATCTGGTTTATAGAAGGGAACAATATTGTAATTAGGTCACCTTTCTTACGCATGTAAATATTACTATATATATTATATTACGCATGTTTCCAAATATAGGAAGTGGTAGATATTTTGGTATTAGTGATAAAACTATTTGTAACTTATAAAAATGTGTTACGTATTTGATCATCTTCACTGGCATATGAGCCATTTTCTGAATATTTGAATACAATTTTATTTACGTTAAGAATTAAAGTATTGGTGTCACACCTGAAAATTAGGTGGAGGAGTGTTTGTAATTTTAGAGGGGAAGGGGGGTGTTCACCCCTATAGTGAGGTGTATGGAAACCCCTGCTCGTATATAAATATATATATGTACTTACTGTGCAATGGTTATGACGAAGTTGTAGAGCCCTATAAACATAGCGTATGCAACGTAGCAAATCAGTATTTCACTTGTCATATACATTACAAAAAGAAGTCCCGCATTTATAACTGAACCAAACCCCAAAAACATTTCACCCCATTTTTTCCAATCCACTTTGATGTATCCAACCGAGAATGCAGCTGCAGCGCCTGAACATTTTTTTTATACAGAAATTCATTGACATGTCAGCAATTACACTATAGGCAGCAAGGGATGAGCAAGGTTTTCGGACCCGGGGCCAAAAATTGTGCCCATCTAGACTGGCGGTCCATGTAAGTATGACGTGAGGGTTACATTTTATGAACAATCTTTAGAATGTTACAAAAGCAAAAGTAGAAAACGATGAGCCTCTTGCCAAAACTAAATTTAATCGCAATCCCAACAAATTCCTTTGCTATTTTTTGCTAAAACAGCAAAATTTGGTTTTAGTTTAGTTGTGGCAGCATCAGGTGGGCCAGATTGAATTACCAAACGGGCCAGATTTGGCCAGCGGGCCGCAGTTCGCCCATGCCTGCTATAAGCGCTATCAATCGATTTGAACTATTATGCTTTATGTGTTACATCATCTTTATATTGGCTCAACTGGGTTTTTCTGGTTACAGTTTGCCAATGGATTTATATGTTTCATCACTTTATAGATTTCTTACAAGTACAATTCACTTATAACATCGCCGACTTCGTGGGGAATATAGTTTGAAGTTAGTAAAGAGACTCATTTTTGACGTATACGTACTCACCTAGAATTTGTGCAGCGCCTTCTACTGCACCATTGTACACACCCGATTCTTTTCCCTGGCTAGGTGCTATTATTTCCCATAAGTTCTGAATATAGTTTACTACGAAACTGTAGCCACAAGTTGACAATGCCCACCATATTGACCATCGTAGGAGATTGGAATTTGAATAACATTGTCGTATGTCCCCCAATAGCTGCTGCAAAACTGTTTTCCATTTGGAAAATACGGACTGTTGACTTCTTTTACCTCCTTGCGTTTCCTTTTCAAGCTTTGAAACAAGAAAAAATGCAATAATATTGATAAAAATTTTTGAGTTCATTCGAAAAAATTCGATTTCCATTGCGAATTATAGTTTGCAGAAAGCAATAAATAGGTTTATGTCTAACTTTAACATAAAATCTGAGTGCTTCGCAAAAAATTACTTTCCATATTTTCCTATTTTTATATCGTACGTGCTCTTCTCCAGGATCTGTGATTGCCAGTAAGCTGTTTCCACCCTCCGTTGAAATTTTGCTATTGACAGCTTCATTCTGGCCGTAAAAATACAAACTTCTACTTGGGAAAGGCAAAAACAAAGATATCACAAAGCCAATTGAAACGTTGATCAATGAAATCACGTTCAGGTAGTAATAATCCAGGCGAGCCAAAGATACTAGTAATTGAGACAGCAAGGCCGAAATGAAGAGTCCAACTTTAGTTGAAGTTCGCACATATGATGTAGCTTTCTGGTAATATTCAGGTTCAATAACACTGTACACAAACAAGTCGATAGTAAGCTCAATTAATGATAAAATATATCAAAAATAATAATGCTTGTATTAGTGTTCGTAATATTGATAAAATGAATACCAGTGCAAAATGTAAAATAGAATGTACGTGACGAAATCTAACTTGCCATCAGGGCCGTACTCGTGGGGATTGTGGTTCAGAACCTTCCACTCCCTTTTAAAATGTAAAAAAGGCATTTCTCGTCACCATACACAACAATTTAAATGATACGTAGCTTGAAACGTATTTTTGATCCTCAAGACTATAGAATTAGAAATCTGAAAAGTTCTGGCTACGCCCCTGACAACCACAACTTGCTTCTGCGACAAAATTATCTTTTCCCGCTCGATTGGTCTTATTTAAAAGTTCGAAGCTAAATGCAGATTACCGGCCACATTTTTAAACCCACTCCCTCAGGGATAAAAACTCTACTGTTAACATATTGAAGTTGATTGGTAACTTTCAAAACGTATTACGTCTTTACTCTTTACCAACCTGTATATGTAAGAGTAGTACCCTATAGAACACGCAGTTGCGAGTCCGTAAGAAACTTGCATTAATTGCATCATTGGAACTCCTTTTGCAAACACCAGTAAGGTGCAGGATCCGATGAACCTATTAATGATTCAAAGCAAAAATATACGGATTCAAACGGCAAATTTTTCCAACATTGTATTCTTGATTTGAAAATTGAAAACCTAATAGCACTCAATAACCCGATTCAAATAGGAAGTTTAAATTCCAAAATTATTAGCTCTTGACAACAAAAATATTTATGATAAATCAAATACTTACCCCAATCCCTGCAGTATTACTATAGGTTTGTATCGTAGATAGTCAGTCAGTAAGAATACTGGAATAAGAAAAGCGGTGTACGAATATGACCAAACCGGAAAAATCTGATTCACAAGCTCTTGATCTGTCAAATTTTTGTGAGGACCCTTGATAGGTTAAAAATAGCGTGAGATTATGTTTGATTGTGATGAATTTGGTAATCTTAATTCTAGCAATCATGAAATTTGATTAGCAGATCATATACCGCATCAAATTATCTATATACATACTGTCAGCTGGGCGTTCCTGTCTTGTTTTGAGGCTGCGCAACATGGTTTTAAAATGAATTCTGAATGATTGGTGTAATACGTGCACTAGGAGTTTAAATCGTATTAATTGATATGCTCTCAAATATGAAATTAAAAATATGGATCCGTTTCAAACAAATGGACCGCACAAAATAAAACGATTTTTTTGTATATGAATTCAACTGGCGTAATAGATGAAAATCTAAAGTGCATCATACCGGCAAAATTATTATCATAAGATTGAAGTCCTAGCCTGAGCCTTCTCTTGATTTTGGGTTTAAATGAGTTCGACCCCAGTGGCAATAGTTCCCTCAGCGGGCTTGTTGATAATTCATCAAAGCAGTTAAGTGTTAGAATTCCCAAATGCGTTTACTCACTTTCAGGTATGGGGTTATAAATGCTTCCGACGGTACTAGGTGGGTGAAAAATCCAAAACTACACAACAAAATAGTGTGTCGCAACCATTTGTATCCACTTTCTGATTCGTCCATGCTCATAAATTACTTTAAAAATAACAATAGCTAGCTAAAATATGTTATGAAAAAATCGTTGTCCTATGAGATCTGATATATATTCCGATGTTTTGCTATATTTTTCTGTTTCCGATTCGACGCGACGCTACGCGTAACTCGGGGATTAATTGATACCGGTAGGTACGGTACGAAGAGTACTTTGCTTTGGATTTCGTGTCCATATATTTAAGCATCGATCTCTTGTTTCATTTCACGCTACAATCATCATAGTTGAATTTTATAATAAATAATACGAGTTAACGAAATGTTTGGTGAGACTGCATTCATCGAGTAGGTCTATTGATGTTTATAGTACAGGTTCACGACCAACTTGAGAAACTTTCGCAATTTCAAATAGGACTTGGGGAATATTAGTAATTTGAACAAAATGACGATTCAGAAAGATCTAAACTAGAATTCGGTTGGAAACCGAAGATTTATCGATTGAAGGTTAGGGGATCCCCCAAAACAGTGGTCTTACTCCATAGTGACACCGTGTGTCCCATCACTAATTATTTAATAACTCGCTAATTATACAACATAATCCATCCAAAATCAATAGGCTTCTGATCCGAGCTATGATGAATGCACATGCAAAATCTGCAGCAGATCCAATCTCACTTTCGTGAGATATCGCGTGCATCCAACACACAGACATACAGACAGACAAATACCTATCAACATACTTACCGATTAAGATCTATAAGTAACTAGTCAAAAAAATTGTACTATTTTGAAAAAATCGCTTATCTAACAGATCGCTGTAAATATTCACACGCTCATACTAATTAGACCAAAACTCAAATTGTCCCTTTAGCAAAAGTATGCCTTTGAATCACTGTGAATCTGTTTACGATAGCGTCGAACTTCTATATAAGTCGTACGCGATTGTGGCAGTGGGCAGGGAGGAGTGAAGTGAAGAGGATATATTAACATACACTGCTGGAGGCTGGGGACGTTATCGAAATACATTTTATCCTACAGACTTAAACCTAGTTGATCTGTTTTAAGCCAAATGCTAATTTCATGCTATATTCATTCTGATATATTATGTTGGTTAGACATATGAACTGTACTCACAGTTTCAAAGTTTTACGTTTTGAAACAACATATGTCGACGCACCTTATGAAACTTCAGTTCTTTCGCTTCAAGTTCCGAAGTCACATATAGCTTAGCTTGCAATGTAATCGGTTTCTACACACTCGCGCGCGTGAACTCGATCCGACACTATGTCAATAGTGTAAATGGCGCATTTAAAATCTCAACTAATGACAACTTTTAGATAAACTTAGGACACGCCTTTCTCTCATAATGAGTTCTTTTCTAGCCACTGACAACTACCTGAAATTAAGCGTTAAACCAAGCACAACAGTTTCATGGCTACTCATCAACTGAGTGATTTCGGGGCTCCGATAAACAACCTTGCGATCTTTTTAAGCAAAACCTGCTCAGCATCGTTTATTTTATCAACACATCAGAGAATGGGCACAATGAGCTTCATCGGAAATTAAATTTGAATCAATGAATGCTATGTACAGTCGCATTTATTTACATTGTCAGCAGCTTAACCACTTCACGTTAAATTACCAATGTTTACTTTTAATGCTTTGACCTACAGTATTATTTCAGTTTGTCAGATTATATCTCAAATAATACTACCAATTTTTAGATTGTTACAAGTCACCCACTTGAAATAGATTGAAAACAACTTCCAGATTTTGCTGTAAATCGTAATAAACATGAATGCTATTATGATACACATGGCCAAAGGCCAATATTCAGTTCATCGTATTTTATTTTGTGCTTTGTCAGCTACATTATCATGGCGAAAACAGGGTTATGAACACGAGTGTACTAATCGGATTGAAATCATCTTGTAAACATGATGGTGAAATAAAACACAAGCTTCACAAAATGACTTCATTGTCAAGCCGTGAAAGTTGCTTAGCTCACTGGACTAACATTTTGATTTGCGGTAGTCTATGTCAATATTAGCAAATGACAGCCCTGTACCTTATACCAGAAGCAAAAGCACGTGCATATTTAGCACTTTAAGCTGTTCTAGCACGACGAGCAGGGTTTTGTTTTTTATCAATTCCAAAAAAACATCGTGTTTTAAAACAAAGGCTTGTTTGAAATCATTTTTTTTTGTATTTTTTATTGAAATACCCCTTGCATCGCCGCGAAACTACGCCAAAACGTTGCATTCTGGCAGCTGCGCACGCAGCCGGAATTAAAATTTCGAAAATGTAAGTAAAATTTTTGTATTTTGACTTTTACCACTATTGCGTACATTTATCGCCACTTTATATCTCCACCAAAGTCATAAGATTTCACCCGGAATGTTTAGCCGAGATATCAGAGAGACGTTTTGAGTAAGAAAAACCATGAAAATTAGCTCACGAGCCTACTACAAAAGCGGTTGATCAAGTGCAGCCCTTCGGCAAAACGAGTGGGTTGCAATAATGAAGAATATGCTTATATCGGCGGTAATCTACGGATATGAACAATGAGACACCCTGACCTATGGCTATAGCCAATGTTAATTGTGAGAGTCCTCTGATGCAAAGACGCCACAACTAATCTGTTATGACGCCATAATATGGATTTCGAGGTCATGTATTGACTTTTTTTCTCATAAAATGAAATCATTGTTACGATTAATACTGTTTGGTTATTTTATGCTCAGCATACTTTGTTTTTTAGGGTTGAAGTGAGTTTTTCACGGTTATACAAACTCATTTATTCGATCGCATTCCAATTTTCGCAAGGTGGTTTCATCGCAGCTGGGTCGTTCACGTAATGGCTTATCGCTCGCATTTTACTGCGCCAACCACTGAACTACAGCTTGAGATGGTGTGCATGAGCCTCTATCGATATTTGTGGCGTTTTGAAAGATGTATTGGAAATAAGGAGCGCTTGGCAAGCTTTTACATTCATTTTTCTTCAAACTATTTAATACAAAATAATCAAATAGTACAGCCATTTTGAACAAAACAGGCAAAAAAAACTTGATTTTAAACAATTGTTTTAAAACAATTCTTTTTGAACAAATCCCTAAGGACGAGACATGGCTGGATTGTTCATAGTATTGATTTTTATTAGAAATAGATATTGAAAAATATTTGAAAAAAAAATTAAACTTTTAAAGACCCGCAAAAATATGTCATCAATTAAGCCTACAGGTCACCAAAAAATTGAATATCGAATTTTCATCAATCATATCTAAATTCTTTTCCGAACCTGATGTTATTGTCAGTGGCCAAATGCGCTCTCCCCCATCTCATTATAAAAATATCATATTTTGATGCAACAGTAGCCTCCCAGTTTGAAGCAAAGTTACGTACTTTCTTGTTTCGATATATACTATAGATATATATTTGTATATTTTAATCCATACCACTTCAATGACCAAATATTTTAAAGATTCCGTACATTATACCCAACAGTAGCTGCCCAATTTGACAGCTATGTTATAGGTCCTATTTTCGATCCTATAGAACAGTGGTTCTTAAACTTTTTCGAGCGCGACCCAAATCTGAATTTATGAATACTCGCGACCCAATCCTAAATAACGCAAAATGTGTTTTTAATGTTCGTACAAATACAGACAACTATTTATTAGAAACAGTCCATTGACTCAGTGAGATTGATGAAACTGAAATTTTCTTTTCATTATATCTTCAATACACAGCTTTATTTTACTGAGCGCTATACGCAAGTTGTCATGGGAATCGAGGCGATTGCGAGCTTAGTTTTAATATCAGTCAGTGCCAAATATTCTCGCTCGCACAGGTGCCTTGTCGCGAATTGTAGCAGAAACCTCGTCCGCTGTCGGTCGCAAACACGACATTCTAGCTGGACTTAGGTATCTCTCGCAATATACAACTTTTTACTCATCAAATGTGCACACACTGCTTCGTTCGCGGTAAATGGTGCCTCAAGATGAAGTCACATTTTTTCTAGATATTGAATAATTTAATGTTGAGAAGCGACTTTTTCATTGCATTGTCAATTACAATTTACATTACCAAAAAGACACCCATTTTTGGTTATTTTAATCCACTAAGACGACATTCCGCGAGGTCAACACAGCGACAATCGACGTGCATGGTTACCGATGCCATAAAATAATACACGTGACTTGCATATCAAAATTGTGATGTAACAATGAGCTCAAGACAGTTGTTTCCGTGAATGAAACTTTATATTCCATTATTTTTAAATACCAGAGTTTAGTTAGAAGCTAAATTGAATCATTGGGAAAGCTGAAAATTCGTCCTTCTCCTCTTAGATTGTCCTTGCCTTGACGACCTTGTCGCGACCCACTTTTAAACCTTCCGCGACCAATGTTTGGGTTGCGACCCATACTTTAAGAAGCACTGCTATAGAATATAATCATTTCAATTTTTAATTCACTGCACTTCAATGACATTTTTTTCATTTTTATAGATTCTATTCATTGCACTCAATAGTAGCTGCCCGATTCGAATGAAAGATTTTGTACTTCCTTGTTTTGTTCTTATTGATATTTTAAATTTCAATTCATAACATCCCTTTATATTTTCCACTTTTGATAGAGTGCATATAATATTTGATTATTTCCTTTCATCAGAGTTTTGCCATGATGGTGGACTTGAAGATGTTTCTGACTACGTCATATTCCCAGTTGGCCCACATAACGAGTCAGTGGTCCTTGTCTTTTCTATGTCATAAGTATACCGTATTTATATAATATAAAATTGACAGATATTAGGCTAAACCAGAAACCTGACCGTTACTTCTGACTAACATTTCTTATTGCAATATTGCCATCTTGTGTTTGTATATTTCATGATGACAATCGTGTGACCAGGAAATTACACGGTTTACACAATTAATGCCAAATGCAAGTGGAATTTCTAAACGTGTTTTCTAGGGTTGTATTGAAATTATTCGTTTTTTTCAATGCAGTGAGAAATAAACGTTAAATGAATGAACAGGCTCTCTTCAATGAGACTATTTTTGTAAACGGGGATCATCTTTTTTCAAACAGCGTTCTATTTTGGGTGACACCATAAAATTTCAATTTTGAAATATGTATAGTTCATATACATAGCGACATTACATTAAATGACCTCAAGTTCTATTTTTAATTGAGATTCCAATATTGTAAATTGATAAATAACTATTTATTGATAGCGACTCTGAAATCTACTTAATCGGAAGCAGTAAAAAAAAATATGCACATGTTCAAGGATAATAAATTGAACATACGATGTACCAATTATTATTGTTATATATCAATTAACGTCACTTTGTTTACCAGACTTCAAAATATTTATATTCGCGTCTTTTTTTGTAGTTAAGCTCTCAACGTCAAAGTTGTCTGCAGCAATCGCGCACAGCAAATAATATTGATAACCTAATTCTATCAGATTGGGGGCTATAAATATGGTAACTTTTTGAATATAAAATCTATTGCAGTATTTCTGTTCATATAGATAATTCTATCAGTAATTTAGTAATTACTCGATATAATTAATACGTTTAAGCAAGCGAGATAACGTGGGCAATTTTATGACGCTGAAGTCTTATCAAAGCACCTACATACGTACATATAATACAATACATACATACAACTTCCGAATATGCAACTTATTAAAACAAATTGTCAGAGTTCCGTTTGTTTACATTGGATATTTATCTTTTTTACTTATCATGAATGCAGCTTCAATTTACAATGTTACAATCGTAAGTTTGTACAATCATATTTATTACTTTGTTGGAATTAAGATAACACTTAAATGATTTTTGCTTACAAAATTATTGGAACTTCCGTAGTATGTGTAAAAGGTTAGAGTTAGGCCTTAAATTTTATTCCGATTTTCCTTCTTTCAATTTCATTACGAGTTTGTGGACTGTATGTGTTAGCCAAGTGAATATACCCCCTGTCCACAGGTTTCAGTGCCTTTCCACAAATTGATGTGAAGTAGGCACACTTCTGAAGCGCCAAATCATAAGTAACTATTTTGCATGAAACTATGAGTTACTCGGGCCTAATTAGCGTTAGCAACAATCTTTTATCGCTTAGCAATTTATAATATTCAAGTCTTGTTTGGTTTACTATATGAACTCAGCTAAGCGTGGGTATTTGAACGCGGTATCGATGGACGTTAAATGACTAGAGCACTTTGTACCAGGAAGTGACAAAATTCCCGAAGTCAATCGATTGCCTTAGTGAGCAGAAACCGGCTGAATCAGATTTTAGCGATACGCTTTTCAAAAATACAATACGAGTTGCTGTATTATTGTAACTTTGCTTATTCAATAGATTCATACAAATGTATATGAATGAGAAGTGCGTATATGTTTATCAAACACATTATGTATACAGCGAGTGTATATGTCTTTTTAAACAGGATGTAAATGTAGAATGTAGCGAAAAGGCTATTTCATTCATATGTAATGTTCGTTTGTAGGCTCTCTTAGTTGCAAAAGTCTTATGGGAAACTTGTATACGAATACTTCTATTTTTTGATTGAGTCAAATTTTGAAATGCTACACACCATTCGACAATATTGGAATAAACTTCATTTTATGTCAAAGTCATGCCAATGCTATGTTGGTTTAATGAACAGTTTATAGGCGACGGATTGAATTAAATTACTCTGTAACTTAGTCTTGTTAAGTTAAGTTGCTCACCTAAATTGAGTAGCCGAGGCCGAGTGCTGCATTTTATTCTACAGATAAAAAGATGATGCAATCTATACGTTATCTAATGTTGAATAATAGAAACATTATTAATTCGCGATTACAAACTTAGAATTATTGCCTTTTTTGAAGTGAAAACATTTTCAATATCATGGGATCAATTTTTCGATTTGTTTTTTCAGCTATTTTTTAAAGCATAATAAATTTTTAAAATATGGCACATCAACCAGGTAAACCGCCCATACATGTCACTGTAAATTTTATCCAAGAAGGAGATCAAGTCAAAATTAACAGTGATAACATAGAGTAAGTAAAAGTTTCTATTTACCTAATACAAGTAATGAAATTGCGTGTAATTTTTTTAATGATTTTTAAAAAATATTTTATTTTGTTGCCAAAGAATGAGTGGTATATTTTCCAATACAAAGTTTGATTAAGAAACTATCTTTGTATTTTATTTGCAGGAACAATACTGAAATTTTGGGATCAAATATCGGACAGATTACTGCCTCAGGTATGCTTATCAATTAATTCATTTAGCCCATCGTCAACTTCAATTATGTTAGCGATATTGATAAATTCTCTACGTGACAATTTGTAGATTCTACCTGTGAACCAGAAGTAAAAAGAACGGGCGGATATAAAGATACTGATCCGGTTTCAATTCAAGGAACTGAAAAAGGAGCACCCAATGCTGCTGACTTGAACGCAAAAGGGTACGAAAAATGACTTTTCTGGACACGAAATGCATATGTGTCTTTTTATGTTAAATGTGTGTTGTTAATGTTGTTGTTGTTGTGTTTCGAAAAAAATTCGTTTCTCTCACAAGTAATGGACCAGTCGATTCCAATGTATAGTATTCCAAAACGGTAGGAGTCGTAGAACGTGATTGCTTTTTTTTCAAATTTCTCAAGATTTTATGGAACCCAATGTTTCATCCTAAATTTTGCTGTTTTATTTGAAAACTGGGAACAAACTTTTATTTCCTCATGGTGAAATTCCCTTATCGTGCTTGTCTGTCGATATCCTCAGCAAACTCGATGGACAGCTCCGGACTCCTATCGATTTCAAAATTACCGATTATTGGACACGAAATGGACCTATGGATCGTTTTGTTATTACGTTGTTGTTCTAATTCTTCTTGTTGGTAATTTTCTACTTATCGTTATACATAAATCGAATTCCTCTTTAACTACCGGACAAATTGTTTTGAATTTTCAGTGGGTAAAGACCATATTTTTCGCTAGAAGGCTATTACTTCCATTCGCTCTTGATTTTTCTGTTAGATCTGATATTTCATCTAAAATACGATGTATAATTTTTAATTATGGGAACATGTTTTTATGACATCGCGATGACTGTTTTTCACTTTTGTATGACATCGTATCAAGGCTGGTACCGCTAGTCAGTCTCCTGTGACAGATTGAATACCCGTACTACGGCGTTTGGATTTCGTGTTCATATATATTCGAGCATCGTTCTCTGGTTTGAATAAGCACGCAACAATGCTACCAAAGCCACAGCAGTATGCGCGAATTAGTCTTACGGGCTTCAAGCTGTATGGGAATGTTTGCACAAATAATTCAACATTTAAAGAAAAACACCGAGGCTGAAGTATTCGCCAATCTGACATTTCTTAATATTTGACCTTACTAATGGGAAAGTAAAATATTTAAATATTGAAAGTTTGAATTAACAATGAATAATATATTTTTAGTTTCATTGAAACGACAGATTCTAAGCATGTACAGAGCGCTGCTGCATCGGGTATGTAAATTGATTTGGGTGCAAAATGTCTAATGTTTGAAACATCTATCCTGATTATGATTTGTGCAATGGCACAGTAGCCCCTCATCCCTTCGTGCCATTTTCGTCATTAATTAAAAAAAACAGTAATTAATGACAAGTCATCAATAACATGTATTGTAGCGCATTTTATATAGGCTATTATATTAGTTATGATTTGTTGTGTAATACATTTTATATTAATTATTAGATCTTCCACTGAATCCTTCATAACTCTATTAAAAAAATTTCTTGCAGTAAAGGTACGCCCGAGAGCTTACGAAGATGAACAACCCCGAATGACGCGGAAACTGAGTCAAAAACTCGGAAAAGAAAGTTCGTTCTGTATAAATTGACATGTTTCGATACCTCACATTGTATAGGGTTTTAGGACATAATTACACCATTTAAGATATTAGCTCAGGGCTCACTAACCATCAGCAATGTCGGATCGACTATGTCGAAGTTGAGAAACTTATTTATCCTATGCGCTCGTTTTGCGCACAGTTTTGATTGGTTTTAGGTATAGGTAATATCTCGTCGAACAACTGCTGCAGTTCGGTCTAAAAATCATGGTTCGTGTTTTCTTTTTTTCGGCTGTCATTTTCAAGTCGCAACAAACATCTGTGCTATCGATTGGGTTTCTGTCCGCCCAACGTATCCTTCCTCTATGCCTTTGAATTGAATATAATGCAAGAATGCTTTAGCATGATTGAAGATAACTATTCTATAGTTGATTCAAGATTCTTGCTGATATTATAGCAAAACAATATGATTTGCCGACGTTTCGAATTTCTATACAGAAAATATCAAACATTGCATGATATGATAAAGACACTGCACATATTCCTGAGTATCTCTCTTATTACCAATCACTAATCAATAATTTTTATCTTACTTTTTTCAAGATATTGGGTATAGGTTTTGGATATATATTCTATATAAGTTTATAGTTTATTCGTTGTATCTTTTTAGGTAATGCGGTCGACAATACATTAAAAGAATGTTTGTATGAAGATTGTGGACTTAGATTGGTAAAAAATACCCCAAAAGGTACAATCTTGAGATTATTTCGACTTTTATGGTTAATGAAGTTAGAAATGGGGATGAATATATTGTCCCAATCACCATTTTAATGCTCTCACCGTAGATGGCGATTGTGTTGCCAAATATTAGTCATTAGTATAAGACTCCAAAAGTAAACAAAAGTGAAATATATATTAGTAATGAAGAGTCATGAATGAAAAATGAAAGGGCAGAGATAGATTAATGGAAGAACATAATTTGCATAAAATAGACAGCAGGTCAATTGCTGCTTAAACAGAATTTTTGGTGAAATATCGGGCACCCTAAGACTGAAATAAAATTTGAAAAAAATAAATAAACTATAACAGATTCTAGTATTTTCAAATACTGACAATTTGCAAACAATTAGAACAAAAGTTCATAGAAAAGATTTTTTTTTTCTCAAAAACAGCAATAAAACTTTAGCATAGCGGTCAAGCAAATTTGCGTGAAAAAGTGTTTAAATTCTTAATATTATCCACTCAAAAATCTTTCTAATTCTGCTCTAAGAAAACAGTTTTGAAAAAAATCTTGGAACTAATCGTTTTTGATTGCTCAATTTAACAGGTCATGTAAAGAAAGTTGAGAAATTGGCTACACAATTATGAACAATTTCTACTGAATAATTATTTATCTAAAATGGACCTTTTTTATAAAAAAGATTTCGTTAGAAAATATTACAAAAAAGGCATATTATTTGGTTTGGAGTGTAGTGCTAATGTTATTTACGAATCGCTGTTATTTTCAGATTCTGAGAACACGCGCCAGAAAAAAGGTTCATTACGAATAGGGCAAACGGAAGCGGACCCTAATCTTTTCTTAAAGGAAGGTTAGTATGGGCTTTCAGTAAAAAAATTCAGAAATGTTGTTAGCTATGAAATGTCACATAATTTTATGCTGGCGTTAAGCTATGAATGGCTATTTATATATATACCTAAAACTATAATTGAAACAGTATAGTCATTGCGTGGATACATCACAATTCATTCTTTTTAGAGCAATTGTCAATGCATCATCGTTGTACTTCATAAATTTCCATAACAAAAATTGAGAAATGTTTTCTTGTAACATTGTATTTAGAACTTGCAGCCATTCTTATGATCGACGCTAAATACCCAAAAGCAGTCGAAATATTGGAAAATCTCCTTGAAGAGAGAAACGAACAGTCAAACAGACTAAAACTCCAAGTCATGGTTGCTGAGTGCAACATGCTAATTGGAAGGGAGAAACGTTCTAAACAGGATATCTCAGAAGTAATCAAAAGCATGACGTCAGAAAATGGCCCCAAATTTGATGACGTCATGGAGTTAGTTGAAGGTTATTACGCACAAGAAAATTTCGCTAGAGCGCTCCTTTTACTGCGTTGTAATGCCGAAATTTGTAAGAAAGAATCGGATTCTGACGAAGCGATACGATGCCTTAAACAGAATGTTGCAAAAAGTAAATGCGTGATTCATGAAATGGTAAAAGCCGGCGATAGATTAAAATTGGTCGCAAAAGATTTCGGATTGGAAATGATGGAGGCCATGCTAGATATTTTTCGTGGTATTGAAAATCCAAGCCCGGATGTCAAAATCATAGAAGAAGCAAAATGCAATAATTATGCTGGCTTAGCTTATCGCATATTGGGTAGGATAAAGAAGTCTGTAGAATACTATAGCAAAGGTATCGACAGCATGAAACGACATTTCAAAACTGATGCTTCGAAACATCGAATCCTTGGCTTTCTGATGGCAAATTCCGGACTGGCAAACGCAGACTTGCATAACTATTCGGAAGCAAAATCTTTACTTGAGCAAGCACTTGAAGCAAAACAAAATGCCTTAGATTTTACCAGCGAGGATGAGCAAAGAGATAGTATTAAGGTAACTAGATCAGACTTGAAGACTGTACGAAGTATTATAAAGGACATTTGATAGATCACTGGCATATTTCTTTGTTGTTGGAACATAATATTGCGCTTGTAGATATGTAATTTGTTATTAAATGATTTCTAGTTGTTTGTCATAAATCAATGTTTATTTATTTAAATTCTATTCAACGATAAATACAGAGTTGTGTTCATAAGTATATCGTTTTAGAGTTCTGTTAAATAGCTTTGCAGATTTCCATCATACGGCTCACCCATAAAAGAATGCGCAGAACGTTTTAAAAAATAAACAGTTGTTCAAAGTACTATGACACTTATACGCGCATCAGATAACTGACAAAACGTGTTTGTTTCTTGAATTCTAACGGGTATATATTTTTTGCTGCTGTGTTAATTTTTGTTAACGGTAGAGATGAATAAAAGTTTTGTAAATGTTTTTACATTTTTACTCTATACATATGTCGGTACTCCCGTATTATGTGAACCAATATGGCCGACACCGGAACGTAGTATGTGTACCAGGTTAGGG
The DNA here is from genome assembly GCF_964204865.1 of Styela clava. NCBI lineage: Eukaryota > Metazoa > Chordata > Ascidiacea > Stolidobranchia > Styelidae > Styela > Styela clava. The sequence continues at coordinate 7,896,640 of NC_135259.1, read as the reverse complement.
TAGGCCATGATATCAGGTATAAATACTACGGGAGTCACTCGGCTAGTCCCCGAACTCGTGATAAAACTAAAATATAGAAAATTGGAATAAAATTATGGCCTAACCCTAATCTGGTACACATACTATGTTCCGGTATCCGCTCTCTTGATTCTTCTACGGGAGCCATCTATACAGACTACTATTTTGTGGATATAAATATATTATAGTTATATAGCAGTTATAGTTTCTGTAAATATATTTACTCAAATGAATAAACTATGAGATTCTTGTTATCAATGTGCTCTTTCAGGTATTTTTTTGTCTGAAAATAATTCATCACCACAAAAGATGATATTTATATATTGCTTTTGGCCATTTAAGCCAGGTGTCGTTTAAATTACGAAATTATTTGAAAAATATAAATTGGGCATTAGTTTGTGTTTGGTTTGTTATGAGATGCGTTGTAATTGTGGCTCACAGCATCATTATCTTGGGCCCGCGTCACATTTATTGGAGGGTAAGTTAGTCAAAAATTGCATTTGGGGTTGTTTCGTCATAAAATAACCAGTCAGCACATATTGTTACATCATTAATGTCATGAAACTAGTAAATTCAATGACATTAGTGATGTAACAATATGTGTTTGCTGGGTATTTTTATGACGAATTTGCCTGTGACAGCCAGCGAAGTTGAATAGTGTGTTGAACAGCTTCCTATTTTTTCCGTGTGGAAAATCCGCTAGCAATATCGTAATAGGCTTCATAGAAAGCTAAAAGCTAGTGATGAACGGAATAGGCTAATTACTTTGAAATTTCCAGTGGTTATCAAAATAAAAAATTGCGAACCTTGTGGTTCTTCGATCGCGATTGTTGCTATCTGAGGTGTCAGGCAAAGTCATGGAGACAGTAGTACCGGTAGTCTACTGTAAAATATTAGATATCCCACTACATTGTTTTGGGTTTCGTGCCCATGTATACACGTAAGTATTGCTCTCTTGTTTTGTAAACATGATTTTATAAAGAAACCTGACACATTCAAACAGATTTTTAACAGGATATGGGAGGGAAAATACCACAATGCTTGAAATGTCTGAAAGTTATGTCAGTACTAAATAAATGCAATCCAAAACGAGAGAACAATGCTCAAATATATAAACACGTAGACCAGAGCGAAGCAGTCCTTACCTTTGACGCCATCGGTACCCCCAAAAAACTTCCGAGTTTCCAGAATCAAGATTTTTAGAATCAGCAGTCACGCTTGGCTGATTGAAAACTGTGTTCCCATAAATAAAAATTACCGTATTTTCCAGTGAATAAGTCTACCCGGTCAATAAGACAAGGCCCGTTTTTGAGCCTGAAAAAATGGGTTTTTGCATATAACCTGCCAATAAGTCGGGGTAGTAAAATCGCATCAACATCGGAATCTCAAATTAGGAATAAATAAAAGTAAAAAAATCAATCTTCAAACACTGAAAATTTTAAAGCGATTGGTCCAGTATTCGAAAAAAAAGCAATTTTATCATGACGACGAAGAAGAAAAACTACAACATAATATTAAAACGATTCATTGGTCCACTCACGTGTCCAATAACATTTTGAAAGCTCATCGCTGTTCGACAGCACTCACATTTGTAAAAGCACTTTCTCCGTTTATGAATAGACTGAAATCTAATACTAAATAATGATATAAAAATATTGATTAAAGATAAATAAGGATCAAGTGTGTTTGTTCGAATCTTTGTTTTATATGGCGCTGTTTACATATCGTCACGCTAATAACCGAATTGCGTAAGTCATTTTTATCAGTTTCGAGAAAAACGTAAAAAACTTCCTATTGGTATTGTTTTGCCATGTAGAGTAAATAATTTCCCGTGATTCATTATTTTAGTCGTAGCCGGATTTAAATTAATTTGTATGACGCAGCCATGTGACGTCATAATAGTGCACTGTGACTTACGCAGAAATGCGCCTATGACTTGGTGACATACGCAATTTCGCAACTTTGTTGGAACTATCATTCCTTGAAAGCAAACATTCAAAAAACGAATGTAATTTACAGTCTCTACAATGTCCAAACCCCAAAACAGCTTATCTGTTTTAATAACATTATTTTTTTCATTTTTGAAATATATATTTTAACAATTAATGCGCTCTAAACACGCACCAAAAATGAGACTTTCCATAGATATTGATTATAAAGTATAAAAAAATAAAAAAGAGCGCTGAATTGCAGGTGTGTACGACATTCAAAATACGATTCGATCATAACTTTAATCTTGTCAACACAACCATACAATGCCATTCAACAAACAATGGGGGATTCATTAATAAACAGAAGAAAAAAAAAACTTTTGTAAAATTAACTACTCAGCGAAAACTAACATAACTTTGCATTTCTGTTTAATGAAAATATGGTAGTTATTTATTATGAATGGTGTGGAATTTTGTCATAAAAGCAATGTGCGTATGTTGGCAGCACTCTTCATTTCTTGTAAGTCACAAAATTTTCTACAGCTTATCTTAAGTTGACCTGGAAACAAATTTATCCATTGGAATGGTTTTTCAGGTTTATGCATTCTGCGTGGAAGTAATTCCCCAGTGAATAGTGGAAGTATACTGTATTGCTCGGAGATGATGCACCTTTGGATCACCTGCTGTATTTCCAGGGCATATACTGGCAAAGTATTTCCCCGTCATTTTCTTAAAATCCTGATGTTGTACTGGCTTGACCTGGTATAGAAATGGCTGAGACCTTGCACACTGAATGATTACGTGTAATCACGTGACGTAATAACGTCAGCCACAACTTTTTTCTCAATCATGGAATGCATTGAATCCACTTCCATCTGAGTGGGTCCAGTTGTTAAAAATTTCAGCGTTATTTTAATTTTATGTTTCCGTGCCAAATCTAAATATGCATTTGCGACGATTACATTACGGTTTTGATACCCACAACCGTCACTCCATATCACTAGTTCTTTTATTGAAGGATGATCTGTAACATATTGATTGAAATGAGAGAACTGTAGCGAGGCAAACACTTCACTACTTAAATCGCCTTCGTGCTCTTCCCATGGATAGCAGAATCCTTCTTTTGTTTGCAAATTATAAAGAGTAAAATTATGCATCTGAAGTTTGGTTTTATAATACATCGAACTGGCGTGAGTTTTGGGGAGAATCAGGACTGTCTGTAAGTCTATAGTCCAAACGGATATGCTCCCATCAGCTGATTCTTTGTCGGCAATTTTTTCAGCTGTCGCCACATCTTTTGATATTACATGGGCTCTATACTCCCCGTCGTCAATATTTCCATGCGAAAATTCCACACAAATATCACATTGGGGCTTTCTAGGCCGAAATGTTGAAAAATTTTCTTTGTTGAATATGTCCCTGAACTTTGCGATGCTAATAACCCGTCTTTCAGAATTTGTTGCCTCTTCAGAATATAAACGATGAAGGTTTGAAACAGTCGTTCCGGGATATAGATACTTTTTATTCTTATAGGTACCTCTAGAACGGCAATAGTGAGATGGCAATGTAGGTAGTGCATGTAACCATTTTATAATGAAATCCATATCTTGCCTTTGGATAAAAGAAAACAGTTTTACCTTAAAAAATGTTTTAGTCATTATTCAATGAATATTACATTGTGCATTAATTGCTCTCTTTGCTACATACCTTTTCTTGGACGATGCGGGTCCAAAAACTTTATGAATGGTGCGGGCCCTTCCAGTCACGAGAGCAAAGTTTGTTGGCTAATGCCAATTGTAGTTTTTTGCACACCAGAATGCATGTTCCATTTTTGTAATTGTAAATGGTATTCAAAAGATGACTTTCTTCTTGACGTATTTTCAGCAATTTTCCTTTGCTTGGTGGTAACCTAGGAAACAGTAAAAATTAAATGAGATGCGGAAATCGTGACATAAAATCAGTGTTTCTAAGTATCGTTTACCTTCGATACTGAAGCCCTGACATATGATCGTCTTTCAGACCACGATTCCATTTTCCGAAAATTTTTGAAAACCCACTGTCTCTCATCTTCTGTCAGACTCGCACATTGCCGTAAGCTGGATTTTCGACAATTAGTGGATTTGCACGGCATCCCCATTTTTCTTGCTATATTTTGCTTTCCTTTTCGGCTTTTATAATTTAATCCAGCTAGACGATTCCTTTTGCAAATATTATTTTTCCATCCAAAGGGGCGCGCCTGTTTTACGCGTTTCCTTTTACCCAACGTCTAAAACAGATAATGAAAACATGATTTAAAGTGTAACGTTAGCAGCAATGATGATATTAAATAAATTGAAAACAAAAACAGGACTGACTAGCCACTGTGGAACTGCGTTGAGCGTAGTTGGCTAATTTTTTAGATTTAACACCTTGCCAATTTTCTTCATCCTCATCACACTCTTGAATAAAAACAAAGTCTGGGTCTGAATATGACACACTTTGGGTTTCAAGCATGTCATCTATAAGAATAAAATACTTTTACTAAACTCATTTTTAGTTGGTACCGTAGACTAACGAAATTTTGCAAAAATTAAATATAGACCTACACCTGAATCTTCATTTTCTATCCTCATAATAACTTCATTCGCATTAAGGTTTTCCAGAAGTGAAGCACTCATTTTAATCGCTATATAATGACAAGACACACCAACATCTAATAACGGCGCACAACCTAACGGCAGCGATGTCTGCTGAAGACAACCCCGATATAATGGGTATGACGTCATAATATGTTTTAAAAATTTTGAAAAACGCGGGTAGGTTTAAGTCCTTTGTTCATAGTCTTCAATTCTGAATCTGATTCTAAAAAAGACTAATTCTTTTCTGAATAACTTTTATAAAGATTTTCACTGTAGTTCGAAGACTATTTTGTAATCCGGGAGCAATATTGTCTAGAAACAGTATTTGCATCACATCGAACTCTAAATATTGATCGGCTGTCCCTCATGCGCATTTTTATATCAAAAATCGTACAAGTAACTTTGCAAATTTTATTGTATCACGTTGAAAGCTGTATTTTATTAAAAAATGGTATTCTTGATAAGTTCATCCATAGTGACGTCGTCTGTAGCTTGAAAGGATCTGAAATCTTTTCCTTCGGCCTGTAGAGAAAACACAAAAAATAGATATTATAATTTTCATTGGTTCAAAACTTATTTATCGTATCCCCATGAAAAATATTCTGTAATCTTTCGTCTGTCCAAAGTCAGGCATTGCAGAATTCGAAAGTGTATCAAGGTCATTATTCCCAGTCAATATTAGGCTGATTCAAATTAAATCCGATTTATGTTTAGTGAACTAAATTTTCAGAACGATCGGAATATAATGTTATATTAAGTCCAATTCAAACACGTATAGATTGGTGTCACCAAAAATATTTTTTTTTATTCATTTTCTTATAATTTCCTACCTTCAATAGATACAATCCACAGTGCCAACACGATGAAAACGACAATTTTTCTTAAGATGGGTCCCATTTCTTTGTCGCAACTGCAATGAACTTTGTAACTGATATAGAAAACAAAAAGCAAAATGTAAAAAAAAAATATTAAAATTTAAAAGTAATGAAACACGCAATCATTAATATATGCACAATAAGTGTATGCATTCCAAATCTCAGTCTAGATGTGGTGTTCATTAGTATTCCATCCTTAAGTATCTCTATGATGTAACAGCGCATCGGCTTTCTTGTCATTTCAAAAAAAATTTCATCATTAATTTACCGAAATAAGGTGTCATACTCTTTCTTTAAATTACCATCCATCATATGCATGAAAAACTTATTTTTTATAACGAATTCATTACAAAAAAACTTAACCACTATATTTTCAAATATTTTGTATACAAGAATTGCTGACGACATACATCTTTGGTTTTCTTTGACATAGCAGATTAGAGATAATCCACAAAACTCACCTTTATAGAATCCTATAAAGTGGCAATATAGTATAAGTCATCAACAACCATTTATTTATATACTTTTAATGTTCTATTTTATTATGTTTAGATCAGGAAATGAAGGATTTAATCACCACTTCCTTGCGTTCAGACATGCTATTGATTTACCCGCCTGTTCAAGCGATTACCGAGTTCCAGATGAATTCGAACGTTATATTAAGGTCATACTTATCCATGATTTAGATTTGCAATTAACTAGCTTCAAAAGAAATACTGATATTGCTTTGAGATTGTCGTGTTTTATGAAAGTATCAGATTTCTCTGAACTACACAAGAACATTGAACTGGAAATTGTTGCCGAAGTGTATATTAAGAGTTCCTATTGTTTCTTCATATTACTCACGATATTCAAACAAATAATTAAATTGAGAGAAACGTCATCCGACAACATTGTTTTAACCTGGGTCCTATTTTATTAATGGGAAGGAATCAGGATGAGTTGTAGTTGTAATAATTTATTTGAGGTTAAATAAATATGAAATGCAACTACTGGCGTTTATAGCTAATTCAAATAATGTTCAAATTACTTAAACATGTCGCCCGACACAAAAACATGACGAAATGCAATCGCACGCGTTATCAACAACTTTATAATCTTTTAAAAAATTTGAAAAACGAGGGCGGCGGGGTGTTGAACCCATTTCTTGTAGCTCCATCTGATATGGTAAGCTTGACTCCAGCTCCGGCTCTCCAGCCTTGGTCGCAGAGAAAGGCGCAGAAAAAGGGATCAATTTTCGTACTTCTATAAATCTATACGTATTGTTTTTGCACCGATCCGTAACATTTCTAACGAACTGCGAAGGATAGGTTTAGATCGGGAAATGAATGATCAAATAAAAGCTTCCGGCTGTGCATACACGTTATGGACTTACCTTCCTGTTCATGCGATTTCACATTATTACGTATGCAAACAACTTCGAAATTTGGCGTAGCATATATTTATTTTCGCTAACTTTCAATGTTATATCAATGTCATACTTACCTATAATTTAGATCTGTTAACTAGCATCCAAAGAACTACTGATATATATTATTATGCGATTGTCGTATTTTATGAAAGTATGATATTAATAAATGGATTTAGTTACGTCTTCATATATCTGTTACTACATTGCAAAAGTAATTGTTGAATTCTCTTTGAATTTTGTTTTTCTAGTGACAGGCGTGATGAATGATACAAATTTTAATGAAGCTTTCACTCGATTAAGTAATTTTTTTCTTACAGTTGGAACAGGGTCACAGATGCGCTGTCTCCTGATGTGATAAAATACCAACTAAAATCAATGAGCGATAAACAAAACAGAAAACATTTGGTTGGATACAGAATTCTTCCATGAATAACATCTTGACGTTTCCGAGTTCTATACTAGATTTTGATTTGTATTGATAATTTCCAATGACCATCATTTCAAACAAGATGTAAGAAATTGAGTGAGGAATACGAACTGATGAGTTGAGGCCTTTTTCAATCATAACATACTTATGTGTTTTTTTTCTCTGACAAATTGATTTTTACCGAAGGAACAATTTTCTTTTACGATAACATAAATCTCCTACTGTATTCACGAGTGTTTTATTTTTAGTTTTCTTAAATCTACACAAGAAAAATGAACCGAAAATAGTTGTCAATGTGTACAATAGGTTCTACTTTTGTACCTTCATATTCCTCATGATATTTGAACAAATATTCAAATTAGAAGCAACTTCTTCCGACAACATTGCAATCCGTAGATATAAAAATTTGTTCTACATAGCTAGATTATATCTTATTTTAATTCATATTTTGCGAACCAGACAAATCTGAGCTGTTCTTGGAATACCGCTTTATCGCAATGGTGATTTTTTATTTTGTTAGGATATCACGATTAGAAAAATCCCCACCTTTATAACCCGCAGGGTAAAATTTTCTTTTTAGAACAATAAAATTAAATACCCTTAACAAAAATTATCTTGTATTTCATCATAATCTGGTAGGAAGCGGCATTGGGTCATAATGTCAGTTTACCATGGATAAAAAGGTGCACCACGCGCAGTTCTCAGTGGATAAAAAGCTACACCGCGCGCACAATTGATCCTGTTTCTATTTGAGTGATGGTATGGCTACCAAAGTTAATCAATCATAATGCGTGCCATAGGCACACTTATTTTATCTATTCCCAATGTCATAAAAAAGCTTTTTCTGTCACGGGCCGACCAAGAAAAAACATTTATTGTGTTTTTTGTTTTATTTTTTGCATTTTATATTTCCACTTTTCAATCGACGAAATTTTAGTTGTGGATATACTTCCTTATTTTTTCTGTGTTGACCCTTCCCCCTCCCTGTCTGAGCCAATGGGCGTTACCAATTCTACATCAGCCCAAATGCAGTTTCGTGTAGGCGAGACTCAAAACTGTCATAAACAAGTTTCAGGATTAAACAGGATTTATGTTGAAGTCCTTTGTTCATGATATCCAATTCTGAACCCAATTCTATAAATAACTAGTTCTATTCTGAACGAATCGTATAATGAGTTCTACTCTATACTTTATTTCTAAGACTATTCTGTAATCTACGAGCAATATTTTACTATAATCAGGATTCGGACCATACCAAACTATAAACATCGACCGGCTGACCTTCATGCGCATTTTTATATAAAAATCGTACAAACAACTTTACAAATTTTGTTGTCAATTGTTGAAGGCTGTATTTTATTTAAAATAGTATTTTTGATAAGTTCATCTGAGTCAAAAGCGACGTCTGCGACGCGAAAACATCTGAAAACTTCCTCTTCGGCCTGTGAAGAAGAACAAAAAAATATTAACATTTCCAGTGGTTCATAACCTATGAAGCGTATTTACATAAACAATAGTGTGTAACGTTTCTTCTGCTCAAATTCAGATACCAATAAATATTGTTGCCCGCTCTGGTTAGACGAAACGTTGCAGTATTCGAAATTGTATGAAGGGCTGTTGAAACCACTCGAAATAGTCGACTACTTTTTCAATCAATGCATGTAGGCTACATAGACTCGTACAAAAGCAGAATGAATGGGGTAATACTGTAATAGTCAGCTTTCAGCTATACATCACTTTATTATTGCCATTTTTCAAACTTTCTCTCAATATCTTGGTCGTTAAATGATGACAAAAAAAGTGAATAAAATTTATTTTTTTAGATTACTAAAAATAAATTACTCGAAAATTTTTTCCCAGTCATTAATAGGCTGATACAAAAAGAATATGACTTGGGATTAGTAGACTAAAATTTTAAAGCGTAAAATTTTATAAAGTGTAATGTTTTATGACCTTTAAATAATTTGCGTATAGATAGGTGTCCTGCACAAGCAAATTCTACAAAGCACTATAAATATATTCTCTATTCATTCGCCATAATTTCCTACCTTCAATAGATGCAATTCACAGTACCAGCACGACGAAAACGACAATTTTCCTTAAGATAGGTCCCATTTTTTGTCGCAATTGCAATAAACTTTCTATCTGATAAAGCAAACTAAAAGCAAAATGTAAAAATATTAAAATTCAAAAGTAATGAAACAATAAATTTGTGTCTTTCAAATCTAGATGTGCTTGATGTCTATTATGCCTAAAATACCTACGTGACGTAACAACTCATAGACTTCAGTGTCACTCCAAAAACTTGATATTTCATTTTTATATTACTGAAATAGTTAGTCATACTTTTTTTTTTAAGTTGACATTCATCATTTGTATGAAGAACTCATATTTGTTATCGAATTCATTACAACTTAAAACCTTTATATATTCCAATATTATGTTTACAAGTATTGATTACTCCATGCGTTTTTGTTTTCTTAGACAAAGCACATCAGAAATACTCTTTAAAAAACTGACCTTTGTAGAATAATTTGAAGAAGCAATATGATATATACGACCAGCAACCATGTTTTTATATAGTTTTGGTGTTCAAATTTCTTCATTATGTTTTGATCAGGAAATGAATGATTAAATAAATGCTTCCAGCCGTGCATACATGTTATTTATTTATCTTCTTGTTCATGCGATCACATATTTATTGGAGGAAACGTATGCAAGCAATTTGAAATGCAGGCGTACCAAAGATTATTTTCGCCAAGTTTCAGATAAGTTTAAACGGTTTATCAACGTCATACTTACCTATGGTTTAGATCTGTAATTATCTGGCATCCAAAGAAATACTGATATATATTACTACACGATTGTCGTATTTTATGAATCCATGATATTGATTCATATACGTCTTCATATATTTGTTACTACAATGCAAAAGTTGTTGGTGAATTCTCATTGAATTTTGTTTTTCTAGTCACAGGCGTAATAAATGATGCAATTTTTAATAAAGCTCTCACTCGATTAAGTATTTTGTTGTTATAGTTGAAACAATTACACAGATGAGCTGTTTCCTGATGTGATAAAATCGCAACTGAAATCATTGAGCGATAAACAGAACAGAAAACATTTGGTTGGATACAGAAATCTTCCATGGTTAACAGCTTGACGTTTCCGAGTTCTATAATAGATTTCAATTTATATTGAAAATTTCCAAAGACCATCATTTCAGAGAAGATGTAAGAAATTGAGTGAGGAATACGAACTGATAAGTTGAGGCCTTTTTCAATCATAACATACGTATGTGTTTTTTACTCTGGCAAATTGATTTATAGCGAATGAATAATTTTTTTTTTACGATAACATAAATCTCCTTCTGTATTCATGAGTTTTTTCTTATCAGCTTTAGTGGATCGCCAAAAGAAAAGTGAACTTGAAATAATTGAAAATTTTGTATTTTGTTCAATCTTTGTAGCGTACTGGCAGTCTATAAAATAAATATCCAAGTTCAGAATATCTTCCAATATGATCTGACGCCAAGTATCCTCTCAATATTCACTTCAATATATGCTATTTTATACTATATTTATTAATTATCAATCTTAATACAACTAAATACTCCAAAGAAAGAGAAAGCATACAAGAAAATAACAAATATGTTATTAAGTAAGTAAAATGTAAGAAAACAATATATACAATAAAAACACTAAAAATTAAAGACGGCTCCCGAAACCGAAGACAACTCTCAACAGGAGACCAATGACCCCCAAAATCCGACACACTTTACCAGCCACCCAACAAAATACACACATTTTCATCTATTTCAAGTTCACTTTTCTTTTGGCGATCCACTGGAACAGAAAAGAAAAAACTCGTGAATACAGAAGGGGATTTATGTTCTCGTAAAAAAAATTGTTCATTCGGTATATATCAATTTGTCAAAGAATAAAACACATACGTATGTTATGATTGAAAAAGGCCTCAACTTATCAGTTCGTATTCCTCACTCAATTTCTTACATCTTCTTTGAAATGATTGTCATTGGAAGTTATCAATATAAATTAAAACTATTATAGAACTCGGAAACGTCAAGATGTTAACCATGGAAGATTAATTACAGATCTAAATCATGGGTAAGTATGACGTTGATATACCGTTTAAACTTATCTGAAACTTGGCGAATAGAATGTTTGGTACGCCTGTATTCCAAATTGTTTACATACGTTTCCTTCAATAAATATGTGATCGCACGAACAGGAAGATAAATAAATAACATGCATGCACGTCTGGAAGCTTTTATTTAATCATTCATTTCCTGATCAGAACATAATGAAGAAATTTGAACGCCAAAACTATATAAAAAGATGGTTGCTGGTGGTATATATCATATTGCTTTTTCAAATTATTCTACAAAGGTGAGTTGTTTAAAGAGTATTTCTAATGTGATTTGTTTAAGAAAACAAAAACGCATGAAGTAATCGATTCTTGTACACAGAGTATTGGAATATATTGGGGCTAAGTTGTAATGAATTCGATAACAAATATGAGTTCTTCATACATATGGTGAATGTCAACTTTAAAAAAAAAGTATGACTAACTATTTCAGTAATATAAAAATGAAATATCAAGTTTTTGGAATGACACTGAAGTCTATGAGCTGTTATGTCACGGCGGTATATTAGGCATAATAGACACCAAACACATCTAGATTTGAAAGACACAAGTTTATTGTTTTATTACTTTTAAATTTTAATATTTTTACATTTTGCTTTTTGTTTGTTTTATCAGATAGAAAGTTCATTGCAATTGCGACAAAAAATGGGACCTATCTTAAGAAAAATTGTCGTTTTCGTCGTGCTGGTACTGTGGATTGCATCTATTGAAGGTAGGAAATTATATATTATTTATTTCTGGTGCTTTGTAGATATTACTTGTGCAAGACACCAATCTATACGTGTTTGAATTAGATTTCATATAACATTATATTCCAATCGTTCTGAAAATTTAGTTTACTAACCATGAATCAGATTTCATTTTAATCAGCCTAATATTGACTGGAAATAATGACCTTTATACACTTTTGAATTCTCCAATGCATGACTTTGGGCAGACAAAAGATTACAGAATATTTTCCATGGGAATACGATAAATAAGTTTTGAACCAATGAAAATATTAAAAAAATTTTTTTGTTTTTCTCTACAGGCCGAAGGAAAAGATTTCAAATGCTTTCAAGCCGCAGACGTCGCTAAGGATGAACTCATCAAGAATACTATTTTTTAATAAATACAGATTTCAACGTGAGACAATAAAATTTGCAAAGTTACTTGTACGATTTTTGATATGAAAATGCGATGAGGGACAGCCGATCAATATTTAGAATTCGATTGATTCAAATACTGTTTCTAGGACCATATTGCTCCCAGATTACAGAATAGTCTTCGAAATGGGGATTACAGTCAGTCAGTCAATAGTTTATTTTTCACCAAAATGAAAATGCACTCATGGTGAACAGATACTGAAAAAAAGTTGAAAATGACATTTCCTGGTGAAAGGTGACGCGAAAAACCAAAGTTGGTTATCGAGCAGCGACACCTGTGATAAGAGTCTAACATTGATACAAGTTTAATAGAAATAAGACGAACAATATACATGTAGATTAGTATATGAAATATTGAAGTAAAAATAAACAAATTTGTTACAGAAAAAAGACTCCTGGCTTCATACAGTAAAACTCTTTATAAAAGTTTTCCAGAAAAGAATTAGTCTTTTTTGGAATCAGATTCAGAATGGAAGATTATGAACAAAGGACTTAAACCTCCCCGCGTTTTTTAAAATTTTCAAAAGATCTTAAAGTTGTTGATAGCGTGTGCGATTGCATTTGGTCAAAATCGCTGATTGCTGTCGGTGTGACGTGTTATTCATACCGTAAAATCTTTATGTCGATGTAACGATGTTTATATTCCTCTAAGCCAAAATTTCCCTGAGCATATTTAGGACGATAATAATTACATTGTTGGACGAAACTATGAATAACGAATTATTATTTATAATCATCGGCAAAGGAGTCCTATAAAGATAAATAAAGAAGTGAATCCGCAACCCAAATTGTTTCGATTGAAAAGATGCAATGTAAAATACCGAAAATAAAACAGAAAACACCATATTTCCGCTTTGGTGAAAGTGGGAAAGAAAACGCTTTTATGACATTGTATATCGCAAAAAAATTGTGTGCCTATCATTCTGATTGGTTGACTTTAGAAGCCACACCATCACTGAAATCGACATACAATCAATTGTGTGTGAGGTGTACCTTATTATCCATGGTAAAACTAACTATAGGGCCAACGCGGCTTTTTCTGAGATTAGTAGTATTTCTATATGGATTTTAGGGTTATAATTAAAAGTGTAGGTTTTTATTGTGATGTATGCCAAACGATTATGACATCACACGCCTTATAGAAGTCAAATTTTATATATATAGAAGTCAGACAAAAAATAAATAGGCTGCATTGTTTTGGTTGAGTTGCAGATTTGTAGAGCAAAAATTAAGTATGGCTACATCTTCTTCTAGGCGACATTGTTCAAACAATCCAAATGTATTTTGCTATATTTGCGGAGAATATACATTGCAATCCAACAGGAAAGGGATCAGTAAATTTGTGAGGTGTGCTTATCTTGCCTACTTCAAAGTAATGCTGGGTGATCAAGATAAGGTATGGGCACCCCATATTGTATGCAAGCAATGTGTTGAACATCTTCGACAGTGGACAAAAAAGGATAGAAAGTCACTCCGCTTTGGTATTCCAATGGTTTGGCGGGAACCGAAAAATCATTTTGATGACTGCTACTTCTGTGCAGTAAACACTAAGGGAATCAATAGGAAGAACTGGAAATCGTTGGTTTATCCAAACCTCGAGTCTGCAATTAGGCCAATTCCACACTGCAATGAAATTCCTGTTCCAGTGTTTGAAGGCTTGCCCGAATTGGAATTGCCTTGCTCTGAAGAATATCAAACCTCCACTGAAAGTAGTGAGGGCACTGTTTCAGATATCTTGTTTCTTTCTTCTTCACTGCCACAGCTTTTTTCTCAAAAAGAACTTAATGATCTGACTAGAGATCCCAACCTTTCCAAAGAATCTTCTGAACTTCTAGCTTCAAGACTCAATAAAAAAATCTACTTCAGCCGGGAACTCTCATAACATTCTATAGAAAACGCCATATTGAATTCTTGTCATATTTCACTCAGGAAAAAGACATAGTACATTGTAACAACGTTGCCGGCCTGCTGCGGCAGCTTGGTGTCCAGCTTATGATCCTCAAGATTGGCGCCTTTTTATAGACAGTTCCAAAAAATGTTTAAAATGTGTTCTTCTTCACAATGGAAACTTATTTGGATCAGTTCCTCTAGGTTATTCAACAACCCTCAAAGAAAAATATGATGAAATCAAATTTGCACTGGAAATAATTTCATACAGACAGTACCAATGGATCATATGTGTCGATTTGAAAATGGTTGGATTTCTCCTTGGGCTACAAGGTGGCTACACGAAATTTCCTTGCTTCTTGTGTTTGTGGGACAGCAGGGCAAGAACAGATCATTGGATAAAAAAAGATTGGCCTATGCGCAGTGAGTTGATTCCTGGCTTTCTCAATGTTTTGGCTCCTCCTTTGGTCGACCGTTCAAAAATTGTGTTTCCTCCTCTTCACATAAAGCTTGGCATCATGAAACAGTTTGTGAAGGCTCTTGAGAAAGATGGCGACTGTTTCAAATATATTTGCCAGAAATTTCCAGGTCTAACCACAGGGAAATTAAGAGCTGGAATTTTTGATGGACCCCAGATTCGAAAGTTGATGAATGATGTAACTTTCTGTAATTTTATGAATCCAACAGAATTGAGAGCTTGGACGGCGTTTACAAATGTAGTAAAATTCTTTTTGGGAAAAACGAAGGCGCCCAACTACAAAGAGCTTGTTGAAACACTACTTACAAGTCTCCGTCAACTGGGTGCAAATATGAGCATCAATTACATTTTTTACACAGCCATCTTGCCCGTTTTCCAGAAAATCTAGGTGATGTGAGCGATGAGCAAGGAGAGCGCTTCATCAAGATATCAGCGACATGGAAGTTCGCTATCAAGGTCGTTGGGATTCCACCATGCTTGCAGACTACTGTTGGTCTATCAAGCGCGATGATGCCGAGGCCCCTCATTCTAGAAAATCAGTAAAACGTCAATTTATAGCCGATGACATCTATTAGTTAGCATTTATTACAAGTTCCAGCTTTAATTGTAAATATTTTGGTGAGATTCCATGAATATGTTCAATAAAATTACAGAAAAATGTTGTTTCTTCATTTGCCTATCTTTATTGTAGCTATCGGCATCCTGCAGAGAGGGATATACTATAGAGGAAAAACTAGACCTGATAGAGAAAAAGTAAAAGCATTTCTGAAATCAGCGCCCTCAAATGTGCTAAAAACGTTTAAAACATCTTAGGCACCATGACAAAAAATTTGTTTTTGTTGGCCAGTGATAATTAATGTAAAGTATATTTAAATTTTAATTCTAGGACATACCAAATAAATTTCATTAAAGATTTGAGCATTTTTTTAATCGTATTACCTTAACAAAATCAAACGAAGCGGCCAGCATTGACTGGAAAATCAGTAAGGAAAGAACTGCTCAGATTTGTCGAATTCACAAATATGAAACAAAACAAGTGACACCTTGCACTTTAGCACACATTTTTATGTTCTAGAATTGTCATGGCATTTTAGAGTAGTAATGCTTTTATTTTTATATGTTTTAATATACTAATATACTTTGAATGTATTTTTTGTACAATCAGGACAACAAAATCGCAAGGTCGTAACAAATACGTTTTAGATTGAATATTTTAAGCGACAGAAAAATCATTCATTATACGATGAGAATAAAGGCCTTTTTAAACTAGCGCGTAACTGCGGAGAATTTGCGAATTTGCAACCACATATTTAAAAATCCTGGCCGTGTCACTGATAACACCTTAACATTCAATGAGTGTATAATCGGAGCTGGAGCCAGGCTCTGACGTAAAAAATGGAACTCCGTAGCCGAAGCCACAGTTCAAATATTACCGGAGCACCGGTTATTTTGGATCACCTCCTCAGTTCTGCTTGTGCCTATAGTTAGTTGTTTATTGTAATTTTAAACCCAATTTAGTGATTGAGATTTTGCTTAAGGCAACCAATAAGATCAATCAATGGAAGCATGCAATGAGGAAGAAATACACTAATTAATGATTTGAAACTTGTATATTAAAAACTCTAGTATATTCGCTGTAACATTTGATAGACTATATTGCAGTGAGACCGCAATTTTTGGATTCTTTAATTTTTTCTTCTAGCGAACCAACCTATATTGTATATTATACTAGTGTGTTTGAAAATACGAAATAAATTTACTGTATTGTTTTTGACAGGGTTTATCGGATTTATATCAAGCAATTTATTAGCACTATATCATATGTCTATAATGTATGTAATATGTCACTGGCTATAAACGCCAGTAATTGCATTTCATCTTTATTATACCTGAAATTGTTTCAGGCTACTCCTGTTACGAGACTTAATAAAGTTCACAACTGAGAACATAGATTCACAAGCATATGTAGATGAAAACATGGAGAGTAATGCAGTTTTTAAGACACGATGAGTTTTCGGGAATGGCATCCCAATCACGCAATAGTTCGTTTTCTGCACTTGTATTCCCTTCCCTAATCGCCTCTATTCCTTTCAAACTCAGTTTATAAGTAAGCAAGTAACTCTAACTAACATGAGCTGTAGGACTTCATAAATCAAGCAGAAATGAAGAAAGAGGGTGGCACAGACGAACTATATTTCGTAAAAGGTAGTCAAATGAATGCTTTTCTTTTTGACAAAATTTCTCGAGAGCTCACTCATTTGTTATGTCATAATATATTTGTGGCCATAGGTCATGAAAAGACAAAAAGGGTTTAAATAAATAACGGATTGTTTTAACAAACGAATATGAATAAATGAACATCTAGTTTCAACAGATATTTCAGAGTCTTTGAAATTTTCTATCTGAAGGAAAATGAACCCGTTTCTGAGGCCTCGCTCGTGTGTCGAATAAATGGTTTGGCATGCGTGCTAGGGATTGCCCACCCCTGTTCTATATATTAAGAAGCAATTGTACTTTTTCCGTCTATGTTTCGCCAAATAACTGTTATAAATTCTGATCTAAGAGATTGTCATCTCATGTATTATCAAATCCTCGAGTTTTTCTCGTTTTTTCCGGCGTATTGCCGTACGCGTTCATATATTTTTGAGCCACTGTTCACCGTCAACGTTCACATGCCATCGATATACAGGTACATTGTGATTAAACTTATATACTGATTTTTGAAGTTGCTGAACGTTTCTAGCTGTGAGGTCGCGAGTATCTGTAGAATTTTTCTTTATTTTTGTGATGAACTAAGTAAGACAATTGCGAATATTTGGAAATAGGAAAATCTCTACTTGACGTATCTGAAATTCCTTATTTCATTAGAATTGTTACAGATCGGGATTGAGATTCTCTAGCTCCTAAACATCTGGTTATTCATTGAAATTTATAATTTTCGAATACTCATAAAAAGAATCAAATTTTAAGTTAAATATATATATATATATATATATATATTCAAAAGATCATCTTTGAAACTCTTTTATGATAGTTTTGAGGTCAGTACCGATGACACTCCATTTGGGATAACGTTTGATGGCATTGGCATGCCAATACCCAACCAACCAAAACCAATCTAAATTTTCTCGATTGAACACTGACAATATAAAATACTTAAAATAAAACGGAAAACACAATAGGTTTTGTTTTGATGGATCCGTGACAGAACAGTGTCGCTTTTTCGACATTGTAAATCGATAATTATCGTTTGCCTATGGTACATATTAGGATTGGTTGACTTTAGAAGCCATACCAATACCATCGCTGAAATCAAAACACAGTCACTTGTGTGCGCGTTCTATTTTGTTATCCGAAACTAACGATAGGGCCCAACGAGGCTTGAAATGTACTCAATGGGGTTTTATTATAGAATTGGGGATTTTTCTAACCGTGATACCTTAAATAACTATGAGCGGCCAGCATTGCGATAGAGCAAAGTCAGTATTGCGAGAACAGCTCAGATTTGTCGAATTCGCCAAATATGAATCAAAACAAGATATAATCTGGTACTTTAGCGCACATTTTTATGTCCGTGGATTGTCATGGTATTTTAAAGACGTAATGCTTTTATTTTTTCCGCAATTCAATGCAAGTGCGGTTCACATAGAACACAAGTCAATTATATGCCATAAATTTTAAATAGGCAACCAAAAAAATCATTATCCGGTGTAAAATGGGGGTTTTCTAATGAATCGCGTGATCGTGGCGACTGTTTCATCAGTCTTTCCGCGGGGATTTCCAGGCGATGAATATATATTTTTGATATCCTAGTATACTTTATATATATTTTTATTGTATTAAATTAAATTGTACACTCAGGATAACAAATCGCAAGGTCGCAAAAATACTTATCAGAACTAGATATTATGCGGCAGTTTAATTAAGCAAGCATACTGCCGGGATATTTTGAAATAATGATGTTGTCGTAAATCCACGACGACAAAAATTGATTTAACAGAGATAGATCATTTAAATCGTAGTTGTCATTGAAATCATTTATTATACACTGAAAAAATCGGATCTTCAAACGAGCGAGTAACCGCGGAAATTTTTTGGAATTCATCACCCCCTCTTTTGAGAATCCTGGCTGTGTCACTGGTAACACCTAATCACGTTAATGGTTACAGAGCCACAGCTGGAGCTCATCTCCGAATTAAAAAAACATGGAGCTTCGAAGCCATGAGATCTTACTTTGAGAGACCATAGAACAGATCCAAAATTCAAAGAGAATCCAAAACATTCATTGAAATCGAATTTATAATGTGTGTGCTTGTGTGTTGGAAAAAACAAAATACCATTTTTCATATTGTTTTCGACATGATTTATCGGATTTATGTAGATCAATTTATTAGCACTGTATGCTATGCACTTTTCCTTTAATTAACACTTTATGTTTTTGTGTCGGGCAACATGTTTTAGTAATTTGAACATTATTTAAAATAACTAAAAACGCCATTAACTGCATTTCATCTTTATATAATATACCTCAAACAAATTATAACAACTGCAACTCAGCCTGACTTCTACCCAATGATAAAATAGGACCCAGGTCAAAACAATGTTGTCGGATGACGTTGCTGTCAATTTAATTATTTATTTGAATATCATGAGTAATATGAAGAAACAATAGGAAAACTTAAATATACACATTTGCAACCATTTCCAGTTCAATGTTCTTGTGTAGTTCAGGGAAAGCTGGAAAGAAAATACTCATGAAAACAGAGGGAAATATTGAAAAAAAAAACGCTTTATTTGCTATAAGACATTTTGGCAGATAATGAAACGCATACGAAAAGAGATAATATGATTGGAACAGCCTCAGTTTATCAGTGTTACTCTCAATTCCATTTCTTACATCTTGTTTGAAATGATGGTCGTTGGAAATTATGAATATGAATTAATATCTTTATAAAATCTGGAAACGTCTGATTATTAAACATGGAAGATTTCTGTATGCAACCAAATGATATCTGTTTTGTTTATCGCTCATTAATTAATTTCAGCACTTTAATCACATCCGGAAACAGCGCACCTGTCCAAATTAAAACAACTAAATACTTGATCGAGTGAGAGCTTTATTGAAAATCGAATCATTTTACTTTCATATAATACTACAGTCGTATAGTAAAAATATAAGTAATATATATCAGTATTTCTTTGGATGCCAGTTAATTACAGATCTAAATCAAGGAAAGTATGACGTTGGTATACCGTTTGAACTTATCTGAAACTTGGCGAAAATAATCCTTGGTACGCCTGCATTCGAAATGATATGCATACGTTTTGTTCAATAGGTATGTGATCGCATGAACAGGAAGTTAAATAAATAACAGTCGGTAAAAAAGAGATGCACAGTCGGAAGCTTTTATTTAATCATTCATTTCCGGATTTCCCGATTTAAACGTAATGAAAAAATTTGAACATAAAAACTATATAAAAAGATGGTTGCTGGTGGTATATATCATATTGCTTCTTCAAAGTATTCTACAAAGGTGAGTTTTAAAGTTTATTCCTAATGTGCTTTGACTGAGAAAATCGTAACGCATGGAGTAAACAAAATAGTGCAATATATAAAGGTTAAATTGTGATGAATTCGATAACAAATATGAGTTTTCCATACAAAACACGAATGACAACTTAAAGGAAGAGTATGACTACCTAGTTCAGTAATGATAATACTATCAAGTTTTTAAAATGATAAGAAAACCGATGCGCTGTTACGTAAAGGAGATACTTTAGGCATAATAGAAACCGCACCGTAGATCACCGTGGAATACACAAATTTATGGTGCGTATAACCTTATCGCGTGGTTTATTACTTTTAAATTTTAATTATTTTACATTTTGCTTTTCGTTTGCTTTATCAGTTGGAAATTTCATTGCAATTGCGACAAAGAAATGGGGCCCATATTAAGAAAAATTGTCGTTTTCGTCGTGCTGGCACTGTGGATCGTATCTATTGAAGGTAGGAAATTATGGGCAAATGAATAGAAAACATATTTAAGTGCTTTGTACATAATACTTGTACAGGCCACCGACATATACGTGATTGAATTAGACCTCATATAACATTAATCTCTAATCGTTCTAAAAAAATTAGTTTACTTATCATAGGCCATATTCTATTTGAATCAACCTATTAATGAGTGGAATCAATTTTTCGAATAATTAATTTTTAGTAATTTGAAAAAATAGACTTTCATTCACATTTTTTGTTAACATTAAAACGATCAAGATATTGAAAGAAAGTTTGACAATGACAATTTTAATGTGATACGTAGCTATTTATTACAGTAATACACTATTTACTGTGCCTTTGAACAAAGCTATGTAGCCTATACGCATGATTGGAAAATAGTCGGCTATTTTGAGTGGTTACGAGTTACGACAGCCCTTTATACACTTGAGAATACTGCATTATTTCGTCTAAACAGAGTAGGACAAAAATAATTATTATTATTATATGAACTTGAGAAGACGAAACTTTACAGAATATTTTTCATGAGAATACGCTGCATAGGTTAAGAAATAATGAAATTATTATTATTTTACTGTTTTGTCTCCACAGGACGAAGGAAAAGGTTTCAGATCCTTTCGAAATACAGACGTCGCTGACGCTTTGAACTTATCAAGAATACTATTTTTAATGAAATACAGCCTTCAATAAAAGAAAATTTGCAATGTTATTTGTACGATTTTTATATAAAAGGGCGCATGAATGTCAGCCGATCGATAGTTAGAGTTCGATTTGATTCAAATACTGTTTCTAGGAAAATATTGCTTGCTCCCAGATTACAAAATAGTCTTCGAAGTAAGGAATACAGTAGAACTCTTTATAAAAAAAAATTAGAATTTAATTAGTTCTTTTTAGAATTGAGTTCAGAATTGACGATTATGAACCGGTGAACTATCAAAATTTACCAAAAATGTCATGAACACAAAACATAATCAAAAGAATGCACTTACGACAAAAGTAGACGGTGCAAAAAAAGACAATAAATACAATTTAATGAGAAATTTGCCGCTGTCTTTTTGATATTATATATATATACGTGTTAAGCGCGGTTCTAATGAAGTTTCTGCAAGGCGAAGTAGAGCGTCGACTTCTACACGATTTCTCTGTTTGGTGTTGATGAGAATTAACGTTGAAAAGCTTTTATCACAAAGGTAACTTGAACAACAAAAAAACAGCGGTGATTTAATAGCTCTGTTACTGAGCTCGGGATATTCCTTTTCAAGAGATATCCAAAACTGTGACAGTGGCAACTCTTCATGCTTGGACATCAACGCGGTATCGCAGGAGAGCGCAGTAATCTATTCTTTCTCAATAGTGTTAAGATTGTACAAAATAATTTTGTTTTGCAAAGGGATTAACAATCCAAAAGTTTCCCTGACGACGATTCTCATTTTTTGGAAAGTATTTTCCAAAACTAATGCGTAGATATTTTAGGTGTTGACTTATAAACAGTAAATACGCCTTCTGTTCTCTGGTAACAGAAGAAGTTCTCAATTAGGTACCGTACCACTACTATGTGCTATCAAACTCTTCCGTTATGACTTTAGCCGTCGGTATGAGGTCATATATACTTAACAAATGTCCAGCCGTTCAGGGTTTAAAATGGGCAGAAGACAGGTCACCAAGTTTGGTTGTTAGATCAGTACCGGTACTACGAATCAATATGAGTTCAATAATAAGATCAATAATCACAAAATTAATGGACATGTCGTCGATACTTTGTATTTTGCAATTTGCTTATAATCTATAATAATGTTGGAATATATTTGGCGGACCGGCGGTTGAGAACCACTGATTTAGACCGTAAAGATCTTTATGTCGGTGTTTATACTACCTAAGTCAGAAATTTCCCTAAATATATGTAGGACGATAATAAATACATTTTGTGTTGCACGCACGAATGAAAACGCCTTTATGGCATGGCAAATTTGTGTGCATTTGACACACATTCTGATTGGTTGACTTTGGAAGCCATACCAACACTGAAATCGGCATACAGTCAGTTGTGTACCTTTTATACATTTTACTATGTAGGATTTCAATATAGATTTGGGGATTTTTCTAACCTTGATAGCTTAACAAAATATTCTCAATCGCCAGCATTGCGATAGAGCAAAGTCGATAATGAAAGAACTGATCAAAGTCGTCAAATTCGCAAAATATGAGTCAAAACAAGAGATAATCTTGCACTTTAGCACACATTTTTATGCCCGAGAATTGCCATGGCATTTTAGAATACTAATTCATTTATTTTTTCCGCAAGTCGATGAAAGTGCGGGTTACATTGAACACAATTTAATAATGAATCAATCATTTTAAATGTGCCCGTATCGGTCATAGATTGATCACTCTGAGTAACAAAATCTAGTGAAAAAGTCGACTCTTCTAATTGGTGGCGTGAACGTGGCTACTGTTTCAGAAACCTTTCCGCGGGGATTTCGAGGCGATGAATATATGTTTTTGATATCCTAATATACTTTACATGTATTTTTATTGTACTAAATTAAATTGTACTTTCCGGATAACAAAATCGCAAGGTCGCAAAAATAAACTAATTATAATCTGGCAGTTTATCTCAAATTTTTACGCCCGCATAATGTCGCAGTATTTTGGCGTGAGGATGATGTCGTAAATCAACGACAACGACAATTAATTTAACATAGAAAGACAGTATAAACTCTCGTAGTTATCATAGATTGAATATTTTACGCGACAGAAAAACCATTCTTTATACGCTGCAAAACTCTGCTTTTTATACAAGCGCGTAACCGCGGAGAATTTCCGATTTTGAATTCGTGAGTAATATGAAGGAACGAAAGTAAAACCAAATATACACATTGACAACTATTTCCAGTTCATTGTTTTTGTGTGGATCCATGAAAGCTGAAATCAAAAGTACTAATGAAAACAGATGGATTCATGTTATTGTATAAAAAAAAATAAACGGTTTGTTTATTCGCTATAAATCCATTTGGCATAGCAAAAAAACACACACGCAATTAAAATATTATGATAGAAAAGACCACAATTACTCAGTTGGTATTGCTCACTTATATTATTACATCTTGTTTGAAGTGATGATCATTAGAAATATCAATGCATGAGCTATTTATATTATTCTTTTATAGAAAATTGAAACGTCTGGATGATAATCATGAACGATTTCTGGATTCAACCAAATGATTTCTGTTTTGTTTATGGCTTATTGATTTCAGTTACATATTTATTACATCAGGGCGCACCTGCGCCCCTAACCTATCTAAAAAAACAAAATGCAAAATACTCAATCCAGTGGGAGCTTCGGTGAAAATTGCATCATTTATTACGCCTATGACAGGAAAAATAAAATTAAAATATGAGAACACCAATAAATTTTGCAGTGTAGTAACAAATATATAAAGACATATATATACAGGGCGGGCCAAAAAATGTTACCGTTTTGTACATTCGGAATGTATAAAATGGTGACATATTTTTGTAGACCCTGTATATAAATTAAATTATAATAGAAACAATCATTTGATTAATTTTCGGAGGTGATCGGCAAAACATTCACAGGGTTATATTAAAATTTTTCTATTAACTACTGACCAAATATTTTCCCGTGAAATAATGTGTAATCGGAATTAGCCACATTGAATGCAAGTTAATAACAGATTAAAATCCCGAGTAAGTATGACATTGATTTTATGTTTGATCTTTTCTGGAAATTCACGAAAATAAATCTTTCGTCCGCCCGCATTCAAAATTGTTTGCATCCGTTTCTTTCAATAAATATTTAATCGCATGAACAGACAGGTAAAATAATAGCATGTGTGCACAGCGGAAGCGGTTATTTAAGAGGTCATTTCCCGATCTAAACATAAAAAATAGAGCATTAAAACTATATAAAAAGATGATTGCTGCTGATATATATTATATTACTTCTTCATAGTATTCTATAAAGGTGAGTTTTGAAGATTATTCTTAATCTGCTATGTTTAAGAAAACCAAAGATGCATAGCGTAAGCGATTTTTGTATGCAAAATATATATAAGGATTTAGTTTCTCTGTAATTAATACGATAACAAATATGAGCAACTAACTTAAAACATGGTAAGACTACCTATTTCAGTAATATAATGATGAAATATCAAGTTTTTGAAATGACAAAAAAGCCGATGGGCTGTTATGTCAAGGAGATACTTCGAGCATAATAGACACCACATCGAGATTTGAAAGACATTTTTGCATTTTGCAAGATTTTTGTGCATATATTCCCGATAGCGTGTTTTATCACTTTTCATACATCAATAATCATTTTAATTTTTTAAAGTCTTAAATTTGTTTTTGTCTGCTTCATCAGTTAGAAAGTTCCTTGCAACTGCGTCAAAAAAATGGGACCTCTCTTAAGAAAAATTGTCGTTTTCATCGTGCTGGTACTGTGGATTGTATCTATTGAAGGTAAGAAATTATAAGCAAATAAATAGAATAGTCATGATTATGTTATTTGAATCAGCTTGTTATCGACTGGAAACGATTTTTTGAATGATCTATTTTCAGTAATTTACGAAAATAAATTTTATTCATCTTTTCTAGTACTTTTAAAACGATCAAGATATTGACAGAAAGTTTGACAATGTCATTATTATTGTGACATATACAGCTAACTATTACAGTTTTACAACAATTATTTTGTACCCGTCTATGTATATGCATTGATTGATTGAAAAAATAAGCTATTTCGAGTGGTTTCAACAGTTCTTCAAAAATTTTGTCTTTACAGGCCGAAGGGGAAGTTTTCAGATGCTTTCAAATCGCAGACGCAGAACTTTTGCTGGATGAACTTATCGAGAACACAATTTCAATAAAATAATCATTTAATCAACAAATGACAATAAAATTAACACAGTTATTTTGTACAATTCTAAAATAAAAATGAGCATCAGCCGATCGATGTTTGAAGTTTGGTCTGGTTTAAATATATATTATAGGGATATATAGCTACTATATTACAGAATAGTCTTCAAATTAAGGAATACAATAGACCAAAGGAGTGACCAGTATTGCGAGAACAGCTCAGATTTGTCGAACTCGCCAAATATGAATCAAAGCAAGATATAATCTGGTACTTTAGCACACAATTCTATGTCCGTGGATTGTCATGGTATTTTAAAGACGTGATGCTTTTATTTTTTCCGCAATTCAATGCAAGTGCGGTTCACATTGAACACAAGTCAATTATATGCCATAAATTTTAAATAGGCAACCAAAAAATCATTATCCGGTGTAAAATGGGGTTTTTCTAATGAATCGCGTGATCGTGGCGACTGTTTCATCAGTCTTTCCGCGGGGATTTCCAGGCGATGAATATATGTTTTTGATATCCTAATATACTTTATATATTTTTTTATTGTATTAAATTAAATTGTACACTCAGGATAACAAATCGCAAGGTCGCAAAAATACTTATCAGAACTAGATATTATGCGACAGTTCAATTAAGCAAGCATATTGCCGGGGTATTATGAAATAATGATGTTGTCGTAAATCCACGACGACAAAAATTGATTTAACAGACATAGATGATTTAAATCGTAGTTGTCATTGATTGAATAATACGTGACGGTAAAATCATTTATTATACACTGAAAAAATCGGATCTTCAAACGAGCGAGTAACCGCGGAAATTTTTTGGAATTCATCACCCCCTCTTTTGAGAATCCTGGCTGTGTCACTGGTAACACCTAATCACGTTAATGGTTACAGAGCCACAGCTGGAGCTCATCTCCGAATTAAAAAAAACATGGAGCTTCGAAGCTATGAGATCTTACTTTGAGAGACCATAGAACAGATCCAAAATTCAAAGAGAATCCAAAACATTCATTGAAATCGAATTTATAATGTGTGTTAGCACTGTATGCTATGCACTTTTCCTTTAATTAACACTTTATGTTTTTGTGTCGGGCAACATGTTTTAGT
Source organism: Styela clava (assembly GCF_964204865.1). Classification (NCBI taxonomy): domain Eukaryota; kingdom Metazoa; phylum Chordata; class Ascidiacea; order Stolidobranchia; family Styelidae; genus Styela; species Styela clava. The sequence continues at coordinate 7,869,664 of NC_135259.1, read as the reverse complement.
AATTTGAACATTATTTAAAATAACTAAAAACGCCATTAACTGCATTTCATCTTTATATAATATACCTCAAACAAATTATAACAACTGCAACTCAGCCTGACTTCTACCCAATGATAAAATAGGACCCAGGTCAAAACAATGTTGTCGGATGACGTTGCTGTCAATTTAATTATTTATTTGAATATCATGAGTAATATGAAGAAACAATAGGAAAACTTAAATATACACATTTGCAACTATTTCCAGTTCAATGTTCTTGTGTAGTTCAGGAAAAGCTGAAAAGAAAATACTCATAAAACAGAGGGAAATATTGAAAAAAAAACGCTTTATTTGCTATAAGACATTTTGGCAGATAATGAAACGCATACGAAAAGAGATAATATGATTGGAAGAGCCTCAGTTTATCAGTGTTACTCTCAATTCCATTTCTTACATCTTGTTTGAAATGATGGTCGTTGGAAATTATGAATATAAATTAATATCTTTATAAAATCTGGAAACGTCTGAATATTAAACATGGAAGATTTCTGTATGCAACCAAATGATATCTGTTTTGTTTATCGCTCATTAATTTCAGCACTTTAATCACATCCGGAAACAGCGCACCTGTCCAAATTAAAACAACTAAATACTTGATCGGGTGAGAGCTTTATTGAAAATCGAATCATTTTACTTTCATATAATACTACAGTCGTATAGTAAAAATATAAGTAATATATATCAGTATTTCTTTGGATGCCAGTTAATTACAGATCTAAATCACGGAAAGTATGACGTTGATATACCGTTTGAACTTATCTGAAACTTGGCGAAAATAATCCTTGGTACGCCTGCATTCGAAATTATATGCATACGTTTCGTTCAATAGGTATGTGATCGCATGAACAGGAAGGTAAATGAATAACAGTCGGTAAAAAAAGGGATGCACAGTCGGAAGCTTTTATTTAATCATTCATTTCCGGATTTCCCGATTTAAACGTAATGAAAAAATTTGAACATCAAAACTATATAAAAAGATGGTTGCTGGTGGTATATATCATATTGCTTCTTCAAAGTATTCTACAAAGGTGAGTTTTATAGTTTATTCCTAATGTGCTTTGACTGAGAAAATTGTAACGCATGGAGTAAACAAAACAGTGCAATATATAAAGATTAAATTGTCATGAATTCGATAACAAATATGAGTTTGAAAATACTATCAAGTTTTTAAAATGATAAGAAAACCGATGCGCTGTTACGTAAAGGAGATACTTTAGGCATAATAGAAACCGCACCGTAGATTTGGAATACACAAATTTATGGTGCATATATCCTTATCGCGTGGTTTATTACTTTTAAATTTCAATTATTTTACATTTTGCTTTTCGTTTGCTTTATCAGTTGGAAATTTCATTGCAATTGCGACAAAGAAATGGGACCCATACTAAGAAAAATTGTCGTTTTCGTCGTGCTGGCACTGTGGATCGTATCTATTGAAGGTATAGGGAATTATGGGCAAATGAATAGAAAACATATTTAAGTGCTTTGTACATAATACTTGTACAGACCACCAACATATACGTGATTGAATTAGACCTCATATAACATTAATCTCTAATCGTTCTAAAAAAAAATTAGTTTACTAATCATAGATCATATTCTATTTGAATCAACCTATTAATGACTGGAAACAATTTTTCGAATAATTTAATTTTAGTAATTTAAAAAATATATTTTTATTCACATTAAAAGGATTAAGATATTGAAAGAAAGTTTGACAATGACAATTTTAATGTGATACGTAGCTATTTATTACATTATTACACTATTTCGTGTGCCTTTGAACAAAGCTATGTAGCTTATATGCATGATTAAAAAAATAATCGGCTAATTTGAGTGAATACAACAGCCCTTCATACAATTTAGAATACTGCATTATTTCGTCTAAACAGAATTGGACAAAATAATTATTATTAAATGAATTTGAGAAGACGAAACTTTACGCAATATTTCTTTGTTTTGTCTCCACAGGACGAAGGAAAAGGTTTCAGATCCTTTCGAGATACGGCAGACGTCGCTTTTGATGAACTTATCAAGAATACTATTTTTATTAATGAAATATAGCCTTCAATAAAAGAAAAGAAAATTTGCAAAGTTATTTGTACGATTTTTATATAAAAAGGCGCATGAATGTCAGCCGATCGATAGTTAGAGTTCGATTTGATTCCAATACTGTTTCTAGGAAAATATTGCTCCCAGATTACAGAATAGTCTTCGAAGTAAGGAACACAGTAGAACTTTTTATAAAAAAAAATGCACAATATAATTAGTTCTTCTTAGAATTGGGTTCAGAATTGAAGATTAAGAACAGATTATTAAGATTATTGAACAAAAGACTTTAACCTGATGGATGGTTTTGGTTCAACAAGCCAAAGGTGGCCAGAAGATTTTTTCTTTATTTTTTTGTAATGGATTGGTGATAATAATATTGTGGAATTGCGAATATTGTGAAATACCCTACATAACGTAATTAATCTTCCGTAGTTTGTTGGGAATTTATAAGTTATACGGATCGATGAAAAAACAATACGTATAGACAAGTACGAACATTAATCCCTTTCTCTGTGCTTTCGTGACCGGGGCTGGAGAGACGAAGCTGGAATTAAGCTTACCATATCAGATAGAGCTACCAGAAATGGGTTCAAAACTCTCGTTTTTCAAAATTTTCAAAAGATTATAAAATTGTTGATAACTCGTGCGATTGCATTCGTCAAAATCGCTGGTTGTTTCTGTCGGCGTGACGGGTTATTTAGACCTTAAAAATCTTTACGTCGGTGTTTATACTAGCTAAGTCGAAATTTCCCTAAACATATGTAGGACGATAATAAATACATTTTGTGCTGCACGCACGAAAGAAAACGCTTTTATGGCATGGATAATTTGTGTGCCTGTGACACACATTCTGATTGGTTGAATTTAGAAGCCACATCACTGAAATCGACATGCAGTCAATTGTGTACCTTTTATACATTTCACTATGTAGGATTTCGTTATAGATTTGTAAATTTTTCTAACCTTGATAGCTTAACAAAAATATTCTCAGTCGCCAGCATTGCGATAGAGCAAAGTCGATAATGAAAGAACTGCTGAAGGTCGTCAAATTTGCAAAATTTGAGTCAGAACAAGAGATAATCTTGCACTTTAGCACACATTTTTATGCCCAAGAATTGCCATGGCATTTTAGAATAGAATTCATTTAATTTTTCCCCAAATCGATGAAAGTGCGAGTTACATTGAACACAATTTAATTATGAATCAACCATTTTAAATGTGCCCGTATCGGTCATAGATTGATTACTCTGAGCAACGAAATATTATTATCTAGTCAAAAAGTCGACTCTTCTAATGAGTGGCGTGAACGTGGCGACTGTTTCAGAAACCTTTCCGCGGGGATTTCGGGGCGATGAATATATGTTTTTGATATCCTAATATATTTTACATGTATTTTTATTCTACTAAATTAAATTGTACTTTCCGGATAACAAAATCGCAAGGTCACAAAATTAAACTAATTATAATCTGGCAGTTTATCTCAAATTTTTACGCCCGCATATTGCCGCTGTATTTTGGCGTGGGGATGATGTCGTAAATCAACGACAACGACAATTAATTTAACATAGAAAGACAGTTTAATTTCTCGAAGTTATCCTGGATTGAATATTTTACGCGACAGAAAAACAATTCTTTATACGCTGAAAAACTCGGCTTTTTATACAAGCGCTTAACCGCGGAGAATTTCCGATTTTGAATTCGTGAGTAATATGAAGAAACGAAAGTAAAACCAAATATACTCATTGACAACTATTTTCAGTTCATTGTTCTTGTGTGGATCCATGAAAGCTGATAACAAAAATACAGATGGAGAAAACAGATGGAGATTCATGTTATAGTAAAAAAAAAATAAACGATTTGTTTATTCGCTATAAATCCATTTGGCAGAGCAAAAAAAACACACATGCAATTAAAATATTATGATAGAAAAGACCTCAATTACTCAGTTGATATTGCTCACTTATATTCTTACATGTTGTTTGAAGTGAGATCAATGGAAATTATCAATGCATGAGCTATTTATTATCTTTTATAGAAAATGGAAACGTCTGGATGATAACCATGGACGATTTCTGTATTCAACCAAATGATTTCTGTTTTGTTTATCGCTTATTGATTTCAGTTACATATTTATCACATCAGGGAGCACCTGCGCCCCTAACCTAACTAAAACAACAAAATGCAAAACTCTCAATCCAGTGCTGGGAGCTTCGGTAAAAAATGCATCATTTATTAAGCCCATGACAGGAAAAATAAAATTAAAATATGAGAACACCAATAAATTTTGCAGTGTAGTAACAAATATATAAAGACATATATATACAGGGTGGGCCAAAAAATGTTACCGTTTTGTTTATTCTGTCAATGTATAGAATGGTGACATTTTTTTAGCAGACCCTGTATATAAATACAATTATTATATAATTATACAAGTATTTCCCGGGGATATATAGTGTAAGAAGAATTAGTCACGTTGGATGCAAGTTAATACCACATTAAAATCACGAGTAAGTATGATATTGATTTGATGTTTGATCTTTTCTGGAAATTGACGAAAATAAATCTTTCGTCCGCCCGCATTCAAAATTGTTTGCATCCGCTTCTTTCAATAAATATTTAATCGCATGAACAGGCAGGTGAAATAATAGCATGTGTGCACAGCGAAAGCGGTTATTTAAGAGGTTCCCGATTTAATTTCCCGATTTAAACATAAAAAATAGAGCAATAAAACTATATAAAAAGATGATTGCTGCTGATATATATTATATTACTTCTTCATAGTATTCTATAAAAGTGAGTTTTGAAGATTATTCTTAATCTACTATGTCTAAGAAAACCAAAGATGCATAGCGTAAGCGATTTTTGTATGCAAAATATATATAAGGATTTAGTTTCTCTGTAATTAATACGATAACAAATATGAGCAATTAACTTAAAACATGGTAAGACTACCTATTTCAGTAATATAATGATGAAATATCAAGTTTTTGAAATGACAAAGAAGCCGATGGGCTGTTATGTCAAGGAGATACTTCGAGCATAATAGACACCACATCGAGATTTGAAAGACATTTTTGCATTTTGCATGATTTTTGTGCATATATTCCCGTTAGCGTGTTTTATCACTTTTCATATTTCAATAATCATTTTAATTTTTTAAAGTTTTAAATTTGTTTTTGTCTGCTTCTTAGAAAGTTCCTTGCAACTGCGTCAAAAAAATGGGACCTCTCTTAAGAAAAATTGTCGTTTTCATCGTGCTGGTACTGTGGATTGTATCTATTGAAGGTAAGAAATTATAAGCAAATAAATAGAAAATTTATTTCTGCTGATTTGTCGATGTTACTTATGCAGAACACCTATCTATACGTCATTGAATTAGATTTCATATAACATTATACTCTAATCGTTCTGAAAGTTTTGTTTACTAACCATGAGTCATGATTATGTTATTTGAATCAGCTTGTTATCGACTGGAAACGATTTTTTGAATGATCTATTTTCAGTAATTTACGAAAATATATTTTTATTCATCTTTTCTAGTACTTTTAAAACGATCAATATATTGACAGAAAGTTTGACAATGTCATTATTATTGTGACATATACAGCTAACTATTACAGTTTTACAACAATTATTTTGTACCCGTCTATGTATATGCATTGATTGATTGAAAAAATAAGCTATTTCGAGTGGTTTCAACAGTTCTTCAAAAATTTTGTCTTTACAGGCCGAAGGGGAAGTTTTCAGATGCTTTCAAATCGCAGACACAGAACTTTTGCTGGATGAACTTATCGAGAACACAATTTCATTAAAATAATCATTTAATCAACAAATGACAATAAAATTAACACAGTTATTTTGTACAATTCTAAAATAAAAATGAGCATCAGCCGATCGATGTTTGGAGTTTGGTCTGGTTTAAATATATATTATAGGGATATATAGCTACTATATTACAGAATAGTCTTCAAATTAAGGAATACAATAGACCAAAGGAGTGACCAATATTGCGAAAACAGCTCAGATTTGTCGATCTCGCCAAATATGAATCAAAAAAAAATATAATAAGGTACTTTAGCACACATTTCTATGTCCGTGATGTCATGGTATTTTAAAGACGTGATGCTTTTATTTTTCCGCACGTCAATGCAAATGCGGTTTACATTGAACACAAGTCAATTATATGCCAAGAATTTTAAATAGGCAACCAAAAAAAATCATTATCCGGTGAAAAAGTCGGCTCTTCTAATGAATCGCGTGATCGTGGCGACTGTTTCATAAGTCTTTTCGCGGGGATTTCCAGGCGATGAATATATGTTTTTGATATACTTTATATATATTTTTATTGTACTAAATTAAATTGTAAACTCAGAATAACAAATCGCAAGGTCGCAAAAATAATTATCAGAACTAAATATAATGCGGCAGTTTAATTAAACAAGCATATTGCCGGGGTATTTTAAAATAATGATGTTGTCGTAAATCCACGACGACAAAAATTGATTTAACATAGATAGATGATTCGAATTTCCGTAGTTGTCATTGATTGAATAATTAATATGGCAGTAAAATCATTGCTTATACACTGAAAAATCGGATCTTCAAACGAGCGATTAACCGAGGAAATTTTTTGGAATTCATTACACCCTTCTTTTGAGAATCCTGCTGGCTGTGTCACTGGTAACACCTAAACACGTTAATGGTTACAGAGCCACAGCTGGAGCTCAGCTACGAATTAGAAAAATGGAGCTCCGAAGCCATAATTCGTATGGCCCCGGAGTACCGGTTATTTCGAACTAGTTCCGTGATCCTAGGTGCGTCTTGTAATTTTAAACCTAATTTAGTGATTGAGATCTTGCTTTGAGAGACCATAGAACAGTTTCAAAATTCAAAGAGAATCCAAAACATTCATTGAAATCGAATTTATAATGTGTGTGCTTGTGTGTTGGAAAAAACAAAATATCATTTTTCATATTGTTTTCGACATGATTTATCGGATTTATGTAGATCAATTTATTAGCACTGTATGCTATGCACTTTTCGTTTAATTAACACTGTATGTTTTTGTGTCGGGCAACATGTTTTATTTATTTGAACATTATTTAAAATAACTAAAAACGCCATTAACTGCATTTCATCTTTATATAATATACCTCAAACAAATTATAACAACTGCAACTCAGCCTGACTTCTACCCAATGATAAAATAGGACCCAGGTCAAAACAATGTTGTCGTATGACGTTGCTGTCAATTTAATTATTTATTTGAATATCATGAGTAATATGAAGAAACAATAGGAGAACTTAAATATACACATTTGCAACTATTTCCAGTTCAATATTCTTGTGTAATTCAGGGAAAGCTGAAAAGAAAATACTCATGAAAACAGAGGGAAATATTGAAAAAAAAACGCTTTATTTGCTATAAGACATTTTGACAGATAATGAAACGCATACGAAAAGAGATAATATGATTGGAAGAGCCTCAGTTTATCAGTGTTACTCTCAATTCCATTTCTTACATCTTGTTTGAAATGATGGTCGTTGGAAATTATGAATATAAATTCATATCTTTATAAAATCTGGAAACTTCTGAATATTAAACATGGAAGATTTCTGTATGCAACCAAATGATATCCGTTTTGTTTATCGCTCATTAATCTCAGCACTTTAATCACATCCGGAAACAGCGCACCTGTCCAAATTAAAACAACTAAATACTTGATCGAGTGAGAGCTTTATTGAAAATCGAATCATTTTACTTTCATATAATACTACAGTCGTATAGTAAAAATATAAGTAATATATATCAGTATTTCTTTGGATGCCAGTTAATTACAGATCTAAATCATGGGTAAGTTTGAACTGTTTGAACTTATCTGAAACTATGCGAAAATAATCTTTGGTACGCCTGCACTCGAAATTGTATGCATACGTTTCGTTCAATAGGTATGTGATCGCATGAACAGGGAGGTAAATAGAAAACAGTCGGTAAAAAAAGAGATGCACAGTCGGAAGCTTTTATTTAATCATTCATTTCCGGATTTCCCGATTTAAACGTAATGAAAAAATTTGAACATTAAAACTATATAAAGAGATGATTGTCGGTAGTATATCATATTGCTTCTTCAAATTATTCTACAAAGATGAGTTTTAAAGTTTATTCCTAAAGTGCTTTGACTGAGAAAATCGTAACGCATGGAGTTATCGATATTTGTAAACAAAATAGTGCAATATATAAAGGTTAAATTGTAATAAATTCGATAACAAATATGAGTTCTTCATACAAAACACGAATGACAACTTAAAGAAAGAGTATGACTACCTAGTTCAGTAAGATAATGATAATACTATCAAGTTTTTAAAATGATAAGAAAGCCGATGCGCTGTTACGTAAAGGAGATACTTTAGGCATAATAGAAACCGCACCGTAGATTTGAAAGACACAAATTTATGGTGCATATATCCTTATCGCGTAGTTTATTACTTTTAAATTTCAATTATTCTACATTTTGCTTCTCGTTTGCTTTATCAGTTGGAAATTTCATTGCAATTGCGACAAAGAAATGGGACCCATATTAAGAAAAATTGTCGTTTTCGTCGTGCTGGCACTGTGGATCGTATCTATTGAAGGTAGGAAATTATGGGCAAATGAATAGAAAATTGATTGAACTAGACCTCATATAACATAATTCTCTAATCGTTCTAAAAATGAGTTTACTAATCATAGATCGAATAATGAATTTTTGGTAATTTGAAAAAATACATTTTCATTCACATTTTTTGTTAACATTAAAACGATCAAGATATTGAAAGAAAGTTTGACAACGACAATTTCAATGTGATACGTAGCTATTTATTACAGCAATAGACTTTTTACTGTTTCTATGTACAAAGCTATGTACAAAGCTATGCCTATATGCATGATTGAAAAACAGTCGGCTTTTTTAAAGGGCTACAACAGCCCTTCATACAATTTAGAATACTGCATTATTTCGTCTAAACAGAGTCGGACAAAAATAATTATTATTATATGAATTTGAGCAGACGAAACTTTACAGAATATTTTTTTGTTTTGTCTCCACAGGACGAAGGAAAAGGTTTCAAATCCTTTCGAGATACAGACGTCGCTTTTGATGAACTCATCAAGAATACTATTTTTAATGAAATGCAGCCTTCAATAAAAGAAAATTTTCAAAGTTATTTGTACAATTTTTATATAAAAATGCGCATGAATGTCAGCCGATTGATAGTTAGAGTTCGATTTGATTCAAATACTGTTTCTAGGAAAATATTGCTCCCAGATTACAGAATAGTCTTCAAAGTAAGGAATACAGTAACTAAGGAGTACAGTTTTTTTATAATTTTTGTAATGGATTGATGATAATAATAGCGAATGTTGTGAAATATGGAAATCTCTACATAACGTAACTAATCTTCCGTAGTTCGTTGGAAAGGTTATACGGATCGGTGAAAAAACAATACGTATAGACAACTTAAACAAGTACAAACAATAATCCCTTTCTCTGTGCTCTTGTGACCAGAGCTGGAGAGCCGAAGCTAGAATTAAGCTTACCATATCAGATAGAGCTACCAGAAATGGGTTCAAAAACCTCGTTTTTCAAAATTTTCAAAAGATTATAAAATTGTTGATAACTCGTGCAATTGCATTCGTCAAAATCACTGGTTGTTTCTGTCGGCATGACGTGTTATTTAGACCGTAAAAATCTTCATGTCGGTGTTTATACTACCTAACCCAGAAATTTCCCTAAACATATGTAGGACGATAATAAATACATTTTGTGTTGCCCGCACGGAAGAAAACGCCTTTATGGCATGGAAAATTTGTGTGCCTGTGACACACATTCTGATTGGTTGACTTTGGAAGCCATACCATCACTGAAATCGACATACAGTCAGTTGTGTACCTTTTATACATTTCACTATGTAGGATTTCATTATAGATTTGGGGATTTTTCTAACCTTGATAGCTTAACAAAAATATTCTCAGTCGCCAGCATTGCGATAGAGCAAAGTCGATAATGAAAAAACTGCTCAAAATCGTCAAATTCGCAAAATTGAGTCAAAACAGGAGATAATCTTGCACTTTAGCACACATTTTTATGCCCGAGAATTACTATGATGGCATTTTAGAATAGTAATTCATTTATTTTTTCCGCAAGTCGATGAAAATGCGAGTTACATTGAACACAATTTAATAATGAATTAATCATTTCAAATGTGCCCGTAACGGTCATAGATTGATTACTCGGAGAAACAAAATAATATTATCTAGGGAAAAAGTCGACTCTTCTAATGAGTGGCTTGAACGTGGCGATTGTTTCAGAAACCGTTCCGCGGGGATTTCGAGGCAATGAATATATGTTTTTGATATCCTAATATACTGTACATGTATTTTTAATGTACTAAATTAAATTGTACTTTCCGGATAACAAAATCGCAAGGTCACAAAATTAAACTAATTATAATCTGGCAGTTTATCTCAAATTTTTACGCCCGCATATTGCCGCTGTATTTTTTGGCGTGGGGATGATGTCGTAAATCAACGGCAACGACAATTAATTTAACATAGAAAGACAGTTTAATTTCTCGAAGTTATCATGGATTGAATATTTTACGCGACAGAAAACAATTTTTATACGCTGAAAAACTCGACTTCTTATACAAGCGCGTAACCGCGGAGAATTTCCGATTTTGAATTCGTGAGTAATATGAAGAAACGAAAGTAAAACCAAATATACACATTGACAACTATTTCCAGTTCATTGTTCTTGTGTGGATCCATGAAAGCTGAAAACAAAAATACTTATGAAAACAGATGGAGATTCATGTTATTGTAAAAAAATAAACGGTTTGTTTATTCGCTATAAATCAATTTGGCAGAGCAAAAAAACACACACGCAATTAAAATATTATGATTGAAAAGACCACAATTACTCAGTTGGTATTGCTCACTTATATTCTTACATCTTGTTTGAAGTGATGATCATTGGAAATTATCAATGCATGAGTGATTTATTTAATATCTTTTATAGAAAATGGAAACGTCTGGATGATAATCATGGACGATTTCTGTATTCAACTAAACGATTTCTGTTTTGTTTATCTCTTATTGATTTCAGTAGCATATTCATTACATCAGGACGCATCCGCGCCCCTAACCTAACTAAAACAACAAAATGAAAAATACTCAATCCAGTGCGAGCTTCGGTGAAAATTGCATCATTTATTACGCCTATGACAGGAAAAATAAAATTAAAATATGAGAACACCAATAAATTTTGCAATGTAGTAACAAATATATAAAGACATATATATACAGGGCGGACCAAAAAATTGTTACCGTTTTGTACATTCGGAATGTATAAAATGGTGACATTTTTTGTAGACCCTGTGTATAAATTAGAAACAATCATTTGATTAATTTTCGAAGGTGATCGGCAAAACATTCACAGGGTTATATTAAAATTTTTCTATTAACTACTAACCAAATATTTTCCCGTGAAATAATGTGTAATCTGAATTAGCCACATTGGATGCAAGTTTATAACAGATTAAACTCCCGAGTAAGTATGACATTGATTTAATGTTTGATCTTTTCTGGAAATTGACAAAAATAAATCTTTTGTACGCCCGCATTCAAAATTGTTTGCATCCGCTTCTTTCAATAAATATTTAATCGCATGAACATGCAGGTGAAATAATAGCATGTGTGCACAGCGAAAGCGGTTATTTAAGAGGTCATTTCCCGATTTAAACATAAAAAATAGAGCAATAAAACTATATAAAAAAATGATTGCTGCTGATATATATTATATTACTTCTTCATAGTATTCTATAAAGGTGAGTTTTGAAGATTATTCTTAATCTGCTATGTCTAAGAAAACCAAAGATGCATAGCGTAGACGATTTTTGTATGCAAAATATACATAAGGATTTAGTTTCTCTGTAATTAATACGATAACAAATATGAGCAATTAACTTAAAACATGGTAAGACTACCTATTTCAGTAATATAATGATGAAATATCAAGTTTTTGAAATTACAAAAAAGCCGATGGGCTGTTATGTCAAGGAGATACTTCGAGCATAATAGACACCACATCGAGATTTGAAAGACATTTTTGCATTTTGCATGATTTTATTGATTTCAGTTGCATGTTTATCCCATCAGGGCGCATCCGCGCCCCTAACCTAACTAAAACAACAAAATGCAAAATACTCAATCCATTGGAAGCTTCGGTGAAAATTGCATCATTTATTACGCCTATGACAGGAAAAATAAAATTAAAATTTGAGAACACCAATAAATTTTGCAATGTAGTAACAAATATATAAAGACATATATATACAAAGTCGGCCAAAAATGTTACCGTTTTGTACATTCGGAATGTATAAAATGGTGACATTTTTTTAGCAGACCCTGTATATAAATACAATTATTATATAATTATACAAGTATTTCCCGGAGATATATAGTGTAAGAGGAATTAGCCACATTGGATGCAAGTTAATAACAGATCGAAATCACGAGTAAGTATGACATTGATTTAATGTTTGATCTTTTCTGGAACTTTACGAAAATAAATCTTTTGTACGCCCGCATTCGAAATTGTTTCCATCCGTTTCTTTCAATAAATATTTAATCGCATGAACAGGCAGGTAAAATAATAGCATGTGTGCTCAGCGAAAGCGGTTATGTAAGAGGTCACTTCCCGATTTAAACATAAAAGATAGAGCAATAAAACTATATAAAAAGATGATTGCTGCTGATATATATTATATTACTTCTTCATAATATTCTATAAAGGTGAGTTTTGAAGATTATTCTTAATCTGATATGTCTAAAAAAACCAAAGATGCATAGCGTAAGCGATTTTTGTATGCAAAATATGTATAAGGATTTAGTTTCTCTGTAATTAATACGATAACAAATATGAGCAACTAACTTAAAACATGGTAAGACTACCTATTTCAGTAATATAATGATGAAATATCAAGTTTTTGAAATGACAAAAAAGACGATGGGCTGTTATGTCAAGGAGATACTTCGAGCATAATAGACACCACATCTAGATTTGAAAGACATTTTTGCATTTTGCAAGATTTTTGTGCATATATTCCCGATAGCGTGTTTTATCACTTTTCATATTTTAATAATCATTTTAATTTTTCGAAGTTTTAAATTATATTTTTTGTCTGCTCCATCAGTTGGAAAGTTCCTTGCAATTGCGACAAAGAAATGGGACCCATCTTACGGAAAATTGTCGTTCTCATTATGCTGGTACTGTGGATTGTATCTATTGAAGGTAGGAAGTTACAAGCGAATGAATAAAAAAATTATTTTTGCCGATTTGTCGATATTACTTACGCAGAACACCTATTTATACGTAATTGAATTAGACTTCATATAACATTATACTCTAATCGTTCTGAAAGTCTTGTTTACTAACCATGAGTCATATGTTATTTGAATCAGTCTGTTATCGACTGGAAACGATTTTTTGAATAATTTATTTTCAGTAATTTACGAAAATAAATTTTTATTCATCTTTTCGATTATTTTTAAAACGATCAAGATATTGAAAGAAAGTTTAACAATGCCAATATTAATGTGACATATACCTCTAGCTATAGCAGTATTACACAATTCAAGCTGCCTTTGTACCAGGGTATGTATATGCATTGATTATAAAGCAGTCAACTATTACGTACGAGTGGTTTCAATAGCTCTTCATATAATTTAAAATACTACATTGTCTTTACAGGCCGAAGGGGAAGTTTTCAGATGCTTCCAAATAGCAGACGCAGATATTTTGCTGGATGAACTTATCGAGAATACAATTTCAATAAAATACAGCTTTTAATCAACAAATGACAATAAAATTAACACAGTTATTTTGTACAGTTCTGAAAATAAAAATGAGCATCAGTCGATCGATGTTTTGAGTTTGGTCTGGTTTAAATATATATCATAGGGATATATAGCTATTAGATTACAGAATAGTCTTCAAATTAAGGAATACAATAGGGCATATAGTGTAGCATTTACAAGAGATCTCTACACCATCTTTATCTTTCTCTGACATGGGATACAGATGTGGTTCTTCATCTTTCGTGGGTTCCGGATACATATGTGGTTTCCCATCGTTTGAAGGTTCCGGGTACAACTCTTTGTCATCATGGAGTTTTACCAAATTACAGCTTGCATACATTTTCCTTGAAATTGATTTTTTGGAATTTCAAGTTAATATAACTGTATCTTAAAATATGAAAATTCATACGTTGCGTAAAACATAAATATAATTGGACACGTAGTGGACATAACGATCGTTTCAATATTATGAATCAGAATTGCGTATGGATGAAATAATAGAAATGAACATTTTACATCTTGTGCTTATTTGTGGCGGTAAAAATATGTTTGATAGGAAAAATATTCTTAACTAAACTTAAATAAACATTTTACATCCTGTGCTTATTTGTGGCGGTAAAAATATGTTTGATAGGAAAAATATTCTTAAATAAACTTCCAATAAAATTGTTCAATTCTCTCATCATATTTTGCATTTAACGATCGTTTCAATATTATGTTGTTGTTCTTATTCTTGTTCTTTCACACGTTTTGAAGAAATCGCTTTTTTCTTTGATTACTGGACAAATTGTTTTGAAATTTTCAGTGAGTAACGACTATATTTTTTGCTATGGCGCCATCAAAATTATGTGGTGCAATGTGTCCATATATTTGAGTTTGGCTCTCTTGTTTATTTTAATATGAAAAATACAATTACGACAAATTTCCTAAATTTCAATGCCCCGAGAACGTTACTTTTTAAATATTTATATCCACAATAATTGGTTGCCCTGGCGTGCGTTAACTTTTTAGTTTTTAGTATCAAAGATGTTTTGTTATAAACAATTTTTACATTGAGAACTTTGTGTATTTAAAGCGACACATATCAATTTCATAAAATGCTATTAATAAGGTTGAATCAAACATTACAAAATTGAATGACCCAGCAACTTACTTGCATTCAACTGCAGTGTGAGGGATTGTAGGATTTCTGAATACCTTTCCCTTTCTTGCAATCAGAAACCGTGTCATCCTTGTGAGCGATGTCTTTTAGAGCAGGACGTGAATATTTCGGGTTCGGAAATTTCCTGTGCATGAAATCGTTCCATTATTGGTTGCAAAAAAACGTTAAAATAATTTATCCTTATATCAGATTGACTAAGCGAAATCGTCCTTTTTCTTGACAGAATGTAATTTTAAAATAAACATATGATATGATTAATATACAAAACATGTTGTTGTTTATGTGTGAAGATTTTGAAGATAGTATATTGATCTATATGTGTATCCCAAAAGATTTATATTCGATTCGGTTATGCATTTATGATTAAAATAAATACGCAGGAATTAAATGAAATGTATCTTGTTCATTAAAAATATGGAATATGTTTAAATAAAATACAAATCACTTGAAATCTGCTCATTCTGAAGTATTTTTGAAATCGATTCTTTTTTCTTTCGAGAAATCGATTTTTCTTGCAGAGTAGACAAAGATCTGAAAATGGCATTTAAATGGGAAAATGATCAATGGTAGTTTTTAGAGCTACTTTTCTGGGAGTGGAATTTGAATAATCGTCGTGATATACTCATTATTTTAGTCTTGCTCAATATAGCACCTGAGTATGAGTGCGAAACATATAAATTATACCAGCATACCTCAAGATCGAATTTAGCATCGAAATCTTCAAGATTGACTTCTTTCTTCTTTCTGTATGCGCAAATCCCAACAATCAGGAGAACGAAGATTACAAACTTCATTGGTTTATATTTTTACACAAGCTTTCTGAAACATGAGTAGAACATTACATAACCAAGTTCTTTCAATTTTAAAACTACCCACTGTGAGCCAAATGCGCGCATAAAACTTAATGTTTATATCTTCTTCAAATCTCGATAGCTAAATATCATCAACTTTTTATAGTGAACTTGAACTATCTGGATGACTGGCTTTTATTATCAGAAAAATCTATTGGGTTCATCCAATATGATTGATCAAGACAGACAAGTGAAGGATTTAATATAGACGAAAAATATCCGCATATATTCCTGGGCCAGTCAGAGACTGTGTCAACTGTCAATTTCACGTATTTAATTAAAAATTGAAAAAAAAGTTGAGTTTTTGCTGAGAGTTTTATTACGTAGGTCGTGAACATCAGCTTTTATTATTGTGTTTCTGAGATTTCATCTTATAATTTCATTCTGCATTGGAAATATTTATTAAAGTAGTAATTGTGGTACATTAAACGGAGTTCTTATGAAATGTTAAATTTGTTTATTGAGAACATGCATTCATAGCAACAAAGGACGAGCAGTAAATGGGACTAAATAAGTTTCTTCCTCCGCATGTTGGTCTATATAATACTAGATAATACTATGAGATAAGATGAATATAATTTCTTAATATTTAATGATATTTAAAAAAATAAAGATCAATAATTTCTTCTGTATAATTGTTTTATTTTTCCAATGACGGGCTTTGTTAAAATTCACATCTTATATGTTTACAGCGCCATGACGCTGCATTTCGGTGCGCACAACTCCCACTTTCTTTAGCATCGAAATTGGCGAACGACTTCTCTTTCGATTACTGCTCACATATGTTGACACTTCCACATTGCTCAGTGTTTGTCCTGCAGTATTGTCATAACAAATATCGCTGAAATTCTAACATTTTATATTGATGCCAGTAGGCTTGCACGTAATTGACAAAAATCAATTCCGTAATTACGGCCAAATCGATTACGTAATGACCCCGTAATTGCGATATTTTTTTTCACACTTTTAAACCTATCATAACAACCAATTTAATCCACTTCTATTCCGCATGGGACATCGACAGTTGGGACAGTTTGGTTTTCATATTTCCACCAGTACTACACGCCGGCGACAGATGCTAAAGACAAATATCAAATTAATTTTATTCTGATTTTTATCTTTTGTGATAGCTTTGATTTTCCTTTATCAACTTTATCACCCAATTTTATGCAATCAATTTTATCATTACCAACACTGGTAAGTGGTAATATATTTATGAAACGATAGTTGACTTTTTTTTAAATCGTATTAACGTATAATAAAAATTCCGGGTTTCTAATTTATAAATCAACGACGAGCGCATTCTCTCGTTTGATTATATTTGCGCTTGCCTCGCGACGAAGACTTGTTTATGTACCGTTTTTTTACATTATCCGACTTTACTACCTAGTTAGCATTTTATAATAATTATTGATGCCGACTTATTGACGATATTCCGATTACCATGCTTCATTTAACATTAAATCATTTCGCGGCCTAAATGTTATAACATTATTTGCGATAAATTTAGATCAAATATTAATTATTTGCGCATTATTTAAAATACCTTCCTTATATGACATGCCTTCTCCGAAAATACAAAGTTATATCGCAAAACAATACATTTTGTGACATTTATTTTGCACTCACGAAAATATTAATTTACTTTTCTAACTCAAGTCGACAATCCTATCGGCTAAGATTGACACAAGTTTGGTCGAGTGCCGGTGGTATTTGAGTCGACGATAAATCAAAATAAGTTGCCGCATTTGGTAAAGACTTAAAGATTTTGTAAAGACATATTTGGCCGAAATAGTGCGAGGCATTGTGAAAACAAGGCCAAGTCCGGACAGATATATAACGATAAAACCGGTAACAGAACATCAAGATTTTGTAATAGAAAATGGATCTCGAGCAGAATAAACATGGGAAATCCCGTCTTTTTGTTGTTTCTCTGCCGTTTGAGTCGCTTTACCGATGCCGAAAAGACTAAGTTGCGTTGGTTCATTACGCAATTTCTCTTCCGTCGTCATATTGCTGTTTGATAAGCGCGACATTAATTATCACGGCATTTACAAATAGACCATGTTTAGTAAGTTGATCTCTTACATTCTTTAGTCATTTCACCCGAAGAAGTTGAAACCAGGTGTGTTGGCGTCCATCGGTCTCAACACAATTCTATCCCATATCTACGCTTAAATGTACATTTGCCATGCTAGATAAGTTGATAATAGGTTAGTAAATGGCAACGCGTTATGCCTTCTCCATCTGCGTAACAAGAGAGAGAAAAACGGCTGCGAATACCGGAACTCTAACTTCTTCTACTTATTAAACTTTAATTTTTTACGAATTTACGTAATTCGTAACTTCGCTTCCGTAACTCGAAATAATTCCGTAATTCCGTAAATCCGTAAATTACGTGCAAGCCTAGATGCCAGGAGACATCTGTTTTTGGACACGAAATGGACTTATAGATCGTTTTATGTTGTTGTTTTAGAATTCTTTGTAATGTTCCTGTTCATTTTCTTGTTGTTTTTAAAAAATTGCTGTTCTCTTACACCATTGAACCAATTGCTTTGAAATTTTTAGTAATTAAAGATTGTTGTTGTCGCTAGAAGGCTATTGCTTCAATTAATCCTAAATGTTTTATGAATCCCAGAAAATGTGATATGTCATCCAAAATCTCGCTGTAAATGATTTTATTTACGTGAACACGGTTTTTAATACGCCAAGCGTGACGGCTGTCTTGCGTTTAGATTTTGCAAAATAGACTTCTATTAGACGCTAAACTGCTATAAATACCCTGTACATTGTTGAAACGCTTATTTATCCAACTTCATTGCAAATGGTTTACAAAACATCAGGGCCAATAAATCTGTTCACAACACCCTGATCTTTTTAAATATCGACGGTAACGTGATATTAAATAACCGCAATAAAACAAGTCGAGAGGAGTGATGTCTGGTGAATGTGGTGGGTATGGAATCGGCCTATCCCTTCCAATCCATTGGTCGGGAATAGTTTCATTGAGGACCTCAGGAACATGCAGTCCCCAGTGTGGTGGTGCACCATCTTGCTGGAATATGATGGTTGGTTGAAATTCATTCAGTTGTGGTGCAACATATTTGGTGAGAAGGTTAAGGTAAACATTTGCAGTAATTGATGCCTTGTTGAAAAAAATGGCTTAATTATTCGATTGCACATAATTCAACACCGAACATTCTCTTTTGGACTATCACACTGAAGTTCTCACTCGCATGGGGGTTTTCCGCTCTTCAAATACATACATTGTGTCTGTTTAACTTTCCTGAGACATGGAGAGTTGTCTAATCAGTGAAACAAACTCGCTTGAGAAATGCTTCATCCTCAGAAATTCGTTCTTATTCAATCATTAAACATAAGAAATTTTATTTGAGAAGTTTATCTAAAACAATAAATTTTAGTGTCAATTTTTTTTTAAATATCGATTTACATAGAACAACCCTCATTGCAATATCACATCATTTACCTTTTTAATATACTGTTTCTTAAATGTTAAGAGACTTTATGAACACCCTGCACTTAATCCAGTGAGAGCTATTTTGCCTCATTTATTACCCCTATGAAAATAAAAAATAAAATTCGAATACAAGAATTCACCAATCAATTCTGCAATGTAGTAAAGAATATATAAACGTATATATATATATATAAATCCAATTATATTAGAAACAACCATTTGAACAATTTTCGAAGGTTGAACGGCGAATCTGTTGAAGGTTTTTTGTTTAAAATTTTCTATCCTAATCAAGTATTTCCCGGGGATATATAGCGTGAGAGGAATTAGCCACATTGGATGCAAGTTAATAACAGATTAAAATCCCGAGTAAGTATGATATTGATTTAATGTTTGATCTTTTCTGAAAATTGACGAAAATAAATCTTTTGTACGCCCGCATTCAAAATTGTTTGCATCCGTTTCTTTCAATAAATATTTAATCGCATGAACAGGCGGGTAAATTAATAGCATGTGTGCACAGCGGAAGCGGTTATTTAAGAGGTCATTTCCCGATCTAAACATAAAAAATAGAGCATTAAAACTATATAAAAAGATGATTGCTGCTGATATATAATATGTTACTTCTTCATAATATTCTATAAAGGTGAGTTTTGAAGATTATTCTTAATCTGCTATGTCTAAGAAAACCAAAGATGCATAGCGTAAGCGATTTTTGTATGAAAATTATATATAAGGAATGAGTTTCTCTGTGATTAATACGATAACAAATATGAGTTCTTCATACATATATATGATGAATGGCAATTAACTTTAAGACAGAGTATGACTACCTATTTCAGTAATATAATGATGAAATAACAAGTTTTTGAAATGACAAAAATGCCGATGGGCTGTTATGTCAAGGAGATACTTCGGGCATAATAGACACCACATCTAGATTTGAAAGGCATTTTTGCACTTTGCAAGATTTTTGAGCATATTTTCCGAAAACGCGTTTTATCACTTTGTTACATTTTAATAATCATTTTAATTTTTTAAAGTTTTAAATTTTTATTTTTTTGATTTTTGTCTGCTTCATCAGTTAGAAAGTTCATTGCAATTGCGTCAAAGAAATGGGACCTCTCTTAAGAAAAATTGTCGTTTTTATCGTGCTGGTACTGTGGATTGTATCTATTGATGGTAAGAAATTATAAGCAAATAAATAGAAAAATTATTCCTGCTGCTTTGTCGGTGTTACTTATGTAGAACACCTATACGTCATTCAATTCGACTTCATATAACACTATACTCCACTCGTAATAAAATTTTTGTTTACTAAACAAAGAGTCATATTTCTATCATCAACTGGAAACAATTTTCGAACAATCTATTTCAGTAACTGAAATAAAAATGTATTTTATTCATCTTTTCTATTCCTTTTAAAACGATCATGATATTGAAAGAAAGTATGACAATGCCAATATTATTTTGACATATATAGCTAACTATTACAATATCACAGCATTCATTTTGTACCAGTCTATGTATATGCATTTATTGATTGAAAAAAGCTATTTCGAGTGGTTTCAACAGTTCTTCAAAAATTTCGAATACTGCATTGTCTTTACAGGCCGAAGGGGAAGTTTTCAGATGATTTCAAATCGCAGACGCAGAACTTTTGCTGGATGAACTTATCGAGAATACAATTTCAATAAAATAAAATCATTTAATCAACAAATGATAATAAAATTAACACAGTTATTTTGTACAATATTAAAATAAAAATGAGCATCAGCCGATCAATGTTTGGAGTTTGGTCTGGTTTGAATATATATATTATAGGGATATATAGCTACTAGATTACAGACTAGTCTTTAAATTAAGGAATACAATAGATCAAAGAATTCGTTCTTCGGCGTCGTCAGGGGCGACGTCAAGACGAGCTGTCATTAGGATGTGTCATCCATGCATGCTTCTTCTACACCTGTACAATTAGCCATAAGCGTTGTAACATATTAGAACTGTGAATGGCCCAAATATTCTTCTGAGATTATTCAAATCTGATTTCAATCTGTCGTCCGTGACATGCAATCACGCAAGATGAAAACAATCACGAATATTTGGAAATATGAAATTCTCCTCCACAGGTAACTAAAATCCCGTACCACGTTAGACTACGTACTCTCTGGGCTCCTGCAATCTCTAGGTATTTATCTTAATTTTGAATGTTGTTTAGTGATTTCGATCTTATTTTGAGTGAACGTAGAATTGAAGCAGTTGAAGCATCCAAATAGGAACTGATTAATGATTTGAAAAGTGCATAGCAAAGCTCAAGTATTTTTCGTAACATTTGAGCTAAAAACAAACTTAATGTTGTTGCACTTTGAATGTAGAAATGAAAGAAAATTGCTTATGTAATATTAGCCGCAATTACGCAGAAATAACTAAAACATCTCCTGTAAATTCACCGGTGAACTGAAAAAGAGTTATCCACAGAAGTAATATAGTTTATAGCGGTGCGTTATGATACCCAGTTCTTTCTCTTGCTTGTCAGAAATGTAGCCTGGGCGGCATGCACCCTCTCCACCCTGCCGAAATTTTCAGCGTATGCTTTTTTGAAAAGAAGTTTTGCGGCATTTGCAGTGAGACACAAACTCATACATCTTTTTCAACACTATTTTGCTCTATTCGTGTGCGGTTATGGGCTAATCTGACGTTTTAACTATCAATCTTACTCACTAGCGAATCTTCTCAGATAGATGAATTTCGTGCTTGTTGAACAGCGAAGGAAGTCTGTTGAGAGCGTTGTTACTTATCGATTTTGATCGGTAGGTATATTGATAGGTATTAGTCTGTCTGTCTGTCTGTCTGTCTGTTAGATGCACGCGATATCTCACAAAAACGAGATTGAATCTGCTTCAAATTTTTCATGTGCATTCATCATATCTCGGACCAGAAGCCTATTGATTTTGGGCGAATTATGTCGTATAATTAGCGAGTTATTAATTAATTAGTGATGGGACACAAGGTTCACTATGGAGTAAGAGCGCTTTTTTGGGGATTACCTAATTTTTAATCGATAAGTCCTCGGTCTCTGATCGATATTCTCGTTAAGATATTGATAGATATTAGTGGCTTTTTGTCAGGCCTTGTTTGAACCGGAAGACGAGAGTAAAAGCTAGATTACGTCGTATACAAAACAATCCCAATGTGCTGGCTACGTACACCCAATTGTTAAAGAAAACGATATGCCAGCTGGAGTGTTGATTTATTCAAGATTTTGGAGTTTAGTATCCGTAAAAAAAAGACCCAGCTGATGTGTTTATTAATACAGCAAGGTAATGTCACAAAGGAGCACTGTTATTTTGTTGAAACCATGACTTCTCCACAACACAGTGCAATGAATTAATACATTCCAAACGTGTCTATGAACCAACGTCTAAAACAAAAGAATTAATTAACTTATATATATCCTCATCTTATATTCTGTTTACTTTTAAGAGTTAGTTAAGTTAGAATTTAGGATTTTATTGTTTGATCCCTCTTGCAATCTTTCATCGGCGATTCACTTTCTACCACTGAGTTACTGTTATGTTTAAATGGTAGAAACGCCATCAACGTCACATACTTGTGGCGGTAACTACGTCTACACGTGCCATTGCGGGCAGTTCATGCATCATTAGATCGAAACACAGTCAAGTTCCCCTGAGATTTCAGTTCTAACTAAAGGATTACGCAATCAAAAACAAGTATCTAAGTGTCGTGCATGGGGACATTCAATTTATATTAAAGATATTTTCAATAGTTCTTTTGATTAGGGAGGGATACAATCTGAATATGGTTGACAATAAAACTAGCGTCCAATACGTTTCAGGAAAGAATGAAACTGCTATCTTGAATATATATGTGTGTATATAAACCTTGTATTGATGCATGATTACATGGTATGTTGGGTTATGATATGATAGTTAGCCGACATGCCTCATAAGTTATACGTCAGTTAAAAACATGAAATAGTCGATAAAACAGTGGGAGAAAGGGTTAGTTCCATGTATACTTTATTTACTGCTTTACTTCATATATATAGTATGCCAAAGTTCATGATAGGCGAACACACAGAAATGGTTAGTACTCAAGTCTAATCAGCCCATTGCATATTCGTGAAATATCACCTTGGTTTGTAATTATATGTAGGTTTCCGACTGTTCTGGTCTGATGGTTTTAAACAATATGTATTATTGCATTTGAGGTCATAGGGCACTGACAATTAAAAAAGCATCTCATTTGGAACTAAAGTAGGTCACTACACATTTGTTTATATTAATTTGGGAAGAAGTCAAACGAAACAAATATGAAATGGACAGAGGCAGTCTTTGAAAAACTCGGTTTAATGTGACCCTCAATTGGACTGAAATTGGTAAAATTATTTTGATGACTAACAAGACCATCAGCTGGTATATTCAGGAACACTGATTCTGACTAAACAAAGCGTCATGTCATGAAAAGGTAATTAACGATGCCAAAATCTTGTTTATTATTCTGAACTAATTGAGGTGCCTATGTTACACGTTAAATTGTTGTGTCTATGTCATCTAGGTCAGCGCAGGATGATAATCCACAAGAGTTATAGTTCGACAACAAACGAAGCGATTGTAAAAATGGTACTTTACACTATGCCTGGCTATTTATATGTTAAATAAACTGTATTCAAATTTAAGGAGTTTTATTAAATCTGGAAGTTTATGCGTCAAGTAACTTTGTTGAGGAAAATGATTTAGAAAAAAAAGTGTGAAATCCGCTGTAAAGGGGTAAACTATTTTTAATCAGAGTATTAGGACAGGTAGCCTAAAAACATATTTTTTGCTTAGAAACGGTGAAATCTTTTTATTTCCCTGTATATGATTATCATCGCTTTTTTCAGATAGTATCTTATTAAAAATGTTGCAAAATAAAATGTAATTTACGGTACTTCGGGAATATTTGAAAATATTTTTTCGCGAGATGTTACTATAATTTCGTCGAAAGGCAAAAGAACTAGTCATATTACATTATAGAATTGTATTCTCAGTCAAAAGTTTCTCAAAAATACCGAAAGTTTTTTTCACAATAGCATATAGCATGTTAACGGAATAGTTTTGAGCATGCAGACGATGGCCAAATGTTAAATTTAAAAGAAAAAATTAGGTACAAGGTTTTAATTTTTATACATATGCATATGTAAATAGCACTAAGATAAAATAAAATAACACAAATATAAAAGATACTCAATTATCTTCGCAAAATCTAAATTTTATTTTTTCTTATCCATAATATGGCCGATGAAGCAAATCGAAAGCATTTTGTGGGCAGTCGACTACTAAAATCTTGACACTGAATAATGGATGCAAAATTAACATGATGCCAGCCTAAGATGTTTATCTTTGAGATAGGACTTTTTCGTCTCAAAATGTATCTTTTGTACTGTTGATGGCAGCCGTTTTAAAATTTAATACTTTGGAATTGATGACGAAAATGTTTTATCAAGTATTGGACAGTGATATCTCATATATTTCTGTCACAATCGATCGACGTTTTATCTTCGAATTCATTATAAAAGTTGTCAGACTGTGAGATACTATGATAAAATTCGAAATCATTTACGGTTTTACGTGAATGGGTAATGAAATGTCACAGATGAAAGTGAAAGGTGATACTTAGTATATGAACTTACAGCTTCTAGATATTTTTATCTGTCATTTTATACGTCAAAGTTTCTATTTCTGACGTTAGTATAATGAGAAAATTATTATTTGATGCGTCATGTGAATAGGGGCATATAGTTGAATATAATGTTGATATATTTATTTCATTTTTATGATTTATCATTCGTTCAACAATAGTTTTGGGCGTAACCGATGCAAATTCAATTCAAATTTTGCGTTTTTAAATGCATTTTAGACTCGTTTATGCGTTTGCACTTGAAAATCACGTTCCTGCGAGATATATTTATTAAGCCACCCAGTGAACTTTATAATATAAGGTCGTTATAATATATATCCCACATAATGCAATATGTAGTTTTTATGTTTTAAATGTTTGTTATTAAAAGAAAATGGCGTAGACGTAAAAGTTTTGTGGTAAGAGTTTTCGTGGTTAAAATTTAAAGCACATTTATAATTTTAGGGGGGAATTTTTGTGATCTGATACGGAATAACAAATCATTTTATTATCTCATCTAATTTAGGTGATATTTTAGAAGTCATTTTTTGTTCGTTTTTACTTATGATCTATTTCAGGTTATTCACCCTTCATAATTCAGCCACATGTAATTACTAATATGAATATGGATGAAATGATAGAAAAATTTAAATTTTGTCTTTTAGGATAAATTGAGAATTTACTTTTACGTTTGGTAATTGACAAACCTTCCTGTAGCGGCATTATAAATGAGAAATGTCCCACATTCAGGAAAAATATAGATTGCTTCGGACCAGATTGTTTTTGAAAGCATACCACAAAACAAACGAATTTGAATACTAGTGAATAGCGAACAAATGACTGTGATTGTGGAAATCTATCTTCGTTAACAATATATAGCAGGGACAAAATCAAATGCCAAATAATTGGATGATGTCAATTCAAATGTAAATCACATCCTCCTGCAAAGCTTAAATTCAAATATTTTTACAAATGAGATTAAAAAGACAATGCCATTTTTGACAGATTTTCAAAAAAGACCTCTGCATGGTATTTCATGAATTTAAAATCCCCAACCACAATATCGCTGTCTGTGGCATTTTCAATTTGTATAGGTGACGTATTGAATTATCATTACTGAGTATTAATATAGATATAGTGGGTATTGTGAATAAAATAGAAAAACGCGGTGTTTTCAAGTGTTATATAAATATCTAGTTTACAACTAATGTTACAAATTGTCAAAGAGAGTGGGACGATATACACATCCGATCCCGATCCGATCCGATACAATACCAATATGCATATCCTTACTGATTTATGGGTATTAAATCGTTTCTCCGATGCATGATTGTGGTTTTCAGATTTTCTGATCAGGGTATTAGATCGTTTCTCCCAACGATTTTGATTGACATTTATGTTTAGCAATTAAATGTCCGATTCAGTTATAAAACTGGACACAGAGTTTTGTGTAACAGCTTATCGGAGTAGGCAAGCATGAGCTTGAGTTAGTGCATGATAGTTAATGATAAACGTTTACAAATATACCATATATTTTTAAGGTATAGTATTACGTGTTTTATAAATAATTTTACTTACTTATATTTATTGAAGCTGATCCTTCATGATAAAAAAAGTGATGAGAAAAAATATTGTAGAACAAATAAAGTTTTTGGTCATATTCAAATATACCTATAAATTAGTATAGTGCGTCTCATATATCGATAGATTGGGACTATGATGGGATTCAAGAGTATAAAGGTTCATTTTTAGAAACTTACCAAATTCCAAATTCATTTCGACGATTCGCATTTTATTGATTCCATGACTCGATTAATGTAAATCGTCAGTGCTCCAAATTCATTAAAATTTAATTTTGGATTTGGTGATATATTTTATCGACATGAGAAAAATGAAAAAGTTGCGTATGTTCTGATAATGGGGTTGTTAGAAAACCCAATACGCAGGTTTTATTAGACTATTTTTGATTCGTTTGAAATTATAAAAATTGCAACAAAACAATTTGAGTAATAATTTTTTTTAGACATCATAGTGTACAATAAAACTGAACATCCCGCTCTCATACTTATTTTGCGTCAATATGGCCAGCGATAGAAATAGAATAATACCCAGGAATTGAAGAGAAATGTAATGGATTTTGGTCAAAGCGAAAAATATTTGTACATAAATTCATTCATGAATAAAATGAAATAAAAAAATATCCTTAATCAAATTTACTTCGATCCAATTAGATAATCGTGGGTCAGTCTTGTCGAATCAAAAAACTCTTAACTAACGCGATCGCGGGCTCGCGCAGCATGTAAAATACGCATAAAGATAATGAAGGAAGCTCGTTTAACTTATTTTGTTGATCATCGATTTTTGTTATAATTGAATAGTATATTAAATGCTGACTAATGAATTGACGTCATTCGAACCCAGCATTCATATTTAAACCTTTCCCTTGTCGATGTTTTAGAGAATAAAGGTGATATACGTCACTTAGTTTTCTGTTTGGTATATGGAGTGTACGAGAAATGAAGTTTGAAAAAGAAATCGATATCAGTACACACAAAAAAGTAGAAATATTGAATCAACCAACTTTTATTCAGTTTTTATTATGGGTATAATACCGAATAGCATTACACGTGGTTCTCAACAAACAATTTCGAACAAATCTGTAGAACTGCATGCTGAAGACTTGGAGAAACGTATAAATGTCAGCGATTTTCTCATGATGAATCAAATTGTAGCATAGACTATGCTACAATTTGATTCATCATGAGAAAATCGCTGCCATAGAGTATATATATAAATTGTGATGTGTATTATTCTTTAATATTCTTGTTATTTTGACATTAATAATATTCTGATATTATGCAAAGAGGAGAAATGATTAGAATGGAGCGAAGCAGTTATTTGTGTATATGATATTCAATACTGTATTATGCTTCGAATTCTTTGTACTATTAAAAATTTTGATAAATATTGATAAAATGTCATTGTATTTAAAGCTAAAATATAAGTTTTGTATAAGCTTTGCTATTTTTGCAAGTCCAACATTAACAATAAAGAAGGGAATAGGACTGTCTAATGTAATACATAAGACATGACGTAAAATGGAATGATAATCTAATACAAGTAATATAAAAATTACTATAAAACGCATAATAATTGAACAACACTTTTTAAACTGCAGTGTCGCGCTAAACTCAACGTATATATACTTACTTCCACTTGGTAAAATGATACATCGCGCGTCTGTTTTCGAAGGTGAACGGCGAATCTGTAGAAGGTTTTCTGTTAAAAATTTTCTATCCCAACCAAGTATTTCCCGGGGATATATAGTGTAAGAGGAATTAGCCACATTGGATGCAAGTTAATAACAGATTAAAATCACGAGTAAGTATGAAATTGATTTAATGTTTGATCTTTTCTGGAAATCGACGAAAATAAATCTTTTGTACGCCCGCATTCAAAATTGTTTGCATCCGTTTCTTTCAATGAATATTTAATCGCATGAACAGGCGGGTAAATTAATAGCATGTGTGCACAGCGGAAGCGGTTATTTAAGAGGTCATTTCCCGATCTAAACATAAAAAATAGAGCATTAAAACTATATAAAAAGATGATTGCTGATGATTTATATTATATTACTTCTTCATAATATTCTATATTGGTGAGTTTTGAAGATTATTCTTAATCTGCTATGTCTAAGAAAACCAAAGATGCATAGCGTAAGCGATTTTTGTATGCAAAATATGTAAGGGTTTAGTTTCTCTGTGATTAATACGATAACAATTATGAGCAATTAACTTAAAACATGGTAAGACTACCTATTTCAGTAATATAATGATGAAATATCAAGTTTTTGAAATGACAAAAATGCCGATGGGCTGTTATGTCAAAGAGATACTTCGGGCATAATAGACACTACATGTCGATTTGAAAGACATTTTTGCATTTTGCAAGATTTTGTGCATATATTTCCGATAGCGTGTTTTATCACTTTTCATATTCTAATGATCATTTTAATTTTTCAAAGTTTTGAATTATTTTTTTTTTGTCTGCTTCATCAGTTGGAAAGTTCCTTGCAATTGCGACAAAGAAATGGGACCCATCTCACGGAAAATTTTCGTTCTCATTGTGCTGGTACTGTGGATTGTATCTATTGAAGGTAGGAAGTTACAAGCGAATAAATAAAAAATTTATTTTCGCCGATTTGTCGATATTACTTACGCAGAACACCTATTTATACGTAATTGAATTAGACTTCATATAACATTATACTCTAATCGTTCTGAAAGTTTTGTTTACTAACCATGAGTCATATGTTATTTGAATCAGCCTGTTATCGACTGGAAACGATTTCTTGAATAATTTATTTTCAGTAATTTACGAAAATAAATTTTTATTCATCTTTTCTATTATTTTTAAAACGATCAAGATATTGAAAGAAAGTTTGACAATGCCATTATCAATGTGACATATACAACTAACCATAGCAGTATTACACAATTCACTCTGTCTTTGTTTTTACAGGCCGAAGGGGAAGTTTTCAGATGCTTCCAAATAGCAGACGCAGAACTTTTGCTGGATGAACTTATCGAGAAGACAATTTCAATAAAATAGAGCATTTGATCAACAAATGACAATAAAATTAACACAGTTATTTTGTACAATATTAAAATAAAAATGGGCATCAGCCGATCGATGTTTGGAGTTCGGTCTGGTTTAAATATATATATATTATAGGGATATATAGCTACTAGATTACAAAATAGTCTTCAAATTAAGGAATACAATAGACCAAAGAATTCGTCCATAGGCGTCGTCAGGGGCAACGTCAGGACGAGCTGTCATCAGGATGTGTCATCCATGCATGCGTCTTCAACACCTGTACAATTAACCATAAGCGATGTAACATATTAGAACTGTGAACAGTTTAAATATTTTTCCGGTGTTATTTAAATCAATCACGCAATCACGCAAGGTGAAAAAAATTTCGAATATTTGGAAATATGAAATTCTCTACAACCGGTAACCAAATCCCCGTACTACGTTAGACTACGTACTCTCTGAGCCCTTGCAATCTCTAGTTATCTCTAGCTATCTCTAGCAATCTCTAGATCGCTAAGTATGTTGATAGGTATTTGTGTGTTTGTCTTTCTGTATGTTTGTCTGTCTGTTAGATGCACGCGATATCTCACGAAGGCGTGGTTGGATCTGCTCCAAATTTTGCACGTGGATAATTAGCGAGTTAATATTTAATTAGTAATGGGACACGCGGTGTCACTATAGAGTCATGAATCAAAACCGCAGTTTCGATCGATAAGTCTTCGGTCTCCGACCGATACTCTCGTTATTTCTTATTTCTAATTACTTATCAATCTTAAGATCGGTAAGTATGTTCATAGGTATTTGTCTGTCTGTTTGTCTGTCTGTCTGTTAGATGCACGCGATATCTCACGGAAGCGAGGTTGCATCTGCTCCAAATTTTGCATGTGCATTCATCATATCTCAGACCAGAAGCCTATTGATTTTGGATGAATTATGTCGTGGTGTCACTATAGAGTCATGAATCAAAACCGCAGTTTCCATCCATAAGTCTTCGGTCTCCGACCGATATTCTCGTATTGTATTTTGGTCCAATTAAGGAAATAATTTTAAGCGCCACCAATTTAAACCTTGATACATAATCCCGGGAACATGAGCAACTTCAAGTCACAACGGCAATGAATGGTAAAATACAATATTAAAGTTTTCGTCAACATAATGTCACCAAATGATTGGCATCATTCATAACCATCAGCAAGGTTACAAACATCATCATACCCGACATACCACGACAGTCGGCCAACCGACTCCTGAAAAGTGGGTGATACGTTCGGTTAGCAACGTCAATCATTTTTTGTAAATTGAACAGTACTTCCGCTGCTCAGATGCCAGCTCACGCACATTTGATTGGAATCCACCGGGAAGATATTTACAAAGGCCGGGTAACAAACTTCTCCGGTTCTAGAAAATAAATACTTGATATATATTATATATAGATCAGCATAAAATCAGAAAAAAAAATTTCTAAAACGCCTATTGAACTCGAATAATTATTGTATATGCTAGTGTGTTAAAAAGAACGTAATATCATTTATTATTCGTTTTTAACATAATTTATCGGATTTGTTTCAAGTAATTTATTAGTTAGTACTATATGATAATCAAGCCTTGTTTTCTGTGATTCACAGTTTATATTTGTGTGCATATTTTTGAGCAACATGTTTTAGTAGACTAATTTGTACATTATTTAGATTAGTTATAAACGTCAGTAATTGAATTTCATCTTTATAATACTTCAAATAAAACATAACTACATCTCAGCCTGACTCCAAACCATTAATAAAATAAGACCCAGGTCAAAACGATGTTGTCGAAAGACATTGCCCTTAATTTAATTATTTGTTCAAATATCATAAGTATTATGAGGGTACGAAAGTAAAACTAAATATTCACATTGACAACTATTTTCAGTTCACTGTTCTTGAGGGAATACAAGAAAGCTGAATAGAAATTATATTTAGAAATAGAAGGAGATTTATGTTATTGTAAAAAGTGAAAGGTTTATTCACTAAAAATTAATTTGACAGAAAAAGAAACATACGTAAAAATTATGAAAAATTATTATTGAAAAGACCTCGATTTATCAGTTCGTATTCCTCAATCAATTTCTGACATCTTATTTAAAATGATGGTCATGGAAAATTATCGATATAAACTAATATCTTTTATAGAACCTGGAAACGCCTGGATGTTCGATTCGAAGATATCGATGTTTTCCGTTATTTTTCGTCACCCATTGATTTCAGTTGCAATTTTATCACATCAAGGGACAACGCACCTGCGTCCCTGTCCAAACTAAAATAACAAAATACAAAATACAGAATGACTCTAAAGTCCATTTACAATTAAAAAAAAACTATTACGAAGAGAAATGATGAGATATCGCAATGCGGGTTGTTTTATGTTAATGAGTATTTCATATAGTTTTCATTGACACAATTAATACAGTTTTGAACGTTTATTCAAAAAATATTATGACTCTATTTATTAAACTTCTATATGGGCACCATTAGTTGCACGAAGATGGTAAGACTATATGGTACTCAATTTCCTGCAATGTTCGTTGTAGCATAGCCTCATCAATGGTTGCAATGGCATTGGAAATTCTTTGTTTTAGGTTAGTTATGTCCGGTACTTTTGTTCGATACACAATATCCTTTAAATAACCGCAATAAAATAATTCCAGGGGAGTGATGTCTGGTTAATGTGGTGGCTATGGAATCGGCCTATCCCTTCCAATCAATCGGTCGGGAAAAGTTTCATTGAGGTTCTCACGAACATGCAGTCCCCAGTGGGGTGGTGCGCCATCTTGCTGGGATATGATGGTTGGTTGAAATTCATTCATATTCGGTGAGAAGGTTAAGGTAAACATCTGCAGTAATTGATGCCTTGTTGAAAAAAATGGCCTAATTTTTCGATTGCACACAATTCAACACCGAACATTCTCTTTGGACTATCACGCTGAAGTTCTCACTCGCATGGGGGTTTTGCGATCCCCAAATTCATAAATTGTGTTTATTTAACTTTCCTGAGACATGGAGAGTTGTCTCATCACTGAAACAGACTCGCTTGAGGAATGCTTCATCCTCAGAAATTCGTTCATATACTTCAATCATTAAACATAAGAAATTTTATTTGGGAAGTTTTATCTAAAACAATGATTTTAGTGTCAATTTTTTTTTAAATATCGATTTACATAGAACAACCCTCATTGCAATATCACATCATTTACCTTTTTAATATGTTGTTTCTTAAATGTTAAGAGACTTTATGAACACCCTGCACTTAATCCAGTGAGAGCTATTTTGCCTCATTTATTACCTATATGAAAATAAAAAATAAAATTCGAATACAAGAACTCACCAATCAATTCTGCAATGTAGTGAAGTATATATAAACGTATATATATATATAAATCCAATTATATTAGAAACAACCATTTGTTCAATTTTCGAAGGTGAACGGCGAATCTGTTGAAGGTTTTTTGTTTAAAATTTTCTATCCTAATCAAGTATTTCCCGGGGATATATAGTGTAGGAGGAATTAGCCACATTGGATGCAAGTTAATAACAGATTAAAATCCCGAGTAAGTATGACATTGATTTTATGTTTGATCTTTTCTGGAAATTGACGAAAATAAATCTTTCGTCCGCCCGCATTCAAAATTGTTTGCATCCGTTTCTTTCAATAAATATTTAATCGCATGAACAGGCGGGTAAATTAATAGCATGTGTGCACAGCGGAAGCGGTTATTTAAGAGGTCATTTCCCGATCTAAACATAAAAAATAGAGCATTAAAACTATATAAAAAGATGATTGCTGATGATATATAATATGTTACTTCTTCATAATATTCTATAAAGGTGAGTTTTGAAGATTATTCTTAATCTGCTATGTCTAAGAAAACCAAAGATGCATAGCGTAAGCGATTTTTGTATGAAAAATATATATAAGGAATGAGTTTCTCTGTGATTAATACGATAACAAATATGAGTTCTTCATACATATATATGATGAATGGCAATTAACTTTAAGACAGAGTATGACTACCGATTTCAGTAATATAATGATGAAATAACAAGCTTTTGAAATGACAAAAATGCCGATGGGCTGTTATGTCAAGGAGATACCTCGGGCATAATAGACACCACATCTAGATTTGAAAGGCATTTTTGCAGTTTGCAAGATTTTTGTGCATATATTCCCGATAACGTTTTTTATCACTTTTTTACATTATAATAATCATTTTAATTTTTAAAGTTTTAAATTTTTATTTTTGTCTGCTTCATCAGTTAGAAAGTTCATTGCAATTGCGTCAAAGAAATGGGACCTCTCTTAAGAAAAATTGTCGTTTTCATCGTGCTGGTACTGTGGATTGTATCTATTGAAGGTAAGAAATTATAAGCAAATAAATAGAAAATTTATTCCTGCTGTTTTGTCGATGTTACTTATGTAGAACACCTATCTATACGTCATTTAATTAGACGTCATATAACATTATACTCCATTCGTAATAAAATTTTTGTTTACTAAACAAAGAGTCATATTTCTATCATCAACTGGAAACAATTTTCGAACAATCTATTGAAGTAACTAAAATAAAAATGTATTTTATTCATCTTTTCTATTCCTTTCAAAACGATCATGATATTGAAAAAAAGTATGACAATGCCAATATTAATGTGACATATACCGCTAACTATAGCAGTGTTACACAATTTACTCTGCCTTTGTACCAGTCTATGTATATGCATTTATTGATTGAAAAAAGCTATTTCGAGTGGTTTCAACAGTTCTTAAAAAATTTCGAATACTGCATTGTCTTTACAGGCCGAAGGGGAAGTTTTCAGATGATTTCAAATCGCAGACGCATAACTTTTGCTGGATGAACTTATCGAGAATACAATTTCAATGAAATACATCATTTAATCAACAAATGATAATAAAATTAACACAGTTATTTTGTACAATATTGAAATAAAAATGAGCATCAGCCGATCAATGTTTGGAGTTTGGTCTGGTTTAAATATATATTATAGGGATATATAGCTACTAGATTACAGAATAGTCTTCAAATTAAGGAATACTATAGATCAAAGAATTCGTCCTTCGGCGTTGTCAGAGGCGACGTCAAGACGAGCTGTCATTAGGATGTGTCATCCATGCATGCTTCTTCTACACCTGTACAATTAGCCATAAGCGTTGTAACATATTAGAACAGTGAATGGCCCAAATATTCTCCTGATATTATTCAAATCTGATTTCAATCTGTCGTCCGTGACATGCAATCACGCAAGAAGAAAACAATCACGAATATTTGGAAATATGAAATTCTCTGCTACCGGTAACTAAATTCCCGTACTTCGTTAGACTACGTACTCTCTGGGCTCTGGGCGATCTTATTTTGAGTGAACGTAGAATTGAAGCAGTTGAAGCATCCAAATAGGAACTGATTAATGATTTGAAAAGTGCATAGCAAAGCTCAAGTATTTTTCGTAACATTTGAGCTAAAAACAAACTCAATGTTGTTGCACCTTGAGTGTAGAAATAAAAAAAAATTGCTTATGTAATATTAGCCGCAATTACGCAGAAATAACTGAAACATCTTCTGTAAAATCACCGGTGAACTGAAAAAGAGATATCCACAGAAGTAATATAGTTTATAGCGGTGCATTATGATACCCAGCTCTTTCTCTTGCTTGTCAGAAATGTAGCCTGGGCGGCATGCACCCTCTCCACCCTGCCGAAATTTTAAGCGTATGCTTTTTTGAAAAGAAATTTTGCGGCATTTGCAGTGAGACACAAACTCATACATCTTTTTCAACACTATTTTGCTCTATTCGTGTGCGTTTATAGGCTAATCTGACGTTTTAACTATCAATCTTTCTCACAAGCGAATCTTCTCAGATAGATGAATTTCGTGCTTGTTAAACAGCGAAGAAAGTCTGTTGAGAGCGTTGTTACTTATCGATTTCAATCGGTAAGTATGTTGATAGGTATTTGTCTTTCTGTCTGTCTGTCTGTCTGTCTGTCTGTCTGTCTGTCTGTCTGTTAGATGCACGCGATATCTCACAAAAACGAGATTGAATCTGCTTCAAAGTGCATTTCATGTGCATTCATCATATCTCGGACCAGAAGCCTATCGATTTTGGGCGAATTTTGTCGTATAATTAGCGAGTTATTAATTAATTAGTGATGGGACACAAGGTTCACTACGGAGTAAGAGCGCTTTTTTGGGGATTCCCTAACTTTTGATCGATAAGTCCTCGGTCTCTGATCAATATTCTCCTTAAGATATTGATAGATATTAGTGGCTCTTTGTCAGGCCTTGTTTGAACCGGAAGACGAGAGTAAAAGCTAGATTACGTCGTATACAAAACAATCCCAATGTGCTGGCTACGTACACCCAATTGAATTGTTAAAGAAAACGATATGCCAGCTGGAGTGTTGATTTATTCAAGTTTTTGTAGTTTAGTATCCGTAAAAAAAAGACCCAGCTGATGTGTTAATTAATACAGCGAGGAAATGTCACAAAGGAGCACTGTTATTTTGTTCAAACCATGACTTCTCCACAACACAGTGCAATGAATTAATACATTCCAAACGTGTCTATGAACCAACGTCTAAAACAAAAGAACTAATTAACTTATATATATCCTCATCTTATATTCTGTTTACTTTTAAGAGTTAGTTAAGTTAGAATTTAGGATTTTATTGTTTGATCCCTCTTGCAATCTTTCATCGGCGATTCACTTTCTACCACTGAGTTACTGTTATGTTTAAATGGTAGAAACGCCATCAACGTCACATACTTGTGGCGGTAACTACGTCTACACGTGCCATTGCGGGCAGTGCATGCATCATTAGATCGAAACACAGTCAAGTTCCCCTGAGATTTCAGTTCTAACTAAAGGATTACGCAATCAAAAACAAGTATCTAAGTGTCGTGCATGGGGACATTATTTTCAATAATTCTTTTGATTAGGGAGGGATACAATCTGAATATGGTTGACAATAAAACTAGCGTCCAATACGTTTCAGGAAAGAATGAAACTGCTATCTTGAATATATATGTGTGTATATAAACCTTGTATTGATGCATGATTACATGGTATGTTGGTTTATGATATGATAGTTATTCGACATGCATCATAAGTTATACGTTAGTTTAAAAACATGAAATAGTCGATAAAACAGTGGGAGAAAAGGTTTGTTCAATGTATACTTTATTTACTGCTTCCCTTCATATATATAGTATGCCAAAGTTCATGATAGGCGAACACACAGAAATGGTTAGTACTCAAGTCTAATCAGCCCATTGCATATTCGTGAAATATCACCTTGGTTTGTAATTATATGTAGGTTTCCGACTGTTCTGGTCTGATGGTTTTAAACAATATGTATTATTGCATTTGAGGTCATAGGGCACTGACAATTAAAAAAGCATCTCATTTGGAACTAAAGTAGGTCACTACACATTTGTTTATATTAATTTGGGAAGAAGTCAAACGAAACAAATATGAAATGGACAGAGGCAGTCTTTGAAAAACTCGGTTTAATGTGACCCTCAATTGGACTGAAATTGGTAAAATTATTTTGATGACTAACAAGACCATCAGCTGGTATATTCAGGAACACTGATTCTGACTAAACAAAGCGTCATGTCATGAAAAGGTAATTAACGATGCCAAAATCTTGTTTATTATTCTGAACTAATTGAGGTGCCTATGTTACACGTTAAATTGTTGTGTCTATGTCATCTAGGTCAGCGCAGGATGATAATCCACAAGAGTTATAGTTCGACAACAAACGAAGCGATTGTAAAAATGGTACTTTACACTATGCCTGGCTATTTATATGTTAAATAAACTGTATTCAAATTTAAGGAGTTTTATTAAATCTGGAAGTTTATGCGTCAAGTAACTTTGTTGAGGAAAATGATTTAGAAAAAAAAGTGTGAAATCCGCTGTAAAGGGGTAAACTATTTTTAATCAGAGTATTAGGACAGGTAGCCTAAAAACATATTTTTTGCTTAGAAACGGTGAAATCTTTTTATTTCCCTGTATATGATTATCATCGCTTTTTTCAGATAGTATCTTATTAAAAATGTTGCAAAATAAAATGTAATTTACGGTACTTCGGGAATATTTGAAAATATTTTTTCGCGAGATGTTACTATAATTTCGTCGAAAGGCAAAAGAACTAGTCATATTACATTATAGAATTGTATTCTCAGTCAAAAGTTTCTCAAAAATACCGAAAGTTTTTTTCACAATAGCATATAGCATGTTAACGGAATAGTTTTGAGCATGCAGACGATGGCCAAATGTTAAATTTAAAAGAAAAAATTAGGTACAAGGTTTTAATTTTTATACATATGCATATGTAAATAGCACTAAGATAAAATAAAATAACACAAATATAAAAGATACTCAATTATCTTCGCAAAATCTAAATTTTATTTTTTCTTATCCATAATATGGCCGATGAAGCAAATCGAAAGCATTTTGTGGGCAGTCGACTACTAAAATCTTGACACTGAATAATGGATGCAAAATTAACATGATGCCAGCCTAAGATGTTTATCTTTGAGATAGGACTTTTTCGTCTCAAAATGTATCTTTTGTACTGTTGATGGCAGCCGTTTTAAAATTTAATACTTTGGAATTGATGACGAAAATGTTTTATCAAGTATTGGACAGTGATATCTCATATATTTCTGTCACAATCGATCGACGTTTTATCTTCGAATTCATTATAAAAGTTGTCAGACTGTGAGATACTATGATAAAATTCGAAATCATTTACGGTTTTACGTGAATGGGTAATGAAATGTCACAGATGAAAGTGAAAGGTGATACTTAGTATATGAACTTACAGCTTCTAGATATTTTTATCTGTCATTTTATACGTCAAAGTTTCTATTTCTGACGTTAGTATAATGAGAAAATTATTATTTGATGCGTCATGTGAATAGGGGCATATAGTTGAATATAATGTTGATATATTTATTTCATTTTTATGATTTATCATTCGTTCAACAATAGTTTTGGGCGTAACCGATGCAAATTCAATTCAAATTTTGCGTTTTTAAATGCATTTTAGACTCGTTTATGCGTTTGCACTTGAAAATCACGTTCCTGCGAGATATATTTATTAAGCCACCCAGTGAACTTTATAATATAAGGTCGTTATAATATATATCCCACATAATGCAATATGTAGTTTTTATGTTTTAAATGTTTGTTATTAAAAGAAAATGGCGTAGACGTAAAAGTTTTGTGGTAAGAGTTTTCGTGGTTAAAATTTAAAGCACATTTATAATTTTAGGGGGGAATTTTTGTGATCTGATACGGAATAACAAATCATTTTATTATCTCATCTAATTTAGGTGATATTTTAGAAGTCATTTTTTGTTCGTTTTTACTTATGATCTATTTCAGGTTATTCACCCTTCATAATTCAGCCACATGTAATTACTAATATGAATATGGATGAAATGATAGAAAAATTTAAATTTTGTCTTTTAGGATAAATTGAGAATTTACTTTTACGTTTGGTAATTGACAAACCTTCCTGTAGCGGCATTATAAATGAGAAATGTCCCACATTCAGGAAAAATATAGATTGCTTCGGACCAGATTGTTTTTGAAAGCATACCACAAAACAAACGAATTTGAATACTAGTGAATAGCGAACAAATGACT
This sequence comes from Styela clava, assembly GCF_964204865.1. NCBI lineage: Eukaryota > Metazoa > Chordata > Ascidiacea > Stolidobranchia > Styelidae > Styela > Styela clava. The sequence goes on along the minus strand of NC_135259.1, from coordinate 7,830,207 downwards.
GTGATTGTGGAAATCTATCTTCGTTAACAATATATAGCAGGGACAAAATCAAATGCCAAATAATTGGATGATGTCAATTCAAATGTAAATCACATCCTCCTGCAAAGCTTAAATTCAAATATTTTTACAAATGAGATTAAAAAGACAATGCCATTTTTGACAGATTTTCAAAAAAGACCTCTGCATGGTATTTCATGAATTTAAAATCCCCAACCACAATATCGCTGTCTGTGGCATTTTCAATTTGTATAGGTGACGTATTGAATTATCATTACTGAGTATTAATATAGATATAGTGGGTATTGTGAATAAAATAGAAAAACGCGGTGTTTTCAAGTGTTATATAAATATCTAGTTTACAACTAATGTTACAAATTGTCAAAGAGAGTGGGACGATATACACATCCGATCCCGATCCGATCCGATACAATACCAATATGCATATCCTTACTGATTTATGGGTATTAAATCGTTTCTCCGATGCATGATTGTGGTTTTCAGATTTTCTGATCAGGGTATTAGATCGTTTCTCCCAACGATTTTGATTGACATTTATGTTTAGCAATTAAATGTCCGATTCAGTTATAAAACTGGACACAGAGTTTTGTGTAACAGCTTATCGGAGTAGGCAAGCATGAGCTTGAGTTAGTGCATGATAGTTAATGATAAACGTTTACAAATATACCATATATTTTTAAGGTATAGTATTACGTGTTTTATAAATAATTTTACTTACTTATATTTATTGAAGCTGATCCTTCATGATAAAAAAAGTGATGAGAAAAAATATTGTAGAACAAATAAAGTTTTTGGTCATATTCAAATATACCTATAAATTAGTATAGTGCGTCTCATATATCGATAGATTGGGACTATGATGGGATTCAAGAGTATAAAGGTTCATTTTTAGAAACTTACCAAATTCCAAATTCATTTCGACGATTCGCATTTTATTGATTCCATGACTCGATTAATGTAAATCGTCAGTGCTCCAAATTCATTAAAATTTAATTTTGGATTTGGTGATATATTTTATCGACATGAGAAAAATGAAAAAGTTGCGTATGTTCTGATAATGGGGTTGTTAGAAAACCCAATACGCAGGTTTTATTAGACTATTTTTGATTCGTTTGAAATTATAAAAATTGCAACAAAACAATTTGAGTAATAATTTTTTTTAGACATCATAGTGTACAATAAAACTGAACATCCCGCTCTCATACTTATTTTGCGTCAATATGGCCAGCGATAGAAATAGAATAATACCCAGGAATTGAAGAGAAATGTAATGGATTTTGGTCAAAGCGAAAAATATTTGTACATAAATTCATTCATGAATAAAATGAAATAAAAAAATATCCTTAATCAAATTTACTTCGATCCAATTAGATAATCGTGGGTCAGTCTTGTCGAATCAAAAAACTCTTAACTAACGCGATCGCGGGCTCGCGCAGCATGTAAAATACGCATAAAGATAATGAAGGAAGCTCGTTTAACTTATTTTGTTGATCATCGATTTTTGTTATAATTGAATAGTATATTAAATGCTGACTAATGAATTGACGTCATTCGAACCCAGCATTCATATTTAAACCTTTCCCTTGTCGATGTTTTAGAGAATAAAGGTGATATACGTCACTTAGTTTTCTGTTTGGTATATGGAGTGTACGAGAAATGAAGTTTGAAAAAGAAATCGATATCAGTACACACAAAAAAGTAGAAATATTGAATCAACCAACTTTTATTCAGTTTTTATTATGGGTATAATACCGAATAGCATTACACGTGGTTCTCAACAAACAATTTCGAACAAATCTGTAGAACTGCATGCTGAAGACTTGGAGAAACGTATAAATGTCAGCGATTTTCTCATGATGAATCAAATTGTAGCATAGACTATGCTACAATTTGATTCATCATGAGAAAATCGCTGCCATAGAGTATATATATAAATTGTGATGTGTATTATTCTTTAATATTCTTGTTATTTTGACATTAATAATATTCTGATATTATGCAAAGAGGAGAAATGATTAGAATGGAGCGAAGCAGTTATTTGTGTATATGATATTCAATACTGTATTATGCTTCGAATTCTTTGTACTATTAAAAATTTTGATAAATATTGATAAAATGTCATTGTATTTAAAGCTAAAATATAAGTTTTGTATAAGCTTTGCTATTTTTGCAAGTCCAACATTAACAATAAAGAAGGGAATAGGACTGTCTAATGTAATACATAAGACATGACGTAAAATGGAATGATAATCTAATACAAGTAATATAAAAATTACTATAAAACGCATAATAATTGAACAACACTTTTTAAACTGCAGTGTCGCGCTAAACTCAACGTATATATACTTACTTCCACTTGGTAAAATGATACATCGCGCGTCTGTTTTCGAAGGTGAACGGCGAATCTGTAGAAGGTTTTCTGTTAAAAATTTTCTATCCCAACCAAGTATTTCCCGGGGATATATAGTGTAAGAGGAATTAGCCACATTGGATGCAAGTTAATAACAGATTAAAATCACGAGTAAGTATGAAATTGATTTAATGTTTGATCTTTTCTGGAAATCGACGAAAATAAATCTTTTGTACGCCCGCATTCAAAATTGTTTGCATCCGTTTCTTTCAATGAATATTTAATCGCATGAACAGGCGGGTAAATTAATAGCATGTGTGCACAGCGGAAGCGGTTATTTAAGAGGTCATTTCCCGATCTAAACATAAAAAATAGAGCATTAAAACTATATAAAAAGATGATTGCTGATGATTTATATTATATTACTTCTTCATAATATTCTATATTGGTGAGTTTTGAAGATTATTCTTAATCTGCTATGTCTAAGAAAACCAAAGATGCATAGCGTAAGCGATTTTTGTATGCAAAATATGTAAGGGTTTAGTTTCTCTGTGATTAATACGATAACAATTATGAGCAATTAACTTAAAACATGGTAAGACTACCTATTTCAGTAATATAATGATGAAATATCAAGTTTTTGAAATGACAAAAATGCCGATGGGCTGTTATGTCAAAGAGATACTTCGGGCATAATAGACACTACATGTCGATTTGAAAGACATTTTTGCATTTTGCAAGATTTTGTGCATATATTTCCGATAGCGTGTTTTATCACTTTTCATATTCTAATGATCATTTTAATTTTTCAAAGTTTTGAATTATTTTTTTTTTGTCTGCTTCATCAGTTGGAAAGTTCCTTGCAATTGCGACAAAGAAATGGGACCCATCTCACGGAAAATTTTCGTTCTCATTGTGCTGGTACTGTGGATTGTATCTATTGAAGGTAGGAAGTTACAAGCGAATAAATAAAAAATTTATTTTCGCCGATTTGTCGATATTACTTACGCAGAACACCTATTTATACGTAATTGAATTAGACTTCATATAACATTATACTCTAATCGTTCTGAAAGTTTTGTTTACTAACCATGAGTCATATGTTATTTGAATCAGCCTGTTATCGACTGGAAACGATTTCTTGAATAATTTATTTTCAGTAATTTACGAAAATAAATTTTTATTCATCTTTTCTATTATTTTTAAAACGATCAAGATATTGAAAGAAAGTTTGACAATGCCATTATCAATGTGACATATACAACTAACCATAGCAGTATTACACAATTCACTCTGTCTTTGTTTTTACAGGCCGAAGGGGAAGTTTTCAGATGCTTCCAAATAGCAGACGCAGAACTTTTGCTGGATGAACTTATCGAGAAGACAATTTCAATAAAATAGAGCATTTGATCAACAAATGACAATAAAATTAACACAGTTATTTTGTACAATATTAAAATAAAAATGGGCATCAGCCGATCGATGTTTGGAGTTCGGTCTGGTTTAAATATATATATATTATAGGGATATATAGCTACTAGATTACAAAATAGTCTTCAAATTAAGGAATACAATAGACCAAAGAATTCGTCCATAGGCGTCGTCAGGGGCAACGTCAGGACGAGCTGTCATCAGGATGTGTCATCCATGCATGCGTCTTCAACACCTGTACAATTAACCATAAGCGATGTAACATATTAGAACTGTGAACAGTTTAAATATTTTTCCGGTGTTATTTAAATCAATCACGCAATCACGCAAGGTGAAAAAAATTTCGAATATTTGGAAATATGAAATTCTCTACAACCGGTAACCAAATCCCCGTACTACGTTAGACTACGTACTCTCTGAGCCCTTGCAATCTCTAGTTATCTCTAGCTATCTCTAGCAATCTCTAGATCGCTAAGTATGTTGATAGGTATTTGTGTGTTTGTCTTTCTGTATGTTTGTCTGTCTGTTAGATGCACGCGATATCTCACGAAGGCGTGGTTGGATCTGCTCCAAATTTTGCACGTGGATAATTAGCGAGTTAATATTTAATTAGTAATGGGACACGCGGTGTCACTATAGAGTCATGAATCAAAACCGCAGTTTCGATCGATAAGTCTTCGGTCTCCGACCGATACTCTCGTTATTTCTTATTTCTAATTACTTATCAATCTTAAGATCGGTAAGTATGTTCATAGGTATTTGTCTGTCTGTTTGTCTGTCTGTCTGTTAGATGCACGCGATATCTCACGGAAGCGAGGTTGCATCTGCTCCAAATTTTGCATGTGCATTCATCATATCTCAGACCAGAAGCCTATTGATTTTGGATGAATTATGTCGTGGTGTCACTATAGAGTCATGAATCAAAACCGCAGTTTCCATCCATAAGTCTTCGGTCTCCGACCGATATTCTCGTATTGTATTTTGGTCCAATTAAGGAAATAATTTTAAGCGCCACCAATTTAAACCTTGATACATAATCCCGGGAACATGAGCAACTTCAAGTCACAACGGCAATGAATGGTAAAATACAATATTAAAGTTTTCGTCAACATAATGTCACCAAATGATTGGCATCATTCATAACCATCAGCAAGGTTACAAACATCATCATACCCGACATACCACGACAGTCGGCCAACCGACTCCTGAAAAGTGGGTGATACGTTCGGTTAGCAACGTCAATCATTTTTTGTAAATTGAACAGTACTTCCGCTGCTCAGATGCCAGCTCACGCACATTTGATTGGAATCCACCGGGAAGATATTTACAAAGGCCGGGTAACAAACTTCTCCGGTTCTAGAAAATAAATACTTGATATATATTATATATAGATCAGCATAAAATCAGAAAAAAAAATTTCTAAAACGCCTATTGAACTCGAATAATTATTGTATATGCTAGTGTGTTAAAAAGAACGTAATATCATTTATTATTCGTTTTTAACATAATTTATCGGATTTGTTTCAAGTAATTTATTAGTTAGTACTATATGATAATCAAGCCTTGTTTTCTGTGATTCACAGTTTATATTTGTGTGCATATTTTTGAGCAACATGTTTTAGTAGACTAATTTGTACATTATTTAGATTAGTTATAAACGTCAGTAATTGAATTTCATCTTTATAATACTTCAAATAAAACATAACTACATCTCAGCCTGACTCCAAACCATTAATAAAATAAGACCCAGGTCAAAACGATGTTGTCGAAAGACATTGCCCTTAATTTAATTATTTGTTCAAATATCATAAGTATTATGAGGGTACGAAAGTAAAACTAAATATTCACATTGACAACTATTTTCAGTTCACTGTTCTTGAGGGAATACAAGAAAGCTGAATAGAAATTATATTTAGAAATAGAAGGAGATTTATGTTATTGTAAAAAGTGAAAGGTTTATTCACTAAAAATTAATTTGACAGAAAAAGAAACATACGTAAAAATTATGAAAAATTATTATTGAAAAGACCTCGATTTATCAGTTCGTATTCCTCAATCAATTTCTGACATCTTATTTAAAATGATGGTCATGGAAAATTATCGATATAAACTAATATCTTTTATAGAACCTGGAAACGCCTGGATGTTCGATTCGAAGATATCGATGTTTTCCGTTATTTTTCGTCACCCATTGATTTCAGTTGCAATTTTATCACATCAAGGGACAACGCACCTGCGTCCCTGTCCAAACTAAAATAACAAAATACAAAATACAGAATGACTCTAAAGTCCATTTACAATTAAAAAAAAACTATTACGAAGAGAAATGATGAGATATCGCAATGCGGGTTGTTTTATGTTAATGAGTATTTCATATAGTTTTCATTGACACAATTAATACAGTTTTGAACGTTTATTCAAAAAATATTATGACTCTATTTATTAAACTTCTATATGGGCACCATTAGTTGCACGAAGATGGTAAGACTATATGGTACTCAATTTCCTGCAATGTTCGTTGTAGCATAGCCTCATCAATGGTTGCAATGGCATTGGAAATTCTTTGTTTTAGGTTAGTTATGTCCGGTACTTTTGTTCGATACACAATATCCTTTAAATAACCGCAATAAAATAATTCCAGGGGAGTGATGTCTGGTTAATGTGGTGGCTATGGAATCGGCCTATCCCTTCCAATCAATCGGTCGGGAAAAGTTTCATTGAGGTTCTCACGAACATGCAGTCCCCAGTGGGGTGGTGCGCCATCTTGCTGGGATATGATGGTTGGTTGAAATTCATTCATATTCGGTGAGAAGGTTAAGGTAAACATCTGCAGTAATTGATGCCTTGTTGAAAAAAATGGCCTAATTTTTCGATTGCACACAATTCAACACCGAACATTCTCTTTGGACTATCACGCTGAAGTTCTCACTCGCATGGGGGTTTTGCGATCCCCAAATTCATAAATTGTGTTTATTTAACTTTCCTGAGACATGGAGAGTTGTCTCATCACTGAAACAGACTCGCTTGAGGAATGCTTCATCCTCAGAAATTCGTTCATATACTTCAATCATTAAACATAAGAAATTTTATTTGGGAAGTTTTATCTAAAACAATGATTTTAGTGTCAATTTTTTTTTAAATATCGATTTACATAGAACAACCCTCATTGCAATATCACATCATTTACCTTTTTAATATGTTGTTTCTTAAATGTTAAGAGACTTTATGAACACCCTGCACTTAATCCAGTGAGAGCTATTTTGCCTCATTTATTACCTATATGAAAATAAAAAATAAAATTCGAATACAAGAACTCACCAATCAATTCTGCAATGTAGTGAAGTATATATAAACGTATATATATATATAAATCCAATTATATTAGAAACAACCATTTGTTCAATTTTCGAAGGTGAACGGCGAATCTGTTGAAGGTTTTTTGTTTAAAATTTTCTATCCTAATCAAGTATTTCCCGGGGATATATAGTGTAGGAGGAATTAGCCACATTGGATGCAAGTTAATAACAGATTAAAATCCCGAGTAAGTATGACATTGATTTTATGTTTGATCTTTTCTGGAAATTGACGAAAATAAATCTTTCGTCCGCCCGCATTCAAAATTGTTTGCATCCGTTTCTTTCAATAAATATTTAATCGCATGTACAGGCAGGTAAATTAATAGCATGTGTGCACAGCGGAAGCGGTTATTTAAGAGGTCATTTCCCGATCTAAACATAAAAAATAGAGCATTAAAACTATATAAAAAGATGATTGCTGCTGATATATATTATATTACTTCTTCATAATATTCTATAAAGGTGAGTTTTGAAGATTATTCTTAATCTGCTATGTCTAAGAAAACCAAAGATGCATAGCGTAAGCGATTTTTGTATGAAAAATATATATAAGGAATGAGTTTCTCTGTGATTAATACGATAACAAATATGAGTTCTTCATACATATATATGATGAATGGCAATTAACTTTAAGACAGAGTATGACTACCGATTTCAGTAATATAATGATGAAATAACAAGCTTTTGAAATGACAAAAATGCCGATGGGCTGTTATGTCAAGGAGATACCTCGGGCATAATAGACACCACATCTAGATTTGAAAGGCATTTTTGCAGTTTGCAAGATTTTTGTGCATATATTCCCGATAACGTTTTTTATCACTTTTTTACATTATAATAATCATTTTAATTTTTAAAGTTTTAAATTTTTATTTTTGTCTGCTTCATCAGTTAGAAAGTTCATTGCAATTGCGTCAAAGAAATGGGACCTCTCTTAAGAAAAATTGTCGTTTTCATCGTGCTGGTACTGTGGATTGTATCTATTGAAGGTAAGAAATTATAAGCAAATAAATAGAAAATTTATTCCTGCTGTTTTGTCGATGTTACTTATGTAGAACACCTATCTATACGTCATTTAATTAGACGTCATATAACATTATACTCCATTCGTAATAAAATTTTTGTTTACTAAACAAAGAGTCATATTTCTATCATCAACTGGAAACAATTTTCGAACAATCTATTGAAGTAACTAAAATAAAAATGTATTTTATTCATCTTTTCTATTCCTTTCAAAACGATCATGATATTGAAAAAAAGTATGACAATGCCAATATTAATGTGACATATACCGCTAACTATAGCAGTGTTACACAATTTACTCTGCCTTTGTACCAGTCTATGTATATGCATTTATTGATTGAAAAAAGCTATTTCGAGTGGTTTCAACAGTTCTTAAAAAATTTCGAATACTGCATTGTCTTTACAGGCCGAAGGGGAAGTTTTCAGATGATTTCAAATCGCAGACGCATAACTTTTGCTGGATGAACTTATCGAGAATACAATTTCAATGAAATACATCATTTAATCAACAAATGATAATAAAATTAACACAGTTATTTTGTACAATATTGAAATAAAAATGAGCATCAGCCGATCAATGTTTGGAGTTTGGTCTGGTTTAAATATATATTATAGGGATATATAGCTACTAGATTACAGAATAGTCTTCAAATTAAGGAATACTATAGATCAAAGAATTCGTCCTTCGGCGTTGTCAGAGGCGACGTCAAGACGAGCTGTCATTAGGATGTGTCATCCATGCATGCTTCTTCTACACCTGTACAATTAGCCATAAGCGTTGTAACATATTAGAACAGTGAATGGCCCAAATATTCTCCTGATATTATTCAAATCTGATTTCAATCTGTCGTCCGTGACATGCAATCACGCAAGAAGAAAACAATCACGAATATTTGGAAATATGAAATTCTCTGCTACCGGTAACTAAATTCCCGTACTTCGTTAGACTACGTACTCTCTGGGCTCTGGGCGATCTTATTTTGAGTGAACGTAGAATTGAAGCAGTTGAAGCATCCAAATAGGAACTGATTAATGATTTGAAAAGTGCATAGCAAAGCTCAAGTATTTTTCGTAACATTTGAGCTAAAAACAAACTCAATGTTGTTGCACCTTGAGTGTAGAAATAAAAAAAAATTGCTTATGTAATATTAGCCGCAATTACGCAGAAATAACTGAAACATCTTCTGTAAAATCACCGGTGAACTGAAAAAGAGATATCCACAGAAGTAATATAGTTTATAGCGGTGCATTATGATACCCAGCTCTTTCTCTTGCTTGTCAGAAATGTAGCCTGGGCGGCATGCACCCTCTCCACCCTGCCGAAATTTTAAGCGTATGCTTTTTTGAAAAGAAATTTTGCGGCATTTGCAGTGAGACACAAACTCATACATCTTTTTCAACACTATTTTGCTCTATTCGTGTGCGTTTATAGGCTAATCTGACGTTTTAACTATCAATCTTTCTCACAAGCGAATCTTCTCAGATAGATGAATTTCGTGCTTGTTAAACAGCGAAGAAAGTCTGTTGAGAGCGTTGTTACTTATCGATTTCAATCGGTAAGTATGTTGATAGGTATTTGTCTTTCTGTCTGTCTGTCTGTCTGTCTGTCTGTCTGTCTGTTAGATGCACGCGATATCTCACAAAAACGAGATTGAATCTGCTTCAAAGTGCATTTCATGTGCATTCATCATATCTCGGACCAGAAGCCTATCGATTTTGGGCGAATTTTGTCGTATAATTAGCGAGTTATTAATTAATTAGTGATGGGACACAAGGTTCACTACGGAGTAAGAGCGCTTTTTTGGGGATTCCCTAACTTTTGATCGATAAGTCCTCGGTCTCTGATCAATATTCTCCTTAAGATATTGATAGATATTAGTGGCTCTTTGTCAGGCCTTGTTTGAACCGGAAGACGAGAGTAAAAGCTAGATTACGTCGTATACAAAACAATCCCAATGTGCTGGCTACGTACACCCAATTGAATTGTTAAAGAAAACGATATGCCAGCTGGAGTGTTGATTTATTCAAGTTTTTGTAGTTTAGTATCCGTAAAAAAAAGACCCAGCTGATGTGTTAATTAATACAGCGAGGAAATGTCACAAAGGAGCACTGTTATTTTGTTCAAACCATGACTTCTCCACAACACAGTGCAATGAATTAATACATTCCAAACGTGTCTATGAACCAACGTCTAAAACAAAAGAACTAATTAACTTATATATATCCTCATCTTATATTCTGTTTACTTTTAAGAGTTAGTTAAGTTAGAATTTAGGATTTTATTGTTTGATCCCTCTTGCAATCTTTCATCGGCGATTCACTTTCTACCACTGAGTTACTGTTATGTTTAAATGGTAGAAACGCCATCAACGTCACATACTTGTGGCGGTAACTACGTCTACACGTGCCATTGCGGGCAGTGCATGCATCATTAGATCGAAACACAGTCAAGTTCCCCTGAGATTTCAGTTCTAACTAAAGGATTACGCAATCAAAAACAAGTATCTAAGTGTCGTGCATGGGGACATTATTTTCAATAATTCTTTTGATTAGGGAGGGATACAATCTGAATATGGTTGACAATAAAACTAGCGTCCAATACGTTTCAGGAAAGAATGAAACTGCTATCTTGAATATATATGTGTGTATATAAACCTTGTATTGATGCATGATTACATGGTATGTTGGTTTATGATATGATAGTTATTCGACATGCATCATAAGTTATACGTTAGTTTAAAAACATGAAATAGTCGATAAAACAGTGGGAGAAAAGGTTTGTTCAATGTATACTTTATTTACTGCTTCCCTTCATATATATAGTATGCCAAAGTTCATGATAGGCGAACACACAGAAATGGTTAGTACTCAAGTCTAATCAGCCCATTGCATATTCGTGAAATATCACCTTGGTTTGTAATTATATGTAGGTTTCCGACTGTTCTGGTCTGATGGTTTTAAACGATATGTATTATTGCATTTGAGGTCATAGGGCACTGACAATTAAAAAAGCATCTCATTTGGAACTAAAGTCGGTCACTACACATTTGTCTATATTAATTTGGGAAAAAGTCAAACGAAACAAATATGAAAAGGACAGAGGCAGTCTTTGAAAAACTCGGTTTAATGTGACCCTCAATTGAACTGAAATTGGTAAAATTATTTTGATGACTAACAAGACCATCAGCTGGTATATTCAGGAACACTGATTCTGACTAAACAAAGCGTCATGTCATAAAAAGGTAATTAACGATGCCAAAATCTTGTTGATTATTCTGAACTAATCGAGGTGCCCATGATACACGTTAAATTGTTGTGTCTATGTTATCGAGGTCAGCGCAGGATGATAATCCACAAGAGTTATAGGTCGACAACAAACGAAGCGATTGTAAAAATGGTGGTTTAAACTATGCCTGGCTATTTATATGTTAAATAAACTGTATTCAAATTTAAGGAGTTTTATTAAATCTGGAAGTTTATGCGTCAAGTAACTTTGTTGAGGAAAATGAATCAGAAAAAAAGGTGTGAAATCCGCTGTAAAGGGGTAAACTATTTTTAATCAGAGTATTAGGACAGGTAGCCTAAAAACATATTTTTTGCTTAGAAACGGTGAAATCTTTGTATTCCCCTGTATATGGATATCATCGCTTTTTTCAGATAGTATCTTATTAAAAAAGTTGCAAAATAAAATGTAATTTACGGTACTTCGGGAATAATTGAAAATATTTTTTCGCGAGATGTTACTATAATTTCGTCGAAAGGCAAAAGAACTAGTCATATTACATTATAGAATTGTATTCTCAGTCAAAAGTTTCTCAAAAATACCGAAAGTTTTTTTCACAATAGCATATAGCATGTTAACGGAATAGTTTTGAGCATGCAGACGATGGCCAAATGTTGAATTTAAAAGAAAAAATTAGGTACAAGGTTTTATTTTTTATACATATGCATATGTAAATAGCACTAAGATAAAAAAAAAAATAACACAAATATAAAAGATACTCAATTATCTTCGCAAAATCTAAATTTTATTTTCTCTTATCCATAATATGGCCGATGAAGCAAATCGAAAGCATTTTGTGGGCAGTCGACTACTAAAATCTTGACACTGAATAATGGATGCAAAATTAACATGATGCCAGCCTAAGATGTTTATCTTTGAGATAGGACTTTTTCGTCTCAAAATGTATCTTTTGTACTGTTGATGGCAGCCGTTTTAAAATTTAATACTTTGGAATTGATGACGAAAATGTTTTATCAAGTATTGGACAGTGATATCTCATATATTTCTGTCACAATCGATCGACGTTTTATCTTCGAATTCATTATAAAAGTTGTCAGACTGTGAGATACTATGATAAAATTCGAAATCATTTACGGTTTTACGTGATGGGTAATGAAATGTCACAGATGAAAGTGAAAGGTGATACTTAGTATATGAACTTACAGCTTCTATATATTTTTATCTGTCATTTTATACGTCAAAGTTTCTATTTCTGACCTTAGTATAATGAGAAAATTATTATTTGATGCGTCATGTGAATAGGGGCATATAGTTGAATATAATGTTGATATATTTATTTCATTTTTATGATTTATCATTCGTTCAACAATAGTTTTGGGCGTAACCGATGCAAATTCAATTCAAATTTTGCGTTTTTAAATGCATTTTAGACTCGTTTATGGCGTTTGCACTTGAAAATCACGTTCCTGCGAGATATATTTCTTAAACCACCCAGTGAACTTTATAATATAAGGTCGTTATAATATATATCCCACATAATGCAATATGTAGTTTTTATGTTTTAAATGTTTGTTATTAAAAGAAAATGGCGTAGACGTAAAAGTTTTGTGGTAAGAGTTTTCGTGGTTAAAATTTAAAGCACATTTATAATTTTAGGGGGAAATTTCTGGTGATCTGATACGGAATAACAAATCATTTTATTATCTCATCTAATTTAGGTGATATTTTAGAAGTCATTTTTTGTTCGTTGTTACTTATGATCTATTTCAGGTTATTCACCCTTCATAATTCAGCCACATGTAATTACTAATATGAATATGGATGAAATGGTAGAAAAATTTAAATTTTGTCTTTTAGGTTAAATTGAGAATTTTCTTTTACGTTTGGTAATTGACAAACCTTCCTGTAGCGGCATTATAAATGAGAAATGTCCCACAATCAGGAAAAATATAGATTGCTTCGGACCAGATTGTTTTTGAAAGCATACCACAAAACAAACGAATTTGAATACTGGTGAATAGCGAACAAATGACTGTGATTGTGGAAATCTATCTTCGTTAACAATATATAGCAGGGACAAAATCAAATGCCAAATAATTGGATGATGTCAATTCAAATGTAAATCACATCCTCCTGCAAAAGCTTAAATTCAAATATTTTTACAAATGAGATTAAAAAGACAATGCCATTTTTGACAGATTTTCAAAAAAGACCTCTGCATGGTATTTCATGAATTTAAAATCCCCAACCACAATATCGCTGTCTGTGGCATTTTCAATTTGTATAGGTGACGTATTGAATTATCATTACTGAGTATTAATATAGATATAGTGGGTATTGTGAATAAAATAGAAAAACGCGGTGTTTTCAAGTGTTATATAAATATCTAGTTTACAACTAATGTTACAAATTGTCAAAGAGAGTGGGACGATATACACATCCGATCCCGATCCGATCCGATACAACACCGATATGCATATCCTTACTGATTTATGGGTATTAAATCGTTTCTCCGGTGCATGATTGTGGTTTTCAGATTTTTGATCAGGGTATTAGATCGTTTCTCCCAACGATTTTGATTGACATTTATGTTTAGCAATTAAATGTCCGATTCAGTTATAAAACTGGACACAGAGTTTTGTGTAACAGCATATCGGAGTAGGCAAGCATGAGCTTGAGTTAGTGCATGATAGTTAATGATAAACGTTTACAAATATACCATATATTTTTAAGGTATAGTATAACGTGTTTTATAAATAATTTTACTTACTTATATGTATTGAAGCTGATCCTTCAAGATAAAAAAAGTGATAAGAAAAAATATTGCAGAACAAATACAGTTTTTGGTCATATTCAAATATACCTATAAATTAGTATAGTGCGTCTCATATATCGATAGATTGGGACTATCATGGGATTCAAGGGTATAAAGGTTCATTTTTAGAAACTTACCAAATTCCAAATTCATTTCGACGATTCGCATTTTATTGATTCCATGACTCGATTGATGTAAATCGTCAGTGCTCCAAATTCATTAAAATTTAATTTTGGATTTGGTGATATATTTTATCGACATGAGAAAAATGAAAAAGTTGCGTATGTTCTGATAATGGGGTTGTTAGAAAACCCAATACGCAGGTTTTATTAGACTATTTTTGATTCGTTTGAAATTATAAAAATTGCAACAAAACAATTTGAGTAATAATTTTTTTCAGACATCATAGTGTACAATAAATCTGAACATCCCGCTCCCATACTTATTTTGCGTCAATATGGCCAGCGATAGAAATAGAATAATACGCAGGAATTGAAGAGAAATGTAATGGATTTTGGTCAAAGCGAAAAATATTTGTACATAAATTCATTCATGAATAAAATGAAATAAAAAAATATCTTTAATCAAATTTACTTCGATCCAATTAGATAATCGTGGGTCAGTCTTGTCGAATCAAAAGACTCTTAACTAACGCGATCGCGGGCTCGCGCAGCATGTAAAATACGCATAAAGATAATGAGGGAAGCTTGTTTAACTTATTTTGTTGATCATCGATTTTTGTTATAATTGAATAGTATACTAAATGCTGACTAATGAATTGACGTCACTCGAACCCAGCATTCATATTTAAACCTTTCCCTTGTCGATGTTTTAGAGAATAAAGGTGATATACGTCACTTAGTTTTCTGTTTGGTATATGGAGTGTACGAGAAATGAAGTTTGAAAAAGAAATCGATATCAGTACACACAAAAAAGTAGAAATGTTGAATCAACCAACTTTTATTCAGTTTTTATTATGGGTATAATACCGAATAGCATTACACGTGGTTCTTAACAAACAATTTCGAACAAATCTGAAGAACTGTATGCTGAAGACTTGGAGAAACGTATAAATGTCAGTGATTTTCTCATGACGAATCAAATTGTAGCATAGACTCTATGCTACAATTTGATTCATCATGAGAAAATCGCTGCCATAGAGTATATAAATTGTGATGTGTATTATTCTTCAATATTCTTGTTATTTTGACATTAATAATATTCTGATATTATGCAAAGGGGAGAAATGATTAGAATGGAGCGAAGCAGTTATTTGTGTATATGATATTTAATACTGTATCACGCTTCGAATTCTTTGTACTATTAAAAATTTTAATAAATATTGATAAAATGCCACTGTATTTAAGCTAAAATATAAGTTTTGTATAAGCTTTGCTATTTTTGCAAGTCCAACATTAACAATAAAGGAGGGAATAGGACTGTCTAATGTAATATATAAGACATGACGTAAAATGGAATGAGAATCTAGTACAAGGAATATAAAAATTACTATAAAACGCATAATAATTAAACAACACTTTTTAAACTACAGTGTCGCGCTAAACTCAACGTATATATACTTACTTCCACTTGGTAAAATGATACATCACGCGTCTGACATGGATTACTATATCAAATAACAGTATATTTTTATATTTTGTCAGATATAAATACTATGTATAGTTACAACATTCTATCCTTAGCTGCAATCTATTTGTGTAATATTTTTCAATTTGTTTCACTTAGGAAAATCGTTTATTTACATTTTCAATCTTCATACATGCCATAGTTTCAACAGTTCGATTTAGCGACATTGTACCAGGCAAGTTAAGTTGAACATCAATCAGTAAACAGTTGCATTACTTATAACAAAATTAGGTATTGAGTAGTGTAGGTATTTGAAAGTAAATCATTGTGTTGTGTATAGACGTATTTTTGTATATACTTGTTGAGAATATAATATATATATTTCTAGACTGATTTACTATAGAAGATTGCATGAAAGCATAGGATGCAATGTCAACTATTCATAAACAAGCCTCAAAACGTAGTGCTGGCGAGAGGGAATTTGTTATAAAGAAAACTGATATCAACGTCCTAATCGTGCATAATTATGCTGTTCCCTATGGTAGCTGTCTGATTTGCATACGCGCTATGTCGTCAATCTTATACCGTATAAAATTACACATCGTTTGAGTTTAATACTCTACTTGCCGTCTGCATATTCTACAATCGAAAGAAAATCGATATGTTAGTTAAACTTGTAGCACGTGATAAAGTTCAAATTATGTCATATGCGACATTATCTCATATGATATGAATTGGAGATGCTACGAATCAGACAGCATCAACATTTTCTGGCATGTCATTTGCTTTGAGAGTTGAAATAGTTCAGCAAAATGAACGCAATTACTAATCTTGACCAAAGCAAATATTGGTGTATCTAAATGGTAATTTAGTCGAATGATTTCACTTAGTTTTTATACTTGTGAAGACATCATTGAACAACATCAAATACCTAAACAAGGAACGTTTACCCAAAAAGCATGCAAATTTTGTTGGTTCCATGTTCCGTCAAAATTTGGATCTGTAACTGTCTCACGCAGCCGGCACTTGTTCGTGCAACGTATGACGTTTTCCTCGACTGCTGACTTACACTTTGATACTAATTGAGTCATACGAGGTAGCGTTGGAGAGCCAGTCAAAGTCTAGGACGTTTTGTTCTTTCTTTTAGGAGTTTTGAATATTTTTTAAATAAGTATCCGACATATGATGTCAAGATATTTGGAGGCAGTAATCTAAGATTTCACGCAAACGACATTTTCTAAATTTAATATAAAACCCTGATGTTTAGAGCTTTTCTTGGGAAGACTGGAATACTTCAACTTTTATCAGAAATTGGAACGTATTGTAACTACAAACATTTGGTGTTTTTTTTCCCCCAACACTCACTCGTCAGTCAGAACAGGTTGCTTTTCCTTCGCAGAAGGTTAAACTTCCATAAGGCAATGGTTGTTATTTGAGCATTTAATTTGTTAATGCGTCCGGTATGATGGTTGACTTAACATCATCATAACATACGTAAATGCTACTCTGCCCATAATAAGCCAGAGATGGAACACGTAATAATATACTGTTTTCCGAGAAGTAAAATACTTGGAATAGTATGCTTTTGCAATATTACAGCAACGAGACTACGATTCAAGATTCAATCGGACTTACTAAACCAAATTATAATTAATTAACTTTCCCGCTTTGGCATTGGGAAATCGTTATCTTCATAACTATACGTCACTTGCGTTCCAAAATATGAAAATTAAGGAATAAGAAATAACATGCGATACCTAGATTGGTGAAACGTGACTATAACAACATAAGAATATGCCGGGTGTCTGAATATGCCTCATATGTTTACAAAAGCTGAGTGTTTCGAAGCACGTGGTGTATTGTGGGAAATTAATTTGGTTATTGCTTGTATTAATCAATACAGAATTTTTTGGCTTTGATTTTCTGGCAGTACTCTACCATTATAACGTTGCGATTTCTGAATATTTATTCCTGCGTAATACTATAATTTTGCTACGCTGTACTTCCTTGTGTAAAATTGTATATACACACCACCGTTATATTTCACCTCCGCATTGAAATGAACGACAAAGGGGAATTAAATCATCAAGGCTATATGTATGAGCATGAGCAATCTATCATTATACTATCAAAAGGTTAACCATAATGTATTAGAATACACGAATACTTATCTGCATAAGATTTTTTTGTTCAATTGCAAATGATTTCATTTTAGAAAAACTAGTGAGATTGAAATATGAAACTTAAAATTAATGGCATTTGCAGATAGTTTGAACTTTTATTATGAAAATGTATGAAACTATTTAATTGCCCTAGTATTATAGCCAGATGAGCATACAAAAGATCAACCTTTTGCATCAGCAAATTACAAAGATCAAAGCGGATTTAGATTACCCAACTAATGATTTATTGCGAGAATGCAGAACAGCAGTTTATACTTAGGCAATTATGCTAGAATAAAGGAGGCACAAAAACATAGTCAAGTCAAACATATCATTGAATGATTGCTTTTTTCTGAGCTTTAGTCACCCCTGATTAATTTTCTGATTAATTTGTGTTGAGTTTCTCCTCTTTTCGATTTTCACAAATTCCAGTACCTCGCTGGTATGAATTTTTTGAAATTTTCCTAGTGCGCAAAAAGTTATTTCTCAAAGTCTTTAGGTCACCAAGTAGTTGTGTAATCCTGCGTATTGCATTTTCATATATACAGTACAATCAGTTTTCTAATTATGCTTGAACAATAGAAAGTAGATAGATAACTCTTGAGAGGAAAAATAACAATTTGAACAGGCCAATGGTATTCTTATACAAAGAATGATATTCATGAAATGTCACACTAAACGCAGACAACAGAAACAATGTCGTCAGTGATTTACATTTCCTTTCCATCGATTTCATTTCCATTTGCACAAAATTCCTTAGGGTCATATATAAATAAAAAAGGACGTTAAGATGAGTCATGAAAAGAGATAGTTTCAGTGACAGCATTTTCTAGTCATTTGTATATTGCATCATCAGAAACCTAATATAGAATGTTGACATTACTATTGAAATTTGTTTGCTAAATTTCAATCGTTAAGCAGAATGGGCTGAGTTCAATGAATGCCGGTAAATTTAACATGACATTGTTTTGTGCTCTAGTCTAGACTCTAGAGTGCGTTAACATTATTTTTTTTTTAATTGAAGACTATACTCATAATATTCAATATTCAGTGCTCCCGAAGTATTCGTACCAAGATGGCGCTTAGAGAGCTAAAAACTACGTCGAAAATATATATCTACATTGTTAAATGTTCATTGGTCAAACGTAAATTTATTTATAGAAATGAGCCGTCCAGACAATTTGTATTCCAACCTATTCGATGCCATTTCTGAAGAGTATAGCGAGTAATTTTCACCAATCTGTCAAAATAACGTTATTTACTACTTTTTATCACGTGTGTTTCTAAGAACAAATCTATTCCGACCATACACAAGAAAATGGTTTTCAATTTTGAAAATATGCTGTAAATATTGTATGCCACAAGATCTAGTTAGTTAATTATCTCTGAGTTTTATAGCGAATGAATCCACCGATACTTGCGTCAGATTACAATTTCCTCAGGCGATTTAGAACAATTTCCGGTCATTTTGGAATTTTTGCAAAGCGCATTCAGTTTAGTTCTTGTTAAATAAAATATAAGTGTGTAAATGGCTTGCGTAACACAATATTTTTGAGCAATTTCACCCGCGAATCCAATAGTGGGTAGTACCGATGAACGCTAGTAACCGTTCATCTTGTCAAAGTTTAGGCCCTTTTTATGATATGACCTTTGAACCCATTTCATAAATTGTGCTTCCGCTGCGTTGAGCACCAGGTGCGGGTGCGATTTATATATATATACCTAGCATGACGTTATAATAATCACGTCAAAAATATTACGCTCCCACTTTGACAATTTGAATAAGGAGTCTTCGATTTGTTCCATTTCCTGACTTTGTAAGTTTATGTTCATTCTTACTCATTGATCAAAGAAGAAAAGATTTACTCATGTGTTGTTATGTATGCGTCATTGGAAGAAGATACTTCAAAATGTTGCGCATTGATTAGCAAGAACATGTCGGGAAAACCATATTGCGAGCTATAATCGCGTTACCGATGTAGGTTAAAAATAATCAGTAATGTTCAAACTGTCTCGTTACTCAGTGAACAAAACAAAAAATAGTCTTCAGTTTAAAAATTTCGTTATTCTTAAGAGGAGATCATAAATCCTAATGCGTCTATCTTTGGTAAAAGTCACCGAGATTAGAGTAACGTATTTGTTGAAGAAATTTGTATCGCGGTTAATTGGTAGAAAGAACAGACAGGTATACATAGAAAATAAGATATATTAGCATTTAGAGCGCATGAAAAACGAACAAATGTTAGCTTTTGTGCATTCATATTCTATAAAAAATTGCTGTTTCAAGCGTAACCAAATAATATATACATAATGCTCTTTGCGATATCATGATGATTATAAATTCGTTGTATAGCAGCACACCACAAGATTGCTTTAACTGTCGCATTCTTGTTACTTAGGAATAACAACGCTAGTCTTTCCACTTTCGGGGCTTATTCAAATTATCGATATACATCATGCGTCATCGGTACTTAGTTTTGTAAACGCATCAGTTGTTGGAAAGAAATATTCACATAAATTTCAACATAAATACCCATTCGTAACATATTTTCATTGATTTTGGTTTTGCTGCGCTAGCATTTAAGTGGTTTACATAGCTGTTAGGTTTTTTCTTAATGAACAAAGGTAGCTCAAAAGAATTTTAATTTAAAATAATAAGTTAGTTGAAATTTTTTAATGGTTTGGAATTTATATTGTATAAACTCGCACTCCGTATAGTTGAACGTAGTTCCACAAATAACTTTCTCTTGTGTTCATTATTGGAACTATTGTCGATTGTGTGAAAACGTGCATTGATGTTTAAACTAAATTTCTATCACACATATAATGTAGCGTATTTGGTGTTTTCATTTGTACTGGAGTAGAGAACCAATGTAGCTTATTCTTCTAACTTTGTTTTACAATTTAATCGAAATCATACCGAATGGAATTGTGTGTTGGAAAATGATCCTGACGGGTTTATAAACTTCTGATAGTTTTATCAACTAAGAGCGAGTATAAACCCAAGTTCTTACCATTTTTGGTTCTGATAATATATATTTTTTTTTTTAAATATGTGAACTAGCTTCACAACAGATGAAAAAAGCTGTAGCTTACATGCATATTCATTATCAGTTACAGGCACGAGGCAATGAATAGCAGACTGTGGCGAAACAGAATTAATTTGATTACTGCATTGGAACGTATAAAACGAAATTAATATTTCGAGCTTGCAACACGATTACGAATTCTAATCTCGCCATTTTTTATTGAACCATAACGTCTGTCTTGGTATTAAAGTGGTTTAATTTGTTTAAAAGACTGTTATTTTAAAATTGTGTTTCACGGATTCAACATGACTAACAATTTAAGCAATAGATTAAATAGAGTGAACAGTGTGTAGATTCCATTTGTCGATGAGGCAGCGTGCAGAAGATGTACTACATATGCTTTGGTGATTGAGGTCTATTGGCTTATTCATTCAACCTGTAATTTTCATTTCTTTGCTCTTTTGTTTTTGGTATGTTAGAAATATCGCACAATGAATACTATTTTTTAATTTAACAGACTGTAAGTCGTTTTATTACTTTATTTAAATAAAATGAAATTAATTACACGAAATGTATCAATTCCGAACAAAAATGACACGGTACAGAACATACATAATGGAAAATTATACGATGGAAATATCATGTGGTATTGTTGCCAAGTGGTGCTGTGCATCATGACCGCGATGTTGATCTACATTTCCATTTGCCTTTCTTGGTTGCTGTGGTCAAGTTGCAAAAACAGATTTGGAAACACAAAGGATCAACAATCAATACCAAGAGGGAGGAGAGCCAGTGTTTCATCTAAAAGAAGGCATTTTCGAATGTTCATGAGAATTTTCTGCTTATTTGCGGCGGTTGCGACTTTAATAAAATGTTTGGCAGATCAACTCAAGTTTTTCTATGCCTGGAATGCCAATTCAGATGACATCTGTGAATTGGTATATGATATCACGGATGTTACAATATACGCGTTCGCCTATTTTGGGGTATATGGATTCTTGTGGATAAAACAGTGGTTATTCTACTGCGATCCCATCACTGTCAAGTTTCTGTACAGTCGGAGATTAGTCATTTTCAACAAATTGTTTGTTGTTGCGATGCTCATTCTTGGCGTACTTTGTGCAGCCGCAAATTGGATACCACATCGATACGGAATTAACAAATCCACACTAGCTCATGGTATCAACACGGTATCAAATAATGACAATTATGTTGGATGTGTCGCTTTGTATGATATGAGTGATGAAGAACAGCGATGGCCTCTTATATGTTACGCGGCATTAAATGCCTTCTTCCAAGTAGTGTTGATGACACTTTTTATTTATCCAGTTGCATGGGATAAGCTACAAAAATGGAAATGCAAAAGGGGCTACGCGTCAGGAAAGCAAACTGAAATTAGCATTACCTGCAATGTACCAAACACGGTAGCAAAGCCCCCATCTTTTCCTGAAGACACTAATTCCGTAAAACCTCAGAGTGAGGGCAGCAAGATAGCGATTGGGAGACGCCATGAAGCTACAACCTCTGAACGATCTCTGTCAGAAAAAGCCCTTAAGTCAATAAGACGTACGATACTGCTGACTGCTATATGTATTATTACGGATATGACGCTAGTTGCTGTATATGGTGTAGTAAGCAAGGGCGTGCCAGTTATTTTAGTAGCCGTTTCTACTGACTTTAATTTACTCATTAACGTAATTTGTATTATTGGGACCTACCAAACCTGGACACAAATTATGTTTCCGTTTTGTGTTACTGCTGACGACATTCCACAAGCACAAAATTCGACGGTTCGTTTGTCAACTCAAGATAAGTGATATCAAATATCGAAAATCTTGATCAAAACAACCGTAATGAACGCTTTTCTTAGACAGCTATTGATTTGAAAAATCGATATATTACAGGTGCGATTGCTTTATTTGGGAGTCAACCCGAGTTTGTTCAAAACAACTAAGTGGCAAATTAAATATAATCCAATTTTCAGAGGTTTGACCTCCGTTCTTTTTTTTTCAATTTATTTTAAAAAAATTAACATTTATATTGAGATGTGTCATTTCGTGAATGTTTACAGGAGAATTATTTTCGTCAGTGAAAAGAAATTTTTGTGAAAATTTTTTATCTGTCAATCAACATTGTTTAGTTAGGTTGTTGTTTTGATGTAGAATGAAGAAATAGAACCAAAATATATTTGAATGAAAACATTCCCTTTTACTGTTAATGTAACTTTAAAATAATCATTGCAGTATCACAAGAACTAATCGTCGGAAATATTACGTCATCCAGTCATGTGATTTTGAAAAAATTGGAAATATACTTTTTTAAATTGTGAAAATAACATTTGTTTATTTATTCTATTCAATTCACGATATACACAAACACACATTTAAAAATATTGTGAAACTAGGTTTAAATTTATGCTTATAGCTTACCGTCGGCAGAGGATTCCGATCCGATAAAAAATAATAAAAAAAAAATTAAAAATTTAATAATAATTATTAAAATAAAAAAAAACAATTGTTGCAATATGTAATTATTTGAAACCATGTCGACTTAAAAATTATTATAGGCCTTCATAGTGTGTGTAAAAAAAAATCGTATTATTTGTAATTGCTGCAATATATTTCTCTGCATTCATGACTGAGCATTGACTTCAATTTATTATTTACTTCGAATTTTTTCGTTATGTTGTCTGGTGTATATTCTGTGATTATTTTTATGTCAACAGTTTATTAGCAAAACGTTGCCATTTTGTTTTTTTCTCTCATCCTATCATTGTTTTCAATAAAGCTATGTTAATTAAATAATGACATTATTTCAAGTTTTGTTAAGTTCAGAATTTTCTTGCTTCCGGTATGTCTCTGTGTGTCGTTCCTTGTTTTGCAACTATTCCACATGTAATCGTAACCTATCTTAAATTAATACAAACAATAAAGTTTCATCAGTGTATTGAACAGTATTGAGTATTGTATTTTATTTTTCCTATTTTTGAATACTTAAATAAAATTCTGTGTCTGTGTCGTCATTATTGGTTTTATTTAATTTTGACCTCCACCTCTTTAGGGTCAGGTTTATAGTTATTCCCACTTAGGTAAAAATTTCTCATAAGTGAATAATTTTCTCATTAAAATAAGATAAGTATCGCTGTATGACATGATTGACTTAGATTTTACACCAAATGAAGTATCAGGGTAGTTGATCAGGTCAAGTTTTCGTAGTCGGGTGTGGTATTAGTTATAAAATGAAACAACAATACGGGGTTAGAAATATAAAAAGCATTCAGCATAGCAAGCCTAAATTGAAGATTTATCCACATTGTTGCGGATAATTTCGATTAAAAGATTGTTTTATCTAAGAGAAGTTAGTTATCTGCATCATTCGATGAGATCTTTCAATTTTTATGCAACACTTAGAATAAGAATTTGTCATTTTTCCTCGATGCAAATTTTTCTTTTCGATTTTGGGCCAAGTGCAACCGCAGAAAATTGCATTTCTGTTTTGCATCTTAAAAAAGGTATTTACTGATTGCATTAGGATCATAGCACGTCTGAAATACCCAAATTCTGAAAAGGGAAATTGTTTGAAAATTTTTTTCTTGTTTGAAAGCTCCCTCTATAAAACGTAAAAAACCCTTTAGTTACAAACTCGTATACCCATCGCCCTTTCAAAAAAAAGAATCCCAAATCGGAAATTTCACACGATGAAGGACAGTTTTCGAAAAGTAATATTATTTAGCCACGTATTGGAATGAGTATGTAATAAAATACTTTCATGTTTAACCATTAGATTAAACGCTAATTGTGAGTATTTAACTGCGATTTTGAGAAAAAGTTGGAGACGAAGTTCTGATGGGTGTGGCTTTTTGATCTTCCCACGATTCATTCTTGCTTGAGGTTCATGAAAATACATAACCCTTCATAAAGCTGAACCAGCTTACAATCGTATATAAGCCAAATATTAATCCAACTACTAATTTCAATGATATATAAATTCACCACCAATACCAAGCTATTTGCAGCGAGGTGTTCAGAACGCAACTGGCTATCATTAAAACAACCTCGCAAGAGTAACCACTAGCGACACCAGACGACGCAAAAGCATTGCTTCAAGTTCGGAGAAAATAAAATATATACGTAGCGCCACCTAGTGGCAAATTCGGATGACGTCATAGCACACAAAAAACGAATAATATGCAGCTCACTGGAATATTTAAAATAAATAAAAGTATTAGCCTTCTAGCGAAAAATTTAATCTCCAAGCACTGAAAATTTTAAAAAGCGAAAAGAGAAAAGCGTTTTTCTTTGACAAAGAAGAACAAGAAGAAGAACATCAACAACACTGTGAAGTTGGAACGTGAATTCCAATCCATTCAACGTTGTTGTAGTTGAGTCCTATTTCTGTATTTTCACCCGCATCCGTTTTGAAGAATTATGCGCAATCTCCCAGCTTCTAGTAACTGCACAACCAAAGTAGTAAAGAGGCAACGAGATCCTTAGAAAACAAACTGTATTCATCATTCTCCACATATGAGTAAAGGGTTGCTACAGCACAGAAACTTGAAGACCAACGATAAAACTAATTTATAACGACACGGATGCACTATAAATAAGCAATGAAATAATGATAATATACCATTCACAATAACAAGAAATAATCGCCAATACTAAATAGGACCTAATTAAGCTAAATTTATATGGCAGATTTCACGAAACGCGCACCCTTATGATTAACTAAATCCAGGGCAAATCTCGGACCTCCTGAAGTATGCGCACCAAGATGGCGCACAACCTGAACTCAGTTTGTGTACCAGGTTAGGGTTCAGGTTGTGCGACATCTTGGTGCGCATACTTCAGATCTACCCAAATCTCAATATTAAACGACACTTTCCACAATTCCGCAGTGTCGTATAGAACAAAGAATCAGAAAAGCGTTATCTTAAAACCCGGGGAAAAAGTTTTATTTACCGTGGCACAATAATGAGTCACTGTCAACAGGAAATTAAGATAATAAAGATAGAACATAATTTGTCGGGCATTGTTAAGATAATAGAGAAATATTAAGGGTCAAAAGTGTGAGGCGCGCGAGGTCAAATCTAACAAACACCATTAATACTGAAACGATCCATAGGTCCACTCACGTGTCCAATAAGCTAGAATTTACTATTCATTTTGAAGTCTAGTTCTGCATAGGTTGTACAGTTGTGTATGCTTCAGAGATAGTTGAAAATGTTGTTCTCTCAAATCAGAATAGAACTTGCCTGCAGTTGCAGTAGATTAGTTAAAAAAAGATTTTTTTTAGATATATACTGATGCAATTCTGTATCGCATTTGGATTGTTGTAGCTGTATGGTGCCCTTCCGTTCTTGTCTTTAAATTAATAAATTTATAATTCCATTGTTTTTGGCAACGTTAAAAAACTGACTAATGAAGAAAACTACCTCATTGGAAGAGAGGCTAGGCAATATTCAACAAATAGACTTGCTCGTTCATACAACAGCGTTATGACTGTTAAGCCTTATTTTGTTGAGAATTGCTAACAAACTGAAGCACATTGACTCTTATTTTTAACCACGACAAATTTTACATAAATTATTCTAAACCTTTGACTACGTGTTTATATGTGTGCGTATCGGCGACCTGAGGGCTCAGCTATAGAAATATATTTTCTCATTTTGTTAGATGTTTCATTTCAATGCGATAGTTGAATGCAAAGAACATTTGAATTTCGTCTGTGCTAGTTGTTCTAATGCAGAAATTTGGTTAGCTTGACTTTTGCATGGAGTGAATAAATTAAGAATAATCAAAAATCAAAATGTGCTTTTAATTAAGAAATGTAGTTGGCTGGATTAGTCGCATGTTATCATTGTTTATACGAATAATTTATGAAATTGCGCCTATCAAGCTTTACTACCCAAAACGTTAAATTTTAAGATTTTATAATTTGGATTAAACTCTTTCGGTATACATTGTTGTCGTTTATATGTCTGCAATTAAACTTTATTTGTTGATTGTTGTTTGTTATGCTAAATAAAGATAATCCATCTATTAAAATATCACAATATATATTCAATCCGTTTTTATTTATTTGTACCAAAACATTTTTGGTATAGATAATGGGGCCTAGACATATATAAGAAAATACAGAATTATGTTTGTTATCTGGCCCAAACGACTGCAGTAATTTCTCGTTCGACAATTCGATGCAATCGCTATATGTGTTCGATATTCAGACATTTTAAAACAACTATTTCATTTCTCATCAATTATTTATATGCAGTTTGACTACCGTTTTATAGGAGAGAAACTTTTTGATAAAATCTCAAATTTTCATTATGCAATTGACAAACTTTAGAAATAGGCAGTACCGTAGATATACTAATTAAACACTATAGATAAGCGAAGACAACGATTAAAACGGGAGAGTAATATTCCAAAAGCAAGCAAAGATTGAATTGTACGATGGCAAAAATAGGCAAAATCGAATAGCTGATTTTTGTTATTATTTGAAATAGTATATATTATTCATTTCATATCAACTTCTTTGGTGTCGTAATCAGATGTTTTGTTTCAACAACGCGATTACCAACGTTTTTGGTGCATTTGTAGATGTAAGCAAGATTAAATACGCCAATTTTTAATATCACTTCGTTCTCACTTCTAAAACCTTAAGATAGTCTTGTTTTTATATGAAGGTAAATACAGAACGAGGCCCCTGACGGATCTTATTACAAATTATTCCAGATAAAAACATACTGTAAAAAATCCTGAATTGACATTCAGTTGCCAGGTTGTCTTTGGCATAGAATCATGTGTGAGGCAAATAAATTGGTTTAACGTGGGAATATTGGAATAAATCATTTCATACTTTATTTAACTAGGCTTTTGTGAGTATTTACTTGTTTCAACGTACGCTGACAAAAGTAATGTACACCAATTTCAATGTAAGTTATTTTATAGCTTATACATACATTTCAGCACCAAGTGCGCCGATGGAATTGTCAAGTGAGTTCCGAATTTCAAAATAGTTATTTGACGTTGAGTTTAGATAGAATTTTCCAAAATAAAAACTTTGAAACATATTGTTGTTACACGAAAATGGTCGTAAAATTGTTGCTTTTCAATATAATATCACGGAAGCTTGCCGATCAGGTTATCGGTCCAGTATAGCTGCGGGGCATATTTATTAATAATATGATACACGTTCGTTATATTATAACACCCTGAGGGGTTCGACGCAGAAGCAACACCGCGCGATAGAAATCTGGAAAACTATTTTTCTGTGATAATTGAATGTCTATTCTGAGGGTTAAGAACTTGCGACAAAATGTACCGATTAGAAATTTTGATTACAGTGCTCGCTTTATGAATTATTCAGAAATATACTCAATTGCATGAGTGGTTTTAAGACAGAACATAATAGAAACTAAAGTACCAAAACTGCCTTTACTGCATCAAAAACGGGAACAAAAATACAGATGTATGTCTTCTTGCAACTAAAGAGCACATATGCAAAACGATTAGGTGAATAGGTATTAGAAAATATACTGTGTGCTGGAAGTTGGTATAGAAAATCATTTATGTAGTTGACAAGATTTGAAAGATAGTTAAAGCAAATATATGCTCTACTATCACGAGCAGGGATAACTTCATATAGGCAGTAATTTTTCAGAAAAGCGTGTATTCGTATAGTGAACAGTATTATGAGTAATGAGATATAGATATGAAGCTTTCATATTTAACTGCGAGTACTGGGACCTAAAAATCAAATATGGACAGGCTAATTTGATTGTCTAGTTTCTTACATACCGGAATGAAAGTTATTTCACGTATAATCTCATAGAATGTTCAAAGTATAACATTTTAACAAAAAACAAATTCTTTCATTCTAGTAACTACTAACAACATCTAAACTTCGGTATGAAATATATAGGAAAATCTTGAATTTTACGAACAAATTGTTGACATTCCATAAACTAAAAAATCCCTATTTGAAGAAGATGACGTTGCTACAGAGAATAAGCAGAAGCGCCAGAAATGCATTGCTGTTGTGTCCACGTTCATTAAGACTAGGGGGAAGAAAACGTAGTCTCAATATTCTTATCTTCATTGTACTTTTATTCACATGCACCGTTTACATTACGGAAAAAAAATCTGTGAGGTGAGTGAAAAGGCATTCTCCCGCATACAAAAACGAAAATAATGGTAATTTTTTGATGACGATATAAAGAAAAGAAATACTACATACTCATTCGGTGATTTTCATATACATTCAAATTTTCTTCAGATGCTAAAAATATGTTTTTTGGTATGCACGAACTCATCATCGATTTTTGAAAATTATGCAATGGCCCTGAGCATAAAACAAAATGAATTTGACAGCATATGTGTTTTGCAGCCAACCATAGATAAATACCAAATTTTGCACTACCTGTTGGTGTAAGGCAATGCCAAGAGAATTTTTTATCAGGTTTGAAATGCTAATTAATGTAATACTGATGAACTCAGATTTATTCATTAAATGAATACGAATTTCATCATAACACGTAAGAGTACAGACGATTTGTTTACGTATTTTTGTTGAATTATTCAAATACCAAAGTTTTTGCGATGCCCGGGGCTATGTCAACTTGTCTAACTTTAAGACATCGATAGCAAAGAATATCCATTTTCCTGGAATTAAATTAAATATTCATTAATTCACGTTCGTACTTTTATTTTAACTGTAATTTAGCTATACAAACATGATTCTTCTCAAAGAATACCATGGCGTTATCTATGTTGATATTCAATTTCGAAAAAAAAAATTCTGTCATCAGTTATATCAACGTTAACCTAAAATACAGCAATACAAAAAATTGGTTACAGGTAATGTGAAATTTGAACTGCTGTTGTCTTGGTGTTTCATAATGAGGAAAGCACTGTAAATTTTACTCTTATGGATCCGGCTTTTTGAAAATGTAACAAGCAATTATGCTTAGATGAACCGTAATCACTTGTGCTCCGAATAGCTTACTTACTTAGTTTGGCGCACCCAGCATGTTAAATGCCCCAGTTGAACGCATTACTGAACAAAATTGGGTTCAATTTTTTTTGTTTATGTGGTACCGATGGTCCATTATTGACTAAAATCAATGTCAATCACACCTTCATTTTTAATAGAACTCAACTAGAAGCAGAACCTCCAAAACTTGAAAAACGAGCACATATTGAGGAAGAACAAACAGAGAAAGTAGAGCAGCCGCAACAACAACAACAAGAGCTTGAACAACAAAAACAAACACCAATTACTTCAATCACCAGTACTTCAATTCTTCTTGCGACAAGCCCAATTGTTAAAAAAGAAATTGTTAAAAAAGTAGATGTAACGCGACAAATCGAAGCAGTTGCCGAAAATAAAGAGAAAGATAAGATATCACAAAAATCTCTGGAGAAATGTAAAAAACGATCGCCAAAGCTGGGTGAGATAAGGATGAGCTGTATATCATTTATTCTTCAAGTGTGTGGATAAAAATATGACTTTATATATTATATTTGAAAGCTACAACTTTTTATGAAACTATTTATAGAACTATGTTTTTAAAATTATTTTGGGAATAGTATAGTTAAGCCCAAGCTGCTTACAAGAATATAATGACGCTATTAAACCGTACTTACAATATGTTACACACATATTCAATCTGTACGTGTATTAAACAATCTGAAGAATTTACCTTTCTTTAAAAAATCCTTGTAAAAACCTAAAAATTTAAACTGATATAAAAAGGTGATTGTGACACCTTTCATTCTTGCAAAGAAATCCATATCCTTTGTTATGGTCACTCTTACTATATATTTATATTACTATGTTTTTCATTTTAGTTGGTGACATGAAGAGCAATCCCAATATTACACCTTCGATGGAAGAAGTTGCAAAACATGTTGGACCAGGTTTATCAATTGGAGGGTGTTATTCACCGAAAGAATGTATAGCTTTGTAAGTATTGTAATAAGCAAAAAGACAGGAAGTATACTATCCGACCCCTGATGTTTACTTTTTTTGACTTGTATATGTAATTTCTTCAAGGCAAAAGGTAGCAGTTATAATTCCGTTCAAGGACAGAGATGCACATCTTAAAACGTTATTGTATCACTTACATCCTATGTTGATGAGACAACATATCCATTACTGCATATACGTAGCAGAGCAGGTAAGTACAAAGTTGTTTAATCCCTTCCTCATTTTTGTAGGTGATATTGCTATGAGTTATTTAACTATCTGAGTTTGTACAGAATTTCAAATAAATCTATTTCCCTAAGGGCTATTACCAGGAAATCTTTTGCAACGTAATTTTCTCTTTTACACACAAATCGAATAAAAAAGGTTATTCAAGTCATTTATCTTTTCCAGTATTTAACATTAATTAATAAATAGATAATAGGTTCAATCATTTATTATATTATTACTGCAGACAACAATTGAAGGCCGTTTTTATCAAAAGCAATTTATCAAAAAAGTCGCATGAATTTTCACTGAACGTAAAGGCTTGGGGCAATCTTCAAACAACAACAGTTTTATTCCTAAATTCTAATTATTTTAGTTTGATAACGGTCAATTCAACAAAGCTACAGTCATGAATGCTGCTTTCGAAGAAGCATTGAAGTTGGATGATTACGATTGTATAATTTTCCATGATGTTGATATGATTCCTGAAAACGATAGAAACTTTTATATGTGTGCTGATCAACCACGGCATCTCTCTCCTGGTGAGCATTATCAAATAATATAAACACATTTTATGTAATCCTTCACGCATTTGATTTGTACCGAGTTTTCTTGGATGGTTTAAAAGTGCTGCCATCTGCATGTAAAGAAGCACAGATTGTTATGATAAAAACTGAGTATAATAAATCGATGTTCTACATTTTATTATGTACTTGCTTACCAAAAAGATAGCGAATCTCGCAGTAAACAAACCGACATTTAAATACAAATTCTTATCGTCCCAGCAATCGACAAATTTCAGTATAAACCTCATTATGGAACTGAATTTGGAGGAGTCACAGGAATTACGCCATCACAATATCGTAAGGCAAACGGGCACTCTAACCGATTCTGGGGTTGGGGAGGTGAAGATAACGACATGGAATTCAGAATACAACATAGGTAAGAGTTATATTACTTTTATATTTAATTAATATCAATTGATTGTGTAAAGTCTAATCTTTTAATAAATATGCACTCTATTGATTAAAAAAACTATCTACCGTTTTGCAGGAATATGACGATCGTTCCTTCTTCGCTGAAAGTGGGGAGATACATGATGATTCCGCATTTACATCCGTGGAAATTTAGTCCAAATAAATATCCGTAAGAAAAGTTTTGCATAATTAATGTAATTAAAATTCTGCTGACGTTATTTAATGTTAGTCTAGTCCAGGGTTTCCCAAGCTTTTTTCAGGACGACACCAAAGACAACTTTCAAGTGTCCAGTGCGACCCCAGGTCTATATATAATTTCTTCATGAAACTTCGGAGCTTCTTTCACTGGACTTTTGAGTTTGGTCATGTGGTGATATTAGGTAAAATAAGCTGAAACCAAACAGTGATGTCGCAATAAGCACCTACATTTTCTATAGCATAGGCATAGAGCGATGCCTATATGCCTGTTTTACAGTAAGACATGGTACAAGCTGCTAAATTTAACAAGATTTATCAAATCTTAGATGTTTTGTACATTCATCCTCCACCATACCTCAGCGACCCCACCGACCTCATGACCTGTTTGCGACCCCACCTACTTATCACTCCGACCCACTTTGGGGTCGCGACCCTTGTTTGGGAACCCCTGGTCTAGTCAGACAAAGCAAAAACAACATAGTATTCTTTTTGTGTATTCTCTCAAAAAACGAAACAAAATGGGACTAAATAAAAATGAGGCTACATGTTAACAGTTAGATGATATTTTTATCTCGACGAGTTCGTAGATTTAAAATACAATTATCAATTGTTGAAGATTTTAAGTTAAGTTTACCAGATAAGTATACACTTGCTATCTGTCGAGATAAAAAAATTCTAGACATTTCAATCTTAATGATTAGTTAAATTTGAATGACTTCAATTGCATAGATTTTTCTGAAAACAGATGACAATTTCATGAACAAGAAACCCTTTTGCCAGTTTTATAGAAACATTGAATGAACTAAAAAAAATACCTAATTGTTGTCTGATTAACTATTAATTATTTTTAGTTTCAAACTAAACCTCACAAGAAAAACAAGAGCAGATATTGACGGGTTATCAGATTTGCAATATCGGTTACTTGAAGTAAAACGTTTTCCAATGTATACAAAATTAATTATTGACATCAGACGAATTCAAGTAACAAAACTGACGCTGTATATTGATGGCAGGGCATCAATGGATATAGACCTGTATCCAGGTATGTATTTGCAATTGCGAGAAAGTCTTAATATATAATCTGCATGTGAATAGTCTTATTCAGCCATGGGACATGGTCGTTGGATTTTGACGTCCAAACCCCATGGTTGAACAGAAACCTACGTCATAATTGCACCCTGTTTGCTTCCATTAACAAATCTTCGTTTGCTTTGCGCCAAATGAAATCGCAAAACTCTTATTTGATTACTAACCTTCTTTTTTATGCACTAAATTTATTAAATTTGCATGCATCCACTCAAACTATCCAAATTTGTCATCTTAAAATTGTACCTTGGTGTCGATGTTTCTCCGCGGCTAGTAATACTATTCTTCGATTTAAGGTAAATCAAACGCGTTGTTCCCACCCGATCCTGGATAACCGTAATCCACCACTCACATTTCTCTTTTGCTTTGTTTCTACTTCTGCAATTTTGTTGTTCATTATAATTTCGTAGCTTGTATTGTTTGTAATGCATCATTTATTGTCATCATCATTTATTATCATTAACTGTTTGCTTTACTTATCTTTTCTCCCTTCCGATCAAACCCCACTTTACCATTATACCTACCCTCACAGGACCGTGTCGTTATGAGAAATTTCCCGGGAAGTATCTGGACTTCGTCATTGAATTAACAGAGAAAAAGGAAGCGCAAAATATTTCACTGTGGCCTGGTACCGTCCGAAAAGACGGCAAATCTTCACTTATAAAAGATAATTTAATTGGTCCAGATGGTAGAAAACGACGGTTTTCAATGTTGCATGATCTCAAACAAGCACAAGACCTGTGCGACAAACTTGTTCCTGAGTGCTCAGGAGTTCAACGTGAAAACAAACAAGAGAATTATAGTTTAAGGAGGGGTAGCATTCCTAGACACTTGGTTATAAGTGGCCCGTCCGCGCCAAAACCTCCTACAGTATCCCCCGACGAAAATGGAGACGAAAGATTGTCAGCTGAACGACGCCGATACATCTTGCCTGAAAAGTATGCATACTTGCGATATTGTCCGGGAGAATTTTCACAGTTCAGGCCGCACAAGTCAGCGTTCATGTGCACAGATGTTTCAAAACCTTGTCCACATCACTATTCATTCGACTTGCATTTTCAAGTGAGTAAATATTTGCTTCGATACAAAAACATTAATCAATATAAATTTTTTTAGAGATTAGATTAAACCGCCCGCGCCGCCATGATTTGTAGTCGAGTGCTCCTTCATCGCATCGCTATTTTTTCTACTAACACTTTCCGGGTGCTTGGGTGATTGTATGAAATTACTATTGCATAACAAAAAGTATAACTTTTAAGTTATATACGTGGTTCAGATGATATTGACATCCGTCGTTGCCGATGGGAAACATATATCAACAAGACCCTTGAGAAGCACGACCGAATTGACGACTCCGATTATTCATACCCAAACCTGACGGCAGCGAAATCGGCTTGCGACAAAATGCAAGCATTATGTGGAGGAATCGTAAAGGAAGTAAACGGGATCAAATACACGTTACGCAAAAAAGGTCCACCCAAGCACAGTGATAAAGAGCTTATCAGACTAATTATGTCCCGTCCAAACGTTAGACTGATGGGTGCATTGGGAAATGATATGCGGCTTGGTTGGATGAAATTGAGAAAACAAGCTGCAAGTGGAGACTTTGTAATAAATAAAGATGGCAAACACCAAATAGGAACTGATACGCGTTTAGTTTTAGACCCAAGTGAAGTTTTAGAAGACGGTGTTAAAAGAATCCCTACACTCAATGAAGTGCTGGCTAAAAATACAACAGCATATGTAAAATACTGCCCTGGTTTTTATGGAGCACACCAGAGTTTGCCAAAACCTCTGAAACAAACGATTCCTCCCGATATAACCAAATGGGTTAATGAAAACGAAGGAAATCATTTTAGACACTACTTCGCTTTTAAGATTGATATAGAGGTATTTGATTTTTAAGTTCCCCATATAAATATGTTGATTTATCTGGTTTTTTAATCTCAAGTCAGTCTTGTGTAAATCTTGCGTAAAGGCTTTTAGATATGATTTTTATAAAGATCGCAAAATATGTTAACAACGAATACAATTATCATGAAGTGCTGATTTAATTGTGTTACTTTTTCTGCAGATTTTTACATATCCCTCCCAAATGTGCACTAATTAATTCAATTTATTACGCGTACGCATTTGCACGTGTAAGAGATGCTTAACTATAACAGATAACAAATGCAGACTTTTTACAACGCACTAAAACTAAATTGTTTCCTATATGATTGTTTTGACGTGTATTTCTTGTAGTAATGCCAACATCAAATTCTTTTTTTTGTGGACACTGAAATGTCCAAACCAAACGAAAACATACCATCTATAGTCAAATTTATTCACACATCTGAATGTCAGCACTTCGATGGTTTCTTGCAAAAGTGTAAATTATGGGTGATTAATCACAAATATAGTTATTTAAAAAATAACTACATACAAAAATGATTGTTTGCCTTACGTCTTGTCAACTTTCCACTCAGATACCGCTTTCAGACGTTTTCAAATCATGATGCAATAAATGCATGTTGATTAAATGTTCATATTTTGTTTACGAACAGGTCGTCTTAAACCCGTCGGAATATCTATATTACACCGATGAAAAGCATTTCGAATCTCATCTTGAGAAAGGAGAAAGTAAGTAGCCCATTGTTATATTTTTTGAACATAGATTAGACGAAATACGATATAAAGAGTGAAAACCCATCTCACTG
Source organism: Styela clava (assembly GCF_964204865.1). NCBI lineage: Eukaryota > Metazoa > Chordata > Ascidiacea > Stolidobranchia > Styelidae > Styela > Styela clava. The sequence goes on along the minus strand of NC_135259.1, from coordinate 7,794,035 downwards.
GATGCACATTTAGTGAGATAGCAAAAGAAAAATTTACGTCATACCATTAAATAGATAATTGAACACCATGTCCCATATTTAACCTAATAATATTATTCCCAACATTTCAAATCATAAACATTTAACGATTTCGATTTTAATATTTCACTTTTTAGATAATTTTATAGGCAAATATTATCGCATGCTAATTTATGTAATTACCTGAAAATAAATCCATTACGCCCTTTATTGTAATAAATGTGATATTTTTCTAGATCATTATACGTTCACTTGGCCAGGGAAGAAAACGCCAAATTTTTCAAATCCCGACATTCCAAAGAAGTACAGCTTCCGAACACCTGATTTTGCAATTCCAAATATACCAGGTAAATTATATATTACAGTAAACATACCGGTTGATGGTATATTTCGATGATCACTTGCGAAAAAATATGACACGCGAAATCACCAAGAAATAAAATACTCGCTATTTGAGTTGCGGTAAAAAACAGTTATTTTTAAAAAATATAACACATTATAATAGGTAGGCTATGCTATGATATTTAAAATCGATCTTTATCTCAGGAACGTATGCAGTCGAAAGCAAAATTGTTGACAAATATAGACAGCCATACTTTCAATGGAACTGGTGGTTTGAAGTCACTTCAGGAGATCCCGTTGTTGATGCTCGCACAAGAGATGTATATTGGAAGTAAGACACATATATTTGTATTTTATAATAGAAAAGGAAATATTGGCATCCACTACCACCACGTGAAAACTAAGAAAGCATGATTCGAAACTCAAAAAAAACAACTTGAATATGAATGAATCACAGATATCGTTACTTGATATATAGGAGTAGTCCACGGACTTGTAGTAAAAACTAGTTGATTCGTATAAAGTTTACGACTGGAATCAAGTTATTGTCTCGTTTGCCTTGAGTTCTCGGAAAAGACATGATGACAAACCTAGCCAATTCTACACAAAAATATTATTTTAAATTATTCTTGCGATTTCAAAGTTCCGCTCAGTAAATATTTTTTTTGTCGTTTCAAGGAAAAAGATGACAGAAAATATGATTCGAAGTAAGGCCCAACGCCACGAAGAAGTAATGAAGGAAAAAGCCAGAAGACAAAGGCAAAATCAAGCTGAATATGAACGCAAGATGGCTGAATTAAAGGTTGAATTTAAATAACTATTATTCAAAACTGTTTTTGTTTTCTATAATGTAGGTTAGTTAGGTTATATAAACAAGAACAAAAATATTTATGTTTATTCCCGAGGAAAAATCATAAAAAAAATTCATGTCCTCGGAACATCTGCATTGTATCCAACCTAGGTTTACTCCGATTTATTTGTTAATTTGTGAATTGCGCCGTTACGTTTGCGCAAAATCTATCTGTTTGTTTTTGTTCCTATACCTAATACATCATAAACCACACTCATTCCCCCTATATATATATATAAATATGTCGTGTCTTCTCTATATGGAAAAAATGAATTCCAAGCATAATGTTAAGTCAAAAATAAATATCTATCTAATATCAAACATATACTTTTCCAAAGCAACATCCGAGCAAGCCAAAACCACCGGTTGTTCACCGCGACGGGAAGAGTGGAATGCCAGAAGGAATAGCAAAATTAATGGAAAAGGTTCAAAAAGCTGTGAATAACGGAGAAGAAAATCCCATGGACATGATTGACACACATGATCCAGTGTTTCAGGTTATAATAACATGAGAGTATTTTCTGGTTTTATATTAAAGCCACAATGTAGAATAAAATTTATAATTCATTTTTACCTCGAGCAGTTACCCTCAAACACAACAGCAGATTGGTGCAATAAATACAATCGTTTATTTAGTATTGCAATCCAAAATTTTACATTTTCAAAGTAATTCAAAGCTTAATTTGATTCCATGCTAGAATTTAGTTTATTTTTATATTCATTTTGTTAAAAAATAATTCAGAGAAACGTAGGAAAAATACAAGAAGAAGAAAATGATCATGATGCTGAACCAAGGCCGACATTAATCAAAACAACTAAAAAAAAACTCGTCCGAGTGGCGGTAAATCAAAAACAATTTCACATTCAAACTCCAAAAAAGAAGAAAGAAGATACAAACAATAACATTGTGTAACCAGACATGCCTAAATAAAATAAAACATACACAAAATAGCAAAGGGATATTACACGACGCCGAGACGAACAAAAACATGCCAAGAGAAGAAGAGTCAGGAAGTGATGCGTTATGTCCATTCAAATTCGATGTACTTGAAATTCAGTTATACTTATAACTACAGAATGATACGCGATACAAACAATGCTGCATTTTTTGAACATTTGAACTTATTTATATTCAATTTGATGTGAAAAGGTACTATACCATAAGGCCACGTAATAGCAAAGAATAGTTGAAACTTGATGGGTGATTAAGGTGATGACTCCAGGTGGCCGTAAATTAAAATACATTTCCGATCATTTTTTAATGTTGAACAAACTTTATGTTGTTAAATGAATACGTAAATCTAATTCACTTTATTTTATGCCAAATTTTTTTTCTTAATCAAAATTTATGTTGATAAATTCAGCGTTTCATCAATATTCACACTATATATATATATATATATATATATTCAAATTTTTTTTTGCCAAAATTGAATTATTTGATGCCAATGATGGAGTGTTAAATATTTAGCCGATAGATTTTTATTCTATGCTTGAAGGGGCAGTCATGATTTGCTGTAATCGACATAAATACTTGACTAGAACTTCAAATACAAATGCAATGCGTTACTGAAACTATATTCAGAGGTAATTGAGTACTGGAACGAAGCAACTTGCTTGCAGTGTTGGGTTTTTTCAAATTGCATTTAGTGAACAGTAACTCAAAAATAGAATGTATACTAAAATTACTTTGGTTTTTAAAAATCTTCAGATTATCCCCGACGACAATGACAATAACAAACGGTAGCAACTTTCTTACGAGGATTCAATTCAGTAACAACTGTTTTTAAGCATTAGATTGATTGAATCTTCTAATATTTCCTCCACGTGCATGATTTGTTGCAATCGCATATAATGCGCGGTAGAGTACTTTTTATATAAAAAATTATATTTTTTCCATGTTTTTCCATCATGGTATTTCGAAAGGGCGCAATTTATCATTAATATTTTCTTTTTTGAATTAAAATGAATCAGTTTTGAAGACATTTTTGTCACATTCTAGGCACCACATTTCTTGAGTTAGCTCCACGGTAATTTTCAACCGATTTCCCCCTATGTATAATACACACATATCGAACAGTAACAATCGATATTTTGTGTGAAACGCTTTCGTAAAGTGTCAAAAATCGTAAAAATTATAAACTATCCCCAAGACCGAGAGATTCTTTAACTAATTTTCATGTATTTCATAATAATGGAAAAATTGACAGATATAAATAGTTATTTTCGATTGAAAAGATTTTAAAAGCACAAAAATTTGGTCGTTGAAATTATCAAAAATTGTCTGGGAGTTTGATCTTGGAAATGAGTCAACCCTAATATGCATTCGTATATATGCATGACATTGACCAGTAAGCTAAACACTACAGTTGGTGAGACGTTTACAACGTGATTCGAATAAAAACACAACTCAGGGAGCGTAAATGTACCACATCATGATTAGCAAGAGAATATTTTTGCTTCTATCATAATAGGTTTAAGTTCAATTTGCTCTATGTCTGTTCAACTATTAAGTCGTAGTTGCGCCATATCATTTTAGGTAAAATACCTATCTCTTCACCTATTTACAACCTTAGTTCTCATATACAACTTATAATTACCAAGAGTCATCTACGAACGCAAGCTAATAGGGAGGGCGTAACAAAATTTAAGCAGATATTGATTCTATATATTCCCACAAAACAAAGAAAATCAAACAATATTCTTGATTCAAAACCTCTCATTATGTGTGTTATTGTGAACAAACAACTTTGATTTTGCTTCTTATTTATATTGTCTATGAACTTTCAGCGCACTAGCTATTCTACAGAGCGTAATTGATTATTAATTTAACTTTTGTGCAACTTTTCAATTTAAGCGTGACGTGATGGCTTTTTGCCACATTCAAGAAAGTACGCGGTAGAAAATACAAGCTTGAACATCAACTAACCTTCAAGTTCGTTTCAAAATCATTTTTATTTCAAATAAAAGTGTAAAAATTAAACATATCAATAGAATATACTATACAGATAACACAATTCGGATGAAAAGTCCATGTTATATTACGCAAATTGAAATCCGAAGTGCAACTAGACTATTCAGCATAAAGAGTTTTACGCGCTCTAGCAATATATTACACCAAACTTTATTATTAAAAAAATAGATGAATAATGCATATTGCATAAGTAAAAAGATTCCTCTGATACATGGTGTGTATATATAATCAAGTACCAACGTCTTTTAACGTGTATTTGGTTCCCATAACAGTATTTGACCTTTGACTAGGACGACGACTGTGCTTATGCCGTCCTTGTCGCGCAGAAGAACGCCTGTTGCGTATGGAGTTTCGAAATTCTTTTTGTTGATGAGACGGACAACACCAAGGAAATAACATCTGCCTCCAGTTTGCAAACGTGTAGATGAGACATAGCAGATTCAATGAAACATTGAGGTTGTATAATAAGCTTAAAGCGAATATAGGTAAGTCATCTGGCAAAAATATAGACACCACGCCTCCGACTACATCTGTGGTAATTCCAACGGTCGCGCCGTGGAGAACTCTCCTGATGCATTCCATCAGTCTGTCTGATCTTCTTGATTTCACCACTGGCGCTGTAGTGACCCGAGATTCAGATGCAGTATCGTCGACTCTTGCTTTCACTTTAGTTGCTGAATTTCGCCTTTTCATTTTATGGACAATGAGCGGATACAAAAATAGTGATGACAGTAAGACTTGAATAGTGACCGTGCAGGCAATTAGAACTGAAAACGGGACGTACGAAGGTAAGTTTTGTTTTTTTGAAGCTGCACAAAATCCCTCGTAGTTTTTGTAGTCCCTCCACCACATGTATAAAGCGAGAGTTAGGGCAAGAGTAATTGGCATGATTCCATAAGCTGCATAGCTCACAACTTTTAGCTTCTTTGATTGTAGGGGTTTCAGCACCGGATTGGAGTAGAAAGTAAGTTGCCTGAGCCATAAAAATACGTGACAACAATGAAGGGACACTGCAGTGAAAGTAATCATTAGTTTGGTTAAAATATCGCAAGCGTGGTCAGACCAATTTCCCATAAGTATAAGACTCTGTTCGGTAACGCAGCGTAGTACGACAGCAATGACGCACACAAGTATGCTTCGCAGGAGCCATTTTCCTTGATTAGTTTCCTTTTTTCTATGAACGCTTATAATCTGCCCTTGCGTAAAATTAAATTCTGGTTTCACACCAACAGGACTTCCAACAATCAGGTTGCTGTTGCTTTTTGCACTCTCAACACTAATTTGTTCGTTATAAGGTATTTTTACCGGATTTGGATTGAACGTGTCATCTTTTTGTGATCCGATTGAAACGTCTGGGAGTTTTTGATTGGTATTTTCATTTGATGAACACTTAACCTGAGAAGGAAACATCATACTGTCTCTCTGTCGCTTTGCCAACCTTGAAACGCTTTGACTTCTCGCATGCTTTATCAACACTGCCGCAATGTAGATAGAAATCGCAGTTAGGCAGCAGGAAGTTGATTCGCAGAGTATCCAAATTGGTAATAAGTCCTCACTTATACTCAGCGGGCTTCTTATTCTGTTGCTAGAGATACCATCGTATGCTCGTGAATTAGTCTCCAGCGGCCATGTCGAATTGACCGACATTCTGAATTGGCAATAAAATATTTTTTGCCAGGTATTGAGAAGTCGAACAGTTAATATGTCCGGTTTTGTTGAATTGCTAAACCTGCTGTGTTTCTTCAGGTGTTTTAACACACAGTTATGAAATATACTCTCTTCAGTCGCTAATAAAATTGAAAAATATTTCTGGATATAAATATATATAAAAAAAATAATTTCAAGGTTTAGGAAATTGTAACTGAATAACTAACGTTTGCAGATATATTTCCGCCCTATCCTGAATGTATTAGTGCTTGCATCCGCGCGCTGCTTGTGCGGGATGCAAACGCGACTAAAGATGTATTCAAATGTGTATGAAAAAAAGTTTTCTGACTGTTGTCTATAAAATTATGCAAAATTATAGAGAGATTTGGTTGTCACAATTTAGACAAGGTAGCCGAGCTACAGGAAGTGAATAAGGAAACCATGGTTTTAAATAAGGAAGTTGAAACAAATATTCTGTCAACGGTTTTATTTAGTAATATCACAAATCTGTCCAAGTTTCACCTCTGCTTTTCCTGATAGTCACTACAATTTGTTATTGCTGAGTTTCACAAGCTTGCCTACCAAAGTTCGACACTAGTGCAGTGGTTCTTAAACTTTCCTGATCCATCATCGCCCTCCCAAAGACTCTCAACAATTCATGTCCCTGGTCCTAAAATTAAATGATTAAAAAACTAGTTTTGTTTAAGTGGTACCCATCAGATATTTTATTTGCCACGTTCAATAATAAAACGCCAACAAACGACAAATCGCAGTTAATTTACTTTAAATTAATGTAGTCACCGCGAATGACACTTGACGAGAGCCTTTGGGACCCCAAACGAACACTCCCTGGTCCCCGGAGGGACCGAAGGGCAGGTTTACGTAACCATACACTAGAGGTGTGCCCTCTCTCCCCGAACTTCAACCAGATTAGGTACTAAGAGTAAGCGTACATTACAATTACATAAGTCCTCTAATATCGTAAAAATATAGCTATCTGCATGCGTCATATTAAAAAATGAAAAATAACGTCAAAATATTTCAGAGTACGTGCTACAACCAATACTGTTTTAAATGACTGATGCGTCTTCGTGTTCATTGTTTCTCAGAAATAATTTTGTATGGACACTAATTTGACAACATGATCTATATATATCTAATATTCAGTTCTGACCATAAAAGGTCGCCAATATCCATCATACCACATAATCTTATACGTCTTTAATAAATGCAAATTACTCATAATAACTAAAAATATTGCTCATTAGGAATGATTTGATTAGTAGCAGTCTTCTTGTGTACAAATATGCCACCCCCTTCGAGTGATAGAAATTGTGTAAGACATGCCTTATGATCTACATATAGAAAATATAATATAATCTCGACGAATACCCTTATTTGTTTCAGTCACACGTCACGTCAGAAACACGCACGAAAGCAATTGTTCATTCCATTCATCGATGCACTGCGACAGCACAATGTAAGACGAATTGAAACGCTCAAGTATGACAGCCAACTTTACGTGCATGATGCATGATATTAACGTGTCGAGCGCTTTTATCACGAATTCGTAAAATATTTTCTCATGAACTCACTGAAAAATAAAATATCCCGTTCTCCATCTTGCCTTTGAAAAGTGGCGTCATGTAACATTATCCTAGAATCTTTCGAATTTTATACCGAGTATTGGTTTACTTGGCGAATCTTACCTTGAAGTATACCAAGTATCCATTGCGTCGTTTCAAATAGATTCCGTTAACTGCCAATACGCAGTCAATTGAATTATATTTCAATCTTCTGATGTTTTGAATTTCCGCATTATCTTATAAATTGTACAAAGCATTTTCAACATATCAGCATTTTGTAATGTTATAAATATAACTACACCTCACAAAGATGCTTCCCCTCGCATTTTCTAATATATTGTACAAACCTTATTCAACATTTCAGCATTTTCCGATGTTATAAATAAAACTACACCAACAAAGATGCTTCCTCAATTACTCTGAGCAAAGAACATGGGCCCACGCATCGATACATTACTGATTCCGTTATCTGACAATTGGATTCGTTTGACAATTTTGTTTTGTGTAGTTAATAAGCATATCAACCACGTGAAAAACAGCTCATTCTCTAGGTGTCTATGAATTGCCATAATTTGCTTATCGTGTTGATAGAACACGGCTTTAAGCGGTGGGCGTGAAAACATCCGCTTGTTGGACATGTAGTTGTTTATGGAATTTTCGAAACGCCTGACAATATATTTTTATACAATTTGTACAATTTTTTCAAAAACCCGTTATGATCCTTCAGTCAAACGCAAACTTCAAGTCGTTATGCAATATAATCACTATAAACTCAAAATAAAAGCATCTTTGATTTTAAATCTATTCCACACGATGCAATCATCTGTTATTCGGATGACCGCTCAATCAGATTATATATTATAAAGAGATAAGTTACATAATACAATGCAGTCATACATTAAATAACAACAATAACATGACTCGCTTATTTTTATGGCTCGATTTGAAACTGTGTCAAAGTTTCTTATTTTAGTTGTTAGGAATTTTGTTGCAAGACATAGTGATATAATAATCATTACTCTATGATGTAACTCCAAGAACACGTATTGCACCATTTCCGTATGATCTTATTTCATACAGTCATATTATAATACTGACTGCCGTTCACTGTTGTTGGAGGTATGACTTGTACTGATAGTGTTTGACCGAAATAAAAAAGTTTACCCCGGGAAGATTTTTCATAAATCATGAGTTAGAATGACTAGGTTTTATTACGGAAAAGTTCTCATCATTGTCGTAATTTAGAACGGCTGCTGAAATCTACTATTCATACAAATATTTTAGGGGCATTACCATGTGTAAGATTATAAAGAAGAATAATCAATATTCGAATTTATATAAATTGTAAGGATACATTAAATTGCACTAGTCGAAGGGGAAAAAATCGTCGACTACGTCATACGAAAACGTTTGTTCAATTGTGCGCGACAGTGAAGTCACGTTCATCGACACAAGAATAATACGACTGAATATATACCAGTGGTCGGCAACCTTTTGGAAGTGACGGACCGGTAAAATATGGCCAAAATTTTGACGGACCACCTTTATATAAACGAACTAAGCCTATGTAATAAATTCAAACGCGTTAGAAAATATATGTTGACAATATACACAAAAACGAAGGTGATGATATTTATTGCGAGATCGGCATTTGCGCTATTGTTTCCAATCCGTAGATTGTATGAAGCATGGTAAATATCGCTATTTTCAGTGATTTTCAAACCGCGAAGCACTTTTTATATCATGAATTTTTCACGGAACAACAAACGAAAATTTCCAATTTCGTGAAAACTATCCGAATAAGCAATAATCACTGTCAGGTTTCGCGTAGGAATAAAATTACAACAAGACCAATGACTCAAGTTGTAAGAAGACGTAACAAATTCATTACCTCGGAGAACAAAAGTACACTGAACTGACTGTTCGTAGCCGTTAATAGCAATGCAATTTTAATATGATATATTAACTTGTTTAGATGAGCACGCATCGTTTATTTTGGTCTGAATTTAGAAAAGGCAAACACCTAGTTCTCCTTCAACGGTCATCTTTCTGGCGTCTAAAATCCTACTTGTACTTCTACCATTAAATGATTTTATCGCTTATTTAAGGGTATTCTACGAGTCGGGTTTGCAAACTTCAAACTGTTTCAAATTTTCCCAGCTTTAAGCAACTTTTATAATTTACATTACGAAAACGAGTCAATGTTCCTGAACATGATTGAAAATGGGGGTCTGAGCGATGATTAAATTTAAATTAATACGTTGCCGTTTACATTTAGCTGTGTAGTCATTGCTTCAACTTTCGGAAATTCTTGCAAACATTTATCACAACAAACAAAATCTTCTTGAAAACTGTGTCATAAAATATGCCAAAATATAAAAAAGAATTTGAAGACAACAACACGGAACACCAGCTTTCAATCGTAAGGTTTGTAGATATTAGATTGTATATATGTTATAAGGGTCTTGTATGTTTTTAGGTCACCTTTCTGCGGACCGGTAGTAACCTTTCCGCGGACCGGTGATGGGCCGCGGCCCGGTGGTTGCCGACCACTGATATATACGACTCTGATGAATACATAATTCACATGTGATGAGTTCAACTCCCAAACTGCGGTTCAGATTTATACCTCAAGCCATAGGCTACCCCATATTTTCTTATTTTTCCGGTGTGTGCTCCAAACTTCTAATATGAGCTATAGAGCCGAAATCCAAAATTTGAAGTGTTTATTGATAAGGAGGTTGTGTTTTTAAACTTCAGGTACCAGAGACCGGAATTACTGATTTTGAATGGTGGCAATCCAAGTCAAAAAACCTCAAGAAAGCTGAAAACCTCAAGAAAGCATCAAGTTAGCTATAAAATTTAAGAGAACATTAAAGTAGGCCTAGATTGTGCATATTTTTTTGTGATCAAAATTTTGGTTTTCTTAAGATAAAGTCAGGGTTCCATTATCTTTGAACCCGCGTACATTTGAACCCGTACATCTGAACCCGTAATTTGAACCCAGAACAATTGCACCTGTATACTATTGCACCTATGGACATTTGCACCTACGGACATTTGAACCCATACATTTCCACCCATGGATTTTAGCACCCGCATATAGATTGAACCCGCGGACATTTGAACCCGTGTACGTTTGCACCCGCGTACATTTGAACCCATGTACATTTGCACCCGCGGACATTTGAACCCGTGTACGTTTGCACCCGCGTACATTTGAACCCATGTACATTTGCACCTGCGGACATTTGAACCCATGTACATTTGCACCCTGGACATTTGCACCCATGTACATTTGAACCCACGAACATTTGCACCCGCGGACATTTGAACCCACGTATATTTGAACCCGGGTACATTTGAACCACGGACATTTGAACCCGCGTATATTTGAACCAACGTATATTATATTTGAACTCGCATACATTTCAATCCGCGTACATTTGAACCCACGCACATTTTCACAAAAAATGTTTGCCCCAACGGCAATTTCCAGTCGCAAATAATTTTCATGCTACAGGCTCAAGCTCAATATTCTAAATTTCAACACTGTTTCATTTGTAGTTAGTTTTGGTGTATATGCATTTACCCGCTTCTACGAAGCAAGCATTTTTGAGTGTCATTGTAGTCCGAGAGATAAACGTCTCTTAACGATATAAACAACATTGTTCTGCCAAGGTCTTTATTCTTTTGCTGTTTCTTTTTACATTGACATTTGTAAATCATTATCTCATTCGTTAGCCGCGATCTCCAAAACAGACGATGACCTAGAAAGCGGTATTTCGTTGAAATACCTGAAACCAGGGCTAATACGGAACAAATATCTCACAGACCAATGAAGTCTTAAATGAGGGTCTTACTATAACTAGCTTTACAGTAATATTTTTAGTGGTCAAGTCCTATAAATTTGTTCTAAAATTATTTCACCGAAAACGCCTACTATGATATCCCGCCCAGCATGAGATTTGGGAGCTCTGTGGCCACTTCATGTTTTCTTGCTAGCATGTTTACAAAATTGTTATATGTATGCATACACGACCACGCTTTACTGTTGAAAATGAGTGTTGTCTCAAATCAGGTTTTGCCATTTTTCCTAAAATCAATCTATAAATTGAATACTATTGTCTGTATATAAATAAATAAACGCACAAATTCTTCGTTTCTAAGAAAATATGAAATTAAGATAATGAAACTATGCCATTTTTGTAACAACATGTTCATAGCCAAATGCCAGTTTTATTGAAGTATTGTTTCATTAGAATGTCAGAACAAAACTATACATAGAAATCGTGAGTCATGTAAATATGTTAAATATTCGAAAGTGAAGAAGTTTTAAAATCATTATCGTGGCCAAAAATGGTTTTTGCTGTTTACACTATTTAGAGTAAATCGAACATATTCAGCATATAGGGTCTGTTAAATATGATATTGCAATTTACAAACGACGTCATAGGTTACGGATTACATTTATTTTAATATATCAATAAAGTTATCACTCACAAATTTGTGTCGAATGGGCGATCAATTTTGAGATAGAGTAGCTATGGACGTTTCACAAATAGGAATTTATCAATTATGATACAATAGTTAAACAACAAATCAAAATAATGACGATAAACGAAATTTTACTATATCACGATCAAAGTCAAATAGACTGCATTTGAGCTATTGAGTGGAGATACCTCAGCTTGTCGGTTTCAGTTCCATATGAAAAAACTTTAATTGACAACCTAACAGCAAGTTGTACATACTTTGATCTTTGATGGGCCGTAACTCCTACATGAGCATTTGCCACAGTCAGTTTGTGGACCGCAATGTCTTTTTGTAGGCCATTCAGCAAACCCCATATACTCGGATGAAATCCTTCTACAGCGTTTGTTGTTCTTGGGGCCGAAGGCATCATTTCAATCTCTTTGGCATAGTTCCACAACCGAGGGGGAAATCTTGCTTCTCTTGGACGTGAACCCACTTGAGGTCCACGAATGTAGGTAGATTCAAAATATTGAAAAAGTTGATTGCATTCGGGCAAATCTTCGAAGGTGTCGCAAAGCAAGGTGAAGACTTCGGCAACCTCGTTAATGGGAACAAAAGCCAGAGCTGCCAAACTTCTAATTTTCAGATTGAAAGAGGGTAAACAATCAAACTTCTCTTTTAATCCGATAGAACCAACTTTTCGAATTAGAGCTTGTGACAGGTGAAAATAACATCCTTTAATATCGGCCAGAGGAAATTGTGCATGGAATGCATTGATAGCTGCTATTTCAAAATCAACAATGATTTTGGTGGGGTTAGCATTTGGGAAAATGATTTTCAACACTTCCAACATCTGAACGTATGTTTCTTGTCGCTTGTCTCGTAATAGGAAATATACGCATGGTGGATAGGATGCTCCCACTTTACAGTGAATTGTATACAACTGGAAGAAAATATCAGGCACCACATCAAATGTACCGTCGCCAAGATATGTGTCACTATCTAGATGTGCAAGTAGTAATCGAACTCCGATGGCCATTATCCGATGACGATCCTCCGGGCCAGTGTCATGCAAAATGATATCTAAATATTCGCTCGGAATATCAAAGCTAGCACTTGTAGGATTGTTACGTGAACACTTTTTCTGTCGCCTTACTCTGCGTATATTGGCCTCCAGAGTCGACTTGCCTGGCAAGCGCATTAGCACATCTGTTGATCTATTATTCAATACTTCACCTAAAATAAATCTTGTCGATGTATTTGATGGTGTTGATGCTGCTTCTTTTAATGTTGCACGGATGATCCCAACTTCAGTCTTAATGCTGTCGCCAGAATGACTGTGATATCCTAGTTCTTTTATTACATTTTCACCGATCGTAACAACAGTCGATTTACATCGAAATTTCCTAAACTGACGGCAGCGCCAATGAGTAGCATCTGAAACCCGATCATTTCGCTTACAATATTCGTGGCCTTTGTAAATCAGTAAGTCGTTTCCTCTTGTGGTCTTGGAAAATGTAGGCACCAAGTTTCCAACCTATTTTTGCAAAGGGACTTGTCATCTTCACAGCTGCAACGTCCTGAAGAAACAGTTTGGAATTGTCTGCGAGGGAAAAAGGTCATTGATGCGAGGAAAAACTTTGCGCGGGATCGAACTATCTGCGAGGGAAAAAGGGCATTGATGCGAGGAAAAACTTTGCGCGGGATCGAACTAACATATCAATTAAAATTCTTGATCGCGCTCTTCAAGAGTCGTCGACCGTTCAAAGCACAAATCATACTCCCCAATTTTGGCTCGCATTCTACAGCGGAACATTTTGTCCATTGAGTCTTATGATATCGACAATTGCGATGACAATGACAGACGGAGTATAATATAAATATATAATATAATTTAAATATATAGAAAATAGTTGTAATAAAGCCTTCGAGTATATAATCGAGAATTCCATGGTGTTTTCGAAACGTATGCATTTGGAGAAAGAATCCTAGGTGTACCTTCCAATCCTATATACTATAGTATATAGCATGGAAGGATAAGGGTGTATATGTAAAGACGCTAATATCCGTAAATGCAAATGCCCATGGGTGTAGATGTTCATGGGTGCAAATATCTGTGGGTACAATTGTACGCGGGTGTAAAAGTACGCGGGTGTAAATGTATGTAGGTTCAAATGTCCGCGGGTGCAAATGTTCGTGGGTTCAAATGTGCATGGGTTCAAATGTCCGCGGGTGCAAATGTACATGGGTTCAAATGTACGCGGGTGCAAACGTACACGGGTTCAAATGTCCGCGGGTGCAAATGTACATGGGTTCAAATATACGCGGGTGCAAACGTACACGGGTTCAAATGTTCGCGGGTTCAATCTATATGCGGGTGCTAAAATCCATGGGTGGAAATGTATGGGTTCAAATGTCCGTAGGTGCAAATGTCCATAGGTGCAATAGTATACAGGTGCAATTGTCCTGGGTTCAAATTACGGGTTCAGATTTACGGGTTCAAATGTACGTAGGTTCAAATGTGCTGTCACCAAAGTCAGAGCCAGTGTTGTCTATCATTTGGCATATTAGGATTTACATATTTATCCCATTTATTTTATATTACTCGGAGTCTATAGTGTAAATCTCACCTGAATCGGATTACATTTCAACACAGTTCACCAAGATTATATCACTATAAAAATAGTCAATTATCATAACTCAATACTATTATGCCACTTTGTCAAGGTGAAAAAAGCAATGTCTGTGCTCGAGTCTCAACTACTTGAAACGAGAAAATCGAGAACCAACGAATAATACAGTATGATTTGACTCAACGCCCATGTTGTAGTATCGTTGCCACAACCGCTGCTTGCCAAAATCCGTAATTAATCTGATTGGATGAAATCAAGGAAGAATTATAAACACGATCAGTCCAAAACTAATTTCCGGCATTATAAGTTTTTACCATCTACGAAGTGCGACTTACTTGTATATATATTGAACATGAACCTATGGATATGACAAAAATCGGTGTCAAAGACAACATTCTTCATTTGCATAAAAGTTGCAACGACAAAATATGACGAATATGGTTAATATAATTAAGTCACCTTTATTTTTTTTTCGTTCTACCCGTTTTAATGTTAGCCTCCGTTTTCCGGAGTCGAAGGGCCTTCTTTAGTGTGATACTGTCTAATGCAAGGAATGGCGACAATTGATGGACAAGCCCATTCCAAGTAAGCTTGTTGATTGTCGTTATACAGTGACCAAACAGCGTCCCCTGCTTTCAAGTTTTATATAACACACTTGTATATATTATGCACCCGACAATTGGAGCTTACTATCGCATATCTTATTACCAGGAACGGATTTTGCATCCTTTGTGGGATAATTGTGCGCGAAAGGATTGCTGAACTTCTCGCTTATACCGAAAAAGATAACTGGTTCACTATTGTCAATTAATACCCGATAGGATTTACATATTTATCCCGGGGATTAGGAACCGTTAGGACGGCCCAATCATTCGGTCAACCACGGCATCTCGTTCAGTTACCTGTCAATGTCGGGTATGGGATTAGCTTGAATTGATGTTACGAATGGTACCTGTAATCAAACGAGAGGCCTGCGGCTCGCCATATTAATTACCAGTAAGCAGTCTTAATGATAAGAAAAGGTTCTCTTTTGTGTCGAATTCACTAACAACACGTACCTCATTTAAAAAAAAAAAATGAGGAACCTTCATCTCTAAAAAGAGATCTGTTCGCTGATTATCACGCCATCCCAAGTACAGGTTCGAAGACTTCCCCAAATCCAATCGTCACTCACATCCCCCAATAGGAATGATTGAATTGCGCAAGCCACTATGCTTTTTCAATTTCTTCTCACTAATAGGACTAGACTGACTGGCAGACTAACTCAGCTATGTCTCAAAGTCCTCTGAACTTGACAGGCATACTTTGTGTGTATTTAAACAGAAAAAAAAGTAATTGTGCACTGGCAAAACATAAACAGCAAGGCAACAATATTAGAATATTTTAAAACAAATAATGTTGTACGAAAAATGCTGACCGACTGTACCAATACGCACACAGCATGGCAAAAGAGCCAAAAAACGGCAGTAAAACGAGTTGTTACAGCAAATACAGAATAAGCTATGTTCAAGACAAAAAGTCATGTGACATGGTGTTCAAAGAGAAGAATAGATGAAATATGAATAAAGTTTTGAAACACAATAATATTCATCACCAATTATATTTCCAAAATTTCAATATAAAACTGAATTACAATGCACCAATCTGGTTTTCAATAAAGAAATCTGGGTGTGAACATAAATATGCAAGTGTGTTCATGTTCATGAGGTCATGAATTTTTTTAAATTGCAAAGGGAATTCAACCATACCATATATGGTTTGCTGGTCCCTGCCCTTTATCAAATGAAGTAAGAAACTTAATAAACACTGATTAAAATAAATGGAGATATTGAGAACTGACTCCATAATAAAATTGAAACAGGACTCTATGACGGCCCTGTATTATTTAATGTATCAAGGTAAAGTCATCATCATTTTCTCCAGACAAATACCCTAAAAAGGGGGGACACTAAACTAAAACAAACTCTTAGTTTACACGAGGCTTTGGACCTAAAGATGCTTAAAAAAAGTTAAATCGAAGTTTTTTGCAACATATGAAAAAATCCAAAGTTTTGCTACACTTTCTAGCCGTCCTAACAGACCTGAGGTATATTAGTTCTATATACGCCATGCCCTTATTGGGATTGTTCACTTTGGGCTTGGTTTAAATGTTACAAATAATAAGAGGAAAAAAAAGAAACATATATATGCAGATTTAATATACAAGACAAAAAGTGCATGATAATTTAATAATTGAACTATTATATTAGCGCTTGAAGCACAGGGTAATCAAATTAGTGATATTGGTGAACTATTTTGCTTTCGGTTTGAAGCGTATGTACTAGGTATTGCAAAATATTTCAAATATTAAATAGAAGTCTTTGATTATAAATATATTTTCTTGACACATTTGTTTTGCTTGGAGTTAGTTGCACTGCATTACAAACTGCTTAGCAGAGCTACCAATTATTTAACTTTATACGCCAAGTATTATTCATGCAGGTAGCAATAATGATATATTATGTTCTAGTTATTTCAGAATTCTTTTCTATTAGTTAATTGAATGAAATACGATGATAGGTTGTTTATTCGTGATATTATTGATGTTGCTCTATATTACCAAACTATTAATCAAATAATTTCTACTATTTAGGAATATAATTTCAAGATAATAGTTTGGGACGTGAAAAAGAAATGATATTGACAACAATTGTGTGTATAATTCTTTGTTACTAAATTTATTAAGCACGCGATCAACATAGTTTCACGACTCTGTGCAGTATACTTGTGAAAATCCATGAAGTAGAACAGTTGACATACCAAAAGTATCATAGAGTCATTTTTTTAATTGACAGCTCTAGTGAATATGAAACCTAACGTAATATAAAAAATTTGGCGCTCCACATGAAGGTAACTAATTTAGTTCGCCTACTGTACATTAAGTTATGTAAAGGGACAGAAGCCTATGGGCTGGGGGTATACTCACTTGGCTAACACAGACAGTCTCCGAACTCGTAAGAGGATTAAAATATGGAAAATTGGAATAAAATTATGGCCTAAACCTAACCTGGTACATGCATTATGGGAGTACCAAAAGTTTCACTGTAATCATAGCTTGAGTTGGGTAGTTTTGTATAGGCAGGGTTTTAAAAGGCGTTTCAATGATTGGATGATTGCAACATTTTGTTGTTTCGTATGCTAAAATAAAACGACAGAGGTCTATAAAGATTTTTTTTCAAAAAGTTTGTACCATACTTAACTCTACACTGACTGCATTGTACCAAGTTTGAAACGCAATTTATAAGGAAGTCTAAGATTTTTATCCTGCGCATCATGTCGGTCAATTGCAGATTTTGGAGATGTATCACAACTCGCTTCGTATGAAGTAGATGTATAATCACTGCTAATATTAGTTAAATCTGTTCCAGAGTATGAACGAGTATGCAGCGAGATCAGCTTTTCATTAGGTTCTTCCTGTATACTACTACGCTGCTGTTCAGCCTTTAGATTAGGAATGTACTTCACATGATAAGTTTTACCTTCCTTGTGCATATCATTATCATGGAAATTGCCATTTTGCTGAGAGTTTACTGGATTCCTGACTTGATAGCTTTGTACAAAAATGTTTTTTACTGCTGATGGTGCCTGGAGGTCAAAAGCTCTGTTGGAATCGGACAAGGTTTTCTGGACATTATCGGGAACGGAGTTTCTGAAATTTGAAATAACATAAATAAATTTAAGTTAGATTGGATATAAGTTACAAGTAAAAATTAATTTTTTCATATAACACTTAATCACGAGGGTCCCGTAACAGCATCCAGAATAATCCAATATAAGGAGCTTTCTTTTATTTAAAGGACCAGAACTTTGGTCAAGGTGGTCGGTATGAACACTGGCCAAGGTGGTTGGTATGGACTCTGATCAAGGTGGTTGGTATGAACTCTGGCCAAGGTGGTTGGTATGAACTCTGGTCAAGGTGGTTGGTATAAACTCTGGTGAAGGTGGTTGGTATGGACTCTGGTCAAGGTGGTTGGTATGGACTCTGGTCAAGGTGGTTGGTATGGACTCTGGTCAAGGTGGTTGGTATGGACTCTGGTCAAGGTGATTGGTATGAACTCTGGTCAAGGCGAATGGTATAAACTCTGGTCAAGGTGATTGGTATGGAATCTGGTGAAGGTGGTTGGTATGAACTTTGGCCAAGGTGGTTGATATGAACTCTGGTTTGGTCAGGTAGTTGGTATAGTTTTGAAGATGTAATCTGTTACACATGACAACAAGATAGAAAAGAAAGGTCAAATGCGCAAACCATTATGTCATTGCTCAATGCTCACATAGTATATTTTGGTAATAAATTATAATGAACACTGATTCAAGAAGCTCAAGTTAACTACTGCAGACTTACTGTAAAGGTTCAGGACATTGACAATCTGTGTTATTGGATTCAGCATTGCATGAAACTTCCATGAAGACAGTATGATTCAAAACTTGATGCTTCCCATCAACGTGAGATTTAATCTCTTCGTTTATAGAGGAAACCTGATGAAAAATAATTGATAACCTTGAAAAGCAACAGATCTAAAAAAGCCAAATTATTCATATTGTTTCAATTTAGCAACTGACTAACCAATTAGGAAAGGATATATTTAGATTCAAAAGTTCATAAGGGCTTCTTGATAATTGTAAACAGAAGCCCTTATAAACACAGAATCCTATACGACTTTGGCTAATAAGGCCCAAAATAACTTCTTAGTTTATTATGGAAATGTTAATAAGGAGTTACAACATTAAAAACATTTGACAGAAATGGCATTTCAACAAATTTTCTCAAGGCTTGATTAACTATTGGATTTGCAACATATTGTTAGATACTTCAATGAGAAAATTTGTAACATACGGGAGTATTTTAGAATTTGATAAAATAAACATATTTTTATTCATCTTCAGAATCCTAATACAATATTCAGTGGAATAGGACTTTTTTCAAAATATATTTTGCCTAATAATGTGAAATTCTTCATTCCTCCCTATCTTAGCTTGGCAACTCTAGTTTTCCTCTGTTGTTCAGTTTTTAATGAATATTAGCTAGCTATACTCGCAATTCGTACTCCGGCTTTTGTACGGTCGAACAGTTTATAAGGTGAATGGATATGTATCTTCAAAATATTGAATATGTTAAGAATATTAGCAATACTGCACCGAACACACTCCCCAAAATCATCGAATACCCCACCTGGGGAGCATTGTCTTGCTGAATGGAAAAGATAATAAAAATTAATCATAATATAAGGATATTTTCATGGTACATACTTTTTCATGTATCCCATTTTGTATTAATGTATTATGCATGGTTTGACCATTAACATTTTCTGTCAGTCTACTTGAGCTTGCTATACCATTTGTTGATGGTAACTTAGTCTCTCCAGACTTCGCCAAATGAAATTGTGAGCTTGGTTGCACATGAATCTGTAGTAATTGAAATAAAAATTTTAAGAATGTGAAGGTAATCAAATTTTAGCACAAAGGATTCTGCCAAAATATTGTTTCATTTCTAAGTACAGAATTTCTTTCTCAAGTATTGAGCCTGATGAAAGTAGGATAGGATCTACATATTTATCCTGGGGGAAAGGAAAGCCGATAAGCTGGCTTAACCATATGGCGAACCACGGCCTCTTGTCCAGTTACCATTCCATGTCGGGTATGGAATTAGTTATTTGTTTTCGGGAGCATGGACTTGATGGTGGAGGAAGCCGTAACCGACCAGCGGTTGCGTGAACCACCCTACAGCGACGGGAATCCAGCAATCCTCTCGCACATAACTATCCCCGCATGGGATTCGAAACCTGCGAGCCCACGCAGAGTAATCAGAGGTGTGGTGGCGAGCGTATTCCTAACGATTAGCACGGTGATCTACACCCCCGCGACTAGTAAGTAATTAGCGGGATTGCGAACAAAGTTCTGTTAAATTTTTATGGAAAATCTGTTAGATTAAAAATGAGACATGACAGAATGAAATGATGAATTTCTCATAAAAAGTGGATTGGTGCTATTAATTTGAGTTCCAAGACAGAGAAAGTCAAATGTTTGAATTCTCATTCGGACATATTATAAGAGAATGGTGCTTATTATCTAACTGGTATCAAATCATAGTTTGAAGTAATAGGCTATTCAATTCAATAAAAATTTACAGAAGTTAAGAAATAAAAAATTAAATTTTTCTCATTATCTCAAACAGCTTTTTCAAGTTTTTGCCCTTCTGGGTAAAATCCATCGGATTGAAATGTGGAATGTTTTATTAAAAATTTTCATATAATGTAATTTATTATAAAACATATAGAAAAAAAAGCTGATAAAAATATTGCGTAACAATCAACCAGGCAAAAAAATTAAATATGCTTCTACGAGAATGGTAGTGTAACTATAGGAAGTAACAATAATAGTATTGTCGTTGTCGGCGGAGCTGCCAAATAAAACATGGTAATTCAATTTGTCCAAATTAGACTACCGTGTTGAATTATACATAGATCACTGATCTGCATAATATTTAGGTTTCATACAAAATTATAAATTAAGCTTGCTTTCCTCGTCACCTGAAATACTTAAATGTGTACCATATAAACAAAAATCCCTTTTAATACAGAAAGTGAAATATTTTTATCATCCTTTGCGATGCTTCATTTTATAAACGAAATATTGCCAAGTTTGGAAATTATTCTTGGAAAGTAACACAGTATTTCCTATATTCTTGAGTATTTCCTCGCACATATGAGTCGATATGACTACTGTTTTTTATTGGAAAAATCAAATTGGCTGAATAAAAAAAATACTTATTTTTGATATTGGCCCATTGAAAACGAATCTAAATCGAATCGATCCCTGAATACTTGAAAAAGAAACATTTAATTTTATTAGAGAGAAGAGCAGGAAAAGACCAGCAGTTTAGATCAATCAATTTGTTTTTAACTTAGAAACAATTTCATCGCCCAGAAGAGGAGAAAATGACTTTGTAAATAAAAAATATTGCTATTATCAGAAAAATTTCTGTGTAAAAGTATATTGCAAAAGTTGGATGTAACTAGAGGAGCAGAAAAATAATGAATGTGATGTAGTGTTATTTTTATTCCAGTAATTATTCTAAAGACATGAGAATTTGATAAAAGTCACAGATAAGTATGTAATGTATTATCTCCAACAATTGAGTAGAAGTTAGGTTATTTACTTCACCATATGGAGAATGAATGATAAAAAATACCAATATAGATGTCGGTTGAATATTAATTTTATTACTAATCTGCGTGTCATGGTAGCAATATCATCACCATTGACGAATTGATTTTCTCAGTCGTCACCACATATCACATGAGATAAATGTAGATGGCTCATTGGGCCCCAAAAGCAATGTGGATTCAAGTACAACCAAAATTTGATATAACATACAAATTGATAATATTATGTTTATTATTACATAAATAGAACAATGGCGCACAATTAAGGCAGCATTTTTCGATTAAATGTAAACAATGTGAATACATCATTAATAACCAAAACAAAACGACGGTGTTTATTATTTGTAGTGCATCTACGTTATTCTAGAACAGGGCTACTCAACTGGCAAACCGCGGTCCGACTCCGGACCTTTCGTCAAGCTTAACCAATGATTATTTGTTTCCATGAAAGGTTTAGGTTACAGATTAAATAATAGATTATATAACTAACATCATAGGTTCATAATATGGTGTCCCGCTCAGGTTTATTATTTTGAAACCCAGGTTTCGAGTTTTCGTAACCTCAAGCCAGGTTTTCAGATTTTTTTGAGCATTTCACTTTCATTTATTCCCTCATTAAACTCAGTCTAGCTCTAGCCTAACGATACGCCTACGAGCAGCCAACAAATACCGTCTAAAAACAGTGGGCACAGCAAATATTCATTTAAATTCTAAACTTTCCATATCTTTATTTGTGTTGACTTTACTACGGACAAGTCAATTTTGCTGGCGTGACAACACTAAATCCAGAGCGCATAATAAGAATTTCTAAATGCAACACCGTCCCACGTTGGCATTGCAGGCTTGGCTGAAAATGGCCCGTTCCAGATAATTTCAGACATAAGAACAAGGAACGGGGATTCTAGCATGCATTAGAAAATATGACGAGCCACGCTTCGAAATTGTTGCAAGCACGCTAGAATGAGATTTTCCAGCGGAAATGGTGTATGAATGGCGGTCGCAGTTGTGCACCTTAAGGATACCTTGCTTACAAGTTACAATATATAGGCCTACTGAAGTTACCAGAGTAGAAATGCAAAATTAATACTAGTGGTAAAAGTAAAATAAGGGTAACAAGATACCCGAGACTTTTTTTTATTAACTTTTCCCTTTTTATTTAACAGTAGTTATTGACAGTAGTTACACAAAGTATTCACTGTCATTTATCAACAGTTATTAATGCATTAAATATTGCCAGTCCGACTTTGTAAATATGCTCCTTTTTAACTTTTTTTCTGAAAATCGTTATTCAATTGTGAAATGGAAAAAAAAAGATAAATTTTGAACACTTCAGCATGCATGCATGACTGCATCCACGTATAATAAAAATTAACCTACCTCTTGCAAATCGAAGTTCATTAGGTTGAGACCGTCTTGAATATCGGCATGAAGTTCATGTTTCCTCAAATACTTATCTATTTCTTCAACTTCTGATGGATCAATTTCATTGTATTTGAGCTGTGAGGAATTATGCATTTGCGATATTTATTTAATAAAATTTGGGAACTCCCGAAGTATGTAAACCAAGATAACGGACACTGGAACGTAGTATATGTACCAGGTTAGGGTGAGGACATAATTTTATTCCGATTGTCCTTATTTTAGTTTTATTAACAGTTCGGGGACTCGCCGAGTGACTCCCGTAGTATTTGTTCCTGAAATTATGGCCTAACCCTAACCTGGTACACATACTATGTTCTGGTGTCCACCATCTTGGTTCACATACTTCGGGAGTACAAAAATTTGCATACAATGAACTTATTAATCAAAACAATAAATTGTTTTTAGAGATAAAAAGATACGAGTATGGTTTGTGGCTAAAATTAAGTCACTGATCCAAAAATAACCTGTTATTATCATACAGTGACTTGAAGACAAACAAGTAAGATTACCAGTTTTGGATTCTTTAAAAATGACGGTATTGTGGTGGATAAAACTAAAAACTAAACATTATGATGGTATTAGTATTCTTGTTACTAAAATTTCCAAACAGAAGAAAGACTACAAACCTCCAGGAGGCTGATAACGCTACTAACAAAAATAAAAGGTTACAAAAAAATCAATATTAAAAGCATGCGACCATCAAAAATTATATAACTATTTTTAAATTGAAATTCATGAAAAATAAAATACTTTAACTGCTAGCAGCTCTCTTTTCAGTTGAAAATTTTCTTTTAATAACAGTAATACTTTCTGGGCCAACACCAGATCATTGGTCCGTCTTTTTTCTCTCGATCTGAAAAAAAATAGATGTTATGAGAGTCTCCGAACATACAATTTGACTAAAACATAAACATGGGACAGTTGGAAAATCGTCTCCAAAATATGAGTCATCTAAGCCTTCTAAGGTACACAGACGGGTGTATTTTAAAAATAAGGCAGCTGAATTAAATCAAAAAATAAAAGATATATTTGTGTTTTTGGAATTTCACAGATTCAAAATAAATCCTGGCAATCATCAAGGATGCATTTTCAAAACAAACCAGGATGTGCATACCCTATTAGTTGAAATAGGTTATATAATAATGGGATTCTGAGAGTAAAAACCTCGTTAAAATGTAGAAGACCATCCAATTACAATACTGTGTAAAAAATGGGGATCATTGCACGCTTTTATCTGTGGTATTACAGTTCTAGCGCATGAGTTTCCCATTCTCCCCTTCATTAATAAGCTTGATCCAGAAAACAACGTTTTTAATTGGGTAAAGGTTTCAAATTAAATAAGAGAAAAATAAACTGGCCACCATCAATTGGCTCATTAAAAGTTCCCAAATAGTATCGGCTGTTATGAAATTAATGATGTGAATACCACATATATATTATATTCAATTTAATTAAAATTCATTACGAAATTGGATCAAGTACCATAAAAATAAAAATAAAATAGAAAACAAAACCGCCGACAGGAGTCAACAATATATCATTATTTCCTCAATATACATAATCAGAAAATCTAATAGCAACCAAAAACTTGTCATTCAATGGGTGAAGAATAAGTGTCTCCAGCAGTGATTGCGAAGCAGCAAAAAGCGACAAATGTGTATTTGCAAATTTAAGTACCGTATTTCTCCATGTAAATATACCAAAGATAATACGCACCCAGGTTTTAGTACATTTTCAACTAGAATTTTTTAAACTCCATGCATAATACGCATATCAAAATTCTTTTGCCTTGTAGGTGTTTTTCCCGGTCAGTCGTTTCAGGCATTCTGTCTGCTTGCCTTTTGTTAACTATATATATATCTGGTAATATGTTTTGTATTTGCCTGTGATACATCTGTCAATCATGATGTGATGTTATTTGACATTAAAGTACCTTGAAAATTCATTTGTCCCTTCCCATTTAAAAGCTGACAAGGCCTGATATCAGAACCTGTTTTCAGACATCACACTTCAGAGAGAAGTTATAGGTCACTCATATGGTGATTTATTATGGTAAAGTTTTGCCAATTCGGCGAAACGAGAGAAATAGACCAGACAATGACAGCAGTTAAGGGTGTGCCTTCATCCACACTATATTGTTGAGGACTGGGTATGCTTCTACCGAATCAAGCATGATCTGATTTTAACAGACTTTGCCACATTAAATTAGGAACTTAAGATTAATAAATGTGACAATTATTAGCCAGTTAAAGCATAAAATGAGAATTAATATTTTTTATATTTTCTAGACCAATGTATAATACGCAGTACGCACCCCCATATTTGTGAGACTAAATTTGACCATGAAAGTGCATATTATACACGGAGAACCACGGTACTTAATTTTTGTATGATCAAGCTATAAGCCATGCTTCACAGTCCCCAGAAGGTCCGCGGACCCTACTTTGGGAACCACTGCTCTAGCTGCTTACCTAGCCTATTTAGAGCTTTGGTTAAGAAAAGTTTATAAATATGTCATATAAGAATGTATCATTATTCATACTATACAATATTTCTCTGATGTTGAATTTATGAAAGGTTTCTAGAATATAGTAAAATAGTAAGTAAAAGTCTTTACTTTCAAAACATAATAAATGCTGAAAAAGTAGGCTACTATGCAACTGAAAAAATTAATACCTCCTGGCAGCCTCATTGTTTTTCCTTCTTTTCATCCAATAAAATTCATCCTTTCTGGCTGTAGGTACAAAACGTCGAACTCGCCTCATCTTTGATGAACAAGGTACCGTCATCTTGGTGTAAAAAAAATCAAAACAATTACATAAACGCATTAATTTATATTTTGTCAATAATTGTTCTGGATTTTACAGGAAATGCTATTTAAACTATTTGTGTTTACTTGTAACAGCACACCAAGTTCAAAATTTTGCCAGAGCACTCATAAACCATAAAGACAAAGCATGCTCACAAACTCGCTAGAGGAAATTATTAGGAACAACATGCAAGTATGTACATACTAAATACAGAATAACACAAACATTCATACTCGATGACACATAAGAGATAACCCCAAAACAGAACTCATCAGTTTGTTATTAATTACCACGGTAATTTTTTCAACACTTGAACTTCCATCTGTGTATGATTGTACCCAAAACAATCAGTAATCTAGGCATTTTTACAATAAGTTTTGTTCTCCCTAGAACTGACATGGGCCAACTGCGGCCAGTGGTTCAAATCCGGCCCGTTGGGTGATTCAATCTGGCCCTGCAATATGCTTGTTAGATTATGATCGTAGTCTGTGTAAGTTGTATTTTAAGTTGCCACAGACTTTCATGATATGGGGACGCTAACGAAACTTCACATTTTCTTGCTCACTCGATTCGACAACATGATTTTCACGCCTCTTTCTTTCACCCAGTGCGCTTGTTGTGTAGGCTATGGTCACATGTAACTTTTCACGTCACACTTACATGGCACGACGATCTAGGTGGGCAAAATTTTTTTCCCCTTGTCAAAAACCTTGCTAATAGTGCTATGTTGGATCTCCCCATTTTCCGCTATCAAATTTATTGTCCAAACTTTTGAAAATTTGAATAAAAGCCAGAGAGATGATTCATGAGTAAGATGAGAAATAAGAAGAATAGAATATTCAAATTCAATTACAGCAATAGTAGTTGGACAAAATTAGAGCTACAATGTACTCGCGTGTCGTAACTACACTTTCTTGGTGAAAGACTCTGAAAATTATATTGTCACGATGACTGTATTGAAATGTTGCACTCTAATATACCCCGGTATCTGAATGGTGCGGAGAGGATTAGATAAAACAGTGTTCCGGACCCAGCAGAATTTCTTCCCTTCGAGCAATTTCATTGTTTTGAGAGAAGGTATTTTACCTCGTATTTGTGTGTAGTATTAACAATGTTCATTGCTTACTCAGAAATATTAAAACATATTTTGATATTTATGTACAAATAGTAAACAGAGTACTAGTGAATGTAGTGATCCATTAAGAAATGAAAAACAACATGGTTTTTACGAGCAGTGAAAAGGGAGAGATGAGTTTCACAATAGGAAAAGGGAAGGAAGGAATTTAGCATATAAGGTTGGGAACCATTCGGTTAAAACAAATTGACATTAAAAAAACAAAATTCAACAACAAAAAAATATGGAATGGATCACATGACTGATAAATTTCTGTTTGAGTACAAACAAACTTTCACCTGTTTCTAACATGTCAATGTGCAGCAGTATAATAGTTTGGCAATATGACACAGGAGTTGATTGAGAACAAGAGTTTTGTGCAGGAATTTCTAGTCCCCTCCGTCACTGTCTTAGCATTATTCAAAAAACCACTGGTTGCTTACTACTTATTCTATTAATAAGCTGCCTATTCCCATATGAGAATAGGGAATAGTGAACACAAACGAAGCTATGGTTTGACATGTAATTGGCTTTTCTCACCATCGAGATAGATATAAGAGAATTTTTTTTGAAAGTGTGTAAAACTACCTAATTAAAAATATTAGTATTTGTTAAGATTTGATCTTGCCCGCCTTTATATAATATTTTAAATATTCATATTTCTTCATTTTAAATATTTACGTTCCATCCACATATTTTCAACATTTTATAAAACATAATTTTGCCTCACTATCTGTGTTTCGTAACTCTTTATTAGCTAATCATTTTATTGATGGGGCGCGGGAATTGACAAATTCTGAAACACGCGCGGCTTAAAAGATTAAGAACCAATGCTCTATAAAGTATGTTCATAAAATGTTTCCTTTTTGCACTCAAGTAATTTTGAGTTTTTGTGAATACCATATTATATTATATCATGCATTTTGAACACAGATTTACTCAAATTTATGAAGGTATCATTCTGGTTTAGCTGCATTTCGCAATTTCATAACAATAATATTCCAACCAACATGTGTCAATGGCACCTGTTCTTAGTTTAAAAAAAAATTTGATATATTCATGAAGGCAAGGCCAACCTATATTTCTTAATATGCGACAAAATTGGTATGAGTATTCAAAAGCATGTATTTTTATGTGCTATACTCTTCTTGTATATTTTAAATTATGATTTAATGTACCAGTATGTTATACAAAATGAAACGAAAATTTCAAACCAAACAAAAGATGACTCCTTAAACAAAAATAATTCACACTGTGTACGTTCGACTAACCTGTCTATACAAAAAAACAAGTTTGATGAAATTTTAATTGAAAAGGGCGACCATAACGGCCAAAAATTTTGAAAACCAAACGATTATTAACTTTCATAAATGAAACACTGAGAAAATTTATTGCCTGCAGGCACGATGTTATTGTTATGTCTCAGATTGAAAGAACATAGAAGTAGCTGATAACACTCATCTGATTTTGTAATACATTGGGGTTCAATATTAATAAATTATGTAAGAATGAATATTTAATAATAAATTCTGCTTCTTACCGGGTAGAAAAATTGAGCATCTAGATATGAATCTTATAGTTCAAATTTATAACCTCATTCCAATTTTAATGAAAATTACATCAGGTAAATAAATTAAACTTTCACATAAGTGCCTATCAATTTACTGTTGTGTATCCTCCCCATTATATAAATTATAACATGATTTATAATGATTTGGTTTCTGAAGAAGTCTGACCTTGGTCAGACGAAACGTTACAGAAATATATTTGTGTTAGTGTGCAGCAAGACTCTTGAATCACTTGGGATGAATTTAATATTAAGTAAACATCATAACTTAATGAAATAAAAAAAATCCAACTGTTCCATTAGTTGTGTCTGTGAAAAATTGTTGATAGCCAATCCAGTAAAGAGTAGGTTGGATTTAAAATAGGTAATAATCAGAACACCAATTCATGAGATGGATAGCATAAATCGAGGCTGCCCAACCCGGCGGCCCGTAAGTAAGTTTGTAAATAAATGAATGTAAATAAATAAATGTAAATAAAGTTTGTAAGCAGATTTTTTATTTTTATTCTATGTTATATATCAATATATAGGCTTGAATATGTTTCGTGATCTTGATGTGATTATTCCTGCCATCTATCTACATTCAAATGCAGATTCTTATTATTACGTATGTGTCAAGTCTTGCACCCTGGTGGACATCGACGTCAGTTTTTTATTTCTCGCCTAACTGAGCGTTCTGTTCGAGAAACTCTAAAGATATTGTGCGGATCATTGAGGACGAACGCTGAGTGCAATTATAGGAATGAATTTGGATCCTGAATTTGCAAATTAATTTCATTCTGATTGTTTCTTACTTGTCTGCTTTGGTTGTCTTTATCGCTAACGTTAAATAAAAAGTCAACAATATCTTTGGTAGGCCTACTTACTGGTCCCGGGACTCGTTGCCCTTTTATGTTTGTATTTTTTTTTATTTAATGTTTAGGTTAAATAAGATTTCGGAAATCGCCACTGTCTATCCGTCAATATTTCTGATGAAATATGATGACTTAATGGAATTGCTGCATATTGGTTACAAATCAGTATATATAGGCTATTAGTCCAGAAATCTTTATAATGTTACTTCAATAAATACTTGTATTGGTGTTTCAAATTGCAAGAAACTGTCCACTCAAACTTGATATTTCTGTGACATTGGCGCACATTATGCTCATTTGAACATTGAGGCAGTATCATAGCTACTGAAAAAAAAAAAGTACAGGCGAATATAACACTCAATTTCGACGTGATGTGTGTGTTCTCGTGTGGTCGTCAAAAAAACGCAAGTGTCATGTCCACGCCCCGTGTTACCAGATATTCGAATAGTAACCTGCTCTTCTTTTATTTGACTTAATATTTGAATAATTTGCCTGCCCTACTCAGTAACCAGAAAGCAATTATGAAATTGATTGATTTTATGTTAATAAACTTGCCTTTTATGTATTATGTGAATTACCTACAGCGAAATCAGGACTTAGCTGATATTAATGATAGGTACAAACGTTTGCGGCCCGCAACGAATTTTGTCACGTGAAGGTGGCCCGCGAGGCGAAAAAGGTTGGGCAGGCCTGGCATAAATAGTGCAGTTGCCAGTTACGAGATATGTTTGGGGTATCCGGTTGAAGTTCTGCTTAACCAAATTGTCACCCTATACCAGCATTTAGCAAACTATGTTCCGTGGAACACTGGTGCTCTGTGAACCTCTTCAGAGTGTTCGGCAGAAGAGTGATCAAAATTGCGAATAAATTGGTTGCCATGGCGATCTCAACCGTACTCCAGCATTTGTCTCCCGCCTGTCGACAAACAGGTGAACAGGCCTTGCGATCTTAACAAGAGGACAGGCCTCGTGCCAGTCTTGAAAGCATGGAGTTTTAACTTTCGGCCTAATTTTTTAATTGTCAAGTTAACAGCAAACTTTTTAATTTTATCATAGGCCAAATTTTTTAAAAACCAGCCAATGATTTTACCTTTTAATTTCTTGGTGTTCCGCGAGGTGAGATAAAAAGCGTATTTGTTCCGGGACACATAAAGTCTCAAATCAGATCAGCATATATTAAAATCGAATGTATGGCCCTATTCCATCATAATGATAGCTTGGAAGGAGTCTTGGAAATTAAAATATTCAGAGATCATAGTAACATTGTGAAAACGTTATCAATTAAGTACACCGAATAATTAAGTATGTCATCAATTACCGGTAAGTAGCTTCTGGAGAGCCTCATAGTACTTTTTCTAATTTTCATTACCTGCACTATATTTGGAGAGTCGCACTCTGGTTCAGTCTTGATGTTTACTGTTGTAGGAAGCTTGACTTGCAGGTCGTTTTGCTTTATGCTTGGATTTTGTTTGGATGCCCAGGACGGTGACACTATGACATTGTTATTTCTATCATGTGGTACAGTACAGACACTAAAACAAAAAAGCAATCTGTTAGCCCATTAAATAGGAATCTACCTGGCAACAAATATATGCACTATCATATTGTTTTTTATGTAAACAAGTTAATTGGAGGTGGCACGAAAAATATGAATAATAGAGTTAAATTTTTCTCGTAGAAAAGGACAATGTCGGATATAGAAATAGTGAACCAGATTATGGTGGTGGAGGAAGCTGTAACTGACCAGTGGTATCATGAAACACCCTGCAGACCAGAAATCCTTATTTCCCATGATATTTTAACTTGCAAAACCACACATGATAATCAGCAGTGCTGGTGTGTTCCTACTGTCCTAGCGCATAATATACATAATGTGCAAATCTTCGAGCAAACAGCAATAAATTTTTCATTTTGACAAGCTTGATATTCAACCTGAAGCTCTTGCCGGTGTTGGTTGGGCCAGTCCATAAACTCACAAGTATCGGGATAAAGTTGCAAAGAATCAAGACAAAATGGTGTAGCTGCTTAACATGGTATATGGCTCAATGTCAGCCATGGATCTAATCATTTCAAATACAAAAAAATCATACAAATTACACACTCTGGTATAGCCTATTTAATCTATGATATGTATGGATTTTGGATGCGCTAATATTTAAAAGACCAATTTTCTGAAGTTGTTATCAGCAATTTGAGCATGAATTCGACACTAATGACTATTGAGCAGACAAGTCCCATTTCTTATACTGCCATAAATTAGGTTTTGATTTAGAAGACTACGGTATTTAAATTTCCAATTAATATTCAGACAATTTGTGTAAAATATAGCAAAATAAGTTTTCACAACAAACCTCACTGGAAACAATACAGCAATAGGTCATTCAAATTGATAAAAACGAAAGGTTTTTGTATAAACTTCATGCATCCATTAATAATTTATTTCCAAAACAATATTGAATTAATGGAATTGCTGAGTGGTTTTAAATAAACAGTGGCTTTGCAGTTTTATTCAGATAATGCCATTTTTCTTGACCTCAGTGCCTCATTACTGACTGCTGGACTGTGGGAGCATGAAGAAGTCAATCACAATACCCACTGTAATACAGATTGGGGTACATTATAATATTGACTCTAGAAAACTCTACTAAAATTGAGTATTATTTATAAAATTACTTTTATATTATATCAAGACCACTTACTTAGGTGAAGGACTTCTATCACCCATCAGCGCTGACGATGTCCCGATAGTCGAGGTCGTCAAATTTCCGCCAATTGAAGATTCAACTGATCCACAAATATGAAGAACTCTGGGAGGATAATTGTCCGAGGTTTGCGTTTTTGTATAATAAACTTTCTTATCCATAACTATTGCACAAAGACTGGAAAGATTACACACACGCCTGCTGCGCTCACCGTCCAATTCGCCGGCAAAATAACCAGCGGCGTCGCATTGCATGCAGTTCTTATGTCAGAGGGAAATCGTCAACATAAACAATAAGGCCGGCTCAGTGTAATAGCGCCTCACGTGAAGCACGTACACTCATAAACCGAGGGTATGAAAAATGGGATCTATAGGCTTACCATATTTCTGAAGCAAAGAACCGGGACGGCGCGGATTGGACAAGTCAAACTTGGTTGGATTCCGCGGGTTAGTAATAGTTTAAACGTTTTCTTATCATTGTGGGTAGATTGCAGTCATCAAACTCTATTGGGCTTCACTTCAAATAATGGGAATTGTTCTCATTTTTGAACTCATTAGAAAACTTGCACTTTGTTTCCGGCATTTTGATGATTCAACGACATTACAGTTGGGTGTTAAATTAACGCATGGTTCATACTTCATGTCATGAAGTGAGACGCAAATCAGTGGTAAATCGGCTGTCTCCGTTAAAAAATTTTGTTTTTGTAATAGTATCGAATAGATAAACTATTATGACTGTCATGCTGCAAAATCGGGACATTTAAGTCTATTGTCGGGACGGCAGAAAAATATGCTAAAACCGGGACTGTCCCGGCTAAACCGGGACGTATGGTAAGCCTAGATCTACATATTTATCCCGGAGAAAAAGAGAGCCACACCGCCGCGCCTGCATCGTTCCGATATTTCTCCCCTGATTAATAATATCGGTACGATATACCAGTTAATATATTATTTGTATAGCTTCTAGATACTAGTTGGGTTCCGAGTAATTTCCATTTCCGTCAGATGAAAGTTGCCATGAACTATATTTAAAGCGATGACGACCTTTTTACTTTTAAGTCTCGCTTCCAGTATCATGTCTCGATGATTGTGTGTGTGTGCGTGCTTGCCTTAATTAGTTTTTTTTTTTACTTTTGGGTGAGCGAACACGTACTACTTCTTTTATCAATACTTTTCCATCTAAAATCTGTACGTTTCAAACCTTACTCTAGGTTTTGTTCGCTTTCCCGATTCTATAATCAGTTACTTTTATCTATTTTTTTATCGTCTATTGCTGATTATGGAGTCGAAATAAACTTATAACTTATTATGAATGAGTCTGTTTGTTAGCTTACGACCGGCCTTCTCACAAAAAAGAGGGGATGCAATGAAATAAAATTAGGTAATTTAAATTACAAGAGAGAGAGAAATTTATTATTTTGTCAACCAAAAATACAATACAATAAAAAGTAACAACCATAAAATTATTTTGGTATGGACAGGAGGGAGCGATACGACCATACACGCGGTCATCGAGTTCAACGGTATGTTAGTCGTTGAGTTCAACTTATTATTGGACACGTAGTGGACATAACGATCGTTCAATATTATGTTGGTCTTTGACGCTTTTTGGACATCTATTGGAAAATCTAAAAATCCGCTTTTCTCTTTCATTACTGGACCGATTGCTTCGAAATTTCTACTGGTGAAAGATGAAATTTTTCTCCAGAAGGCTATTACTTTTATTTATTTCAAATATTTCTGTTAGCTCTGTGAGACTTGTTTTTGTTTGCTATGACGTCTATATATTTGGATTACAGTTTTGAGAAATTTATGCGTTTTAACTCATCATTTTTGCAAGGACACCTAATGAGGACTGCATGAGATCAGTAACAACTAATGGAAAGCCTATGTTAAATAAAGGTGCGGCCTGCGGTTTAACCCAGTTATTGATATATGGCCCGCTTGCAAAAAAGGTTGCACACCCCTATCCTAACCAATCCATGCAATGGTATATATGCCACTATCTGGACTAGAACGGCGGAAAGCACATTAGAATATTATCCAATCAGTAGAGTTTATCATCGGCTGATACCTTTTGAGGCTCAGCAATATTGACTCTGTCATAGAGGCAACATGCTGCCTTCACAATTTTTCTAGAAGAGATGTTACTAGAGCGGCAACAGTTTACGAAGATGCCAGAGTGATTCCTGATCTGCGGCGTGAAATACCCGGAAGTGATGGCTGTGCAACACAGAGCACACCTTCATCCCACAAGCCGCAACATCTTTTCATAGGAAGGTGACATTCACGCCGATTCCAGTCATTTTTATTCTCACTGCTAGCCTTGTTTACGGTCAGCTTTATAAAAATCCGGAACCAGTCGATACTGCAGCTTCATCTCATAGTGAGTCAACGCAACCGCCAAAGAAAATCAATTAGAGTTACTCGAGGAGAAAAATTTACAAATCAGAAAAGAGAAAGATGAAGCTTTTTAGCTAATTTAGAAAACTTTAAGGCGAAACTTTTACAGCATAGAATAGAGAGAAGTGAGGCAGTGAAAAAACTAGAAAATTTTTACATTTTTAGTTACAAGAACTTGAGCAAAAAGCCAAAGAAATTAATTTACTATACTGATTTACCATTAGAAACATTTGATGTTATGTCCAATTTCTTCTGCCCCTGTTTGCCAGATCCGTGCCATTATAAAATGAAATATGTGGATCAAATGCTCATGACCCTCATGAAACTACGCCTAAACGAACATTTTGATACGTTAGCAGACATATTTGATTTATCTAAATCCAATCTCGACAACGTATTCTGGCGCTGGATTGATTCAATCGAAAACAAAATGTCGTTTCTGATTTGTTGGACTGTGAAGCGAGTAGTAAAACACTACCACCACTTTTTCGACAATACTTCCCAAGATTGGCATCATAGGCTGCTGTAGAAATATTTATCAATAGACCGAAACGATTACTTGTCCGAGCCCAAGTATACTCTAATTACAAAAAACATTCCACCGTCAAATTTTTAATAGCTTGTACACCGAAGGCTGGAACGGTTCAATTTTGTATGCTTCCAAACTCTTCCTGTTTTTCATGGCCTCCTCTGTGTATATTCCAGGTGTATTGATAAGATATTCATATACGTCAGGGTATCAACCTCTGGCCATACTACAGTACTAGAGATGTTTCATCCACCCATGCATCCTGTTGTGACCCATCTTAAGTTTTTAAAAGTAGGCTAGCGTTTTATTGTATTGAAATCCGGGCGGTGAATGCTATATACAGAAGCTGACGACGCCATTGTATGGATTATTGCACAACAATAAAAAGGAGATTATTTATAGTCTACATACGCGTTATCTACAGTATGTACAGTATGCTGTTAAAAATCTGGAAATGACAGACAAAAACTGTTACAGATCCAGGCAAACCGAAAATAATGCAGTGCTAACACCCTGTCTCGTCGTAACATATTATCATAAAGCCTTGCACTATTAAGCTGCAGGAACAAACAAAAGAGACGAGATGCAGACGAGAGGCGCAGTTCTTATCACTTCATGGCAGCTCCTGCCACGAACGGCGCAGTTCTAATCACTTCATGGCAGCTCCTGCCACGAGCGAACCGCGGCAGCTCTTGCCCTAACCCCATATCCATCAAAACTGTATCCATAAGAAAAACGTTCCAACTTACCCAATATTTGTCACCATAATGGACAGCCCTGTCTTTACGGCCCACCTGCCGTGGTTACGGCAGCAAAATTTTACCTGCCATTGGTTTTCAATTTGCTGCCGCGGTAACGGCAGCTCGTCATTGGTTTGTGGCAGCCAAAAAGTCAGTCGCCATAGGTTTGGTCGTAGCGGCCATGGTATGGAAATACCGCCATGGTTTTGCGGCAGCTGTAGACGCCACAGAATACTTAAAACTGCACTTGGCAGACGACAGCGAGATATACCCGCAGTTTTTGTCGAGCGACTTTGTCACGTGGTTATGATGTCACGCGAAATTTGAGAATTAATTGCCATCAAATTCCCCACTAGGTAGATTCTAGGCGATTCACGCTAGCCGCTGGTCGGTTACAGAATTGAGAGGCCGTGGTTCGCCATATGATTAAACCCTCTTATCGGCACTCTTCACCCAGAGAAAAACATGTAAACCTCATTAGTAGGAAATTACCCACCTGTTGGAAATCAATAAAGACTGCTGAAAAAGCCAAAGCAGTGATGATAACTCCTCTACCATCGTAACGCTTATTTATTTATTAGTCATAAATATATTTTCAACATACCAACAAAACAGACATTAACATTGCACAAAAAAAATTCTGTATCAGGTGTAAATTACATGATCGACAACCAACTATAATTAAGGAATTCCATGATATATAATTCATGAAATTGAGTGTCATAACGATCTCAAGTTACACATATGAAAAAAGTTGTGTTTCTTCATGTAACAAAGCTAAATGGCATCATATCTGAATACAGTCGAGGCCAAAATTCATATGCTACCTGAATGGATAGAGCATAAACATTATTTGAATACCCGAATAACACAATTTTTGTATCATATCACTGGTACACTGTTTAAAATTGCAGTGTATACTCAATTAAAAAATCATGGCATATCCCTACTCCATTATTTCAAAATTAGGAATTTATAAGCTATATTACTTCTATAATTCGTCTCTATCTACATTCAACATTTTTCGAAAACGATTGTTTTATCATATAATAAAACTCTTTTATTATTCTGTATCACATTTAAAAGAATAAACTTAATTTGAAACATCATTGGACCAGGGTAAATGATGTGAACGACCCTGGATATAAATAATACACTCACACAACGATACAGAAAACATCCTAAATCTCAATGAAATATGCCTCGAGACGTAGCCCATCAATGGTTTCATTCTTGCTTGATAGTGCCAGAGTACAATTTTTGACCAAGAAAAATCTTATTGTTTACAAACATTGAAGGACGGAACTGAATCTATAAACAAGTTCAACTATCAAGATAGACTTATTATGCCATGTTCTCAAAGTTTCCCATTTTTGCTTTCGAACTTGCTATTACACCAATAATAACTCCAAAAAGTCCAATCGCACTTCCAAAGATTTCAACAATGAGTACCTGGAAAAAATATTTTAGTTTTTAATTTATGATACAAATGTAGATGTACAATCTTCATCCCCATAGGGCAATAGAAATTGAAGACCTAATTAGGCATAGTGGTATGCAACAATGAAGAATTTTAGTTTATTCAACCTCATTCAGAAGAGGAGGTGATAAAATGATTACTGAATACAACAGAATCAGGATAGAAACAACATCGATAAGATCTTAAATGCATAAAATTTAAATGAAAAGGCAATACCAAAAGTAGTAGTGAGTGCTCACTCGGATGTATGCTGTATTCCTGTAGATATCAGTTTCAGCACAACATTTTCTTGTAGAAAAACTGATATCCTGACAATACAAAGAATAGACTTTTAAATGAAGATAACAGTATCTTACTTTCACGAACAAAGATTCATTGGCAGCATCTGCTAGAGCTGCTCCGCTTCCAACAATTCCAACACAAATACCACAAGCTAAATTTGAAAGTCCAGTGATGATGCCAGCAGCAAATATTGAGAAACCTATTTGTAACAAAAAAAGTCAAAATAACAAATAATTGTCAGCATATCAATGCAATACAGGCGAGCTATTTAGTTATCATGTGCTATCAAATTCAATCACCAAGTATCAATATAAAACATGAACTGAACTTACATTTAGTTAAAGATAAAAACATGAAAATGAGCAATAAGGCAAACAATTAACAGACCCTGCTATGAAAAATCGGCGCTCCAGAATTGTGTGTACCAATATGGAGGGAACTAATTTTGTTCGTCTGCTTTACATCAAGTTGTGTAAAGAGGCTGAAACCTATGGGCAGGGGGATATTCACTTGGCTAACACAGACAGTCCATGAACTCGTAATATAACTAAAATAGGGAAAATCGGAATAAAATCATGGCCCAACACTAACCTGGTACACACACTACGGGAGTACTAAAAAATCAATTTAATATTATTGCTATTTGAACTGCATACAATAGGTAAATTGTGCAAAATCTAGTCATTTCTATTCACAGTACTTCATTTGGAATTTTAGGACCTACTATCGTGGAAGTAGAATTGCTGTGAATGGTCTGAAATACTCCACAACCCATTCAATTTAATAACAATCAATAGTTTGCACTTTGACTGGTTTATAACATATTGATTTCTAGGCATAAACCGTAAGTATGTTTTATGATTATGGTCGATACATACCAGCATAGTAATTCATAGCCCTTTGATTTTCATTGAGATTTTCCCAGTCATAATTCTCCAGTAAGTTTGACATAACAATAGCAACAATAATTCCATAGATTGCAACAGCCTCACAAAATATGATGCTCACCTAAAGATTTCAAATAATATAACACAAAGATATAAAAAGCGTTGAACTATTTCCCATTTATGTAGTTGAATAACACGAGTGGATAATACCGAAAATTTTATTATTTCGAATACATTCTAAAGTATAATTAATATTTTCGAATACGGAATATATTCTAAACCAGTGGTTCCCAACCGCCGGTCCGTGGCAACCTTTCTGCCGGTCTGCCAAATATATTCCAATATTTTATCTCAATTGCAAAATCTCCCATCATGAACAAACGGAGAGGTCAACTCTCTGCTCTATTTCACCTTGCAGAAATTGTATTAAAACTGCATTTAACACATATGATTTCGAAAACACAGCAGCAAATTTCTCATTAAATTGAATTTTCTGCTTCGTAATTGCATATTTTTGTCGTAATTACATTCGTTTAATAATCATGTTTTGTGTTTTTGCCATCTTTAGTTGATTTTGAACATTCACTGGTCCGCAAAATAATTTTTAAATTTTACCGGTCCGCAAACTAAAAAAGGTTATGAACCACTGTTCTAAACAACATCATGCTCAAAAGAGAACATGTAGAACTCGATGTATATCCCACGGATTTTAAAACACAGTAAAGTTGAGATAAACAATGATTTCATTGTTTTTCCATTTCTTATTAATATGTTGTCTAGCCCCGTAAATAGTAAATACCAACATTCTAATATAATTCTGAAACAAATATGTCAGTACCAAATTTTTAGAATATATTCTTGGAGTCACTATTCCTGCTCCCATAATTGTGGATCCTGTTGTGAATATTCCCCTGTAACAAGAATTGAAAGAAATAATAAGAAGTGTTCCATATCATACAAGTAGCAATAAAAAACTAGTAGGCCAACCTAATCAATCATTCGTGATGGAAAGATTGAACGAAGTACATATAATCAGTCCAACCAACATATAACTAAACATGTAAAAAATATTTCAAACATATTCATATATATCTCATGTTGTTATGGACATGGTTATGCTGAATGAACTTACCAAGCTGCCCCAACAACTGAGAGAGACACCGCCAAACCGACACCGACGGAAGCATATGCATGAGGTGTAATTGATGAAATTAACCATCCTATGTCAATCCGAAACTGCTGCTCCGTGAATAGGAAATATAAAACTGAAAAGAAAGTTGGCGAAATGAATATTTCAAAATCATTAAAGAGATCAGGTTCTGTTGGGTTTATCTAATCTAATTCAACCAGTGAGATTTAATAGTATTGTCTGACTGTCATTGCAGTCACTTCTAGCAGTCATCTCTGCAATTTCGGTACATAGCAGATCATTTTGAAACTCTCAATTTTGATATTTCTTTAGCAGCTACAATGGATTCATTAAAAAATACAATTCTATTTTTAAATTTCTACCAGCAATGATATAGACATCAATGTACAACGTATAAAAAAAATAATTACCGAAAGATGTGATAGCAAGAAGAGCTGATCCAGAAATGAATGAGTAAATCGCAACTTTAGACATATTCAATCCTAATATATATATTTAATGAGCACCCAAAATCTGCAACGTCTAAAAAGATTTCATGTTATTAGCAACACTATGAAAAATATGTTGATAATAATGCACTGCTTCCTAGCAAAAATAAAATTAGTTTTTTAAGCTTTGCTTACAACATCAAAAAACGCTCCAAAAAATTACTTCAAAGGCATTGAGTATATTCAACGAAAAACTTGTTCCATGAAAGACATGAACAACAATTTATTTCTAGTTTATATCCATGACATACTGCAACAGTACATGAACAAATGCGTTCAAGTAAAATTCAAATCGTGGTATAACAATTTTGAATGCTTGTAATGTGAAATGAATGAGAAGGAAATTTATTAACAATTACAAAAATCTAAGTGAAAAGAAGGTACTTTTTGTCA
This sequence comes from Styela clava, assembly GCF_964204865.1. Taxonomy (NCBI): domain Eukaryota; kingdom Metazoa; phylum Chordata; class Ascidiacea; order Stolidobranchia; family Styelidae; genus Styela; species Styela clava. Next base: position 7,753,488 of record NC_135259.1, on the reverse strand, counting down.
AATTACCCTAAATTGCAGCAAAATGAATGAGTTTGTTACTACAATAAAGTTAAATATTCAATCAATTCAAAACTGACTCAACAAATTTGAAAATCTTTGATAACACGAAATATCTCAGCATAATACAGCAGCACTAAATATATGTCTATTAACAAACACACTGAACAAATTTTTACAAAACAATCAATGAACAGTGTATGCATCACAACATATATATTTGACTTAATAGTGAAAAAAAGTCACTTTGTGGCAGAATTTTTATCAATAAAGAGAAAAAAACAAGTCAATTCTTTTTTGTCATCATAACAGTCACTTTCCCAAGCATAACCTTTTTCTCTTCTTCAGCATCCATATTGATACATTCAATTGCCAAATCCAGAAATCGTTTTTTGATAGAAGTTATGATAACTTCTACTCTGACAGTGTCTCCAACATATAAAGGCGCCAAAAATCGTGACGATTGTTCAACTACAACACTTCCTGGACCAGGTAACTGCGTACCAATTACGCCTGAAACAAGGCCGTTAACTAATGCACCATGAACAATGGGTTTTTGAAATACCCCTGATTGGTTAACAAACTTGTGATCAAAATGAAGCGGATTATCATCTCCTGTCAATTCGGCAAAAGTTTGAACATCTTGATTGCTGAATGTTTTAATTGTGGAAGCTCGTTCACCAAGAACCGGTTTCAGTACAGGCGAAGAGGATGATGACACTTTTTTTAATTGTTGCTTGTACAAGATTGTAGCTGGCTGAAATTTGTTGACAAAGTATGAGCTGAAGTTGCGAAGCATTTTGGAAGTTTGGTAGCTTGGCTTGCTTTCTTCTTAATTTCCCTTCGTGCTTTTCATGCTTACATGACTTTTTCGAACTCGCTGGAACAGATTATCAATATCGCTGGAGTGTTAGAACAGTATGGTAATAGAGACAAAACTACAACTAGGAAAAGTTTAATTTCAAGTTATGTTTAACATAGTACAATATTGATGAAAAAAGGGCTAAATTAGATTGTGGAATCCAATTTTAGAATTTAGTTTGAAGCTCTGAAGACTATAGCGATATTTAGCTTAACTAGTCTACAACTGTATAAGTTATAACCCTGTAACTGACAACAAAGGCCTATTATGGCAGCTTTTACATATCTGCATATTCAGATATTGGTCAGTTTTTTCTTGCGAACTAGCAAAGAAAAACACCTGATGCGTTAGGCCTGTCAGCCTACGATACTCCTGTACTCTGTTAAATAAGAATAGAGTACAGCAGTCAGGCAGTAAGTCTACCAAATTATCATGTGGCACTGCCATTTTTTCAAAATTAATTAGGGCCTATACGAGGCACAACTGGCAAAATTACATTTCCAAATGCAGAGTCTTGTGGAATAAAATATCCAAATGATGAATTCTGAGCAACTTGCATGGCATTTCTTTGGTTCGCTCCAATATGCTGGGAATTTTCAGCTGAGGCAAGAGATGGATTAATAGGAATCCTTGACGATCCGGGTGCAACAGCACCACCCCCTTGTTGTAACATTCGAAGTCTAGCTTTTTCCTTCTGCAAGTCTGACAATATTTTTCTTGTTTGATCTTGACCGCCGATTGGCATCTGTCCGTTATTTGCTGCTGACATATCACGCAAATTTACAGTCCTCTTCATTTCCAGAAAACTTTGACATCCATAAAAACTGATATTCAACCAGCAAAATGTAAATAATACCGTATTTACTAAACGATGCAAATATCTTATTATAACAAATTGGAACTCCGTCTGACAAAACTTTAGTATTCTAAATATTGTTGAAACTCTGGCAAGTCAAATCCCGTGACTGAGCTTATGAGAATAGGGATAATCGATCACACGCAAATCCGGAAGACTCAGACCTCAACGCATATCGTTATATAGCCTATTTTCGCGTATTTGAAGGCAATACCTACAAATGCAGCGATAACAATAATATAAATGAAATATTCTATACAATTAGCGCAAAATAGTAATAAACAATAATGAACAGATATTGATAAAATTCTAAGTTATGAATAAGGTCATTGTGATTTTACATGTATCCGGTACACCGAAGTCCAAATAAGTTTGGGATATAAATTAAAAGCACCGGAAGGCGTATTTATAATCAGTGTGAACTGAAATATTTTTGAATTAATATTTGTTTGAACAAAAATGAAAAATTTGAACTAAAAAACATACCGGTACGAAGAATAGGAACTCCGTTCAACTGTAACATATTTTCTGCCTTTTGAACTTTCACCTCATGATCGGTCCTTTCTCGTGGATCGATCTCGCTGGCTGTTTGTCATTCGGTATGGATTTTAGTATCATTTTTTCATATCAGTTAAAGTTTGTTTTCTCGTTTTTTTTTGTTAGTTTTTGATAAAAAGAAGTTAGTTTTAAAATTTCCAAACATGAGCCTGAAACCAGGCCTTATTACCCTGGTGCCTTCCATCAGTTTATTCAACTGCTTTATCAGTCTATTGCTCTTTGTTTAGAATCATCAAGATGCCTAAAGAGATCAAAGAAATAAAAGACTTCCTTCTTACAGCAAGGCGTAAAGATGCAAAATCTGTAAAAATAAAAAAGAACAAGGAGAATACTAAATTTAAGGTCAGTTTTCATAATCCCTGAATTCGTTATAACCTACATCAATACCAGAATCTAAAAACAGTTTCGTTCGTTCAGTATCGTCGATTTGTATGCATACTAGGCTAGTACCGTATGTTTGTGGTTCATCTGCTATGATTTTTTCATTGTTGCGCACATTCATATATTTTATAAATCTTGTGTCATAAGTTTCAAAATGAATTGTTTGCATGTTCTCAAATTGCAAATTAAAAACTGAACGGAATTAATAAAATATTTTCAAAACTACTAATCTATTAGTAAAACTTTGATTGAACAGCCGAAAGTTTAATTTGTTCAATAAATCAGTGTTTCCAATGCTCACTTCGAACCACTTTATCACCTTTTCAGCAGTGCGCAATCGGTTTAGTTTTTCATGGCTTTTGATTACAGGATTATTCTCATCACTTTATTGAATTGTATTTCACACCTCATCTTGTATCAGTTTGAATTGGTCAGTACTGACTAATATTAAAAAGTAAACAGCCAAACGTTCAATACATTCTGGCCCTGGCCAAGTTTTTTTCTTTTTTTTGTTTGTGCTGGTGAGCAGGCACATGATATTTCTTGTGTTTCAAACTTTTTTAAAGGTTTTGCTTGCTTTCCAAAATTCTTCTTTTTTAATCAGTGTCTATTGTGGAGTTTTCAAAATAAACTATTTATTTGGCATTTAGGAATTAAACAAAACTAAGTTACGTAATACCTTAACACTTGATTATATGTGAATACTAAAATATGAGTCAGCTATGAAACAACAGATTGATTACATTCATATCTAGTTCAAAGTTGTGTTGCTCTGAATATGGTGTGATAGAAACTGGCATGAGATTGAATGATATTGATCAATACATTGTCGAATTTTTACAAACTGCATAGAATAATAGATTAATCTAGCTCTAGATGGAGGCATTCACTCAGAATATAGGCATCATCTTTACGCGATTGACTCTATAGAATAACAAAGAGTGGTTAGTTACGAGGTTTGAGACAGTTTAGTTCAGGGGTGTCAAACTCGTGGGTTTTCGAGGGCCGCATTGCAATTTGGGAATAGTGTAAAGGGCCGCAAACAGATTTTGATGATATATACCTAAAGCATATTTTTAGATAGGTGTAGTTTGTGACATATATTGTGATGCAATTGAAGAAGTTTTGTTATTTTCTTAATTTTCATATTAATTTTTGCATTTCACTATTATTGCAATGGCTGTATTTATTACAAAAAATCATAAATTTTGATGTGGAAAGAATAATACATACGCAAAGAATGAGTCAATCTAAATATAAAGACCTAAAGTTGACAAAAATACTACAGAATAAACTCAGTTTTTTTTTATTACATATGTCCTGACATTTGGCATCTCTTTTGTGCCACCAGCTTACTAATATCAGGCTGAAATGATTTTACAGTAGCCTACCAACTCTAATTAACAAGGTCATATGATCATCATTTAATCTGGATTGTTGAGAACGTTTGATTAATTTCAGTAACACAAAAATATTACCGGTACGTTTATCATTTCATGTATGGATCAGTAAACAAATAAATGACAGACTTTTCAATTAGACATTTCCTACCATTACGTGGCATATGACCGCTTTGAGTTATTATTGATATTGATTTTTAGTAGTTAGGTAGTTGTATAATAATAATAATATACAAACACAAAAAAGGTTTGTTCGAAGTCGATCTTAAAATTTGTCATATTGAATGCTGAGCTTATTCTGATAATGTCTACTTATATTGTATTTTTTCATTGTACGCCAATTTCTGTAGTATGTTTAATGGATCTTCTGACAGCTACAGTGTTTTCATGTTTTGTAGTTGTTTGGTATTCAATTTGGTCCGTATGCTCTTGAAACTATGGATATTTAGATTTTATCTTTTGTCTCATATACCTAATTCGATTTTTTTCATGTTAAATTTATGGATTTAACTAGTGCAAACCTATGCATATGCTTTTTCTGTCATATTGCAGTTGTGCTGGTTAACCTCGGTTATGATTTGATAAAAGAAATCTATTGATTTAATTTATATTAGGTCACTTATATCAAATCATTTATTAGGTGATTTTCATATTCCATTTAACTATGGCAATTAGTCATTTCTTGAACTCAATGACATTTCTAACCAATGTACTTAGAATATTTTTTGCGGAAGATTTAGGTGTTGGTTTTCCATCTAGCCAACTACACTTTTATAAAACTGTATGTATCGTATCCAAAATGGGAGACTCTGTAGCTCTTATTCAACATGTGATAGTCAAAAAGTGAATCAATAATTAAATATAATTTTTTTCATTTACTTGTTTCAGGTCCGCTGTAGCCGATACCTGTATACCCTGGTTATTCAAGACAATGACAAGGCTGAAAAACTCCGACAATCGCTTCCACCAAGCTTGAGTGTCAAAGACATCAAAGGATGACTTGCATTTTAATAAACTAGCTCAAATGCATGTGTTGAGTTGTTTTTTGTCATTGTGAGCAGGTAGCGACAAGATTATAACATAGGGTTTTAACTTGGTGTTCCCTTAACCTTTTTGGATTATGAAAGATCTTTTATTAATTTTCAGATTTGTCAGTCTTTAATATAAATGTCCATAATGAATGTCAGGTACTATGTGTGCGAACAGCGGAGCATTTCAATTTATTAGTGTTTGACTCATGGTGGGCCACTATGCAGTTGTAATCGCGGCGATGGAATCCTGTTGGAACACAAGTGGTGGGATTCGAAAGGTTCTCTTTGTGTTGAACTCGCAAACAGTAAATGTTTGTAATTCTATCAGGCTCCATCACATGCTTGCTTCACACAAATTTAATACATAACTTTCGAAACACCAAATAAACCGGTAACGATAGTTGTCAGCTATGGTGCACCTTTGCGGACGTAACTGGTTTTCATAACATTCCAAGAGCGGGTCCACCCCTGGATTTAAACATAGCCAATCAGCAAGATGCGAAAAAGTGACGGACTAAAATGACCACGTAAATATTGTGTGGATATCATAGTTGGATCAATCACTCCGTGCAAAAATATCAAATTACAACAGAGTAATGCTCAAATATACGGACACGTTACAAAGAGCGAAGCAGTCCTTACCCTTGACGCTACCCTCAAAAAGATTCCGAGTTTCGCGTAGCAAGAATTCACAGAATCAAACCAGACAGCCAGTGTTTCCATAGATTTAACCTATTTTATCACAGCTATTTCTAGACTATGTTTTCATTACTATTAATAAAACTACAACTCGTAACCCCATAAATACCGGTACCGGGTACCTATGCTAACCGTAGAGGGATGTCAAATATGTCTGTATCTGGACAAAGGCGTACAACTGGGTAGCCTATATGACATGCTTTCAGTCATAATAATAAAATATTTTAGCAAATGATAAAAACATTTGACCAAATTGTTCAAATTTATTTCATGAATTAAATTAGAATCTCTTATAATAGAGTACCGGAAGATTAAGTTTAGCGCACGCACAGAGTGGATTGAGACAAAGAATACCGGGACAAGCTGTTCGGTACGATGTACGGCAAACTTAATGACTGCTTCTTGGAGCTCCTCAGGATAAAACCATCTGCTCTGGTATGATGGGACAAGCCTTCGCTGGTAGCATAAAGAGGAACTTAGAAAGGATTCTTATAACTCAATAACACCGTACGCACACGTCCATAATTTAGGCTCAAACTGCTTATACTGCTCTTGTTTCAATACAAACCCGGATGGTAATGGACAGTAACATTAAATTTACTGGCCAGAACATAGTCGGGGTTAAAAGCAAAGTGTTCTACGTCGTTAACAAGCTTTTGGTTACTTTCACGAGTAAATTTTGGCAACACATTTTTTGAAACCAAACCATAATGAAAATCCAATCCTATTTCGTAAAAACTGCTTCTGAGTTAGCGTCCATTAATACTCATCGTTTGCCATGGTCCTTCAGCTACCCAGGATAAAGTTGGGTCTGCAAATAGTCCACGAGTTAATTACTTCATATGCACATAGTTAGATACTGGAACAAATACCCTTTGGCACGTGCATACTTCAGGCACATAATTATCTTCCGAGGCATTGAAACCTGCTTCCCCGCGTGGGTTAATCAGAGGTGTTTTTGAAGGTCTCTATCTGCTGTAGAGCACGTTTTACTATTTACAATCGTATTAACCTGGATATGCACCCTTGATTATTTTTTTCAGTCTACGTTGTTGCATTCGACTACAACCAACGTAGTCAAAAAACAATGTTTTCTTGATAATTATCATCAGTATAGGCAACTACTAAAATTATTACAGTAAACAAGTGTGAATTCAAATATGGGTTCCTGAAAAATTATGAATGAGACATGAAGAATTCAATTAATTCAGATATAAAATAAAACAAACCCCTATTTTTTGATAATAGAAAATATATAAATTTGAGTTGGGTTGCGCGAGACTAATTTCCTATCTTTTCTCTATGCCTTTATGCTAGTGGATCCGTATGCGTATACTGCAAGGATACTGTAGCTGGAATAAACATGACTATTCTATCCAATTAAAGAGTCCAGCTGCACACTAACACAAATGTATTTCTGTAACGTTTCGTCCGACCGGAGTCAGACTTCCTCAGACAAGCAGTTTACAACAATGGCAAGAAATAAATTTGGTAAATGAATTTGAAATATCAAATCAAGTATGACGTAACAATGCATAAATTTTCTTTCTTGCAATCGTTGTCGAGTATTGATACATGTTGATTTATGTTTAAATGTTGGTTTACTTCCTCGTGGTTCTCTAAGTGCCAATAATATTAATTTTAATTACATTTAGTTACCCATCATTTTCGTAAATGCAATATTAAATTTTTTTTTTTTTTTAATTACATCTGAAATGAGTTCCACTGATATTTGTTGTTCTAATTTTCCCATCATTACTTCTGCGGCTAAATGCAAATTAAATGTTTATGTATTGTTACGTCATACTTGATTTGATATTTCAAATTCATTTACCAAATTTATTTTTTGCCATTGTTGTAAACTGCTTGTCTGAGGAAGTCTGACTCCGGTCGGACGAAACGTTACAGAAATACATTTGTGTTAGTGTGCAGCTGGACTCTTTAATTGGATAGAAAATATATATATTGAATATGCAATAAGCAGAAATTATACTGTCCGTATATAAAAGAGACGTCATAGATTTAAACAATGTATGTTTCAGTGAAAAATTGCTCCTTCATATTTTCCAAAATGTGGGACGATATGAAATTTAAACATGTAGCACTCGTATCTGAACCTAGGTGATTCAGGATGCTTGATTTTATAAAACCCATGTACGAAAACAAGGATTTGCCTGAATATAAATGAACGATAGCTTTCATAAAAACAACTTTCATGTCATATATATATACACAGGATTTGATTAAAGTAATTCACATATTCTTAGATTGAGTTAAGACCGGCCTTTTCACAATTTTTTGTACTTTACTGGGCATCATGCCGGTCATTATTGAGACAGAAGTCAGTGATGCGGCATCTCTGGTACATAAGATTTTAAATAAATTTGTGACATTCGTCATATTATATATAGGCTATATAATATGTAATTGATTTTGTCGCTCTTCATTGGGTATGTTCGATGTGGTTCTCGCTTGTGTAAGAGGTTCGCACGGTGTACGGTCGTGTCTACATCTTTCTTATAACATCATACACTATGCTTGCAAGTTTAATTTTAAAACAAAAAAGATATATAATATTTATTGATATAAAAACAATGGATTGATTCAAGTTCATTTATGAGACCCATAGGCCGTTTTCAGGAGTTTTTATTTTAACAAACTAGACAGGACTAGGCGAGTAATTATTACAACACCGTCGATAACCATCAAGCGTGTATAGTGGCTCCATTGGTGTTTTGGGTCCTTTTTCTCCTCTTTCGTTTTCTGTTCTGTATTCGTGATTTCGCAAAGTATCCTTTGAGAAAGAAGAACTGAACAAATTCCGCTAAAGTAACAAAACTCATTCCAGACCACAATCCAAGCTGTCCACCTGAAAAATATCAAGTTATAACAAATTGCAGCTATTACATAAATATCATGATATATAATACAGGACAAATTTTACTAATAACCAGTCTTTTTGTTAAAGGGTATACGGAATATTTCGTACCACACAACTTTATGCACGGAATAATACGTACGATACCACTGCTTTATTCATGGACTCCTTTGCAGACTTGAAAACGTTAAATATATATATATACATATTATGATGATACGCGCGCAATGATAAGTTTCTGTGAAGCAGCATCTCATAACCAAGTTCAATAATCCTATTTTGAATGGGCGGCAGAATTCGGTGCATGAGCATAGCTTCAAAATATTCTATCATTAACAGCCATATTGACTTAGTTCTGTCCAGGAGTAGTGTTCTGCGGGTTCCCACTGGAGTGTCGTGATAATTATCGAACCCGTTCTGTTTTTGTTGTTCGACAATGCAGCAAATGCGTAACGTGCACAGCACCTTATGATCAGAATTATTTTTGGCAAAAGGTATGCAATACATTAATGTAAGGCATGTCGTGCTAATGCAGCTTGCCCAGTGACATATATACATACATTTTCTGAAATAAGCTACCTGTCGTTGGAGAGTTCTATCTATACAAAATAGAACACAGCACCGGTTCTGTCTAATGATATGTTTGTCAGGTTGATCTTGGATATATACCTACCGACATCACTAAGCAGTCCAGATTCATCAACTTTCTTTGACTGTTTGAAAGTACGATAACTCATACGACTGAAATATACTTCAAGTTTCACCATGTTCTCTTTTATATATTCTTCGTCAACATCCCTTATTGTTTCCTGGTTATTCAGGTGCACCAAACGCGGGAAATAAATAAAATATTAAATAGTTTATTTCCAAATTTTGCAAGAAAAGATGTTGGTCATAAAAAATCATCTTCAAAATCTTCATTTCAGTGTTTTTATACCAGACTTTGCACTATTTTGTTATCTTACAATATTATAGTGCTGGTACAGATGCGCCACCAGTATGGATAATTCAACAGAAATGAACAAACATCAATCAATAGTAATGGAATTGTGTGGGATAAAGCAACATACCACAAGGTAATTTCTTGTTGTGTATCCTGGAAATGTAGCATACGCGACAGTCAACTCATAGTCAGTGAATGTGCATGGAATAGTACAGTTACAGTCGCTTGCAGAATACTAAAAAACAGTTTTTTATAATGATTTACGTTGAAAAAATTCTGACGTTCAATTATAATTAGATATAAACTGACTGAAATTTTTTGCATATATTGCAACTTTGCATTGCTCACGATAAAACTTCCTCAGTCAAAATGCATGTAATTGGCTCCAAGCGTACTGATAGCCTACACTCTACAGTAGCCTACACCGCAAACTGACATAGCCGCTATTTACGTAGATCGTAGGCTACACCAGTTAAATTTTAGTAATGAGTGTGCTTGACTAATTCTTCCCGCACTCTATTACAAGATATTCTACTTCACTGGACAAATGTGTTCATGCTTTGCTAAAATATTTTATTATTCTGGATCCTTTCGTTTATAAAATATAAGTTGGGAACGTCTATTTATTGATTATATTCACTGCTCATGTTTCAGTAACTTCTAATCAATATATTTTTCAGTGAAGAAACCATAAAATTCCTGGATTAATATAAACGCACCGAACCAGATGTATATATAACTGATATATAATTACATATAAATTATATATATATATATCACAAATCTCACGTTTTGTTTTACTGCGACAAGATGTTCCGCAGCACATTCAAATAATTGCAATGTCGTACATTCGTCATGTTCTGTATCCCAATACTGTGTATGCAGTCTACATCCACACTGATCAACAACTGCATTTGTGTAACACTCTGAAAAAGATGATATTACTATCAGTAGAAGTTACGCGAGACTAACTCCCAATCCTTCTTCAATACCTTTGCGCTAATCACACTAGTCGGCAAGTGCGCAATCGTATGCTTGTCTGGCGATGTCTGATTTTGGTCAGACCAAACGTTACAGAAATACATTCGTGTTAGTGTGCAGCAGGTATTGTAGCGAATGTGCATTGTGTAACTATGGATTATAATGTATTTAACCCTTTCATATTAATAGCATGTAATATTTCACAAAATAGGCCGCATTATGTTTCGCAACAGCGATAGTGCATTCGCTCCATGTATTGCCTTTCTCGTTTCGACCACGTATCGTTTCCGGTTTGCCGAGAATGCTCTATAACAGGGATGGCGAACCTTTTTCAGAGAATGGGTCAAAAAATTATATTTTCATCGCGGAACAGTAGATAGTGGGTCACAGATATTTGATCAATGTTTGTATCAATAAGAAACTTCTGAAACATATCTTATTAGCATGTCTTCTATCAGGGACTTTTATGGCACTCGATTTTATGGAATTAGAGTACGAAAACACGCATATGAATTACCAAATACGTTTAGGATGATGCGCAAATTACTTACGGTGAATTCCAAAGAGTTTGGAGGGAATTCCACTCTGATAGTGTTATACTTTTCGATCAGCTTTATACCACATCAAGGCACTTTTACACTGCCCCATTGTTATTTCTAGGTTTTTATTTCAAGTCTGAAAAATTTTGTTTTCTAAACGGCATTGTAGGCGAGAAACTAATAAAATGCAAAGTAGCTTCTACTTCTCGCAAATGACATTGTTTAACGTCATTGTTCTCGAATAACCCCTAAAACAGTCTGCAAATGCACTTCCTGAAGAGACAAGACGTTGCGAGATATGAATATCAATTGCATTGTCATGTCATAAACGATGTCTGAGCCAATAGCTAAATAAAGGATGCTCCCAAAGTATGTGTACCAAGATGACGCACAACCTGAACATGGTATGTGTACCAGGTTAGGTTTCAGGTTATGCGTCATCTTGGTACACAGCGGTGCAGACATGCGTCAAAGATTGGGGGTTTTGAAAATTACCATACCGGCCAGGAATTAACAATTTAAATATGAGCAATCGCAGCCCTGACTGCCCAACTGACGGTACATTATAATAGATTACTTATTGTTAGATTAATTTAAGGCCGGTTTTATCAATTATAATCGCAGATATGTTAGTATTTTATTTTATTCGTGCCTTAGTGGGTCACGAATAAAACGCGGTGGGTCACTTTGTGACCCGCGGGTCAGTGGTTCGCCATCCCTGCTCTATAATATTGTGTTTTTTGTTTCACTCGTGATATGACTTGTGATCTGACCGTAATATTGCATTAAGAATTAAGTGTGTACAATTTTATCTGTATTTGGAATTTGGATCGTGCATCTTTTCAATAATTTACAACAATTCGACAATCACCATCGTTTGCTTATTATCGTCTGAGGGAATCCAGATTGGAGTCACATTCCATAACACGTGAAATTAATAACGTGGGAATCGAACTTTGAATATTAGGGTGAACAGTCTTTATCCCTAAGGCCGCATCTTGTCTCCCTATAGTATTACTTGTACAGTTTTAAATTTGTAGTAATTTGTTGATGTTTAACATGTCTAACTGATCAAAATTTTATGATCAAGTCTCACCAAAGTTTCACCACCTGAGAAACATCCATTGGTGACAAAATCGGCGTCGTTCGTGATATCTATTCATATATTGAACAATAGGTTGTCTATTTGTCTTTTTCTCCTGTGCAGGACATCAATAAAAAGTTTCTGTTTTCTGGTTTGAGTTTTATTTTGGATCTGTCATTTGCTCGAAAAGTGAACCGACTTACGAATTCGCTTTTTGCGATATTTTAGTTTGTTCAGTATTTATTATATGATTCCGCTCAAATTACGCAAAATAGAAAAATCATACCATTTAGGCAATTGTTCAAAGTGTACGTCGAGAAGTAGTTTAAAGACTCCTTTGAAGGGTCGCACCTTCCCCATGGTTCGTACATCAGCCCGTTGTCCACACGCGTAACCTCTATGAATGCTTTTTGCCCGACAGGCACAGCAACACCGTACGTTTCGACGTCAGGTTCTTCATATGGAGGATGAACCTGAAGCAAAGAAAAAAAAAGACGAAAAGTGAATATATATATTAGAAATAAATTTGAGACATGTGGAAAATAAGAAAAAGAGAGACAACAGTATGAAATTATTTTTGTGAAGGTATTTTAACGATAGAAATTTGAGATTTTATCGAGAACATAAAATATATGATCACCCACTACGGTGAATATGCTCTGCAGTGTCATCGTTCACGTTTTGAAAACTTAGTCACACAGTACGGACTTAAAACCAATTTACTATTATGACCTGAACTTTAATTCCCGCTTCGTCGATTCCAGCTAAAGGCTCCTCTGTATAAAGGTATTGTTGCACGTCGATGATCATACTTAGTCCATGTCCTGATCCAGGTATATTTTGGGTGCGACTTATATTTCCTTCATTAAACGTGTGGCATCTCCCCAAAGACGTAATGATTGGAGTGAAGTCACTCTCAGAGCAATGTTCAGTTTTGAACCTATTTCGAAATTAAAAAATTTAGTGTTATGGATTGTATATATGATATTCCAACATTTTGTGGATCATATAATGATGGATATTTGCGTATGCCGAGCAAGCATTGGTTTACATTTTCTTGGTTCCCTGGCACCACCCTGTCATTGAAACGTTTAATTAATTATTTCAGTGCTTCCCATTTCCCAACCCAATGTTCATTTTGGGATCCAGCGAAAAACATTACGAAAATACGTTAAATTGTGGTCTCACTCGTATAGGATGAGTGAGAAAGAGAGATATTTATTTCGTCAATCAGAATACAAGCATTAGGGCAGTAAAAATTATATACAAAATGACAAATCGAAGATAACTCTGTGAAGCATCAAGCTACTGAGTAAAGTGATTTCCCCCATTATTATGTTTGTTGACAAAAGGAGATTTCAAATTTTAGGTTGCAACATGAAGACAATGAAAAAAATAAAAAATTCGTCTTACGTGCAACGTGGCATGACCGTCGAATTCAACGAAAATCCGTACCGATAACTATATTCTGTAACATTAAAATCAGGTCCCAGATTAGAGAGTGCGTCATGCGTTCTTTTGTCATTATTTTCGGATGCAAATGCTAATGCTGATGATGTTGACAACTGATTTATGGCATAGATACCTGTCAGCTCACTTGTTGTTGCGTTGAGAAAATATCTATAACAACAAATGAATAATATTCATTTTTTTTGGAATTTGTCCAGCCTCAATGTTTGTCGTGGTATACGTAAATACATGACTATTTTTAAGTTTATGAATCAAAATAAATCATTGAAAATACATATTCATTCGCGAAACTATTGAGAAACAATTTATCTGAAACGTTTCGGATAGAAATATTGATTGCTTTCTGTACGCCCAGGCAAGTTCATCAGATAATTCTCTCAAGATGTATGATGTATGAGCTCAAAAATTGCAGCTTGTTCGTCAAATTTCGATTTTGACCTTGGTTGGTTGGTGTCTCACCGGCTTATTGAACAGCTGTTAATAGATACCTCATTAAAACCGGACAGGGATCTTTCTGAAAAGCCCCTAATGTAATTAAACATTTTGTAATGGTATTGCAATGAGTTGACTATACTTGAATACTATACTTAAACTCCCTAAACAAATTTCTTTGATGACCTTGTAAACGCCAAAACAAATTTACGTGTTTTTTGTTATCATATTTTTCGATCACATACAGACTGATACTGATTATCTCTGCAATTTAAAGATAATGACCTATCATTAAGTTTTCATTTTGTATGAATTATTTAAGGTTTTCTGAAGTTCTACTTGTTTCATTTTTGTGCGATCTGATTGATATTCGTAAACAAATATTTAAATTTTTCATCAGAGACAAAAATAGAATATTACGATTTTCTACTAAGTTGTTTTGTGAAGGGATAAAACGTAATTGCGTTCTCTATTGAATGAAGCACTGATCACAATGATAGACTGTTATAAAAATTATGTTCACAAAGCGGATAGGTGTGACTTTGCCTCTGCCATAGCATCTGATTTTATGGAGTCCGTGCAAGTTTAAAATTGCAGAATTGAAGCATTGAAGAATTTGAAATATATATATATATACCATAGAGGTTATTCAAAGTATGCAATACATTTTTCAATAGCAGTTACTTCGCCAGATAAAACTTTCTACCAGGCTAAAATTCACAAGTACCACCGATTTAAATTTCGAAAAAAGACATGAACGTTGATCCTTAACGCAATCATAATATGTAGATAAATGTATGTTCTTAAACCGCGTTATAGGTGAGGAATTAAATTTGTCAATTTCATCAACGAAGTTTCCTATGCGACGAATCAAACAAATGGTGATCAATTTAGGTGTCATTTCGGAGGATTTTTAGTGTCTCTGTGTTGGGCTTCCTTGTAGGTTGATAGCTGGTTTTTTTTACATTGCAGGGGGGTCGGTCGGTCAACGAAAATGCGGAAAAAAGGTTATGCTAAGTGAAACATTAAAGCTTCGGTGTTCTGTCGTATACAAGTTGCGAATTTCGCTTCACTAGCCCTTTCCGACGAGCTATAAGTGAGATTTTGAATCGACACCAACTGAGAGATATTGATGAATAAATTTGCTATATAATCCTAACACTTCCGATTCTATCAAAAACACAATTTAACACTGAAATCAGGTGAAATCAAACAGGAATAGAGATACCTCGTTTTCTATACATCCATTGATAGATAGAAACTTCAAACTTCCGGAATCGTGTCTTATTTTTATACATGCAATGAGCAAATTGGTAAATCGAATACTAAACTTCATCAAAGGGTTTTAAAACGAAACAAATCAACGTAAGGTCACGACTTATCAGGCGTTATTATTTGATAGCTTGCCAACCCCTCTTTCCTATGGTAACGCTGTCCGTATTTTGCATTTGGCCTCAATAGTGACAAATATTTTGCTTAAGGCAATTTTAACATATTAAGATGTGTGAATATGTATATTTTTATAGAAAAAGCGCAGTAAAATTTACCCATTCCGGTGTAAATTAAAATCCATGCAAAAATGCAACTTCCAATGTTTGACAGCCACCCGAAAATGATGACATCAAAGGGCAAGTGAGACAGATACCTACAATAGCAAGCGCCTATAAACCTTACCGTTGCATTATTTATGTGATATTTGTTAACAGTCAGCGCCCGAATTGATTAACTTGCAGAATTTGCGTTGTTTCACAAAAGCGGATTTAGAACAACAATTATACGGATATACAAAAAATAATTCCAGAACCAACGTTTCTCAACGAAAAATTACCATAATACATAGAACTCCAATAAACATTTGCATACCTGTTGAAATTGCATACTGTAACAGCCGGAAAATCCAAATACGAAACGAATTGTTCAGAAATATCTGTGCTTGTTTCATATAGAAAATACGTTTGGATTCTTAGAGTGATTTGGTAAGATAAAACGCCAACAAAACCTGGAAATAAACATTGTAGTTGCTAGATGATATAAAAATAAACAAAATCAGTATCCAATCAAAATATATAAAAAATTATTCAATCATACAAGAGACTATTCCAAGGTATGACCATTTTGTTTTTGGTAAATAAAATCCAAAACAGATTGAGATTCGGCAAGGTAATTTTCATATTCATTATACCTAAACTCATTCTATTAAATTTTATTTGCCACATGTAAAAATGAACGGGATACCCTGTTTGGCATCTTTATCACAATCCTTAAGATTAAGAAATAATCACATTTTTAGAGAACCATTGTGAAACAATTCCGAAATGAATATTGTATTATTTATTTAACTCGGATATTTAGATCAAAGTTATTTCATCAAACTGGCGGAACGTGTAGAACATTATAATTATGGTACGTATTTTAAATCAAAAAGTATTCGGCAATGTCTTTAGCTTCCGTTGAACCCCGTAACCCAACTTGCAATTTGAACCAAAATTGGGGACAGTAGTTTATAGCTTATACCAGGCTGCTCAACTATATTTACCGAAGATCCGCATACAAAACTTTAAAACTATTTGGGTCCGGTCTTTCCAGAAATTACATTCCGCCATTCTTGAACGCGCACTTCCTCGACCGGTTCATGATTATCAGCTAATCAAGATTGTTTCGTGTGTGGTGTTATAGTTCTTTTCATATATATTCAAAACAATGAAAGTCATTTTATAAAATGAAACTTTAAAAGTGAGGCAAATGATCCAAAAAAAAGAATGTGATGCGGTCCGAATCAAATACTCGAAAGGTCCGGATTCGGACTGCGGTCCGCCAGTTGAGTAACCCTGGCTTATACAATAAACTTACCAAGAACCAGAAATATCCAGAAAACTTTCAAGCATCTACATTTACTTGTGTACCAATACTGTACTCCGTGGCATGACGTGGATGTAGCGAATTCTTTGTTAATTCCATCCCAATCACTCTCAGAGGATAGTTCGTCTTGCCTTTGTTCTGTCACTGCTATTACTTTGGTTTTCGTCCCGTAGCAACAAGAAGACATGTGTCTGCATTTGTGGCCCGCTCAAGTTTGTTACCAATTGATTGAGTAAATTAAATAATTCACGTTACTTCTAGATATCTATAGAAATAGTCTTATTAGTATCACTGAATTTTTTCAAAAATATAGTTGTCATGAATTCAAACAAATGATACCCCTGAACGTTCCGTGGCAACACGTTACACATTCCTCATATCTACCAGCGATAGAACATATTATTTTGGTATATATATATTGCACTGTTCGGCTGGCCGTCGCTGAGTTAATCGCACCTTGCCTACTTAATTAAATAACGGTGCACGGTAAAAGAGCAAGACATACCGGTGTGTGCTTTTAAGACCCACAGATTGATATAATTCCAGAAGTAATAAATAATTGAGTAAATGTTAAATATTTTCTAACTAGAAATTATATTCTTCAGCTGCTGCGACGTACTTGTATTGATATATTGTTTACGAGTCGCATGCATAATATTCACCTCACGTTCCATAAGTCATTACACATAAGGCAATTTACGATTGGCACGATTACTTGTTCCACAAGTACTCTACCCTTACATTGAACTTATTTCTACACACGACGACACAAATGAATTTAGTTTTAACGATAACTTTAGCTAAACGTAGAATTCTGACCTTACCACAGTTGCATTTTAACTTGAAAACCAATATATATAACGTGGGAGGTATTTAAAAAAAACTCTTATTTACAGTTGCCACCTATAAAAATGATATTATTTTGGTTTCACGGCAAAATCGCGTGGGAGCATACGGTTTCGTTAAATTTGCTAACATTTAAGTGATTTTAAAAGTAACTAAACTCTTTTTTCTCTAACCTGACTATAACGAAGCAATTGTATTGGATATGTATGCTTGATTGTGGCATGCACATGAATGGCAAAGAAACGCCCCTGTTACCGTCTGTGTATAAATCGTTGTTCAGATAGTCCCCATGTTTGTTTGAACTTTTGCTAATTTACTTAGATCTATTATTATTATATCGTATTTTTAGATTGAATTTGACGCCTTGATATATTTTCTCCCTTTTCCTTAGCTTACCTATACGCTAGTGTCCTTTCCTTATAATGCCCTGGTGAAGTTTTTTCTGTATAGAAATACGAAACGTCGGCTTTTTTTTTTTGCTTGATTTATCCTCGATAAAACTATTTCCTTGTTGAAAAAATAAATGTTGTCATGCGACTATGTATCAAAATATTTCAAATGCAGTTGTTCGTTGTCAAAAACAATACAAAACACCAGACGTTATGATGTGCTTATCATTTATTATTTATATCTCTTACGACACAAAGTAGACAAATGAAGTTGATTGAATCAAGTTCTCGAATTCCATCAGTGATAAATTATTCTTTTCATTGCAAATGGATCGACTGCTTCTTTGTATTATATTACCAATTTTTATATTCTCTCTGGGAGATTAATTTGGACTTTGTTTTTTAAAAAGACGGTTCATCATTATATTGTACCGTATTTGCTGTACGTTTTTGATGCGGATTCTACTACTTCAAAATATGAATGTTTATCATCAACCCATTTTTATACTTCCAATACTTCATATATGACTGTATTTCACTTATGTCTGTTTAAAAGTCAAGACTACTATTCTAAACGTAATTTTACAGTAATAGAATTTATTTGGACTTGAACGCTTATAATTTGATTTGTCTCTGAATCAAAAATGCTATGGTTTTATTAACATATTTGTAATGTCTTGCGTCTAAAAAAAAGTAAAAGATAGGGCTTTGAGCGTTCATTATGAGAGACTCACCGACGCTCTCGAGTCCCCTGAGTTTTAGGTTAAATAGGTGACTCATTTTTGATAGTTAACTCATTGGGTGTGTCCCAAAGAGACAACAAAATTTGATGACGACAATTAAAAACTGGAATCATAGGGTTTCTATAGTGACAAGTCTAAAGAGCATCTTCATCTATGTAATCTAATATTTGATAGAACTCAAGCATACGCTTCTGCAAAGCCACGAGTGAAGTTTAGGAGCCAAATATAAATTTGTAAATGGATCATACAAAATGGACTCAAGGTGCGGAAGGTATGGGTCAATAAAAGCCAAGCGTATTTAAATAGCTGATATCTGCAAATTTCTATATCATCCATGTTTCACAACAGAATTGTATGGCAGGGTACGGTTTTGTTTATGTCTGCTAGAAATCAGGCCCAACCAAAATTTCTTTTGTATATGACTGAACACTACTATTTTAGAGAATCAATAGTTTTTGATATATATCTTTGTTTGTTGCAGACATCGAGATTTTTACTTCATCGCAGAAAATGTGAGGAAATCGATCAAATTACCCCTTTGCCGAAACGAATGTTGTCACTCGACTATGTATCAAAATATTACACACGCATTTCTTCGTTGTTGAAAACAATACAGAACTTCAGACGATATAATGTGCGTATCATTTATTATGTCTAAGACGACACAAAGAAGAGAAATTTAATAAAGTTCTCGAATTCTATCGATGATTCTATCAGATAACTTATTCCTTTCGTCACAAACGGATCGTCTGCTTCTTTGTATCATATTACCGATTGTATATTCACCGTAGGCCTAGGAGATTGATTTAAATTTTGTTGTTGGATAGGACAGGATTTTTATATTTATCGAAAAGGAAAGCCGACAAGACTGCGTAATCTTATAATGTACTTCGTACTCTTGTCCGCTTATCAGTCCATGTCGTGCATTAGATTAGTTAGCCAGTTATTTGTTCAAATTCACGGAATTGATGGAATCCTATTTTACACATCAACATGAATAACAACAATATTTTAACAGATTAATACAAATGTCGACATTTTACATCTAACTTTGATGTTGACTCGTATCTTTTGTATTGCAAAGAGCACACAATACACCACCTCTGAATCACTCAACAACATAACCGCGAGGCTTTTTTCACAAGTATTTTGATAGCAATTTTTAGGCTAGTTCTTTGTCAAGAGTTGTTGAATACTGAATTTGTCGAAATTATTTGCCTCCTTACCGCAATAGCTCGGTGAGTCGAATTAGGGATAGACAACAGTAATTTCGACGCATTAACATTGAATGAAACATGGAAGCCAACAGATAGCGTCATAGTTTTAAGCTCCAGACTTGGCGGAGGCCGGGAACCCATGGCTCGCGAGCCATGTATGGCTTATTTGGTGACAGCATATTATGGCTCCCAGAAAAATTTAGTATTCAGAGGCTAAGCTTACTATTGTTAGGATATTTCAAACTATTTTATAGCCAAATTTTGCAGAAAGTTTGCCAATACGTTTGAGATTGCGCGCCCAGCGCAAGTCTATGCTATCTAAGAGAATTAATTACCAGACAGACATTTGTGACAAAACTAGGGAATTCTGGAACATATTTTGTGACATCGCAAAGTGATAGAGTAAAGAAGGAGGAGCAATAGAATAAAGCTTCTCTTTCGTTTTAACGTATTAGTTACAGTATTTTTCATATTCAAATCGGACTAGCAAAGCTGGTTTTAAAATCCTACGGAGATGCCTAAACGAAAGAAGAGTGATGAGTATCGTAGATTTCAACTTGTGCTGCATGTGAGCAGCCGCTCAAACCCGAAGTGACAACATGCAGCATCAGAAGTCACATTAAATGTATATTGACATTGTATGTGTTGACTTTCTAGTAAAAATTTCAGGCCTGATTGAATGAAGAAATGCTACATGGCTCGCACGATAATGCAGTTGAAAATATGTACCTTTTATGGCTCTCTTGACCAAAAAGATTCCCGACCCCTGATATAACGCAACAACGCCTCGTTGGTTTTTTGCTTGGCTACGGTTGAACATTGGGAACTGGAAATTATGTTCAAAGTAAAAAGTTACTTGCTACTGAGCTCTACTAAGACGCCCCACTTTAGTGTAGTACTCGCAAACAGTTGGTTTTAGTAGTACAATAACAAGCCATAAACTAATGGACCAAGTGCGTGCATAATATCGGATACTTCTAAATCATCTTATAAATCTTCAATAACAGGCATCAAGGAATCACAGCCTCACCTTTGAATGCTGGTTGTCACAAGGATTAATTTATGCCCTATCATATGCTGATTTGTATTTTGAAAGTGACTGAACTGATCTAACAAGGTCCTTTTATATAAGTAACAAAACTATTTATTTTCCTACAGCCCACACTGAAGTAAATCAATATTGTTGAATTGTATTTTTCCGATGTCTATTACTTAAAATTTGCAGGAAAGAATTGAAGCAAATCGCTTTAGCAAAATACAAAAAAATGCATTCATTTGAAAATGTTCAGACAAATTGAAAACAATAATCTTTATTCCCGGTTTTGATTTTAAGAAGAATATTGAAATTTTTAAGGATATTTTACTTAAAGATATATATTTCGTTTTTGTTTACTCTGAGTATATAATGATATTGTGGTTATTTCTAGATATAGAATAAATACGGCACCATCGTTCCCAGTCAATAGTCAATTCTTTGGTTACAAAGCCAATGAACATATATACATGCTCAGTACATACGTCCACTGCAGCAGATAGAAATTTCCGACTAAAAAAAAAATAGTATATTATAATTTATTAAATAAAATTATTAATACAATATAGAAATATATCATTGTGATAGTTGTTAGTGCGCATTGCTCTAAGCGTTCAAAATACGCTTGCCATCGCACCTTGATTAATCTGGGTGGATTTGCACGTTCGAATCCCATGGGTGGTAATTATGGGTACTCCCGAAGTACGTGAACCAAGATGGTGGACACCGGAACGTGGTACTTGTACCAGGTTAGGGATTACGCCATAATTTTATTCCAATTTTCCCTATTTTAGTTCTATTTCGAGTTCGGGGTCTAGCCAATTGACTCCCGTAGTATTTGTACCTGAAATTATAGTCTAACCCTCACCTTGTACACATACTACGTTCCGGTGACCGCCATCTTGGTTCACATACTTCAGGAGTACCAAATTATGTGCGAGAGGATTGCTAAACCCCTCTCCTCCGTAGGATGAGTCACGTAAACGCTTTAGCTGCTTTTCCCACCCCACAAAAAAAACCAATCCCATACTCGAAATTGAGTGGTAACCAGACGAGAGGGTGTGGTACGCCATATGATTGACTTTCATCTTCCCAGGGATTAATAGAAAAATTCTAAGTTATAACTTCTTCGGCCAAATATTTCAAGATCTAAAAAGACTGATTAACGTCAGATGCGACATGGATAACTAACCGTAAAAATCCCAATTTTGCGTTTTTGAAATTAAATTTTTGTTTATTTTGGAACAATAGTCATACGCTTTAACAAACCTGGGACAGCAGAAAATATTATTCTTAGTTTTTGTGTGAATTACGACAGAATCCCAAATTAAAAAAAAACGCCCTATTTTTCGAAGCTAGACAAATGAAATTAGGTCTACAATAAATGGTATTGACAAATTTTAGATACAATAATACTGCATTTATGAAATAAATTAAAACCGAAAACCGAGATATATTTTTAAAAAATTTGAATGTTTCTGAAATTCAATACACAAAACTCGCAATAAAAAACATTATAGAGTGTACATATTTAATCATAGATGAGTACTTGAGCGAGTGCTTGGCTTTGAAAAAATTATCTTTGAATTTAAATACTTACAGTCAGGCATCTCGCAACATAATCTTGGTGCTGTTGAATTAAGCAGCAATACCCTCTACAAAAAGTCCCATTACATGTCCCTCCAGCACACAACCTTTCAAAAACACATAATTAACATTTATAAAAACTCCAATATGGATATGGAAATTGTTACGTGTATCGAACACCTGTCCGTTAATTTACTCAATTTTATTTGTATATTTCTGATTCGTAAAATGTGCTGATAACAAATAAATTCAGAAAATTGGTCTTCCAAATCGTATATATAATAAATGGTGTTTTGTTGTTTAATTTGGTTTAATATTAAACTCTTACAATGGATACTTCAAAGTTACAATCACACTATAAAGATAATCTTCATATTAAAATGGATGAACATTTACTCTCACCAGAAAAATATAAATTTGTTTTGGATAAAGAATGAAAACAACAATTCTTTAATAATTTTTCATAACAACTTTTTTTGTTTGTTACTACTACGTATATTTCTATATCACATTAGATGCAAAAATACAATAATCCACTTACTCAAATGAAATGAAGAGAAGAAAAGATACAAATAATACAATGCAAATCGTCTTCATTTTAATATAGCTCGTTGCAATATTTCTGTATACTTATACACTTAGAAAAAAAGTTGTATCAATTTTTAATCGGTAGTAAGAATTAATTATTGATATTTGATTTGAAATTAAATTTGCAGATAATGCTCTTCTTTCAACTTGATGTGAGTAAAATAGTTCTACACACCAAAAAGAATTAAAAAATACAGTCTTCACCGAATATATTGTCATTATATTTGTAAATAGATATTATGCAGTTTCAAATATCTTTTTCACATCTAAAAAATTGCCTTTAAAACTGCCTTTAAAACTAATTTCCATAGAAATATTACAAGCCTCATTGATGAAAAAAGCGAATACATGTCTACTTTGGACAAAAGTCAAGTACAACTCATTGAGCAGTTGCCTGAGATAGACTTTATTTCGCAAAGGTTTCTTTCGGACTACCATGTCTTTCCATTCGTTGGTCGAACACAACTGATGGAATGAAAATTGGGCGCCTTATTTATGGATTTCATTTGTTTTGCTTTACTTTGTATATACACAATTGAAACATGTCGTGCAGACAATTTGAATTTTATATTTTGTATTCCATCGTCCCAGACGGTCTTATTCACACGTTTGTTTCTAAATCAAGGTCACGAGCACTTACATAGAATTTGGGGATATTGATCTCTGAGCGTAGGTACGAAAAACTAATGAAATGCCAAAAGGTACCGAAAATGTAGTGTTTATAAATACCAAATAACACCAGACTTGAAGCATGTAATGCCAATACGATCATGAAAACAGCTAAGACGTAAGGCAGTTCATGGAAAAAATGTGTAGTCTATCACAGTGGTTCTCAACCTCTTTTTGAAGCGACCCAAATTCTTTAAAAATTAAATTTTGCTAAACCTCGCGACTCAAGGATATGCCCAAATCTAAACGACACTTATAGTACTTCATGGCCGCAAAATTGAAAATTGAATGACTAATATAAAACATTAATTTTTACATAGAAATTCTTTCTCCACAAATTACGTGCGAAAAACTGTGCGTGTTTGCCATCAGCGAGTTTTTGAAATCGTGGCGTGGCTTTACTTTAAGCTGAATGAATGCTGCCAAGTTTTTTTACGCGGTAGTACTTCCCACGTATACAGTTATAGTGAGCAACACTTTAATGCGAAATATCAAATAAACAATAAAATTAACTAGAAAATAGAATAACCAACTTCAGGTGTTTGTTAAAAAAAAGTGTTTAGAGCTGAACCGCGTTTGACGACTGAAAACTTCTTTCGGAGTGACAAGTTGAGAGCAACATAGTTCAATATAATCTCTAAAATGAGCACAGTGGCGCAAAATTTCTTAAATGGGAAAGAGTTTGCAGCCAATAAAAAGTTATTTTTTTTTATTTCAAGGGAAAACTCTTTAGATGATTAGCTCAATCAGATAAAAAAAATGAATGATTCATGTAGATTCTTCTCCGATGTTGAAATAGAACCTGTATCAGAGTAAATATAAACAGAGAGCTATGCTCAAATATGTGAACACGGGAGACTAAACAAAATATTTTATCACCCATTCCCCAAAAATCATATACCAGTATGCATTAGCGTTAGCCTACTTACCAATACCTGTATCGAGGTGCCACGACGGTACAGGGACTGTCATAGCTTTTCCGGGCCCTGGGACGATGATCCATTCTTCAGAATTCAGTGTCAACGTAAACCAATAGATCCGAGTCATTTTCAGAATACCAGATCAAATAACGCAGTCTACCATTCCCATAATAGGCTTCCCAAAATCATATGCGGTAACTTACCAGTACATGTATCGGGGTACCAGTAATATAGTACAAGGACTGACATATAGCTTGTCACGTCCTGTGACGATGATCCATGATTTTTAATTTAGTTTTAACCTGCAAGTTTGACCAGACTCTTGAGTTATTTCTTGAGTCCGGTCCGGTTTTAATTCGGCCACGAGAAAAAGATGAACTTCCAAACATTTTTATTTTTTACTGCAAGTTCGATCATAACATATATAGCTAAGCAAGTGGATGTTGACATTTTTATTCTAATGTTCTTTGCTTGATTCCTTTTTGGCCGGAATTTTTGAGATCATGCATGACTGGAATATCTAAATCCAGAAAAATCTATGAAGATCAAGTATGAAACATGCAAAGTTTCTAAACGCAATGTACTTTGTGTATTGTTTATATTTTGAAATTCATCGTCAAAGACAATTCTTTCTCTTTGGCTTTGATTGCCACAATCAGCCTCAAATCAAACGATATACCATATATGCCTGATTCAATTTAAAGTATTTTCACAAAGATTTGGTATGGCCAAGATGAATATCTGTCATAAACATTGGTCTTTGCAGATTTTTTCGTTGTAATATCGAAAGCAGTAGGTGGAAGATTTAAAAAACATTGGGATCATAGATATTTATCTTGACCCACTGCATTTTAATCTAGAACTTATGCTATGCTATTGTATTCCTCGTTACAATAAATTCTTCTTGGACAAGTTATTGAAAAGACGCAATGACACATACCCCCTAGTCTAGTTATTAAATAATTGACTGCTGCCTAATGTTCTTTGCTTGATTTCTTTTTGATCGAAGTTTTTGAGATCATGCATGACTCGAATTTTCACATCGAAAAATTAGTGTAAAGTTCAAGTATAAAACATACAAAGTTTTCAAACGCAATGTACTTTGTATATTGTTTATATTTCGTAATTTTATTTTCACAGACGATTTTTTCCCCAGGTTTTTGACTGTCACGAACATCAATCAATCACAGGGTATACCATACATGGACCGATTCAATTTGAGATACTTTTACATATATTTGAAAGGGCCAAGATAAATTTCTACCATCAACATTGATCTATGCAGATTTCTTCTTTGGCATATAAAAAAATATTGGGTGGCAGACTAAAGAATCTATTGGCTTCATGGACATTTAATTTGACCAAGCATATTTCAATCTTGAGTTTTATGTTGTATTTGTATTCCATGTCACAATAGATTCTTCCTCACGGATTTTTTTGTTGCAGATGAAAACTAGATCTTTGTATCGTGCATAAGGAATAAGCATGCAAATTTTAATACAATCGTTTTTTCAGTTCATATTATTCAAGTGGAAATCATGAAATATTCCTTTAATCGTTTAATTTATGTATATAATATAGTATTTCACAAAACAAGACTACAAACTTTGCCTAAAATATACAAAATCAGAATAAATTTCAAGATTGAAAAGATAGGTGCAAAGAGAAAACAATTCAAGTGGTAACTCGAACTTTGCACGAACACTAAGAGCTCTTTTGAGTAGTTTTGGCGATGGGGTCGTAATACTCTTTGTCATAGTTGGACAATACTTCTGAAGTTTTAAGTTAATTAATAAAGTCAATAAATATTGTCGTTTTGCATGTCTTATTTAGCAGATATTATACCTATAATTTCATAAATTTAATAATTCCTAATGAATTTCGTTATTACAATAGGAATCCCATGGGGATGGGACAGTAAAGTATGTTCCATGCTTAAGCCCGGCTATTTCTATAGGTTTAGTTTAGTCTCACTCGGGCTAAACTCGATTTGAGAGGAAGTGAGTTATTAATGCGATGTATTGGTGTTGATGGGCAAATACTATAAATACTGTACAATATTGGAAAAATTACGTCATTTCAGATATCGTGTCAAATGAAAATATAATTATTTTATGTCAGGCAGACGGTTGTATTTAGAATTCGACGTGTTCTCTGTATTTGGTTGCATCCTATGTATCAGAAGTGTCCTTCCTGCCTTCGACTGAGTTCGACTAAAATTTTCATAATACTGTGTTTGGCTGACTAGAATGAAGTCACATAAAAATGAACGACCGCTAAATTTTAAACTGTCGAAAAGCAACTCATAAGAATGCCAAAAAAGCGAGGGAAGTATCGTTGTAACTTATAAGCCCACCTTTATCGAAAACTAATCGAACTGTGCTATTCCTTGCGCCTCTTCACAATGAAACATCCACATTCAATTGAAGTGTTTAGACGCTTCTTGCGTATTTACAAAGTTACAAAGAAATTCAAGATGCAATAATTTAAATATTTTAATAAATCGTTAGTAATAAGTCTAGTAAAGGACCGTTTGTGCAAATTAATTTACATAATCTTTTCTCATGTTGTGATTAACCTGTACCTCGAGCTTAATTAAGAATGTCTACAGTAGTAGATCGCCAATAACTTTTTTTTACCTCGTCCGTAATATTGTCGGCAATAACGGCTTTTTGAAATATCGGCGTATCGGTATCGATGACAAAAGTATAATCGGTACATTTATGATTCAAACTACCAACTTGACTATGACAAAACTTCGGAGTCTATCTTTCATTTATTGGACACGTCAGTGGACATAACGATCGTTTCAATATTATGTTGTTGTTGTTCTTGTTCTTTGACACGTTAAAAAAAGTCTCTTCGAAAAGTTTTTCTCTTCGAATACTGGACCAATTGCTTTGAAATTTTCAGTGGTTAATTTTCTGTGGACTTCAAGAGATTCGTTTTTTATGTGTCAGAATGAAAAATAGCGACACCTTGTGACGTGTCCATATATTTGAGCATAGCTCTCTTGTTTATGGATGTAACATTTTTTTTTTCACTTTTCAATCGACATTTTATACTTTGCTATTTTTTAAGAACAATTATCAGATTTTCTCGCTCACCGGGTAAATATAAATATATATTTCTCTATAACAGGTAGTTATTATTTGACTTGTTGATAGACCACCTGCAATCATTCTACACATGAAGCAAAAATATCCTCATAATTTTACTGTAGAGTCATATAAAGAAACACACATATTTGATTTAATATACGATCTTTACTAACACTGTCGCGTGACTCATGTTCTAGTTTGGCTATCACGTATGACAACAAAACCAAAGTCATAGTTTCGAAGACATGCTGTCAGAAATATTTGAAAAATCAACTATACCTTGTAAACATACCGTACAGATAATGGCTTATTCCAGAGCTTATTCACGTTTACGGTATAGGTGTTTTAGATTCATTTGAAGACTTGCCTATTTAGCCAACATACGATTCATTGTGCAAAGTAAGTTAATTACATAAGATTTACTGTAACATTTCAGTATATTTGTTTTGCATTTTAATGGCGATAAATCGTAAATTGCCTCAAGCATGCGTTTTTAATTTTACAAGTAAGGCTTGGCTACTTACTTAATGCTAATAATTCTTACAGTTGTTATGTCCATGCAGATTGAGTGTTTTGATTTTTACTGTGTCTAAAATATTCGATATTATTCAAAGATATTATCAGGTAGAGTAAAATAATAAGATATCATTCTTGCAGACAGAAAAGTGTCTAATACTATTTTCAGCAATTATGGAGTATACGAATCTTTCGAGGTTACATGCGATTCTGGTACTAATACAAAGTTCTATACATTTTTTTATATTTTGTTAAGCAATATTGTCGACTTGCATTTTCCCTGAAATGTTATTGCTTTAACTTTTTATATGATAGTATAATTTTAGTATCATGCAAAGAAATATGTGACTTATATATCTATATTTCAAATTAAGTAATCAAAATGGAATTAACAATACATATCGGTTTTGTGGTTGAATTATAATTGAATTGCAAAATATAACTCACAATACGAAATTGAACGTTACGGAACCAGTTAAAAGATTACGATGATATTTTAAGCTGAATATTTTTATTCGATTTTGACTCTAGTGAATATGTAATATTTAGGTACGTTGTTCGTGAAACATTTGGTTACGTTTGGTAAATTGTCACTTGAAAAATAACTAAATGGACAAAAAATTTATCTTCTGAGTGAAAATAGGGAAGTAAATATCTGCAGTAGAATGAATTGAACATATTTTCCGTTGGATAATTTGATTACTGTAATACAACATCAAACTTTTATGCCTGATTTTTCCGCCATGCCATCTGAATAAAATTTATTTGTCGGTAATATTTATTTCACATCAGTACTTTTTTTAAAGAAAAGATGAATTGCATTAATTTGATTTTTACTGGATGTCTACTTTTTGTGAATACGTTGAAGATAAACGGAGAAGGTATGTTTTTTTTTTATATATTAATAGTAGACTTATTCGTTCATGAATCTTAGGTTTATTTTATCAATTTTTTTTCAAATTCGCCAAATTTTATAGGATGAAAGATTATTATTCTAGGAGCCTTTACTTTGTCTAAACTAGTAAAATTCAAATAATATAAACTAAGTTACTAAATCATCTAATAATTTGTCAGACAACGTCGACAAAGCAATTCCTTTAGATCCTCCTGAAAATTAAGCATTCTTTAAATGCTATTGGTATAATTGTGATTTTACTAAAAATTATACCCCCAAAACTTGGGTTCATATTCTATAATTCCGCTCATGGAGTGAGTATTCTTTTATTGTTGTAGATGAATGTAAGTTCAATGAGCAAGTGAGCGCCGGTGCTAAGACTATATCACTGAAGACATGGTCGAGACGAGATAGAGAAAGCTTAACATGTACGTGGCACTTGGAAACTGATCCAGGCACAACTATCAACTTATTCTTTCCATTCATAAAATTTTCAGGACCAGATACGTTATGGGTAAGAAAACAATTTTCATGACAGAATTGTTAAGCGGCTGTTTTTTTGTTTTTGTTTTATTTATTCTAAGCAAAGATCAACCTGCTAGTTTGAGGTATGTGAAGCTACTTGGAATGAAATCGTTTTGTTTCATCAACTGTGTCAGTTGCAAATGCGTATTGAAAATTTTTAACGTAAAAACACTTATTTATTATTCCACATTTTATATTGCAAAAATTGTGTAATTTAGTGACTTTTAGATTAAATGTAACATTTCAGAAAAATTAAGTAACAAATCCTATCAGTTTAAACTTTTATTATTTGATTAACGTTTGTAGACGCGATAGCCTGGTGGAAGAGATTTCATGCTTCAGATCTTTAAAGTTCATTTTCAAATCAATAAAACTTATAATAGTCTTTACGTGTGTCGAACTGGAGAAGTTTCGGTTTTCTCAAACACGGAGATTATCAACATTTGAACCAAGTTCTGGCACAACATAATGCACCTTATTTCTATCGTCAATTATATCAGCTAACAGATGGATCTTTGGAAAAAGTGTTTCACAATGAGGAGTTTGAAGTAACATACGAAACCAAAACAAACAAGATACGTTTGATAGCTTTCGTTATCAATCCTTTATCCACATTTGAACTTCGATATCAAAAAGCAAGAAAAAGCTCGAGATCCATCAGTGATGTAACTTCACAAAGTAGGAAATAACTTATATTTTCTTGATTTTTATTTATTAATTCTATTTAATACAACATTTTTATGAAAAATCGCTATGTCGAGTTGTCTCAATGATGACGCCTACATACTGATCACACACACAAAAAAGGCACCATGGCAGCTAAGTTTTTGATCCTGATTTGCGCTTTGTTGTGGCGATTATACACAATTCCTTACCAAAAGCTTGCTGTAGTATAAATGTTATATCAGAACACTGAGAATATATAATTGTAGAAAAAAATAGTTTATAAATTTCCTTCGAAACATGAGAACAGTTTGGAACAATGCAGAAAACATATCTTAATGAGAGTAATCAGTTGGATCACTTTCACACAATCTGTGCACGATTCTACGTCATCGACTTGTCTTACAGCCTCATAGTTATAATCTGTGAATTTGAAACATAATCCGCAATTTCAATTTCAGTTCATTTAGGTAAAAGATTTTTTTTTTACCCAAAATAGGTCTGGCCTCCTGCCCTCGTGGAATTCATATTTACAATTCTATTATTGACTATGAAGATCATGACCTAATTGAAGTCAAATGTTCAAAAGATGAAAGCTGTCTTGTTATGAAAGATTTCAAACTGCAATCAGGAGGTAAATGAGGTGTTTTCTAAGAATTATCATTAATATTATGCATCTGATATCAGATGAAATTGTTATTTCAAAATAGATCAGCCTAATAAAAGTACTGCATCTTAGAAATTATTCCTTGTTTCATTTATTTTCGAGTTGACCTTATTATACCCTGTAGTGGAAATTGTCATTCTTCGGACGACTTATTTTCATATTAAACGTCTGTTTGAATATTTTGGCCTTTGCCTAATTTTTTTTAGTTAGATACAACGAAATTCCGACGTTATACAGATTCTAAACATATGTGAATGTTAAAGTATTATTGCACATGTTACACTGAATATTCAATGTGTAATCGTATTTAAAATATTCAAGTTAAAAAAAATATATGTCAATGTGAAAAAATATGAAAAAGTAAAAAATAATAAAACTTTGATTTGAAACAAAATAATATTTGAGATTCCTTTAAAATAAATATTAGCAACGTTTGTAACAGATATCAACAATTTATTTTCTAAATGCAGCTATATGCTTTACGAAAGAATTTCGCAATGGAGCTTTTTGCCACACGTAATGAAAAAGAATCAAAGGAATACTATGCATAATTTCAGTGGACATTTTTACAATAAGATATAGGGGCAATCATCTGGTAGACGTAAATTCGAATTAATTATATCAGTATTTGAAATATGATCTGTTCTCTTTAAAATATATGTGAAAACGCTGTATATTATAAAAGTGATGAATATTTTTTCAAACCTGTTCGGGTAACTTTGGAAATGTATTACTTATTTGAATTTGAATTACAGAACACAATACCTGAATACTTTACACCTAAGATAATATTGTAATCATTTTTTCATATTGTTTTTGTTTTAGGTGAACGTCTTATAGCAGCTTCATGTATTCCAAAAGCGCAGTGCAATTCAGTTTCTTGCGAAAATATTGTCGCCCTCGTAGCATCTGGATTTTACGACGTGGACTTAACTGCTTGTTCAACACAATGTTGCGAAACAATGGCAGAATGTCGGCAAGCTATGAAGATCGTTGAAAACATAGGTATTCCTTTTTCCTAATTACTGAAAACGTTTATCCAACCAATGCAAACGAGCAATTTTCCTATGATGCCCCAATAGAAATCGTCATTTGAGTTTTCTATTTATAGCAGATGTATACTTTATGTCAGAAAGTCCCTAACGCCTTGGGCCTTGTTCAGTTTACTGCTTCGAAACGAAAATAAACTCAGTGACATTTACAGCACTTCATTTGTTTCGAACGTAGTTTAAGATTTATCCAACAACATTTCAGATTTTTCCCAAATTTCCCAAATAAATAAATAGAAATTTAACGAATAAAACAGCTTACGGATATGCAGAATTTATAGTCACAGCTATTATGTTCACTTTAGTTCCCCGTATTTGAATCAATAAACTGTTGCCTATAATTTTAATGATTGAGTAAAGTTCTTTACAATATAAAATACAGAATTTGACATACAGTATTAGTTTAAGTACGTTTGCTTCACCTCCATAATACATGTGCTATACCAAGTGAGAAGAAATTATATTATCAATCTGACTACATTGTGAAATGATTTACTGAAATTGTTCCCACGCTTTTGCTCCATATTTTTTACGTATTTGCACCTAATTTTATAGAATAAACATTATCTCCTTTTGCGACAGGTGACGAGAAATGTACCAAAAACATTCATTTAGTTGAAGCAGGACGAAAGTGTAGGAAACCATGCTCGTCGAAATGGGACTGCAAGGCGAAATCGAAAGAATGTCTTTGTGATGACCACTGTGGTCGATCTTGCTTCAATCCAAGTAATTTATAATTTGATAAACTTTGAGCTAAAGTAATTTATATTCTTTCCAATATTAATTTGCAGCTATTACCTTTCCGCGATTGATATTTTTGATATTCTTACTTTTTTTGTATTAAAAGAAATAAACTTTAATTGGACCTCCTGAAGTATGCGTACCAAGATGGCGCACCACCTGAACTCAGGTCGTGTAACAGGTTAGGATTCAGGTTGTGCGACATCGTGGTGCGAATACTTCAGGATTACCCTTTACCTAAATACAGTAAGTCGTTGTAGCTGATAACGATTAAACTACCGACAAATCAAACAATAATATATATATATAGACGAGTAAGGGGGAAATCGATTCTACATTATTTTTCAAAAAGTTTCATTTATTCCTATACTGGATCCGCAATGAGCCAACAGCAGTCTTGTGCCTATATGCAGTTTTATCCTCCTATTGACAGATGCAGATTGTTATCTTCCCTCAGTCTATTATCCAAAAATTGCTAAATATTATGGAGATAGACGACAAAAATTACAGTACGATTGCAAGGAAG
Organism: Styela clava; assembly: GCF_964204865.1. Lineage (NCBI taxonomy): Eukaryota > Metazoa > Chordata > Ascidiacea > Stolidobranchia > Styelidae > Styela > Styela clava. Next base: position 7,719,843 of record NC_135259.1, on the reverse strand, counting down.
GTTATTATATTTACGGTGACATATTCCAGAAATGCAGAACTGATAGAAAGTGGTCTGGCATTGAACCAACGTGCATTCGTGAGTATTTCATTTTCAAATGTCTCACCTGAAATTTTCGAAGTTTTATTTCAATTAAAAAGGATACTTATTTGGGGATGGAAACACATAAAATTACGTCACGATTGTCTTCCTCCGTCACGTTTCGCCGACGATCTGTGCGGTAAAATCAGTGTTCAGATAAGAAGATTTACCATACCCGTACCGTTTCGCCATTTTTATGTCCATATATGTGAGGATTGCTTTCTAGCATATTATATTCTCGCCAATTGTTTAGATCCAATTTGTAGGAATGTTTTTCATATAGTTTTATTTTATAATACCATTTTATGTTACATGCGTAATATCAACAAATAATCTCATTTTTAAGGTGGATGTAAGCCCCCGACGAACATCATCCATCACTCACTTGCAATATCACTAAAACTAGGATATGATGTCCGAGATGTCGTTCACCACGTTTGTGAATATGGTCGGTAGTATTCTGTATTCGTCCTCTGTATTTACAACAATCAAAACCGAGTTTTCAAAAAGGATGGATATTCAATCCTACTATAATTACGTGTAGTATTTTACTTTTTCAACTTTTATAATTATATGTATTATAAATTATATTACATTATATTATATTTTTGATATATACTGGTTACAAATATTAATGATACAGTATGTAATTATTTTATACAAAGGTTACATTCTTCTCGGAGATTCAAAAATTAAGTGCAATGAAGATTACACTTGGTCTACACCTCGGCATAGTTGTTTGGAAAATAAATGTGGAACACCTCCAAAATCTTCCGATAAATCAATATCTGCAGATTCACCAACGATCGACACGTCTAAAAGCGGAATACTGCAAGCTCATTATAAGTGTGCAGAAGGTCTGAGGAAGTTTATTGAATTTATTTATCAATTTTATTGAATTCATTGCTCATTATCGAAAATCGTTCCACTTCACAATGTTCGTATAAACTCGTTTTAGCACCAGGCAATATTTTTAATTTAGCGGTATGTAAAATGTTTTTATCATTTTGTTGAAGGACTATCAAGACATATTATTATAACTATTTTTAAAACATTCACTGATAAACTTTTGGATTGGCAATTAAGGATAATTCTTACATTCACAAAACCCCTTTTCTACATCGAAATCACGTGTATCGAAAAACAAATCAACTCACGTAGTGACCAATATAAAGAAGACAATGATTCAGAATAGGGAGATTATATGCCAAAATTCAATTGCATTGTCAAACGGTACGAATTTATTTATCATTACAGGATACAAAAATGTAGTGAAGGAAGATTATGCGTTCTGTCAGGAAAACGGCGTTTGGTCAAAACTGAATATCGTTTGCCAAAGAGGTAATAAAATATATAATTAATAATTATAACATATACACAATATTTTAAAAAAACTTCCATCTTCGATGCATTCAATGTATTACGCAAGTTACCTTTTTCCAGTTGCAAATTGTCCCAGATTGACAGCAAATCCAAATTCCGAAATGACTGTTTCGAACAACAAATTTGCAACTTTCTTCTGTAAATCTGGATATCGACTTATTGGGAGTAGAATATTGAAATGTGAAGAAGGTGACGTCTGGTCTACCAGTGCGCCTACATGCGAAGGTATGCTATGTTTATTCTCCATATTCCTGATTGTATTTTAGATTTTACATTTGTTCTAGCTTTTGGTCAAAAGCCTTATATATTATGGTTCTGGTCATATTTTTAATTCAGACAAAAAAATTGGTTTTTCTTCATTCAGCTGTTTATCTATGTGATGGCGTATTGCGGTGTCTTGAACATGTCTTGTCCCACGTGTCCAACGTGTCTCACTTTCCAAACGTACCCTACTTGTTTCAAGGTGGTGAAAATTGGCGTATAAGTGAACTACACCTGATTGAATTAAAGTATTGCAATTATTATTTATAAAAAAATATTTTTCAATTCGATGATCCGATATCGAGACGCCGATATTTGAAAATACCGAATTTTCGGTATTCCGATACTGATATATAATATTTAATTATCATCTGGATTGTTTGGAACAGACATGAAAAAATGGTTGTTCAAGCGATACACGTTGGACAATTAGGACAAACATGGGGGACGAGTGGGACACGCGGGGACATGACATTTTTGAGACACCCAACGTATTGCACTATTATGAGATAAAATTCCACAGCCGGTGTGTATGTAATGATTGTAGAAAGCACGGATCATATCTGGATTTGATCCTTAAAAACAGTCATGTAGCCTAACCTCCGGAAGTCTCAAAAAATTTATCAACTCCATATTCTATTTTAATTTTCATTAATTCACAGCAATACAATGTCCGGAACTTACACTACCCTCCAATCTTGTTGCCTCATACTCGCGGTCAGACAGACTTCGTTTAATAAATTCCACAGTTACTTTTAACTGCGAAGAAAAATATATTCTAATGGGTGAGAAACAAATATTTTGCAACGAAGCTCAGAAATGGTCAGCCGATGTTCCTTCGTGCCGTTCACGCCCAGGTAAGAAACAACCAATAGTTTTATTCACCAATGAGCGCGATGGTAATGAAATGATGTTATTTTATTGGCATTGCACTTTAGAAATACCTATTTTAATTAAATCATTGTTAGACTAGCGTCTAACCCAGGGGTTGGCAAGGTTTTTGAACCACGGGACAAAAATTTGGCACCTAGATTGGCGGGTCATGTGAGGGCAGACCGTAGTTTGCCCATGTCATGAACTCTAACCCAACACAAACGAGATTATATATGCCTAATCAGAGAGATTACAGTCAGTCCAACTTTTTCAACCCTCTGCCTCAAAGTGGCTGCTGCGTACCTTGTTTACAGCAATGCGAACTATTAAAAATTGCATTATATTTCAGAGAGGAAATGCATACTTGATCAATTCTATTTGAATAACCGAGTCACTGTTGAAAACTACGACGACAAGAAAGAAAAGATTATCAAAAAGAAAGGAGGAAAAGTACTGATATGTATAAGTTATTATTTTCAGAAAAGCAAATGTTGATAATAGCAATGTTAAATTTATGTTCTATTATGAAGATAATAGTAATAATAAACTCAAAATATACATTTAGACACATATCCGGTATTTCTTCAGATGTTGATAAAAAACCTTTTGGGACATTCTGCCATTTGTCCCACCTGCTCCACGTGCCTCACTTGTCCCACGTATTTCACTTGTACCAGGGCAATGTGAAACAAGTGAGACATGTGGGACACGACATTTTCGAGACACCGCTACAAGCGGCTAGAGGAGAATTTCTTTCAACTTTCTGCGCTTCATACATAGCCTTATATACTATCAATGTCTGCTATCACTTTTCTTTGGAGGCGAGAATATAAATTTATTAATTAAATTTATTCTCTAATGGATAGCTTTTAGAGAAAAATACGAAAATGTAACCGTGTTCTATCAAAAATGCTGTATAGACTAAATTTGGAATAAACTATTATTTAAACATTAATTCTTTCAATAATTTTGTTTTATAAGATAAATCTGAAATGTTATGATCGGATAGTGAGGTCCATAAGATGTCGCGATGACGGAAGGTGGTCAGTAGATTACAGTAAGGTACAATGTCGCTCTACCACTGCTATACCAACTACTCTTTCTACAGTTACTACTACTCTCACGTCTACCACGGACAGTTCACGAATATTTGCAGGTATTCATTGATGTAGACAATTTTTGTTTTATTCGTATGATTTTATTTATGCTGCCCGCAGGGGTGGGCAATAATAATAATTTTGTAATAATCCTGCCCGCCGAGGGCTTTATTTTTTCACATCTGGCCCGCCGACTAGAGAAGTTGCCCGCCCCTGTGCCAAAGCATCATGGAAAGTTCTTAAACTTTTTAAGCCGCGCACCCTTTTTAGAATTTGTCAAGTCTTGCACCCCACCTCAAAGAGAACTAGCTACAACTAGCTAACCCTAACAATAAGCTACAAATAACAAATAGTAAGGCGAAATTGTTTAATTTGAAAAACACGTTGAAAATATGTGGATGAAGTGTAAATAATGAAAAAAAAAATAAAAAGATTTGAAACCAAAATAAATCGGGAAAGTTCAAATCTAACAAATAGTCTTATTTTTAATTAGCTTCACTCCCTCAAAGAGTTACTCCGGAACTATGCAAACCAAGATGGCGGACACCAGAACGTAGTATGTGTACCTGGTTAGAATTAGGATAAAATTTCAGGCACAAATACTACAAGAGTCACTTGGCTAGTCCCCAAACTCGTAATAAAACTCAAATAGGAGAAAATTGGAATAAAATTATGGCCTAATCCCAACCTGGTACTCATACTACGTTCCGGTGTCCGCCATCTTGATGCACATACTTCTGGAGAGCCCTCAAAAGTTGTCTACGCTCCTATTGTGAGGCGCGCCCTACGGTTTGAGAACCGCTATAGATCTTTCAGTTACACTTTACATAAATTATATATAATAAAGACGCATCCATCTTGTGTCTAGATCAGGTACTGGCCTTTGCATTCGTTTCTGAAATCTCTGGCATTTTACGGTTCGCTTAGTTTGCTCAAATAAACGCTAGCTGAATTTCAAACGACTACTCATGTACTTCAGAAATGATGTTTAACCCACGAGGCATTGATGATAACATCCCATGAAGCAACATTATCACAAAATTTTTATTCTCTTCTATTTTCAACAGGACCTAGCAGAACTAAATGCAAACCATTAACAGCGCCGGAAGGATCCAACATGCGTCAGTATCGAGATGGAACTTTCATTGTTATATTTTGTAAAACCGGTTTCCAATTGCAAGGAGCATCTGAGCTGAATTGTCAGGATAACGGTGAATGGTCTGATCAGTTGCCGAAATGTTTAGGTATGTTACTATATTACCTCAGTAGGACCTACCAGATATTGGGTATTGTGAAGTATTGTACCGTTTTTGACCGCGCAGGGGGCATTTGAATTACCTTGTACATTCGCCAGGGTTACTGGCGAATGTACAAGTTAATTCAAATAAAGTGCATAAAAACGTAATGGTTTTAATTGGGGTCATCTTGTATAACTATCTTCAATGCAAGTTCTTTGTCGGGACGTTTATATGCTGTATTTGAATTACTTTTGCTATATACACATTTGCTTATTTCCTTCGAAGGACTATACTGGGTGTCTCAAAAGTAAGTATACACTTTCAATTTTGATTTTCTTTTCAGGTACTCATCGTAGAGCGTTCATTTCTTTAGAAAACATAGTATGTATAAGTAGTAAAATTTAGGTAATATTTGCATTTTTTTACCAACCCATAGAATGACAAGGAGATTAAGCCAACAAATGAGGTGCTAAATTGCTGTTTGGCAAAAAGCATATAAATCAGTAAGAAAACTGAGCGCCAATTTAACAGAGAATTTGTTATTAATTCGGTTACTACACGACGAAAATTTTTGGGCAATTCATCGTAAATTTATGGAAACTCGATCTGTAGTTGATGCACAAAAATCAGGAAAACCAAGCAGCGGACGGTCCGAGGGAAGCATTCAGAGCCGAATTAATTACAAATTCTCTGTTAAGGAAGTGTTGAGTTTTTATTGATTTTTATGCTTTTTGCATCACATTTGTTGGGTTAAACTCATTGTCATTCTGTGGGTCAGTAAAAATTCAAACAATAACTAAATTCGACTACTTATGTTTTCCGAATAAATGAACGCTCTGAAAATTAAAAGTGTATACTTAATTTTGAGACACCCTGTATATATATATTGAGTATAACTTTTGTTTTAACAGAGCAATTTTGTAATCTGCCACCTTATTCAAAGAGTGTCCAAGTTATAGAAAGCAGTCTCCAAGGTGACAATATTTATGCAATAAGATCCACAATAACATTCAGATGCAAAAGGCAAGCCTTGCATATGCACGGATCGAAGACACTGAAATGCGTTGGGATGAACGTATGGGACAATCCCACACCAACATGTGGTAATTATCACATCGAATTCTAACACAAGATTTGTAAAATATTCTTCTGAATATTAAATACAATATGGTCAACAGCATAATATATTCATTTATGAAATGTTTACATTTTTGTATTGACTTATACGCATCCAACTCTGGTAAACTTCAAGGTGCGGAATAGCTAAGCTACATCAGTGACATTCGGGATAAGGTGGAAAGCTTGTGTTGAAATACAAAACTGGAAAAAATCATTCTCCAGGAATTTATCTTGCAAGCATGAATAAGTTACAACTAAAAACAACGCGCACTCATGATAATAAAATATATGCATATATTTGATATATGGCAAAAATTTCGATTGTTCACAAAAAACATTCTTCGAGTGTTCGATCGATATGAAACTTGAAAAAACTCAAAGATATTCGTAAGATTTTCAATATATATTCGAATTTTATTACGTGGAAGAAAAAATCCTATTTTTTTGGCACAAAAAAGAATTTACCACGTCAATGCTTATTTATTTTCAGGATGTCCGGAACTCATCAATCTATCCAAATATCTCACAGTTGAATACAGTTCAGCAAGCACATACGCAAGGTTTTCCTGTCAAATAGGCTTCAAAATATTAGGATTCCGAACTATTTGGTGCGGAGCTACTGGTCAATGGTCAGGGCCGCCACCAACATGCAAAGGTTAGCGTTCTTCTTAAAGAAAAATTTATAAATCCACATTTTACTTTGTGATAACAATAAATCAATGACCTCAAATTTATGAATTTCAGCACTTATTATCAGCATGAATAAAAAATAAAGTACAGAAAAAAAAAAACATTAAATTTAAACTTTTCTGAATTAGCTATAGTAGAGGAAAACTTTTCGCTTTCGCATTATTCAATTAAAATTTTAGCAGATGCATTAGGAAGAATCCTATGTTTGACTGATATATACATTTAAGAAAATTTAAAATCCGTCGAAAAGTTTATGGTTTCAAACAATCCCGGGATCAATTTTATTCGTAAATCAAAAATTTAGATGCGTTAAAATTTTTTACTTGTTTTCATACTACATTCGCAATGGGATATTTGGGTATTGAAAATAAAAAAGTATTTACGATATAATTTTATTTCGTAATAATATTTTCATATATTTTTGTTCCAGACAGAGGTTGCGTACTAGATACCTATTTACTTAAAACTGGCGTTCAACTGCAAGGTCATAAAGACGACGTTGCTTTTATCCAATTTTCGACAGGAGATGAGGTACTTCTATATGCTGCTTTGATTTTCCATCGCTAAGAAAGCGTTTGTTCTAGTTGCCTCCATTATTTTAAATATGGAATCGCGCCCAAGTATCTGCTTCCTGCTGTTGGCAGGAAAATTTGGCAGGATCATAACTTTAGCTTTAGAAATATCATCACATATACATGAGAGCATATGGACTTTATTCATCATATTATTAGAATATAGAAAATCTGTTTATTAATTAACTATTATCTAAACTACAGGCTGTTCTGACGTGTTCTGGATACGAAGTAGCTACAATCACTTGCAAACCTTTTTCTACTTGGTCACTGGACTACGTTGACGTGACATGTGACGATGCCAGAAAATTAAGCATTCCGCCTCCATTTCCACCGCCACCTTTGCCAACAAAACCTAAAACAAGTAAGAAATATCCTGTTTCGTTTTATAACAGGGGCGTGCACGTGCGTATCGCTATGGGTCAAAGCGTAAAACTTTAGTTATGAAAGGCCGGGTCATCGGAAAACTAACAAGTTTATAGCAACTCGAAGTTGAGCTTGCCAGGGCGTATTTCAATTAAAGAACTGATCAAAGAGATACGTGATGCCAAAGTAAAGATCGATTCATGCATAATTTTACATATTCGTGCAACTCCAATAATATGAATAGCTCCTTTTAAAATATGCTAATCGTTTCCGTAGTAGGCTCGTTTGGAATCAACGATTGCTTGTTATCTTGTTCTACTTCTGATTTTCTTATAGGTCGTCCATTCGGCGAGCCACTGTTTTAAACTCTGTATTTCGCTGAATGTTTCTTCTCTAGAGACATTTTTTGATAAATATTTTTACCCGAAGACAATACGGACTTCAACAATTAATTGATCCACAATGGTATCGTAACTACTAACTAGCAAATTGGTTTTGTACAATAGTGGCGCCCACATTGGCAAACCATTTAGTGATTGTGTTGAATAAAGAAGTAACATCGTGTTTTAAAATAAGGGCTTGTTTTAAATCAAATTTTTCTGTATTTTGTATTGAAATACATGGCCGCGAAACTACGCCAAAACGTTGCATTTGGGCAGCTGTACATGCAGCATGAATTATAATTTTAAAAATGTAAGTAAAAATTGCTATTTTGACTTTTACTTCTATTGCGTACATTTATCGCGACTTTCGTATCTCCACAAAAATCATAAGATTTTAACCGGGATGTTTATCCGTGATATCAAAGAGACGTTTTGAGTAAGAAAATCATGAAAATTTGCTCACAAGCCTACTACAAAATCAGTTAGAGGGATGGCAGCCTTCGGCAAAACGAGTGGGTTGCGATCATGAAGAATATGCTTTTATCGACGGCGGATGAGACACCCTAGCCTGGCCTATGTTAATTGTTAGAGTCCTCTGATGCAATGACGCCTCAAATAATCTGTTATGACGCCATGATGTGGATTTCGAGTTCATGTATTGACATTTTTCTCGTAATATGAAGGCATTATTACGGTTAATATTGTTCGGTTAATTTATGCTTAGCAAGCTTTGTTTTTAAGGTTGAAGTGATAGAGTTTTTCAAGATTAAACAAACTCATTTATTCGATCGCATTTCAATTTCGCAAGGTGGTTTTGTCGCAGGGTCGTTTACGTAATGGCGTTACGTTATCGGTTGCGTCTTACTGCGCCAGCCACTGAACTACAGCTTGAGAAGGTGTGCATGAGCCTCTGTCGGTATTTGTGGCGTTTTGAAAAATTTATTGCAAATAAGAAGCGCTTGGCAAGTTTTTACATTCATTTTTCTTCAACCTATTTAAAACAAAAAATCAAATAGTACAGCCATTTTGAACAAAACAGGCAAAAAAACTTGATTTAAAACAATTGTTCTAAAACAATTCTTTTTGAACAAATCCCTAACTGGAATACCTGTCGTAACTTTTTTAATCACTACACTGCACCGAAAAAAAAACGCGTTCTTGAATCCTTGTCGGACGAATCTTCACCCCAGTGTGACGTAGTCACATAACACAAGACCGAAAACGCCAAAGGTTGGTACCGTTACAAATAAAATAAGAAACAGTATCAAAAATAATGGTATAGCAAGCCTCTCACGGACCACGTAAATGGGTCCATCGGGCCAATGGCCCGCGGGCCGTATCTTGAATCCATCTGTTCTACAAAAACATACAAAATAAGATAGAAGATTAGTGACGTACCCTAACACCTTTCCATTTACCACAAACATCCTATTACGGAATGCCATTTTGTTACTTATCTTCAATACTATTTTATTACTTTGCAGTTGATTACACAAAATGTGGTATCGCTGGTGATGTTGATCGTATAGACAAAATTAAAGTGCTTAGAGTAATTGAAGGAACAAATGCAATAGAAGGTGCATGGCCATGGCAAGTTGTTGTTCTAAAAAAGAAGTCTACAGTCAGTCAGGTTAGGGGGAACGGTTATAATAGATTAAATTTGATTTATTATAAATATACTGAATATACGCATATTGTTTTATCGCCAGCATACGAATTTTCAAATATCAAACAAAAGAAAAAACTCAAATATAACAAATGATGACGATATGTTTGGATTGTATAATTATATAAAATAGCAGATAAGAAGATCTGTAGTAAAAAATTCTAGAGTTTGTCTATATCGAAAAATACTAGAATCAGCATAAGTAAAATATCGAATCGTCCATCTGTATACATCCCACTATATATTGAGTTTTTTTTTTATTTTAATGAATTTTATATTTATTTTTAGACTTTCGACAACGTTCGAGGTGGAGCGTCCATACTTAATAATCGTTGGCTGCTGACAGCATCTCATATTTTCGATTCAGCAAAACGAAGAGAGAAGAATTGGCAAAAGAATTTTATATTTGCAATGGGTATGTTTTAATTAGATAAGGTTATTGAACAAATTTATTGTATCTCAAAGACGATATTTTAATATTAAAAGCTGTGAAAACCGTGAACAATATTGGATTTGTAGAAAATCTAGTCAGTATTTATAAACAGTATAATGTTTTTGGACAAGTCGAATGATTATCATCTTTTTTTTTCATTTTGTCTTTTCTCTTTCAAACACCACTTGGTATATAATTTTTTTTAGTCTCATAGCGGGGGTTGTTACTAGAGCAGCGGTTCCCAAACTATAGGTCGCGACCCACTGGTGGGTCGCGAAAGGAACTTAGTGGGTCGTGAAGAGATGTAAAAAGCTTTGATTAAATATACCGATTATTAGGATCGGTGGCGACTTGAATACGTAAAACTTCAAAAAAAACAAAAGAAATCAAATTTAATTTAAATTCTAATCTGTAAAAGTTCCCTTTTCCTGATCTTCTCAAAGGAACAAAAATTTGCTACACAAAGAATGACCATGTGGCTTTTTACGCATAGCAGTTTTGTACATTGTACAGCACTTCTTACCGTGTTTCCCCGAAATTAAGACAGGATTTAGATTTACTTTATTTCGAAGAATAACACTATGTTTTTTTTTGAAAGAGGTTTTTTTGTGTTCATTTATTGAAAATAAAATTACATTGTAGAAAATCAAGAGATTTTTTAACAAACATTATATAAAAACCGACATACCGTGTTTTTATTCGTATTTCCCATACAAAAACCAAGTGACAAATGTCATAATTGTGATTGTGACATCACACAATCTTGAATCGTGGTATAATCTTCACCTTACCTCAGGTCATTTAACCTTTCCTCTGCCACACATTTTAAATTTATTTCTAGGGTAGGGTTTAATTGAAATCATTTTTAAAATTCAAATTAGGTCTCGTTTCCAGATTCTCGTTTTTATTTTTGAGGAAACACGGTAGTTTTGCGATGATTAGCCATTGCTGTGTTCTTTGTTATGTCACAAAAAGTTAAATGGGTCGTCATAAGCTGTGGTAATAAATAGTGGGTCCCAACTCTAAAAAGTTCGGGAACCACTGTACTAGAGAGAGATATCTGGAATCTAGATTTCCTTTTATAACAAAAAAAATGATATTATTATTATTTATATATTACTATTTTTTATTCTCGAACATCATTGAAATTTTTTGTCGAATTTCAGGAATAACTGAAATTCGATTAGTTGATGAGCAAGTTGGAACTGAAAGATACTATGATGCGGATAAAATTATAATGCATGAAAAGTTTACACTACATAATATGAAAAACGATATTGCATTAGTAAGTACACTACAAAGGCTGTGTAGGAAGTACATATAATCTTTCTTGATTTTTACGCAAATTTTCTTTGTCAGAAATAAAAAGTTTACTACCTTTGATGATATGTGATGTAAGGTCTCCAGTCTATTGTATCGCGGTTAAATTTTATTGATTTACAAAATTGTACTCTAAAGAATAGAGCTCATTTACTTCAGCTAGGAATCTTACTGTACTTTACTGTATTCATTTTTTGTTTTAAGATAAAGCTGGGATATAACTTAATTATCAAAAATGAAGATTTCATAATCAATTCAGTAGGTGTATTAGTATTCAATGAGGTTATTCGACCAATATGTATACCGTGTATAAATAACTGCAAAGATTCTCGATTTTCTTCCTCTAAGTTTGACTCTGATGATTGTGATAAACAAGGTAAGTATATAAAAACAAATTTGACAGCGAAGATAATGAAAAAAAAGTAGAAAGTAAAATAAAAAACACTTGATTTGATTTAATAAAATGAACTGCATTTTACTATCATGTATATATATATGTTCATATTCAACGAGGTACGTTTTATACATGATTGTGCGCCGTCCGGTCACTGGTCAGGGGCAAAAGAGTGTGTGGCGTGATGACGTGTGTCGTGATCTACTCCAAGCGTAGAAATAAATGGTCGTTGCACTTATTGCTTTTTTGTCACTCACTTTTGTTAGATTGTCTTGACCGAAGCTTTTGGATAGGGGTCATCTTTGTGTCGCCTATTTTTTTTATTCAGTAGGTGGTAGAACCGTTATACTTAGTGTAATGTAAATAAAGCTACAGTTGCCATAATAAGTTGTAGGCCTACATAATATTGCATGATGTCAAAGTAGTTTCTTTTTCTAAAAATATTCTAATTAGGCAAGTATTATTTACATGACACTCAGACGTTTCCCGTTTAACTATTTCAGGTGAAAAATACAAGTTATCGGGTACGGACTTTAACAATTTCAGTCCATCAGTAGTTACCGGTTTTGGACATACTACCGAGCGAACACCGGACGATTTCTCAGGAATTATTACGTCATTAAGACTTCAGCAAGGAGCTTTAGAAATTAAAAATACTACATAGTATGAATTTTCAGCAATTTTTAAAACTTGATTGACTAGTTTTATTGTCATTTTTTATGTGGTCTTGCTGTTATTTATAACTAGCCAAAAATTTTATTTCTTTATTTAGTTGCAAAGACAGGCTGGGTGTTATGAAAGACACGTGGAAAGGTGCTCCTAAATTTGTTCCTGGCATATTTTGTGCAATTAATTCTAAGAAAAGAGTGGATTCGTGCCAAGGCGATAGTGGTGGGCCGCTCGTGAGAAAGGTACGTAGCGTCATTGATACTTCGGAAAAAGCTAAAAAAAAATAATGGATGTCTTTAGATTTTATACATAATACATCAGTGTTCAGTTCAAGAATTGATTAAAATAAATTAAAGTAGAAACATTATTATACCTTGAACGCTGTTAAAAGAATGAACGACAATAAATCATTTTATACGTAATCAATTGACTTTTGAGTTTTCACATTTCATATATATAATTTTATTTTCTAATCTTTTACATTTAGATCAAATCAAAAGAAGGAGAGACGTGTTGGTATCAAGTTGGCATCGTCAGTTGGGGACTCGGCTGTGGTGCAAAGGTCAACGATGTCGTCTATCCAGGGTTTTATACGGATGTTTTCTATTTCGTTCCTTGGATACTTAACACAATTGAGGAAAACACTTATTAGTAGCAGCGCGCACCAGAAATTAACAACTCTAAAGATGCTATTAACCTTTATATCTATTGACTGTCATGCTGTCAGGATGGAATATTCAAGCTGTTCAATGTCAGTGTACATGTGCCAGAATGTTTTCAGACCTTCGGTTATGATACTTCGTCTCAGTTTTCCTGATCGCATTGACAAGAACTGCCTCAAGTACCTCGTCAAGTGGTGTTCACCAACGCGGTATACCACGCTATAATTGGACACGAAATGGACATAACGATCGTTTCAATATTATGTTGTTGTTGTTCTTGTTCTTATTCTTGTTCTTTGACACGTTTTTAAAAAGTCGCTTTTCTCTTTGATTACTGAACCAATTGCTTTGAAATTTTCAGTGGTTAAAGATAAAAATTTTCTTCAGAAGGCTATTACTTTTTTTGTTGTTGCTATGACGTCATCAAAATTATTGCCTTTAGGTGGCGCTACGTGTCCATATATTTGAGCATAGCTCTCTTGTTTTATATAGCCACCGCAGCTCTTGGCAATTTAGTGGTCAATGGTTACCTTACTAAAAAATCAATCTCCTTTATTTATGATTGAATGCACGCGACCTTGCTATGATCATATTGTATCAAAATCGTGTGCAGTTTGCAAACTCTGAATTTCTAATAATGTCAGTTAGTTGAATAAAATGTTTGTTTATCGTTCGTCTTAACGCCTGTAGTTGGTATTTAAAACACATATAATTGTTCAGCGTTAATTACAAGTTCCTATTTTAATTTCTTTTCTATATTTTGTTCTCCCTGTAAATACTTTCACAGAATACTGCAGCAATAAAAACTGTGTCAATTTTAAAAATATGTCTCCTATATGTTGTAGGTTTTGAATTAATGCATTAGTAGCTTAAATGACATCATTATTTTTAAACAGTCTATACTCTATAGCTTTATTTCTATGGATTCGAACGTACCCCAGAGGTTCAGTGGATATGTTCAAGGGGTTCGAGAATGTCCGCTAACATAATCGTGTATCATCAAACTTTTCAATTACCCCCCAGCCTTATAATTAGAAAAAAAATAACTACAGTTCCTATCAGATATACATATATATATACTATAGCTAAGCTGTGTGTAGACTAGCGCAGATTTAAGATTTAGTAAACCTGCCATTGGATTCAGGTGTTGTATGGGCATACTTGGACATACTTCTCATCGATAGCGTGCTTTCAGATGCATTCTGCTTTATGGGCACAAAATATCTTGTTGTTTGAATTTCACTAAGTGGCAAAAATATTTCATTGCAGAATTTCGCTTAGATTTATCATCGAACCATTTTATCCACTTTTGAATTCAGTTTATTACAATGATCAATTCCTATTGCCTTGTACAAATTAGCTTCCGATTATTAAATTCTGATTGCGCAAGTTTCAACCGTTCAATACGACGGGAACTTGTGGAATGGCATTGATTTCGGCAGGCTCGAAAAGGTTGAAACACTGTACTAGAGGAAGATAATATTGTGTGGTATTAGTATTAGTGATCGTGCCAGAGTGATGATTTTGTGGTCTATTGTGTTTGATCATCGCGATATTCTAATAAGCGTGAAGTAATCTATGTTATGAGCAAAAATGATCTGAAATCACCAAATGCGCACTTAAATTAGTGGAAGGACATACCAAAGATTTCGTATTTTGGAATACCCGGGAGTTCGAGTCAAAACAATTAAAGTGCAAAAATTGAACTGGGTGTGTAAATATAATAACGCAGTTCATCTCTGGCAGATAGTGTGATTAGTTACATAAAATTGATAACATATATTGGCATTTGGAACAAAAAGGTAGTTAGATAGTCCCATTATGTTAAACTGGCTAAAAAATAGGTCTCCAACAGGCGGGTCGCACCCTAACCGCAATGATCAAATAGGTTAGATTCTCGTGAAGACAGCTGGCAGAATCATCAATTTTCGTGTATAATCAAGTCATAAAATTACAAGTTTCAAGTCAATGTGTTATTCGGTTTTCGTGTACAGTAACTTTTTACTTGAAAAATCATGAAAAGTCGTAGTGTTTTGTTCCAAGTTACGCAAATGATGGCACCATTTATAGCACTTGAATATAAGACAAGTAGAGAATGTGCTTCTGTCTGTTTACCTACCTTTGGGTAACATTTGCAATGAGTAATTTATTCTGTATACATTTTAGGACTCAGCAAATGCCATGCTCTTCATTGTCTGTACAACATGTTAATAATGCCTCGAAAAATTCGTCTGGACTTTTGTTCGAATAGAGTATTTTTCCTGGGGAAATATTTTTGTTTCTTTTTCTAAAATAAATACGATCTATTTAAACGTAACTGATTTAATATCATAGGGGAAATTTAATTATTTTCGTACAAAAATAAACTACAATGCAGTGTGTTTGTATATTTCAATCCGAGCTTACAAAGAGTAAAATGGAAAAATTGCGATTATCTTTTTACTTTCACCAATTTAGGTAAAATAATTCTTAAATTAACTTAACTTTAAAGAGTTCCTAACCTAACACGACTCAGGATGCTGTGTGTTCCGTACCTAACACGACTCAGGATGCTGTGTAAATATACAGCTTTTGGTGTTTACCTTACCAAGTGATGGAATAGTACACATTCGCATCAGTATCGACAGAACGTTGTGTGGATGATTGAAGTTTTATTAGGTTAGAGAGAGTATTAGTGAGTGATGTGTATCATAAATGGAAGTACAGAATAATAGTATTTAGTTAATTACTAAGAAGGAATTATCTCAAATTATACGTTAAAATCAATATTTGCAACATCTGCTATGCTAGAATGTGATCACATTCTAGTTAGGTCACATTTATATATGCTTTCATAGCTCTCATAGGGTCAATATATTTATACTCATACCTCCATAGCAAGTCACAGATTCAGCTTTGAGCTGTTTAGCGCATAATTGGTCAGTGAAAGGTAAAGCCCACACGGAAAAGTTTTAGACCAAAGACAGTAGGTGACAAAATGCGAAGTGGCTTGAAAAGGAACACATTCTGAAAACTTTATTGAATGAAAGCATTCTTCTATCCGTAATTTAATACTTGCCTAAGATTCACTTTGGTTTATTATTATGCAAAAACTTTTTTAGATTTATATACAAAAAATTTTAATCATAATAATAAATCATAATTTAATAGTTACCACTAAGGTATATCACATTCTCAATCTGTTGGAAGACGCGATAAAGATTATATAAATTGTTTTTAGAAAAATACATTATAAAATCAGTTTCAAGTATAACTCAGTAATTGATAATGCTATTAGAATGTCTACTATATATTATTATATATAATATAGTATATAATATACGTTTATTGTACTTCACAACTATATTTTCTCGACAGGATCTGAATTTTTCAATATTACGGTCGGCTATCTTGAAATTATGCATGGAATTGGTGTTGTAACGGGTCCGATTATTGGAGGAATACTCTTTGATCTAACAGGTTCCAGCGTATGGACTTTCATTTTTGCCGGATCATCCTCACTTATTGGATCATTTATTCTGCCTATTGGATTTGGATTAACAGGACAAATTAAATTGTTGGATTTTTAGCATTTCATTGAAAATCGCATCTAACAGCAATAGTGCAGAGATGTTCAGGAAAAGTCGAACACGGATGTAAAGTTAAAGGTGTAAATGATCATTCAATTCGTGTGATTACTGGAAGCATTGTTGACCATAATCATTTATGCACGAGGACGCATAGATTGTACAAGATTTTTTGATGTTTTTGAAAATAGATCTTGAGTCGTTTTACTACTTGTGGCACTTACAGACAACCAATGGGATCAGTTGATATTTCAATGAATGCTCGCAGAATGTCCTTTGAATAGATTTTACTCTATCAAATGCAACCTTAGATTCGAATAAAAGAGCTATTCAAACATATGTTGTGTTTACTTAGTTCCTCTCACAATGAAGTATCTATACATGTTTGCAACGTCGATTCTTGTTGTTTCGGTTCCTTTCACCATGTAGTGGGCTATATGAACATGTTTACAACTCTGTTGATCCAAATGTGTGTATTTAACAGATGCATAATCAGAATTACGGGTGATTGTTAGACGGATATTACATAAAAATAACAGCAGTAAAATAAAAGCTATTTTCTAGCCGAATAACATTCTCTAACAACATCGTGTTGCCAGCTGACAATCAAACGATGAGGTTCATAATGAAGGAAATCGAGGTTTTTTTTTCTTATTCTTTTCATATTTAAAATATTTCACAAACTGAAGACAAGGCAGACAGATATTTCAATAAATTTGCCCTAAGCCAGCAAACCATGCACTAAGATCGGTCATGGGTGAATGACATTAAAAATCAGAAACCTTGCATTTCAGCAACGGCAGGCTTCAATATGGCGAGACAATAATCAGTCATGTTCAGTCACACAATGCGCAGTTGTGTAAAGTTGACATCATGGTTGTACGATAATCATCTTTATGTGCCTCATTTAACTAATGCTAATAGACCACTAGCATGTCTATGTCATAAAATTCTCAGATTTTTGATCATTATCACGTTCTGCTAAATATATGAAGTCTGCTGCAAACGGTGGCAATGGCCTTCTAGTCGCCAGCTTTGTATCAATAATTGGAAAACTACGTTGACTGCTACTGCGTTATCTGCAACGGCATACTTAATAAAGATACCTGAATTTTCTATGGCACTAGTCTATCCCCAAATCAACTCTGCCCTCTTTATAGCGCATGACTCTACTAGCGTTCCTGCTATCATGTGAGGCTTTTTGCTCAGCAATTTGTAACGCCACTTTGTAGGAATCCCGAATGAAAACAGCGCTTTGCTGTGGAATTTTCGTTTTAGAGACAGTTCTTATCTTTAAAAAATATAAGTTTTGTTCCGCATGCTTTGGATTATTTTTCTGCAAGCGCTGAAAATGCTTTGCAAACTTCCGGTTGAGAATTAATGTAACTTTTGAAAATGAATGACTTCATATCGTTTTGCACTTCAACAATAACATATTTTGAGAAAAAATGAGATTTTAATAAAAATTTAAAATTATCAAATCTAAGTTTCACAGCTAATTCACTTCCAAAATTGGCTAATTGCAGAAATAGATGAAAATTCTTGAAGAATATAAATTGAATAGCGGACTTGCTTGAACATGGATGACCTCTTTGACGAAATGTCATTAATTCAATAAAATTATACCGTAATTCAAAGGGCTAAACCGTTTGCATATTGCCAAAACAACTGGGAGCAAGTGGCACACAAGTTCTATATTATAAACTTGTTTCGTTAGCGTTTCAACATGTTCCAAATGGTTTCCATTCGTGGTTTTAGTCCCGGGATTACGCGCGTATAAAACGTTTGACTTTTTTTTATTTTCCTTCCTATTTACAGGTTCAGCACTTAATTAACAAAAATGGCGGGGCAAGTAATAGAGGTTAGTTGAATCTTAGTATAATGATTGAAATGAAAATAATACAAACATTTCATTCTTACTCATTTTTTTTGATGTTAGATAAAACGATCATCGTTATCAGAAACTCGTCCCGGGCAGCATAAAAGTTTATTTCCCAGTGTGCTTTATTATTAAAATTTGTTGATTTAAAAGTCAGGAATTCTACTAGGTATAGACCGGTCCAAGACCCATAATCATTTACAAAATAATTTTTGAATAGATTCTGTTTCTGAAAGATCCGAATATTTTGTTCACGTGTCTGACGTATAGATTTCAAGCAGTTAGATTTAGAAACGACATTGGTAAATCACTATGAACATAGTAATTCTTAATGCTTGTAATACTTTGTAGGCTTGTAGCATTACAAAATTTGTAGATATGTTCTGGAGAAACGCAAAGCACATAACTTCCCTCAAGTATTCAAAAATTTTTGCTTTTTATTCCCTGAAAGACAAAGCAAGATTTGATTGAGTTACCACTCCGATTTCAAGTCGATCTTCGAGCGACCCCAAAACGGGAATATTACTAAGCTACGAAAACTTTATCTTCTTCGTGTACCAGGTCTTTTACAGACATCGTCGACCATGGCCTTTCAATCCAACCTGTTGTTAGTTCTCCTAATGAGTTCATTGTTGAGGGATTCCTTCCTCGTTGGGTAGTTATTCAGACTGCTGGTATATTTTGGCGTTGTCGTCCTCTGTTTTTGGTACAAGAAATCTTTCCCTCATAGTCAATATGAAGTTCCAATCGGGCTAGTGTCAACGGTTCAATACGATGGGGTTTGACGGGAGCTTGCAGAATAGCATTGATTTCGGCAGGCTCAAAAAGGTTGAGAACCACTGTATTGAAGAAATACTTTCGTGTGTGTTATTAGTGTTATCAATTGTGCCAGAGTACTAATTCTATCGTTCAATTGTGTTTGATCATCGCGATATTGTGTAAGATGTGGCAAAATCTTCGTAAAGATCACAAATTTCCTGAACTTATCAAATGCTCACTTTAATTAAAAGCGATGAGGGCGGCGGTTCATCTCTAACCGGTAGTAGTGTGATTGGTTACACAAAATTGATATTATAGAATAGCATTTGAAACAAAAAGATAGATAGTCCCATTATTTTAAACTGGTGCGAATATAAAGGGATGGAAATGACTGTCAATAGCAAACAAATTTACATATAAACGTACAAAAAGCGCGAATCATATTTTACGAACTAAAATCAAGCTAAAATCGCGAGAAAGGTTAATGTGCAAGATGTCGCAACTCGGTATCAACTTGCAAACATGAACTATGTTTTCAGGCGAAAAAGAAAAAAAAGGTCAAAATACAACTAACCCCAAAAAGATACGCAAAATGGCAGTTGATAGACCCATCACTTTTTGCGTATAATCAAATCATAAAACTCGAAATTTAAAGGCAATGTTTCATTCAGTTTGTACACTACATTGTTAATGAATAAATCATAAAAAGACATAGTGAAAAATCATAGTGTTTTGTCCACGTTCCGCAAATGATAGCACCATTTATAGCACTTAAATATATAAGACAAGTGAGGAATGTGTCTCTGCCTCTTTACCTACTTTTGAAGTGTTTTTTATACAACCTTTTATCAATATTTAGTCCAAGAGTTATTGAGTAAATTTGCATAAAGTATTTTATTCTGTATCCAGCGGGTAAGCTCATATGAGATGAAATTTATATTCACGTTTGCGATCGGTAAACTGCTGTTAATATCGCTCTTAGCTGTTTATTGACCTAATGCCCTGATATGAGAGAAGCGATAAAACCTTACAGCCGTGACGCAAAGTGCGAAACTATAAATAGCGTGGATTTTAAAATCGCCTGTCAGACGTCTGAAAATGTCGACTCAGCTCAGACAGGAAATACTCCTTTATAATGACTTCTTATTGGTTTAGCACAGCGGTTCCCAAACTATGGGTCGCGACCCACTGGTGGGTCGCAAAATGAATCTTAGTGGGTCGAGAAAAGATGTAGGGAGCTTTGGTCAAATATACTGGTTATTAGGATCGGTGGCGACTCGAATGCGTAAATCTTCAAAAAAACAAAATAATTTTAATTATAATCTGTGAAAGTTTCCTTTTTACGATCTTCTCAAAGGAACAAAAATTTGCTACACAAGAATGACCATGTGGCTTTTTTACGCATAGCAGTTTTGTACACTGTACAGCACTTCTTACCGTGTTTCCCAGAAATTTGAACAGGATTTAGATTTATTTTCTTTTGAAGAATAACACTATGTTTTTTTTGGAAGAGGTCTTTTGTATTCATTTATCAAAAATAAAATTACATTGTAGAAAATCACAAGATTTTTTACTAAACACTATATAAAAACCGACATCCATTGTTTTTATTTCCTATACAAAAATCAAGTGACATTGCTGTGTTCTGTGTTATGTCATATAAAAACAAAATTAAATTAAAGTTAAGTGGGTCGCCATAAGCTGTGGAAATAGATAGTGGGTCCCAACTCTAAAAAGTTTGGAAACCACTGGTTTAGCATGTATTTTCAGTCATACATATCATTCCTGACCATCCTTGGCGCTGTGTTGTTTCGATAAATATGATTTCGACTGCCTCATAGTTGGCAGAGGTGTGGAGATTTTTTGTATGTAAAAAAAACGTAAAATTAATGGTAATTTTAAGCGTAAATGCGCGTATGGGATCGTTTACGTCGTTCTACGCGCATTTCTGTCGAAAAAATTCAATTTTTTTGCATTGGGGGTGGTCTGTGCAGTGATAATAAGTGCTGTGACGTCATCAAAATCGGTAATTGAAGCGTTGAACTTGATAATACTGTAAATACAATTGTGAATTTCAGAGTAATAACCATTTATGCTAAAATAGTCGTTTTGGTATTGTTACGTTAGGAAAAACTTGACGAAAACGTTGAAGAAAAAATTAATTAATTAGGAATTAATTATTAACCCTCTACTGTACACAGAATTTCTCAAGGTCCAATTTTTTTTTTAGAAATTTTTGAAATTTTTTTTGCATAAAATTTTTTTTTTCGGAGGAGTGTGTTTTAAAGATATATTGCTGAATAGAACTCTAGCACACGCTTTTAAAAAGTCATGAGTGAAGCTTTAGGGCTTAATGGTTGACAAAAAAAATAATTTTGAAAATACCCATGTAAAATAAAATGGGTCCAGAGCTGGAAGAGAGTTAATGTCTAGGAAGGTTCGTCTGAAATTTTTGTTTGAAAGAATATAGAATATTTTTCTGTGTGAATATTTTTATTTGTTTTCCCAGAATAAGAACGATCTTTTTAAGATGACAGGGTATTTGGTTGTATTAAGATGACAAGGGTATTTTGTTGTTTTGAGATGACAGGGTTTTTGGTCACACTAAGATGACAAGGGTATTTGGTTGTATTAAGATGACATGCGTATTTGGTTGTATTAAGCTGACAGGAGTATATTTGGCTGTATTAAGCTGTCAGAAGTGTTTGGTTGTATTAAATGTAACGAATTTAATAATATATGTTACAATTTATTATATTCGGTGAAAAAAATATAATGCATAACATATATGAAATTCATATATATTCATATATGAATACATTTGGTATATATAAATATAAGTGAATTTCGGTCTAACTTTATGTGTAAAATAGAAATATTGCGATTGTCTTTCTTCTTTTACCTATTTGAGTAAAAGCAATCTTGAAATAATTGAATTTGAATTATTCGTACCTAACGCGACCCATGATACTGTGTAAATATACATCTTTCGGTGTTTACATTGTCAAGTGGTGTCATAGTAAACATTTGCGTTAGTATGGGCATTCTGTGGATGATTGAAATCGTTTCAGATTAAAGAGAGTAGATGAGTGTTCTGTATTGTGAAAGTACAGATTAAGTTTGTATCAGTTAGTACTACGGAACGATTATTTCAAATTATACGTTAAAATCAACATTTAAAACAACTGCTTTGCTCGAATTGGATCGTTAGATCACATTTATATATGCTGTTGTAGCTCTTATAGGGTCAATATATTTATACCGGTCGGTAACTCCGGTGCAAGTTACAGTTTCAGCCATGAGCTAGCTGTTTAGCGTATAATTGGTTAGAGGAAAGTAAAGTCCACAGGAAGAAGTTTTCGACCAAAGACAGTAGGTGAAAAAACATCGACGGTTAAAAACTATTTTCAGAATTAATCAAGATAGATGAAAGCCGAAAGTCAGTCACAAATTTCGGTACACGGACGCCGCTTTGCCTTTTTTCATTCTATTTTTCTCCGCATCGGAAATTTCCATTTTTTTAATCTTATTTATATATTGTTTGAGTTCAATACAAAAATGTAGTTCGTGACTCCTTTAGTAAGATGAAAATACTGCAAAACCAAGACTAACAAATTGGTTATGTAATAAGGGGGTATGTCAGGTTATTATGCGAACGTAGCATGAAAAGAGACCCAGCATGCTGAAAAACTTCATTAGTAGCAATCTTCTTTCCATAACTTAATACTCACCTAAAATTTACTTTGGTTTATAGTATAATGCAATAACTTTTCAGATTTGAGTACAAAAATTTTATGACTGATTCCGGTTCAGGATGGCGATGGGTGGTTTTAATCGCTTGCTTCGTATCAGCGATATGTATTTCAATCTTTTACTATGCCTTTGGAACATTTGTATTGTATTGGATAGACGAATTTTCAGCAACAACTGCTTCCGTAGCAGCCGTTTCAAGTTCGGGAGCAGCGATAGCTTCAATTGCAAGTGTGTATGGTCGAGTATATTCACTTTTTTCCACTGGATAAATATTTAATTGTGTTTAAAACAGATAACCACGTTGTGCCTAACCCACTCCAGACGTGACTTGATTAGAGGTATATTATTCAAACCCATTTTTCTCATTTGTAAAAACGTTTGAAATTGAATTTAATACAGTGCGGCTCATCGTGCTAAGCGGTAATCCCATGCAGGGATGGTTATGTGCGAGAGGATTGCTGGACTCCTCGCCGCCGTAGGGTGGTTCACGTAACCGCTGGTCGGTTACGGCTTCCTCCACCACCAAGTCCATATATGAAAAACAAATAACTAACTAATCCCATACCCGACATGGAATGGTAACTGGACGAGAGGCCGTCGTTCGCCATATGGTTAAGTCGTCTTATCGGCTTTCCTCTCCGCCTGGATAAATATGTAAATCCTATCCTATTTGTAATACAACACCGCATGTTTTGTGTCATGAAAAACGACTTGACGGATACCGTGAACATGAGCTCGAGTAGTTATTGTGTCATCAGGCCGTAGTTCACAACCGTTCTGTATGATATGTGGATTTCTAGCTTGAAATTGACTAAACTTGGACTCAACTCAAAAAACACTATAAACCATTTGAAGTACAATAACCGGCTACGGACCAGAGCTGATTTTTAATTACACATGGCAAATGAACGAAGGTTTATTAATTCAAAATATTGGTCTTGTTAGTACATTTTCTATTAACAACATATACACCACTCGGTTTATCTTATGTCACAACGTACTTGTTGATAGTATGAGAATGTACGTAGATAAACTACCAGTAACCGAGCTAAGTTATAGAATTCAATTTATTGAAGAATCTAGCGACCTGCACTCATCAGTAGAAAATTTTTAATTATTTCAAATTCATAGGTCCGGTCGGTTGTTTTTGTGTTGAAAAATTGGGATATAGATGGACTCATGTCATTGGAGGAATTCTGATGATGACAGCATTTACAACGTCCTCGTTTGCACAAACATTATCTCAATTGTTTTTTACGTATAGCATTTTAGGAGGTGAGAATCCAATATATATTCGTTCGTATTGCAGTAATTTGTTTATTATGAAAACGATCAAATATACTAAACTAGACATGAAATGCATACTAATAGATTTGAATATTTGTGTTTTGATGTGGAACGAAAACTGATTCCATGGGATAAGTTATTGTCAGATGTAAAATTTTATTTTTGCGTGAAGCATGACATCTCAGGAATCGAAACGTTTTGAATAAAACTACTATCAAAATCTATATATTAATAATAAATTTAGTCTCATTACCATTATCTTTTTTCTTCCAATACACAAACATTGTGACGTGATTCAATATCATTCTTTTTAGGACTGGGGTGTTGCTTCTGTATTACTTCATATATCAACGCTGTTGTTGATCATTTCCGTGACCAAAAAGCTCTTGGATTTGGCTTAATAACGAGTGCCTTTGGAATAGCAAGCTTTGTATTTCCATTGTATTTTGAAGCACTAATTGGACAATATTCTTGGAGAGGGGTTATGTTAATAACTTCAGGTTTCTTCGGCAACATGATTGTAGGTGGTCTACTCCTCTATCCCGTTGATGCATATCCATCACTACCTTCTTTCTCGTGTAGGAAGCAAAAGCAAATTGATACAATAACGACTCCGTCATCGCTGATCTTAGAAGACAACAATACTTATAAGGACGGCCAACAAACATCGATAACAAGTATCCTTCTTGCCAACGAAAGCAGGTCAACCATACCAATAGATGCCATGAGCCATAAACACACGAACGGTATCTTCAACGCTGACCAGTCACAGGCAATACAAGATAATAAAAAGAATTGTTGTGACTTAACAAACGTAGATGAAAAATTATCATACTATCACGTAACTAAGATATTGATATGCAGCTGGTCGTTTTATTTGATGGTTATTCATAATACGCTTTTGTATGTGGGCATTTTTGTCGTTCTCAGTTTGACAACAGCCAGGGCATCGTACGATTTAAATCTAACAGAAGAGCAAGGTGAGGTTGAACCAATATTATCATTTTCTTTTCTTATTTGTTTTCAGCTGGGTTGTTGGGAAATCACGTTTGCTTATATGTAAATATATGAGACTTATGCATCTAATTTATCATAATTGGATAAATTGTTTCATTTCTGAATTACAACGTATCACTCCGAAAACTTTTCATTATTTCACCTACTTTTTTCCCGTTTGAAATCATGTTGTGAATGTCGAATTATGCCGATTAATTTATATTTTCAGCTGCTCAGATAGTTTCAACGTTTGGAATCAGCGCAATATTTCGTATATTGTATGGTCTACTATCGAGATGGAAGGTTGTTAAAACATACAATGTGTATTTCTCATGCTTCAGCTTTGCTGGAGTTTTAACTTTACTTTCCGTATTTGCCAAATCATTCCCCATGCAAATTGTTTACGGCCTCTGCTGGGGTGCTATGCTTGCAGGATTGACTCACTATCCAGTTGTGGTGTATGAAATTTTTGGTAAGTTAAAAACTATTTGGAAGTGAAGCGAAAAAGATATTCATTTTACCTTACAGAGCGATCTGCGCTTGATTTTAACGTTTAACACGCTGCCTCTTTTGTGAATACAATACTCTTTTGTCAACACACAAATCATAACTTAATAGTTATCATTAAGGTATATCACATTCTCAATCTGTTGTAAGCCGCGTTGGAGCCGTTATGAAATGTTTTAGGAAAATTACACCAAACAATTATATATCTCAGTAATTGATAATAATATTAGAATTTATACTTTTATTTCATAATTCACAACTATATTTTCTCGACAGGATCTGATTTTTTTAATATTGCGTACGGCTATCTGGAAGTTATGCATGGAATTGGTGCTGTCACGGGTCCAATTATTGGAGGAATACTCTTTGATGTAACAGGTTCCAGCGTATGGACTTTTATTTTTGCCGGATCATCCTTACTCGTTGGATCATTTATTCTGCCCATTGGATTATGGTTAACAGGACAAATAAAACTTTTGAATTTTTAATTGCGCAATTCATTGATCCAGAATCTAACAGCAAAAGTTCAGAGATGTTCAAGAAATGTCGAACATGTCGATGTTTAATGGGGATGTAGATTATCGGACTGATATGATTTCGTTATATATTGTTTGAATGTCTTGTGCTTTGACAGAAATCGATTGCTTCTGCGAGGAAAATTTATAAAATAACATCTTGAGACAAATTCATTACTGTTACCAAATTATCAATTTCCATTCATCGTCGTTATACATACCATGTATGGCAACTATTTTAATTTATCGTTCACTAGAATACCGCCCGACACTCGACCAGGCGTGTGCCGCGCTCGGACGATAGGAACGGATTTATCAGCGACTCGAAATCCAAGACATATGTATTTTATTGGGAGCGCTAAATAAATGTAACAAAACGCATTGCTTTGCGTTATAACTTCGTATTTTCGGAAACCGGGTGTAGTGAAAAGTAGAATTTGATCTAATTTTATCGCAAATAATGTTTTATCATTCAACGTCGGGTACTCATCATTTTCCGGGAGAACTCGAGGGTTATTCAATTCAAAATAAGGAATGTTTCACTATTCAAAAAAATCAAGATTGTTGCAATCGGAAAATCGCCTGTAAGATGGCAGTCGGCACCAATAATAAAATGGCGCAATAACGCCGTCTTTGCTTTCTGTATATTCAAGCTGAGGTCACGGTGTTTGATGTCTGACGCAAACGCTTTTGGGGACTCTTTGGGAGAAACACAAGTATAATAACACGAGACCGACTTCGTCGCAAAAAAATACCGCTCGTCCCTGATTAATAAATTATAAATCCAAAATGCAAAAATTGATACAGGCGCCGAAGAGGCGAAAACCGAGTTCTAGGGATTCGAATCCCCCAGATTCGGCATTTTATATCGTCCATCCATACCTGGGAGGTTCTGAATTCTTACTTTTGTGCTATAATCCTGGTATAAACCTTTATTATTCAAAAAATATAATCACAGAACAGTAGAAATACTCTGCCCCTACTCCACTTTGATAACGTATGGTACCGAAGCAGAGATGACTGGCAGATGTCATGACCCCCTACCTTATCCTAATGCCACAGTATATATTTTCATTTATTTCAACCAACAAAACCTTTCCAAATACGCAAATAAACTCGAACGGAAATCCTCTTCCGTAAGCTTCAAAATATAGCAAACTGATGACGTAAAACGCATCACTCATGCGTAGCGAACCGGTCGTGAGCGAACTATATTCAGTAAACTATGATGCAATCCACAATGTGTATTACTCAAAATAAAAAAGCTAATGCTGTTACTCACCATATAGTTTATTACTCTTTAGTTTCACACAAAAACGGTAACTTTTAGTTTTGCCTTGTTTTACATTCGACTACCAATTAAAGTAATTAAACTTCTGAAAATAATGATTCTTCTTTAGGATACACAGACAAATATGATGGAATTAACAATTGTACAGTTCAAAGGTTTTCAACTTTTATTCTCCCTTTCACACTTCGTGAAATTTCATGAATAAAATTCATCCCCTCAACTGTGGATAGATATTCCAAGGTGCTGTAAGTGAAATACAAAAACTGGTGCTGGGATAGACACTGTTTTGAAGTGAGAACGTCATAGAGTATACTTCGCAATCTGCTCTTGATCAACAGTCACATTTGCTCATGTGCTTCATTGCTTAAAAATGTTCCCAAGGTTGGGAATCCCTGAGTTGAACAATGTCTCTCAAAAATAAATCGACAAATAAGCTATAGATCTATCCCCCTAGATCCGAGTAATGAATGCATCATCATTACGCGTAGAATAAATTTTTTTTTGCGAAAATTTTGGAAGAAAGATACATTTGTTCTTTTTGTTATGATTCTGATGGGGTGGCGTACTTGCATTTCGACTTCATCTTACTCCCACGATTGCGATATCTTAATACGTTTTCTTGTCGGGTTCAGCATTTTTGTAGTATGAGAGGAGCCGCTCTTCCGAACTATCTGTCACGGCGCACTGATATCTATGATACGTAACAACATTGTAGGCTGTCTTACGTATTTCTTTTGTTAACTTTTTCGATTCAAGTTCCATCTTTTTCACAGACATTGTGTTCATAGATCGTCATAGATCAAGACTTCTCGATTTTTTGAATTATCTTCGCGAGTAGTTCTAATGCCTGTGGCATTTACAGACAACCAATGAGATTAGTTGATATTTCAAAGAATGCTCGTAGAATGTCATTTGAATAGCTTTCACTCGAATGCAAGCTTCGAATAAACGTGCTATTCAAACATATGTTGTGTTTGCTTAGTTACACTCACCATGTTGTATATATACATGTTTACAACGTCGTTGATACAAATATGACTTAGTATGTGAGAGAAATAAAATCAGAATTACGAGTGTGGGTTAATGTTTCCCACAACCTATCTGTGAGAATCTGTTTTTTCTGATCTTGTCACCATCAAAACAAAATCTAGAAACGTCTTGATGTTGACAGTGACGTTCGTCTGGTATCAAAAACGGTGCCTAATATAAGAAACCTCGTCAGACAGTTCCAAGCTAGTATACCGAAAGCTTTAATTTTCTTCCCCGTGGTTTTGTTTTTGCACTCCATAAAATGTTTTAAATATATAATAGACTCGAACACGTCTAGTTTTTGAATGATGGAGAGCCACGGGTGCTAAAAGATGCCGGAATGAGGCCACGAGCCATAAAAGGTTGAGAACAACCGCTGTACAACATGTTAATATTTTCAATAAAAACTCTTCCGCAATTTTCGTTCGGAGGCTATTAGAAGATTTTACTGTGTGAATATTTTTATTTGTTTTTCTGAAAAAAAAGGTTTTAATTAAATGCAACTGATTTATTATCGTACAATGTATAATTGGTTGTATAAAAATAAAGTACATTGTATAAATACAATGCAATGTGTTTGTATATTTCAGTCCGATCTTACAAAATGTGAAATGGAAATATTGCTTTTTTTTTTCTTTTGCCAATTCAGGTAAATTAATTTTTAAACTAACTTGACTTGGAATGATTCGTACCTAACGAGACCAAGGATGCTGTGTAAATATAAAGCTCTTGATGTTTGCATTGACAAATGGGGAAATAGTAAACATTTGCATTAGTACTGGCAGAACATTGTGTAGATGATCGAAATCTTACATTAGAGAGGGTATAAGTGAGTGCTGTGTATTATAAATGGAAGTACAGGTTGATTTTGTATTTAGTTATTTACTAAGAAGCGATTATTTTAAATTATACTTTAAAATTAACATTTTAAACATCTTCTCTGCTAGAATTGAATCATTAGGTCACATTTTTATATGCTTTCGAAGCTCTTATAGGTTCAATGTATACTCACAAATCAAGTTACAGATTCAGCTCTGAGCTGTTTAGTGTATAAATTTGGTCAGCCGAAGGGGAAAGCCCACATGAACAGAATGCAACGCTAACAAGTAAGTAATGTTTTCGACCCAAGACAGTAGGTGGAAAAACATCGACGGTCAAAAATTATTTCAGAATTATTTAAGAAAAGTGAAGGCCAGAGGTAAATCATAAACTGTGCACGGAAGACGCATTTCCTTGTTCCGTGATATTTTCCGTCCAGGTCGGAAATATCATTTATTTTTATAATTTTGTGCTGATATTGTTTGAGTTCAATACAAAAATTCAGTTCTCTGTTGATAAGATAAAAATACTGCAAAACCACCGATACAAACTAATATGAAGTAACATAGTTATATTTCAGGTTATTATGTCAGGTTACAAAATTTTTATATGACTGATTCCGGTTCAAGATGGCGATGGGTAGTTTTAATCGCTTGCTTCGTATCAGCGATATGTATTTCAATATTTTACTATGCCTTTGGAACATTTGTATTGTATTGGATAGACGAATTTTCAGCAACAACTGCTTCTGTAGCGGCCGTTTCAAGTGCGGGACCAGCGATAGCTTCAATTGCAAGTGTGTATGGTTGGATATATTCACTTCCCCCACCGAATAAATATTTAATTGATTGTGTTCAAAACAGATAACCATGCTGTGCGTAACCCATTCCAGGCATGACTTGATTAGAGGTATATTCAAACCTATTTTCCGTATTTGTAAAACATTTGAAATACTTGAACTTGAATTTAATACAGATTAGTAATACAACGTGTCATGCTTTTGTGTCATGAAGAACGACTTGACGGATAAGGTAAATATTAGCTCGAGTAGTTGTGTCATCCGGCCGTAAT
Source organism: Styela clava (assembly GCF_964204865.1). Classification (NCBI taxonomy): domain Eukaryota; kingdom Metazoa; phylum Chordata; class Ascidiacea; order Stolidobranchia; family Styelidae; genus Styela; species Styela clava. The sequence goes on along the minus strand of NC_135259.1, from coordinate 7,689,164 downwards.
TCAAAAACGTTCTGTAAGATCTCCGGATTTCTAGCTTTATAATCACTAAACTTGGACTCTACTCAAAAAAACACTATGAACTATGTGAAGTAATATCCAGCCATAGTATTAGAGCTGATATTTAATTACACGTGGCAAATGAACGGAACTTTATTAATTCAACTTGTTGGTCTTGTTAACGGCATATACACTGCGCAATGTACATTATGTCACAGCTTTATATGTTGATAGTATGAGAATGTAAGCGGAAAAACTACCAGTAACCCAGCTTAATTGTGGAATTTATTTAGTGAAGAATCTAGCAGTCGCACTCATCAATATCAAAATTTCAATTATTTTAAATTCAAAGGTCCCTTCGGTTGTTTTTGTGTTGAAAAATTGGGATATAGATGGACTCATGTCATTGGAGGAATCATGATGATGACGGCATTTGCAACTTCCTCGTTTGCACAAACATTATCTCAATTATTTTTTACGTATAGTATTTTAGGAGGTGAGAATTCAATATATATATATTTGTTTATTTTGCAATAATACGTTTAATTTAAAGCAGCTCAAATATATTAAAGCTGACATAAATCGCATATCAATAGATTTCAATAATTGTGTTTGAATGTTGAACTCGTTATTGATCCAGACTTGATTTGGCAGTAAGTTTTGCATGAAGCGTTACATCTCGCAAATGGCAATGTTTCGATGAATCACTTCTTTCAAAGTCGATTATAATATTCAACATTATCTTATTACCTTCCATTAAGCTAACACTGTGGCGTGAATCAATATTGTTCATTTTAAGGTCTGGGATTTTGTTTCTGTCTTACTTCATATATCAACGCTGTTATTGAACATTTCCTTGACGAAAAAGCTCTTGCATTTGGCTTGATATCAAGCGCATTTGGAATAGCAAGCTTTGTATTTCCATTGTATTTTGAAGCACTAATTGAACCATATTCGTGGAGAGGGGTTATGTTAATAACTTCAGGTTTCTTCGGCAACATGATTGTTAGTGGTCTACTCTTCTATCCCGTTGATGCATCCCCACCACTACCTTCTTTCTCATGTAGGAAGCAAAAGCAAATTGATACAAGAACGAGTCCGTCATCACTGATCTTAGAAGGCAGCAATATTTATAAGGACGGCCTACAAACATCAATAACAAGTATCCTTCTTGCCAACGAAAGCAGGTCAACATCGATAGATGCCACAAGACGTAAACATACCGACGATATCCTCAACAATGACCAATCACAGGCAATAAAGAATAATAAAAACGATTGTAGTGACTTGACACACGTCGATAAAAAATTATCATATTTTCAAGTAACTAAAATATTGGCAAGCAGTTGGTCGTTTTATCTAGTGGTTATCCATAATACAGTATTGTATATGGGCATTTTCATTGTTCTCAGTTTGACAACAGCAAGAGCATCGTACGATTTAAATCTAACAGAAGAGCAAGGTGAGTTTCAATCAATGTTAATATTTATTTTTTTTTATTTGTTGTAAAATGGGTTGTTGGGAAATCAATTTTGCTTATATGTAAATACATGAGACGGTGATCTAATTCCCCCGAAATTGCATACCTTGTTTGATTTCAGAATTACAATAGATCACTCTAAGAACTTTTCATTATTTCGCATAATTCTCTTTTTGTTTGAAATCATGTTGTGAATGTCGAATTCTGCACATTATTTATATTTTCAGCTGCTCAAATAGTTTCAACGTTTGGAATCAACGCAATATTTCGTATATTGTATGGTCTACTATCGAGATGGAAGGTTGTTAAAACATACAATGTGTATTTCTCATGCTTCAGCCTTGCTGGAGTTTTAACTTTACTTTCCGTATTTGCCAAATCATTCACCATGCAAATTGTTTACGGTCTCTGTTGGGGTGCTATGCTTGCAGGATTGACTCACTATCCAGTTGTGGTGTATGAAATTTTTGGTAAGTTAAAAACTAGTTGGGAGTGAGAGCAAAAATGTATTCATTTTCATTTACAGAGCAATTATCGCTTGATTTCGACGTTTAACACGCTGTCTCTCGCTTATGTATTCAACACACAAATCATATCACATTGTTATATCACTAGGGTATATCACATTCTCAATTTGTTGGAAACTGCGATTAAGATGTTATGAAATGTTTTGGGAAAAAGACATTATAAAATTGTTTTATAGTTCAGTAATTGATAATCCTATTAGAGTTTATACTTATATTTTATACTTCAAAACTATATTTTCTCGACAGGATCTGAATTTTTTAATATTGCGTTCGGCTATCTTGAAGTTATGCATGGAATCGGTGTTATCACGGGTACAATCATTGGAGGAATACTCTTTGATGTAACAGGTTCCAGCGTATCGACTTTCATTTTTGCCGGATTATCCTTACTTGTTGGATCATTTATTATGCCCATTGGATTATGGTTAACTGGACAAATCAAACTGTTGGATTTTTAGTTGGCACAATTCATTGAACCTCGAATCTAACAGAAGTGTAGAGATGTTCAGGAAATGTCAAACACGAATGTAATGTCAAATGTGTGAATGATCATGGAATTCGTCTAATCATTTTACTATGATCATTTACATAAGGATTTTTAAAAAGTGACTGAAATAAAACAAGTTTTGCTCTAATCTTAAATTTTGTCGACTTTATCAGAACGAGGCCGGGAACAACTAGAACCACCCATATATATATATATATCTCCCTGTCACGGGTAGGCAAACCACAATGTGTATTACTCAAAATACAAATGCTAATGCTGTTACTCTTGAGTATCACAGCACGCAAACTGTGACTTTTATTTTTGCCTTGTTTTACATTCGAATACCAATTGAAATAACTAAACTACTCCTGAAAATAACGATTCTTTTTAAGCTACACAGACAAATAATTTGAATTCAACAATTGTAGAGTTCTGTGGTTTTCAAACTTTATTTTCTCTTTCACACTTCGTGAAATTTTCTGATTAAAATTCATCCCCTCAACTGTGGACAGATAGTCTATTCCAGTGTGATCTAAGTGAAATACAGAAAATGGTGCTAGGTTATCTCTTTAAAGTAAGAGCATAATAGAGTAGATTGCAATTTGCTCTGTGATCAACAATCACGTTTGATCATGTTCTTCTTTACTTCAAAATTTCTCTTCAGTTTGAGAACCCATGAGTTAAACAATGTCTTCCAAAAATGAATCAATTAATGCGCGACAGACCTATCACTCGCAACCCGGATATTTTTATTGTTTTTGTTATGAATTTGATTCTGTGGCGTTTTTTTTCATTTCGATTTTCACTTACAGTCAACCAATTAAATCATTTGATATTTCGTAGAATGCTCGCAGAAAGTCTCACTAATTCGGGTAACCAATTCCCGCTTGATTAGTTTGTTTAATTAACTTTGTATTTTAGAAATCTCGTCTTATCTGGGAATCAAACTTTGGCGTGGTCAAGTTGTAAATTTAAATTAGATTCCATATACGGTTGCCATTTTATCTCGGAGGGTCCATGCTCTAATAGTCTTTTTGAATATGTTGTTTACCTCAGCGATTATCGACCGCTTAAAATCTTGACCTGTCAGAACCCGGAAAGTATTATAATTCGCCATTTATAAAACATAATACCAAGAATAACAGAATTATAACAGCAGCTTGATATATCAACTTTATTTATCAAAAAACATCGCTTACCTTAATGTTGCGTAAAAAGAATCAAAGACCACGTTGAATAGCCAAAGCTCATACAAAATAGACCAATCGTTCGTCACCACGCACCCCAGTGACTGGTTGAGAAAAACGAAGCGCTTCTCTACATTCCCGCTCAAACGGATTAGCGATATCACATAATTAAATAACTGAAATCAAATTAGAAAACGACCGATGAAAGATTTAAGTAATCACTCGAGTTACATGAGGTGATCCCTTGGTCCGGCGATATTATGTGCCTCATGGGGTTTTGCGGCATACTCCATGTTGATGCGAATTTTACAAATGACAACAAATGCAAATTTTGTTCGGCGTATGGATATAAAATAGCAATTATATTCTTTTGATTACGGTATATAAAGTTTGGGTATGTTATTCCTTTTCTCCTTTCCCACCGTAAAATCGGTGGTCTTAAATTTATCAGTGATATTTAGAGCAAACTTTTCATATAATATACTGCTTCTGGTAATTTAAACCAAGGCATGTTCTAATAATGGCTTTATGCCTAGGTTAAGCTCGACGTGAATAGGATACCCGACTGTACTTGACTTCATAATTGCTAGTACGTGAGTAAAGCTGGCATAATAATGCTATTGGTTACCCATATGACGAATTTGTTCTTTTCTGTAAAGAAATATAAAGTCGTCGAATTATAGTTGGAACTCGAAACTTGATCAATGCGCAGTATGATTTATACACTGTAGTTTTCGAAGCTCAGTTTTAGTCTCGTTGTTTTGGGTAAAGTCAAAACAATTCACAAGCGGCAATTCTATCGAGTAATTTCATCGTTCATATTGATAACCCAGTATCTAAGTCGCTCAATAATCGATTTGGCGTCAAAGTGGTACTCAATCAAATCTTGCTTTGTCAAATATTCTGAAGTAGCTGACGAAAATTGCGTTCTTCGAGAACAAACCGACAAATTTCGCAATGCTATAAAAGTATCTCAGGCATTTAGACTTAATATCTTCATAGTGATTTATCAATGTCGTTTCCCAACCTAACTAAACTCTATAGGTCAGACACGTTAACAAAATATTCGGATCTGTCGTAAACCGAATTTATCCAAAAGTTATTTTGTAAATGATTATGTTAACAATGCTCCTTTTATCTAACTTTAAAAATATTGAGTAAGAATGAAATGTTTGTATTGTTATCATTACCTAAGTCCGAAATTATTAAACTAAGCAACAAACTCACCCCTCAATGGCCCCTCTAGACACGCCCCTGCACGTATATGTTTGTAAACCGGTTACAATTTTGTTATTTTTTAAAAACAAGTTATTGTTGAAGTGCAAAACGATCTAAAGTCATCAAATTTGAGAATTACATTGTTTTTCAACCGGGGGTTCGCAAAGCATTTTTAGCACCTGCAGCAGGAACATTCAAAGCATGCGGGAAAGGACTTATATTTCTTCAAAAATAAGAACTGTCTCTGAAACGACAAAAATTGGATGCAAAAGGATATTTTCCACAGCAAAGCGCTGTTTTCGTTCGGGCTTCTTACAAAGTGGCACTACAAATCGCGAAGCAAAAAAATAAATAACGTGATAGGTGAAACGCTATTAGAACCCTGCGCTTTGAACATGGCAGAGTTGATTTCGGGATAAACTAGTGACACGTTGGAATTACAGTTGGCACTGTTGTAGTCCGTGACTATATATTGGCAAACCAAAAAGGATCCGCAAGTAATAAAAAGTCGAGAAACATTGGTATATATATATAGATATTTCAACTTATTTCTCAAATTAGTCAAAATAATAATAAGATCTGTTGTTGATGTAATCTTAGCAGGGGGAACGCGCACTCCTATCACGTCACTGCCAACATCTCAACTCAACTCAACAACCTCTCAGCCGTCCTCTTAGACCTCCTTGTCAACAGCAATCAAAACTAGTCCAGAACAGTACTTAAACGCGTTTGTATTGAACGACCAAGACTATTGTTTAGTGTACACTGTAAGTAATTATTTATTTATTTTTTATAACTTTTGTATGTTTTATAGCTCTTATAGTAAAAGCGATGCAAATATAGGACAATAAATGCCCTCTCTAACTTCAATGAAGGACAGAAGGGGTCAATTAAAGAGGTCGAGGAACCGTTACAAATAATTAATTTTCGAGAGGTCCTCACTAGGGCTGGGAATGGTTAACGGTTACGATTTATTTTAACCGTTAAGTGGTATCTCAGGTACAAATCATCTTCATAATGTACAATTTAAAAAAAAAAATGATTACGTCATTGCAAATTTATCTCCTGTGGCGTTTAATTCAAAAGAATATCACTAACTGTATTTGTAAGGACCAAATAAAGGTGAAAAATAATTGAAGTACAAAGATTGCTAATTATGAAAGTTTGACAATGATAAATTCAGAAGTTTATATTGCTAAATCGTATATTCAATATCATCCAACAAGTTCGCAGTTGATGCTGTTTTTCTTTGTGATATCTCAGAGTATAATTTGCACGTCGAACACTGAAAATTTGTCACATGAATGACATTTAATAACGGATTCGGGATTCGGATTTAGTAAAATATTTCCAAATGTCCGAAGCACGCTGCTGCATATCTCTTGCAGCAGAGCGATCATGAAACTATCTCCACGTCACGCTGCGGTCAACCGGTTAATTTTGCCCTTGAAATTCCCAGCCCTAGTCATCACACAAAATTTTGAAGTGATAATCAAAAAATAACGAACAAGAAGAAAAATACCAACAACAACGACATAATATTAATAAAACAATTCATAGGTCCATTTTCTGTCCAATGTGGGGCGGTTGACAACCCTAAATAAGACTGTTTCTGAATAAAATGATGCCGGATATTATTAGGCCAATCGTATTTCACCATGCTCCCTCATCTCACTAGACCAGGTTACTTTTAAAGAAAATATTAGCCCGACAAATTAATTTATTACTTTTTTTTATGCTATATCAGAGAGACGCCGCTGACAGCGATGTTACATCGGGTTTATATTTTGTGACCTTCGAGAAATACATGAACTACAAGATTAGTCAGTCAGGTGGCTATTCTGATATGGGATGAGCTCGTTTCGGAGGCCTCGCTCGCGTACTGGATAGCTGTGCTGCGTGTCAAGTTTGTCACGCGTGCCAGGGGTTGCCAACCTCTCCATTAGTCTAATGATGAATAGAGAATAAATTTATGTCGACTTTTTATTCAGAGGAGCGTTTGTTGATTAAAAAGGGGCGCTGCTGGAAAAAAGTATGAGAAACACTGCTTTGGAGTAAGTCAGAAGGAGGAACCGGTGGTCATCAACTTTAAAGAACCAGCCACACTTCAGAGTTCTTTCATACATTAAAAATATAGTAATAAAAATCGGCGCATTGTTTTTCGATATGCTCCTCAATACATATATATAACTCAAGTTTTTGAAGGACGATTCCTCCACATCAAAAGAATTGATGTATTCTGAAATGAGGGAATCGGTTGCTAGTGAGTTCAATAAAAAAAGACCCTTCCTTAACATTTTAAATCCCATCACTGATTAAGATAGCCATAAATTGCCATAAGATAATTTCAAGCATTTGTATATTTAACAAGATATTTAAAGCATAAAATCCTAAGTTTTCTATATTTAAACACATTTTATTAAGTGCATTTTATTATATTTAGCAGTGAACAATGTTTGAAATAAAAAAGTAAATAAAAGGAATATATTTATCGAAATGTTCCAGTTGAAATCAGATGGAATGGCAGATATTGGAGAGTCTTTACATTCAGAAGTCAGATGGCAAACCATGTGACTAAAAAATTAAAAAGATAAACAAAATTACCTTATAAAAAGCAACAATTCCATCGTGTAGAATGGTTGTCAATCAAATGAGAATTGAGTATATATTTGGAGTGAAAGACATAAAGCTTATTTAAAAATTCAATTTTTTAATTTGTCCAGTTAAAGCAAAACCAATGGGCAAAAGAAATGTAGCCAAGAGTATTGTTGATCCGGCAAATATAAAAGTCCAGACACTGGATCCTGTCACATCGATGAGAATTCCTCCAATTATTGGTCCGGTTACAATACCGACCCCATGCATCAATTCAAGAAAACCGAATGCAACATTGAAGAATTTGGCACCTGTGTGAAATGAATGGTAAAATGAGAACAATAAATTTAAAAATGTGTTGCAGATTACTGTTTCGGCATAAGGAAATGGCGTAATAAAAAAAACACGAACATGTTAACCCACAAACATACCAAGCACGTATAATCGAAATGGTTTTGCGAAAACGGGTGAATCAACTGAATACAAAATTCAAATATATTTGTTGTGATTGCTGTCAAAATTATGAAAAGTGGAATTGTTATTATATTGTTAAAATGAAATGACGAAAACTACAATAAAATTTGAAATTCAAATCAGTCCTGTCCTACAAAGACAAAGCAATTGCTTATCTATAAAAATCGTATCTTGCTCTAGTAAAGTAGTATAAGTCATTCAAATTATTATAAATTATTTTCTGAAGGGCAATTTAAATGTTTGATACTTACCATAAATTTCATGTACAAGCACTTGATAATGTGTTATGGCGGCAAAGAGAGCACCACAACAGACACCGTAAGCAATTTGCATAGCGAACGATTTGGCAAACACAGAAAGTAACGTTAGGACTCCAGCAATTGTGAAGCATAAAAAATACACATAATACGATTTTACGAACTTCCATTTTGATAGAAGACCTAGCAATATCCGAAATATTGCATTGATGCCAAACGTTGAAACTACCTGTGCAGCTGAAAAATACAAGTATCGACGTTATTATACAATCAGTACGATAAGTTCACTACGTTGTTAAATGTGTCTTATTTAATTGCAAAATTACAAGACAATTTAAAATGTAATCTCTCCTCACCTTGTTCCTCAGTGAAGTTTAAATCGTAAGATGCTCTTGCTGTTGTCAAGCCGAGTACAATGAAATATCCCATGTATAAAATAGTATTATGTGCAATGACTATATAAAATGTACAGCCGCTGAATAATATCTTTGCAATTTGAAAAAATGTTAATTCGTTTTTGCCGAGTTCATAACATTCGTCATCAGATAATTTTTCTGAACTTGCCTTGTCAAAATTAAAATTATCGTTTTCGTCCTTCGAAGTTATGACAAGTTTTTCATTTGGTTGTACATTTCCGCCAAAAGAAATGTTGTCTTCCGACGACGTTATTTTGGCTTCATAACAGTCCGTTCCATGTTCCGAAATTAGGGGTGCCAGACTTTTTCTTTGTGTATTTGAATTTTTGCTTTTCAGCTTCCAACACCGGAGAATTGGAAAGGGAGGTGACGCTCTAACAGGATAGAGTAATAAGCCACATGCAATCATGTTACCAAAGAAACCTGAAGTGATTAACATGGCCCCCCTCCAATTGTATTCTGCGATGAGCATTTCAAAATACAGGGGGAATATAAAGCTTCCAAGTCCATAGGCACTCGTTACCAATGCAAAAGCAAGTGGTCTTTGATCATGAAAATGCTCACTCACAGCATTTACGTATGAAACCATGCAGAAGCAACATCCCAAACCTGAAAAAAGAATGTTTCTGTTGTTTCTTATTACCTACGAGACTAGGGCATCTGTAAAATATCTGAAGGTTCTATGAGATTCGTTTTTCACTTCGAAGATTTGTGTGATCAAGTTATTAAAATTGTGCATTGATTCCGTCATCACATCTCAGTGATCTGGTGGTCAAACTACCTTTACTGTAAAATATTTGATACTACTTCGTTCGTTTTAATCTTCGTGTCCATATATTTGAGCCCTAATCTCTTGTTATTTGTACATTGAAATATGAAAGGAATAATATTGTTAGAACCTTACCTCCTAAGGCACTGTACGTAAAAAACAGTTGAGATAATGTTTGGGCTAAGGAAGAAGCTGCAAATGACATCATCATCATGATTCCCCCGAGAACATGAGTCCATCTGTATCCCCATTTATCAACAATAAAGCAACCGAAAGGACCTGAAAATCAACACACGGTATAGCACCAACCCCAATTCCCAAAATTCGAACAAAGACTTTCGTAGGAATCAAATTACAGAACGTTATTTGTAGCCTATCTGGCTCTCCAGGATTAAAAATGATAAGTCATTATTATTTAAATTGGGAGCTAAAACGTTATAGTCTTGTTATTTAGATTGGAAAGATGTAAACTTGATTTTTTTCGCTACCAGCGTGAGTCGGGAAACAGCTTGTTCGACCATTTCGGCATTCCATGTACATGGTTGTTTATGGAAAATGAAACCAGGGATTCACTGAAGATCAATTGTTAAGCCAATGAATTTAGTAATCCATCTACAAATTTAACGCGGCAAAGAGAGCTATTAGCCTACTCCAGATGTACGTTATAATGCAGTTTAATGACAAAGGGGCCGAGAATATGCCAAGACGTTTGATATATATAATTATTCATGATAATGCTAATGAGTCAGTCATGCATTATGGCATGAACAAGTCTACTTCTTTAGAGTACCTACTCCGTAGTAAAAAAAATCGGCGCTCTAGAAGTGTGTGCACCAATATGGAGGTAACTAATTTTGTTTGCCTGGTTTACATCAAGTTGTGTAACGGTAATCAAAACTATGGACAAGGGGTATATTCACTTGGCTAACACAGACAGTTCCCGAATTCGTAATAGAACCAAAATGAGGAAAATCGGAATAAAATGGACCTTTCCCCGAGCATCGACTTCCTTGTTTACTTCGTGACATTGGCCAATCAGCAAGATACAAAAAGTGACGTAACAATGTTTCGCGTTTTTGAACTCTATTTGTTAGTTTTCAGTTGTGTTTCGGAAACTTAAATATAAATCAGATAATCCAATGATCACTCTGTCTTTCTAGGGGTTTTAAGTTAATTGCAGTAATAAAAATTTAGTGTAGAAATAGCTGTGGTAGACTAGGCTAAAATTCTTTACCGGTAGTTTTAAAAAACAGATTACTGTAAGCGATGAATCAAAATGATGGTTTGAAACACATACCCCATTTTGCAGGCGCCAATTCGCAAAAGCACTATTAAAATATCCCCAAAAATTTTGCAATGGTAAAGTATAGGAAGAATTTTTCGGGGGTCAAAGGTCGGGGAAAGGTCCATTATGGTCTAACCCTAACCTGGCACACACTACAGGAATACTAAAAAATCAATCAAAACAGAAATAATCCATCCTCACATGCCATTGCCGCTATTGCTGATCCAGAACTAGCGACGGCTGCTACAGAAGCCGTTGTTGCAGAAAAAGCGTCAATCCAATACAGAACAAATGTGCCGAATGCGTAGAAAAACACTGAGTTTCCTACAGTTGATATAAAGCATGCAACTAAGACGACCCATCTCCACTGAGAATTTGTCTCAGTCATTCAAATTTTATAAAAGCAATAATGCCAAAAATCTGAAACTAATTACATTTAATCCGATAAAGAATGAAGATTCGAATATAGATCAACTAATTTTGCTTAGCAGTTTTGTGCAAATTATTTTGGAAGACACGACTCTCAACCTAAGTCCCGTAAAAAGAAGAATTCTCAGTTCAGACTCAACTTTGCTTCAAAGACCATTTTTCTTTTCAAGTTGGCATTTTTCGACTCCGAGTAAATTAAAAATAAAAAATTAAAGTTATAGCCTTCTATCGGCTTCAATTACACTTAGTGTCTAAAAATACCAAACTCTCTAGAAAATATATATATCGAAGGTATTTGGGGGTCAAATTTTAGCAATTTTGCTGATAATGGGAGTGGAGGTTGCACACGAAGATGTATTGGATTTTCAACTTCCCCGCAATCAAAATAACCGACATTAAAGTTGGGAATCGAAATTCAATTGATGCTTTAAAAGCTTACTAAAGTTTTCGTAACCACATCACTTTCGCAATATTGTCGATAACTTTATCCGATTTGGTACCTTACAACGCAGCAATGTTTAACTGCTGCTATGTAATTTATACTACCATTCCTATGTCGGCAAAGCAACCATACACAAAAAGCGAGTCAATGTGTATTCTCAAAATTTGTTGAAAACCACCGACGTGGAAAACCACAAAAACAATATAGGCATAATGAACGCTTATTTAACAACCTTCAACCGGGAAACCGTTTGTAGTCATTTAGATACGTAATTTAGAGCACATTCTACTAAACCGACCGAAATTCGGTACAGCTCATGCTGCCATATATCTTCTATATGCTCTCCTTAAGCTCAGTACTCGTATCAGTTATATATTAACTCTCTGCCCATCTGCTAGTAATTGACGTTTTAATTCCACAAAAGACTACACTTAGTCAAAGACCATATAACATCGTCGATATCGATTTCCGCGCGCTTACCGAAGTTAAATCGCTCCTGTTATGGCAATATAACAATGATTTACATTCGGGTAATGATTTTCTAATCCTGTTAGTAATATACAACTAAGCTTGTTCTGTTCTATATCTATTATTGAAGATATCTGTCACTTACAGAAGAGTTATTTCTACCGACAACGTCGTAGGCTTGATGACGACGCAGGAATTTGGCAAAACAAACAGGCCTACAATCTTCGACAGCTGTTTGAACTGTGATATTCAGTTCATTTCGCAACATATCTGTGTAGAGGTGTAAACATTTCAGCAAGATTCCGTAGAATACATTTTGAAGTTAAATAGCGGATAGTTTTCGTGGGATGCGTGGTCACGTCGCTTTTTATCTTTGGTATTTGGAATATGTACGGGAAATATAGATTAAAACGGCAATACACCGTTTAACAAAAATACGGGTGAAATTATGCTAAAATGCATAATTACGTCGATTCAAAATCTGTGTAAAATGTAAATTCTCATTTGATTTTACAAATACCTTATGGGCATGGCAATCACCCAATGTTGCACGAACAATTCAATTTTCACATTTTGTGTAATATTGGTCAGCAAACCCTTTTTACATGCCGCTATGAAATATAACATACGATCTCAAATACATATTATATATATATATATATTCATGTATATTCAGATATATCAATTATCAACTAGGGTGATCAAAATTACTATTTATGTCTTCAAAGATACGCAAATTTTGCGGAGAATTCTCGATTTCTGTGAAATTTCACTTTGACATTTTACCTACCTCGGAATACTAAACTGTTCGTACATATATAGCAGAGGTGGCCAACCTTCTTTCGACCCGAATCGACTAAAATCTTCAAAATAGCTCGCGATCAACTGGTCGGTAATAAGATCATAAAGAAAAACGAAGGAGTAATGAATATGCGGATAACTGCACACACGCATATATACATTAAAAATCCACCGCTGCTAATAAGCTCGGCTCTGTGGGCGCATTCTTGAAGAAATCACCACAAAAATTTGTATTTTCCTATGTTCCATTTAATTTGATTATGTAATTGTACGCGGAGTAATTGTTTACTCCGTATTACCCTATAAGGAGAAAAGCATGCAAATAAAATAAATTTTGTGACTAGTGTTGTGGCCCCCTCAAGCTACTCTCCGGTTACGTCTATATATATGTGTTTTGTAACGAATCATGAAGTAAACGGAAATGGGAAAATTTTTTACAGATTTAACTTTTGTTCCATGTGGTAATATTTGTGTTAAAATACTCAGACGTATATTTTCAGTTAGTTTTAATTGTCCAGCGATAATTTGCAAATATGATCTGGCCAACATAACATACAGTAAGTGTGCTCGAGTGCAACCGCCAAGCTACGCCTCGTAGCTTAATACCAACTATCATGTTACCCGTACTGCCCTCTAATTGCTGAACAAGCACTCAAATCATATAGCACAGACCTATCTTCAAATTTGCAAGTTCCACCACTGACTAACAATTTTGCACTGGCTGCATTGACTTTCAGCACTGACTTTACATTTTGCAGGCTACCACTTATCTTATCACCAAAATACTTGTTACAGATAATCAAAACAAACCGGGATTAATCTGTATTGCTTCGACCGTGTCAATTCTTGATACGACCTCATTGTCTTTGAAATTATGTCACTGATCTCTATTGTGAAATGCTCGACTGACTGATCGATGACGCCATCTTTGATTTCGTCAACGAAAAGTTCCTGACAAATAAAATACAAAGTGATATCTTATCGCCAAAATACTTGTTACAGATAATCAAAACAAACCGGGATTAATCTGTATTGCTTCGACCGTGTCAATCCTTGATACGACCTCATTGTCTTTGAAATTATGTCACTGATCTCTATTGTGAAATGATCGATGACGCCATCTTTGATTTCGTCAACGAAAAGTTCCTGACAAGTAAAATACAAAGTGACGGATGAAACCACTTTCTGGTCTGTAATCATATTATACCAAGCATTCATTTTCACCAAATTTCATATATCAAAGTTGTTCTGTCTCTACTGACTGACTTGTTGGACACGAAATGGACATAACGATCGTTTCAATATTTTTGGACACGAAATGGATGTAAAGGTCGTTAGAATATTTTGTTGTTATTGGACACGTAGTGGACATAGCGATCGTTTCAATATTATGTTGTTGTTGTTCTTAGTGTCCTTGTTCTTTGACATGTTTTGACGAAAATCGCTTTTCTCTTCGGATACTGGACCAATTGCTTTGAAATTTTCAGTGGTTGAAGATAAAATTTTTCTCCAGGAGGCTATTACTTTTTTTTCGCTATGACGCCATCAAAATTATTCCCACTGGGTGGCGCTACGTGTCCATATATTTGAGCATAGCTCTCTTATTGTTGGACACGAAGTGGACATAACGATCGTTTCAATATTATGTTGGTCTTGTTGTTGTTGTTCTTTGACACTTTTTGGACATCTAGTGGAAAATCTAAAAATACGCTTTTCTCTTTCATTACTGGACCGATTGCTTCGAAATTTTTACTGGTTAAAGATGAAATTTTTCTCCAGAAGGCTATTACTTTTATTTATTTCAAATATTTCTGTTAGCTCTGTGAGATTTGTTTTTGTTTGCTATGACGTCACCGAACGTTCTGCGGACGCATAGCCGACACTCCTCTTCTTTTTGATCACGTGCCATCGAACGTCGATGGTTCGTAACGAAGTCCTTACGGTACTTTGCTACGATTTTTCCTTACGCTGTCTTACTACGGTACCGGTACTGTACCGGTACCGTACAGTATTGCAATAATGTTGGTTTTCTTTTCTGTGGGGACGTTACCGTACCGCCTTAGCGAAAGTTGGAATTGAAAATTTTTTATGGGGACAGTATTGAAAGCTTTTTCATGATTGCGGTGCCGGTACCCAGGTACCGTACCGGTACCATAGAATGTCAGACTTAAAAACATACCCTACCTAATACCGTACCGGTAATACTGCAATAGAGTTATCACTGTAAATAAGAATAGTCTATTTTGTCGTAAGTTTGGCAATTTTACCATAGCTTACCGAATTTATTTACTTGTAGTGTGTCTGCGGGTTGATTCTATTATTGTGTATTTTTCTTTAGCTGTAATGAGAATGTCCGTACAATTGTGATACTTGTTCTCATTTTTGCTGTTTTGTTACGTTTTTGATACACGTACTATTAAGTTACCTCAAATGATTTTCGGGAAATTGCTTTTCGTGTCCATATATTTGAGCATTGCTCTCTTGTTATCATTTGTCTCCATCATTTTAAAAAAATCGCTTTTCTCTTCGAATACTGGACCAATTGCTTTGAAATTTTCAGTGGTTGAAGATAAAATTTTCCTCCATAAGGCTATTACTTTTATTTATTTCCAAATTTTCTATGAATTCTATGAAATCTGATTATTC
This sequence comes from Styela clava, assembly GCF_964204865.1. Lineage (NCBI taxonomy): Eukaryota > Metazoa > Chordata > Ascidiacea > Stolidobranchia > Styelidae > Styela > Styela clava. Next base: position 7,673,686 of record NC_135259.1, on the reverse strand, counting down.
ATTCAAAATTTCGCTGTTTCAAAATTTACTCTTGGGAACACTGTTTTGAGCCTGCAGCTACGGCTCTGCTAAGTTACCGTACTACAGTAAAATTGACTTGTTCCTTACGCGATCTTACTACTGCAGTAGTGTAGGTTTTCTAGGAAATCTAGCCTACCGTATTTGTTAATTTTGATAAGAGCAAATTGAATTGAGTTTAATATGCCAGAAAATAACCGTTCCACAATCGAATAGCAGGCCTACAGCAACAGGTACGGTACCGGTGAATGGCGGTGATGCTAAGGTACCGGTACCGGTACGGTAGACCTGTAGACCGTATTGTACTGCTTCGCTTGGTGTGAATATATTTGTAGACTGTAAACTAGAGGTACGGTACCGTAAACCGTACTTCACTGCTTCGCTTGGTGTGAATATATTTGTAGACTGTGGTCTATCTAGATTCTAGAGGTACGGTAAACCGTACCGGTACTGTACTGCTTCGCTTGGTGTGAATATATCTGTAGACTGTGGTATCTGCTGTTATAATACTGTGATAAATCGAATAAGTTGGTTTTGCAAAGAAGAAGCGTCTGGCATTACAGGTAGGAGGGGGAATAGGGGTGTGCTCATTTCCAATACGTCGATAATATCTTTGTCAACCAATTAGCGACCATCGTGTTTTTGTCTGTTTTATTGCTGTGATGTGGTGCTAACCAATTTGCGACCACCGTGTTTTTTTCTGTTTGATTGCTGTGTTGTGGTGCTTTGTTGATAATTTCACGATTGTTGTTCGGAATAACCGTGTTCTTTAAATATATGACGGTCAGAAATGCAATCAGAAGCCCAATGTTTTTAAAGATAGAGAAGTTTTTGTACCGTAACAGAGCGCGGTGACACTGAACTAACTCGTAGCTGTCAAAAGCTTGAAAATTCATACAAATATAAGAGATAAAAAGATGAAACTTGGCAGGTGGGTAGAGTTTCTGGAGTTGTGTTTCTTTTAACCATCTTTGAAGGTTTCGCGTTTTTACATTCAAAGGAGGGGGAATAGGGGAGTGCGCATTTCCACTACGCCGATAATATCTTTGTCAACCAATTTGCGACCACCGTGTTTTTGTCTGTTTGATTGCTGTGGTGTGGTGCTTTGTTTATTGGACACGTAGTGGACATAACGATCGTTTCAATATTATGTTGTTGTTGTTCTTGTTCTTGTTCTTGTTGTTCTTTGACACGTTTTTAAAAAGTCGCTTTTCTCTTCGAATACTGGACCAATTGCTTTGAAATTTTTAGTGGTTAAAGATAAAAATTTTCTCCAGAAGGCTATTACTTTTTTTTTCGCTATGACGTCATCAAAATTATGTTACTCTACGTGTCCATATATTTGAGCATAGCTCTCTTGTTTATACAGGTACTGGTAAGTCACCGCATATGATTTTTGGGGAATTGCTCTGAGTGTCCATATATTTGAGCATTGGTCTCTTGTATATTTATCAGAATGTTAACATATATTTTTATTTTTGTGTAGGAAATTTACTCAGTATACGATTATAATATCTGTGAAAATGAGGGTTTTTATGTAAAATGAACTTTTTTATCATTCATCCGGATTTACTCCAAAGTTCAAAGGGCAACTTTAGTGCAGTTGCACATTTCATGTTTTGTAAAAACGGAGGCTGCAGCGAGCACGAATTGAATGAAAATGCTTGTTTGCCTTGGATTTTTATATACTTTAACCATTTGTACGCTAACAGTATGTTTATACACTTGACGCACGATCAACTACACTCTTTTAAAAGTTTTCGCGCGCTTATTGTTGAACATCTACTTGCAGTGTGTTCTTGAATCTGTGGAATTTGCGTCGCATAACAATAATTTGTTGATATATACTCAAGTTAGGTATCGTTTATGCTTCAACCTAAACTAATACCTCAAATCAGGGAGGTCCAAACTCTAGCCCGCGGCCCGCGGACACATTTCTTGCGGCCCGCAGTATAATTTTAGCGTACATTAAAGCAGGGGTGTGCAACATTTATTACGGAAGGGCCAGATACAAGTAACAGGGTGAGCCGCGGGCTGCACCTATAGAGTCTCTGATTACGAGAGTTCGTAATTTGTATTCGGTATTTCTCTGTTCTTTCCTCTTTTCACGTGTACCTTTTCCATTCATCATGCAGTAATCTAATTCTAACATGTATTTGCTACTGGTTTTAACCATTGTTATAATTTATACAAATATTATGTCCGAGTTGTGTGGGGCTTAGAACGGATTAGGGCATTTACAGGTAAAATGTGTCCCTACTTACGGAATTTTCTTTTTACGAAGAGGAGGAACGACTTAATTTCGTATGTAGAGGTAGCTGCTAGCACAAAAATCGTTTAATTTTGTTATTGATATTACGACATTGTCAGGGGGGTCCTTGTAGAAATGTGGAGTTGAAACGCAAAAAGAGAAAACTACTATTCAAATTCATCGTCACACCGACTTTAAATGGATTCTATCAGAAACACGCTCTTATAACACTGTGTATTCTCCAACAGGATTATGCTAGATAGTTTTGCTGGAATGACAGTGGTATTCAGGTACTGGTATAGGCTTCGCGACGCAAGGAGATTAGTTTATCTTACGTGTCATATTACCTAAACTGAAAACTCATTTCGCGGGCACACCATTCAAAATTGACACTTTCCCGCGGGCCGCACAATTTTACTTCGCGGGCCGCAGTTTGCACGCCCCTGCATTAAAGCATTGGCAGGTTTTGTTTTTATTGGGAGAATTTTTAATAACTATGTGTTTTTTAGCTATTTCAACTGGGGTTGAGATCCAGAGATTTAAACCCTTTTCCTAATCCCGATGTTGGAAATGATATTTGTTAGAAATCTCAAGACTGTAAATATAAACGTCAAGGCGGTAACGATATCGGAATGACGTCCTGAAGTCGGTACGATCACGCGTCGAGAAGCCGTTTACCGATAATATCAATACGGCCGTACGCGCAGTTTGTTTTCCAGAAATAATCAAGTGTAAAATTTCGCGGAGCAATAAAGAGAAAAGAAGGTGGGGGAGGGGCAAAGAGAATGAACTGTCTTGTGCAGCAGACAGGGCCGATGAGATGAGTCGCGCTTTTCATCTCAACTTCGCACCTTAAAGGTTGAGGGTCAATACATATTCGAAGCATTTTGTTAAGTATCTCAGTAACAGCCATTTGACTAACCCAATCGGTAGGTTCATCCACCGGTATTGCGATTTCCTTTTGACCAGGTAATCTATTTCCGACCTTACTATATCTTGAAGAGCTATTGGGATTTTTCTACAGACAGGGTAAAACTCCAGGTTGAAAATCAGAATCAACTTTTAATTTTGCTATTCCCAAGTTTGCGGTAGGTCATCATTTGCAATAAATTTGACTCTGTTTATTGTAATTAATCCCATTTCTTGCATGGTCATTAAGCCCAAGAAAAATTGAAATTATTCTCGGCAAGAGTGAAACTTACCTCTGCGACTTCATTATTTCGAGGATTTCGAACTTTTAAAATTGCCTCACCAAGTGGTTTCATTTTCGTTTTATTTCACATTACAAGATTGTCAGTAGTTGGTCTAATTTGGTCTTTCTGTACATATTTCTCGCATATTGTGTTGACATCTGCAGCACTATCAATTTGAAATCTGACATCACAATTGTTGATTTCCATCAGACAGAGATTCTTGAACAGTTAACGTTCTTTATATATTGATCACGCTGGTAGTCTTCTTCAAGCGTTTATTTGTTTTGGTCAGGTTTCTCCATCTGTAGTACATGGCGTGCATTTATACACTCCACTCGGAAATGATTTCTACCTTTGCACGAGTTACATGTTTTCCTCTAAGCAGAACAAAAAGTTATTCCGAACTAGTGTTTTCGTCCACAAAATTTGCATTCTTGGTTTGCATCCGTAGTTTGCTTCTTGTGGTACCGAGCTCGGTGCTAATTTCCGTATTGTTTATTTTCAGTCGACAAAATTCGTTGCTCGCTTTCTGATGATGCACGGATCTCCATCCTCACTTCTATGTTATCTCTTATCATTTGCTCTTTGTTTTCAAATGCCGTTTACTTGTTAATTTTTGCATTTCAATATTATTGCAATTTACTGTATTTATTACAAAAAAATCATAAATTTTTATGTACAACTATCCAAAACATTTTTGAACAAATGTTTGATAAGGAAAGAATATTACATACAATAAAAAAGACTTAATCTAAATATATAGACCTAAGATTTACGAATTACTACAGAATAAACTCAATGCTTTTCATAACATATGTCCTGACGTTTGGCTTCTTTTTTGTGCCACCAGCTTAATAATATCAGGCTGGAAAGATTTTACAGTATCAACTCTAATTAACGAGGTCACATGATCGGTTAATCTGGATCGTTGAGAATGTTCAATTAATTCCAGTAATGCAAAAATATTACGTTTATCATTTCATGTATAGATCAGTAAATAACCAAATGACTGACGTTTCCCGCCACATATTCTACCGTTACACGGCATAGGACCACTTGAGTTATGATTGATATTGAATTTTAGTGACTAGGTAGTTGTATATTTATATTAATATACAAACACATAAAAATTTTGTGTTTGGAGTCGATCTTTAAATTTGTCATATTGACTTGGGAGCTTATTCTGATAATGTCTACTTATATTGTATTACTCCATTGCACTGATGGAAATGTGACAAATTAAACAATGTGCTTAAGAATTTTGAGAAATGCAGAAATATTGCAGTTTGCAACTTTCATTTTTCTTCAAAAATGCCACCTTTTTCATGTACTTTGTGTTTCATTTAATCCCTAGGGCAGTGTTTCCCAACCCGAGTCCGCGGAGCGTTTGAATGAGTCCGCAACGAGCCAGAAATTCACTGCGGGCCGCAAACGTTTTTGCGAAACTTACCTATCAACCAAGTTACGATTTACGTTGGAATTTATATAAAACAAAGAAAGTTTATTCACGTAACATTAATCGAGTCAATAATTACTGGTTACTGAGTTGGGGCTGGGCATATATTCCAATATTCAACTATTAGAAAAGCAATTTACTATTCGAAAATTTGGTGACAGGTGACGCGACTGGTCACTTGTGCGCCGCTTAAACAAACGATTGTAACACCATAAGTTTTTTTTGATGATCCGCGACCGATTAAAAACACTTTTTTGACATTGCAAATCGCAAAATTTCGGGTGCTGTCGTAGTATACGCACCAGCAACGACATGTTTAATGTCATTGGTACCAGGGCGTTTTTCCTTAGGAGTCTTTGTTTCATGGCCTCCACATCGGTACGTAAAGTACTGGAGCGCAGTAACTGCTGTACGGACATCTCAGATTTGTCGAATTCACAAAAATACGAATCAAAACAAAATAATCGGGCACTTTACCACACATTTTTGTGTCCACTGATTGTCGTGATATTTTCCGAGTAGTATTGCATTTATTTAGTCAACACAACCGAAGATTAAAATGCGACGCAGATCACAATTAAATTAATAATAAAGCAAGGCGATGAATGTGTATTTTTGATTTACTAATATACATATATTTTTAATAAGTACTAAATCAAGTTGTACTTTCTGAAAATTTATAGCAGTTAGCAGGCGGTAACAAATTTGCAAGATCGCAAAAAATATGTATAAAAACTAAATATAATCGCGCAATTTATTCTCAAATTGATATATTCGTAGATTGCTGTGGCATTTTAAAGAAGTAATGCTTTCATCTTGTAAGTCGACGCAACGGCAAGTTACCATGAACACAATCAAATTAAAATAGAGAGACATTTTAAATTCTCGTTGTTGTCATGGATTAAATATTGTGCGACAGAAAAGGCCATTCATTATACACTAAAAAAGTCGGTTCTTTTTACGAACGCGTAATTGCGGCCAACTTCCGATTTTGATTCAATAAAATTCGGTAGTGTTTGGTTTTATTGCTTCTTCACACACGGTTGCAATAAACGCACATCGAGTCCGCAAAGGTTTTCGCCGGTGAGAAAATAGTCCACGACCAAAAAAGGTTGGGAAACGCTGCCCTAGGGTGTTTTTTTTTGGAGTATTCTTTTGCTATCTCAAGGTGTATCCACAATTGTGTCAAGTTGAAAACATAAAAAAAAATTTTTTTCCAACACTACTTTCAGTAAGTTGTCGTTTTCTATGTGAATAATCAATTTCATTTTGAAAGGTTTGTGTTGGTGTACAGCAAGTTTCACAAAAATATTTTTTTTTATTTCTGTACATAACTTTTCAAAGTTTGAAAAAGGAATTACATTTAGATGAAAAAACTTACAAAATATTACAGGTATTGTTAAGCGTTCGAGGGCCGCATTGGAAGTTCCCTGGGGCCGCATGCGGCCCGCGAGTTTTACACCCGTGGTCTAGCGCTAGAAGACATACGGTACTTTCATTTTTTTGAATTCTATGTTAACAAATATTTCAATGTTTTTCAGGTTTGCATACAATATGCTGTGTCATCATGTGCCATTCGGTCAGAATATTTCGTCGATTTTACTGGCCTTTTCTGTAAATAAAAAAAAAACGGTGGTATAAGTGGTGCATCGCTCTTTTTTTAACAAGCAGGCAATCCAAATAGTCCAGCTAATAATAACTTATTTATAATAGACTAATATAGCAATATTTACTAGAAGCCGAACTACTTACCAAGGTGCCCTAAAACTGATAATTCAAGTTTTCATAGTTTTGTCCATCTCTTTGCCAATAAGAATCTCAGTTCGTTCTAACAATAACAGAGTTTATTTTACCAATACAAATTTTATTAAAAAGAAAAAAACATTACAGAATAGAATAGAAAAAAATCCGCTATTACTGTGCCAAACCAAAAATTCTTGCCAAAGTCAGAAACTCAAAAGAATTACTCAGTCATATTTTAGCTACTTTTCTGTTTGACATCCGGAGTAATTTTTCATTTCATAGAAAGAACATATTTTGGCCTTGTAGAAAAAACTAAAATTTTCGTTCAACTAAAGAAAAAGCTGGAGAGAATATAACCAGTCTCAACATAACCAGTTAGACGAAGCATACATGAATGGTTGTTAGAAGAAATGATATAAAAATTAAACAAATCTTCAATTCAGTAAAATAATTCATTATATTGAAAATTCCAATGTTGTTAAAATCATTTCATTGAATAAAATTTAAATACATATGTATATAAATACAAAATTGATTAATGATTTAGTTAAATTTAATCGTTACCAAATTTAAGTGCTACTGGCAGGCTCTACCTATGAGAGTATGTGAAAAGAGCACTGGTATAAAAAAAAAACATAAATCCATTGACTGAAAACAATAATTGGTATACTTTTAACCAACTCGTAGAATCGCAGTATACATAGATATATTAGGAAAAGTTTACCTCAATATTACATGTGGCAAGTGATTACACAATAAACAGATTTAAAGAATTATTATGCTAGTATGTTTGGAAATATGAAAAAATATTCTAAAACGACTAGAAATTGATATTGTCTGATATAGTACCTGATAAAGTCAAATACAGAAGTCAATAATAGTAAGATAAACAAAATATAGATGCATTAAAACAAAAATTGTTCAACAATCGAGTACATCCAATAGGGAATATCAGTTTCAATAATAAATTCCATTTATAATATTCAATAAAATTTATAGGATCAACTTTTTGAACAAGACTCTAAATATACAGATCATTTGGACCATTGCAAACTAAATTTTTGAGTTTAAGGTTAAAATGATTGGTTTACTGAAACACATCAGGCAAAAACGCTTCATCAGAAAACGTCTTTTATTCTGAAACCCTCTGTAAATATAAAGACGAATCAGTGGATCAACTACTTCATATCATGGCCGAGCTTAAAAATTTCAATCACGTCTCCTCAACCTAAAGCTAACACTAACTTCATTTGAATTGATCAGTAGCAGATAGAATTGAAAAATCAGAAAAAGACTTATTTTATCCAACACATGATCAAGTTTTTTTTTTCAATGACCATAATTCCATAATTGATTGATATAAATGTTTAGATAAACATAGTGGATAAATAAATCAATTTGATTTTGACAATCCTGCTTTTTTCTTCCGTGCAGCAATCATGTCATAATAAGGATCTTTGCTCACACTTTTCCTGCAATAAAAAACAAGATGGTATGAGTATGCAAGCTTCATTTGTACATAAGGGTATGAAAAATAACAATGTGATAATACTATTTATGTCTCTCATAGAGCGAGGGAAAGGTTCATATCTGAATAGTGGGCATTTTAAAATTCGTCTTTGTTATTTATTTTTAAATCAACGGTTCTCAGACTTTTGGCCCCTCAGAAATACTGTTCTTAACATTCCATGGTACCTTGCTTTTCAAACCTTAGTTTTGTTTCAATGGTTTGCTATGAGTTATTTTAGTTGTTGTGTTTATTGATAGAAGCCAACAAATTAGAAGCAGGAGATAAGATGTCTTATCATTCTGATAATTTTCTCAAAAATTCATTACAATCTAAATTTCTACATTAAATGAAGCATGGTAAGTATTACAAAAAAAGTCAAGACTCAAGAGTCAAAATTTCACAGAGTAACGCAAATAAAACCAAATTTAACAACCTTATACAAGCTATCCATGCCTCCTTTGTTTCCGCTGATGAAGCTGACATTCTGTAAGTTGTGTGTTTGCCTGAATTACAAAATAAAAATACAAAATTATTTTATTTTTTCACATGTATAATTTCTGATACATAATACAAATAATATAATTTATACTTTTTAGCTTATAATTTCATTTTAAGTTGAATTTCTGATATTATCTTAAAAGTTAAATTTCAAAATTTGAATCCCTTATATCATAGTTTTTTACTCAAAAACCATAGTGGCTGTGAAACTGGTGTCCTGGACTGAACAATGTTTGTATATATCATTCCTAACCCCCACCTATCTATGTCATCCGAAAATTACGTCAGTGCGACAAACAGTGGCGTACTAAGGCCCTCCAAAGTATACCGATGGTCGTCAAAGTAAGAGCAGATGATCATCCGAAATCGAGCAAGCTATTTCTGTTGCAGTGACATAAGTTTTGGACGACGTAATCAGGTGGGAATTAGGAATATAATATGCAAAAATCACTATGCTATGCCCACTAGAAGTACTTGTGAGCGCGTACTTCAGGAGACCAAAAAATGAAGATCTGGAGCTGCAGTTTAACTATACAGCGGCATTGGAGACATCAACATTTCAAACCAGTTCTGTAGCCCTGGTTGAGTGTTATTCCATCCAATTTTTCAACAAGGGAATGTTTCTCATTTAATATGAAATAAAAGTGCCACATATTGAGAGAATGAAAAACATATCATTAATAATTACCTTGTATAAGTCTTCCTTCAGAATCAGTTTTAGCGGCTTTGATCATTTGTGTTGGTCCTTGTTCTGGTAGATAAAGTTCAAAGCAATGCTGTAAAAAAAGTATGCATTATTAGTTTTTAGTGTAATTATGAAACGACATAATAATAGCTAATAGGCTATTCAATATTGGGCTTGATCAATAACATGTTGCAAGCGAGCCTGATGTAATAGTGATTCACACATTGTATAACTATTTTTATAAGATGTTTGGTATTAAGATTACATTGCACAAGCAATTTTAAGGTAGTAGGCTACATAATCAGAAGCCTAATTTATGGATCAATGTTATGGATGCAGGCATACTAAACATCAATAATTTACCTAAACAAATAGTCAATAACACACAGAGCAAAGTAATTATTATGGAACATGCATTAATAGCATGTATTACCACAAACTCACATAATCTAGTCAATGTGGTTACCCAACCTTACTGTTAGTAGACAAATGATTTTTTATATGAAATAGATTGGAAATTTCTAATTATGGCTGTTGTACGAGTGGTTGTCCTATCGTACTAAGCGCAAGGAATATGCTTACCATCGCACTTCGGGCTGGTCTCCTCACAGACCTAAGATTGTTTACATCGGGGCTTCCTAAACTGGGGTCACGACCCGCAGGGGGGTGTGCAATGAATTTTGGGGTTTGCAAAGAGTATAGATATTTCACACTAAGTAGCCTACCATATCTATTGTACTTTTTCATACTTTTGATTCGAAACACAATTATTAAAACTAGTGCAAAACTCAAATCTCTGTGGTATGCCATATGACTGAGCTATCTTAACAACCTTTTTCTCTGCACATTCTATATATTTGATATTATGGTTAAAAAATACGAACTCACAGGTTTTTTCTGATCACCAACTTCTCTAATTTGTAAATTTTCTAGTGGAATTATTCCTTTTGGTTCACGATCCTGTTAAATGAAAAAATATTATAATTAGTAGTATTAAAGCACGGACTGTTTTGAATTCTTTAAAATAAGACACAGAGGTGCCAGAGGTATTCAGCCTATTCCATATTTTCCACAGAAAACACAAGCTTCATGTTTCCTGTTAAATTATAATGTAATTCTATGATCATCAAATTTTGAGAAATCTTGGAATCCATCTGTTTGCCATGTAGATAGCAGGTTCGATTTTCAGTATTGCCATAAAGGGAAAAATATATAGGACTTGGTCTTATATAAATGACCAGGAATGTTCAAAACGAATCAAATATTCAAATACATTCATATTTCATTATATTGGATATAAAAAATTTCGAATTTGGAAATTAGTCAGAATATTTTTTATCAAAAATCAGAGATTTTAAGCCATCAGACAAGCGGATCAAAGTCTGATATCTTAATTGATAACAAACAATGACCCTTATTATATTATGTCGTTTTAGATGTGATCAACATTAAGGTATCGCTGGATGAGAACAGAACAGGCCTAAGTCACAATTTTGAGTTTTGAGAAAAACGCAAAAAAACAATTTGGAATTCTAGATATTCCCGCTTAGTAAAGACCTGAGCTCTGGTTATTTTAATGTGGATGTGAATATCTTTGTAATATCTTGGCACTTTAGCTTCAATTCCTCCCTGCTTTTTTAACCCCATAATGGACTTTGGCCCATTCTGTTCTCAACAACTTCTGAATTTTTTTGTATGGGATGCAAGGTAAAACAAGGTGACTTAGGCCTAAGTTGCACTGAAGAAAATTTTTAGGGATGTACGTTTCGGACATTCCATTCCTGATGTTCATGCCCATCATATTGGAACTTGGGACTATCTTTTTTCAGTATTTTGGGGTTTTGAGCCATGCTCTACAAGGTGGTCTTGAAATTCTGAATTTCATAATATTAAAAATTTTAGCTGGACTTAGGCCCATTTTGTTCTTAACTTCTACAGTCCTAAGTCCAGCTAAAATTTTTATTATTGAGAAATTCAGGATTTCAAGACCACCACCTTGTAGAGCATGGCTCAAAACCCCAAAATATTGGAAAAAGCGAATTTTGCAAAAATGTGACTTAGGCCCCTTCTGTCCTCATCCGGCGATATAGTGATTTATCTAATTTTCCACATGAACTTGCCCATAATCTGGAATGTGTTCCATATTCGAAAATATTATTCTACAATGTATTCGGAATAGTAAAAAATTCAGTTTCGGCCATCACTGTTAATAATAAGTTAATAACATTTCATAAAATTGAAATTTACCTGAGGTAATTCAAAATAATAGAAACAATTATCTGTCAAAAGAAACCACCTTTTTTTCCATGTTTTGTATCGTCCACCTAAAGTGAAAAACATTATACATTAAAAAATATTTGATATGACGTTAGTTAAAGTAAGTAGACTACGTGACTTTTGCAGATTTCGTTTTGAAAAATTTTGGTCACATAATTGGTCTCATTATATGATTAGTAAATTTGGACAATGGAAATTATGGAATATTGTGAATTATGATCAAATTATCAATAATATATATTGTTATTATCGTTCAAGAGTTTCCACATTGCAGATATTAAAATTGTAAATTAGAAAAAAATTCAAAATAGTTACAAAACAGAAACAAGACATTTTGATCTATACAAAGGAAAATGACTTAGATTACAAAACAATGATTTGCAATTTCAAAAATAATCAAAAATGGTAAAATTTACTAAAAAAAAATTGAAAATGAATTTGTGATTAGCAACTTAGAAAAGGATTATTCAGAAAGAATTAGCTTAGTCCTATTGCTGCATAACAATGGTTTGAATGCGAATATCATGCAGTATATAGCCTATATATAGTCAAGTTCATTTATTGCAATGAGATTAAAGATTAGTTGAAACTAAAACCCCAATATCACGAATGAGATTTACGAGTTTCGAAAAGAAATAATTATTTTTAAAAGCAGATGATCTTTGCTATCTAAGGAACTATAACATAATGTAAGATACGAGACATTTTAAGGAGTTTTCAAGAAGCACCAGTATTACTACAAGTTAATAAACAGCGTTATAAACAGAATACCATCAATAAAGAATATCAAAAATAATCCCAAGGCATGGATGTACTATTACAAACTGACAAAATCTCGATAGAGTATTTGTAGTGTAATATTGGTAATAAAAATATTCTCAAATGTTACTGCAAAATGAAAAACACACTACTGGAATGCATTGCTATTTGCTACATAGGTGTTTGCATGCATGCATGAATATTAGAATTTAGAAAAATCATGCAAGACATGAGACATTCAGCATGACGTCAAAAAACATGATATTTAAATATAGAAATATCGATAAATAAAGAACATAACGAAAAGTTTTTCATACTTTGGCACGAAATGAAAGGCAAGATTCCAATCTAGACACTGAATTCATTTATTTGAAATAAATACACATTCCAATCTTGAAGTTAGAAAACATAATTAATTGGCAAACAAGATCCAAAAATTTTTTGGGCAAATTTCACAAAGTAAAAATGAAGTTCTAAATGATGATTATTAAATAAATATAAAAATACTACAAAAAAATATGGCCAGATTGGGATGAACTTGGAGAATATTTAAAAAATAGAGTTTCTGAATAAAAATAACATCATCTATTTAATCAAATTTTAGAATATCTAATGTTCAATACCGATAATATTACAAAGAAAGTATAAACGGAATTCATCAATATTTTGTAACTGATAAATGGGCAATACAAAGTCAAGCATGACCAAATAACTACTATTCCTAATGCATGATAATTTTCAGAAAACTAAATATATTCCCTTTATCTGAAAAAAAAAACTAGAACAATAGGCTATAAATTAATCAGAAGCTTTACTAAACAAATTAACTCAGTTGAAAATAAAATAGGAACAGAAAAAATCTTCCAAACCGAACTATGATCCATGAGCAAGATGCTCCAAATGAAAAATAAAACATTCCCAGGCTGCAACTATGAACTACATTATTAACATACCTCCTAATGTCAGATGCCAGCGAGAGGTTAGAGCGAAAAAAAAAGAAAAAAGAATTGTTAATAATAATAATAACAGTTATGTAAGCATTTTGTTAGAAATGCATAAAGAAACTGGTAGTACTGGCTTAAACAGAATTTGAAATTAATATTTAGAGTATGAGCGGTAGCTGGGTTGAGGATCTTCATCTTCCTCTGAGTATCGCCATGCGCACTCACTCAGAAATTGAGAGATTGATCTCTGAGGAAATTTACGGGAGACAATGCTAGAGCCACTAAGACTAATGAAGAATTAATAGTGTGGAAAACAATGCAACAGTGGAATCGCTGAATCCGACTGATTTAAAATAGCTCGCAAACTAGTCAAGTTTAGGTGTCCAAGCTTAGGCCATATATCGTATAAGCTAATGACAGAACCAGAAATCTGACTAGCATGCAAACTCAACAGAGTGAGGCCATTTTGATTAAACCAGCCTCTAGCCTGTGAGATGTTATCGGAGACAAAAAGAAGGGATTTTTGTAAATATATTATTCTAAATGGCAACTTTAAACATCAAATATTTTGAAGGTTAAATTAAATAATATTAAACCATTCATGTTACGTTACAAGGTGAATGCATACTATTATAGTGGGTGTAGTATATTTCAATAACAAAAATATATCATTAGTGGTATTATTGCATAGTCATGGCATGAGTTGCAACCATGTTTGTTTTTGTATTATCAATGAATTATATAAACATAAAATATATACAGTGTAAACTAGGGTTTTATAATTTGAATAAATAAAATGCATCCACATATTTTATTATAAGCAACAATGAAGATCTAACATTGATATGTGATTAATACAAAATATGACATTGGTATTACCGGTATGTTAAAGAATTTAAAAATTTTAAACTGTTTGTTGAAATATTCTGAAGTAAAATAAAACTAAATGTTATGCTTTTATTTACACTGAAACAACGAAGAGGGTACGCTGAGACTTGAAAATTCAGATTTTCATATTTTGCATATTAGAGCGCTCTGCCTTTTTAGGATAATATCATAGCACTGTTGCATTTTCCAACAATCTGATATCGGAATAAATAAACTTCTGTAACATTGCTAAAATCAGTAATAAGTTGGAAGAAACAGATGGAAGTCTAATTGTAATATTTTGGGTGCTTTCGAAAAGGAAATAAAAAATTGAATTGTAATTATGCCTTTATGAACGTTTTTCCACTTCTTCATATAAAATTAGCAAACCAGAAAAGTAAGACTAAAAATTCTATCGATATTCTGTTAAGAAGTGAGGACTAGAGATCTTAAAATAAAGTTATTTTATCAATCATAAAAGGATGCAGTCATTATTAGTGGGCAGTGGTGTTATCAAGGTTAATAATAAGGATGCAGTGTTTAGTATCGACGGTGTCATCAAAATTAAGACCAGTGAATAAGTTTGAGATTTAGGCCAGTACTGAGTTTATGCAACTATTTATGTATAACTGCCATTTAAGCTGTTCAAGCAAGAGATATAAACAGAATTGAAGTTTTTCTACTGACCACATATGAAAATTTGTGATGAAGATGAAAAAACATACCTTGTTTTAGAAGCCATCCTTCTTTATCTGGATTGAAAAAGGTAGCTGTGAGGTCATCATCATCATCCTCTGGTATTTTAAAAGGTTCTTTTTTGATGCTGTCAAACAAATTCTGAAAATATAAAAAAGACCAATGAGACAGCTATCAATGATAAACATCGCAACAAAATTTCTTCACCTCCATTATTTAATTGTTCAATTAAGCGATAAATCTGCATGAAAAATTGAAGTTTCTCCATGAAAATGTTTGATTCTACATTCCTGTGTTTTCTAGCCGTTTAAAAAAATTGTAAACTCAATTTCAATTTTTGACTGCTTTACACATCTAAGTAATACTCATGCATACCAGACAAAAATATTGTCATAGATAGAAGAGGTTACTTGCTATTCAAATGATGTGCAATGTTCAGATTACTACATTCCGATTCTTTTTACATTGGCGACAAAAATATTAATGAATACTTGATAATACTTGAATACTACATAATTTTTTTTACAGGTAAAAGAAATGTAGGTTTGGGTACAGAAGAATAGTAATAATTAAATATGCTACTTGCTTTGAAGAAATTTACTATAAACAAGCATAATATAATACATGAAAGATTTGATTGCAATTCAAAAAATCATGAAAAATTTGATATAGAATTTAATGGAATATACATTGAAGTAACATGTAACTAAATTTGGTATATTTTATGTAACAATACTAACAAGGTTCCTTCTAAATTTTCACAATGACTTACAAAGATAACGTAATGTATAGTTGCAATTAAATAAATAACAAAAGTTTGATTTGCATATTATCCCAAATATGGCAAAATTAATTTGCGAGATATCACGAAATCAAAAATGAAATGACATTCTAAATGCCTGCCGATCAAAAGTCCAAGAAAGAATGATGTAATTGAAATATTCCACATTCATGAAAAGAAATTTCCATTTATAGAATCAATCTGAAATGAACACATTCTCAAGAATTGGTGTAATTATTAAAGATTTTTGTCCGTACATACTTTTATTGAAAATTGTATTTTTGTAATTTTCAGGGGGAATCAAATCACAGTATTCAAGGAATAAGTAGAAATAATAGTAGTACGATAAATCAAGATTTCCAATTTGCTAATTGCTAATTCCAAAATTGGGGCTTCTATAACTGTGCCAGTCACTCAAAATAAAAGTGATAGAAAATAAAAATAAAATGGTTGTGGCTCTGACTACCAGTGATACATAATTCTACAGAAGCACAGTTTATCAAAATACTATTAAAAAAAAGCATCATTCACAGATACATCTTTATGTTCAAGCAAATCACACAATAAAATAACGAACTTCCCAAATATATATTAAACAGTCTGGACTGGCCAACTCAATAATAATGCAACAGATAAATCAAACAATTTCCATTCTTATTTATGACTTAGTATGGGTAATGTAACATTTCTAGTTTCTACATCGCTTTTTTAAAAACTTGGTTCTTGTGTAAAGAATAACGAAAACATGATAATTAGGTCTTCGAGTTAATGGATGAAATTCTATCGTAAAAATTAAAGTCTAAATCACCATGGTGACCCTGGCATGACATCTATAGCAATATTTACATCAAACGTTGATAAAGAGTAATGATGGACCTTCATTTAGGATTAGATTAATAATTAAGTTTGAAAATTCATTTCTAGATTTTTAATGATGATCTCCTTGATCCTACTCGTGCCCAATGGAGTAGTAGCCAACACTATAGAAAACTAGATTCATGATTCTGCAGTTTGCTCAAAAAACTTACTATTAGTAATTCATCTGGAAGATCTTTCCCATCATTTATTCCTCTATTCATGGATATAAATCTGTCCACTGTTGGTTTTTCCTTTACGCTCGGATTGTGTAGTGATGTATTGAGCATGATGATTGCAAATGATAAAACATAACAAGTATCTGAAAATATTTTGAAAACCATTACCGTAAAATTTAGTTTAAACCGCATACCTATTCCAAATATATTCCAAAAAATTTATTTTTACGGAAATTTTTAAAATACAAAATTAAAAAATATTTCCCAATTTCACCTTTTGGTTAATTTTTAAAAAAATAAAAAATTTCTATCTTTTGATGCATCAAAATTTGTCAGTAACTTAAATATTGAATAAAATATAAAAATAATTCTCATATGAGAAGAAAACCAAAAATACTGATGTAACCTATAGCCTATTTGTGTATAATCTTAAATGCTTGAGTTCTCGTGGGGGGCGCCTTAAATAAATCATGCTGTAATATTAAAAAATGCTTATTTAGGCAGTGGCAGATTGGTTAGCAATAGCAGAAAAGTAAGACGTATAAACTTGCCTGTGTTGAGAAAAACACCGGGATTACAAGAACAATACCGACTGGCAAAGGCTTCCATCATTCTATCGATTTTTTGTGCTTCACCCGGTAATCGGAAGTTCCATAGAAAATCCCTGCAGTAATAAAATAAAGTCAGCATTCTAGCACATCTTTGAATTAATGAAGAAGTCACTTAATTTCTTTTTTTTTAGGTTTATGGAGTTTTTCGTGAAAAGATATGCTGTTTCATGTTATATTGTAAAAAAACTAAACTTAAATTCACATTGATTGGCAGATACTTTTGATAAAATATAAGAAATTTCAGACACTAACTAAAGTTTTAAACCACTACCAAATGACTAAATTCAGCAAACAATCACAAATGCATTGTGATCTATTCATTTCTGTAACACAATACATGCAATTTCTGAAAAATAAATGCATCTGATAGAATGACAATCAATAAAACACTGATAAAATATTAATAAACAAAATCTATTCTACCTGAGAGCTTTGTCTAATCCAAGACCTGAAAACTTGTGTAGATTAACAAATTCATTCAAAACTTTAAGGTGAAATTCATCCCTGCAAAAAAGTAACATTTTTTGTTCCAAATAAAAAAATACCATGTTATAATTCCATGTTTAAAATGTCCAACAGCTTAATAACATATTTCGGAATTAGGCTAGTCAAAGTGAATAGGCCTAAAAAATCCTGTCAGCGTACTATATAGTTTTGTTCACAAATGATAACTAGATGTACAATACTAGGGAAGTTTCTAACACTTAATGTTATAGGTACAATTACACATATTAAGATCTTACTTTTCTCCGAGATAATCACCAATTGCGGTTTTGTTTAAACCTTCTCCCTTATATAAAAATTCTGCAATGCTCTTTTCATCATGTGTGACTATATCGTTATCTATTAGATATTCCATACCCTGAATAAGAAGGAAAACATGATAAATTTTTAAAAAATTGTAACAAGATTGGTAGATGAGCTGGGCATACAACGGAGATAATAATAGTTTATATTGTCCCACATGTCACTGACTCCTTAAACAACATCAATTGCTAAATTATTCCCAAACCTATGATTCGCAATGTATACACAGTACACACAATAGAAATGCCTTATATGTTATAAATGTATGAATAATCGTACACAGTAAGTAGGCTACACTGTACTACAAACCCAACAATATTTACCGCCTTCCAATACTTATTATAGCATGAGTATGATTTATAGTTGAATTCAAACTCTAATTTTAAACACCAAAACACTAAAATAGTCAATACTTATGGCATGAAAACTATACTCCATTGCAAGTTGCAACCTTCAATCATAAATCCTGAAATATTTTAACTAATGACCAATACACTGACTGGATATGACTAAGATGATTATACCGAACTATATAAATTTATTAAACTAGAGAGAAAGTCCGATCATGGAGAATGGATGCGAATCGCATTCACTATTGGCCCATACTTGATGCGCACATGTTAAAATAGTTTCAAGAAAAGTGACAACTACCAAGAATTCCACACTGTCATCATGTGTAATGATAAAGTCACTATTATTAATTTTTTATTATGTATGTGGATCACTATATACCATGTCATAATTTTAAATTGAATACATGTGAATAAGCATTATGACATCATAATTATATGAAGCATAGATAGGGTCATTGGTTTTAATGAATAATTGAAGCATTTAAAGCAGAAGTCAAACAGAGTTTACTTTCGTTTTTAATGACAAAGAATGCCAGCTATCAAATCACATCATAAATCATTAAGATTAGAGTGATTCAAATTTAAAAAACAAGATGTTCAGTGCATTTTAAAACAGCATATGATAATATTTTTTTACATTTCATACAACTATTGCGCAACAAATTTGGGAATCTGAAGTGTACAATAAGAATTCAGCAAATTGGTTTTGGAATCAGTATTCTCAGTATTTGATAATGCTTGCATAGGCATAGCCTATATTTGGTAGCCATACTAAATCTTAATTTTTTGATGAACTTCCTTAATTAATTTTTTTTTTCGAATTCAGACATGGAAGAAAAAATTTGTACCTTTTTAGGATCGCTGTTAAAACGTTTTTTTCCTATGGCCAACTGCTTTGCTCTGGAATTTGATTTGCTGTTGTAAAATACAAGAAATACACAAAAATAAATTAGAAATTGAGAAAAATAGGAAATTATTTCTATTCATCACACTATTAAAGTAATCGATAATACTTACATTTTATACATTTCAAATTAGTCTATCCTCGTTTTCCGTACAAGTTCAGTTAAAGTTAAATAGATAATGGTAGATATTGTTAAATATTGGGAAAATAGGAGCAAACTAGTTGTTGATTCTAATGAAGAAACATAATTAAAAAAAATAAAATCTAGGAATACTTTACTCCCATTACAAGTTTAATTTGGTTTGCATGAAAGTATACTATTTGGGAATATTTCCATGACAAATATACAAGCAACATGACTCCTAATTTGACAGTTATTAATTAAAGTATTAGCAATTAGCATTATTCAAATAAATACATAGGATACATACAATATCTCAAATTAAGCAACTTCATTCGAATATATAATTTTCTGAAATTATATTAAAATAAATTTCTAAAATACTGGTATTGGGAAATATTCAGTATATTCACATACCAGATTAAAATGTTATATATTTTAAATGATATGAATCAATATAAGTCCAAGAAAGCCACGTCAAATTTGTCAAACGTTCAATACTACCCTAAAAAAATAACACAACATAGAATATCCAAGCCACTAACCTCTCTTCAGAATCTTCTACCTGTTCAATTTCTTTATTAACATCTTTCAGTTCCCGTTTTAATTTCTGTAATGACATAAAAATGTATATACTACGAAACTGCAAGAAGGAAGTGAACTGAATATAATATAACATGTCTATCTATAAATATGGGAACCAACAGATAACAGAGCTATATACATATGAGGGTTAAACATTAATAAGCAAAACAGAACTAGGCAATGTTGTGTTTGTGTATCATAAATTGTTACTGTTGAGCAAATGATCATCAGATCTACTTTTCAGGTATTCATTTCATGTTAGGATATTGTAGTTGAATTATTACGCCTAATTTCATTGGTTTTTTAATGCTTTTAGCAAAGAAATTTGGTTAACTTCGAGATCCCCAGGGAATTGATGATAATCTGTGGGAGGTGGCATATCTAATGGAACACCCCAAAATCATATTTGGTGGAACAATGAGAAAAATTTCAAAGTCTGTTGAATTACTTAACAAGCTGAGTTAAGTCAAATAGCCAGATGAGAACAGAAGGGGCCTAAGTCACATTTTTGGAAAATTGACTTTTTTCAATATTTTGGGGTTTTGAGCCATGCTCTACGAGGTGGTGGTCTTGAAATCCTGAATTCCTCAATAATAAAAATTTTAGCTGGACTTAAGACTAAAATATTTGGGAACAGAATGGTCCTGAGTCCAGCTGAAATTTTTATTATTGAGAAACTCAGGATTTCAAGACCACCCCTCGTAGAGCATGGCTCAAAACCCCAAAATATTGAAAAAAGATAGTCCTAAGTTCCAATATGATGGGCATGAACATCAGGAATGAAATGTCCGACACTTACATCCCTAAAAATTTGTTCAGTGCAACTTATGGCCTAAGTCACCTTGTTTTACCTTGCATCCCATATAAAAAATTTCAGAAGTTGTTGAGAACAGAATGGGCCAAAATCCTTTATGGGGGTAAAAAAGCAGGAGGGAATTGAAGCTGGAGTGCCAAAAATATTGATTACAAAGATATTCTCATCCACATTAAAATAACCAGAGCTCAGGACTTTACTAAGTGTGAATATCTAGAAATTCAAAAATGAAAAAAATTCCAAATTGTTTTTTGCGTTTTTCTCAAAACTCAAAATTGTGACTTCGGCCTGTTCTCTTCTCATCCGGCGAAATTTCAAGAATTTGCACAGCTTAAGCTAATTTTTGATCAGATGGCATTCAAAATCTGCCACTAAATTATGTCAAACAGTCTGGTATATTTCCATTATAATTTCAAGTTATACACTCCAGTGGGTGGGTTAAGAAGAATGCTCCGATACATGGAAGATCTTCTGACCTGACTTAAATATCGAATATTATTCAAGAATAAACAAACCTCAATCTCCTCCAGCAGTATTCCCTTTTTCCTCCATATAGCCTTCAAAATTTCTTGATCTTGGATTGGAAGGTCAAGCACTATGAAAAACAATAAAACAAAGACATTATGCAAAGCTTCCAATTGCAGTAACAGCTAAGAACATTCACCAGAATGATACATATTGGATAAAGGGATCTTATGTAGTATCGTACCACAATAACTTCTAGTGAGCGTGGCATAACAATTTCTGCATATTTCATTTTTAACCCCAACCTGACTACGTTATCTGAAAATTATTCCACTACGACGTAACAGTGACAAAATAAGGACCGCGACTGGGCAATCGTAGCTAAACTTTAGCAAGGTATATGACGTGATTGTGATGTCGCAATGACGTAATGTTTGGATGACGTAGTCAAGTGGAGGTTAGGAATAACATATGCAAAATAGGTTAAGAAAAGCCCACTAGGAGTACTTGTGATACTAAACTACCCTAGACCCTGATAAAGTGAGTTTGTAAAACCACAAAAGCCGCAAACAAAGTACCGTATGCCATGGATGCCATTGGGAGAAGAATCTATTGTTTAATATGTATATAACAAATTCATTAGAAGTAATCTTAATGGTATCCAGGCCGGATAGCGACTGTCATAATATCGACTTCATAATAGCGAGGTAATCGAGCGAACGACTGTCATAATGACGACCGCATTAAAACAGCGACTGGTAGATAGCGACTTATCTCTAAGTTAAGATCGTCTGCGCGTCTTGGATGACAGTTCGTATAGTTTGGAGGGCCTTATTAGGTACGTCACTATGACGTCGTAGGGACGTAGTTTTTGGATAAAGCAGTCGAGCAGTCAGGTGGGAGTTAGGATTGACATATGCAAAACTTGTTATGCTATGCTAACTAGAAGTAACTAGGGTGGTGTAGCCAGTCTGCGGACGATTTCATTCAAACCGCAATAACACAAAAACCAGTATTTCTAACCCGGTAATTTTTTTACCGTAGGTGCATTGACATTTATTCTACACGCTAAACTTTCTACGACCAGGGGTTAAAGCTATACAAATCACCAAAGTACGACACTCGGAAGACGTATTTGCGACCGAACGACCAGTGTGCGACCACGATTTCAAGCCTTGAACATCATTTTTGCTGCGTCGAGACTAGAGCAAATGCAGCCATGCATGAAAAATCGGGCTTCTAATCGCATTTCTGACCCTCATATATTTTAAGAACACGGTTATTTCGAACAAAACTCGTCAAATTATAAACAAAGCACCGCATCACAGCAATCAAACAGACAAAAACACGGGGGTCGCAAATTGGTCGACAAAGATATTATCGATGTATTGGAAATGCGCACCCCCCTATTCTTCATCCTTTGAACGTAGAAAAGGGAACTTTAAAGATGGTTAAAAGAAATCTCATATATTTGTACGGATATTCAAGCTTCTTTAAAGGGACAATGGGTAGTTGGCGACATGAAAAAATGGTCCGTTTTTTTCTTCGGTCCAGTTTTCAGTCGTAACTTTTTTGTTTGTGGCCGCTTTTCAGTATAATTTCGCAGAGCTACGAGGAATAAGTGGACGATAACACATGAAAAATATCCTCGCAGTTCGTTAATTTTTTTGGCATTATTTTAATCGATGAAGTTGATGGCCGCAAATAGGTCGTGGCCGCAAAGTGGCTAAGCCACCCTACTTTAGGTACCGGTACCGGTACGAAACTACATGAGACCCGAATTTCAGAAGCCCGACACCTCGCTGTTTGACCGTACAGTCGTACAAGTATCAGAGTCTACAATCACTGCAAACAGTGTCACACTATAATATTTAGGCACCATGTAGACTAATAAAATACCGTACCGGTACCGGTACCGTAAAAGCGCCTAACTTCGGACAAAATTACTATATTTTCGTCTATAACTCGGCCATTTATTGTCCAAACGGTGCCAAAATTGCTCGGTAAAACATTCGTGCAGTAATTTACATTCCCTGCAAATTTCGGTTCAATTGGACTATTTTTACTATTGAAATAATCGATATTTCTTGCCATCTGACCGTTATCCTTCACTGCCCTAACTTCGGACAGTCATTTTCTTCACTGCGTAACCGCGACGCACAGAGAGAAAGAGGCTTCCGATGCGGATGACGTAATCACGTCGTTGCGTGAAGATAAGACGCTCGATCGTCGTCGTAACGTAACATTGACGTCACGACGAAAATGCATTATTTGAAACTTCCGTCGTCCTATGTTTACATCTTTCGTTCGTTATTTTCAATACTTCAGATGAGTATAATAACACGTTAGTCATTTTAATCAGGAAATGCATACGTAAATATATCTGATGCAAACCGTTTCAATCCACAATGAAGTATTTTAACGGGCTTCTATCGAAGTCTTTGAAGTATTAATATTCTCGGCGGATAGCTTTTTTTTATTCTGTGCAGTTATCTTTATAAATGATAATTTATATCAAACACACGGTAAATCCGATTGTAAAGTTTAATTTAAAATTCAACTTAATCTTGTAAACATGTAGGTCCCGTTTATTTGTTGGAGATTAAATTTATTTTTAATTTCGAGTGAATAAAATCCACCCAGGCCGTATTCAATAACTGTCATTTCGACTACTAATCATAAAATAATGGTTAAGTCAGTGCACTGTGCCATATGGACGTTGGAATTATCATAGTTTTATATATTCGATTTTTAACGTCATCGATTAAGTGTGACATGTATTTTCATTAATGTAATTTTGGCATATATTCATACATGACCGAACAAAATACAAAAATATTACATTGGAACGCCGTCTTTATCTTAACGGAAATTGTCATATTGGCTCCGTTGTGTCTGGCGTCAAAATTCATTTCCGCGACGCAGTGTGACGTCGTGTCGGAAGTGAGCGAAAAATAATCTACGTGAGGTTGACGTATTTTTGACGCTGCGTGAAATCTTAATATTCTTACGAAATTTATAATTCAGAATTTTAGGTTTTATTTAAATCTCGTACGACATCTTGCGATCACTCAAATAAATTATATACATTGTTGTCGCCCTCTACCGAATGATGGTATTTTGACGATGATAGCTTCAGTAGGAGCGACGCTCTGCGCCGTTGAATGCCGGGCAGTCAATTTTCGGCAAAATTTCTGTTTTTTTACCAAAAAAATAATTATGCAACATTAAAAAAGATGAGAATAGATGTAGATATAACAGCGCATCCTATAATAATTAAAATTAGCAATATACGGCGCGTTTTAGCCAAGATATGGCCGTTCAAAAATTTTGTCCGAAGTTAGGAACTGTCCGAAGTTAGGCGCTTTTACGGTACCGTATGGTACCATAAACAGATAAAGGTCTGATGGTAGATTGCGACTTCATACTCAGCATTTTAGGTCGGAAAAATGATACCGTATCGGTACCCTAGTCTAATTGATAAAAACAAAATACAGAAATAAATAAAACTGATTACAGAATCAGGAGATACTCACAGGCTGATTCTGCCGTCATCTTCATATTCTGAAAAGTTACCGGTACCGTACCGTATGTCCAAAAGTTCGGAATATTCAAACTGTACGGACGGCCTGTATTATTACGATGACTGCTATTTTATTTTGGTTGACGAAATAATAAATCCCTCTCTCTCTCTTTACGGAGGAGTAGAACTAGAATACCGGTAAGGCGGTAACTACAATAACCAGACAGCCAAACCGTAAATATGGTCAAACTGAACTGCAGAACTCTGTATTTGGCTGGTTTGGTAATGCCCCAAATAACCACACGATGACGCTAGTGAGTTGTTATGATTCACAACAGCAAAAAATTAACCGCTAAAATCAACGACTAACTTACCGACTGAAATCCAATGACATTTAATGCTCTTGTAGTTTTAGTTTTTATATGTAAAAGTCAAGAAAATAGTTGATGGCTCAAAATATTTTTTATTTATCATACAAAAAATGTATAAGAAAAACAAAAAGATAAACTCTTGAATAGGAATCGGGCAGCTGATACTATTAAAAGATGTTCCGTTTTCAGACAAACTTTTGGTTTTGCTAATTCATATGGTAATTGTAAAAGTTGAGAAGAAAATGATCAAAAACAAGGGAGCCATATTCAAATATTCACGAAGCATATGAGCTAACGGCTGCTTTGTTACACTTGAGTGGTAATGGACTACGTCTTCGTTTTGCTATATTTCGAAACTTGGGAAAGCAGCTTAGGTCTAGTATTTACGTGTAGTTTTTGACGGATTTTATAAACATAAACAACTAAAAAGTTGTCCCGAGCACTCACATCGGTATTTGAGCAATCCTGACCGAACTCACAAATCCTAGCGTCTGCCAGTGATACTTGCATATGTAGCCTACCAAGAAGCATATACTAGCACTGTCACGTCAGCCGAATAATAAACTGAAAGTCTACTCAATTACTGCCATATTTCATACTAACTTTACATGCACAAGCTTGTGTAATTTCCCTCGCACAATCTTTTCGTATTCATATTATTCTAGTGCTACTTGGTATAACTACTCTGTCATTAAGCAGAAACCTTTGCGGAAAGAATACCCTGCATACGGTGCATTGCATTATCATTTCAGATTCAGATAATTTATTTTATCATTCAAGAATCAATGCATGCTCTCGCATGCTCACGAACTAGTTTGAATTACCTTTCACTTAAGGGAAAGTGGGGAATCGCCGCCATCTTGTTTTTATTTTCCGCCAATGATCGAGGTAAATTTCTCAATTTTTTTCTTTGAAGACATACTTTTTCAACGCAATTCTGACATATGACTTTTTTCTGTAGTGAGGTATTGACGAAAACGCGTTTTTTTATTGTGTGTGAACGCTCAGCAATCTGCCTGAGTGATGTATTCTATGTTTTCAGTAATTTATGTGTCTGGAGGACCTAATACAATAAGAACGTTTCATACAATTTTATATTTCCCAAGTATTCGAGATTAGATTCGAAAAAAATATTCGATTCTGAAATCAGGTATTCGAAAATGCCCAGCCCTATTTACAGCGCTTTGCACGGCCTTTGTCTGTTTGCGGGGACGTTGTACCTCATCTAAGGGCGGATTCAAACATCGAACGGCACACGTGATTCCGGATATAGTACGAGTGTGAGAGCTGATTTTCCACTGTGCCCCATTTCCAAACGTGTCCCACCTTTTCCTACCTAGATTTACTCTCTGAAAATGTCTGCCATTATACGTCAAATTTGATGTGTAATAATAGTGTCATGTTTTACTGTTTATAACAAACATTTGAGTTTGTTTCTAGCTCACCCATCACACTATCTCGGACTGCTGGACTTATTCAATTGCTATAGCCCACATAGTTTGATTTTAGTGCTTGTTTTAAACCGGCTTACATTGGTATGAATAACTTTGCGTGCTTTGAGTAGGAATAATCACGTAGCTTTAGAAAGGATGATAGGGGTTGCCAAGTTATAAAAAATAAGTTAAGCATCAGAAAAAAGTAAACAGCTAAAAAGTATGAGAATATTTAGGTAGGCCTACAGGAGAAAATATAAATTGTCTAAACTAAAGGCAGAGGTGGTCAACACGTCGACCGCGTCTCAAACAGTCAATCGCGTCTGATGTTGGGTGAATTTAATATTCTACCCCGAATATTGCCTTGAACCAGTTTTATGCAGAGCATGCAGTGTGTTTTGAAACAACGAATATAGTACCGCTCATGCGCAAAACGAAATACACACATACAGTATTTGAGTCTGGGCAAGTCCGATAGAGCATATCACCTCATGTAAGTTTCGCCGCTGCCAAGGTTTAAAAATGGCTGTGCCGAATATCGCGTGTCTTGGCTAACAAACGATCCTAAAATAACTTCTGCAGTATGCGAAAGATATTGTCTCACTCCAAGAGTAGTGTGATGAATTTTATTCGAGAGTCGCGGCTAAAAATTAGGCAGGTTTATATATATATATATAAATTGTATGATTTGAATAAATTTTAAATAATGATGAAACATTAACTCCGGGTACAGTTGCATAATCAAAATTACAACGAAGTTTGAGGCGATTTTATCTGCATATTCAGTACCCATTTATTTTTGTTTATGACCTTATTACCGATCACTCGATCGCGAGCTATTTTGAAGATTTTAGTCGATCGCGGTCGAAAGCAGATATTCCTTAATTTACGGGGTACCGAAGAACTGAAAGTTTAGTAAATCCCAGTTCTAGAGACTCGAATTTAGTTTAAATGTAAAAACTATACTAGAATATATATTAAAAATTTTCTATTCCTAAACTTTATCTGTGCATCTCGATACAGTACCATAAAACGGTAAAAAGGTGAGTCGTTGGAGTAATACGTTGTTTAGGTATGGGCAATTATTCGACCAATGGTTTTTTAAGTGATTATCAATCATGTGTTTTCATTCACTGAAGACTGCAAATGTTATTGTAGTATTGTGTCATAGAAAAAATCCCGTTCGTAATTTATAATCCGAATTTGCCCGTTTTATACTAATACAATATTCTCATGTACACTGAAAACCTTTGAATTAATTAACCTATTGAAATTGAATTAGTCAACTTTGGATAATGCATCTAAAATAAAAATTTAAGTTGGAGAAA
Source organism: Styela clava (assembly GCF_964204865.1). NCBI lineage: Eukaryota > Metazoa > Chordata > Ascidiacea > Stolidobranchia > Styelidae > Styela > Styela clava. The sequence goes on along the minus strand of NC_135259.1, from coordinate 7,645,659 downwards.
TTCCGCACAGTCTAAAATAATTTGAAATTAACATACGCAACTGTGGCAATTTGAGTGGACTTCACGTTAAATACAGTGATTTCTAACATATGTTTACATTCTCGTTTTCAAAGCTCCGGCTTAGTTAAGAAGTACCCCCTCTCTTCGCTTAGATTAAGAAGCAACCGACACAGTCCCATTGAAATTTATTATAATTGTTTCCATTTCCTTGAATTCGATTGGTAACTGGGCACGTGAGTTATTCATTTGATTGATCTGTCTCGCGGACTTTACGCTAGCGTCGTGCGATACATTTTTAATAGTCTTATTTTATGCATTTCATGAAATTCGGATATCCTAACAATGAGAAATTTGAATAAAGTAGGCTAGGTCAAGACTATGCGTGTTTTGAGGCAGAGAAAAAAAGTACATCATAATATTTCCTTTTTTAATTGATAATAATTGGTCTTGGAAAACCAATTGGAAACACTTCCACATTATGTCTTGGAGTCACTTATGAATAACAGGTTCTGTGATTGAGTCACATTTTTAGCTGCAATGAGCAACTGCGTGGGCTAATTTTTCCACAATTTAACACATTTATTTCGCCATTATTGCCAAAATGTGATAATTGCTTCATAGTCATCAAGCAAAATGGTATATATATATATTAGTAAATGCCAGTGGTGAGCTGTAGCCGGAACGCACCGGAACTGAGTTCCGGTTGTTGGACATTTCATTGCGTTTGCGTTCCTGCTGTTGAAATAAAATTATGCCACAGAAAGTCTAGTTTCTCTGGTGAACTTAGTTATTACCTTACGTTTTGTTTTGTCATAATTTATTTTACATCACCGCAGACAAATACTTCCCATACAATTCGTCCCATACATTTTTAATAATAAAATTTGTATTGAAGTGCTATGAATATTCTTGTAATTCTACACAGACATATTTCCGATAATTTTTTCATATTTCATTGCAGTTCTTCGGCTCTATATTAGGACATACAAAAATTCATGTGAGCGCCGTGTTGTAAATATATTACATTTTCACGAATTAGGTGCGTTCCGGTTGTTACGATTTTTTCAGCTCATCACTGAGTAAACCCATATTTTTTCGTAAAGACTAGTTAAGCCATGAATTCAATTTCAACATTAGTTATTTTCTGTGCCTGCCTTTACGTGACAAATGGGTATTCTTGCGGACCTTGCAACCTCGAGGAATGCGAAGCTCCTCCTTGTGAAGGGTCCACAGAACTAGATACTTGTGGGTAAGTACTATGAGTACGAAAGAATTGCTGCATGGTATTTTTGTAGAGATTCTGCGTGGAATAACGACTCGCATAACAACGAACTTTCGGCTCTTGATTTGTAAAGAACATTTGAGCTGCACTTCTACAGTATTTTACACTAAGTTAGTGTAAAGCATGATCTCACGACACACACTATTTCACAAAATTTATAATCACGCAATTGTTTTGTTCAAACATTTCATAGGTGCTGCCAACGATGTACAAGCCAAAAAGGCGAGATGTGTGGAGGAGAATATAATGATTTCGGTAATTGTGATCCCGATAAAGTCCTGGTCTGCAATTATGCGTCTTACTTTATACTGCCCGACGGAGAAGTCATTGATGAGATGCTTGATCCATCCTACCCTGGAACCTGCATAACATCGTAAGTTGAATACCACTACTTCTACAAAAACACTACAAATTTTACAGTTCTGGCAAGCATTATGGACATCTTTTTGTTGACTCAGCCCATATTAAATGTTCAAAGTGTCCCACGATTTAGTTGAATTGTTTAAATACCATATAGATGGTGATAATTATTTTTACCACGGAGTACCGTTAATAAACTTTTTTGTGATGCTAAAGTGCAATCAATCCGTTTTGAAATACACGGATAAAAAGTGACTTTTTTATATATATATATATATATATATATATATATATATATTGGAAGTTCTGAATTTTTACAGCCTGTTTGTAAGCGTATTATATATTCGCTATATAAAAAATGATTTTTTTTTCAGCAAAGAACAAGAAGATATTTTCAATATCATTGCCGTTGGGTACGTGTAGCATACCTTCAGAAACAATTGAAGAAAAAGAATGTAGAAAAAATGCATTGATCAAATTAAAAATACACAATGGCAAACTGAAGTTACTGTGTTTCTTGTTTTCTTAGTTTCCGGGGTGGATTAGGATATCTTAATATGAATTGCATGCGAATCATACGTAAACGTATTATAAGCGAGAGTCGTAACCTGTGGGCTAGGTTAATTTTTCACAATTGAGGAGACTTCCTTTAACCCCTTCAGCCCCTGCTTTCTTTGGTTATACATGGAAGACGCTTATATCCTGGTCTAGAACCTGATATGATTGCCACTGACGCATTAAAATACGAATGAAATAATATATAAAGTAATATATATGCCTTTTTAATTCTACTTCGTAAAGTACGAAAAATGCCAGTGTATTTCACGTGGTTACGAGTTGAGAGGAAACCTGCATGAAAGGTCTCGACCTATACAATAATATTCGTTTTGCTATTACAAATAAACTTTGGCAGTACTATTCGTCGAAGAATAGCAACCAATAAGCTGTTGAAAATATACTTTGGCAGTTGTATTCGACGAAAAATAGCTGAGAATGGATAAACTCAATTGTGTTTACGCGAATATTTATAAAATACAAGCGAATACGTTCACATATGAAAGGTTGCGTCCTTTTTATTAATATTTGCTTTGCAATTGAAAATGTACTTTGCCAGCAATTTTCGACGAAGAAGAACACTTTATGCTTGCATAATAATTCCAAATCCTAAATATGTCAAGTTACTCTTTCGAACCTAATAAAATCCCTAATAATTTATGTGTCGTGGTTTGGCAATAAATTTAAGCCATGTATATTTTTCATTTGGTATGGGTTCCCAGAATATGGATCTCATATTTCTCGGCGCTCCAGAAGTAAGTGTACCAATATGAGGCTAACTAATTTTGTTTGCCTACTGAACACCAAGTTGTGTAAAGGAACGGAAAACATGGGCAGGGGTTATATTCACTTGGCTAACACAGACAGTCCCGAACAGTAATAGAACTAAAATAAGGAAAATTTGATCTTGTGCGCTTAAAGTAAGAATTCACTCAATTATACTTATTATCAAAGTTGAATTGTTTTTGTTCAGATGCGTTCAATCTACATGTCACATGACCGTCATCCCAAATAAGTTGAAGGATCCTTCTTGAATTCAACATAACTAATCAAAGGATGATTCTGTTCGAGACCTAAGTAAATTGTCAATAAATGGTGGCCATCCGTGTATTAATTGGTAAATGCTGATTTCTTATAGATATTTCCATTATTTATTAATTAATGTCACCTGAGAGTTATATAAAATTTGTACTAGCAATAAATCGAAATATATATTTTGAAACCTAAATCCATGTTTTACAGTATCAATCAATTCTTGTGTTGAGGTGGTACTATTTTCCATTTGTAAAATGAAAGTAAAACAAAGATAATGGATCCCGATTCCACTATTAGTGATGCAGATTACAATAAAATTTAGCGCTGTTTTGCTAAACATATAATTGCGCTTTTCCTAATTCAATTAAATCAAAAAACAAGAATTTGCTTCAAGACAACAAATTTATTAAACAAAATTTTTCGGTATCTGTTTCGAATTCTTAATGTTCCATAATTCCACAACTTATTCTCTTGAAACCGAGTGTCTTTCAGAAGCTCTTCCACAACTTACTTTCTAGAAATGAAAATAGGAAAGATATTACTAAGACAAATTTATAATATATATCATTTATCTAATTTTAGTTCATTTCATACTCTTACAACTTGAACATATAGAATCATACTTAGTAAGATTAAATTTTTGCCGCTAAAGAATCTAGAGAATATCTTTTCATATCCTAAACTTTTCTATAGTTTTTCTTAATATTCTGTTTGCCAACTCAATTTTGGCCAAATTGTTAAAAAAAAATTCTAGGTATCAACTCATAATGACAAACTGTTAATATTCGAAGGCAAATAAAAATCAATTTACTTTTGTTTTCTGCAAGTTCCTGCAGTTTGAATGTCAACAGGAGGATACAGGATGCGTCCATCTTGTAGTATTACAGGCTTAAGTTTCTCACTTTTGCATTCAAGATCTTTTTCGCAAGTTCCGGCATGGTTCCCTAATCCACCGCATTCCTCTCCTTCTTGTTTAGAACACACATTGCAGCAACTAATTATAAAAAATAGTTTGGTTGGGCAACCATTTGGTTATCTTCAAGATACTACACCAGTGGTTCTTAAACTGGGGGACGCGAGAGGTCACAAGATGGAATCGGAAATTTCCATGTAACGGCCTGGAAAGATCTCCGCGTTCGTTAAAAATACCGGCTTTTCGCGAAAAAATATATTCTGTGATATTTAATTTATGACAACTAGAAGAATTCAAAATGTCTCTCCATTTTAATTTAATCTTAAATACCACGCTAATCCGCGGGCATAATATTGTGTGATCAACTGCCCCATTATATTTAGTTTTGATATATTTATATATTGCGCTCATGCAAATTCGTCATCGTCGTTAGAAAGATCTGGTATAAAATCCCAGAAAGTATATTTAATTTATTACAATGAAAATACATATAAAGTATATTGATATTTGAAAAATACATATTCATCGACTCGAAACCCCCGCTCTTGAGTCAGTGGTGAGAGTACGCCACTCAAAAGAGCCGACTTTTTCAAAGGATATGTAAGGATTTTTCTGTTGATAAAAATATTTAATCAATGACCAATATACGTATTTAAAATGGATGATTTATTCATTTATTTTGCGATAAATTAAATCTGCGATTGCGTTGATAAAATAAAAGCATCACTACTTCAAAATACCACAGCAATTCGCGGACATAAAAATATGTGGCAAATTACCCGATTACATTTTATTTTGATTCGTATTTTTGCAAATTACACCAATATGAGCTGTCCCTGAAACTCTTACTCCACTCCACCGCAATGCTGCCACTCGATTAATTTTGAGATATCACCGTCAGAGAAATTCCTAAGTCTGCGATAAAACACCACGAGGTAAAATTTATTTCAAGTCGGTAATTTTAGAACACTACAGGTGAGGAAAATTTCTGATTTAGGAAAAATAAACACCGAAATAATGATTTTCACGGCTCAAATAACGCACGTCACTGACGAAAACAATCGAGATTTATGCAAAATGCAATCGCAAACGTCATTAGCGACTTTATTTTGCAGCGGTCAAAGGCTGGGAAAAATACAACATGCACGAAAACTATTAAAAATTGAATTGCTTTTCTTTTTGCTAAAAATGTACAATAATTCATTTTCACTTCTTCATTTTGTAAACTGTATTTTTGTACCTGGTATTGGTAGTGAATTTCGGAGACGTTAGGCAAGCCAAGAAGTCTGCATATTTTTAACACTCAGTATATGATTGTTGCATTGCTCAGTTGTGATGAAGTAAACAATTGATTAAAATTTTACGTGTCTTATGTTAACTTTTAAGCAGAAAATACATTAAAAAGCAAAAAGCATACGTTTATTGCGTGTTCAATTTTACTTATAACTTAGTTTGACTTTTTCAGGTATTGCAAACTGAGGGGAAACAAGAGAATGTATGATGACCACTATTTGAGTATGGCTTTATACATACGACAGTGAATGGCGAAGTTGTATTCCGATGCGTTTTATGCCTAAACAATCTGAGCAATGACGCTATGAAACCAACATCCTTATAGTGCCATCTTAATAAAATGTAACCTGCCCATCACAAAAGCATTCCATGGTAAAAAGGGGGGAGGGGGCGCAAAGTTTGTAAAAATTTTCAAAGGGATGCGCGGCTCAAAAAGTTTAAAAACCACTGTTCTACACAGAACAAAAGTTCAACATGAACTGAAATTATTTTCTATATATTTTGCGATAAATATAACTGACTCGCTAAAAAGATTGTTTTTTATTATCATTACGATGTAGGCTTTTGTGCATAGTATCCAAATTATCTAATATATTCTAAAAAATGATTAGTTTATTATTGAAGGAAGCATTAGCTGTGGTCGCTTCGGGCAACCTATATACCTTGAGTATATTGGCGAAATATTGCTGTTAGAATGCCTATTTTAGTTTTTATTCCAAAATCCTAATAATATATATATATCTACATCGGGGATTGAAACTGCCATATAAATTGAAGTATTTTTCAAAAATGTCAATTTCCAATATTTGTATCAACTTTATGCTTGTGTTACTTGTGTATGTATGAGGACGGTAATACCTAAACAGTGATGGGTAAATGTCTTGTCCAAAATGATTCAGAAGTGATTATAATTATTTTAATTCACCATACGCTTAAAACAAAAACTGTATTACAAAGCAAAAATCAAATTCGAACATTTTGAGTACATACCCACACACCCCTTTCACCAATGATCCTTCGCATAATACGTCTGGACAGATGTACTCGCTGCATTCCCAGCAACTGAATGCTTTTGTAGATGCTACAATACTGCACAAAACTAACACTGTTTCCCAGTTCATGATTTACAAGATGTTCGTAAACTTTCTATAGAATTTATTTTATAGATTTGTTATTGTGTTATTAATAAATTTAGTCATTGAAATATTAAAAACGAAATATTATGAATACTCGTAAAAAACGGAAATTAATGCCTGATTCAAGCTAACACATGAAGAATATAAAATTTAAAAAAACGACCAGATGCTGAGATGATTAGGGAAAGTCGAAACCTAGCAATAAATTTTCTAGATTTAAAAGTTCATTTTAAAATGTAACCACTAATATAATACCGAGCAACATCTCATATAAAAAATAGGACTTCTTCAGTTGATTTTTTTTGAACTATGCTAACTGAAAAAAAAACAGTATTTCTATTGAAATGCTTTTATTCAACCTACAGACTTCTTGCATTAAGTATAGGTACAGAAGAATAGTGATTCACAGACATCGCCTTTAAGTAAAATAATTTTTGTCAAATATCGTCAACAGTTCTTATTTTTCATCGTATTAGTAAGGAAATCGTTTTGGGAAATTTTATAAGATGCCAAAAAAACACAACAACTTTAATTCTTTCAGAAACTTTCAATACGGTAACAATTTTGTTTCAGCATTCTCGGTATTTTGTTTTATATAATTCCAATTTTTTAGAGAGGTTAAACTTGTCAGTGAGTTCGGCCTACGGCCTATTTGGCCTACATTTGAGTTCATACAAATCAGTAAGTTATCGCTACTTTATAATATATCACATATCTTTGGGTAAACAAATAACAGTTTCAAATCCATTAACAATATTCTAATAGAAGGCTATACAAATCATATGGTATTATAGACAAAATATGCACAAGTCGTTTATGATTTTTTTTTATCCCAGATGCGAATCCGATTTTAGGTGACGACACCAATTTAGGTCTGTGAGAGAATTTCGCTTCGTTTTGGAATTTTCAAACAAATAAAAATATGTGAGATATAGCGGCTTGGTTTAATTTTAATGAAACTTTGAATAAGCTATGACGCAATAACTACCACAGTCTCCATAATAGTTAACGCCGTCATATCTAACTAGGTCTCAACCTTTCGGTGGCGCTATGTCTTCCAGAAGCAGTATTAATTCAATAACGACCTTACGTCCATCTACGTCCTACGACTATAATCTAACCCTCAAAAGCAGCATCGACGCAATAGCCGCTATACCTGGCAAAAACCCTTATGGTGGTTGTGATAGTTTACTGATTACAAAAGCCAACAAAACACGTCGAACGTTTAGAAATTTTTGCGTTCAAATATTTACAATTCGTTTTATAAAACACAGTAAATGAAGCGATGGAAAAGCGTTAAAATACTGCTCTTCTCTTTCAATCACTCTCGATCTCGATAATTACCCATATGTTCGCTCCCTGAAATTTTCTACTTTTCTTTCCCTCAGGTCAAATTCAAAAAACAAGAAAAACCGATCATCGAATCTTATTTATTAGGCAGAATAATCATTCTAATCGGTTTCAAATTCTTGATTATCCATAGATTCGAACCCTATTATCTTGAAACCAAATGTCGTCCAGAAACTCTTCCACGAACTTTACGATCTAGAAATGTGAATAGATGAGGTTAACGATTGCGTTAAGAATGTCGTAAAACATATTAATGATATTATTTGTCTCTTCTAAGGTCATACAATTTATATCGCATTACCAAAATTCAACATATAAATTTAGATTTTTTTATTTTCTAAAAATCATTTATTTCATCAAATTGTATCAACGGCTTAGTCTATATTTGTTTTAATTTATTTGAAACTTCCTGAATTTTTTACTCTAGTACAATAACTATTGTTCGCAATTTTTTGACACATCATTCACCAATTTAAAAAGACAAAATCTTACTATCTCTCGAATTTAATGAGGATATACTCACATGGTTTTTCTGCAAACTCCTGGTTTCTGTCTGTCCAAAAACACATGAAGAACAATACCATTAGCCTGAACTAACGGTAATGTTTTAGGCTGGTAGCATTCCAGTTTTTTTTCGGGATCACATTTTCCGCCGTGGTGCCATATTCCGCCGCATGACTGGCCTTCTAGCTTCGAACATACATTGCAGCAACTGTATTTATTTATAAAACAAAACTTTTGTAACGATAAAACAAATAAGCATCTAGTTTTTGATGTCCATTTAAATTTAGAGGAATTGTTTGTAAGTTTTGTAAAATTAAATGATAAATAATATCAATAACCTTCTAGAATGTTTGCATTATTAGAGAGCATATTGATTAATAGCGAAGTTGCTTCAAAGTAAACCATAATATTCTGACATCTTCAAATACTTATATAAGCAATATAACCAATATATTCACGAGGAAAAAAACGTTTTTATACCAAAATGATACATCTATAAGTTATTGGTTTTCGAATTCCATCGTAATTGTGTAATAGATAGAGCCGCCGTACGAATGTATATTAAAAACACGGTTGATTTTGAAACTTTATCGGCTTCGCTTTTGTATGTAAAGTACACATGATTTGTACTGATAGATGCCACGTGTAGAGTTATCCTAGTTTACTTATAACTTAATTGTACTCATTATGCACTTAAAGTGTATTACAGAGCAAAAACCAAACAATAAGTAGTGAATTTTTCAAATACTCACCCACATACACCCTTTACCAATGAGCTATCTGGACATGATACCTCTGGACAGATGAACGTGTCGCAACTCTCGCAAGTCAATGCTCTTGTAGATGCTACAAAACTACACAAAGCTAACAGTATTTTCCAATTCATGTTTCGATATCGTTTCGACGTAATATTCTATGAAAGTATCAGAATATACACAAAACCAAAATAAATTCAAATGATGAAATTGAAATATCGATCACCTCGAAACTTTTATTCTCCATATTATGAAAAATTTGGCAAAATCTATAAGTTACGTATATATATTTTGGATTTCATTCCTCTTTTCTGGGTAACTATGAAATATTGTTCCACTTCCAAATTTTATAATTAACTTGATATTTATTTTGCCTGTTTTCATTTTTGAATCACACAAATCTTAGGGATTGCTAGTAGAAAATTTAGAAGTCATGATGTTCAAATCTCTACACGGTCTGCAGTATTAAACTACAGCTTTTGTGACAATTAAAAACTAAATGCTTGAACGAAGGATTATATAGAGTGAGATTTCCTAAGCCATATTATAATTAATATTAGAATTACTTTCTTTTCAACACCAGGGTTTTTATTTCAACGATGTCCGTAAACATTTCTATTCAATTTAGAGTTTTGTCAGAATAAGTCTTGGAAATAAATGAAATTTAAAATATTATTAAGAGTATAACCACCAATTAAAAGATAATTCTTTCATATAAACCCAAGTGATTATGCTACAAAATTTCACAGAAATATAATGTGCCGTGCAATCACATTTATGTTGTTCGGTTGATTCTTGCAACTCATAATACAGAATTTAGGGGTCAATACGAATGACTGGGGTATACAAATGAATTAATGGTGATACATTTTTTTTATTATTTTAAATTCAGTCTTGATTCAAGCTAACATAAATACCATTCATTTAGAAACGATCAATTACTAAGAGCAGTTGACCTGAACTTACCAGTAAATTGTAGTCTTCTAGATGCAAAATGTAATTTCGGAAGTTACCCATTCAAATAATTCTATGATACATTTCATACAATAAAGGTAAAATCTCTTAAAGCATCTGTTGTATAAAAACGATAGCTACAGAACAAACTCTAAAAATGATTGTTGAAATGATTTTATTCAGCTATAGAATTGTAGTAGTTAATCAAGATAGTTGTTGGTTATAACTATTAAACACAATTAATTATTAATTGCATACTTTTTCATATACACAAAAAATTTCATAGCGTAAAGACAAATAGTTTGTTACATGTTAACCCCCGACCACTGAAAGGGTTAATAATTATGAAAATATGGTCATAGCAAAATATATACTGCATTTGAGTATTTTTATGAACTTAGGTGTACATGTGATTAATATGTTGAGTTATCTTTATTGTAAGCAATGACATTTTCTTAAATTGTTTCTTTGCACTTTTATTTTTTTCCCAAATTTCTGACAAGTATGCTAGCTTTTAAACAATAACTTATAATGTGAGGTAAGTGTTTTATTACAAAATATTTAAAATCCCAAAATTTTAAATACATTAACTATTTTTGTTTCAACATACTATCGAGTTATTTTATTTTACATAATTTCAATTTATATGAGATGGTAAACCTGTCAATGAGTTTGGTGATGTCTGGAGGCAGAATGCATCACATGACTCTCTGGCCTACATTTGAGTGCATACATTATCATCTTGGGGTGAACGCATGACAGTTCCAAAGTTATAAATCTGTACAAATCATCTAAAACAAAATTCTAAGTCTGTACAATTTATCTGATATATGGCGAGACAAAAATAGTTTGAATATTTTTCAATTCAGCTGTGAATCCGCTTTTATATGGCGATACTAATTTAGGCCAGTGCTACAATTTCATTTTGTTAGACATGAGATGGATCTACAGTAAGTTTTGTTATTACTTATCGATCTTAAGATCGGTAAGTATATTGATAGGTATTTGTCTGTATGTGTGTCTGTCTGTATGTCTGTGTGTCTGTTAGATGCACGCGATATCTCACGAAAGCGAGATTGAATCTGCTCCAGATTTTGCATGTGCATTCATCTTATCTCGGACCAGAAGCCTATTGATTTTGGACGAATTATGTCGTATAATTAGCGAGTTATCAATCAATTACTGATATAGTGATCTAGATTTTTGTAAAGCGAGAGAATTTTGAAACCCGCCGAATGTGTGTGTGCGATGCGCAGTGCGCAAGTTACAAAAGCGGATGAATCGAAACTGCAGTTTCTGTTTTGGGGATCCCCTAACTATCGATCGATAAGTCTTCGGTTTCCAACCGATATTCTCGTTATGTTCTTGTTATTTTAATTAGAAATCTTCTTTTTGTTGTTGTTGTTGTAGACAAAAAAAAATCGATTTTCTCTTTAGAACCAATTGCTTTAAAGGTTCCCGTGGTTGCCCTTAAAACGTTATCATTTTTATTTGTACTCATATTTCCCTGAATCCGATGAGATCTATTGTTTCATCCAAAATTTTGCTTTATTATTCTTATTCATAGGAACACCGTTTTTATCCCGCCACGCCTGATGAATTACGTCGGTGTTCCGACACATTTTGGTATGAGTCGCTACCGTAAGGTCTACCGGCACTGGCGTAAGTTATTTGCCATCCATGTCCGATATTTCAGCATTGCTCGCTTTATTGTTTTCATATTCTTAAACAAACGCAAATATGTGAGATATATCAGTTTGTTGGAAACTTTTTCAGAAGATTTAAATTTGTATGAAAGCTTGAATATGCTATGAACAGTGGTGAGATTCAAATTTTTTGTCAGCCGGTTCCATCACACAAATGTCATACTTTTCAGCCGGTTCTGTTGCAAAAAGTCATGTTTTTCAGTAATGCTAACTGGTTCGCTGATCTCATAAAATTTCGTGAGACGGTTCTATAGAACCGGTGCGAATCGGCTGAATCCCACCACTGGCTATGACGCAATAACTGCCATAATTGTCAAAATCGCTATACACCACTAGATTGCAGCTGTTAGGTACCACTATATCTTTTAATATACTCTTGTAATTGTAATATTAAATCCAAATTAAAACTGGTCACAAATCGCTTTAGAAAACAATTGCTTTGATGTTATGTGCATTTAAATCAAGTCGCCAGTCGCATGAGAGTATAGACACAAAATTACTTTGCTCCATGTAGCCGCAGTGTTATATATATTTGGCGTCTTATTGCAATTTTAAACGGCGAAACGTGTCTTCCTGAACGTTTATCATTTTTTTTTGCATATAAATTTATAAAATTCATTTCATAAAAATGTTTTTCTCTCCCAATCACACTCCATTGAGATAAATGCCCACATTAGTGCTTCCTTACATTTTCTACTTTTCGCTTTCTAAGCCCAAATTGAAAAAACAAAACAGAGCCACTTTTATGGAATTTATTGGACAGAATAATCTTTCTTATCGGTTTCAAATTTTTGATATTCCATAGATTCTCGTCCTATTATCTTGAAACCAAATGTCGTCCAGAAACTTTTCCATACCTTACGATCTAGAGATGTGAATAGATATTATTGAGCAGGTTAAGTATGTCGTAAAACATATTAATAATATTGTTTATCTTTTCTTCAAATCGTATCAGAGGCTAAATTGACAATTGCTTTTAATTTATTTGTAATTTCCATATTATTGGGTTCCAAACCTTTTACTTTACTACTAATTTTCTACTACAAACACAATTTTATTTTTAATATATTGACACAGGGAGAATCAAAGATGACAAAATATGTCAATATGTCATTATTGAATAAAAGTTGAATGGAAAAAAATTCACATGGTTTTTCTGCAAATTCCTGGTCTCTGTTTGTCCACTCTAATGTGAATGACCTCTCCATTGTTCAGATGTATCGGTTTAGGTTGCTCATAGTAGCATTCCAGATTTTTTTCAGAATCACAAGTTCCGTCAAGGTTCCATAGCCCGCCACATGAATCGCCCTCTTGCTTCGAACATACATCGCAGCAACTGTAATTCATATAAAATTTAAAAAAAAAGCAATCTCAGATATTAATGCGGTAATTTTATAGGTTATTACATAGCTTTCCAGATCTGCCATGATTTTGTGAAAGATCGCCACCAAACGAATATATGCCAGAAACACGATCAAGTTTGAAGTCTCATTGGCTTTTTTAATGTGCGGCAACGTGCAAATAAAGCGTACTGATGCAAACTTGATGTCATGTGTGGGACTATCCTGATTCCATTATAACTTAGTCGTACACATCGTACGCTTAAAAAAAAAACGCTTGAAAAAACCAAACAATCACTACTCAAATACTCACCCACATACACCTTTTGCCAATGAACTTCCTTTCTGGCATAATACCTGTGGACAGGGGAAACTGCCACATTCAGGGCAAGTCAATGCTCTTGTGGATGCTACAAAGCTGCACAAAGCAAACAGTATTTTCCAATTCATGCTTCGATCTAGTTTGGACATAATATTCTATAAAAGTATCAAAATATATTCAAAACCAAATAATTTCAAAGGATGAAATTGAAATATCGATTATCTCGAAAGTTTTATCCTCGATCTTATGACAAATTTAGCAAAAGCAATATGTTACGCAAAACTTTCGCATGTCTTCCCCCTTTTCTGGATAACAAAATTTATTTTCAATTTTTTAATGAAGATGAATACTTATTTTGCCTGTTTTCGTTTTCGAATTACAAAAACCGTAAGGATCGCTAGTAGAAAATTTAGAAGCCATGATGTTCAAATCGCTACACGGTCTGCAGTACTAAACTACAGCTTTTGTAAAGAATAAAATTTTTGCTTGAACAAAGGATTATATAGAGAGAGATTTTCAAAGCAATATCATAATATTTATTAGAATTACCTTCTTCCCAACACTACGACTTTTATTATATCCATTTCCACGATGTCCGTAAACATTTCTATTCAATTTAAAGTCTTGTCAGAATAAGTCTTGGAAATATAATGAATTCATGCTACAAATTTTCACAGAATTGTATGTCCCCGCATTTATTTTTCGATTGGTATTTGTTGTAACTTATGATACAGGCTTTAGTTGTCAATTTAATCATACAAATGTGGCGAACGAAGTAATATAAATCAATTATTGGTAACGAGAAATTATATTTCTCAGATATACACTATTGATTCAAACTAACATATATATAATTATGAATCATCTCATCACGGTCAATTTTCTTCAATCATTTCATATAAAAATGATAGCAAAGATCAAATTAAAATAATCTCGTTTGATTGATGAATTGAATAAATATTAGGCGAAAATGAAAATTTTTACTATCTTGTTCACTCAACCAAGTTTGACGAGTGGAAACTTCTTTGAGGAAACAAGTTCTGCCAGTTCACATTATGATATCTGTAAATAAGCACAGCAAAGTAGCTTTTCTTTGGTGGTTAGGAGTTTGTAGTTCGGGCGCAGTTCTTTTTTGAATTCGGTCTACTCTAGATGGTTTAAAACTTTAAAACGGTACACAAGCCATAATATGACAGCAATACTCAATGCATGGACGTATTGGTGATTTCAAGTGCAGTATGCTTCCGCGGGACTAATATCGGCGTGCACGGCCAAGAGATCCAAATTTCATTGACGCGTTTCGAGCCACTGACGTTTTATATTCATTCCAAGTCAATTCTTTTGATATGGTGAGACCAACCAGCCGAACTTAGATTATTTGCCTAGGTTCTAGACCAGGGTTGTCCAACCTTTTTGGCCAAAGGGACACATTTAGTTTACGAATGATTGAGCGGGCCACTTGACACGGTTGTTATGTTCTAGCTTTCACTACACCGACTACTGATTATTGAAAAAAATAAAAAATAATCACACCAAAATTATAAAAACAATAAAAATACAAAGATACAGTTAAGTCAAAAGTTTTTACCACACATAGATATTTTAATTTCAAGTATGACACCGCTTTCATTCAGTAAGTTTGTCCATATTCGGTGCGATAGTCGATGCAGCCATGCATACCGAATTTTTCATATGACTATCAGAAATTAGTGATCTCGCGGGGGATTTGACATGGTTCATCCACAAAACAACTTGCTCGTACAAATAACTGCTATCAAATATTAAGGTCATAAAAACTACCTTTTCTAGCTTCACAGAAAAAAAAATTGAAATACAAGGCATCTTTCTCCAGCAGTAACGCTCACAAAGGGACATAAATAAGAAATAAGCTTCCAATAGCTGGGTGGTACTTCTCAAGCGATTGAATGACCAAGAATATTTTTTTTTATTAGAAATTTCAATAATGGCCCAGTTTGTGAAAGGCATCGTGATTCGAATAAAACCGCGCGGATCACTCGGGGACCTTCGGTGGGCCACATGTGCCCCGCGGGCCACGGGTTGGACGACCCTGTCCTAGACTCTAGGATTTCCCGAAATTGGAATTGGAGCTACATCAGAATTGATATATTGATTTGACGACAAGACTTTTCTTTTCAATATAATAGTTGCCAGCCACTGCGCCTCTTATTCGGAACCCCGTGACAAGTCTGTTTCCTACGATTAGCAAGATCCAAACGGCATTGTTTATCGGACACAGGGTCGAGACTTCATGTAAAATGTTGTGTCGTCAGCTGAATTAGGTAAATTGCAAATGAGATCATATGGAATATCATTGATGAATATTAGGAACAATGTAGGCCGAAGAACTGAGCTTTAGGGAATTCTAGAAGAGATTAGGTATGTCCATCAGCTGGTGCTAGCCATCAAGAACAACGTAATAATTTGATGATGGAACAAATTTGACTAGATATACCTCAGTTTCAAATTTTGTGCAAAAGTCCGGCGTGTCAAGCTCTATTTAAGATCGAGTTTCAATCACACTCACAGTATGCCTTCTGAATTCTAGTAATTAATTGAAGGTGGATATATTATGATATATAACTTTTATTTCATTGATTTTCAATTTTTTCCTGAGCTCATTTGGGCCGATTGCATTATTTATAAATTAACTGATTTAAAAAAAAGCGCCACCACACGGATTTCTTTCAGTCGTTTCCGCCAGAAAGGTGCTCATTCAGCGGTAAATTACTCGTACTAAGTGGTATGTACATTTATCTTACCTGTGTATGCCGTTCCACCAATTACACCAAGTAACAGTAATATGTTGATCATCATCAGTATAACAGAAATATTACGATATCTTCTCGCAACGTCCCGCACTTCACCGATCTCGTCTGAAAATATTTTCACGCTTATTTTGGAAGATTTTTATGATTAAAAGAAAAGAAATAAAAAAAAAACGTTGAGCCTAACTTCAAAAACTAATTATATTACCAAAACTGAATTTATTGACAAAATAGGCTATTCGTGTTTAAATAATTATAAGATAGATGGAGCTTAGCATATTGATAAGCTATTTCAAGGGTTTTTATCAATATGGTATGGCGCAATCGAGAAGGAAAACGCATCAGGATTTATGTTGTAATACAAATATTTATTTTATGTATATCGATAGAAAATATGTTTTGTACCTACCTTTCAAATAGGCTTGATAGGTGGAGTGGTCGGTAGCATGAGACATCACACTTTCTTTATCTGCCAAACTGCGTTCTTCAACTTGTGTTTCAGCATCATATTTGCCGATGTTGGGACAAGGAAATTTACAAACACCCAACCGGCAGTAGCGGATTTTTTTCAGTGGTGTCGTCCTCTTTGTGCATGTTAGTAGATGAAAAGTCTGGAGATTGAGGTTTGAATCCTTCCACTGTAAGCTCTTCCGCCAGAAATGACGTCAGAGATGATTGTTGTACTGGAAAATCCTCTCGATTTCGCTGCAATTAAGCAATTTTCCTCATAATGATGTCTTCTGAAACCCTGCCGTCAAGTTCCGTTTTGCTTTCGTCATCTAAAAAATTGTCATTGATTTCGTTGATAACTTCTGCAAATTCAGCTTTCCTGCTCTTTTTTTAATGACGTCACAATTTTATCTAACCACTGGAGAAACTTTTTCTTCAAATATTTTATTCTCGGATAGAAGAAAGTCACGTGAAGTTTTTTTAAAAAAAAACCTAATACCGATGTTTGATCCGCAATATCGTCAGTAGATGAGTCACCACTTTCTTAATTTGTTTCTCCGAGTGTGCTAGACAAAATAAGTTATTAGACAAAATAACTTGGTCACTCTGATCTGTTCCATTGACGTTATGAAACGTTTTTTCAGTCGTAATTTCTGAAATTGAATCGTCCTTCAAATGATCTCCAATCTCAAGCATATCAATACTTCGATTTGCCTGTAATAGTCGATAATTCATTTCTGGAGGGTACCTTAAAGTTGGGATTTGAACCGCCATTGAACCTACAGCATTTACATCAATTGACATAGAGCTTTTCTCGTTTTCAAGACGTTTTAAGATTGACATTCTATGGTATTTTACACGCATTTCGTGTACTTCTGACAGATCATCTTCAGGCATAGATAGTTCATGTCGTGTCGAAATTTCCCTACCTTTCAAATCTGTACTCAACTTGTTGGATATTTTGTTCACTACAGCACAATCTGATGAACTTAATTTCCCGGATGTACCTGGTCCATCATCTAGAATTCTTACTAAATTTCCGCAACCAGTTTTTACCATTTGTCCTGCAGTGCAATTGTTCTCAAGACCTTCGACGCCACGACAACAAATGTTATCCGCACGACAAGGTCCATCTTTTTTGTTGAACTTTCCAAATAATTTGAATACACTGCAAAAAAGTTAAAATACAATTGTGATGTCCTAATCACATTAAAATTATGCTGCGAGACGCGTTTCAATACCCAACCAATTTTATTTGTAAATACCCAGGTAATTTTCGATGTTCACATTGTTTGTCAATTACAATTAGCAGAACGCGACAGCTCACATGCCTCCATACAAACAGCATTTTAGGGGTTTCCAAATTATAGTTTGCCTTACTTGAAAACGTGTGGTTATTGGACACGTAGTGGACATAACGATCGTTCAATGTTATGTTGGTCTTTTTGTTGTTGTTCTTTGACACTTTTTGGACATCTGATGGAAAATCTAAAAAACCGCTTTTTCCTTTCATAGCTGGACCGATTGATTCGAAATTTTTACTGGTTAAAGATGAAATGTTTCTCCAGAAGGCTATTACTTTTATTTATTCCAAATATTTCTGTTCGCTCTGTGAGATTTGTTTTTGTTTGCTATGACGTCACTGAATGTTCTGCGGACGCATAGCCGACACTCCTCTTCTTTTTGATAACGTGCCATCGAACGTCGATGGTTCGTAACGAAGTCCTTACGGTACTTTGCTAAGATTTTTTTCCTTACGGTGATCGACGGTACGGTAAACCGTACTGTACTGCGAACAGACGTGTCCATATATTTGGGCGTAGCTCTCTTGTTTACACACTGTTTGATCGTGACCAATAAACGTTTGACTTAACTCGCGTTTGCATCAAGTTTTCTTCGATCTTGGTGCCAAAAGTGTTTCATTATCACTGCAAATCCAAACCCAATAACTCACAAACATTCTCTTTGCTTCCTAAAAATTATGTCTTGTGATTTTTTGGGTGATTTCTGATTCCCTCACTAATAAAAGTAGACCATTGTGACTTGACAATAAAAAATAAACAATCTCAAATTTTACTAACTCAAACTTCCACTTTTATTTATAGATGTTCTGGAACAACTGAGAAAAAGTGTCGAAGCAAAATGTGGACTATTTATCTCATTTTAAATTAATATCATTTAGAGCCTGTTCTCAATATATTTTATTAAGAAATTGAATCGTGAAAATGTTATATAATTTACTATCACAAATGATAAGCGTATGGCGTATAAAAGTTCAAATATCAGAAATTTCACCATTCCTGTGTGTAATCTGCGATGTCGACGATGGCTTCTTATGGCTCTAACATTGCAAAACCGGAAATTCCGTTTTTAGGGAAGACGGTGATTTTTGAATAATGACTTCATTAATCATTAGCCTTCGCGTAACTAATTATTTAATATTGTATCTAAGTAATTATTAAAAATGATGAAAATAGGATATTCGTAGAGCTAAGACCTGAGCACGAGCACACGCAACCCGAAAATCGGGCCGGGTCGGGCCTGAAATGTCAATCATCACGTTCGGGTCGCGCCGGGCTTCTCTATCATTAAATTTTTTTTTAAAAAGTACATGTTTAATAAAAATATATACTAAAACTATGTGTGGATACTCATCAACACGACACATACTGAACTAAACTCTTGCAACGACAATTCAAAAAACTCCTAAATAAAATATGAAATTTTGGGTTTTTCTTCGGGCTCGGGCATTGCAAATCCAGTTAATTAGTCGGGCTCGGGCTGAGTCGGGTTTAATACTCACGGGCCTGGATCGGGCCGGGATGAAATTTTTGGCCCCGATCTTACCTCTAGAATAGTGTATGATTTTCTTGTCTATCTCGAGCGAGAGGAAAGCCATGATACAGCTCAATCATCAGCTGTGGATCTACTACTTCTCGTCCGGTCACCATATCATGTCGGATGTGGGAATAGTCAACAAGTTATTCGTTTTTGATACATGGTCTTGTAGGAGGAAGTCGTACCGGTGCGTAAGCCACCAAACAATGCCAAATGGCCCCGCACTCTTTCGCAATGAATCGTCCCCACGGAATATGATTTAGTGATGCAACGACGTGTTCCTTCTCTTAGCACGTTGCACCCATCGCTAAGACAAATAATATCAATAAAAGAAACATCTACATATTATGGTTCTTATTCGTCTTTTAAACAGAATTCAAAGGCTGGTACCAATCAAGCAACGGCTTTTACTACAAATTATTCAATGATCGAGTCAATTACGCAACAGCAAAATCTAACTGCCAGAATCAAGGAGCGGATCTGGCATCTGCGGGCTTTAGAAACCCTACCTTTCTCAGGTGATCGACGTATTCAAAGTTGAATATTTTCTAATTATTAATTGGGGTTACGAGAGTCTATTTAGGTTTCCCTGCTCTATGTCTTTGCGCAAGTGAATCGGTATTTTCTGGAGCCAAAGGTTATTTTCAAATTCATTTTTTCGTTAGATTTATGGGAGATACGATTTATGGTGAGTGCCGTGTCCTAGTGGCCAAAGCTTTCGACTAAATCATAGGTGTCCCACAGGCAAAATGTGGCCCACAAAAACAAATTGTGCGACCCGCGGTGAGGTGCCAATATTCAATGCTGTTCTGCCCGCGAAACAAATTTAATATAGTTCAATCAGGTGAGAGTAATTCTAATCTCTTTGCGTTGCATGATCTATGTCAATGAAGTTACAATTCCCTAACTAACAGCTATCTTGTGAATAAAATCAAACACCTCATTACTTACATTTACGTTGATTCTGGTGTTGTACCAAGTGGCAAAAGTAGGATGTTAGATTATTATGCTACTATTAGTTTGGATTACGCCAAAAATATCTACTTCAGCTTGCTTTATATCTCTGCGCCAGTGGATCCGTATATGCGTATGAAAGATGAAATAGCCGAAATAATCAATTGAACTATGTAAATTTGTTGTTATTTTTGTTGCAGCGAATTAATGTCATTGATCACAGCTGGCAACGAGCACACTTGGGTTGGTTTAAGCAAGCATGAAGGTAAATTCATCCGGGCTGATGGCGAAGTTTCAATTGAAAATAACACGGGTTGGTATGCAGAACAGCCAAGTAATTCGGGAGGTGATAAAAATTGTGTACATTGTTGCGAGATTGTGTATATATGCGAAGCAGGGGCTTGAAAATAATTGATTCTGTTGTTATAAATCTCGTGATTGGTTGCACACAACTGTTAAAAAAAGAACTAGCGGGCACTTTTATTTACAAATAAAAATTGAAGTGTCAAAAAACTTTTTTCTGTTCTGATTCATCACAAACAATAATGTGGTAATCTGTATCAGCTTGGTACTGAAACTGTTGACAGGTTTAGGTATTTGATATTATTCTCTTACAGTAGTTCACACTCCTTTTAAGCTGCGCCCCATTTTAAGAATTTGTCAAGTTTCGCGCCCCATCTCAAACATAACTAGCTAACAATATGCTTCAAAAATATAATCGTCCAAATTAAGGCGGGCGAGATCAAATTAACCAATAGTTTTCTCTGAATCACTGCTATATTAGCGCATCTCATGCGCATTTCATCTGCGTGGTGAAGTGATCGAATCGACTTTATCGTTATTGCTATATTATTTGGACCAGGGATGACCAATCCATTTTGTGCGCATGACGGGCTCTCTTGGAGATAGTTGTGAAATTTTTTTACAACTACATAAAAAATTTAGATTTTTTTAAGTCTATTTAAAAAATCCAAACTATCAATTGTTAAAATTGTATTACTTGTCATTAAAACACTTCTTTAAAAAAAATTCGGGTTACTTTGAATAATAAAAGCTTAGTCATTCAGTTGAAATTTATTTAAATTGCGACCTTTAAAAAAAGACGTTGGAATACCGATTTAGACATAAGTTTTTTTTGAAGTTGAATAAAACCTAGAGTACGAATGTTTGTTGGAGTACTCATTGCCAGGTCACCAAAATTCAACGGTTTTAATCTTAACAAAGATGATATCGTTAGAAAATGTTAACATGAATTACACATGTTATGAATTATTATAGAAGCATATTAATATATGAATTTGAATCAAATGAAATTTATAATTTGTGATATATCTGTCAATATCCAATGTTTCTTTATATAGGAATTACACATTTTATGAATTAAAATAGAACATCCCATTTTAATTTAAACAAAACGTCAAATATCAGTTTCCATATAACTCCGGAAAAATTGAAAAAAATAATAAAAATAAAATGAATACACTTCTTGTGACTTCTTTCTTTATTGTTAAAATTTGAAATCGTTTGGTTCTGTAATTTCAGATAAAAATAATAAGTTTATTCGATGAATGTGTTCGATGTTTCATATTCAAAAATATTTTTTCAGATTGTATTCGAAGTAGTAAAATATTCGGTTTTGGTCATCCCTGGTACAGATATTTAAAATTTCGACTCCGCCTTCACAACGATGGTCGAAACCTTTTTCAAATTCTCTTCTCGCAAAGGTATTTCATTGGTATACTACATTTCATATTATTCAACTTCTTCGAATTGTCAGCGACGTAAAAATGAACGCAATCTTCATCCAGTCCATAGCCATTGCGTTCTCCTGTGTTCCATTCACTATTTTCTTTGGTTAATTGTATACAATCATCAGCCCTAATAAATATTCCATCGTGACCAAAGTCATCTAGACCAACCCAGGTATCATATTTACCTGGCTTTATTATTGAGAGTAATTCTCTGCAATACAAACAAAAAGCTATGGTCAAATATATGAACACGAAAGCCAAAATGAAGTAACACCGATATCAAATCTTTTACAGTACGCTACCGGTATAGTCTTTCCGACCTCGACTGGCCGCCAGATCACTGAGGTGCAACCACCACCACACGGTGCGCAATTTTTACATAATGACGTAAGCATGCAAAACTTTAGTGTGAAAAACGAATCCCAATTGGACCACAGACATTTTTGAAATAAATAAAATGTAATAACCTTCTAGCGACAAAGGCAATCTTCAACCATGGTACATATAAGTTACAAGTCAGTGAAATGAATATGCATTCTCCAACTGAAGCACATCTCAGTCGCGCCCTCATAATGATCTTACCTAAGCTAAGGCCGTAAGAGCACAATCAAGCCTCCTTTAAGCTTAGCTTGGGTTAGGTCGGCACAACGTTTCCCTCTTTAGTTTCCTTGTAGCCTTCTTTAGCTTTGGTTCGGATCATATAAAGATACCGAATAAGATGAAGAGAAGAAAATTATATACTTCACATAGAACCGTGATTAAGCTGATGTTATGTCTCTGGCGTCTGGGTTGAACGGAGAAGTAATTGTAAACAAGGCAAGAATTACCAACGGTATTACACATACCTGTAACTGTAGAGTTTTATTAAATATTTTTAGAAAAAAAAAATCTCTGAGAAGCAATTTCTGTAGTAATCTCTGATATTTGAATCTTGGCGAATAAATTTTACTTGTCTAATTTCTCTGAAGTTTTGTGTATTTTGGGAAAACTTTCACAAAATAGAATTTGGATTTTATTAAATTATATGACGAAATTTGCTCGTAAAGTATTTTTTTAAATTTGAAAATTGAGTTATATTTTTAGGAGAAAATAAACGAGAAGAGAAGAGAGACTTGAAGAATACAAAATGAGAGAATATATA
The DNA here is from genome assembly GCF_964204865.1 of Styela clava. NCBI lineage: Eukaryota > Metazoa > Chordata > Ascidiacea > Stolidobranchia > Styelidae > Styela > Styela clava. The sequence continues at coordinate 7,622,234 of NC_135259.1, read as the reverse complement.
ATACACTAACACATCGTTTTAAATAAAAAAAATATTTGTAATTTTATGGGAACCTGCTTGAAAAAGAACTAACATTGTATAGTATGAGCAAAGCATCACCGTTCCACTGATAATGACATATTTCGCACAAGAATATATCATTCTAATCAAAATAAGATAAAATTTACCTACGTTTCATCATCTCATATAAATTTATTTTCAGCTTCCTAAAACACTGGTAGTCCATTATTTAATCAAAAGAAATGCGACATTGTCAATTATACGGTTATGCATCACTGAACCAGATGAAAGTATAGCAAGTCTAACCCATAAGTATGTAGTCAAAATCTGTTGAAATTTCAATTTACATTCACATAATGAGGTACAATATATTGCAATTATAGACCAAGGAAATCAATGTTATTTATTTTGTTGAATGCAATTTAAAGTTGATTTGTCTTTTCTAATTGCATTTCTTTAATAAATAACATTTATTATTTTTCCGGTAAATCTGCGACAAGTTTATATTTTATTTATATTGAGTATAAGCTCAGCTTTGTCGTGACCATGTCAAATGGAATTTTCTATGAATTATACCCTTAAAATTTTATATAGACACGATTCGTATTTTTCCGGCAAATAAGACCTGATCAATTATTAGCAATAAAAAGTGTTTTTATTTTTATTTTACCGCCCAATATTGGGGAAAAAACTGTATTGCTTTGTTCCAACTTTCGTCATTTTAAGCACCAAATCGCGCTCATAATTTTATATGGCAAAATATGTTAGAGCCAGACCCACGTTTATGTCAAAGAATCGTAGCCACAGAATTATGTATTTCATCCAATTAAAAAAGTGTTGTCTTATCTGCTGCCAATTTTCGCTGAACGGGCCAAACCGTAATGCTTCTAAATTTTGAAATAACGATAAAGAACATAAACAAAATAAGTGACGCTTCATCGCAATAGGGAGTAACCTCATTGCAGGAGTCATGTTGGAAATTATTACAAATAGTAAAATAAAATTCAGGGCGATACTATGTAAGACTGTAAGCAAACCCAGCAATTTAAGTCCGCAGTGCTATCGAATGTATTGGACCATGCTATACCCGTACGTAGGCCTACTTTGCTACTGGAATTATTTATTCATTTTCAATATTTTACAGGCATACCAACACTGTTTATGATAAATGTCTACATACAGTTCCAATTGAGGGAGAGTACGGTCGACTCGAAATAAATATTTTCTACTTTAAGTACTTGACTATTTGCAATTTACAGTGTTTAAAGATTAAATTTTTCGTTAGAAGGCTATTGTTTTTATTTATTTCAATAGTTTTTGTGACTTCCATGGGATTCACTTATTTGTGTGCCATTTCGTTATCAAAATTAAAAAATAGCTTTCCTTGTTGGGGTTTCTTTTTCGCGTAAGTTGATATCTGATGGTCAGCTGCGGACGGTACCGGTATACAATGAAACGACTGTTAATATTGTCTTGATTATAATGTTGTAATTATAGAATCTTCTTTTAGAAACTTATAAAAATATGCATATCATCTCCATTTAAAATATTCTGAGACTTCAAATCATGAATAATATGTCTTCATTTTTATTTCAGGTGTCGTGGATGAAATTTGAGCAAAGCTAGAAGAAACCAAAATGAATGAAGGAACTAGAAGAATTCAAGAGGCTTGAGAGATGTCGGCAGTTTCACGTGCGAATGCCGTTTTATTTTATCGTTGCAAAGGGCTTGATTGATCTCAGAAATTCGTGGTTGCTAAACTAGCTTCACACTCATTTTATAGGTCATAGTACTTTCTACGTTTACGCCAAATTACACATTTAAACAATCACTCACTTCAATTTGTTAATTTCTAACATTTTTTTTATTAAAAACCGCAACGTCATGTGCAGATCAAAATGCTTTATTTTTATACCCTCTTTGTGACAACATTGGTGGTCACCCACTATAAAAAGATTAAAGATTACCTGCAAACCAAAACTACGTTTATTTTTCACGTGTGGACTGGGATAGTTTGCCGGGTATGGGTGATACATTTTTACACATTTTTTATGACTGAATTAGGCTACTCACTAGACCAGGGGTCACCAACGCGTAGCCCGCGGGCACCAAGTCGCCCTTAATAAAGACCATATGAGTCCCCCGGAGGTCTGTTCCAAACTAAGCTTAATAACGGGGCTTTTGAGTAAGCTACATCAGTTAAATATTGTCCTGTTATTCTTGTATGGCACTATATTAAATATTGTAGCCATCAACCTGATTTTTATTTGACTTCAGTGATGTGACGGGTCAATTATCACTCTTCCAATTATGACATCACACTGATATAACTTACCACGAACCCGCGCTTTTTCTTGTCCGTTGTTTTGTGGAGCAGCAATAATATAATTATTGATTCCAAAGAAAAATGGCAGAAAAACGATGAAAAACCCACCATTTTCATAATGAATGGGGGTGGATATATTTTTACCACCATGATAACTGCCTGCACGTGTCTCATTTTTTGGGGCGATTGTAGCGACGGCAAAGCGAAAATGTATTTCACGTCTTGTCACGAAATCTACCCACTCACTATCCACTGGTCAGCGCAGTACGGGCAGAACAGCTCGCGATTCAAATCATACAGCAATACTATTTTACGAGACCATTGTTTCGTTCAACCTATCTTTGTGAATCAACATTTTTGACATAAACTCAGAATAGGATGGGATTTACATATTTATCCCGGGGGAGAAGATAGCCCATAAGACGGCTTAATCATATAGCGAACCAGGGCCTCTCGTCCGGTTACCATTTCATGTCGGGTATGGGATTAGCTAAGTATTTGTTTTCGTAAGCATGAACTTAATGGCGAAGGAAGCCATCCCAACTGCGGTAAGGGGTCCAGCAATCCTCTCGCACATAACTATTCTCACATGGAATTATAACCTGTGAACCTAACGCTTAGCACACTAACGATGGCCACACAGCCGCGATTTTCTAGAAGTGTACATTGAATTGGTAGCCCGCGGCTCAATCTGTAACCAGAAAGTAGCCCTCGGCTTCGAAAAGACTGGTGATACTTGCACTAGACAAATGCGACGCTACATCACGTTAGGTAAAGGAACTGAAACCTATTTGCTTTGCTAACACTGACAGTCCCCGAATTCGTGATAAACTAAAATAGGGAATCGGAATAAAATTTGACCTATCCCTAACCTTCTGGTAAACACACTACGGGAGTACCAAATTATATAAATATTCTACTCAAATATACGAGAAACACTTTAACTTAAAATAAACGTCATGCAATCAATAAAACCAAGAACAAGTTGTTTTCCGAACCGGTCTAATGTTTTGAAACGTTTCTTCAAAGTTCCGATTTTTTGCCGAAACGGCAACGTCTATCAAAGATATAATTATTTTGCGGTACTTCCGCAGCGTTTGTACCAGGTTAGGATTATACATATTTGTTTTGTTGTGTGTTACGAGAGTGCATGCACTAAATTTTTGTTTTATTCACTTTCTTATAAACTTTATAAGAAAGTGAACGTACCAGTTTGTTATGTTTACTTAGTAATGGCATTATACTTTTGCCAAAATCTCGTCGTGAAATAATGTCTCAAAAACACTATAGCGAAAGTATGTCAAATTATTAGATACTTAACAGATACGTATAACATATTTTGCTCAATTTTGTATCATTATTTCCGTCATTTCAACTGTCTTATTAACACGGGAATTGCGTGCATTGTTATATCAACTTTCGATTTGAATTTCTACCACTAGATACAGATATGAATGGAAGGAACCCGCAACATGCATAGTCTAGTTGAGAATTCATCATCATCGTAACAATCTTGAAAAGAATAAGATGAGTAGAGGTGAAGGAGGAACATGTATTTAGAATGGTTGTTTGTTACACAAATAGAAAATTGATAATAACGAGATTTTTATTCCTGTGAATATCAAACTCTAGTATATATATATATATAGTAAATTTGCATGTGTTGCCAGAAAAGCACCTCGCGTATATTTGTTCGTGCAGAGCAGTTTGTTTTTTAGCGTATTACTTACAATACACAATAAAATTCGGATAAGTTTGATAAAAAAATAAAAAAAATGTTCAAAGGTTACGTTTATTAGCTTCATTTACACTACAGGATTTTAGCCTTCGCTTAACTAATAGTGAAGAAAAATGTCACAGAAGCAAACGTCTACTTTTAAAAGTTAAAATTATTTGAATTTAATTTTAAATATATCAGTTTACAAAAACAATCAGTAATCACTAGATTCGAATTATTAGGTTATCGAAATACGCAATAAACAATAAAATTATAGAGTGATAAAAGATCAATGTACAAACAAAGATTAATAATTATATATATATATATATATAGTATTTTTTAAATAAAAATATATTAGTATTTGCAAATATCAGATAAAACCGACATTTATTAGAAATACATAATTCTGTTCAATACTTTCTATAAAATGAAAGATTCAAACATTAAGGGATACGGAGCTGAACAATGGACAATCCCATTTGCTATACTTCTATGCATGATTCAAATAAACGCAGGTTAGTGTTAATATAATATTGCTGAAATTCTGCATCACTTTCAGTCTAAATTCAACCTATTTTAAAGAATATTAATTGTCAAATATTTGCTTGCATGTTCTATTGTCACTCATAATATCGTGCTTCTATTTTTTCGAATATGATTAGGCACTTAAGAATCAAAAAAGTTTGGGAAACCTGTATTTTTTGAAAAAAAAAGTCTTTCCTAATCAGTTAGATTGGCCGAGCTCAGCACTGCAACTTCGTGCATCTTAATGATGAAATGTCATCATACGGAACTCGTTGTTTTGGAATTATAAATCCGAAATAAATGTAGAAAAAGAATTTGAAACAAAACATAAATTGATTTAATGTCATCTTGTACATATATTACTCCATATATTATCATTGATGTAATTTAATCAATCAGATTTATTACGATGTTTATTACGATGTGTTGGGAATATATTATTTTAGCCGTTTCAGTGAATTGGTAACTTTAAATGAAGTTTAGCAAACGAGTTTTGTACAGATGAATCTTACATGCTGACACTGCTTTTTATTCTTCAAATTCTATTTGAATTTCTTATTTCGGCTCGAAATATCAACGGTTAGAATATAAATGACAATAACATAACAATGCCACTTATGACTGAAACGTTAATTTGATAGGCTTGATATTGTCTTCTTAACCTACCGCCTTAAACGGTTTCCAACAGAAGAAGGATGCAAAACATAAAATCTCTGACGGTTGATAGCATTTTATTTTATATATTTTCAATACCCTATTCAAAAAAAGTTCAATTTGATTAATAAAATGCACAATATTCGTGTTGGTAACTCTTGTTTCAGTACGTATATTACTTGCATCTATTCTCAGTGAAAAATTGTATACCAACTTTTGGGGCTTATTTTGAGCGTAAAAACCCTGCTTTTATTTTCATATTTATAATTTAGAATTTGATTGCGGAACCCTCAAGCTTCCTATTTCTTCTTTTTGCGATGGAGAAATTGACTGCGAGTAAGTTAGTTTGTATAATATATTGGTGGTTTCATTTTTTCTACATCACTGTACAAGTACATTTCAATCGTAACAAATGTTCGTTAAACATAGCAAGAAATTCTTCAAATGTCACTGCAATTAGTTCATCATGAATCATTAGTATGAACATAGTAACCCCATAACAAGATTGTTCATATCTATTTTATTATTTTAAACGTTAACAATTGGTCAATTTGAATACCGGTAATAATGGGCCGAATACCGGTATGCAAGCTTCTCCCCTTCACCTTACTGCAATGACACATGGACACTAAAGTTATTTTACGCCGAAAAATGTCATAAAAAAGATCTTACACACTTTGAGTCACAGCGAAAAAATAAAATTAATCAGGTCTCCAAACTATATGAGGATTGAGAAATACCAAGAAGAGTACTAACAACAAAAACAACAACAACAATTTAGCAAAACGATCCATTGATCTACTTTGTATCACAATAATATTCAACGCTATTCTTTTTCCATAGAGATGGCATTGATGAGATACGACGCAACTTGAGTCTTGACCAATCTGGAATTCCTTGTCGCAGAGACGGGTTTGTTTGTATGTTACCTGAAAATCTCAAACACTTGCAATCAGCAGTTTGTTTAAAAGGTAGAAGTAATTTGTTTATTCAAAAAATATAAAGTGTTTCATCCTTAATTTTAGGCAGATTTGGCGCCACTCCTAACAAAATATAACCTGTTTCGTACTCGAGAATGAACATTAAATGTTATTCTGTATTTGCAAATATGGTATTTTGAAGAAAAAAGCCCCCAACATTTTATAACAAACCCCGGAATTATATATTTTGTCATAAATACGTCCTCGCAACGGGTAGAAGCGTTAGAAGCAGCATATCATATTCCAGGTGCATAAAACATCGCCAGTCATAAACACCATTAAACAATAATAATAACTTTTTCGTTGATATAAATTCAACTTTTACACATTAATTTGTAGATGCTGAATGTTACAACGACGAATTCAAATGTACAGACGGATCAGGGTGTGTACCACGTGAATCGTATTGCGATACCTATCACCACATCACCCGCCGTCATTGCATGTCAGTTGAAAATACAATTTCCATAACTTTATATAAAAATGTTTGTTTATATTCATAGAGCTGTTGATACGTCTTCTCATTATATGAGTTCATAATTCACATTAATACCAAGCGCTATTAAATGTCTTGTGTCTAGGGACAACAGCGACAAAGACTTACGGCGGTTCCTGGACAGCAACAAAACTGGACATTTATGCCGATCCGTCACACATAGATTCTGCTATCTTCCCAAAAGTCAAGCTCATAAAGCCTCCTCCCTTTGCAAAGCAGGTGAAAACAACAAACATCTACCTAGTATCTAGTAAAAAAATTTGTCGGTTTTCCCGTGACAAAGACGAGTCTGTGAAACCCAAGCAGTCCAATTTAAAAACAAATTTTTTTGCAGACTGACTCTAGTATCAATCCATAAATTTTTTAATAAATAATCATTTATCATTAAAGTTTTTTTGCCAATGTTAGATATCACATAATTCGGTGCTACTTTGGTGATATCATCGGATTTTTCAAGTTTTTGTTAAACTATTTGTTCCAAGCATTATTCATATAACTTTAATTTACAAAAATATATAACTCAACAACTCTCAGGTGCATTTTTTTTACTTTCCTTTGCCATTATTTATACAGCAAAAAATAGAAAGATTAATTCAGCAATAATTTAAAACAGATGTGGTAAATATACCACTTATGCTTTTCATATATATACATTATAATTTTTAATCTCCACTCCCAGTAGGATAAAACAAAGAACCAATCATAAAATTTCGAGTACGAAAAAAAAATGATGAATTGAATTTAAATGAAGAGCAAAAATTATTAAAAAGAGTGTGATATAATGATTGATGATGCAATATGCAGTATGGCTTTTTTGTGAATATTGTTCTCGGCCACTCTGTGAAGTTATTACTGCCTTCGCTAAAATAAGTCCGTTATCTGATTTGTGTTTCAGATCCATTTTGTCGAAGCGATGAAACACTTTGCCAATATCCATTTATTTATTGCCAAAAGATTAACTTTTGCACTCAAGGGGGTCTTTGTACGTGAGTAAATTACTAATTATGGAAATATCGTATAATTTTGTACAACCAATCATGTGGGTCTTAGACTCATCATATTACGCAAGTATAGCAATGCGTGTGTAAAATAATTAAGAGCAGAAATTTGATGCCTCACAATAGTCTACAATTATGTTATCTTGCTCACATTTGTAAGAAAGCATGAGATCCCAATCGGGGTTTGCCACTTAGTATTCCATGAACAACCGTTTTACTCATAAACTTATATTTATTGTTGTATATTCAAAACATTGTGTCGATACTTTTGCATCTTGGTCAACTGTCTAATAAATACGATTGTAATATGATGCTTCCATATTCTACTCTCATTGCATCCAATTGTCTACAATCATTTTGTTCGACTCAAAGTTGACAAATTGTTCACTTGGGTAAATTCTTGTTGCTGTTGGGGTTGGTTGATTCTGTTACGGTTGTTTTTATAAATCGTATTATCTCAACTAATGAACCTATCGACCTAAAATTTACACTTCTTCTATAACTTTCATTCAATTTCAAATTACTTCCTAGATCTCTGGGATACGATATTTCACCTCTAATTCAACTGTTTGATTTATATTGAAGTGGAACAGTTTTTATTCCACCACGAATAACCGTCTCCAAATTGTTTTACCAAGCGTGGTACCGGAAACAACGTACTACACTAGAGTCCACATATTTGATCAATGCTTCCATGTTTTAGGGAAAATAGCCCATATCCTTCCGAGCCTAACTTTGATCGAAAACGACAAGAGGGAGATATGCTATGTTCTGGTATGGACGCTCAACGAATGAATCGAAAGTGTCCACTACCGGCGGAATTTATATGTGATTCGTATTCACATTGTTCGGGAGGTAATTCATTATTTAAATTTGTTTTTGAATAAACTGAGAAACTGTTGTTGTATAAACTCATGCTTTAGTATCAGAATTTTGTTTATTAGAGTTTTTCGTTTATTTACGATTACCATACATTGGTTTTATTCAGAATGATTAAATCATTTAACATGTATTATTTTCAATTCGAGCATGTTTATTGGATGATAGCATTTAGATCCTGGAATATGTTTGACTATTATACAAGCATTTCTTAAACTTGACTTAGTTCTTAGAAAATAGCAGTAAAAGCTGTAATATATAAGATGATTAGCAACTTACTTTATTAGATCAAAAGTAGCAACAACCTCTATGTTGGGTATTTATCTTTCGCCCAACAAATATTGTTGGCAGTATAATTTTGATATTATCTCAATTTCTCACAAACTGATGTTTTAGATTATTTCCAAAACTATATGACTTGTAGTCAACTCGGTGGCATTCTTTGGCAAAACTAGGAAGCGTTTCCAAAATTCAAAAATATCAAGAGTTTTTTTGGTTTTTTGTCGTTTTAAAAAGTTTGTAATGATGCAATATTTCAGTATATGTTTCTATTTCCCCTTTATTTTCGTTATTACAGGAGTTGATGAATGCTTTTGCGATGGAAATGAACCCATACTAAATAGAAGTAAGTTCATTTGTAAATAAAAGTAAAATAAAATACAAACAATCAGAACAGATATACACATATAATTTAATAAGTGAAGTCTTGTAGAACAAAAAATGAACGGAATGTTTTCTCAAATGGATTTACTGGTATTTCATTTAGTTACTTTCATTTTTAAAATATAAAAAAAGATACAAAGAATAAAATATAAATATTATCTTGTCACATATCTCAACGGTATTGTTAAAAAAACGATTTTCGTTAATATTATGTCGATTTTACCTATATTAATTCTTATTGTATTACAATTGGAGTTGAATTGGAGAATTGGATAAAAAGTGGCACAGTCTCTTACTGTTTCTGAAACTTGAAGTATTTTGCTAAAATATCAAAGGAATATCAAAAATGTTTAACTGTTTAACTGATTCAGAAGAGTGTAAAAGTTTCTAACGAAAATATCATTTAAACGGCTAACCTCATTTTCTAAATTTGTTGAATTTAATTAATTTAATTTAATTTAATTATCACCAATTAAAAGGATTGTTCAAAATTAAGCAACTAACAAAATAATATAATAACTCGCAGTCTTTCATGAAGAAGAGTGCTTTCGCTGTTTCCCATCTAAAGAAATAATTCCTTACGGAAAACTGTGTGACGGTATCATAGACTGTCCAGATTTATCAGACGAATGTTTATGCAAACGAAAAGGTGTCATAGACATCTGCAAACACGTTGTTTGGGGTGAGATTTCTTTCTGCGATTACTTGATTTTTGGAAACAATTTATCCTAGAAAAAGACTAAGAATTTTGCTTTTGAATAAAGGGCAACAAGATGGGACACCGTACTTCTCATGTAATGCCACGGAGGCAAACAATAGTACAAAAGTATGCGATAAAATGTAAGTAGGTCACAGCATATTTTGAAAGTATGGAATAGGAGTTAGAATATGAAGACCTCGGTAAGTTGCTTCAATACAAATCTAACTTTTTATTTGAAATTGATTTTGAGCTCAATCTACACCTAAAACGACCATAATTTATGGAATGTTTTAACAGGCTGTACGCTAACATTCCCCTTTTACCCTTCTAAAATATCTATTTGTATATTCAATTTGAATAAAATTTACCATAATTATATTTCAGACAAGACTGCATGGGAGCAATTGAAGAAAAATTTTGTCCAGAAACAAGTTGTCCGGGTAACGCGAATTTTATCATATCTATTAATATTTTTATGCAAAATTTACTTCAGAAATACTGTCGAAAATATTTATATTTGTTTTCTATTATTTGGTCTATCATAGTTAATCAGATATTTTGCAATAGATTTGGATTTCTCACTCTTTCAAATATTTTACAATAATTCAAATCTCGGTCTTACAGCACTAAGGCTAATTTCATGACCTTAGAGGTTGTGAATATAGGACATTTTAATTGCCATATGTTATCATTACACAGATGACTCGTGGGATTCGACAGCAGACAAATGTAACTTCCCTTGTGAATCACTAAACCCCAACCGTATGTTTTACAATTTTATAGAATATATATAATCATTGAAGATTATAGTAATTAATATGGAATGAAACAACAATTACAATATACAACTTAAGTCTCAATTAATATTTCAAACAATTGGGAGCGAAAAATGTATCAGATAGTTTTTGTTTAATTCAATAAGATGTACAATAATTACAATTTGTCAATCACGTGTTGCCTCAAAATATTCACTGAATAAGCTCATCATTAAAAATTTATATTTGTTTTATATCAACCGTGAGGCTCAGTTCACGAGCATATTTTCAAGTCTATCAATAGTCTCTACTTTAGTTCTTTATTTTTTGTTGTTTATGGGATTTAGCTTCTAAATCGGTCTGTTCGATTCCAAAAAAATACATATTTTTGTTAACATCTGTACTATATCTTGCTGCTAAAAAATTCAGTTCATCATTAAAATAGCCCAATTCTTAATTTGAGAAATATAGCAAATTTATCGGAAAGAAAATTGTTGATGTGATAATAAAAACAGTAGATAATGATAGATATTCTAGATAGAGAAAATTACGCCTTTTGTCATTTGACCAGGAAACAATGAAAATATTTGTGTAATTTACCATTGAAAAATTCTCGAATGTTTGTGAACTTTCTTTGCAAACAAACCTGTCAAACTTTCATTATCTCTGATGGTCATTTATATTTCTCAACATTTTTGTTGTTTGTACATACTGACACAAATTCTATAATTAAAACCTTTCAGGTCCAGTTGCAACAAAGTGCGATGGAATCATAGAATGCAGTCAGCCTTACTACGAGGAATGTTGGGGTTGCCAGATGATACCCGAATTCTGCAAACACTTTTTAATTCGAGGGGATTATCACTGTTCAAGCAAATCGAGCATTCCAGTCTGGAAGATATGTGACGGAATAGCTGATTGCGAAGGAGGAGAAGAAGAAATCAAATGTCCACGAAGGTAAAGTATTTCTAAATTGCTTTCTGGCGTATGTCACAAACTCATATGTATTGAAGAATTAATAACTATTTCCGCATCGTATGACGTTTCATGCGAGGACGACCAATCTCATCAATGTACTCGCGGCAACGTTTTGTTTTTCATTCACAAGTTCTGCTTATTAGTAACATCAAATTAAGTTTAAAATAAAATTAAATATCGAGCGTGTGAAGTGAACCTAGCACCTAGTAATTAAGCCTAGTTTTCCACCTGGGATGGTCTGATGTACTTAGCACACTATAATATACCACAAATTGAATATAGATACGGGAGTTTCGAATTGGAAGACCTAAAATCATATCAAAAATAATAATAAAACGACTATTAATGAATAAAAATAGTATTAATAATAATAAAAGTTTTGTGAGATGTATACTTCTCACACTGATTAATGAGATCAGAACAAGTAGATTGATTTCAACTTGTCATTCTTCCGTCCACGAAACTCTCTTTGATAAAAAAAAGTTTTCACATTTTATTTTTTTTATTTTCAAAGATTTAATTGCGAAGGGAATAACCCAATAAACGTACCTGACCACAAAGTCTGCAACCTTCATAAAGTATGTGAGACTAATTTATGTTTGTGTTAATAATACGATAATTGCAAATATTTTGTTTTGTTTTATCGGCTACTTTAAAAACATCATCAAGTCTCAAAGACGATAATTACACTTTCAACCTTGGGATGGAAAATTTTTTTGCTAACAAATTACGTCGATATCTGAGTCCTTATCCACCAAATCGTTTTGTCCGTCGCGTAGCTTAAATCTATAGTTAGCATCGCTCTGAGACGTCTCGTTGTCGACCATTTCAAATTCACAATTAGGTTTGGGTTGAAAACAGAGATACGAATTGCTTAACATCAAAATCTATTGTTTGATCTCTCATTCTGAGCAATAAATTTACCAAGTATCAAGTACACGGAGTAGTGAAACTTGGACCCATTGTGATGTAACCTACACTCCCGCGAATAGAACGATCAGTACCAATCGGGTACATCAGTGTTTTTTATGCGCGAATCAATCAGTAGTGAGTGCCTTCGTTAGTGATTGCTCAAACGGGATTTTAATTCTTGATTCGCACGAAAAAACACGAGGTTATAGAGTTGGATCGCTTCCATATTCCGAGCTTCTGACATTAACTGTAATAGATTGCACAACTTACACCTATAACATGTGGTACTTACAATTCCGAATAATGTTATCAAAAATATTTATTGGAAAAACGAAATGCTTTTATTTTGATATGTTGGCTATTACAGGACTGTGAAGATTCTAGCGATGAAATGAACTGCACTGAAACAACTCACTTTTACTGCAATGACACAGGAGATGTTAAATTCATCTCTAAAAATGAAGTTTGATTGCATTTTGACTCCTAAATATTATATTACAAACTGAGGTATGCTTTTTACATACCTCAGATTAGCTCTGAAATCTAAATGAGATATTTTCAAAACAGGAATTTGCAGGAATTTTAGAGAAAACATGTGTTCCCAAACTGTGGGAGTAGCAACAATATTATTCCTTTTGAATATTCTCTCAACTATAAAAGCAATATATATGTTAGTGCGCTGATGGATGGTTAATAACTTGTAATTGACAAAGTTACTAACCATCCATCAGCGCACTAATATATATATTTATTTTCCAGTTCGCGATTCCAGCAGATAAAATGTATCAGGCCATTAAAACAATAAATAGCTAGGGAGAAAGAGTTCCTCGAATTGGTAGTAAATGAAAAAATATTTTGACACGACACAATTTCTTGCAGTATGGGATTTGACCAAGCAGACAATAAACCCAAACTTAGTAAAAGGGCAAACGTTGGATGCAGAAACGATTATTCTGTAATATCCTAAATGTCCTGACATTCGTTGATTCGTAATTCATTTGAAATCGAAATCGTTAACGGTATTTTAGTAAGGAATATATACGTGTCGGATCGCTTGATCCCGATAGAGTTATATACATTTGGCGTTATGCCCAAGTTGTTTTGATCTTCACATACTGATAGAGACGTGACAACTAAAATAGTATTGCTTTACCAATATATAAATTTTTACAGATATGTGACGGGAGTCAAGATTGTAAAAGTGGTAGAGACGAATGTCTTCCTGAATGCATTGTCAGTGCATTTTCAGACACAAATTCAATGATCAAGAATACGTTAGTGCTTGCCATTGTATTGGTGACAAGTTAGTGTATATTATATATATAAAACCTAATTGTACGAACCAAACCATACAGGTTATTTCTTGATTACTTAATGTATGTATATTGTAAAGCCTAGAATTATTTAAAACGCAGAATTATTTTTAAAACGTAATAATCTTTGTAATGTCTATCGAACGAAGCGTGGTTCCGCACATACATGAATCAGTTCAAAAGTATTTCAGTTCGAATTATCTGGGGCAATCAGCCAAAGTAAGTTATCAATCATGTCCGATTTGTGAATTTGCATTTGCAAAATAGCTATTTTCAAATATAAGCTGAGAACATTGCAAATTCCTGCGACGTTTTGCATCAATTTATTATCTGTCGACCGTACTCTTCAATTAGAATCGATTCTGAACTGTACGTCGACATTCTTTGTCATACATAGTGTTAAGTTAAGGCCTGTAAAATATGGAAGATAAATAAATATTTTCATGAATGTCTAGAATAAGATAATAAATAGGTGTGAATACAACTTGCCCAATGTTTTGTCTGAAATAATTTATAAACTTCCTCAAGAATGCATCTATATATAGGCGTCAGTACATTTGCATCCGCATACATTTGCACCCTCAAACATGTTAAACGCACCAATAGTCATGATCGCGAATAACCATGTTTCAGACAAACTTTAATTACCAACTATAAATATATATTCGAAATGAAGACGGATTACCAGTTCTAAGTAGTTCTTATCCTTGATGAGGGTCGCTACGTTTTCACTGTCCTTGCGAGTTACAATCCTTTCCTAGTTTCATCGGTCATTTTTTTTTTCGATGAAATAACGCAAACGTAGTCGAATGTGCGGTGGTTAGCAGACGATGGGGAAGGAAACTGGTTGTACATAAATTAATCAAGTCAGTGTTAAATCAATTGTACAAAACAAGAGATAGGTGATTCAAGAAAGAAAATAGATAAGAGAAAAATCAAAATTAATCGGGTTTGCAGTGAGTTCGTCTTCATTACTATTTATAACATTAGGATGTCACTATTTCGGCGCAAATGGCAATATAACCTCTTTTCCAGTCACGAATATCCGTGGGTGCAAATGTTCATGGGTGCAATTGTAAGCGGATGTAAATGTACGCGGGTAAAAAAGTACGTGGGTGCAAATGTAAGCGTGTGTAAAAGTACCTGGGTGCAAATGTACGCTTGTGCAAATGTACGCGTGTGTAAAAGTACCTGGGTGAAAATGTACGCGGGTGCAAATGTACCGGGTGCATATGTCCGTGGGTGCAAATGTACATTTGTTCAAATGTCCGTGGGTGCGAAAGTTCATGGGTGCAAATGTCTTTGGGCGAAAATGTACGTGGGTGCAAATGCACGTGGGTGGAAATGTTCATGAGTGCAAATATTCATGGGTGCGAATGTCCATGAGAGCAAATGTTCATAGGTGCAATCTGTATGTGGGTGCAAAAATCTGCGGGTGCAAATGTATTGATGTAATTGTTCATGGGTGCAAATGTCCGTGGATGCAAAAATATTTAGATGCAATTGACCTGAGTGCAAATGTACATAGGTTCAAAGATAATGGAACCCTATATATCAATCTATCGTTTAACATAACTTTGCCAGTTATTAAATACTTTTTTGTCAGGTACCGTCACATTGGCAGGAAATGCGTTCGTGATTATTTTCTCTATAATCAAGTTATTCAAGATGAAGAAAGATAAAAAGAATGCTATGATCAACAAAATCTTGATTTGGAATCTGTCAGCGTCTGATTTTCTCGTTGGGGTAGATCAACTTGAATATTTTAGTTAAATATTTGAACATTTTTAAAACATATGATTTTACTCAGGTATACACAATGACCATATGCGTAAAGAGTGTAACAATGCAGGGTGAGTACTGCAAAGAAGATGCAGAATGGAGAAGTGGAATTACCTGTTCTGCTATTGGAGCTTTGCTTATGATTGGAACAGAGTCTTCAGTTTTCACTCTGACGATCATTACAGGATTTAGAGTATATACTCTTCTGAGGTGAATGACAGAGTAAAATTGATTATATTATTGCTGTGCGTTTATATGAATATATATTTCAGACCATTTGTTGAAGTTAGACTCAGAACAATTCGTCATATTATCGTATTGTCATGGACTCTTGCTATTGCAATTGCCGTGATTCCGTTGTTGCCAGTTACTCAAGACTACTTTGTGGACAATGTATGGTATGACAAAATTTTCTGTTAAATATTGTAAGAACAAATATGAAATGTTCTCTGTCATATATGTAATATCTATTTGTTACTCTATTAGTCTATTAATAGAATTATTTGTTTGTCATTTCCTTATGGGTCGGCATTTCTTAAATGTAGATTTTTTTTTTCCGTCGGAACATCAGTTTCTAATGAAAGTGTACAGTTTTTGACCACCATGATAAGCTCTTTGTTTGAATTTTTATCGTTGTTACTGTTATTCTATAATAGACTTGACAAGAATTAGCATTCATTAAGAATCTTAACTTTTTTGTAAATTACCATGTAAAAAAGGGTTTTTCAAACTTAGGCTACTTAGTCGGTATTCTACAAAATTGTTCTTACTGAGATCCAAATCAATGTCGACCAAGGGTTACAGAAGGCGATCTACTGATGTTGTGCCAATATTTTCTGACAATGACAAATAATTTACAATTTCAGGTTGAGTCAAAATCCATTTTTTTCAATAATCAACAAAAACGAAATAAGGGGAATAAATCAATGGATTTCAACAATACAAACTGAAAATAATGATACATTGAAGTAAGACAATTTTTTAACTGATATAGGCATTTAGAAATATTATGTTTAACTTTTCGTTTTTTTAACAGATTAAGTGACTCATGGTCAGCATTGGAAACTATGCTCAAAAGACTAAATCCTAAATTCAATATTGACCGAAAGTTTGGATATTACTCAACTCATACCGTTTGTCTCCCGACACTATTTCCGAATCCAATAAAGGATATGGCATGGGGTTATTCACTAATCCTTCTCATCATCAATTTCTTGGCCTTTTTTGTGATTTCAGTCGGATATTTTGTGATATATAAGTAAGAACAACAAATTGGTTACGGGGTTTCCAAAGTGTGTTCATCGGATAAAAAAAGTGTAAAATTTTTATTTTACCGACAGGAATTCAACTCGAGAAAATAAAGCATTGACCAACCAACAGTTAAAGAAAAGGGCAAAATCCATGCAGAAAAAAGTTACCGTGATCATCATAACAGATTTGTTGTGTTGGATGCCAATTTGTATCATGGGATTTCTACAAGTTGCTGGTAATTATATGTCGAGAAAACTCAATTGTGGCCATGTACTGTGAGGAAATATAGCTTAATAGAATTACCCATTTATATAAAAATTATGGTTATACGTATGAATAGAAAAATAAATTAAGTTATGTATAAAGTTTTCAAAGCGAGGCATAGCCTTAAATTTACTTTGATGATTGCAATGACAATTGTAATATATATTACAAATTATCTATCCGCAAGAACATTATGAATAATGTTTTAATCATTTATTTTTCCATGAAGGCATAGATATACCAAACGACGCTTATCTTCCTGTTGGGCTGATGATCATACCAATCAACAGTATGATAAATCCTATGTTGTATTACGCTCTTCCCACACCTATCAAATATATTTTGGCTTGGTTCAGAAAAAGGGTTCATGCAAGTAAGTATGCAAAATTTGTAATAACCCGAAGTAAGGAATCGTAAATGATTTTTGAAATTACCGGTTTCACAGTTATAAACTATGTTTCGAAATATTTTTATTTTCTGGGGAGACTTTAGGGAAAGACGAATAGGCCACCGGTGCTGCGTTAGATCTTCTGGAGCATATATTTGAGTATCGCTTCATTGTTAAACATGGCAATTTATTCTTGCTATTTCCCAAATTACTTCATACCAATGTTTAACCCTAGCTTCATTTATTACAGTTTGATGTATTGTAAAATGATGATAATAAATATATTTACTTTACCTAAATGTTCATTATTCGACGTATCATTGTGCTTCAGAACACGAACATGCAGACGAAACCCCACAAAAGAAAATTGACAAAAATGGAAAACAACTTGAAAACTGAACAAGTATAATGATGCATCTTGGCGAAAGAGCACTTCTAAATAGATTTAAAAACTCGGACAACCTTGTAACATAGGCTACAAATAAAAAGTGAAATTGACAATTTTAATCTTCGAACATGCAATATTTAGCGACACAGTTTTGGTATTGAAATTTTGTTACTTCAGTAGTATGTGTACCAGGTTAGGGTTAGGCCATATTTTTTTTGGATTTCCTCATTTTAGTTCTATAGTATTACGAGTTTAGGTACTGACTGTGTTAGCCAAGTGAATATGTCCATAGGTTGCCGTCCTTCTACCCAACTTGATGTAAAGTAGGCGAACAAAATCAGTTATCTCCATTTTGGTACACATACTTCTGGAGCACCGAAATTTTTCTTGTTAGGATACTGTTCAAAATTTGAGGAGTAAAGTTCAAATGTTATTGAATTTCGACTTTTGTGGACAACTACTCTCTATCGTTTGAAAATACAAAGCAACATACTAATATTTGATATTTGTCAGTAATTTCATTATAGATATCAGGGAAAGTTGAAAATGTTCAGCAATTAATCGATGAAATCTCATTTTGCCGAACAAAATGTAGAATTCTTTCCAATTCTAAATAGATGAAAGTTTGCTTTGAATGTTTCTATATTAACTCAATATTATTTAGTTTATATTATTCAGTTTGACCAAATGTAAATTTTTTTCGTTATGTAATTATTTTCGTTATTATGTCGTCATCTAAATTTCGAAAACATTTGCACGATGAAACCAGGGATTGCGGCCGTGGTTCAATAAAAACACTTGCAATCAGAATCTGTCTTTCAGAGAAGTGTACAACATTCAACGAAAGTTTGACTATGGGATTAAATTGCAGTTTAATTTGCGTTGTTATTTTGTTGTTGAGTTCTATTTTGCCATGTGTCTCCTGTTTTTATTTGATATGTCATAGTTACTTCTATCGCAACCTTCTATTTCCAAATTGGAGAACTGATTCAGGTTGTCAGCTTTCTTTCCGAGTTAATTCGATATAATTTATCTTTTTTTGACTTAGTGTTTGATGTTATGAATCATGTTGGATTACGAGTCCTAAAGTTTAAAACTATTATGGTGAAATATTGTGAAATCATCAATAGCAGCATCTAAATTAGCGTCGGCGATCACCCAATGGAATAATCACAAAACCAATTACAGAAGCAAGACATCTCGTAACTCAATTTCAATTTCTCGGCCTCTTTTCACGATTGATGGGGTTGAAATTTTTACCCCATCGAGAAGAACCCCATTTGTTAGTGTTCACTTAGATCTTCGCTGTCGAATATTTAAACGTAACAACAAATTCTTGATCTATCAATTTTAATATTTTACTGTCGGCTAGTTATGTGTTACCGTTACCACGCATAAAAGGTTGACAACCACTACTGCTATTGACCATTGATTTTCAAACTACTACAACATGACATGTAGAAATATAAAACTTTTCGACATTTTCCAGTTTATTCTACAATCCGCTTGTGCCATTTCCGATGACAATTCGCGGTTAGTTGTCGAGCAAACTGGCGACAAAGTTTTAAAAGGACCAATGCATGGCAAACTTCGAATTTGTCCATATGTCGGATTGGTAATGCTTATTATATTGCGCTTTTACAATTTCTTGAAAATTTTGTAAATCATCGTTGACGTGTTTCTACGGCCTAACACTACCAATATTTTACTGCCCAGAAATCGTGACACATTCCTCATTTCAATCAATACCAAGTTTTCTGTCAAGTGTCTTTGTATTTTTCTTCACATTTTGCAACAATGTATTGTGTTTCTTTAAAAATTTCTTCTAATTGTAAATACTGAGGAACTGTAAAATAAAATAAAGTGTACATTAGAGCATATTTCAAATGTTTAAAAGTTAATCGAGTCGTAGATGATACAGATCATCAAATTCGCATACGTATTCAGCAAACCCAAGTTAAACATTATGAAATATCAAAAGCAATTAACTAACCTCCACCACTACGATTCAATTTTCAGTTATAACTATCCTAAAATTGATCATGATAAAATCATATTGTTTGACAGTTAGAAGTCAATGTGATTCAATATGTGGCCAGCAATGACTGTGTTTATAAGTTGTTTTAAAGCGGGAACAACTTCAGCTAATTTCCATCAGTCTGGAAATGGGGATATACTTAAGTTTGATAAAATTGAAGATTTTTGGGGGAACATGTTTTTAGAACCAAGGCAGGGCCGAAAGCAGTATAGGATCTGAATTTGATCGATTGGCTTTCAAGTAGTTGCTTGCTAGGATCAGTAACGCGGAAAAACTAAGATCAAACCAATGAATAATAATAAGAAGTTTGAAAGAAGTCTGATATGTATGCTTGAGGTCAAACAAAGTATAATAGGAGGTTAGTGTTTAAATTTTGAATTAATACAATGCCTGCTAATGAAATCCATTTCTATGCTGAAGGTTTTCGGAAATTGCTCGCCGTGGCTTTTGAATCAAACGTTCGCAAAATGTTTCACATACATCGTCCTAAATTCTTTTAAATTTGAGCTAAAATACCATATGCAGTTGTAGTATTTCTTCGTAAAATTATGGAAATCGACTGGGTGGTTTGCTAGAATGACAGGAAAAATACTGACATAGCTTCATTTCAGCAAATTTCAATAATGTTTTTATTAAAATTCAATTTGCTTTTATTAAAATTGCGTTTTATATATATCTTTTATTAAAGTATTTAGTTTTATAAAATTAAAGTATTTTGGGGGTCAAACCAATGAGTATTTTCGTTCAAGTATGGACACATGATTTACCCTGTGCAAAAGACAGGCCCAAATTTGGATGCACTTAGTTCACTGCACACACATATTTAGAAAGTTTTACGAGTTTGCAAATGCGAGTAATTCTTGGCAAGTAAGTACAAAATTTATATGAGTGGCACAAACATATCCTCTTAATTTAGCCATTTTAGCTACATGGGCCGTAGAAGCTACGGGATATGGCCTGATAAAATGTACAAAAGTTGTCACCTCTTTCTGTATATTGAGTAAGACTGACTCTATATCGCGCGCTTAAATGTTATATATTGAAGATACAATTGCCATTGGCTTCTGAGACATCAGAGTTGAGTGGCTAAAAGGGGAATTTTGGTGAATTTGATGGTATTCGATTTTGTTTAGGATTTTACTATTTACATAATCAGATTTACCTGAATTTTTTTAAAATAATTCCACAGAAATATTATTCGAAAATTACGACCGTTCCTTACGTAGTTTGAAAAACTCACAAGAGTGTGTTGTGTGAAGTTGTTATAGGACATTCTTTTAAAATTATTATTCCGTGGTAAGCCACTTCGGAAGAAAGGCCAGTGTGATATATATATAAGACCCAATAGTGGGATTCAGTCGGTTCGCACCGGTTATATAGAATCGTCTCACGGAATTTTATGAGATCAGCGATCCGGTTAGCATTACTGAAAATAACATGACTTTTCGTAACAGAACCGGCTGAAAAATATGACATTTGTGTGATGGAACCTGCTGACAAAAAATTTGAATCCCACCACTGATTAGATTTAATTGCCTATGGGAATTTGTAAATAAAGTGATAACCATAATACCAATCGTAGCCATATTATGTTTCGCTATAATTGTCACAATTGCAAGGTCAAAATATACCGCATTAACTACCGTAATCACTTAACTGTCATAGCTGCTGTAACTTTCACAGCGTCCTTATGTCTTTTTTGTCCGGTATAGTGATAGCTTTTGGTCTTTTAGGGATTGTGACAATTATACTGAAATTTTGACGAGAATTTATAGATATAACCGCGTTAGAATGAGTGGTGGAACACACTAAATTTTCAATATTGTGATATCTATCGATTACTTGTGCCAACTAGAACGTTTTTACGCGGTACTTGCCTGGTGGTATTCATAAGTTAGGCATAGGGATGGATGGGGTCTCGATCTCCGTTGAACAGGCCTCCTCTTTACTTACGATAAAACCTAGTAATCCCAAAGCTATCTTCGGCGATCTACCATAAAATGAATTTATATTTCAGGGCATTGGAAATTATTCACAGCTCTAAATATTGGAGTTTGCTGTCATTATCATCTGAAATGCTCATCAAGATATTACTCATCTGTGCTGGCATAATGCACGCATGTAACGCTTCATCCTGTAGACGTTGCAAACAGAAAAAGTGCAAGAAGCTAACCGAATGTATGGGATCGATCATAAAAGATAACTGCAGGTTGCTAATTGCATATGTGTCTTTTATAATCATTCATTTTATTTGAAGATGTGTTCAACTAAATTTGTTATTCAAACGCAAATTTGTCTTGAAATAATCTTTTCACAAAATACAATAGAATTCCTTATCATACTTATCAAGGCTTCCCTAACTGGGGGTCGCGACACCACAGGGCTGCGTGCGAATTTTAGGGGCCGCAAAGAGTAAACCAATTGCACATCTATTGTACTTTTTCAGACTTGATTGGGAACACAATTATTGAAACTAGTCAGAACATAAATCTCACGATTTCGAGAAAATACATAGGATCAAAGAATCGGTGCATCTGCTAATGCCGACTTTGATCGGAAAAGCCAAAAAGTGGCGCTCTTGCATAAAAATGCTGACTCAACAGGGTTCGCAGAAAATTTTAATATATTGGAAGGGGTCGCGAGCTTAAAAGTTTGGAAAGAGCTATAAGGATAGAATTTAGTAAAACTAGTTTGTGGAAAATATTTATTAGAAATCACATGTAAAGTTTCATTTTAATAATTATTTAGAAACTGATCTTTCACTTAAACTTTATCAGATGTTGCGACGTTTGTGCCAAACAAGAAGGTGAACTTTGTGGTGGATTATGGAACTTACAAGGTGCTTGCGATAGCCACATGAAGTGCCACAAGGAAAAACCTGAGACCATCACAACGGAAGATGGGAAGATAATGCCATTGTATGATCCGTGGTATTTTCAGAAGCCTGGTATTTGCAGAAAAACTATGTGAGTAAATTGAAATTTAATTAGATACTAAGGAAACACCCGTATAGTTTTAATACTGAGTTAAGGCTTGATTAACTGAGGCAAAATATGAATTTTCTTAATATCATTTTTTTCTTGTAGATATAGATGTATTAAATTTAATTGAGTCTTTCAATTTTCGAACTACTTTAAAACTTGTAGTTTTAGATTCTAAACAGAGTTGTAGCAAGAAAATCATAGTTCTGTCGCCACAGCATTGGTAAGGCTGTATGCCGAAAGAGTTTCTACATTTGAGTTGCTACATTGGTAATATTGCTATCAACACAGGCTATGCGGCTAAATATTCTGTAATAACCGTTTATTCTATGATAATAATAATTAGTATATTTTATTGGTGAACATTTTCTGCACCTATGAATGTTTATTCCTAGATCGTAGTATGGCAACAATTCACGCAGAATATCGCGGGAAACGGAAATCTGACCGGAAACTGCATTTCATGAGAAAAAAATTCAATCTACTAACCAGTTGGAATAAATAATAAATATTGTAATATACGTCTTGTTCTTGTATAATTATTTGAATAGTCTAAAATTAGCCGCTAGACAGTTACAGTGAAACATTTGGGCAGTTACAATGAAATACTTGTGAATTAATAGAAACGTATGCAGTATGTACTGGACATACATGACTAAACATTGACTGGCTCAAGTAGTGATGGATGTTTCCCCGAGCATCGATTTCATTGTTTATTTCCGTAACAATGATCAATCAGCAATTAGTAAACAATGACGTAACAATCACAATTTGTGCAGCCGCTCAGGCACTCCTCTCACTCAAGCAAGCTGTTTAAGCATGTGTGTAAGCATTGCATCGTTTTCGTGGTTCGCGTGTTATATGTTCGTTTCAGTTGTATTTGAGTAAAATCAAATAACTCGATTGTCATTATGTCTTACGAGCAGCTTTAGTTTAGTTCCAATATTCAAAAATTAGTCCCGGAAAGGTGCGATAGACCAAGGTGAAAGTAGCTATCAGGGGTGGTGCAGCCAGTTTGCGTACGATTTCATTCAAACCGCTATAAAATAAAAACCAATATTTCTAACCCGGTAATTTTTCCACTGTATGTTCATTGGCATTTATTGTACACGCTACAACTCGAATTAACTTTTTACGACCAGGGGTTAAAGCTATACAAACCACCAAAGTACGACAATCAGAAGACGAAATTGCGACCGAACGACCAGCGTGCGACCACGGATTTCGAGCCTTAAACATCGTTTCGGCTGCGTCGAGACTACAACATACGCAGTCATGCGTGGAAAAATTGAACTTTTAATTGCATTTTTGACCGTCATATATTTTAACAACACGGTTATTTCGACAACCCATATGTTTTTGAATATACGTGCCGCGATTTAGCCTTCAATAGTGGCATCAAAACAATAAAATAGCATAACCTCAACCGTCCTTGAAACAATAAAATTTTACTAAATGACTTTGTTGCTTTCGACGCAAACAGCGATTTTTACCTGATATTTTCAACAAAATTGCCATTGTGTTCACTTCTCATCAAAAGTTATATGTGATATTTTCAAGTTTCTGCCTTATATGTTAGAAACATTACCCTTTTGCGTATTTCGTACATCACTGGCAATTTTTAAAGACTATGTTTTGATTTAAACTATGACCATATTTTTGTGTACTGGTAGATAAAATGCTTAGAATATAAGACACACAATCAATTCCAACAAGAAGTTTTTATCACTCGCATAGTCGCAGTAAAATATTCTATATGGCAGAAATACATTTGCAGCAAAACCAACGAAGTCCCTCTACTGCTGATGCGCTTAAATGCGGATTCAGCTCGGTGCAGTGCAGATGGAACCACTTATCGCACTGATCGCACGCAATCCAGCGTGGTTCATCAGGCCCACCATTGAACTGCACCTTACATACATTGCAATGTTCCTTGTTTTTCTTTTTGTTTTATAGACAAATTTCGTCTCCTTTTCAGAGGTTTGACTTTTTCTAATCTCATGTTTTTCTGATCTTTGAATTTTGCCTATCTCTTTTCTGTCTGCCCTTTTCCTTTTTTGTTCCTCAGCTAGCCTTTTTTCCCGGTTGAATCTTTCAACTCCGTTACAGCTCGATCAGATGACAAATTATATAGTGGCATATTTTTGTAATTTTTCACGGGCCTTTTCTTTTCTGGTATTTTAAACAACTCTTTTCTAGCCAAATTTGTCGAATCCGTATCAACACAAAAACTTCTTATTTCTCTTTTTCTATTTTCTAGTTCTTTCAAAGTCTCCAACTTTAGGTGTCTCCATGCGATATATACCCCAATGCCTTCTATGTCTCCACACTCTAACTTCTTTTCAAACAGTGTCTTTTCATCTCTATTCATATCCCTTTCCAACGCCTCTAAAGCTCTCCTGCACTTGGTGACAGACTCTCGTACATTTTGGAAGCCGGGGATGCTAAAGCACTTGTACTCTGATCATTTAGGTTTAGCTCAACAACATCTGATGTATTACAACCAGGATCGGGTGATCGAGATGTAGATGGCTGGTCATCCAATATATCAGACATATTCAAAGTGATAAGTGCGTCTTCAGGCTGTTCGTCGTCAAATAAAAGTAAATCCAAGTACGACACATCATGATCTAGTTCATTCGACGCCAACATGCTTTTAGTCGGGAATTCTATATTTCCACCTTCAATAAACTTTGGGTCAGCAAGCGACATTGGGGCCACGTCGAGATTATCGAAGACAGGTTCTACGTCAGTAATCGCAGAGCCATTCGCTTCCCATATCTGTTGTTGAGAATTAGCGTGGGCCGAGGGCTTTGGGGATTTTGACATTGATGGTTCATCGTCAACAAATAGGGTGGACGGTAATGCTTTTTCCAAATCCACAGCTCCAATATTTGGAGGCCAGACGCCACATGATTTGAATGAATTTACTATCACATCCAAGCGTGAGGTTCGTAAGTACGCCTGGGTAAAAACTCGACCAAACGTGTACTTATCAACCACACACTGCTCTTTTCCAAAAAAAGAATCACAACAGCGACTCCAATTTCCATAAAATTCTTTGTCCAGTGGCTGCAGAATATGTGTAGTGTGGGCAGGCAAACAGTAGAGAATGATATTATTTTCTCGGGCTAACGTGCTTGTGCGAAAATCTTTGTGGGACGTGTGACCATCAAGAAGAAATACGACGGCCCCTCTTGTTGACTTGTTAGGTAAATTAGGTATGAATAGTTGTTCCATCCAGTCATAGAATGAATCTTTAGTCATCCAGCCTTTATCAGTTACATGACATCTGCTGCCATCGGGAAAATCCAGTGCATGAGACGGATTCATACGCTTGCCGGGGAAAAGTATGTAGGGTGGAAGGATGTTACCGCTGGCGCGAAATTTTGGAGATGGTTAAAAAAAACACAACTCCACTCACCTGCCAATTTTCATGTTTTTATCTATCATATTTCTATAGATTTTCAAGCTATCCCAAAGGGACGATGGGTAGTTGGCAACATGGAAAAATAGTCCGTTTTTTTTCTTCGGTCGGTTATTCGGTCGTAACTAATTTTTTCGGCATTAATTAAATCGATGAAGTTGATGACCGCAAATAGGTCGTGTCCGCAAAGTGGGTAAGCCACCCCTACCTGTAAGCGGCATGTGGTTGAACGTGTTTATAAAAATGATGGGTTTGAACAGGTAAACCGGTTTAAAAGCACCAACTCTCCGAAACACTTTTAAAACAATCGTCAAAAATTTTGGAATGGTCTATTTCTTTTTCTAGTGCAACTTGCTCGTATTTTTAATGATTTACACTAAAATACAGAAAGGACGCAAACCAGGTAACGAAAAGACGACACCTAGGCCGATGAAGTTCTAGCCACTCTTGGTCGAGGGACAGGCGATCACTCCCACGCGACCGATGTTCCCGCAAGCATCGACTCATTGTTTAATTTGGTAACAATGGCCAATCAGAAAGAATTAATAATGAAGTAACAATTGAAAAGTGGGGGTCGCTCAGACACTTCTTTTGCTCAGACAGATATTGAATGTAAACAATGCCCTGTTTTCGTTACTTTACGTTTTATTAGCCAGTTTTCAGTTATGTTTCCAAAAATTAGTTGTGAATCAGATAAATTAAGTGTCATTATGTCTTCAAGGGAGCTTTAGTTTAGTTGCAATATTAAAAATTATATCATGAAAAAGCTGTGATATTGACTATTAGTTATGGGATGATATTACTGCATTTGCCTTGTCTAAGGGTGATTGTTACTTTGTAATCGGATTGAATTGTTATGATATAATGTATTTGTGAACAAGGCGTTACACTCTCAACCACGTTGACTTGCGCGCTTAGTTAATCTAACTGGAGCTGACGCGACCTTTTTCGGAATTATGATGATATATATATAACATGATAAATGCGAAGCATATTCCATTAAATTTTTTGAAATAAATTTTGACATTTTATCGCAAACGTTGAAATTCTTTTTACGGTGATAATCTTAGTGGCTACATTGCGATTGAGCGAAGTGAGTGTTGAAAAACAGTTCAGATATGTCGAATTCGCAAAAATACGAATCAAAACAAGATATAATCGGACACTTTATCGCCCATTTTTGTGTCTGCGGATTGGCGTGTTTTTTTCTGAGTAGAATGCTTTTATTTTGTTGGTGCAAGCGCAGCTTAAATTCATCACAATTGAGATATAAAAAGCAACGCATTTCGGTCACGGATTAAATATTTTACGCATCGGAAAAATCTTTACATATCCTCGTGATCGCGAAGACTGTTTTAGAAGCCGTTTCGCAGAGATTTTGAGGCGATGAAGATTTTTTAATGATGTCCTTCATATACATTTTATTGTTCTAAATTAAATTGTACTTTCTGGGATACGGTAATAAATATTTTGCAAGATCGCAATATAATCGGGCAGTTTATCAAATAGGCTATTATCATGCCCGCGATTGGCGTGGTATTTTAAATTAATAATGCTTTTATTTTGTTTTAGTAAGTCGACGCAACCGCAAGATACCTTTAACACAATAAATTAAAATAAAAACGCATGTTAAATTCTCGTAGTTGTCATGAATTGAATATCACATGACAGAAAACGTCATTACATATACCCTAAAAAAGTAAGCAAAAAAAAGTTTGAGAACCACTGCGGGCGTAACACGATAATGCAACAGTATTGCAAGTGAATTTTCTTTTATTCCACAAATCCAAAAATTATCTCTTTAGCACAATTTTGAAACAGAGAAAAAACAATAATGTGTTGCTTGCGAACTACAAACACTAATGAATAATGAAGAAGTCTAGTCTATGTGGGTTTCTTCCAATTTTCAGATAATATCATGGCCCTGGCATAGCGGTTCGAATATGGAAAGACGGCATTGGCAGGAGTATATAAATATTGAACTCAAAGAATAGTTTCTCCTGCAAAATGAGAGCCGCAAGCCATGCCAGGAGTTTCTGGTAAAATTGATCCAGTTAATACCCTAGCATTGGCTTGTGCTCGGCTTCCGTAGTCAGGCAATTCAGAATATGGCGGAGGGGAGTAACTCTCTTCGTCACGATTGAAAGAAACTGTTTTGCCTCTTTTGTCTTGAAATCTTCTGATGTCCTCCACTTTTCCAATAGTAATCTTCTGTCTCTCTGATTCGTATGTTAATGGCTTTGTCTGAAAATGCTGTGTTTCTGAACTTCGCATATTATGCTGCGGAAGTCTGTCATCTCTATCATAACCTGCCAGTCGCTCTGTGAAAAATATTTGGTGGTTCAATTTTTAAATGATCCAACAGTGTATGATAAATATTTCATGTTGTAGTAGGTAAATAAATCATTATGCCAGGGTTTAGTTGGAGTTGAAAAAAGCACATGGCCTACTTTTAAAGACAGAATCAGCTGATTAATTAACAATATAGTGTGTGGTAAGCTTACATAAACTGACTTTAATTAGGAAAACTGATCAAAGATATATCGATCACGTATATATATATTTAATATTGCCAGGAAATGAAAACTACATCTAATTTAGATTCGGCATTATTTGCAGAAAGGCTAAACGTGGAAAGCAATGGCGAGTAACTGTCTTATATTTAGTAACCTTCATCTTCTTTGGGCTTTGAAAGTGAAATACCTCCGAACTCGAGTGGTAGCATAGGTCTTCTATATTGTTTGTGTCTTCCAACTGTTGCACTTGTTGCTTTAGGATAACTGTAATTTATATTTTGAGCAAGGTAGACTAAAAGCAGTAGTGCAGCGGCTAGGGCCTAAGCCTATATCAACTTTCTGTATATAAATAAAATCCTTATGGAAACCTACTAGTACTACCTACCTACGAATTTTAAAATATGGGTTATTTCTTGTCAGTATGTGATTTATATAGATAATTTCTTTGATATAATAACAATTGGAATCATGATGATTAAATAGTTTTACTTTAATACTCTTCATAAATTCCGTACTTACTTTGTTGAGACCACTGAACTCACAACTGTTCCGCTACTGCATCCACATACGGTATTAGTTGAGAACGTTTGGGGTGTGGTCAATTCCAATCTCATATCATCGCGTGTGGTGCAACTTGCTGTTCTTCTTAAAAACTCATTTTCGGACAATGGAATTCTGCATTTGGTGAATTATGAGTAACGAGTAACATAGTAATGCACATGTTAAAGTGAATCTTGTAAATGAATGCTCTGCATACCTGTACGGTAGAGTATAATGAGGTATCGTCACTCCGGGGAGGTATCCTTCGTTCTGATCACGGCGAATATCACGTGATTTCACACGTGACTCATCTCTCCAAGATTCAACGTCACAAATATTATCTAGCTCAAGATCGTAGTTGACATAACTTGATTCCTAGTTACAATATAATTCAACATGATACAAATGTATATAGAACGGAAAATTTGTATTTTTCACATAAACTTCCTATGACTTACCTTGCTTTCCATTCGATTCAATTTTTTGTTGCTGTCTGGAACACACAGCAATATTGTCAGCAAGAAGCAAGCCACAAATGATGTGAAACATGCAATGGCGTAAAATATAACTAACGTTACTGTGATGGGAGGAAGTGTGGATTCAATGAGAGAGCATCCAGAAATCTTGTTATATGTTATTCCCCCTGAATGTAAAATAATTCATCATTTACTACATCTTCCATTTTCCTTTGTGTTGATCGAAATCGGTGGTTGTTAATTTTCTTTCTCAATTTAACGATTTCTACTATCATAAGCTAAAGCATAATAAAAGAAAGTTTACGAAGAATTTTCCTCAATATATATAAATTTAGTATGAAATAATAATACAATATGTAATGGAATATTTGAATAGAGCATCTAGGACAGTTAAAAGTATGTAAACAATTCAAATCATTATGATAGTGTGTTCATACGGCAAGAAATAGAATTTCAGCATTGTACCTGCTGTAAAGAAATATCAATTTAGCCTAATACACTCCCAGTCTCATCCCCATTACTGGAAAAAAATTATTTTGCTAACCCATAGTTTAGTTTCAACATGCCTGTGAAAGTCCCGTTGAGTTGTTTATCCCACCGTGTGTAAGCTGTACACGTTTGCAATTTTGAGTCAAATTGAAACTTCACAAACGATGAAAACTTGGGCAGAGAGACTGTTGCGGATGAAAGTAACCCAGCCAACGTGATGACGCAAGAACTGATGCTAAAGAATATTCCAGTTAGAATCTAGAACGAAGAGATATGGTAGAATATTTACGTTGTTACAAGTAAAATTGCAATATATTTTACCACAAGTCAGACAGAAAATTTTACTTGTATACTACGTTCACTTTTTTTTTTATCTTAAAAGAAATTTCAATGAAAAATTGGTTCCCCAACTGAACTTAGAGGTAACTAATACAAATTTGATTATACTTGAAATCAGTGTTCACTATTAGCGCACTTTTTTGCGAAAATTGCGAAGCACTTTCGCAACTTTTTTAGGGACTGCGAAATAGCACTTTTTTCGATTTTGAAGAGAAATAGCACTTTTTTCCGATTTTGAATGGAATAAAAATTCAAAGTTAACAAATATTTTCGAGTATTAAGTTGACAAATAAGTAACATACTGGTACTTTTGTAACTCAATTCTGCATATCATAACGATATTTACCGGAATTCTAACCTATGAGATGCAGACATAGGAGATAAAGCTTTTGCATTAACGGCAAAATTCTTGTTTATAATATGATTATTATACAAGCACACGATTCCGCTTCTCCCGCAAAAAACGCTCTCGGGGCGTTTCTTTGAACGAGAGTGGTCATGTGACTATCAATGATATCGATGAATTCAAAATGACTATAAAAAGTGTTAGTAAGGTGTTATAGTAACTTTGGATGAATTGTGACCAAACTGCACGATTTTCAAATCAGACTTAACTTTTAGCAGCATGTCACAGATTTGCAAAATCAACAAATTCACAAAATACCATTAAGTGCCATTTTATTGTAATCACAATGTTGAAAGGACGTGGCATTTTCCGGAATTTTGCGATATTTACACAACTATTTCCCATTGATATGCGAGGAGGGGTGGGCATAAACGTGGTGGAAACATTAAAAAATCGGCAACAAAGCCTTTTTACTGGTTAATTCCGTTGTAATAGCTAATTGTTCTTGTCACCGATCGTTTTGGCGGCGATATCCAGGTTTTGGGTAATCTATATTCCTGCCCTCTCTTTTTTACAAATATGAATTCTTGTGGGTCGGCGGACATCGAAGTTTTATATTTCGGGTTTACCCGTTCGTTCACATCGGCAACAGCTGTTGAAGACATTGAGGACTCAAATTAACATTTGCGCTGGCTTTAATATTACCTATCAAGATTGTAAATTTACCGTCCCAATTTTATGTGAATGGTAATATTATTGTCCATACCGTGATGCAGATATTTATTAAGACGATAAGTAACTTTCTCATGTATTTATATGGTGATAAACTTCGCAAATCTGAAATTGTGCCAATCCTGAATGTTGATTTGAAATAGTGATTGAATAATTCGGCTATAAAGGCATTTCTGCGTGGTCATAAGACGAGATGACGTTAATGAACAGCACTTCTTTTGCAGGATATTTTAGGTATGCGACTTAAAGCTAAAAAGATTGGGCTCGAGTGCCTAATAGAGGTCAGGCGCTAATTGTAACTAATTCCCTCAAGTTTCAACGTGTTTTCAACAAAACAATACCCCGGCGATAATTATAGCTAAAATGTTACCGAGCAATTCACAATTTTATTTATGGAATTTGCAAATTCACCAGTTTCTTGACGATTTTGATATTGTCACGCCCTAATTATTCGTGCAAAAAATACTCCCCTTCTTCCGCGGCGGTTTGACGGGTTCTTTGTTCCATTCTTCAGAAAGTTCTGACACGGGGGATATAGAATACTGAATCCGGAGGGTTGAATCCCTGTCCACTTACTGGTGATTTTCCGTTTTAAAATGCGTGAAACATTCTCTATTTTAAATTAAATGACGTTTCGCGGGCTAGAGTTCTCCCCGAAAATGATGTGTTCCAGACGTTAGTTAGACGATAGATAAAACATTAAATTAATAATTTTCGTGACGCACCGTTTTCGAAAATACAAAGTTATATCGCAAAAAATGCCTAAGATACATTTGGAATGAAACATTATTTACGGTGAATTCAGATCACATTTTACTCTCCATGACACCCGGTATCCGAAAATACAGTTGTATCTCGAAAAATGTGTTTTGTTACATTTAAAATAAAACATTTTTGCGATTAATTTAGATCATATTTTGCTTTTCACGACACCCGTTTCCGAAAATACAAGGTTATATCGCGAAAATGTGTTTTGTTACATTTAAAATAAAACATTTTTGCGATTAATTTAGATCCTATTTTACTTTTCAGGACACCCGTTTTTGATAATACAAGGTTATATCGCAAAATGTGTTTTGTTACATTTAAAATAAAACATTTTTGCAATTAATTTAGATCAAATTTTACCTTTCATTAATAATAATTTTCAACAAAACAATACCCCGACGGTCATTAAAGCTGAATTCGTTACCGAATAATTCGCAATTTTATTTACGGAATTTGCAATTTCAAGATCTCACTTGACGATTTTGATGATGTCATGCCCTAATTATTACTGCTTAAATGCCTCAAAATACAACAAATGTAATCATTTTCGACGATAACAGGCGCAACAATTCGTAAACGAGCCGTTATAACGAAATTCGTGATTGATTTTACCTCTCTCTTGTTTACAATTTTAACATCCCGCCGGCCATGTATGGTCGAATAAAATGTTCACATATTCGAAACATGACTTGGCCAAGGAGGGAAGGGATCACTAAAGAGCTAATAGAAAGTACATACGCGAGGGTATGCTATTAATATCGAGGATATTTGTGAGCATATCACAGGACGGAAATATTTTGCACCCGGCTGTTTGTTGGCAGAACAACGATACGCTTAAGTTAATTGATCGAATACAGGGAAGTATTTATTTATCATCTCACTTGCGAACATCGAGGTTTTGGCGGAATTGTACGATCATGTTGTCTTCCTTAAATAATAACTTTTTCAATAAATGTTCATTTTACTTTTGCGTCTCTATTATATGTCTGGTTTTCATTTATTTTAAATTCGAAATTGTCCGAAATACTCCAACAGGTGTATAGGTACAATTATAATAGTACTTACCAAAGTACCTACCAGGGAAGTTTAGTACACACGATGTGTAAAGGGCGTCGTAACTCCCGTTTATTAATTATAATTTTTTTTTACATTCTGCTTAAAAAACAACGGCAGTCATCTCACGTAACTCTCGCGACCAAATCTTTTTTGTTTTGTATGGCATCGTCTTGGCGACGAATTTATTGCCGACTGAATTTTCATTGTGTTTTAGGTTAGTTATTTTCTGTTTGTTGGTTTCTAAACTTTACAAACTTGGGTAGCAATTACTATTAATGTGAGATTTGTGCATATGAACGATTGAATATCGCGACTGGATGTCCGATATCTGAGAATGCGTAATTCTCTTTCAACATTAATTTTCAGGATATCAGCGTTCATGTGGTCGAATAAAAATTATTTATCAAATGGATTGGTATTTCGAGACACTCTCAAAATTATTTGGGATCCATTATCATATCATTCATTTATTTTTTATATTCATGTTTTTCTCAAGAATCACCCTTGTTATATTTAGTGTACCTTCGCAAAAGAAAACTCTTTGATGTCATTGTTCCTATTAGTGTAATTGAAATATATGGAAACCTCGCAAGTGGCGTTGTGATGCGAATATTTGATACTAGGTCAGCAGCATTACAAAGAGTGCTATTTATGAATGCTGAAAGTACATGACATTACTAAACCTTTTGCCAATATATGATGTTTTCTGCCCGATTTAAACTAACTCGCACGCAAACCAAGGCAAGTGGACATTTAAAAATTACTTGTCTTTGGGTAAGCTCTGAAATAGTATAATATAAATGTAAATGAGAAATTAGGTCACGCTAGCTCACGAAACAAGGATGTTCAAGGAGGATTTTCAAAGTGATCTTGTGTAATATTTCGGAGAAAAAAGTTTGAAAGGAAAGTAGGTCAACCTATCTCCTAAAACAGGGGAGTATCCTGCATAATATTTCGGAGGGAACGTAAGTTAACCTATCTTTCAAAACAGCGGGTGGCGACTTTCAAAGTGGTTCAAAATCACAAATTAATAATTATCAGATTAGGTTTAGAGATGAATCGAAAAGTTGAATTTCCAGGGCACCTAACCCTAATTAGTTGATTGCTATTTATATTTGGGGGGGGGGGGGGTTTGCACCGGATTTGTACAAACGATCCACCCTGTAACTAATATGGTTTCCAGCCGGCCTCGTGTCTGTTAGATGGAAGGAGTAACTAATGTGAAAGTCTTTGCTGTTTACGCGAGTAAGCAACTGACACCGTGATACATTGCATGAAAGTTTTGTCCGCGGCAGGTGTTAGCAGATGTCATTTCGTTGCCGATGAATTTGCTTGTTTTAATTAAACATGAATTCCCTTAAAGGGAACTCGGTTAACGAAAAGGCTTCTCGTTAATTCATAATATTAACCGGAGGAGCCCTTTTATCTATGCCGTTTTAAATGGGTTATATGAAAGGCTAGGGCACCTAACTTGTTAAAATCGGCAAAAGCACTTTCGCACTTTTTTTTTGGACTGCGAAGCACTTTCGCACTCATAATTTGCTTAGAGTTAACACTGCTTGAAATACTTTGCACAAATTTCAGGAATTCCGACGCGTCATACACCTCCAGATACATTGTCTGAATTTTATAAAATACCCGATAAAATTCAGTGATTACTACATTTGTTATCGTGTACATGCTCCCACATCAACAAAAGTGCAAAGTATATTACTCACCATGTAGGGTGTTTTTATTCTCGAGAGTACCATGTCACATAATCCTGATAATGCCACCATCGCCGCTGATAAGTAAATAGGCAAAGGATTTTGTAATTCATTGGTTACTTGATCAGATGAGAATGAGAGAACTACATGAATTGCTGCAAAAATCATTCCGCATACCTGAAGTCATAAAAATTTTACTGTTTACTTAATGTGGCTAGTATGTTGAAGAGTTGGGAACGTCACTGACTTATTCACAAAACAATGTTTGTAGTTTGCAAAATGGAATTTTTGATCACATGGTAAAGTATAATAGATGGTATATATATCCAATATGAATTATTGAAACATAGCCTATAGGTTAGGCATACGCTAACGCTTTATTTAGCATTGTCTGTTACAGCAAAGAAACGGAGATCATGCAGGCAAAGAACATATGAACATTTAGTTGTAGTCTTGTCACGACAAATCCAAAGTACTCGTTTGTTGACTCTGTTCGTGAGTCCTTATCCTTAATATACACCTGAGTTACGTAAGGTTTTTTTTTTTTATCTAGGACCGAGACCGAGTTTGGAAGGCCCGCATCCCGATAAACTTCGTAATTTTCAGTTCAAATTGATGAAGGGAAATTGTGACGGAAAAATTACATTAAAACTGTATAGACTTGAGCTTTTGTTAACCAAGTCAATATAACAACTCACAACTGATTACCGTTTTGAAATGAGAAAGTTATGGTCACACTCACCATTTGAAATATCGCAATTATGATTAAAAATACTTTAACGCATTTTCTGATAGATTTCTGATGATATTTCCATTTCTCAACACAACAGAGCGGTGAATACTTGTAGCGTCTTCTTTCAGTATGCGAAGCACTACATCTGTTTTCCAATTTTTGTAATGATAGATGTCGTGTGCTGCGTAAAGGTAAGGAATTGAGAAAAGTAAGAGATTTGCATTTCATACCCAAATCTATTCATTCAGTCATAACTCGTGACTTTAAAATCTGCAGTTTTTGGTCATCCAGGGGAACGCATGTGGAATAAAAGTGATCAAACATATTTCGTGAATTCGTGAAAAAATGAAAAGCAGCATGTATTTTTAGCAAGTGTTTATAGCTCAAGGAGATCAATGATAAATTTGCACGCATTTAGTAATATGTGCGGAATGAAGCTTTTGTAGTACTAGTTGCTGTGTAGAACATCCCCTTGACCTTTTGGAATAAATTGAAATTGATCTCCTCTGCTCTACCACAAAGATTTCATTCGTACTTGTGTCTTGTTCTCTTACCCTACAGTTACCCTACACATAGCATATTGGGGATGTAAGATATAGGTACAGGCAAAGAATAAGATAATAAAGATAATCAACATGTTCATGCAAACTTGTGAATGTTCCATTTTAAAACTTCATAATGATTTTACTAACCTTGTTGTCGGTGTATCATCAGTTGGGCTTTGGCTACGAAAATCCCGATTCTTGTTAGCAGCCATTGCTCGCAACTCGCTACATCTTCTGTTATTCGTTCTCGAACTGACCCGACGGAAATTGATAGGCAATCTATCTTCAGCTTTCATTTTACTTCAAATATGCATCAATAATTCAGCCGACTGTCGAGAGATGAAGTCAATTGAACTGTTGATCTATTGCAATATGAATAATAATAATTCGTCTATGTTATAATATCCATGCTTGTTTGTCTTTCGTTGGATTCAATCTATAAAGCTTTTATCCGGGCATAAACTATGCTCTTCAACACGTCATAAATTAGGCAGAACGCGTTATGATCTGGGCACGTTATAAGTACCACTTGAAAGAGACACCGTTACAGCAGAATACCGACAATGCGTAACGCACTTGGTCCTTTGAACAGGATACATGCGTGTTACTGATGTTCACAGGATAATGCAGTGAATTTGGTGTTGTACAAACTCGCGTTGATTTAGTATAAGTAACCTATGCTGCAAGCACTCGCATTAGAGACTGATTCTCGAGCCAACTTAAGCTCACTACCTTAGGTGTTGAAAAGCTTCAATAGCTAAATTATGGAATCGAAATGCAAGTCCAGATTGTAGGGAATATTCGGAGGATGAAAACTACGTCATCAAGGAAGCTAGCTAGCTTCTTCAATGTAACAGACGATGGCTCTCGATTTCCGTCTAGCGAAAATCAAATTGAACGACCATCTTCGGCATCTGTCGATTCCTATTCATAAAACCAAACGAATATTGTAGTGAACATCTAATAACATCACATTGAAGTTCGTGAAGTAAATTCACTAGGAAAAAAGTCGAAAGAAATGAAAACTTAGCTCAAATGAAGACTGATTTGCAAGACACCAAGTTCACAAACGAGAATATTGGTCGGAGACCGAAGACTTATCGATCGAAACTGCGATTTCGATTCATGACTCTATAGTTAGGGTTGCCACTTCTGGATACATTTTTTTTCGAATCGAATCTCGAATCAAAACTTTTCGAATCGAATCTTTCCGAATCTGATTCCATTAAGCTTTTTTTTTTTTATTACATGCGTATGTTTGGCCAAACTCACAAAAAAGCTCAAATCTAGAAGAAAAAAATTTGAAAATGGAATAGGCTATATAGCAAGGGTGATGAGGGTTTTTCAGTGAATAAGCCACACTTATTTTCATCATGATAAAAAAGATGTAGGTCATAGATATCACTAATAAATGCATTGATGAAAAACTTGCTGTTGCAACTTATCTGTGAGTCTTACAATACTGAGTTATTGTGTTATACTTGTATCAGGGCTGAGGCAATTTGATGGAATTCATATGAGAAAATAAGCAGGGAACAGTTGTACTGTTATGTCGTAAACACAGTAACAGCACTGCTTTCCCTTGTCCCACACCAGTATATGTGACCGTGGTATTTCCCTTCTTGTTATATTGAATTAGGGACGGCCTTATTACCGATTCTTTATCTTCAAAATCTTAGTACAATATTTTATATTTATGCTAGCAGCATAGAGTAATACGACAAAAACATTCTAATTGCATCTGAATTACTATAAATGGGAAATGCTTACAAGAATATGATTGAAGACGATAAAATTAACCACGATTAAATTAAATTAATTTCGATAAAAACAATCGTTCATCCGACTACGATTGCGAACAAAAATTTCCATAAATATTAGAGACAGTATTATTTGTGGCAAACAGCGTTATTGGCTAACTCGGGCTTCATTATTAATGTGGACTACGTTTAATTTCGTAATTCAGAAAGTCCAAATGTGCATAATGGACGCCGCGCTGACTAGCGATAATTGGTTGACGCTTTATCTCGATCAAACATGGTCGCTGGGGCTAAAGTAAGACGACATTCGCACCGTATGCTCGGTCTGGTATGAAATCTGCCACGTGTTGATGTAAAACAGTGCACAAGTTGCCATTCCTCAAGTATTATTTACTCCCACCTGTCCGTTATGACATTTGCTCGAAATAATCCGAAATGTTTTATCCGCTTGTATCGCGCTAACAAAATTAAAAGTAAATACTACTTTTTTTGGTAACAGCTGAAAAAAGACGTGTATGTACTATTACATTATGTCCCCCTGATTTCGTTTACCGCCACTCGAGTGGAAGCCTGACAAACGCAAACAAAATAAAAATATATTTTAGGATGAGATACATGATTGTAAATTAACATTGCCGGCCGATGAACTCATTCAGCAATAGTAGTCTTCAAATGTACGCGAAATATTGCTCTCAGAACAAAGTTTAAATTAAATTTCAATCAAAATTAAACATTATCTAGACGTCGGTAGCCGATTCTTTATCCAATCATGCCAGGGCGTACAATAACTTAGTGGCAGCGCAGGTGTGCTGTTGAAAATTTTCATCAAAATTGTCACGAATTTTCAGGTATACGATCCATTTGAATTCGCGCATAATGGAAACTTCGGCTATTTAGTGGAAAACTGAACTCGCAGTTTGCTGGTAATTACGCCACACATCATCTCGAGTGATGCGTAAAAGAGTGTGTTGTGTCGAACTTGAAACAAATGACGGCAGACAAGTAAAAAAGTCAATCACGAAAAATTCATTTTCATTTATTTACGTCCCGTAATTTGTTGCTATTTGGAGTGCCGCATAAACGCATTCGGCAGTTTAAACGCCACCGAAAACAACGATTAACAAATATTCAATGTTTTTCTTTCGGTCCCGTAATTTGGTGTTATTTGGAGTGCTGCATAAACGCATTCGGTAGTTTTAACACCGCCGAAAACAACGATTAACACACGTTCAATGTTTTTTTTTCGGTCCCGTAATTTGGCGTTATTTGGAGTGCCGCATAAACACACTCTGGCAGATTTAAAGCCGCCGAAAACGACGATTTAACAAACGTTCAATGTTTTTTTTTCGCTAAATCGCTCTCTTTTTCCGAATCGCGTAAATCTGATTCGAATCGATTCGGAAAAGATGCGATTCGAATCGATCCGATTCGTAAATCCGAAAGTGGCATCCCTATCTATAGTGACACCGCGTGTCTCATCACTACTAATTAATTAATAACTCGCTAATTATATGACATAATTCATCCAAAATCAATAGGCTTCTGGTTCGAGATATGATGAATGCACATGCAAAATTTGGAGCAGATTAAAATCTAGCCTTCGTGAGATATCGCGTTCATCAAACAGACTAACAGACAAATACCTATTAACATACTTACCGATCTTAAGATCGATAAGTAATTATAGTATAAGGTAGTTAGCCTTGGGCACAATATGTGAAACTTTTCTAATAAGGGAGTGGCAATCAATCCAATACCTATTATCTCAAA
Organism: Styela clava; assembly: GCF_964204865.1. Lineage (NCBI taxonomy): Eukaryota > Metazoa > Chordata > Ascidiacea > Stolidobranchia > Styelidae > Styela > Styela clava. The sequence goes on along the minus strand of NC_135259.1, from coordinate 7,582,040 downwards.
CAACTAAATGGGACCGAGTTTTGGAAGGCAGAATATCCCCTAAAAGATAATGTAGAAATATGATCCACAAACCATCAAACAACATCTTTTCATTTCATAACATCTTCACACATCTTTAGTCAAAACGCTCAATGGAACTTGTAATATTTACGCCTAATAGGGGAGCAGATTATTATAGAAAAATGTCAGCCTAATAGATGATATGTTTGTATATATATATATATATAGATGATATTTTGTTGCTTTCATTTGAATTGTGTCGTGTTGAATTTCTAATAGCAAATGTTTTTTACTGTGTTACGTCTTGTATTGCGCAGATGAAGTTTTTAGTCTTTGAATAAAAAATTAAATTTGCTTCGCATCTGATTAGATGAAGGATGAAATTTTTTGAAACGAAATTTATATGAAAAAGTTAACGTGCACCCTTCTGTACTTTCTTCTGAAATAAACTATTCAACGCACGTAGTAAATGAAGAACATAAATTCCACAAAAACTTTCATCATAATTTATTGTCATCCACGACTCACTGTATTAATATTACATTTTTAACTTAACAAACCTAATGTAGAGGTAGAAAAATAACTTACTCAAAACTATTGCGCAACAAATTTGGGAATCTGAAGTGTACAATAAGAATTCAGCAAATTGGTTTTGGAATCAGTATTCTCAGTATTTGATAATGCTTGCATAGGCATAGCCTATATTTGGTAGCCATACTAAATCTTAATTTTTTGATGAACTTCCTTAATTAATTTTTTTTTTCGAATTCAGACATGGAAGAAAAAATTTGTACCTTTTTAGGATCGCTGTTAAAACGTTTTTTTCCTATGGCCAACTGCTTTGCTCTGGAATTTGATTTGCTGTTGTAAAATACAAGAAATACACAAAAATAAATTAGAAATTGAGAAAAATAGGAAATTATTTCTATTCATCACACTATTAAAGTAATCGATAATACTTACATTTTATACATTTCAAATTAGTCTATCCTCGTTTTCCGTACAAGTTCAGTTAAAGTTAAATAGATAATGGTAGATATTGTTAAATATTGGGAAAATAGGAGCAAACTAGTTGTTGATTCTAATGAAGAAACATAATTAAAAAAAATAAAATCTAGGAATACTTTACTCCCATTACAAGTTTAATTTTGTTTGCATGAAAGTATACTATTTGGGAATATTTCCATGACAAATATACAAGCAACATGACTCCTAATTTGACAGTTATTAATTAAAGTATTAGCAATTAGCATTATTCAAATAAAGACATAGAATACATACAATATCTCAAATTAAGCAACTTCATTCGAATATATAATTTTCTGAAATTATATTTAAATAAATTTCTAAAATACTGGTATTGGGAAATATTCAGTATATTCACATACCAGATTAAAATGTTATATATTTTAAATGATATGAATCAATATAAGTCCAAGAAAGCCACGTCAAATTTGTCAAACGTTCAATACTACGCTAAAAAAACAACACAACATAGAATATCCAAGCCACTAACCTCTCTTCAGAATCTTCTACCTGTTCAATTTCTTTATTAACATCTTTCAGTTCCCGTTTTAATTTCTGTAATGACATAAAAATGTATATACTACGAAACTGCAAGAAGGAAGTGAACTGAATATAATATAACATGTCTATCTATAAATATGGGAACCAACAGATAACAGAGCTATATATATATGAGGGTTAAACATTAATAAGCAAAACAGAACTAGGCAATGTTGTGTTTGTATATCATAAATTGTTACTGTTGAGCAAATGATCATCAGATCTACTTTTCAGTTTTTTAAAGTATTCATTTCATGTTAGGATATTGTAGTTGAATTATTACGCCTAATTTCATTGGTTTTTTAATGCTTTTAGCAAAGAAATTTGGTTAACTTCGAGATCCCCAGGGAATTGATGATAATCTGTGGGAGGTGGCATATCTAATGGAACACCCCAAAATCATATTTGGTGGAACAAAGGGAAAAGTTATGAACAAAGTCTGTTGAAATACTTAACAAGTCGAGTTAAGCCAAATCGCCGGATGAGAACAGAAGGGGCCTAAGTCACATTTTCGGAAAATTGACTTTTTTCAATATTTTGGGGATTTGAGCCATGCTCTACGAGGTGGTGGTCTTGAAATCCTGAATTTCTCAATAATAAAAATTTCAGCTGGACTTAAGACTAAAATATTTGGGAACAGAATGGGCCTGAGTCCAGCTGAAATTTTTATTATTGAGAAATTCAGGATTTCAAGACCACCCCTTGTAGAGCATGGCTCAAATCCCCAAAATATTGAAAAAAGATAGTCCTAAGTTCCAATATGATGGGCATGAACATCGGAAATGAAATGTACGAAACTCACATCCCTAAAAATTTGTTCAGTGCAACTTAGGCCTAAGTCACCTTGTTTTACCTTGCATCCCGTACAAAAAATTTCAGAAGTTGTTGAGGACAGAATGGGCCAAAATCCTTTATGGGGGTAAAAAGGCAGGAGGGAATTGAAGCTGGAGTGCCAAAAATATTGATTACAAAGATATTCTCATCCACATTAAAATAACCAGAGCTCAGGACTTTACTAAGTGTGAATATCTAGAAATTCAAAAATGAAAAAAATTCCAAATTGTTTTTTGCGTTTTTCTCAAAACTCAAAATTGTGACTTCGGCCTGTTCTCTTCTCATCCGGCGAAATTTCAAGAATTTGCACAGCTTAAGCTAATTTTTGATCAGATGGCATTCAAAATCTGCCACTAAATTATGTCAAACAGTCTGGTATATTTCCATTATAATTTCAAGTTATACACTCCAGTGGGTGGGTTAAGAAGAATGCTCCGATACATGGAAGATCTTCTGACCTGACTTAAATATCGAATATTATTCAAGAATAAACAAACCTCAATCTCCTCCAGCAGTATTCCCTTTTTCCTCCATATAGCCTTCAAAATTTCTTGATCTTGGATTGGAAGGTCAAGCACTATGAAAAACAATAAAACAAAGACATTATGCAAAGCTTCCAATTGCAGTAACAGCTAAGAACATTCACCAGAATGATACATATTGGATAAAGGGATCTTATGTAGTATCGTACCACAATAACTTCTAGTGAGCGTGGCATAACAATTTCTGCATATTTCATTTTTAACCCCAACCTGACTACGTTATCTGAAAATTATTCCACTACGACGTAACAGTGACAAAATAAGGACCGCGACTGGGCAATCGTAGCTAAACTTTAGCAAGGTATATGACGTGATTGTGATGTCGCAATGACGTAATGTTTGGATGACGTAGTCAAGTGGAGGTTAGGAATAACATATGCAAAATAGGTTAAGAAAAGCCCACTAGGAGTACTTGTGATACTAAACTACCCTAGACCCTGATAAAGTGAGTTTGTAAAACCACAAAAGCCGCAAACAAAGTACCGTATGCCATGGATGCCATTGGGAGAAGAATCTATTGTTTAATATGTATATAACAAATTCATTAGAAGTAATCTTAATGGTATCCAGGCCGGATAGCGACTGTCATAATATCGACTTCATAATAGCGAGGTAATCGAGTGAACGACTGTCATAATGACGACCGCATTAAAACAGCGACTGGTAGATAGCGACTTATCTCTAAGTTAAGATCGTCTGCGCGTCTTGGATGACAGTTCGTATAGTTTGGAGGGCCTTATTAGGTACGTCACTATGACGTCGTAGGGACGTAGTTTTTGGATAAAGCAGTCGAGCAGTCAGGTGGGAGTTAGGATTGACATATGCAAAACTTGTTATGCTATGCTAACTAGAAGTAACTAGGGTGGTGTAGCCAGTCTGCGGACGATTTCATTCAAACCGCAATAACACAAAAACCAGTATTTCTAACCCGGTAATTTTTTTACCGTAGGTGCATTGACATTTATTCTACACGCTAAACTTTCTACGACCAGGGGTTAAAGCTATACAAATCACCAAAGTACGACACTCGGAAGACGTATTTGCGACCGAACGACCAGTGTGCGACCACGATTTCAAGCCTTGAACATCATTTTTGCTGCGTCGAGACTAGAGCAAATGCAGCCATGCATGAAAAATCGGGCTTCTAATCGCATTTCTGACCCTCATATATTTTAAGAACACGATTATTTCGAACAAAACTCGTCAAATTATAAACAAAGCACCGCATCACAGCAATCAAACAGACAAAAACACGGGGGTCGCAAATTGGTCGACAAAGATATTATCGATGTATTGGAAATGCGCACCCCCCTATTCTTCATCCTTTGAACGTAGAAAAGGGAACTTTAAAGATGGTTAAAAGAAATCTCATATATTTGTACGGATATTCAAGCTTCTTTAAAGGGACAATGGGTAGTTGGCGACATGAAAAAATGGTCCGTTTTTTTCTTCGGTCCAGTTTTCAGTCGTAACTTTTTTGTTTGTGGCCGCTTTTCAGTATAATTTCGCAGAGCTACGAGGAATAAGTGGACGATAACACATGAAAAATATCCTCGCAGTTCGTTAATTTTTTTGGCATTATTTTAATCGATGAAGTTGATGGCCGCAAATAGGTCGTGGCCGCAAAGTGGCTAAGCCACCCTACTTTAGGTACCGGTACCGGTACGAAACTACATGAGACCCGAATTTCAGAAGCCCGACACCTCGCTGTTTGACCGTACAGTCGTACAAGTATCAGAGTCTACAATCACTGCAAACAGTGTCACACTATAATATTTAGGCACCATGTAGACTAATAAAATACCGTACCGGTACCGGTACCGTATGGTACCATAAACAGATAAAGGTCTGATGGTACGGTAGATTGCGACTTCATACTCAGCATTTTAGGTCGGAAAAATGATACCGTATCGGTACCCTAGTCTAATTGATAAAAACAAAATACAGAAATAAATAAAACTGATTACAGAATCAGGAGATACTCACAGGCTGATTCTGCCGTCATCTTCATATTCTGAAAAGTTACCGGTACCGTATGTCCAAAAGTTCGGAATATTCAAACTGTACGGACGGCCTGTATTATTACGATGACTGCTATTTTATTTTGGTTGACGAAATAATAAATCCCTCTCTCTCTCTTTACGGAGGAGTAGAACTAGAATACCGGTAAGGCGGTAACTACAATAACCAGACAGCCAAACCGTAAATATGGTCAAACTGAACTGCAGAACTCTGTATTTGGCTGGTTTGGTAATGCCCCAAATAACCACACGATGACGCTAGTGAGTTGTTATGATTCACAACAGCAAAAAATTAACCGCTAAAATCAACGACTAACTTACCGACTGAAATCCAATGACATTTAATGCTCTTGTAGTTTTAGTTTTTATATGTAAAAGTCAAGAAAATAGTTGATGGCTCAAAATATTTTTTATTTATCATACAAAAAATGTATAAGAAAAACAAAAAGATAAACTCTTGAATAGGAATCGGGCAGCTGATACTATTAAAAGATGTTCCGTTTTCAGACAAACTTTTGGTTTTGCTAATTCATATGGTAATTGTAAAAGTTGAGAAGAAAATGATCAAAAACAAGGGAGCCATATTCAAATATTCACGAAGCATATGAGCTAACGGCTGCTTTGTTACACTTGAGTGGTAATGGACTACGTCTTCGTTTTGCTATATTTCGAAACTTGGGAAAGCAGCTTAGGTCTAGTATTTACGTGTAGTTTTTGACGGATTTTATAAACATAAACAACTAAAAAGTTGTCCCGAGCACTCACATCGGTATTTGAGCAATCCTGACCGAACTCACAAATCCTAGCGTCTGCCAGTGATACTTGCATATGTAGCCTACCAAGAAGCATATACTAGCACTGTCACGTCAGCCGAATAATAAACTGAAAGTCTACTCAATTACTGCCATATTTCATACTAACTTTACATGCACAAGCTTGTGTAATTTCCCTCGCACAATCTTTTCGTATTCATATTATTCTAGTGCTACTTGGTATAACTACTCTGTCATTAAGCAGAAACCTTTGCGGAAAGAATACCCTGCATACGGTGCATTGCATTATCATTTCAGATTCAGATAATTTATTTTATCATTCAAGAATCAATGCATGCTCTCGCATGCTCACGAACTAGTTTGAATTACCTTTCACTTAAGGGAAAGTGGGGAATCGCCGCCATCTTGTTTTTATTTTCCGCCAATGATCGAGGTAAATTTCTCAATTTTTTTCTTTGAAGACATACTTTTTCAACGCAATTCTGACATATGACTTTTTTCTGTAGTGAGGTATTGACGAAAACGCGTTTTTTTATTGTGTGTGAACGCTCAGCAATCTGCCTGAGTGATGTATTCTATGTTTTCAGTAATTTATGTGTCTGGAGGACCTAATACAATAAGAACGTTTCATACAATTTTATATTTCCCAAGTATTCGAGATTAGATTCGAAAAAAATATTCGATTCTGAAATCAGGTATTCGAAAATGCCCAGCCCTATTTACAGCGCTTTGCACGGCCTTTGTCTGTTTGCGGGGACGTTGTACCTCATCTAAGGGCGGATTCAAACATCGAACGGCACACGTGATTCCGGATATAGTACGAGTGTGAGAGCTGATTTTCCACTGTGCCCCATTTCCAAACGTGTCCCACCTTTTCCTACCTAGATTTACTCTCTGAAAATGTCTGCCATTATACGTCAAATTTGATGTGTAATAATAGTGTCATGTTTTACTGTTTATAACAAACATTTGAGTTTGTTTCTAGCTCACCCATCACACTATCTCGGACTGCTGGACTTATTCAATTGCTATAGCCCACATAGTTTGATTTTAGTGCTTGTTTTAAACCGGCTTACATTGGTATGAATAACTTTGCGTGCTTTGAGTAGGAATAATCACGTAGCTTTAGAAAGGATGATAGGGGTTGCCAAGTTATAAAAAATAAGTTAAGCATCAGAAAAAAGTAAACAGCTAAAAAGTATGAGAATATTTAGGTAGGCCTACAGGAGAAAATATAAATTGTCTAAACTAAAGGCAGAGGTGGTCAACACGTCGACCGCGTCTCAAACAGTCAATCGCGTCTGATGTTGGGTGAATTTAATATTCTACCCCGAATATTGCCTTGAACCAGTTTTATGCAGAGCATGCAGTGTGTTTTGAAACAACGAATATAGTACCGCTCATGCGCAAAACGAAATACACACATACAGTATTTGAGTCTGGGCAAGTCCGATAGAGCATATTACCACATGTAAGTTTCGCCGCTGCCAAGGTTTAAAAATGGCTGTGCCGAATATCGCGTGTCTTGGCTAACAAACGATCCTAAAATAACTTCTGCAGTATGCGAAAGATATTGTCTCACTCCAAGAGTAGTGTGATGAATTTTATTCGAGAGTCGCGGCTAAAAATTAGGCAGGTTTATATATATATATATAAATTGTATGATTTGAATAAATTTTAAATAATGATGAAACATTAACTCCGGGTACAGTTGCATAATCAAAATTACAACGAAGTTTGAGGCGATTTTATCTGCATATTCAGTACCCATTTATTTTTGTTTATGACCTTATTACCGATCACTCGATCGCGAGCTATTTTGAAGATTTTAGTCGATCGCGGTCGAAAGCAGATATTCCTTAATTTACGGGGTACCGAAGAACTGAAAGTTTAGTAAATCCCAGTTCTAGAGACTCGAATTTAGTTTAAATGTAAAAACTATACTAGAATATATATTAAAAATTTTCTATTCCTAAACTTTATCTGTGCATCTCGATACAGTACCATAAAACGGTAAAAAGGTAGGTCGTTGGAGTAATACGTTGTTTAGGTATGGGCAATTATTCGACCAATGGTTTTTTAAGTGATTATCAATCATGTGTTTTCATTCACTGAAGACTGCAAATGTTATTGTAGTATTGTGTCATAGAAAAAATCCCGTTCGTAATTTATAATCCGAATTTGCCCGTTTTATACTAATACAATATTCTCATGTACACTGAAAACCTTTGAATTAATTAACCTATTGAAATTGAATTAGTCAACTTTGGATAATGCATCTAAAATAAAAATTTAAGTTGGAGAAATTCCGCACAGTCTAAAATAATTTGAAATTAACATACGCAACTGTGGCAATTTGAGTGGACTTCACGTTAAATACAGTGATTTCTAACATATGTTTACATTCTCGTTTTCAAAGCTCCGGCTTAGTTAAGAAGTACCCCCTCTCTTCGCTTAGATTAAGAAGCAACCGACACAGTCCCATTGAAATTTATTATAATTGTTTCCATTTCCTTGAATTCGATTGGTAACTGGGCACGTGAGTTATTCATTTGATTGATCTGTCTCGCGGACTTTACGCTAGCGTCGTGCGATACATTTTTAATAGTCTTATTTTATGCATTTCATGAAATTCGGATATCCTAACAATGAGAAATTTGAATAAAGTAGGCTAGGTCAAGACTATGCGTGTTTTGAGGCAGAGAAAAAAAGTACATCATAATATTTCCTTTTTTAATTGATAATAATTGGTCTTGGAAAACCAATTGGAAACACTTCCACATTATGTCTTGGAGTCACTTATGAATAACAGGTTCTGTGATTGAGTCACATTTTTAGCTGCAATGAGCAACTGCGTGGGCTAATTTTTCCACAATTTAACACATTTATTTCGCCATTATTGCCAAAATGTGATAATTGCTTCATAGTCATCAAGCAAAATGGTATATATATATATTAGTAAATGCCAGTGGTGAGCTGTAGCCGGAACGCACCGGAACTGAGTTCCGGTTGTTGGACATTTCATTGCGTTTGCGTTCCTGCTGTTGAAATAAAATTATGCCACAGAAAGTCTAGTTTCTCTGGTGAACTTAGTTATTACCTTACGTTTTGTTTTGTCATAATTTATTTTACATCACCGCAGACAAATACTTCCCATACAATTCGTCCCATACATTTTTAATAATAAAATTTGTATTGAAGTGCTATGAATATTCTTGTAATTCTACACAGACATATTTCCGATAATTTTTTCATATTTCATTGCAGTTCTTCGGCTCTATATTAGGACATACAAAAATTCATGTGAGCGCCGTGTTGTAAATATATTACATTTTCACGAATTAGGTGCGTTCCGGTTGTTACGATTTTTTCAGCTCATCACTGAGTAAACCCATATTTTTTCGTAAAGACTAGTTAAGCCATGAATTCAATTTCAACATTAGTTATTTTCTGTGCCTGCCTTTACGTGACAAATGGGTATTCTTGCGGACCTTGCAACCTCGAGGAATGCGAAGCTCCTCCTTGTGAAGGGTCCACAGAACTAGATACTTGTGGGTAAGTACTATGAGTACGAAAGAATTGCTGCATGGTATTTTTGTAGAGATTCTGCGTGGAATAACGACTCGCATAACAACGAACTTTCGGCTCTTGATTTGTAAAGAACATTTGAGCTGCACTTCTACAGTATTTTACACTAAGTTAGTGTAAAGCATGATCTCACGACACACACTATTTCACAAAATTTATAATCACGCAATTGTTTTGTTCAAACATTTCATAGGTGCTGCCAACGATGTACAAGCCAAAAAGGCGAGATGTGTGGAGGAGAATATAATGATTTCGGTAATTGTGATCCCGATAAAGTCCTGGTCTGCAATTATGCGTCTTACTTTATACTGCCCGACGGAGAAGTCATTGATGAGATGCTTGATCCATCCTACCCTGGAACCTGCATAACATCGTAAGTTGAATACCACTACTTCTACAAAAACACTACAAATTTTACAGTTCTGGCAAGCATTATGGACATCTTTTTGTTGACTCAGCCCATATTAAATGTTCAAAGTGTCCCACGATTTAGTTGAATTGTTTAAATACCATATAGATGGTGATAATTATTTTTACCACGGAGTACCGTTAATAAACTTTTTTGTGATGCTAAAGTGCAATCAATCCGTTTTGAAATACACGGATAAAAAGTGACTTTTTTATTTATATATATATATATATATATATATATATATATATTGGAAGTTCTGAATTTTTACAGCCTGTTTGTAAGCGTATTATATATTCGCTATATAAAAAATGATTTTTTTTTTCAGCAAAGAACAAGAAGATATTTTCAATATCATTGCCGTTGGGTACGTGTAGCATACCTTCAGAAACAATTGAAGAAAAAGAATGTAGAAAAAATGCATTGATCAAATTAAAAATACACAATGGCAAACTGAAGTTACTGTGTTTCTTGTTTTCTTAGTTTCCGGGGTGGATTAGGATATCTTAATATGAATTGCATGCGAATCATACGTAAACGTATTATAAGCGAGAGTCGTAACCTGTGGGCTAGGTTAATTTTTCACAATTGAGGAGACTTCCTTTAACCCCTTCAGCCCCTGCTTTCTTTGGTTATACATGGAAGACGCTTATATCCTGGTCTAGAACCTGATATGATTGCCACTGACGCATTAAAATACGAATGAAATAATATATAAAGTAATATATATGCCTTTTTAATTCTACTTCGTAAAGTACGAAAAATGCCAGTGTATTTCACGTGGTTACGAGTTGAGAGGAAACCTGCATGAAAGGTCTCGACCTATACAATAATATTCGTTTTGCTATTACAAATAAACTTTGGCAGTACTATTCGTCGAAGAATAGCAACCAATAAGCTGTTGAAAATATACTTTGGCAGTTGTATTCGACGAAAAATAGCTGAGAATGGATAAACTCAATTGTGTTTACGCGAATATTTATAAAATACAAGCGAATACGTTCACATATGAAAGGTTGCGTCCTTTTTATTAATATTTGCTTTGCAATTGAAAATGTACTTTGCCAGCAATTTTCGACGAAGAAGAACACTTTATGCTTGCATAATAATTCCAAATCCTAAATATGTCAAGTTACTCTTTCGAACCTAATAAAATCCCTAATAATTTATGTGTCGTGGTTTGGCAATAAATTTAAGCCATGTATATTTTTCATTTGGTATGGGTTCCCAGAATATGGATCTCATATTTCTCGGCGCTCCAGAAGTAAGTGTACCAATATGAGGCTAACTAATTTTGTTTGCCTACTGAACACCAAGTTGTGTAAAGGAACGGAAAACATGGGCAGGGGTTATATTCACTTGGCTAACACAGACAGTCCCGAACAGTAATAGAACTAAAATAAGGAAAATTTGATCTTGTGCGCTTAAAGTAAGAATTCACTCAATTATACTTATTATCAAAGTTGAATTGTTTTTGTTCAGATGCGTTCAATCTACATGTCACATGACCGTCATCCCAAATAAGTTGAAGGATCCTTCTTGAATTCAACATAACTAATCAAAGGATGATTCTGTTCGAGACCTAAGTAAATTGTCAATAAATGGTGGCCATCCGTGTATTAATTGGTAAATGCTGATTTCTTATAGATATTTCCATTATTTATTAATTAATGTCACCTGAGAGTTATATAAAATTTGTACTAGCAATAAATCGAAATATATATTTTGAAACCTAAATCCATGTTTTACAGTATCAATCAATTCTTGTGTTGAGGTGGTACTATTTTCCATTTGTAAAATGAAAGTAAAACAAAGATAATGGATCCCGATTCCACTATTAGTGATGCAGATTACAATAAAATTTAGCGCTGTTTTGCTAAACATATAATTGCGCTTTTCCTAATTCAATTAAATCAAAAAACAAGAATTTGCTTCAAGACAACAAATTTATTAAACAAAATTTTTCGGTATCTGTTTCGAATTCTTAATGTTCCATAATTCCACAACTTATTCTCTTGAAACCGAGTGTCTTTCAGAAGCTCTTCCACAACTTACTTTCTAGAAATGAAAATAGGAAAGATATTACTAAGACAAATTTATAATATATATCATTTATCTAATTTTAGTTCATTTCATACTCTTACAACTTGAACATATAGAATCATACTTAGTAAGATTAAATTTTTGCCGCTAAAGAATCTAGAGAATATCTTTTCATATCCTAAACTTTTCTATAGTTTTTCTTAATATTCTGTTTGCCAACTCAATTTTGGCCAAAATGTTAAAAAAAATTCTAGGTATCAACTCAAAATGACAAACTGTTAATATTCGAAGGCAAATAAAAATAAATTTACTTTTGTTTTCTGCAAGTTCCTGCAGTTTGAATGTCAACAGGAGGATACAGGATGCGTCCATCTTGTAGTATTACAGGCTTAAGTTTCTCACTTTTGCATTCAAGATCTTTTTCGCAAGTTCCGGCATGGTTCCCTAATCCACCGCATTCCTCTCCTTCTTGTTTAGAACACACATTGCAGCAACTAATTATAAAAAATAGTTTGGTTGGGCAGCCATTTGGTTATCTTCAAGATACCACACCAGTGGTTCTTAAACTGGGGGACGCGAGAGGTCACAAGATGGAATCGGAAATTTTCTTGTAACGGCTCCTGAAATGATCTCCGTGTTCATTAAAAATACCGGCTTTTCGCGAAAAAATATATATTGTGATATTCAATTTATGACAACTAGAAGAATTCAAAATGTCTCTCCATTTTAATTTAATCTTAAATACCACGCTAATCCGCGGACATAATATTGTGTGATCAACTGCCCCATTATACTTAGTTTTGATATATATATATATTGCGCTCATGCAAATTCGTCATCGTCGTTAGAAAGATCTGGTATAAAATCCCAGAAAGTATATTTAATTTATTACAATGAAAATACATATAAAGTATATTGATATTTGAAAAATACATATTCATCGACTCGAAACCCCCGCTCTTGAGTCAGTGGTGAGAGTACGCCACTCAAAAGAGCCGACTTTTTCAAAGGATATGTGAGGATTTTTCTGTTGATAAAAATATTTAATCAATGACCAATATACGTATTTAAAATGGTTGATTTATTCATTTATTTTGCGATAAATTAAATCTGCGATTGCGTCGAAAAAATAAAAGCACCACTACTCCAAAATACCGCAGCAATTCGCGAACATAAAAATGTGTGGCAAAGTGCCCGATTACATTTTATTTTGACTGGTATTTTCGCAAATTACAGCAATATGAGCTGTCCCTGCAACTCTTATTCCGCTCCATCGCAATGCTGCCACTCGATTAATTTTGAGATATCACCGTTAGAGTAATTCCTAAGTCTGCGATAAAACACCACAGAGTAAAATTTATTTCAAGTCGGTAGTTTTAGAACACTACAGGTGTGGAAAATTTCTGATTTAGGAAGAATAAACACCGAAATAAAGATTTTCACGTCTCAAATAACACGTCACTGACGAAAGCAATCGAGATTTATTCAAAATGCAATCGCAAACGTCATTAGCGACTTTATTTTGCAGCGGTCAAGGGCCGGGGAAACTACAACATGCATAATAACTATTAAAAATCGAACTGCTTTTCTTTATGCTGAAAATGTACTTAATTCATTTGCACTTCTCCATTTTATAAACTGTATTTTTGTACCTGGTGGTTGTCCAAAGGTATTGGTAGTGGATTTTGGAGACGTTAGGCAAGCCAAGAAGTCTATATATTTTATACACACAGTATGTGATTTTTGCATTGCTCAGTAAACAATTGAATAAAATTTTACGTGTCTTATTTTAACGTTTAGGCAGAAAATACATTAAAAACCAAAAAGCATACGTTTATTGCGTGTTTAGTTTTACTTAAAACTTAGTTTGACTTTATCAGTTATTGCAAACTGAGTGGAAACAAGAGATTGTATAATGACCACTATTTGAGTATGGCTTTATACATACGAAAGTGAAGGGCGAAGTTGTACTCCGATGCGTTTTATGCCTAAACAATTTGAGCAATGACGCTATGAGACCAACATTCTTATGGCGCCATCTTAATAAAATGTAACCTGCCCATCACAAAAGCATTTTTTCATATTAAAAAGGGGGGGGGGGCGCAAAGTTTGTAAAAATTTTTAAAGGGAGGCGCGGCTCAAAAAGTTTCAAAACCTCTGTTCTACACAGAGCAAAAGTTCAACACGAACTGAAATTATTTTCTATATATTTTTCGATAAATATAACTGACTCGCTAAAAAGATTGTTTAATTATTATTACGATATAGGTTTTTGTGCATAGTATCCAAATTATCTAATATATTCTAAAAAATGATTAGTTTAATATTGAAGGAAGCATTAGCTTTGGTCTCTTCGGGCAACCTATAAAACTTGGGTATATTGGCGAAATATTTCTGTTGGAAAGCCTACTTTAGTTTTCATTCAGAAATCCTAATAATATATATATATATCTACATTGGGGATAGATTGTATCAATTTTATATTTGTGTTATTTGTGTATGTATGAGGACGGTAGTACCTAAACACTGATGGGTAAATGTCTTGTCCAATATGATTCAGAAATTAAATATAATTATTTTAATTCCCCATACGCTTAAAACATAAACTGTATTACAAAGCAAAAAACAAATTCGAACATTTTGAGTACTTACCCACATACCCCTTTCACCAATGATCCTTCGCATAATACGTCTGGACAGATGTACTCGCTGCATTCCCAGCAACTGAAGGCTTTTGTAGATGCTACAATACTGCACAAAACTAACACTGTTTTCCAGTCCATGATTTACAAGATGTTCATAAACTTTCTATAGAATTTATTTTAGAGATTTGGTATTGTGTTATTCATAAATTTAGTCATTGAAATATTAAAAACAAAATAATATGAATACTTTTTAAAAATGGAAATTAATGCCTGATTCAAGCTAACATATGAAGGATATAAAATTAAAAACAACGACCAGATGCTGAGATGATCAGGGAAAGTCGAACCTAGCAATAAATTTTCTAGATTTAAAAGTTCATTTTAAAATGTAACCACTAATATAATACCGAGCAACATCTCATATAAAAAAAAATAGGACTTCTACAGACGATTTGTTTTGAACTATGCGAACTGAAAAAAACAGTATTTCTTTTGAAATGTTTTTATTCAACCTACAGACTTTTTGCATTAGGTAGGTGCAGAAGAATAGTGATTCACAGACATCGCCTTCAAGTAAATTAATTTTTTGTCAAATATCGTCAACAGTTCTTATTTTTCATCGTATTAGTAAGGAAATCGTTTTGAGAAATTTTATGAGATGCCACGAAAACACAACAACTTTTATTCTTCCAGAAACTTTCAATACGGTAACTATTATGTTTCAGCATTCTGGGTATTTTGTTTTATATAATACCAATTTTTTAGAGAGGTTAAACTTGTCAGTGAGTTCGGCCTACGGCCTATTTGGCCTACATTTGAGTTCATACAAATCAGTAAGTTATCGCTACTTTATAATATATCACATATCTTTGGGTAAACAAATAACAGTTTCAAATCCATTAACAATATTCTAATAGAAGGCTATACAAATCATATGGTATTATAGACAAAATATGCACAAGTCGTTTATGATTTTTTTTTATCCCAGATGCGAATCCGATTTTAGGTGACGACACCAATTTAGGTCTGTGAGAGAATTTCGCTTCGTTTTGGAATTTTCAAACAAATAAAAATATGTGAGATATAGCGGCTTGGTTTAATTTTAATGAAACTTTGAATAAGCTATGACGCAATAACTACCACAGTCTCCATAATAGTTAACGCCGTCATATCTAACTAGGTCTCAACCTTTCGGTGGCGCTATGTCTTCCAGAAGCAGTATTAATTCAATAACGACCTTACGTCCATCTACGTCCTACGACTATAATCTAACCCTCAAAAGCAGCATCGACGCAATAGCCGCTATACCTGGCAAAAACCCTTATGGTGGTTGTGATAGTTTACTGATTACAAAAGCCAACAAAACACGTCGAACGTTTAGAAATTTTTGCGTTTAAATATTTACAATTCGTTTTATAAAACACCGTAAATGAAGCGATGGAAAAGCGTTAAAATACTGCTCTTCTCTTTCAATCACTCTCGATCTCGATAATTACCCATATGTTCGCTCCCTAAAATTTTCTACTTTTCTTTCCCTCAGGTCAAATTTAAAAAACAAGAGAAACCGATCATCGAATCTTATTTATTACGCAGAATAATCATTCTAATCGGTTTCAAATTCTTGATTATCCATAGATTCGAATCCTATTATCTTGAAACCAAATGTCGTCCAGAAACTCTTCCACGAACCTTACGATCTAGAAATGTGAATAGATAAGGTTAACGATTACGTTAAGAATGTCGTAAAACATATTAATGATATTATTTGTCTCTTCTAAGGTCATACAATTTATATCGCATTACCAAAATTCAACATATAAATTTAGATTTTTTTATTTTCTAAAAATCATTTATTTTGTCAAATTGTATCAACGGCTTAGTCTATATTTGTTTTAATTTATTTGAAACTTACTGAATTTTTTACTCTAGTACAATAACTATTGATCGCAATTTTTTGACACATCATTCACCAATTTAAAATGACAAAATCTTACTATCTCTCGAATTTAATGAGGATATACTCACATGGTTTTTCTGCAAACTCCTGGTTTCTGTCTGTCCAAAAACACATGAAGAACAATACCATTAGCCTGAACTAACGGTAATGTTTTAGGCTGGTAGCATTCCAGTTTTTTTTCGGGATCACATTTTCCGCCGTGGTGCCATATTCCGCCGCATGACTGGCCTTCTTGCTTCGAACATTACATTGCAGCAACTGTATTTATTTATAAAACAAAACTTTTGTAACGATAAAACAAATAAGCATCTAGTTATTGATGTCCATTTAAATTTAGAGGAATTGTTTGTAAGTTTTGTAAAATTAAATGATAAATAATATCAATAACCTTCTAGAATGTTTGCATTATTAGAGAGCATATTGATTAATAGCGAAGTTGCTTCAAAGTAAACCATAATATTCTGACATCTTCAAATACTTATATAAGCAATATAACCAATATATTCACGAGGAAAAAAACGCTTTTATAACAAAATGATACATCTATAAATTATTGGTTTTCACATTCCATCGTAATTGTGTAATAGATAGAGCCACCATATGAATGTATATTAAAAACACCGTTGATTTTGAAACTTTATCGGCTTCGCTTTTGTATGTGAAGTACACATGATTTGTACTGATAGATGCCACCTGTAGAGTTATCCTAGTTTACTTATAACTTGGTTGTACTCATCGTGCGCTTGAAGTGTATTACAGAGCAAAAATCAAACAATAAGTAGAGAATTTTTCAAATACTCACCCACATACACCCTTTACCAATGAGCTATCTGGACATGATACCTCTGGACAGATGAACGTGTCGCAACTCTCGCAAGTCAATGCTCTTGTGGATGCTACAAAACTACACAAAGCTAACAGTATTTTCCAATTCATGTTTCGATATCGTTTGGACGTAATATTCTATAAAAGTATCAGAATATACTCTAAACCAAAATAAATTCAAATGATGAAATTGAAATATCGATCACCTCAAAACTTTTATTCTCAATAATATAACAAATTTGGCAAAATCAATAAGTTACGCAAATATTTTGGATTTCATTCCTCTTTTCTGGGTAACTATGAAATATTGTGCTACTTCCCAATTTTATAATTAACTTGATATTTATTTTGCCTGTTTTCTTTTTCGAATCACACAAATCTTAGGGATTGCTAGTAGAAAATTTAGAAGTCATGATGTTTAAATCTCTACACGGTCTGTAGTATTAAACTACAGCTTTTGTGACAATTAAAAACTAAATGCTTGAACGAAGGATTATATAGAGTGAGATTTCCTAAGCCATATTATAATTTATATTAGAATTACTTTCTTTCCAACACTATGGCTTTTATTTCAACGATGTCCGTAAACATTTCTATTCAATTTAGAGTTTTGCCAGAATAAGTCTTGGAAATATATAAAATTTAAAATATTATTAAGAGTATAACCACCAATTAAAAGATAATTCTTTCATTTAAAACCCAAGTGATTATGCTACAAAATTTCACAGAAATATATGTCCCGTTCAATCACATTTATTTTTTTTTCGGTTGATTCTTGCAACTCATAATACAGATTTTAGGGGTCAATACAAATGACTGGTCTATACAAATGGTGACAAAATTTTTATTATATATATTTTAAATTCAGTCTTGATTTATGCTACTAAGAGCAGTTGAGCTGAACTTACCAGTAAATTGTAGTCTTCCAGATGCAAAATGTAATTTCGGAAGTTACCCATTCAAATAATTCTATGATACATTTCATACAATATAGGTAAAATCTCTTAAAGCATCTGTTGTATAAAAACGATAGCTACAGAACAAACTCTGAAAATGATTGTTGAAATACTTTTATTCAGCTATAGAATTGTAGTAGTTGATCAAAATAGTTGTTGGTTATAACTATGAAACACGATTAAGAATTAATTGCATACTTTTTTATATACACAAAAAATTTCATAGCGGAAAGACAAGTAGTTTGTTACATGTTAACCCAATAGACCACTGAAAGGGTTAATAATTATGAAAATATGGTCATAGCAAAATATATACTGCATTTGAGTATTTTTATGAACTTAGGTGTACATGTGATTAATATGTTGAGTTATCTTTATTGTAAGCAATGAAATTTTTTAAAAATGGTTCTTTGCACTTTCATTTAATTTTTTTTTTTTTTTGACTAGTATGCTAGCTTTTAAACAATAACTTATAATGTGAGGTAAGTGTTTTATTACAAAATATTTGAAATCCCAAAATTTTGAATACATTAACTATTTTTGTTTCAACATGCTATGGAGTTATTTTATTTTACATAAATTCAATTTATATGAGATGTTAAACCTGTCAATGAGTTTGGTGATGTATGGAGGAAGAATGCATCACATGACTTTCTGGCCTACATTTGAGTGCATACATTATCATCTTGGGGTGAACAAATGTCAGTTCCAAATTTATTAATCTGTACAAATCATCGAAAACAAAATTCTAAATCTGTACAATTTATCTGATATTGCGAGGCAAAAATAGTTTATAAATTTTTTTTACTTCAACTGTGAATTCGCTTTTATATAGCGATACTAACTTAGGCCAGTGCTACAATTTCATTTTGTTAGACATGAGATGGATCTACAGTACGTTTTGTTAATATGTTTTTGTTATTATAATTAGAATTCTTCTTTTTGTTGTTGTTGTGGAAAAAAATCTTTTCTCTTTAGAACCAATTGCTTTGAAGGTTCCCGTGGTTGAATTTAAAACGCTATCATTTTTATTTGTACTCATATTTCCCTGAATCCGATGAGATCTATTGTTTCATTCAAAATTTTGCTGTATTATTCTTATTCATAGGAACACCGTTTTGTATCCCGCCACGCCTGATGAATTACGTCGGTGTTCCGACACATTTTGGTATGAGTCGCTACCGTAAGGTATACCGGCATTGGCGTAAGTTATTTGCCATCCATGTCCGATATTTTAGCATTGCTCGCTTTATTGTTTTCATATTCTTAAACAAACGCAAATATGTGAGATATATCAGTTTGTTGGAAACTTTTTCAGAAGATTTAAATTTGTATGAAAGTTTGAATATGCTATGACCAGTGGTGGGATTCAAATTTTTTGTCAGCCGGTTCCATCACATATTTTTCAGCCGGTT
This sequence comes from Styela clava, assembly GCF_964204865.1. Lineage (NCBI taxonomy): Eukaryota > Metazoa > Chordata > Ascidiacea > Stolidobranchia > Styelidae > Styela > Styela clava. Next base: position 7,562,466 of record NC_135259.1, on the reverse strand, counting down.
CTGTTACAAAAAGTCACGTTTTCCAGTAATGCTAACCGGTTCGCTGATCTCATAAAATTTCGTGAGATGGTTCTATAGAACTGGTGCGAACCGGCTGAATTCCACCACTGGCTATGACGCAATAACTGTCATAATTGTCAAAATCGCTATACACCACTAGATTGCAGCTGTTAGGTACCACTATATCTTTTAACATACTCTTGTAATTGTAATATTAAATCCAAATTAAAACTGGTCACAAATCGCTTTAGAAAACAATTGCTTTGATGTTATGTGCATTTAAATCAAGTCGCCAGTCGCATGACAGTATAGACACAAAATTACTTTGCTCCATGTAGCCGCAGTGTTATATATATATGGCGTCTTATTGCAATTTTAAACGGCGAAACGTGTCTTCTTGAACGTTTATCATTTTTTTTTGCATATAAATTTATAAAATTCATTTCATAAAAATGTTTTTCTCTCCCAATCACACTACATTGAGATAAATGCCCACATTAGTGCTTCCTTACATTTTCTACTTTTCGCTTTCTAAGCCCAAATTGAAAAAACAAAACAGAGCCACTTTTATGGAATTTATTGGACAGAATAATCTTTCTTATCGGTTTCAAATTTTTGATATTCCATAGATTCTCGTTCTATTATCTTGAAACCAAATGTCGTCCAGAAACTTTTCCATACCTTACGATCTAGAGATGTGAATATATATTATTGAGCAGGTTAAGTATGTCGTAAAACATATTAATAATATTGTTTATCTTTTCTTCAAATCGTATCAGAGGCTAAATTGACAATTGTTTTTAATTTATTTGTAATTTCCATATTATTGGGTTCCAAACCTTTTACTTTACTACTAATTCTCTACTACAAACACAATTTTATTTTTAATATATTGACACAGGGAGAATCAAAGATGACAAAATATGTCAATATGTCATTATTGAATAAAAGTTGAATGGAAAAAAACTCACATGGTTTTTCTGCAAATTCCTGGTCTCTGTTTGTCCACTCTAATGTGAATAACCTCTCCATTGTTCAGATGTATCGGTTTAGGTTGCTCATAGTAGCATTCCAGATTTTTTTCAGAATCACAAGTTCCGTCAAGGTTCCATAGCCCGCCACATGAATCGCCCTCTTGCTTCGAACATACATCGCAGCAACTGTAATTCATATAAAAATTTAAAAAAAAGCAATTTTAGATATTAATGCGGTAATTTTATAGGTTATTACATAGCTTTCCAGATCTGTCATGATTTTGTGAAAGATCGCCACCAAACGAATATATGCCAGAAACACGATCAAGTTTGAAGTCTCATTGGCTTTTTTAATGTGCGGCAACGTACAAATAAAGCGTACTGATAGATGTCATGTGTGGGACTATCCTGATTCCAGTATAACTTAGTCGTACACATCGTACGCTTAAAAAAAAAAACGCTTGAAAAAACCAAACAATCACTACTGAAATTCTCAAATACTCACCCACATACACCTTTTGCCAATGAACTTCCTTTCTGGCATAATACCTGTGGACAGGGGAAACTGCCACATTCAGGGCAAGTCAATGCTCCTGTGGATGCTACAAAGCTGCACAAAGCAAACAGTATTTTCCAATTCATGGTTCGATCTAGTTTGGACATAATATTCTATAAAAGTATCAAAATATATTCAAAACCAAATAATTTCAAAGGATGAAATTGAATTATCGATTATCTCGAAAGTTTTATCCTCGATCTTATGACAAATTTAGCAAAAGCAATATGTTACGCAAAAATTTCGCATGTCTTTCTGGATAACAAAATTTATTTTCAATTTTTTAATGAACATGAACACTTATTTTGCCTGTTTTCGTTTTCGAATTACAAAAACCGTAAGGATCGCTAGTAGAAAATTTAGATGTCGTGATGTTCAAATCGCTACACGGTCTGCAGCACTAAACTACAGCTTCTGTAATGATTAAATTTTCTGCTTGAACAAAGGATTATATAGAGAGAGATTTTCAAAGCAATATCATAATATTTATTAGAATTACTTTCTTCCCAACACTACGACTTTTATTATATCCATTTCCACGATGTCCGTGAACATTTCTATTCAATTTAGAGTCTTGTCACAATAAGTCTTGGAAATATAATGAAATTATGCTACAAATTTTCACAGAATTGTATGTCCCTCGAAATTATTTTTCGATTGGTATTTGTTGTAACTTATGATACAGGCTTTAGTTGTCAATTTAATCATACAAATGTGGCGAACGAAGTAATATAAATCAATTATTGGTAATGAGAAATTATATTTCTCAGATATACACTATTGATTCAAACTAACATATGTATAATTATGAATAATCTCATCACGGTCAATTTTCTTCAATCATTTCATATAAAAATGATAGCAAAGATCAAATTAAAATAATCTCGTTTGATTGATGAATTGAATAAATATTAGGCGAAAATGAAAATTTTTGCTATCTTGTTTACTCAACCGAGTTTGACGAGTGGAAACTTCTTTGAGGAAACAAGTTCTGCCAGTTCACATCATGATATCTGTAAATAAGCACAGCAAAGTAGCTTTTCTTTGGTGGTTAGGAGTTTGTAGTTCGGGCGCAGTTCTTTTTTGAATTCGGTCTACTCTAGAAGGTTTAAAACTTTAAAACGGTACACAAGCCATATTATGACAGCAATACTCAATGCATGGACGTATTGGTGATTTCAAGTGCAGTATGCTTCCACGGGACTAATATCGGCGTGCACGGCCAAGAGATCCAAATTTCATTGACGCGTTTCGAGCCACTGACGTTTTATATTCATTCCAAGTCAATTCTTTTGATATGGTGAGACCAACCAGCCGAACTTAGATTATTTGCCTAGGTTCTAGACCAGGGTTGTCCAACCTTTTTGGCCAAAGGGACACATTTAGTTTACGAAGATTGAGCGGGCCACTTGACACGGTTGTTATGTTCTAGCTTTCACTACACCGACTACTGATTAATGAAAAAAAAAAAAAAATAATCACACCAAAATTATAAAAACAATAAAAATACAAAGATACAGTTAAGTCAAAAGTTTTTACCACACATAGATACTTTAATTTCAAGTATGACACCGCTTTCATTCAGTAAGTTTGTCCATATTCGGTGCGATAGTCGATGCAGCCATGCATACCGAATTTTTCATATGACTATTAAAAAATAAGTGATCTCGCGGGGGATTTGACATGGTTCATCCACAAAACAACTTGCTCGTACAAATAACTGCTATCAAATATTAAGGTCATAAAAACTACCTTTTCTAGCTTCACAGAAAAAAAATTGAAATACAAGGCATCTTTCTCCAGCAGTAACGCTCACAAAGGGACATAAATAAGAAATAAGCTTCCAATAGCTGGGTGGTACTTCTCAAGCGATTGAATGACCAAGAATATTTTTTTTTATTAGAGATTTCAATAATGGCCCAGATTTGTGAAAGGCATCGTGATTCGAATAAAACCGCGCGGATCACTCGGGGACCTTCGGTGGGCCACATGTGCCCCGCGGGCCACGGGTTGGACGACCCTGTCCTAGACTCTAGGATTTCCCGAAATTGGAATTGGAGATACATCAGAATTGATATATTGATTTGACGACAAGACTTTTCTTCTCAATATAATAGTTGCCAGCCACTGCGCCTCTTATTCGGAACCCCGTGACAAGTCTGTTTCCTGCGATTAGCAAGATCCAAACGGCATTGTTTATCGGACACCGGGTCGAGACTTCATGTAAAATGTTGTGTCGTCAGCTGAATTAGGTAAATTGCAAATGAGATCATATGGAATATCATTGATGAATATTAGGAACAATGTAGGCCGAAGAACTGAGCTTTAGGGAATTCTAGAAGAGATTAGGTATGTCCATCAGCTGGTGCTAGCCATCAAGAACAACGTAATAATTTGATGATGGAACAAATTTGACTAGATATACCTCAGTTTCAAATTTTGTGCAAAAGTCCGGCGTGTCAAGCTCTATTTAAGATCGAGTTTCAATCACACTCACAGTATGCCTTCTGAATTCTAGTAATTAATTGAAGGTGGATATATTATGATATATAACTTTTATTTCATTGATTTTCAATTTTTTCCTGAGCTCATTTGGGCCGATTGCATTACTTATAAATTAACTGATTTAAAAAAAAGCGCCACCACACGGATTTCTTTCAGTCGTTTCCCGGATGTACCTGGTCCATCATCTAGAATTCTTACTAAATTTCCGCAACCAGTTTTTACCATTTGTCCTGCAGTGCAATTGTTCTCAAGACCTTCGACGCCACGACAACAAATGTTATCCGCACGACAAGGTCCATCTTTTTTGTTGAACTTTCCAAATAATTTGAATACATTGCAAAAAAGTTAAAATACAATTGTGATGTCATAATCACATTAAAATTTTGCTGCGAGACGCGTTTCAATACCCAACCAATTTTATTTGTAAATACCCAGGTAATTTTCGATGTTCACATTGTTTGTCAATTACAATTAGCAGAACGCGACAGCTCACATGCCTCCATACAAACAGCATTTTAGGGGTTTCCAAATTATAGTTTGCCTTACTTGAAAACGTGTGTTTATTGGACACGTAGTGGACATAACGATCGTTCAATATTATGTTGGTCTTTTTGTTGTTGTTCTTTGACACTTTTTGGACATCTGATGGAAAATCTAAAAAACCGCTTTTTTCTTTCATAGCTGGACCGATTGATTCGAAATTTTTACTGGTTAAAGATGAAATGTTTCTCCAGAAGGCTTTTACTTTTATTTATTCCAAATATTTCTGTTCGCTCTGTGAGATTTGTTTTTGTTTGCTATGACGTCACTGAATGTTCTGCGGACGCATAGCCGACACTCCTCTTCTTTTTGATAACGTGCCATCGAACGTCGATGGTTCGTAACGAAGTCCTTACGGTACTTTGCTAAGATTTTTTTCCTTACGGTGATCGACGGTACGGTAAACCGTACTGTACTGCGAACAGACGTGTCCATATATTTGGGCGTAGCTCTCTTGTTTACACACTGTTTGATCGTGACCAATAAACGTTTGACTTAACTCGCGTTTGCATCAAGTTTTATAAGTTTTCTTCGATCTTGGTGCCAAAAGTGTTTCATTATCACTGCAAATCCAAACCCAATAACCCACAAACATTCTCTTTGCTTCCTAAAAATTATGTCTTGTGATTTTTTGGGTGATTTCTGATTCCCTCACTAATAAACACAATGTGACTTAATCACATTGTGACTTGACAATAAAAAATAAACAATCTCAAATTTTACTAACTCAAACTTTCACTTTTATTTATAGATGTTCTGGAACAACTGAGAAAAAGTGTCGAAGCAAAATGTGGACTATTTATCTCATTTTAAATTAATATCATTTAGAGCCTGTTCTCAATATATTTTATTAAGAAATTGAATCGTGAAAATGTTATATAATTTACTATCACAAATGATAAGCGTATGGCGTATAAAAGTTCAAATATCAGAAATTTCACCATTCCTGTGTGTAATCTGCTATTAATTTCGCTATTTGATTAAGGTTTGATTAAGGTTACTATTGAAATAATTTATATACTATTTTGTTGTAATTGACTTCATGATGAATGTGGCTAAAAGTGAAGACAACATTTGTTTTGCTCAGCGATCTGAATCAACAACATCAGTTTTTGAAAAAACTTTCGGGGACAGTTGGTGTAGTACTCCACAATTTTCCTCATTAGTTGAAGGCCTGAAGAAGGACATTATGCAGATGCTGAAAAATGAAATCAAAGCATTGGTAGAAATCAACTGTAGAAAATTGATGGATGTTGAACAAGTCACAAAGTCTCAGGATTCACAGACCAAAGTCATCCTAACAGATATCATTTCCTCACAAGAATATGTAATGAATGAATTCAAAGAACAGGAATGTAAGATAAATAAACTGCAAAAGCTAATGGATGACTGCCAGTCTGATATAAATCTTCTGAAGCAAAATATATCTGAATTTCAAAAGAATGAACAACAATACAGACAAACAATAGATGAGATGGATCAGTCAAACAGGAGAAATCTCCTTGAAATACATGGCTATCCTGTTATGCAGAATGAAAACACTATGGTGATTGTGAAGGATGTCGCTAAAATGGCTGGTGTAGAAATAAAGCCATCATCCATTGAAAATTCTTATAGATTGAAAATTTCTGACAAGTCAATTTATCCCCCAATTATCATGGTCAAGTTTTTTGATGTGAATCTTCGTGACAAAATTTTCAGCGGCCGAAAAAATATACAGAAGCAATTTAAGAATAATGCAGGAGATGCTTGGTACTTATCTATTCGAGAAAATCTAACAAAACAAAGGAGAGCTCTATTCAAAGAAGCAAAAAGCCTGGTAAAATCCAATGGCTACAAGTTTATATGGACAAATAATGGTGATATATTGGTACGCAAAACTCCTAAGGCAAGAGTTCTTAAAGTGATGAATCAGAAAAGTCTTCTAAAGATTTGTTAAAATTGCATATGCATTGTATATGTTTCAACAGAAAAGCAAAAGTTATCAAGTTCAGATTTTCTTTTTGGGAAATATACACCATTACCTTGCTGCTTTTATATTCTTGTTCACTTTGGTGGATAAATGGACATGTCTTGAAAGGCTTTCAACTGTGTTCTAACTAAGGATTCACTATCATCATATTTATCTGATGAACCAAATAATGTGTATCCGAATAGAAATGTATCTGAATATATGACAGTTGAAGATGTTAACAGTATCTTAACATCAAAGCGGTTTTTCTTAATACATATGAATGTCAGATCTTTGCAGAAGAATGTTGACTCACTTCAGAGTTTGTTATGTCAATTCAATCATCTTCCAACTGCAATTGCTATAACTGAGACAAAGCTCACCGACCATTCTACTTTGAACATTCAGCTTCCACACTACAATTTTGTGAATATTAATTCCAGGACCAATGCTGGTGGTGTGGGATTCTATATCCTTGAAAATAAGAAATATAATATTTTGAACTTCCCAGGTCAAGAAAGCTTGGATTATGAAAGTATTTGGCTGGAATTGGAACAAAAACAATCAAACAAATCTGTAATACTAGGGTCAGTGTACAGGCATCCTAGACAAGATAACGTGAAGTTCTTGGAATTCATGGATGAAATGTTGTGTTCGCTAAATCGAAAAAACTGTCATTATTATATTTTGGGAGATATGAATATCAATTTGCTGCAGTCAAATAGCAAGAATATTCTTGATTATGTGAACATGCTTCAATCAAATTTCTCGTTTCAATTAATTTGCCAACCAACTAGAGTGACAGACACTTCATCGACCCTAATTGATCATATTTACACAAATTGTCTTAATGCCAATCTTGAATCAGGAATATTATTGAGCGATATTTCCGACCATTTCCCTGTATTTTGTCTGAGCAAAATGAACACTCTTGATAAAAATTCAAAAAGACCTAGAAAACATTGTATGAAAAATTTTAATTTGGATAACTTCAGAAGTGAAGTCTTCGACAACTTTTCCATACTGCCAGATGAAAACTCAACTCCATCACAGCTTGAACAACTTAGTGCAGAATTTATAGATACGTTCAAACGCTTAATTGACAAACATGCACCAATTCGCAAGTTGAGTCGTAAGCAGATGACACTGCTGTCAAAACCATGGCTCAGTCATAATCTACTCAAATCAATCAATCACAGGAATTCTTTGTACAAGTCTCACTTCATCTCTGGTTCATTGGACCAAAAAGCTCACTATAAGAAATATGCCAAAACTGTTCAGCGTTCTATTGAAGAAGCAAAGCGAGTATATTATACAAACAAATTTAAAGAAAGCAAATCTAATTCAAAGGAAACTTGGAAGACAATAAAGTCCTTAATCTCGCCCAAAAGGAATTTATCTTTCCCTGAAGAAATTCTAAATGGAAATGGTTCCATTGTTAAAAATCCATTGGAAATAACCAATTGTTTCAACAACTATTTTGTGTCTATTGGAAATTCTCTTTCGTCCAAGCTTCCGAATTCTGATGTTTTCAAACACTATGTGCAAAGGCAGGTCAAAAGTACCGTTTATCTGGAACCAGTGAGTGAAAATGAACTATTAGCTGAACTAACCAAAATTAATATAAACAAGGCTATTGGGCCTGATAATATTCCACCAAAATTCATTAAGTTTACAGCTGATATTATATCTCCCTACTTAGCAAGTCTGTTTTCTTTGTGTATAAAAAATGGTATTTTTCCATCAATTTTTAAAATTGCCAGAGTAACACCACTCCACAAAGCTGGAGATCGTAAAGTTTTGTCAAATTATCGTCCCATTTCTATACTCTCCTCTATTTCCAAAATTTTTGAACGTTTGATTTACACACGCTTAAAACTATTTTTTGACAAGCACAATGTTATAAGTGACTATCAATTTGGTTTCCGTGAGGGCTGTAGTACCACCCATGCCGTGCTTGATATCATGACATCTGCTATGGATGACTTAGAGAACAATAAAATTAATTGTAATGTTTTTCTTGACTTATCGAAAGCTTTCGATACTGTAAATCATTCTATTTTGCTAACCAAACTGTCCATGTATGGTATTCGTGGTGTTGCTGGTAAATTACTGACTAGCTACCTGTGGCAGCGAAGTCAATATGTCAAATTAGATTCCACAACTTCACAATATCTCCCAATATCTTGCGGAGTTCCACAGGGCTCAATTTTGGGGCCTTTACTTTTTATAATCTATGTTAATGATTTAAATAATGCTACCAATAGTGACACCAGAATGTTTGCTGATGACACATGTATTGCTAAAAGCCACCACTGCCCTCATATTCTTCAAATTCTCATAAATAATGAAATAAGCAAAGTGGATGCCTGGATGAGAGCAAATAAATTGACTGTAAATTATTCTAAATCGACCTATATGCTTTCTCACCAAAAAAATATAAGTAAAGCTTTCCATGTATCTTTTGGTGATAAAATGTTAATTGAAGTGTCATGCATGAAATATCTTGGGATAATTATTGACAACAAATTTAAATGGCATGCTCATACTGAATATCTATATAGCAAGTTATCAAGAGTGACTGGGATTATGTTCAAACTTAGACACTATTTGACATTGCATGCTTTAAAAATCATTTACTATTCATTATTTCATTCTTGTATTCTGTATGGTATCGTAACTTGGGGTTGTTGTGACAAAACCAGTCTTAACAAATTACAGCTAATCCAAAATAAAGCAATACGAGCCATCTGCGGGGTGCCACGCTGGGCAAATTTGAGTAGTTATTACAAAATCCTTGGTATTCTTAAAATAAAAGATCTATATTTTTATGAAATGGGAAGGCTCATGTATCAAGCGGTAAATAGCACTGCCCCTCGCGTAATACAACAATATTTTGTTACAACAAAAAATGCACATACATATGGTACTCGTTCATCTCAAAAGGGAGGATTATTTGTACCACGATTTTCATCCTCGCGGGCCCAAAATTCCATAAAGTACCAGGGTGTGAGAATTTGGAACGATATTAACGAAAACCTAAAGGAAATTCCCAGTTTTAATGTTTTTTCCAAGAAGTATTTCCAGTCTTTTCTGAATAAGTACTGATTCATAACTTTTCTACTTGTACGTTTTTATTTTGTGTGATATAAAACTAAACGCTTTTTCTTGCCGCTTCTATTTTAAATTCGTCTCAATATGTGTCACATTACTCTTGTTGCTCAATTGTTAGTTACAACAAGTTAAAATGTTTTATAATTGGTATAATATAAAATGTAATCTGTCAACCTTTTTTATGCCAGGAGAGTTGTTTCGATTTAGTGACCGTATGGTCCTTCCAACCTCCTATCAATTCCGTTGTTAGTCGATTTATTCTTCTTTTACCTATCGTATGTTGTTGTTTGTGTTTGATTTATTGGCTAATGACTGGATGATGAATAAACTTCTATCTATCTATCTATCTATCTATCTATCTAATCTGCGATGTCGACGATGGCTTCTTATGGCACTAACATTGCAAAACCGGAAATTCCGTTTTTAGGGAAGACGGTGATTTTTGAATAATGACTTCATTAATCATTAGCCTTCGCGTAACTAATTATTTAATATTGTATCTAAGTAATTATTAAAAATGATGAAAATAGGATATTCGTAGAGCTAAGACCTGAGCACGAGCCCACGCAACCCGAAAATCGGGCCGGGTCGGGCCTGAAATGTCAATCATCACGTTCGGGTCGGGCCGGGCTTCTCTATCATTAAATTTTTTTTTAAAAAGTACATGTTTAATAAAAATATATACTAAAACTATGTGTGGATACTCATCAACACGACACATACTGAACTAAACTCTTGCAACGACAATTCAAAAAACTCCTAAATAAAATATGAAATTTTGGGTTTTCTTCGGGCTCGGGCATTGCAAATCCAGTTAATTAGTCGGGCTCGGGCTGAGTCGGGTTTAATACTCACGGGCCTGGATCGGGCCGGGATGAAATTTTTGGCCCCGATCTTACCTCTAGAATAGTGTATGGTTTTCTTGTCTATCTCGAGCGAGAGGAAAGCCATGATACAGCTCAATCATCAGCTGTGGATCTACTACTTCTCGTCCGGTCACCATATCATGTCGGATGTGGGAATAGTCAACAAGTTATTCGTTTTTGATACATGGTCTTGTAGGAGGAAGTCGTACCGGTGCGTAAGCCACCAAACAATGCCAAATGGCCCCGCACTCTTTCGCAATGAATCGTCCCCACGGAATATGATTTAGTGATGCAACGACGTGTTCCTTCTCTTAGCACGTTGCACCCATCGCTAAGACAAATAATATCAATAAAAGAAACATCTACATATTATGGTTCTTATTCGTCTTTTAAACAGAATTCAAAGGCTGGTACCAATCAAGCAACGGCTTTTACTACAAATTATTCAATGATCGAGTCAATTACGCAACAGCAAAATCTAACTGCCAGAATCAAGGAGCGGATCTGGCATCTGCGGGCTTTAGAAACCCTACCTTTCTCAGGTGATCGACGTATTCAAAGTTGAATATTTTCTAATTATTAATTGGGGTTACGAGAGTCTATTTAGGTTTCCCTGCTCTATGTCTTTGCGCAAGTGAATCGGTATTTTCTGGAGCCAAAGGTTATTTTCAAATTCATTTTTTTTCGTTAGATTTATGGGAGATACGATTTATGGTGAGTGCCGTGCCCTAGTGGCCAAAACTTTCGACTAAATCATAGGTGTCCCACAGGCAAAATGTGGCCCACAAAAACAAATTGTGCGACCCGCGGTGAGGTGCCAATATTCAATGCTGTGCTGCCCGCGAAACAAATTTAATATAGTTCAATCAGGTGAGAGTAATTCTAATCTCTTTGCGTTGCATGATCTATGTCAATGAAGTTACAATTCCCTAACTAACAGCTATCTTGTGAATAAAATCAAACACCTCATTACTTACATTTACGTTGATTCTGGTGTTGTACCAAGTGGCAAAAGTAGGATGTTAGATTATTATGCTACTATTAGTTTGGATCACGCCAAAAATATCTACTTCAGCTTGCTTTATATCTCTGCGCCAGTGGATCCGTATATGCGTATGAAAGATGAAATAGCCGAAATAATCAATTGAACTATGTAAATTTGTTGTTATTTTTGTTGCAGCGAATTAATGTCATTGATCACAGCTGGCAACGAGCACACTTGGGTTGGTTTAAGCAAGCATGAAGGTAAATTCATCCGGGCTGATGGCAAAGTTTCAATTGAAAATAACAATGCAGAACAGCCAAGTAATTCGGGAGGTGATAAAGATTGTGTACATTGTTGCGAGATTGTGTATATATGCGAAGCAGGGGCTTGAAAATAATTGATTCTGTTGTTATAAATCTCGTGATTGGTTGCACACAACTGTTAAAAAAAGAACTAGCGGGCACTTTTATTTACAAATAAAAATTGAAGTGTCAAAAAACTTTTTTCTGTTCTGATTCATCACAAACAATAATGTGGTAATCTGTATCAGCTTGGTACTGAAACTGTTGACAGGTTTAGGTATTTGATATTATTCTCTTACAGTAGTTCACACTCTTTTTAAGCTGCGCCCCATTTTAAGAATTTGTCAAGTTTCGCGCCCCATCTCAAACATAACTAGCTAACAATATGCTTCAAAAATATGATCGTCCAAATTAAGGCGGGCGAGATCAAATTACCCAATAGTTTTCTCTGAATCACTGCTATATTAGCGCATCTCATGCGCATTTCATCTGCGTGGTGAAGTGATCGAATCGACTTTATCGTTATTGCTATATTATTTGGACCAGGGATGACCAATCCATTTTGTGCGCATGACGGGCTCTCTTGGAGATAGTTGTGAAATTTTTTTACAACTACATAAAAAATTTATATTTTTTCAAGTCTATTTAAAAAATCCAAACTATCAATTGTTAAAATTGTATTACTTGTCATTAAAACACTTCTTTAAAAAAAAATTCGGGTTACTTTGAATAATAAAAGCTTAGTTATTCAGTTGAAATTTATTTAAATTGCGACCTTTAAAAAAAGACGTTGGAATACCGATTTAGACATAAGTTTTTTTTGAAGTTGAATAAAACCTAGAGTACGAATGTTTGTTGGAGTACTCATTGCCAGGTCACCAAAATTCAACGGTTTTAATCTTAACAAAGATAATATCGTTAGAAAATGTTAACATGAATTACACATGTTATGAATTATTATAGAAGCATATTAATATATGAATTTGAATCAAATGAAATTTATAATTTGTGATATATCTGTCAATATCCAATGTTTCTTTATATAGGAATTACACATTTTATGAATTAAAATAGAACATCCCATTTTAATTAAAACAAAACGTCAAATATCAGTTTCCATATAACTCCGGAAAAATTGAAAAAAATAATAAAAATAAAATGAATACACTTCTTGTGACTTCTTTCTTTATTGTTAAAATTTGAAATCGTTTGGTTCTGTAATTTCAGATAAAAATAATAAGTTTATTCGATGAATGTGTTCGATGTTTCATATTCAAAAATATTTTTTCAGATTGTATTCGAAGTAGTAAAATATTCGGTTTTGGTCATCCCTGGTACAGATATTTAAAATTTCGACTCCGCCTTCACAACGATGGTCGAAACCTTTTTCAAATTCTCTTCTCGCAAAGGTATTTCATTGGTATACTACATTTCATATTATTCAACTTCTTCGAATTGTCAGCGACGTAAAAATGAACGCAATCTTCATCCAGTCCATAGCCATTGCGTTCTCCTGTGTTCCATTCACTATTTTCTTTGGTTAATTGTATACAATCATCAGCCCTAATAAATATTCCATCGTGACCAAAGTCATCTAGACCAACCCAGGTATCATATTTACCTGGCTTTATTATTGAGAGTAATTCTCTGCAATACAAACAAAAAGCTATGGTCAAATATATGAACACGAAAGCCAAAATGAAGTAACACCGATATCAAATCTTTTACAGTACGCTACCGGTATAGTCTTTCCGACCTCGACTGGCCGCCAGATCACTGAGGTGCAACCACAGAGCCACCACACGGTGCGCAATTTTTACATAATGACGTAAGCATGCAAAACTTTAGTGTGAAAAACGAATCCCAATTGGACCACAGACATTTTTGAAATAAATAAAAAGTAATAACCTTCTAGCGACAAAGGCAATCTTCAACCATGGTACATATAAGTTACAAGTCAGTGAAATGAATATGCATTCTCCAACTGAAGCACATCTCAGTCGCGCCCTCATAATGATCTTACCTAAGCTAAGGCCGTAAGAGCACAATCAAGCCTCCTTTAAGCTTAGCTTGGGTTAGGTCGGCACAACGTTTCCCTCTTTAGTTTCCTTGCAGCCTTCTTCAGCTTAGGTTCGGATCATATAAAGATACCGAATAAGATGAAGAGAAGAAAATTATATACTTCACATAGAACCGTGATTAAGCTGATGTTATGTCTCTGGCGTCTGGGTTGAACGGAGAAGTTATTGTAAACAAGGCAAGAATTACCAACGGTATTACACATACCTGTAACTGTAGAGTTTTATTAAATATTTTTAGAAAAAAAAAATCTCTGAGAAGCAATTTCTGTAGTAATCTCTGATATTTGAATCTTGGCGAATAAATTTTACTTGTCTAATTTCTCTGAAGTTTTGTGTATTTTGGGAAAACTTTCACAAAAATAGAATTTGGATTTTATTAAATTATATGACGAAATTTGCTCGTAAAGTATTTTTTTAAATTTGAAAATTGAGTTATATTTTTAGGAGAAAATAAACGAGAAGAGAAGAGAGACTTGAAGAATACAAAATGAGAGAATATATAATACACTAACACATCGTTTTAAATAAAAAAAATATATGTAATTTTATGGGAACCTGCTTGAAAATGAACTAACATTGTATAGTATGAGCAAAGCCTCACCGTTCCACTGATAATGACATATTTCGCACAAGAATATATCATTCTAATCAAAATAAGATAAAATTTACCTACGTTTCATCATCTCATATAAATTTATTTTCAGCTTTCTAAAACACTGGTAGTCCATTATTTAATCAAAAGAAATGCGACATTGTCAATTATACGGTTATGCATCACTGAACCAGATGAAAGTATAGCAAGTCTAACCCATAATAAGTGGTCAAAATCTGTTGAAATTTCAATTTACATTCACATAATGAGGTACAATATATTGCAATTATAGACCAAGGAAATCAATGTTATTTATTTTGCTGAATGCAATTTAAAGTTGATTTGTCTTTTCTAATTGCATTTCTTTAATAAATAACATTTATTATTTTTCCGGTAAATCTGCGACAAGTTTATATTTTATTTATATTGAGTATAAGCTCAGCTTTGTCGTGACCATGTCAAATGGAATTTTCTATGAATTATACCCTTAAAATTTTATATAGACACGATTCGTATTTTTCCGGCAAATAAGACCTGATCAATTATTAGCAATAAAAAATGTTTTTATTTTTATTTTACCGCCCAATATTGGGGAAAAAACTGTATTGCTTCGTTCCAACTTTCGTCATTTTAAGCACCAAATCGCGCTCATAATTTTATATGGCAAAATATGTTAGAGCCAGACCCACGTTTATGTCAAAGAATCGTAGCCACAGAATTATGTATTTCATCCAATTAAAAAAGTGTTGTCTTATCTGCTGCCAATTTTCGCTGAACGGGCCAAACCGTAATGCTTCTAAATTTTGAAATAACGATAAAGAACATAAACAAAATAAGTGACGCTTCATCGCAATAGGGAGTAACCTCATTGCAGGAGTCATGTTGGAAATTATTACAAATAGTTAAATAAAATTCAGGGCGATACTATGTAAGACTGTAAGCAAACCCAGCAATTTAAGTCCGCAGTGCTATCGAATGTATTGGACCATGCTATAGCCGTACGTAGGCCTACTTTGCTACTGGAATTATTTATTCATTTTCAATATTTTACAGGCATACCAACACTGTTTATGATAAATGTCTACATACAGTTCCAATTGAGGGAGAGTACGGTCGACTCGAAATAAATATTTTCTACTTTAAGTACTTGACTATTTGCAATTTACAGTGTTTAAAGATTAAATTTTTCGTTAGAAGGCTATTGTTTTTATTTATTTCAATAGTTTTTGTGACTTCCATGGGATTCACTTATTTGTGTGCCATTTCGTTATCAAAATTAAGAAATAGCTTTCCTTGTTGGGGTTTCTTTTTCGCGTAAGTTGATATCTGATGGTCAGCTGCGGACGGTACCGGTATACAATGAAACGACTGTTAATATTGTCTTGATTATAATGTTGTAATTATAGAATCTTCTTTTAGAAACTTATAAAAATATGCATATCATCTCCATTTAAAATATTCTGAGACTTCAAATCATGAATAATATGTCTTCATTTTTATTTCAGGTGTCGTGGATGAAATTTGAGCAAAGCTAGAAGAAACCAAAACGAATGAAGGAACTAGAAGAATTCAAGAGGCTTGAGAGATGTCGGCAGTTTCACGTGCGAATGCCGTTTTATTTTATCGTTGCAAAGGGCTTGATTGATCTCAGAAATTCGTGGTTGCTAAACTAGCTTCACACTCATTTTATAGGTCATAGTACTTTCTACGTTTACGCCAAATTACACATTTAAACAATCACTCACTTCAATTTGTTAATTTCTAACATTTTTTTATTAAAAACCGCAACGTCATGTGCAGATCAAAATGCTTTATTTTTATACCCTCTTTGTGACAACATTGGTGGTCACCCACTATAAAAAGATTAAAGATTACCTGCAAACCAAAACTACGTTTATTTTTCACGTGTGGACTGGGATAGTTTGCCGGGTATGGGTGATACATTTTTACACATTTTTTATGACTGAATTAGGCTACTCACTAGACCAGGGGTCACCAACGCGTAGCCCGCGGGCACCAAGTCGCCCTTAAAGACCATATGAGTCTCCCGGAGGTCTGTTCCAAACTAAGCTTAATAACGGGGCTTATGAGTAAGCTACATCAGTTAAATATTGTCCTGTTATTCTTGTATGGCACTATATTAAATATTGTAGCCATCAACCTGATTTTTATTTGACTTCAGTAATGTGACGGGTCAATTATCACTCTTCCAATTATGACATCACACTGATATAACTTACCACGAACCCGCGCTTTTTCTTGTCCGTTGTTTTGTGGAGCAGCAATAATATAATTATTGATTCCAAAGAAAAATGGCAGAAAAACGATGAAAAACCCACCATTTTCATAATGAATGGGGGTGGATATATTTTTACCACCATGATAACTGCCTGCACGTGTCTCATTTTTTGGGGCGATTGTAGCGACGGCAAAGCGAAAATGTATTTCACGTCTTGTCACGAAATCTACCCACTCACTATCCACTGGTCAGCGCAGTACGGGCAGAACAGCTCGCGATTCAAATCATACAGCAATACTATTTTACGAGACCATTGTTTCGTTCAACCTATCTTTGTGAATCAACATTTTTGACATAAACTCAGAATAGGATGGGATTTACATATTTATCCCGGGGGAGAAGATAGACCATAAGACGGCTTAATCATATAGCGAACCAGGGCCTCTCGTCCGGTTACCATTTCATGTCGGGTATGGGATTAGCTAAGTATTTGTTTTCGTAAGCATGAACTTAATGGCGAAGGAAGCCATCCCAACTGCGGTAAGGGGTCCAGCAATCCTCTCGCACATAACTATCCTCACATAGAATTCTAACCTGTGAACCTAACGCTTAGCACACTAACGATGGCCACACAGCCGCGATTTTTTAGAAGTGTACATTGAATTGGTAGCCCGCGGCTCAATCTGTAACCAGAAAGTAGCCCTCGGCTTCGAAAAGGCTGGTGATACTTGCACTAGACAAATGCGACGCTACATCACGTTAGGTAAAGGAACTGAAACCTATGGGTAGGAGTATATTCACTTTGCTAACACTGACAGTCCCCGAATTCGTGATAAACTAAAATAGGGAAAATCGGAATAAAATTTGACCTATCCCTAACCTTCTGGTAAACACACTACGGGAGTACCAAATTATATAAATATTCTACTCAAATATACGAGAAACACTTTAACTTAAAATAAACGTCATGCAATCAATAAAACCAAGAACAAGTTGTTTTCCGAACCGGTCTAATGTTTTGAAACGTTTCTTCAAAGTTCCGATTTTTTGCCGAAACGGCAACGTCTATCAAAGATATAATTATTTTGCGGTACTTCCGCAGCGTTTGTACCAGGTTAGGGTTATACATATTTGTTTTGTTGTGTGTAACGAGAGTGCATGCACTAAATTTTTGTTTTATTCACTTTCTTATAAACTTTATAAGAAAGTGAACGTACCAGTTTGTTATGTTTACTTAGTAATGGCATTATACTTTTGCCAAAATCTCGTCGTGAAATAATGTCTCAAAAACACTATAGCGAAAATATGTCAAATTATTAGATACTTAACAGATACGTATAACATATTTTGCTCAATTTTGTATCATTATTTCCGTCATTTCAACTGTCTTATTAACACGGGAATTGCGTGCATTGTTATATCCACTTTCGATTTGAATTTCTACCACTAGATACAGATATGAATGGAAGGAACCCGCAACATGCATAGTCTAGTTGAGAATTTATCATCATCGTAACAATCTTGAAAAGAATAAGATGAGTAGAGGTGAAGGAGGAACATGTATTTAGAATGGTTGTTTGTTACACAAATAGAAAATTGATAATAACGAGATTTTTATTCCTGTGAATATCAAACTCTAGTATATATATATATATATATAGTAAATTTGCATGTGTTGCCAGAAAAGCACCTCGCGTATATTTGTTCGTGCAGAGCAGTTTGTTTATTAGCGTATTACTTACAATACACAATAAAATTCGGATAAGTTTGATAAAAAAATAAAAAAAATGTTCAAAGGTTACGTTTATTAGCTTCATTTACACTACAGGATTTTAGCCTTCGCTTAACTAATAGTGAAGAAAAATGTCACAGAAGCAAACGTCTACTTTTAAAAGTTAAAATTATTTGAATTTAATTTTGAATATATCAGTTTACAAAAACAATCAGTAATCACTAGATTCGAATTATTAGGTTATTGAAATACGCAATAAACAATAAAATTATAGAGTGATAAAAGATCAATGTACAAACAAAGATTAATAATTATATATATATATATACATAGTATTTTTTAAATAAAAATATATTAGTATTTGCAAATATCAGATAAAACCGACATTTATTAGAAATACATAATTCTGTTCAATACTTTCTATAAAATGAAAGATTCAAACATTAAGGGATACGGAGCTGAACAATGGACAATCCCATTTGCTATACTTCTATGCATGATTCAAATAAACGCAGGTCAGTGTTAATATAATATTGCTGAAATTCTGCATCACTTTCAGTCTAAATTCAACCTATTTTATAGAATATTAATTGTCAAATATTTGCTTGCATGTTCTATTGTCACTCATAATATCGTGCTTCTATTTTTTCGAATATGATTAGGCACTTAAGAATCAAAAAAGTTTGGGAAACCTGTATTTTTTGAAAAAAAAAGTCTTCCCTAATCAGTTAGATTGGCCGAGCTCAGCACTGCAACTTCGTGCATTTTAATGATGAAATGTCATCATACGGAACTCGTTGTTTTGGAATTATAAATCCGAAATAAATGTAGAAAAAGAATTTGAAACAAAACATAAATTGATTTAATGTCATTTTGTACATATATTACTCCATATATTATCATTGATGTAATTTAATCAATTAGATTTATTACGATGTTTATTACGATGTGTTGGAAATATATTATTTTGGCCGTTTCAGTGAATTGGTAACTTTAAATGAAGTTTAGCAAACGAGTTTTGTACAGATGAATCTTACATGCTGACACTGCTTTTTATTCTTCAAATTCTATTTGAATTTCTTATTTCGGCTCGAAATATCAACGGTTAGAATATAAATGACAATAACATAACAATGCCACTTATGACTGAAACGTTAATTTGATAGGCTTGATATTGTCTTCTTAACCTACCGCCTTAAACGGTTTCCAACAGAAGAAGGATGCAAAACATAAAATCTCTGACGGTTGATAGCATTTTATTTTATATATTTTCAATACCCTATTCAAAAAAAGTTCAATTTGATTAATAAAATGCACAATATTCGTGTTGGTAACTCTTGTTTCAGTACGTATATTACTTGCATCTATTCTCAGTGAAAAATTGTATACCAACTTTTGGGGCTTATTTTGAGCGTAAAAACCCTGCTTTTATTTTCATATTTATAATTTAGAATTTGATTGCGGAACCCTCAAGCTTCCTATTTCTTCTTTTTGCGATGGAGAAATTGACTGCGAGTAAGTTAGTTTGTATAATATATTGGTGGTTTCATTTTTTCTACATCACTGTACAAGTACATTTCAATCGTAACAAATGTTCGTTAAACATAGCAAGAAATTCTTCAAATGTCACTGCAATTAGTTCATCATGAATCATTAGTATGAACATAGTAACCCCATAACAAGATTGTTCATATCTATTTTATTATTTTAAACGTTAACAATTGGTCAATTTGAATACCGGTAATAATGGGCCGAATACCGGTATGCAAGCTTCTCCCCTTCACCTTACTGCAATGACACATGGACACTAAAGTTATTTTACGCCGAAAAATGTCATAAAAAAGATCTTACACTCTTTGAGTCACAGCGAAAAAATAAAATTAATCAGGTCTCCAAACTATATGAGGATTGAGAAATACCAAGAAGAGTACTAACAACAAAAACAACAACAAGAATTTAGCAAAACGATCCATTGATCTACTTTGTATCACAATAATATTCAACGCTATTCTTTTTCCATAGAGATGGCATTGATGAGATACGACGCAACTTGAGTCTTGACCAATCTGGAATTCCTTGTCGCAGAGACGGGTTTGTTTGTATGTTACCTGAAAATCTCAAACACTTGCAATCAGCAGTTTGTTTAAAAGGTAGAAGTAATTTGTTTATTCAAAAAATATAAAGTGTTTCATCCTTAATTTTAGGCAGATTTGGCGCCACTCCTAACAAAATATAACCTGTTTTGTACTCGAGAATGAACATTAAATGTTATTCTGTATTTGCAAATATGGTATTTTGAAGAAAAAAGCCCCCAACATTTTATAACAAACCCCGGAATTATATATTTTGTCATAAATACGTCCTCGCAACGGGTAGAAGCGTTAGAAGCAGCATATCATATTCCAGGTGCATAAAACATCGCCAGTCATAAACACCATTAAACAATAATAATAACTTTTTCGTTGATATAAATTCAACTTTTACACATTTATTTGTAGATGCTGAATGTTACAACGACGAATTCAAATGTACAGACGGATCAGGGTGTGTACCACGTGAATCGTATTGCGATACCTATATCCACATCACCCGCCATTGCATGTCAGTTGAAAATACAATTTCCATAACTTTATATAAAAATGTTTGTTTATATTCATAGAGCTGTTGATACGTCTTCTCATTATATGAGTTCATAATTCACATTAATACCAAGCGCTATTAAATGTCTTGTGTCTAGGGACAACAGCGACAAAGACTTACGGCGGTTCCTGGACAGCAACAAAACTGGACATTTATGCCGATCCGTCACACATAGATTCTGCTATCTTCCCAAAAGTCAAGCTCATAAAGCCTCCTCCCTTTGCAAAGCAGGTGAAAACAACAAACATCTACCTAGTATCTAGTAAAAAAATTTGTCGGTTTTCCCGTGACAAAGACGAGTCTGTGAAACCCAAGCAGTCCAATTTAAAAACAAATTTTTTTGCAGACTGACTCTAGTATTAATTCATAAATTTTTTAATAAATAATCATTTATCATTAAAGTTTTTTTGCCAATGTTAGATATCACATTATTCGGTGCTACTTTGGTGATATCATCGGATTTTTCAAGTTTTTGTTAAACTATTTGTTCCAAGCATTATTCATATAACTTTAATTTACAAAAATATATAACTCAACAACTCTCAGGTGCATTTTTTTTACTTTCCTTTGCCATTATTTATACAGCAAAAAATAGAAAGATTAATTCAGCAATAATTTAAAACAGATGTGGTAAATATACCACTTATGCTTTTCATATATATACATTATAATTTTTAATCTCCACTCCCAGTAGGATAAAACAAAGAACCAATCATAAAATTTCGAGTACGAAAAAAAAATGATGAATTGAATTTAAATGAAGAGCAAAAATTATTAAAAAGAGTGTGATATAATGATTGATGATGCAATATGCAGTATGGCTTTTTTGTGAATATTGTTCTCGGCCACTCTGTGAAGTTATTACTGCCTTCGCTAAAATAAGTCCGTTATCTGATTTGTGTTTCAGATCCATTTTGTCGAAGCGATGAAACACTTTGCCAATATCCATTTATTTATTGCCAAAAGATTAACTTTTGCACTCAAGGGGGTCTTTGTACGTGAGTAAATTACTAATTATGGAAATATCGTATAATTTTGTACAACCAATCATGTGGGTCTTAGACTCATCATATTACGCAAGTATAGCAATGCGTGTGTAAAATAATTAAGAGCAGAAATTTGATGCCTCACAATAGTCTACAATTATGTTATCTTGCTCACATTTGTAAGAAAGCATGAGATCCCAATCGGGGTTTGCCACTTAGTATTCCATGAACAACCGTTTTACTCATAAACTTATATTTATTGTTGTATATTCAAAACATTGTGTCGATACTTTTGCATCTTGGTCAACTGTCTAATAAATACGATTGTAATATGATGCTTCCATATTCTACTCTCATTGCATCCAATTGTTTACAATCATTTTGTTCGACTCAAAGTTGACAAATTGTTCACTTGGGTAAATTCTTGTTGCTGTTGGGGTTGGTTGATTCTGTTACGGTTGTTTTTATAAATCGTATTATCTCAACTAATGAACCTATCGACCTAAAATTTACACTTCTTCTATAACTTTCATTCAATTTCAAATTACTTCCTAGATCTCTGGGATACGATATTTCACCTCTAATTCAACTGTTTGATTTATATTGAAGTGGAACAGTTTTTATTCCACCACGAATAACCGTCTCCAAATTGTTTTACCAAGCGGGGTACCGGAAACAACGTACTACACTAGAGTCCACATATTTGATCAATGCTTCCATGTTTTAGGGAAAATAGCCCATATCCTTCCGAGCCTAACTTTGATCGAAAACGACAAGAGGGAGATATGCTATGTTCTGGTATGGACGCTCAACGAATGAATCGAAAGTGTCCACTACCGGCGGAATTTATATGTGATTCGTATTCACATTGTTCGGGAGGTAATTCATTATTTAAATTTGTTTTTGAATAAACTGAGAAACTGTTGTTGTATAAACTCATGCTTTAGTATCAGAATTTTGTTTATTAGAGTTTTTCGTTTATTTACGATTACCATACATTGGTTTTATTCAGAATGATTAAATCATTTAACATGTATTATTTTCAATTCGAGCATGTTTATTGGATGATAGCATTTAGATCCTGGAATATGTTTGACTATTATACAAGCATTTCTTAAACTTGACTTAGTTCTTAGAAAATAGCAGTAAAAGCTGTAATATATAAGATGATTAGCAACTTACTTTATTAGATCAAAAGTAGCAACAACCTCTATGTTGGGTATTTATCTTTCGCCCAACAAATATTGTTGGCAGTATAATTTTGATATTATCTCAATTTCTCACAAACTGATGTTTTAGATTATTTCCAAAACTATATGACTTGTAGTCAACTCGGTGGCATTCTTTGGCAAAACTAGGAAGCGTTTCCAAAATTCAAAAATATCAAGAGTTTTTTTGGTTTTTTGTCGTTTTAAAAAGTTTGTAATGATGCAATATTTCAGTATATGTTTCTATTTCCCCTTTATTTTCGTTATTACAGGAGTTGATGAATGCTTTTGCGATGGAAATGAACCCATACTAAATAGAAGTAAGTTCATTTGTAAATAAAAGTAAAATAAAATACAAACAATCAGAACAGATATACACATATAATTTAATAAGTGAAGTCTTGTAGAACAAAAAATGAACGGAATGTTTTCTCAAATGGATTTACTGGTATTTCATTTAGTTACTTTCATTTTTAAAATATAAAAAAAGATACAAAGAATAAAATATAAATATTATCTTGTCACATATCTCAACGGTATTGTTAAAAAAACGATTTTCGTTAATATTATGTCGATTTTACCTATATTAATTCTTATTGTATTACAATTGGAGTTGAATTGGAGAATTGGATAAAAAGTGGCACAGTCTCTTACTGTTTCTGAAACTTGAAGTATTTTGCTAAAATATCAAAGGAATATCAAAAATGTTTAACTGTTTAACTGATTCAGAAGAGTGTAAAAGTTTCTAACGAAAATATCATTTAAACGGCTAACCTCATTTTCTAAATTTGTTGAATTTAATTAATTTAATTTAATTAATTAATTTAATTTAATTTAATTATCACCAATTAAAAGGATTGTTCAAAATTAAGCAACTAACAAAATAATATAATAACTCGCAGTCTTTCATGAAGAAGAGTGCTTTCGCTGTTTCACATCTAAAGAAATAATTCCTTACGGAAAACTGTGTGACGGTATCATAGACTGTCCAGATTTATCAGACGAATGTTTATGCAAACGAAAAGGTGTCATAGACATCTGCAAACACGTTGTTTGGGGTGAGATTTCTTTCTGCGATTACTTGATTTTTGGAAACAATTTATCCTAGAAAAAGACTAAGAATTTTGCTTTTGAATAAAGGGCAACAAGATGGGACACCGTACTTCTCATGTAATGCCACGGAGGCAAACAATAGTACAAAAGTATGCGATAAAATGTAAGTAGGTCACAGCATATTTTGAAAGTATGGAATAGGAGTTAGAATATGAAGACCTCGGTAAGTTGCTTCAATACAAATCTAACTTTTTATTTGAAATTGATTTTGAGCTCAATCTACACCTAAAACGACCATAATTTATGGAATGTTTTAACAGGCTGTACGCTAACATTCCCCTTTTACCCTTCTAAAATATCTATTTGTATATTCAATTTGAATAAAATTTACCATAATTATATTTCAGACAAGACTGCATGGGAGCAATTGACGAAAAATTTTGTCCAGAAACAAGTTGTCCGGGTAACGCGAATTTTATCATATCTATTAATATTTTTATGCAAAATTTACTTCAGAAATACTGTCGAAAATATTTATATTTGTTTTCTATTATTTGGTCTATCATAGTTTATCAGATATTTTGCAATAGATTTGGATTTCTCACTCTTTCAAATATTTTACAATAATTCAAATCTCGGTCTTACAGCACTAAGGCTAATTTCATGACCTTAGAGGTTGTGAATATAGGACATTTTAATTGCCATATGTTATCATTACACAGATGACTCGTGGGATCGGACAGCAGACAAATGTAACTTCCCTTGTGAATCACTAAACCCCAACCGTATGTTTTACAATTTTATAGAATATATATAATCATTGAAGATTATAGTAATTAATATGGAATGAAACAACAATTACAATATACAACTTAAGTCTCAATTAATATTTCAAACCAATTGGGAGCGAAAAATGTATCAGATAGTTTTTGTTTAATTCAATAAGATGTACAATAATTACAATTTGTCAATCACGTGTTGCCTCAAAATATTCACTGAATAAGCTCATCATTAAAAATTTATATTTGTTTTATATCAACCGTGAGGCTCAGTTCACGAGCATATTTTCAAGTCTATCAATAGTCTCTACTTTAGTTCTTTATTTTTTGTTGTTTATGGGATTTAGCTTCTAAATCGGTCTGTTCGATTCCAAAAAAATACATATTTTTGTTAACATCTGTACTATATCTTGCTGCTAAAAAATTCAGTTCATCATTAAAATAGCCCAATTCTTAATTTGAGAAATATAGCAAATTTATCGGAAAGAAAATTGTTGATGTGATAATAAAAACAGTAGATAATGATAGATATTCTAGATAGAGAAAATTACGCCTTTTGTCATTTGACCAGGAAACAATGAAAATATTTGTGTAATTTACCATTGAAAAATTCTCGAATGTTTGTGAACTTTCTTTGCAAACAAACCTGTCAAACTTTCATTATCTCTGATGGTCATTTATATTTCTCAACATTTTTGTTGTTTGTACATACTGACACAAATTCTATAATTAAAACCTTTCAGGTCCAATTGCAACAAAGTGCGATGGAATCATAGAATGCAGTCAGGCTTACCACGAGGAATGTTGGGGTTGCCAGATGATACCCGAATTTTGCAAACACTTTTTAATTCGAGGGGATTATCACTGTTCAAGCAAAACGAGCATTCCAGCCTGGAAGATATGTGACGGAATAGCTGATTGCGAAGGAGGAGAAGAAGAAATCAAATGTCCACGAAGGTAAAGTATTTCTAAATTGCTTTCTGGCGTATGTCACAAACTTATATGTATTGAAGAATTAATAACTATTTCCGCATCATATGGCGTTTCATGCGAGGACCAATCTCATCAATGTACTCGCGGCAACGTTTTGTTTTTCATTTCACAAGTTCTGCTTATTAGTAACATCAAATTAAGTTTAAAATAAAATTAAATATCGAGCGTGTGAAGTGAACCTAGCACCTAGTAATTAAGCCTAGTTTTCCACCTGAGATGGTCTGATGTACTTAGCAAACTATAATATACCACAAATTGAATATAGATACGGGAGTTTCGAATTGGAAGACCTAAAATCATATCAAAAATAATAATAAAACGACTATTAATGAATAAAAATAGTATTAATAATAATAAAAGTTTTGTGAGATGTATACTTCTCACACTGATTAATGAGATCAGAACAAGTAGATTGATTTCAACTTGTCATTCTTCCGTCCACGAAACTCTCTTTGATAAAAAAAAGTTTTCACATTTTATTTTTTTTATTTTCAAAGATTTAATTGCGAAGGGAATAACCCAATAAACGTACCTGACCACAAAGTCTGCAACCTTCATAAAGTATGTGAGACTAATTTATGTTTGTGTTAATAATACGATAATTGCAAATATTTTGTTTTGTTTTATCGGCTACTTTAAAAACATCATCAAGTCTCAAAGACGATAATTACACTTTCAACCTTGGGATGGAAAATTTTTTTGCTAACAAATTACGTCGATATCTGAGTCCTTATCCACCAAATCGTTTTGTCCGTCGCGTAGCTTAAATCTATAGTTAGCATCGCTCTGAGACGTCTCGTTGTCGACCATTTCAAATTCACAATTAGGTTTGGGTTGAAAACAGAGATACGAATTGCTTAACATCAAAATCTATTGTTTGATCTCTCATTCTGAGCAATAAATTTACCAAGTATCAAGTACACGGAGTAGTGAAACTTGGACCCATTGTGATGTAACCTACACTCCCGCGAATAGAACGATCAGTACCAATCGGGTACATCAGTGTTTTTTATGCGCGAACCAATCAGTAGTGAGTGCCTTCGTTAGTGATTGCTCAAACGGGATTTTAATTCTTGATTCGCACGAAAAAACACGAGGTTATAGAGTTGGATCGCTTCCATATTCCGAGCTTCTGACATTAACTGTAATAGATTGCACAACTTACACCTATAACATGTGGTACTTACAATTCCGAATAATGTTATCAAAAATATTTATTGGAAAAACGAAATGCTTTTATTTTGATATGTTGGCTATTACAGGACTGTGAAGATTCTAGCGATGAAATGAACTGCACTGAAACAACTCACTTTTACTGCAATGACACAGGAGATGTTAAATTCATCTCTAAAAATGAAGTTTGATTGCATTTTGACTCCTAAATATTATATTACAAACTGAGGTATGCTTTTTACATACCTCAGATTAGCTCTGAAATCTAAATGAAATATTTTCAAAACAGGAATTTGCAGGAATTTTAGAGAAAACATGTGTTCCCAAACTGTGGGAGTAGCAACAATATTATTCCTTTTGAATATTCTCTCAACTATAAAAGCAATATATATATTAGTGCGCTGATGGATGGTTAATAACTTGTAATTGACAAAGTTACTAACCATCCATCAGCGCACTATTATATATATTTATTTTCCAGTTCGCGATTCCAGCAGATAAAATGTATCAGGCCATTAAAACAATAAATAGCTAGGGAGGAAGAGTTCCTCGAATTGGTAGTAAATGAAAAAATATTTTGACACGACACAATTTCTTGCAGTATGGGATTTGACCAAGCAGACAATAAACCCAAACTTAGTAAAAGGGCAAACGTTGGATGCAGAAACGATTATTCTGTAATATCCTAAATGTCCTGACATTCGTTGATTCGTAATTCATTTGAAATCGAAATCGTTAACGGTATTTTAGTAAGGAATATAGGTGTCGGATCGCTTGATCCCGATAGAGTTATATACATTTGGCGTTATGCCCAAGTTGTTTTGATCTTCACATACTGATAGAGACGTGACAACTAAAATAGTATTGCTTTACCAATATATAAATTTTTACAGATATGTGACGGGAGTCAAGATTGTAAAAGTGGTAGTGACGAATGTCTTCCTGAATGCATTGTCAGTGCATTTTCAGACACAAATTCAATGATCAAGAATACGTTAGTGCTTGCCATTGTATTGGTGACAAGTTAGTGTATATTATATATATAAAACCTAATTGTACGAACCAAACCATACAGGTTATTTCTTAATTACTTAATGTATGTATATTGTAAAGCCTAGAATTATTTAAAACGCAGAATTATTTTTAAAACGTAATAATCTTTGTAATGTCTATCGAACGAAGCGTGGTTCCGCACATACATGAATCAGTTCAAAAGTATTTCAGTTCGAACTATCTGGGGCAATCAGCCAAAGTAAGTTATCAATCATGTCCGATTTGTGAATTTGCATTTGCAAAATAGCTATTTTCAAATATAAGCTGAGAACATTGCAAATTCCTGCGACGTTTTGCATCAATTTATTATCTGTCGACCGTACTCTTCAATTAGAATCGATTCTGAACTGTACGTCGACATTCTTTGTCATACATAGTGTTAAGTTAAGGCCTGTAAAATATGGAAGATAAATAAATATTTTCATGAATGTCTAGAATAAGATAATAAATAGGTGTGAATACAACTTGCCCAATGTTTTGTCTGAAATAATTTATAAACTTCCTCAAGAATGCATCTATATATAGGCGTCAGTACATTTGCATCCGCATACATTTGCACCCTCAAACATGTTAAACGCACCAATAGTCATGATCGCGAATAACCATGTTTCAGACAAACTTTAATTACCAACTATAAATATATATTCGAAATGAAGACGGATTACCAGTTCTAAGTAGTTCTTA
This sequence comes from Styela clava, assembly GCF_964204865.1. Lineage (NCBI taxonomy): Eukaryota > Metazoa > Chordata > Ascidiacea > Stolidobranchia > Styelidae > Styela > Styela clava. The sequence continues at coordinate 7,533,460 of NC_135259.1, read as the reverse complement.
TCCTTGATGAGGGTCGCTACGTTTTCACTGTCCTTGCGAGTTACAATCCTTTCCTAGTTTCATCGGTCATTTTTTTTTTCGATGAAATAACGCAAACGTAGTCGAATGTGCGGTGGTTAGCAGACGATGGGGAAGGAAACTGGTTGTACATAAATTAATCAAGTCAGTGTTAAATCAATTGTACAAAACAAGAGATAGGTGATTCAAGAAAGAAAATAGATAAGAGAAAAATCAAAATTAATCGGGTTTGCAGTGAGTTCGTCTTCATTACTATTTATAACATTAGGATGTCACTATTTCGGCGCAAATGGCAATATAACCTCTTTTCCAGTCACGAATATCCGTGGGTGCAAATGTTCATGGGTGCAATTGTAAGCGGATGTAAATGTACGCGGGTAAAAAAGTACGTGGGTGCAAATGTAAGCGTGTGTAAAAGTACCTGGGTGCAAATGTACGCTTGTGCAAATGTACGCGTGTGTAAAAGTACCTGGGTGAAAATGTACGCGGGTGCAAATGTACCGGGTGCATATGTCCGTGGGTGCAAATGTACATTTGTTCAAATGTCCGTGGGTGCGAAAGTTCATGGGTGCAAATGTCTTTGGGCGAAAATGTACGTGGGTGCAAATGCACGTGGGTGGAAATGTTCATGAGTGCAAATATTCATGGGTGCGAATGTCCATGAGAGCAAATGTTCATAGGTGCAATCTGTATGTGGGTGCAAAAATCTGCGGGTGCAAATGTATTGATATAATTGTTCATGGGTGCAAATGTCCGTGGATGCAAAAATATTTAGATGCAATTGACCTGAGTGCAAATGTACATAGGTTCAAAGATAATGGAACCCTATATATATATCAATCTATCGTTTAACATAACTTTGCCAGTTATTAAATACTTTTTTGTCAGGTACCGTCACATTGGCAGGAAATGCGTTCGTGATTATTTTCTCTATAATCAAGTTATTCAAGATGAAGAAAGATAAAAAGAATGCTATGATCAACAAAATCTTGATTTGGAATCTGTCAGCGTCTGATTTTCTCGTTGGGGTAGATCAACTTGAATATTTTAGTTAAATATTTGAACATTTTTAAAACATATGATTTTACTCAGGTATACACAATGACCATATGCGTAAAGAGTGTAACAATGCAGGGTGAGTACTGCAAAGAAGATGCAGAATGGAGAAGTGGAATTACCTGTTCTGCTATTGGAGCTTTGCTTATGATTGGAACAGAGTCTTCAGTTTTTACTCTGACGATCATTACAGGATTTAGAGTGTATACTCTTCTGAGGTGAATGACAGAGTAAAATTGATTATATTATTGCTGTGCGTTTATATGAATATATATTTCAGACCATTTGTTGAAGTTAGACTCAGAACAATTCGTCATATTATCGTATTGTCATGGACTCTTGCTATTGCAATTGCCGTGATTCCGTTGTTGCCAGTTACTCAAGACTACTTTGTGGACAATGTATGGTATGACAAAATTTTCTGTTAAATATTGTAAGAACAAATATGAAATGTTCTCTGTCATATATGTAATATCTATTTGTTACTCTATTAGTCTATTAATAGAATTATTTGTTTGTCATTTCCTTATGGGTCGGCATTTCTTAAATGTAGATTTTTTTTTTCCGTCGGAACATCAGTTTCTAATGAAAGTGTACAGTTTTTGACCACCATGATAAGCTCTTTGTTTGAATTTTTATCGTTGTTACTGTTATTCTATAATAGACTTGACAAGAATTAGCATTCATTAAGAATCTTAACTTTTTTGTAAATTACCATGTAAAAAAGGGTTTTTCAAACTTAGGCTACTTAGTCGGTATTCTACAAAATTGTTCTTACTGAGATCCAAATCAATGTCGACCAAGGGTTACAGAAGGCGATCTACTGATGTTGTGCCAATATTTTCTGACAATGACAAATAATTTACAATTTCAGGTTGAGTCAAAATCCATTTTTTTCAATAATCAACAAAAACGAAATAAGGGGAATAAATCAATGGATTTCAACAATACAAACTGAAAATAATGATACATTGAAGTAAGACAATTTTTTAACTGATATAGGCATTTAGAAATATTATGTTTAACTTTTCGTTTTTTTAACAGATTAAGTGACTCATGGTCAGCATTGGAAACTATGCTCAAAAGACTAAATCCTAAATTCAATATTGACCGAAAGTTTGGATATTACTCAACTCATACCGTTTGTCTCCCGACACTATTTCCGAATCCAATAAAGGATATGGCATGGGGTTATTCACTAATCCTTCTCATCATCAATTTCTTGGCCTTTTTTGTGATTTCAGTCGGATATTTTGTGATATATAAGTAAGAACAACAAATTGGTTACGGGGTTTCCAAAGTGTGTTCATCGGATAAAAAAAGTGTAAAATTTTTATTTTACCGACAGGAATTCAACTCGAGAAAATAAAGCATTGACCAACCAACAGTTAAAGAAAAGGGCAAAATCCATGCAGAAAAAAGTTACCGTGATCATCATAACAGATTTGTTGTGTTGGATGCCAATTTGTATCATGGGATTTCTACAAGTTGCTGGTAATTATATGTCGAGAAAACTCAATTGTGGCCATGTACTGTGAGGAAATATAGCTTAATAGCATTACCCATTTATATAAAAATTATGGTTATACGTATGAATAGAAAAATAAATTAAGTTATGTATAAAGTTTTCAAAGCGAGGCATAGCCTTAAATTTACTTTGATGATTGCAATGACAATTGTAATATATATTACAAATTATTTATCCGCAAGAACATTATGAATAATGTTTTAATCATTTATTTTTCCATGAAGGCATAGATATACCAAACGACGCTTATCTTCCTGTTGGGCTGATGATCATACCAATCAACAGTATGATAAATCCTATGTTGTATTACGCTCTTCCCACACCTATCAAATATATTTTGGCTTGGTTCAGAAAAAGGGTTCATGCAAGTAAGTATGCAAAATTTGTAATAACCCGAAGTAAGGAATCGTAAATGATTTTTGAAATTACCGGTTTCACAGTTATAAACTATGTTTCGAAATATTTTTATTTTCTGGGGAGACTTTAGGGAAAGACGAATAGGCCACCGGTGCTGCGTTAGATCTTCTGGAGCATATATTTGAGTATCGCTTCATTGTTAAACATGGCAATTTATTCTTGCTATTTCCCAAATTACTTCATACCAATGTTTAACCCTAGCTTCATTTATTACAGTTTGATGTATTGTAAAATGATGATAATAAATATATTTACTTTACCTAAATGTTCATTATTCGACGTATCATTGTGCTTTAGAACACGAACATGCAGACGAAACCCCACAAAAGAAAATTGACAAAAATGGAAAACAACTTGAAAACTGAACAAGTATAATGATGCATCTTGGCGAAAGAGCACTTCTAAATAGATTTAAAAACTCGGACAACCTTGTAACATAGGCTACAAATAAAAAGTGAAATTGACAATTTTAATCTTCGAACATGCAATATTTAGCGACACAGTTTTGGTATTGAAATTTTGTTACTTCAGTAGTATGTGTACCAGGTTAGGGTTAGGCCATATTTTTTTTGGATTTCCTCATTTTAGTTCTATAGTATTACGAGTTTAGGTACTGACTGTGTTAGCCAAGTGAATATGTCCATAGGTTGCCGTCCTTCTACCCAACTTGATGTAAAGTAGGCGAACAAAATCAGTTATCTCCATTTTGGTACACATACTTCTGGAGCACCGAAATTTTTCTTGTTAGGATACTGTTCAAAATTTGAGGAGTAAAGTTCAAATGTTATTGAATTTCGACTTTTGTGGACAACTACTCTCTATCGTTTGAAAATACAAAGCAACATACTAATATTTGATATTTGTCAGTAATTTCATTATAGATATCAGGGAAAGTTGAAAATGTTCAGCAATTAATCGATGAAATCTCATTTTGCCGAACAAAATGTAGAATTCTTTCCAATTCTAAATAGATGAAAGTTTGCTTTGAATGTTTCTATATTAACTCAATATTATTTAGTTTATATTATTCAGTTTGACCAAATGTAAATTTTTTTCGTTATGTAATTATTTTCGTTATTATGTCGTCATCTAAATTTCGAAAACATTTGCACGATGAAACCAGGGATTGCGGCCGTGGTTCAATAAAAACACTTGCAATCAGAATCTGTCTTTCAGAGAAGTGTACAACATTCAACGAAAGTTTGACTATGGGATTAAATTGCAGTTTAATTTGCGTTGTTATTTTGTTGTTGAGTTCTATTTTGCCATGTGTCTCCTGTTTTTATTTGATATGTCATAGTTACTTCTATCGCAACCTTCTATTTCCAAATTGGAGAACTGATTCAGGTTGTCAGCTTTCTTTCCGAGTTAATTCGATATAATTTATCTTTTTTTGACTTAGTGTTTGATGTTATGAATCATGTTGGATTACGAGTCCTAAAGTTTAAAACTATTATGGTAAAATATTGTGAAATCATCAATAGCAGCATCTAAATTAGCGTCGGCGATCACCCAATGGAATAATCACAAAACCAATTACAGAAGCAAGACATCTCGTAACTCAATTTCAATTTCTCGGCCTCTTTTCACGATTGATGGGGTTGAAATTTTTACCCCATCGAGAAGAACCCCATTTGTTAGTGTTCACTTAGATCTTCGCTGTCGAATATTTAAACGTAACAACAAATTCTTGATCTATCAATTTTAATATTTTACTGTCGGCTAGTTATGTGTTACCGTTACCACGCATAAAAGGTTGACAACCACTACTGCTATTGACCATTGATTTTCAAACTACTACAACATGACATGTAGAAATATAAAACTTTTCGACATTTTCCAGTTTATTCTACAATCCGCTTGTGCCATTTCCGATGACAATTCGCGGTTAGTTGTCGAGCAAACTGGCGACAAAGTTTTAAAAGGACCAATGCATGGCAAACTTCGAATTTGTCCATATGTCGGATTGGTAATGCTTATTATATTGCGCTTTTACAATTTCTTGAAAATTTTGTAAATCATCGTTGACGTGTTTCTACGGCCTAACACTACCAATATTTTACTGCCCAGAAATCGTGACACATTCCTCATTTCAATCAATACCAAGTTTTCTGTCAAGTGTCTTTGTATTTTTCTTCACATTTTGCAACAATGTATTGTGTTTCTTTAAAAATATCTTCTAATTGTAAATACTGAGGAACTGTAAAATAAAATAAAGTGTACATTAGAGCATATTTTAAATGTTTAAAAGTTAATCGAGTCGTAGATGATACAGATCATCAAATTCGCATACGTATTCAGCAAACCCAAGTTAAACATTATGAAATATCAAAAGCAATTAACTAACCTCCACCACTACGATTCAATTTTCAGTTATAACTATCCTAAAATTGATCATGATAAAATCATATTGTTTGACAGTTAGAAGTCAATGTGATTCAATATGGGGCCAGCAATGACTGTGTTTATAAGTTGTTTTAAAGCGGGAACAACTTCAGCTAATTTCCATCAGTCTGAAAATGGGGATATACTTAAGTTTGATAAAATTGAAGATTTTTGGGGGAACATGTTTTTAGAACCAAGGCAGGGCCGAAAGCAGTATAGGATCTGAATTTGATCGTTTTGCATTCAAGTAGTTGCTTTCTAGGATCAGTAACGCGGAAAAACTAAGATCAAACCAATGAATTATAATAAGAAGTTTGAAAGAAGTCTGATATGTATGCTTGAGTTCAAACAAAGTATAATAGGAGGTTGGTGTTTAAATTTTGAATTAATACAATGCCTGCTAATGAAATCCATTTCTATGCTGAAGGTTTTCGGAATTTGCTCGCCGTGGCTTTTGAATCAAACGTTCGCAAAATGTTTCACATACATCGTCCTAAATTCTTTTAAATTTGAGCTAAAATGTCATATGCAGTTGTAGTATTTCTTCGTAAAATTATGGAAATCGACTGGGTGGTTTGCTAGAATGACAGGAAAAATACTGACATAGCTTCATTTCAGCAAATTTCAATAATGTTTTTATTAAAATTCAATTTGCTTTTATTAAAATTGCGTTTTATATATATCTTTTATTAAAGTATTTAGTTTTATAAAATTAAAGTATTTTGGGGGTCAAACCAATGAGTATTTTCGTTCAAGTATGGACACATGATTTACCCTGTGCAAAAGACAGGCCCAAATTTGGATGCACATAGTTCACTGCACACACATATTTTGAAAATTTTACGAGTTTGCAAATGCGAGTAATTCTTGGCAAGTAAGTACAAAATTTATATGAGTGGCACAAACATATCCTCTTAATTTAGCCATTTTAGCTACATGGGCCGTAGAAGCTACGGGATATGGACAAATAAAATGTACAAAAGTTGTCACCTCTTTCTGTATATTGAGTAAGACTGACTCTATATCGCGCGCTTAAATGTTATATATTGAAGATACAATTGCCATTGGCTTCTGAGACATCAGAGTTGAGTGGCTAAAAGGGGAATTTTGGTGAATTTGATGGTATTCGATTTTGTTTAGGATTTTACTATTTACATAATCAGATTTACCTGAATTTTTTTAAAATAATTCCACAGAAATATTATTCGAAAATTACGACCGTTCCTTACGTAGTTTGAAAAACTCACAAGAGTGTGTTGTGTGAAGTTGTTATAAGACATTCTTTTAAAATTATTATTCCGTGGCAAGCCACTTCGGAAGAAAGGCCAGTGTGATATATATATAAGACCCAATAGTGGGATTCAGTCGGTTCGCACCGGTTATATAGAATCGTCTCACGGAATTTTATGAGATCAGCGATCCGGTTAGCATTACTGAAAATAACATGACTTTTCGTAACAGAACCGGCTGAAAAATATGACATTTGTGTGATGAAACCTGCTGACAAAAAATTTGAATCCCACCACTGATTAGATTCGATTGCCTATGGGAATTTGTAAATAAAGTGATAACCATAATACCAATCGTAGCCATATTATGTTTCGCTATAATTGTCACAATTGCAACGTCAAAATATACCGCATTAACTACCGTAATCACTTAACTGTCATAGCTGCTGTAACTTTCACAGCGTCCTTATGTCTTTTTTGTCCGGTATAGTGATAGCTTTTGGTCTTTTAGGGATTGTGACAATTATACTGAAATTTTGACGAGAATTTATAGATATAACCGCGTTAGAATGAGTGGTGGAACACACTAAATTTTCAATATTGTGATATCTATCGATTACTTGTGCCAACTAGAACGTTTTTACGCGGTACTTGCCTGGTGGTATTCATAAGTTAGGCATAGGGATGGATGGGGTCTCGATCTCCGTTGAACAGGCCTCCTCTTTACTTACGATAAAACCTGGTAATCCCAAAGCTATCTTCGGCGATCTACCATAAAATGAATTTATATTTCAGGGCATTGGAAATTATTCACAGCTCTAAATATTGGAGTTTGCTGTCATTATCATCTGAAATGCTCATCAAGATATTACTCATCTGTGCTGGCATAATGCACGCATGTAACGCTTCATCCTGTGGACGTTGCAAACAGAAAAAGTGCAAGAAGCTAACCGAATGTATGGGATCGATCATAAAAGATAACTGCAGGTTGCTAATTGCATATGTGTCTTTTATAATCATTCATTTTATTTGAAGATGTGTTCAACTAAATTTGTTATTCAAACGCAAATTTGTCTTGAAATAATCTTTTCACAAAATACAATAGAATTCCTTATCATACTTATCAAGGCTTCCCTAACTGGGGGTCGCGACACCACAGGGCTGCGTGCGAATTTTAGGGGCCGCAAAGAGTAAACCAATTTCACATCTATTGTACTTTTTCAGACTTGATTGGGAACACAATTATTGAAACTAGTCAGAACATAAATCTCACGATTTCGAGAAAATACATAGGATCAAAGAATCGGTGCATCTGCTAATGCCGACTTTGATCGGAAAAGCCAAAAAGTGGCGCTCTTGCATAAAAATGCTGACTCAACAGGGGTCGCGGAAAATTTTAATATATTGGAAGGGGTCGCGAGCTTAAAAGTTTGGAAAGAGCTATAAGGATAGAATTTAGTAAAACTAGTTTGTGGAAAATATTTATTAGAAATAACATGTAAAGTTTCATTTTAATAGTTATTTAGAAACTGATCTTTCACTTAAACTTTATCAGATGTTGCGACGTTTGTGCCAAACAAGAAGGTGAACTTTGTGGTGGATTATGGAACTTACAAGGTGCTTGCGATAGCCACATGAAGTGCCACAAGGAAAAACCTGAGACCATCACAACGGAAGATGGGAAGATAATGCCATTGTATGATCCGTGGTATTTTCAGAAGCCTGGTATTTGCAGAAAAACTATGTGAGTAAATTGAAATTTAATTAGATACTAAGGAAACACCCGTATAGTTTTAATACTGGGTTAAGGCTTGATTAACTGAGGCAAAATATGAATTTTCTTAATATCATTTTTTTCTTGTAGATATAGATGTATTCAATTTAATTGAGTCTTTCAATTTTCGAACTACTTTAAAACTTGTAGTTTTAGATTCTAAACAGAGTTGTAGCAAGAAAATCATAGTTCTGTCGCCACAGCATTGGTAAGGCTGTATGCCGAAAGAGTTTCTACATTTGAGTTGCTACATTGGTAATATTGCTATCAACACAGGCTATGCGGCTAAATATTCTGTAATAACCGTTTATTCTATAATAATATTAATTAGTATATTTTATTGGTGAACATTTTCTGCACCTATGAATGTTTATTCCTAGATCGTAGTATGGCAACAATTCACGCAGAATATCGCGGGAAACGGAAATCTGACCGGAAACTGCATTTCATGAGAAAAAAATTCAATCTACTAACCAATTGGAATAAATAATAAATATTGTAATATACGTCTTGTTCTTGTATAATTATTTGAATAGTCTAAAATTAGCCGCTAGACAGTTACAGTGAAACATTTGGGCAGTTACAATGAAATACTTGTGAATTAATAGAAACGTATGCAGTATGTACTGGACATACATGACTAAACATTGACTGGCTCAAGTAGTGATGGATGTTTCCCCGAGCATCGATTTCATTGTTTATTTCCGTAACAATGATCAATCAGCAATTAGTAAACAATGACGTAACAATCACAATTTGTGCAGCCGCTCAGGCACTCCTCTCACTCAAACAAGCTGTTTAAGCATGTGTGTAAGCATTGCATCGTTTTCGTGGTTCGCGTGTTATTTGTTCGTTTCAGTTGTATTTGAGTAAAATCAAATAACTCGATTGTCATTATGTCTTACGAGCAGCTTTAGTTTAGTTCCAATATTCAAAAATTAGTCCCGGAAAGGTGCGATAGACCAAGGTGAAAGTAGCTATCAGGGGTGGTGCAGCCAGTTTGCGTACGATTTCATTCAAACCGCTATAAAATAAAAACCAATATTTCTAACCCGGTAATTTTTTCACTGTATGTCCATTGGCATTTATTGTACACGCTACAACTCGAATTAACTTTTTACGACCAGGGGTTAAAGCTATACAAACCACCAAAGTACGACAATCAGAAGACGAAATTGCGACCGAACGACCAGCGTGCGACCACGGATTTCGAGCCTTAAACATCGTTTCGGCTGCGTCGAGACTACAACATACGCAGTCATGCGTGGAAAAATTGAACTTTTAATTGCATTTTTGACCGTCATATATTTTAACAACACGGTTATTTCGACAACCCATATGTTTTTGAATATACGTGCCGCGATTTAGCCTTCAATAGTGGCATCAAAACAATAAAATAGCATAACCTCAACCGTCCTTGAAACAATAAAATTTTACTAAATGACTTTGTTGCTTTCGACGCAAACAGCGATTTTTACCTGATATTTTCAACAAAATTGCCATTGTGTTCACTTCTCATCAAATGTTATATGTGATATTTTCAAGTTTCTGCCTTATATGTTAGAAACATTACCCTTTTGCGTATTTCGTACATCACTGGCAATTTTTAAAGACTATGTTTTGATTTAAACTATGACCATATTTTTGTGTACTGGTAGATAAAATGCTTAGAGAATATAAGACACACAATCAATTCCAACAAGAAGTTTTTATCACTCGCATAGTCGCAGTAAAATATTCTATATGGCAGAAATACATTTGCAGCAAAACCAACGAAGTCCCTCTACTGCTGATGCGCTTAAATGCGGATTCAGCTCTGTGCAGTGCAGATGGAACCACTTATCGCACTGATCGCACGCAATCCAGCGTGGTTCATCAGGCCCACCATTGAACTGCACCTTACATACATTGCAATGTTCCTTGTTTTTCTTTTTGTTTTATAGACAAATTTCGTCTCCTTTTCAGAGGTTTGACTTTTTCTAATCTCATGTGTTTCTGATCTTTGAATTTTGCCTATCTCTTTTCTGTCTGCCCTTTTCCTTTTTTGTTCCTCAGCTAGCCTTTTTTTCTCGATTGAATCTTTCAACTCCGTTACAGCTCGATCAGATGACAAATTATATAGTGGCATATTTTTGTAATTTTTCACGGGCCTTTTCTTTTCTGGTATTTTAAACAACTCTTTTCTAGCCAAATTTGTCGAATCCGTATCAACACAAAAACTTCTTATTTCTCTTTTTCTATTTCTTTCAAAGTCTCCAACTTTAGGTGTCTCCATGCGATATATACCCCACTGCCTTCTATGTCTCCACACTCTAACTTCTTTTCAAACAGTGTCTTTTCATCTCTATTCATATCCCTTTCCAACGCCTCTAAAGCTCTCCTGCACTTAGAATCAATTGGAGACTCTCGTACATTTTGGAAGCCGGGGATGCTAAAGCACTTGTACTCTGATCATTTAGGTTTAGCTCAACAACATCTGATGTATTACAACCAGGATCGGGTGATCGAGATGTAGATGGCTGGTCATCCAATATATCAGACATATTCAAAGTGATAAGTGCGTCTTCAGGCTGTTCGTCGTCAAATAAAAGTAAATCCAAGTACGACACATCATGATCTAGTTCATTCGACGCCAACATGCTTTTAGTCGGGAATTCTATATTTCCACCTTCAATAAACTTTGGGTCAGCAAGCGACATTGGGGCCACGTCGAGATTATCGAAGACAGGTTCTACGTCAGTAATCTCAGAGCCATTCGCTTCCCATATCTGTTGTTGAGAATTAGCGTGGGCCGAGGGCTTTGGGGATTTTGACATTGATGGTTCATCGTCAACAAATATGGTGGACGGTAATGCTTTTTCCAAATCCACATCTCCAATATTTGGAGGCCAGACGCCACATGATTTGAATGAATTTACTATCACATCCAAGCGTGAGGTTCGTAAGTACGCCTGGGTAAAAACTCGACCAAACGTGTACTTATCAACCACACACTGCTCTTTTCCAAAAAAAGAATCACAACAGCGACTCCAATTTCCATAAAATCCTTTGTCCAGTGGCTGCAGAATATGTGTAGTGTGGGCAGGCAAACAGTAGAGAATGATATTATTTTCTCGGGCTAACGTGCTTGTGCGAAAATCTTTGTGGGACGTGTGACCATCAAGAAGAAATACGACGGCCCCTTTTGTTGAGTTGTTCCATCCAGTCATAGAATGAATCTTTAGTCATCCAGCCTTTATCAGTTACATGACATCTGCTGCCATCGGGAAAATCCAGTGCATGAGACGGATTCATACGCTTGCCGGGGAAAAGTATATAGGGTGGAAGGATGTTACCGCTGGCGCGAAATTTTGAAGATGGTTAAAAAAAACACAACTCCACTCACCTCCCAATTTTCATGTTTTTATCTATCATATTTCTACAGATTTTCAAGCTATCCCAAAGGGACGATGGGTAGTTGGCAACATGGAAAATAGTCCGTTTTTTTCTTCGGTCGGTTATTCGGTCGTGACTAATTTTTTCGGCATTAATTAAATCGATGAAGTTGATGACCGCAAATAGGTCGTGTCCGCAAAGTGGGTAAGCCACCCCTACCTGTAAGCGGCATGTGGTTGAACGTGTTTATAAAAATGATGGGTTTGAACAGGTAAACCGGTTTAAAAGCACCAACTCTCCGAAACACTTTTAAAACAATCGTCAAAAATTTTAAACATGGAATGGTCTATTTCTTTTTCTAGTGCAACTTGCTCGTATTTTTAATGATTTACACTAAAATACAGAAAGGACGCAAACCAGGTAACGAAAAGACGACACCTAGGCCGATGAAGTTCTAGCCACTCTTGGTCGAGGAACAGGCGATCACTCCCACGCGACCGATGTTCCCGCAAGCATCGACTCATTGTTTAATTTGGTAACAATGGCCAATCAGAAAGAATTAATAATGAAGTAACAATTGAAAAGTGGGGGTCGCTCAGACACTTCTTTTGCTCAGACAGATATTGAATGTAAACAATGCCCTGTTTTCGTTACTTTACGTTTTATTAGCCAGTTTTCAGTTATGTTTCCAAAAATTAGTTGTAAATCAGATAAATTAAGTGTCATTATGTCTTCAAGGGAGCTTTAGTTTAGTTGCAATATTAAAAATTATATCTTGAAAAAGCTGTGATATTGACTATTAGTTATGGGATGATATTACTGCATTTGCCTTGTCTAAGGGTGATTGTTACTTTGTAATCGGATTGAATTGTTATGATATAATGTATTTGTGAATAAGGCGTTACACTCTCCACCACGTTGACTTGCGCGCTTAGTTAATCTAACTGGAGCTGACGCGACCTTTTTCGGAATTATGATGATATATATATAACATGATAAATGCGAAGCATATTCCATTACATTTTTTGAAATAAATTTTGACATTTTATCGCAAACGTTGAAATTCTTTTTACGGTGATAATCTTAGTGGCTACATTGCGATTGAGCGGAGTGAGTGTTGAAAAACAGTTCAGATATGTCGAATTCGCAAAAATACGAATCAAAACAAGATATAATCGGACACTTTATCGCGCATTTTTGTGTCTGCGGATTGGCGTGTTTTTTTCTGAGTAGAATGCTTTTATTTTGTTGGTGCAAGCGCAGCTCAAATTTATCACAATTGAGATATAATAATGATGTCCTTCATATACATTTTATTGTTCTAAATTAAATTGTACTTTCTGGGATACGGTAATAAATATTTTGCAAGATCGCAATATAATCGGGCAGTTTATCAAATAGGCTATTATCATGCCCGCGATTGGCGTGGTATTTTACATTAATAATGCTTTTATTTTGTTTTAGTAAGTCGACGCAACCGCAAGATACCTTTAACACAATAAATTAAAATAGAAAGGCATGTTAAATTCTCGTAGTTGTCATGAATTGAATATCATATGACAGAAAACGTCATTACATATACCCTAAAAAAGTAAGCAAAAAAAAGTTTGAGAACCACTGCGGGCGTAACACGATAATGCAACAGTATTGCAAGTGAATTTTCTTTTATTCCACGATTCCAAAAATTATCTCTTTAGCACAATTTTACAACAGAGAAAAAACAATAATGTGTTGCTTGCGAACTACAAACACTAATGAATAATGAAGAAGTCTAGTCTATGTGGGTTTCTTCCAATTTCCAGATAATATCATGACTCTGCTATGGCGGTTCGAATATGGAAAGACGGCATTGGCAGGAGTATATAAATATTGAACTCAAAGAATAGTTTCTCCTGCGTAATGAGAGCCGCAAGCCATGCTAGGAGTTTCTGGTAAAATTGATCCAGTTAATACCCTAACATTGGCTTGTGCTCGGCTTTCGTAGTCAGGCAATTCAGAGTATGGCGGAGGGGAGTAACTCTCTTCGTCACGATTGAAAGAAACTGTTTTGCCTCTTTTGTCTTGAAATCTTCTGATGTCCTCCACTTTTCCAATAGTATTCTTCTGTCTCTCTGGTTCGTATGTTAATGGCTTTGTCTGAAAATGCTGTGTTTCTGAACTTTGCATATTATGCTGCGGAAGTCTGTCATCTCTATCATTACCTGCCAGTCGCTCTGTGAAAAATATTTGGTGGTTCAATTTTGAAATGATCCAACAGTGTATGATAAATATTTCATGTTGTAGTAGGTAAATAAATCATTATGCCAGGGTTTAGTTGGAGTTGAAAAAAGCACATGGCGTACTTTTGAAGACAGAATCAGCTGATTAATTAACAATATAGTGTGTGGTAAGCTTACATAAACTGACTTTAATTAGGAAAAATGATCAAAGATATATCGATCACGTATATATATATTTAATATTGCCAGGAAATGAAAACTACATCTAATTTAGATTCGGCATTATTTGCAAAAAGCCAAACGTGGAAAGCAATGGCGAGCAACCGTCTTATATTTAGTAACCTTCATCTTCTTTGGGCTTTGAAAGTGGAATACCTCCGAACTCAAGTGGTAGCATAGGTCTTCTATATTGTTTGTGTCTTCCAACTGTTGCACTTGTTGCTTTAGAATAACTGTAATTTATATTTTGAGCACGGTAGACTAAAATCAGTAATGAAGCGTTTAGGCCCTAGGGCCTAGACCTATATCAACTTTCTGTATATAAATAAAATCCTTATGGAAACCTACTATCTACTATCTATCTATATATAGGTTATCTCTTGTCAGTATGTGATTTATATGGATAATTTCTTTGATATAATAACAATTGGAATCATGATAATAAAATAGTTTTACTTTAATACTCTTCATAAATTCCGTACTTACTTTGTTGAGACCACTGAACTCACAACTGTTCCGCTACTGCATCCACATACGGTATTAGTTGAGAACGTTTGGGGCGTGGTCAATTCCAATCTGATATCATCACGTGTGGTGCAACTTGCTGTTCTTCTTAAAAACTCATTTTCGGACAATGGAATTCTGCATTTAGTGAATTATGAGTAACGAGTAACATAGTAATGCACATGTGAAAGTGAATCTTGTAAATAAATGCTCTACATACATGTACGGTAGAGTATAATGAGGTATCGTCACTCCGGGGAGGTATCCTTCGTTCTGATCACGGCGAATATCACGTGATTTCACATGTGACTCATCTCTCCAAGATTCAACGTCACAAATATTATCTAGCTCAAGATCGTAGTTGACATAACTTGATTCCTAGTTACAATATAATTTAACATGATACAAATGTATATAGAATGAAAAGTTAGTATTTTTACATAAACTTCCTATGATTTACCTTACTTTCCATTCGATTCAATTTTTTGTTGTTGTCTGGAACACACAGCAATATTGTCAGCAAGAAACAAGCCACAAATGATGTGAAACATGCAATGGCGTAAAATATAACTAGCGTTACTGTGATGGGAGGAAGTGTGGATTCAATTAGAGAGCATCCCGAAATCTTGTTATATGTTATTCCCCCTGAATGTAAAATAATTTATCATTTACTTTATCGGCCATTTTCCTTTGTGTTGATCGAAATCGGTGGTTGTTAATTTCTTTCTCAATTTAACGATTTCTACTATCATAAGCTAAAGCATAATAAAAGAAAGTTTACGAAGAATTTTCCTCAATATATATAAATTTAGTATGAAATAATAATAAAATATGTAATGGAATATTTGAATGGAGCATCTAGGTAAATGTATGTAAACAATTGAAATCTATATGATGGTGCGTTTATACGGCAAGAAATAGAATTTCAGCATTGTACCTGCTGTAAAGAAATATCAATTTTGCCTAATACACTCCCAGTCTCATTCCCCATTACTGGAAAAAAATTATTCTGCTAACCCATAGTTTAGTTTCAACATGCCTGTGAAAGTCCCGTTGAGTTGTTTATCCCACCGTGTGTAAGCTGTACACGTTTGCAATTTTGAGTCAAATTGAAACTTCACAAACGATGAAAACTTGGGCAGAGAGACTGTTGCGGATGAAAGTAACCCAGCCAACGTGATGACGCAAGAACTGATGCTAAAGAATATTCCAGTTAGAATCTAGAACGAAGAGATATGGTAGAATATTTACGTTGTTACAAGTAAAATTGCAATATATTTTACCATAAGTCAGACAGAAAATTTTACTTGTATACTACGTTCACTTTTATTTTAAACAAATAATATCTTAAAAGGAATTTCAATGGAAAATTGGTTCCCCAACTGAACTTAGAGGTAACTAATACAAATTTGATTATTCTTGAAACACTTTGCACAAATTTCAGGAATTCCGACGTGTCATACACCTCCAGATACATTGTCTGAATTTGATAAAATACCCGATAAAATTCAGTGATTACTACATTTGTTATCGTGTACATGCTCCCACATCAACAAAAATGCAAAGTATATCACTCACCATGTAGGGTGTTTTTATTCTTGAGAGTACCATGTCACATAATCCTGATAATGCCACCATCGCCGCTGATAAGTAAATAGGCAAAGGATTTTGTAATTCATTGGTTACTTGATCAGATGAGAATGAGAGAACTACATGAATTGCTGCAAAAATCATTCCGCATACCTGAAGTCATAAAAATTTTAATGTTTACTTAATGTGGCTAGTATGTTGAAGAGCTGGAAACGTCACTGACTTATTAACAAAACAATGTTTGTAGTTTGCAAAATGGAATTTTTGATCACATGGTAAAGTATAATAGATGGTATATATATTCAATATGAATTATTGAAACATAGCCTATAGGTTAGGCATACGCTAACGCTTTATTTAGCATTGTCTGTTACAGCAAAGAAACGGAGATAATGCAGGCAAAGAACATATGAACATTTAGTTGTAGTCTTGTCATGACAAATCCAAAGTACTCGTTTGTTGACTCTGTTCGTGAGTCCTTAATATACACCTGAGTTACGTAAGGTTTTTTTTATTTTTTATCTAGGACCGAGACTACAATAGTTTGGAATGCCCGCATCCCGATAAACTTCGTAATTTTCAGTTCAAATTGATGAAGGGAAATTGTGACGGAAAAATTACATTAAAACTGTATAGACTTGAGCTCTTGTTAACCAAGTCATTATAACAACTCACAACTGATTACCGTTTTGAAATGAGAAAGTTATGGTCACACTCACCATTTGAAATATCGCAATTATGATTAAAAATACTTTAACGCATTTTCTGATAGATTTCTGATGATATTTCCATTTCTCAACACAACAGAGCGGTGAATACTTGTAGCGTCTTCTTTCAGTATGCGAAGCACTACATCTGTTTTCCAATTTTTGTAATGATAGATGTCGTGTGCTGCGTAAAGGTAAGGAATTGAGAAAAGTAAGAGATTTGCATTTCATACCCAAATCTATTCATTCAGTCATAACTCGTGACTTTAAAATCTGCAGTTTTTGGTCATCCAGGGGAACGCATGTGGAATAAAAGTGATCAAACATATTTCGTGAATTCGTGAAAAAATGAAAAGCAGCATGTATTTTTAGCAAGTGTTTATAGCTCAAAGAGATCAATGATAAATTTGCACGCATTTAGTAATATGTGCGGAATGAAGCTTTTGTAGTACTAGTTGCTGTGTAGAACATCCCCATGACCTTTTGGAATAAATTGAAATTGATCTCCTCTGCTCTACCACAAAGATTTCATTCGTACTTGTGTCTTGTTCTCTTACCCTACAGTTACCCTACACATAGCATATTGGGGATGTAAGATATAGGTACAGGCAAAGAATAAGATAATAAAGATAATCAACATGTTCATGCAAACTTGTGAATGTTCCATTTTAAAACTTCATAATGATTTTACTAACCTTGTTGTCGGTGTATCATCAGTTGGGCTTTGGCTACGAAAATCCCGATTCTTGTTAGCAGCCATTGCTCGCAACTCGCTACATCTTCTGTTATTCGTTCTCGAACTGACCCGACGGAAATTGATAGGCAATCTATCTTCAGCTTTCATTTTACTTCAAATATGCATCAATAATTCAGCCGACTGTCGAGAGATGAAGTCAATTGAACTGTTGATCTATTGCAATATGAATAATAATAATTCGTCTATGTTATAATATCCATGCTTGTTTGTCTTTCGTTGGATTCAATCTATAAAGCTTTTATCCGGGCATAAACTATGCTCTTCAACACGTCATAAATTAGGCAGAACGCGTTATGATCTGGGCACGTTATAAGTACCACTTGAAAGAGACACCGTTACAGCAGAATACCGACAATGCGTAACGCACTTGGTCCTTTGAACAGGATACATGCGTGTTACTGATGTTCACAGGATAATGCAGTGAATTTGGTGTTGTACAAACTCGCGTTGATTTAGTATAAGTAACCTATGCTGCAAGCACTCGCATTAGAGACTGATTCTCGAGCCAACTTAAGCTCACTACCTTAGGTGTTGAAAAGCTTCAATAGCTAAATTATGGAATCGAAATGCAAGTCCAGATTGTAGGGAATATTCGGAGGATGAAAACTACGTCATCAAGGAAGCTAGCTAGCTTCTTCAATGTAACAGACGATGGCTCTCGATTTCCGTCTAGCGAAAATCAAATTGAACTACCATCTTCGGCATCTGTCGATTCCTATTCATAAAACCAAACGAATATTGTAGTGAACATCTAATAACATCACATTGAAGTTCGTAAAGTAAATTCACTAGGAAAAAAGTCGAAAGAAATGAAAACTTAGCTCAAATGAAGACTGATTTGCAAGACACCAAGTTCACAAACGAGAATATTGGTCGGAGACCGAAGACTTATCGATCGAAACTGCGATTTCGATTCATGACTCTATAGTGACACCGCGTGTCTCATCACTACTAATTAATTAATAACTCGCTAATTATATGACATAATTCATCCAAAATCAATAGGCTTCTGGTTCGAGATATGATGAATGCACATGCAAAATTTGGAGCAGATTCAAATCTAGCCTTCGTGAGATATCGCGTTCATCTAACAAACAAACAGACTAACAGACAAATACCTATTAACATACTTACCGATCTTAAGATCGATAAGTAATTATAGTATAAGGTAGTTAGCCTTGGGCACAATATGTGAAACTTTTCTAATAGGGGAGTGGCAATCAATCCAATACCTATTATCTCAAACAACTAAATGGGACCGAGTTTTGGAAGGCAGAATATCCCCTAAAAGATAATGTAGAAATATGATCCACAAACCATCAAACAACATCTTTTCATTTCATAACATCTTCACATATCTTTAGTCAAAACGCTCAATGGAACTTGTAATATTTACGCCTAATAGGGGAGCAGATTATTATAGAAAAATGTCAGCCTAATAGATGATATGTTTGTATATATATATATATATAGATGATATTTTGTTGCTTTCATTTGAATTGTGTCGTGTTGAATTTCTAATAGCAAATGTTTTTTACTGTGTTACGTCTTGTATTGCGCAGATGAAGTTTTTAGTCTTTGAATAAAAAATTAAATTTGCTTCGCATCTGATTAGATGAAGGATGAAATTTTTTGAAACGAAATTTATATGAAAAAGTTAACGTGCACCCTTCTGTACTTTCTTTTGAAATAAACTATTCAACGCACGTAGTAAATGAAGAACATAAATTCCACAAAATCTTTCACCATAATTTATTATCATCCACGACTCACTGTATTAATATTACATTTTTAACTTAACAAACCTAATGTAGAGGTAGAAAAATAACTTACTCAAAACATTTCTTTATCAAATCAATTTTTAGCAAATCTTCTGATTTTTTTTTCAGAAACAAAAAATGCAAGTTTTATTTTGAATGACTTACAGAAAATTGTGAGTAAAATATTACGTGCTATCAATTTAATATAAAAATTTAAAACAAATTTTTGTTTTATAAAAACAGAACAGATAAAAAGTGATTCGAACACGACAAATTTTATTGGAGCGTTATATTACACAAGTTTTGAACTGTTATATTTCTTCCTCAAATGTGACAATCCAAATCAAAATTTAAATTCAAAATATGAGAGATTTATAACGTGATCTTGGTATAAAACGAATACATATAAACTTGATCAGTTTTATAATTTGTACGATACAGGACTCAAATATTATGGCTATTAACTAACCTAATTAAATGCGATATTTTTCAAACTAGTTATATATATTTTCAAATCTTCTAACGTTGAAAAAACAAACAAACAATAGTTTAAACAAACAAAATTAAAAATACATAGATAAAGCTAAAAAATAATCAAATAAAATAAAGCCAACGTAAGATATAAATCTGAAAAAATGTATAATGTTCTTCCATTGATGCAATTGACTTCATTTTAGTTTATAATCAACTTTTCCATTCCGTTTCAAGATGACAACGTCGAAGATCCGCCTGCAGATCGTGAACTTTCGACAGGAAAAATGTCTCTCTCGCAAAAATGGCGTACACGCATATTGTTAATTGTTCTGTACTCTCTACGCGTGTTCTCTGACATGATTGAAATTCTCTGGCATGGTTCAATCTATAACTCGACACTGAAATAGCACATTCTTTTTATGAACGCTTTATCCACTTATTGCGTTGCAGGCCAGAATGTACGGATTGGTAAGTGCATCAAATAATGATTTCTTAATAGCCTGCTTCTTCGTTTATTCTGGGCCATTTCCAGTTCAGGAGCTGCGCATGGTGAAATCTCAACACTAAAAATAGATACAATAGATATATGAGCTTACAGTGAGGTAAATTTACAATCAATTCAAGTTTTCCTGATACGCAATTACAAAAAATGTAGCCAACCACTAGTTTGTCATTGTACATTCTAACGGAAACATTTTTGACCAATATTTTGAGTAGAAATTTGCTTATATGAAGTATGAACAAGCAGCGCAAATTGAAAGTACAAGAAAGATTAGAAGCTCTAAAGTCTGGATGGAACTTACAATGTAATTACAATGGAACATCGTCATTTGCCTAAGAATACAACTAGTTTAAAGACGTTTTGATATTCGTAAAAAAAGGAGAAGAGTTGATTTCTGACCTCTTTATACTTGTGTAGATTTCTGAATTATCCATCACCAAAGAAAAAGTTCCTTGGCTTGGTCGAACAACTTCAATTTTCATTGTTCCGATGTCCAACACGTTTCCTGCAATTTCCACTTCTTCTAGAGATGATAACTAAATAAAGGGTCCAAAGCATTTTTACTCAGTTCGGATTACTATCGGATGTGTGAGAAGATTTACAGGTAGTGAGAAGAAATAGTCGGAGTTTACCATGTTTTATTTATAGTGTAGTCATTTTTTTTTTAATTCCGAGGAGTATGTGCGACTGCATAGGCCAGCATTTTAGCGTTTGAAATTTATTTTTCTCGTAGATGGAGCCGAGGAAGCGAGAGTCAGAATTTTTATTTATCCGGAGTCGTTTATTTAATTAGGTTAGAGTCTGAACCAGACACTGTCATTCGCAGAAAATTAGAAACAGAGAGTGGCGCAGGTGACAAAAAGGAGAGATTGTCCAAGAAAGGAGATAAAAATGATTATGATAAAATAATTAAAACGAGAGAAGTTTACCTTGTTGTTCGATGCTCGACGATAAGATTTCTCTCTTTTTTCGTTGTCGATAAGGACCAATTGCAACACATCTCGTCCTAGAAAGAAATACCACTTATAAACTTTTCATTTCAACTTGTCAATGGCTAATATTATCATATCATATTTATCCTGAAAGTACCTCTGAAATGATTCTTGCAAAGTGCCATTGGTGTAACGCAAACAGTGTGATAAAACGTATCCTCCATTTTTCCGGTATAAATCAACTGCTGATCGATGCTCCACTATAATAAAATGTAAAATGGTGTAATAAACGACAAGTTTTAATGAAAAAGTTGTTTGAACGGGCAAGGATGGACATAGCCCAATCCGTATATCTCAGATGAATAGTAAGCAATAACAGGCCAAGAGCCACTACAGTAATAGACTGTTCCCAGTTTCGAAGACAATTTCGTTATGTTTTTTGCTCTTGTGAATTCTACCAGATTAGGAGGAACCACATGAGGCATGATTCGTAATGAGTCAAAGTGGTATAAAAACAATATATAAATCTGTAACAATATTTATCTATCATAATTATATATCTTCATTATGCTCATCATAATTGTCAACAACATTACATACCTTTGAATATTCAATTTTAGTATAAGCAGGTGGTGGTCCATTGTCATTAGATAAATCAACTAATTTTCCAAGCTTTCCAAATTTTCCTGAGAAATGAAATAAAAAATTTTGGAAACTCAACTTTAACAAAAGCTTCGTCTATTTCTTTAGCATCATTTTATTTTTGCTTTATAATTTAATTTCTTTGTTTTCCGCCAAAATACCTTAATTAACGAGAAATAAATACGAACCTGCTTTTACAGCTGTTGTATAAGCATCGTGTCCAATTTTCAACTGACAACAGAATACATCGGTGATGACGTCACCCGTACTTGTCACCATAACAACCTAAATAAATTAAGAAATAAAGGCATCTTGTGAGAAGTACGTTAGCAAGAAAAAATTTCTACTTACCCTGTACATATTTATATCTGTCCTGCTGACTGCAAATCGTGAGTAACTCAGCAGTGAACTGGCAATAACCTGAACAAAAATGTTTCAACATCTTACCAGGTAATTTAAATAAGTTATGAAAAATGCAAAGCAGTATTCCTAAACGTGGAATACATTTCCTGGCTTGGAACATATCCAATTTTTTACAGTAACAACATAACAAAAAAATTTGAGCATTCGAAAATGATTGATTGTATATACGATGACAGACAGACGGCTACAGACAGGCGTAAAAAGGTCACACATTTTTTAAGGTTATATATATATACTTGTTTCGCAGCTCCTCATAGTTGATTTAAGCTTGAGTGTAACAAAACGTTTCAAATCATTTTGCTATAATTTATGGAAAAGGGCAAAAAACAATATTTAACAGAGTTTTGTTTCAATTTTTTTCGATTATAATATTATATCACAATTTAGAAACTTGAAATGAATTTATGTTCACATCTTTATAAACTCTGGAAATCGTTTGGAAAAAATGTGGGCAGACGATAAATCGCGAAATTGGTATTTCAATTTAAAAAAAAATTAACATATTGAATCTTTGATTTATTAGCACAATTGCTGTTGAATATACTTTTTCTCGTCCATCGAATAACACACCCCGTCATGCCAAGCAGGTGATAAATATAACTCCTCCAAAAAAAATAATTAATGAAAATTTTCATTTGATTAAAACAAAAATGGTTGATATTTTAACAACACTGCTATCGTAATTTATTTACAAAAACCCTAAACACTTCTAGTTTGCAATTAACGGTTCGTTAATTACCTCTTGTGGCGCCAGCAGCCTATGCATGGCGATTTGCCTTTCTCCACCTAAAGTATTTGTGTATTCTTTGTCCATATCTTCGGGTGGAGAAATCTAAAAAATTGGTGGAATGTGAACAAGTAAATGAATAAATTTTATGTTACTTTTTAGCAATTCTTCATCAACGTTAACAAATGTGAAACGTTTGAAATGTTTATATTTACCTTTGGCAATACTCGCACAAGGTTATTGATGCTCAGTGTCACAGCCGTGTGATACCAGGAGTCGAAAGTTCCCAGTAATTCCCCGATTTTTACGTCACACTGCGCCGGTACATCTGCTAAAAAAGTATTGAAAAAAAATAATTATCAAAGAAATTTGCTGCTGGCCAAGTTCATATCAGTGGATAGGTTTAAAAACTAAGATAAATTTAAATTCTCTTCAAGGAAACGCATCTCCGGGCATTACGATGTTGCATTATTTTTCAGTTGTGTAATGCAAAGTATCATCTGATTAACTAAAAAGAACCTTACCTCTACTTAAAATGTTGTCATTTGCAACAGGCTGATTTGAGCCTATTGGAATAAAGTATAATCTCAGATCAATGTGTTGAAACAAAGGTGCTCTTGTAACTTGACGTTTCCTGGAACCAAAATTTGATATGTTATAATGTATACCAACACTGAGAACACTGCATACATGGTTAGTCAGTTGGTTTTCTGATAACTTTTCACTTGGGCGGATCCAACGAGTTTGCTTTATTTGAGATATTAAGCTGTATTACCTTAAATTGTAGTAGGCCCGAGCCATGTGGCCCACGGTCTTGTCATTCCCAACAAATACAAGTTTTACAACTTTCTTGTGAATGGTTCGTTCTTCTAAAGCATCGGAAATCGATATTCGACCACGACGGCTCGCCCTGTGATTTAAAAAATAGTTGTTTCCAATAGGTTATTGACTCCATTTCTGGTTTCTTTTCCAGTATCTAATTTGCATGGTAGGTCCCTTTTAGCGCCAGTCTTCCGTGAAATATTGATGGATGACAATATATATGGCATCCTACTATTATAATACAGATTATTTTGATTCGTTCTATTTTGGTACACATGAGGTGAAGTTGTTGGCCGTACAAAATCAATAGTACTAACGAATGCGTAATCAATTGAACCACAGTTTTTATGCTGCCATGTACGATTGCTGTAAAATATGTTGAGAGACTAAAATGAGGTTTTCAATGCGAGGCATGTCTGAGTTGTTTGTCTGTTATTGTTGGCAACGCTCCAGTTTCAATACTAAATTAATCGTTTGCTTTATGATTTCAGTATTTATATATACTAAAACTAGACGAGTAATGTATATTATTTAAATACTGTATATTAGATAAATGACAAACGAATGCAGACATTTTTGATTTTGGAAGAGAAAACTCATTCAAGTGAAATAGAACGCCATTTCGACAATTTTTTTTTGTTAAACTATATCGTGTTTCTGCAAAAATTGCTTCACACTCTCGAAAACAATTATAGATTCTACCTCATAGCCTCCTTGACTGCAAACTTTACTCCACCGATACCGTGGTCTTCTGGTTCACGAAATTTGCCGAAGGAAGAAAACGTTCGTTTCCTCATTGCATCAGAAGCGTGCTCGTGACCAATTCCGGAATCGATTCTGAAAATCATAAAAACGTGAATACAAGTTTGCAATAAAATAAACAACTTACAAAGTATGCAATGCAAATTGATCTTGCAGAAAATGAATCAAATTCGAGATCACAAATTCGAGATCGAATAACATTAAGCCAAGGCCAACAAATAAAAAATATGACCAAATCTAACAGCTGGGAGGTCTGATGATTTGCCAGAACGAACTTATGAGGTGTGTGTCGACGAATTCAAATATTTTAAAGTATTTCAAAAATTTTAAGCTACGCTGCAAGTGTAATTAATATGAGGTAAAAAGTGCTTTTAAGGCAAAATATATAAACATGAAATTTATTAAAAAAAAATCGGTCAGAAAATTGAAAAAATCCTAGTCAATAAACTACTATATTACCTTCGACGTGCGTCTTCGTCATCTTCGCCTGCTCCTATCAAAAACGTTGACTTTCTAGGACTTTCTGTAAAAAAAATTTTAACAATTGTTTCTAAATTATCTTGGTGTAAATTACAATTATTGAATAACTACAAATGCATACGCTAACTCAGTATAACCGCATAATGAAATATGATATTGCTTCTTCGTTAACCCAATGGGGAGGTTTTAAATTTAGAGTACATGAATATGGTCACAAATTGAGTTAGGAAATAACATTCAACAATTCGTGTAAAAATGGTTTGCTCCAGCTCCAGCGTTGAGTTATTCCTGCTATACATTGTACCTTTCGTTCAATGTATAATAAAGTAATATAGTTTGCCAGGTATTGTTTCCAGTACAACTGGTATCGTTCTCGCAATAGAATGCTATTGTTGCTTTGAAATGACGTCAGTATTGCACGAAGTTGGAACTGCTGTCTCAAGTTTCCAGGAAATTGCGTGGACTATGGGATATCTCGAGCATACATTCAGTATCAAACGCTTTTAAAATTCCTATTGCAAGGTAGTTTAAAATAGGACTGTGCGTTTGAGCTACGCATCACGTTTAATCATACCTGACCGACACACCAGGTAATAACAAAAGTCACCAGAAATTAATTTTTATCGTTTGTTTGAGTAATAACTTTTCCCAAAAACTGGTTGCAAAATGAAGTTAATATGAATAACCCATTTGATAAAATCGATGCAGTAAAAACCGTACTGAAAATTAGCTGACTGGATTCATTTGCCGATAAAGTTCCACCGGTGTTAAAAATCACGTTAATCAATGTCTAATTAAATAAATAATTTCAACTATTATCTTCGAAAACTGAAAATTTTGAAAGTCTATATTTTGTTTATGGAATACAATCTTACTATAAAATACCCTGCCCAAACTATAATACTCAACAACAAATTCATTTCCATACCTCCATCCGTGGGTGTGGAAGCTTTATTCGTCCTGCTCGGATCATAATCGTTTTCCATTTGTTGCTGTTTTCCATCAGTGAAAATATCATTTCCTATAATGCTAGTTCTATCATGTCCTGGAAGTGATCTTATGCTCAAGTTGAAGGAAGATCTAGGGCTTACGTCAACGTTCAATTTACTGCGTTTGTTTTTAGTTATCAGAGGTGATGAAGACGCACCAATTGTTCCCCGGGTCCACCTCTCACGCTTTTTACGTCCAAACACCGGATCTGAAGCTGTTCTTGTGCGCAATGATTGTGCATCAACTAATTCATCTGAAGTTGTAGACGATTGTGTTGATGACATCGAAGATACAGAGTCGCCTAAAATGATAAAAAATAAAAACTAGGATGATGTTATCTAGCTCGGGAGCTCAGTAAAAGGAATAGTTGTTGATCAGGAATACTTATCAGATGTACTTTTGAGATACTTTTTAGTGAACATTTAACACCTCTAGATATTACCTTGTTATTGTCTCGTCACTAATATTCTGATGCTTTTGGATTGATTATGTTTGTCTTAGACTGAGGTAGATTGAAAGATGGGGCAGGACAATTACCTAATTTAACTTAACTCAAGAATAAACAGAATTTTATGTTTATATGTTAAATGTAAAATAACAATGGGATAATATTGGTTGACATATTTCTGAAATTAAATGAAGCTCACGAGATTCTGCGGCCGAAATTGTCTCTAATTCTCCTTCCTTTTTGTCTTTCCTGGTTGATCGTCGTTTGCTACGCACAAACCTTGATAACCTATTATACTTCTTGCTTTCATTTCTTTTTCGTCTCATAGTAATGTTTTGTTCATTTGGTCCAGACTCAACGGATACCTCCGTCTCAATCTGGCTCGATGTCGTGGTCTCTATGGATTCGCTACGTTCAATCATAATCGTCGGAGAAGAGCATGGAGGTATGTCTCTCTCGTTTACTATTATCTCGCTTTCCGTTATGCTCGAATGCACCGGTTCCACCGAACTACTCTGTCGTCGTTTTATTGTGTTTTCCAATAAAAATGATTTTCTTTGATCAAAAGTCATTGATTTTAGTAACGATGTTAAATCGTCATTTTCCTCTTGATCGAAACCTTTTTCACTGAATTCTTTCCAAAAACTATCGCTATCTTCCGCCTCGGCTAACTTTGTGAAAGATATTTCTGAATCGTCTGTACTGGAAGAGTTAGAAAGTGGAGTTTTATCTCCTTTGTTTCGTAATACTACATTTGTTTTGTACGACTCTTCTTCTGTTTCTTCTATGCGAAGATGCTGCACAGCTGTAGTTAGATTTCTTGTCTCATTATTTGATTCTTCGTCATCAATGACACCACTGTCACGATAAGCATCCTGGTCATCAAGGTGAGCTGAATCTGCTTCAAAGAGTTAAAATAGCATTTTTAAAAGTGCGACAACTACTTTTTGTGAACAAAATTAAAACTGCAATGAAAATATGAAATTAACTTTATAAGATGATTTAAAGTAAAATTTCTAAAGCTCTTTTCAGTTTCAGTATTACCTCTTTTTCTCCCGATGCTTTTCCTTGTACTTCTTTTCTTTTCCTGAACATATTCTTTCGCACTGTTTCGCACAAGTTCGTACATCGTATCAGACAATTCAGATTTGTCAAATGTGTATAAAGAAACCTGTGGAAATGTTCAAAATGTAATTTTTTTGTATAACTATTGATTTACTCCATACTTTACGAAGTGCATGGCATCACGGAATTACAAATAGAAGAACTATTGAAACCATGTTTGGCAAATATTATCCAAATAAGGAACTACAGACAACACTAGCGACATTGCCGATATTTTTTATGTTGAAATAAAAATGTCATTCTGGCACATTACTGCAGGTTGCTTGTCAGGCAATTTTTGACTGTCAATTTTCTTGCTTGGTAATTTATGGTCTTTCAATTTCAAAAAAGACAGACAACGTTTTATCAGATTCCAAGTAGTATGAATAAAATTGAACTTGGCAAATGAATGTGTAAAACCGTGCCGTGGTTTTCAAATTAAATTAAACGTTTCATAGAATTAAAATGAAACAGATCAAAATTAACGTCACGATGAGCGTATCGGGTCAGACTAGAGAACATTTGTATTTTTGTGCTTATTTGAGACTGTCTGAAATAGTAGTTTGCAACAAAAATCAAATGCAATGAAGAAATATTGATTTTGGTCCCATTTTGTTATCGAGTCATTGATGTATATTGAATTTAAACTGCAGTACTACTATCTATCTTATCTTTACATTCAATTTTTGCCTATTTTCTTACCTTGGACCCAATCAGCTCTGCTGGAGTATCTTTTGCCAGAGAATTTGCTTTTGTTGCAAGTTTCTTTGCACCAGTTTGATTGTCCAAACTTCCTGAAGCTGTTCGTCGTAAATACGAATTGTTTCTTCGTGGGGTGCCCGGTAGGACAGCGCCAGATTGTCCGACAGAAGAAGACCGAGCTGGGGAAGATGGATCTCGAATTCGACAGGTTTCGTATAGAACGCTAACTCTCCGGTGGCCCGACCCTTTCAGATGACTCAATGGATCTTTTTCAGCCATATCTGACGCATCTTTTTCGCCGACTTTGTCTGTTGAAATATCAAATTCAAACATTAATATAGGTTCAAAAACAATTTTAACGATAATTGCAAAGTCAGCTTCCTACTGTAAATTTGTGACATTTTAGATGGATTTCTTTTTTAACATTTCATCGCTATTCAAAATGTACATGCCAATAAATTTAAACTTAAACTTATGTCATCAATTACCTTCTAAAAAATCGACGAGTTTTTCTGAAAACGTTTCTAGTTCCACGCGCAAAAAATCTTGTGCTTCTCCGTGCGTTTTCATGGTGGAGGCTCTCTCCATGATCGAGAGTGCTTCATGACATAGTTCCGGGACCAGCTCGGAAGGTATACTCTGAATTTAAACACGATTAGTAAAAATATAAATATTTACTTTACTCAAGTCAAATTTCAGATACTCTGGATATATAGCAAAAAGTCCCCATGGGCTAAAATTCTTCTATGTATTAAATAATTCATTTGTATTGCATAAAATCTACATTAAATGTATCTCAGGCATCAAATGATTAATATTCATATAGTTTATAGGGTGTTCATAAAGTCCTGTCACAATTTTGACATTTTGTTATGATTTCCACCAACAATAATTCCCACCAACTTTTTATTTTAGTCATACTTTTCCAGTAATTTTGTACATAAACTTCTATACTATATGATGCTTAAGATAGCAGTATGTGGTAAAAATAGAAGCCATGATTATCGCATGAAAAATAGGTTATGAACAACAAAGCATGTACTCTTTGTTGCAACGTGGCTGATAAATACCATGTTTGATATTCATGATATCTGTCCTCATTTGTTTTGTTTTTGAGGACGTGCATATATACAGTTATATCACACATATTTCGTATATAATTTGAACATAACATTCGATTCATAGATAATTTATCATCGAATTCATTTAACATTAAATTAAATCCGGTGGCATCGCATTGTGACAAGGCGACATGATGTCACGCCACATGACATGCCTTACTCATCCCAACCACACATCGATGTGTTTAATGTCATCATAACATCAGCAAACAAAATTCAGAACAAAGAAAAAAACTGCTGGAAAATTTTGTAATATCATAATAAATTTATTAACCTCTAAAGATTGCTCCAATGTTGCCAAATCACAACAGTCTGCTCCATACACTGATTCAAATATATGTTTCATTACGTATCGAAACATCCCGGTTTCATCTGTTAGTTTCGATGAAGATCCACGAGTCTCACGAAGTTTTCCGAAAGCTTCCATAACAGCTTCACATTCCGGTATACTTTCGTCAATGAAAACATGGGTTTCGGAAGATCTAAAAATATATATAACATGAATACTACAGGAAGCAAGTAAATGGATGCATCACATTTTCTATCGAATATTTCGAAAAACAGTTTATGTATCTTGATTCTACAGGTCGAAACTCACACGATTAAATTATAAAAATATCTACAAAACCTCGAACAGTGATTTGAAATGTTATACTCACGGCATTTTAGCTGATAGATAGTCAGCCAGAGGAATTTCGTTGTCTTGGAAAAATATCATCCGATAAAAATGACCTGCAAAAATTTTCACATCAATAAATACCATTTATTGTGCTGGGGTCAATTGCCCTACATATAATTTGTCAGTTGAATTATATATAAATTACTTTAAATCAACAACCAGAAAAATGAAATAGTCAGAATGACGGTTGTTGTGTCGCTACTAAATTTCGTTTGTCGCTTCAATACACCAAAACGAAAATCAGTATTGAAATTGAAAAAGACAATTGAGTGGTGGTTTTGAAATGTTCATTGTGCTGCCCAATTATGATTATACCAAAATTGTGTCAATCTGGTATTTGTATATATAAAATTTCATTTAAAAGTTGTAGACGTGTTTTAAAACTTAAACGTGTTGTGTAGTCAGTTGTGCCATGACCAGAAAAATATGCGTGTTGATCATAAAATTTTCTTTTTTTCTTCAATCCAAAGCAAAACTGAATACTAATTATATTATATACTAAGTATATTATTTTTGAACATGGACACGACACATGTGTTTATAGAACTAATCATAATAATAGTAACAAACAAACACTATATTCATATTGTAGATCTCACTCAAAAAAGAATAATCTATAAATAAATCTTGTACGAGCAAATAATCTACACAATACAAGAGTAAATGTATGGCGTCATCACTTTTGCCCTGCCCAGGAAAACCCTTTGTAATGCAGTAAACAAATTATTGCATCGTGATATGACGTTACCATGCATCAGCATATTCCGAATCTCAGTAATAATCGATCATACATGACTTCTGATATATCAACTTAACATAGTAATGCATACAAAAACTGCCGCTTATAAGCGTGACTTTTACACCAAATTTCTATATTGGGAAATAGAAATACTTAGCACGAGTATTATAGATTCATGCGTCTATAGAATTTAATTTTAGCAATCTGGTAACTGACATATGATAACTTCTTTAGGTTGTACTGCAAACCCGTCCTACAAAAGACGTTTGAATGTTCAAAATAAAATATGAATTTGAAAGTATAATTGTCTATTCATATTTGATGAAAATCTCAGCTGCTAGAGAAATGGTTGGCGCCAGCATTCTAACTTAAGCGCGCCCAGCTTTCTGTCTTAGCATAAGGCATGAATTGCAAATTCACATAGTAGCCTACATGCGAATATGATCACTGGAAATCGTTCAAAAAGTTGATTGCTGGGCGTCTTACAAGTTCATCCAATTATTGTTATATTTTTATTAGAATGTATAAAGTACTTCGGAAGTCGAAATAATAGGCATTGGCTAACAAGTTATACCACGGGCCATGTCCAACACTGTAGTTTCTTGTGACAGTTATTTGCCTACATTTGTGTTTTCCCAATGCTATAGTTTCAATTTTTTACAACAATGCGAACATTTCCAAAACAAAAATTCAACGAAATTATTCATTCTTCAAATACTGACAATGCATTTTTCGGTTGCCGTCCTTTTGTGCACCTATTTTGTTCTATTCGTGGTAAAAGCGTAAAGCACCGAAAATTCGGGTTCATTGTTATCAAAAGAAATTCAATAGCTATATGAAAAATATATTTCAATCAAACGGCCCTATACATATCATGTATTGTTAGATTGAAAATTATTTAAATGTGTATAAATGCAAATAGAAGCAGAACATAGATAGCAAAAGTGGTATTCTTCTTTAATAATTGTTCAACTGAATAAGCCGGTATTCAATACTGTTTGGTTATTTTGTTTCTTGTCCAAGCGCATAGTAATGGTTCGACATTTTCATATGACTGTATCTTCATACAAAATATTTTACCTGGGCATTTCATTTCAAGTTGTATCATATCCAATACTTCCTTAACAGGATGTGCGACGTAAGACGGCCAAACATAAAACATTTCAAATGTGCTGTAACATTCTTGTAGAAGCTCTAACGGTGTGTGAGGACTCTGAAATTTTTCAAGGTATTTTTATCAGGTTATTTTGAACGATAAAATAACATTATGAATACATTATTATGAGTTTTTTTTTTGTATAAATAAGTCTACAAAATTTCCATATCTCACCATTATTATTGTCTCTGATAAAATATGCAATAACGGTAAAATTTTATTTTCCTCTCCGTCTTCAAAAATCTGTAAAATTAACATAAAATTTAGAGTCATTTATCATTTTATTATAATATGTCAATCTTGGGGCTTTAATAACATTGAATTTTATATAGTACGCGAGCATGATATAGTAGTTTCACAATACACTACAGGAAGTATGTTTTTCCCTGAAAGACAAAACGCCTACCAGTTTACATTATTATTTCGTAACAATTGTGTTGAATGAAAATGTATTGTAGTCTAAAAGCACGGAAACGAAAGCAGGATATTCAGGTTTGTGAGGGGGAACAATTGATTTCGTTGGCCGACATTTCAAAATAGGAATATTCTGCACCATGAATGAAGATCAAACAAATACAGTTATGCTCCTTTGTTTGTATATTCATAGCAAAACGAATTTTGCATTATGACAGCTATGGCCACTTTAATGTAACTTAAACGGTATGCTGTGTTGAATAAACTTCACTCAGTACAAATCGTAAGGTCTATTCAAAAACTCTCGCTCACTACTCAACTAGTGAAAAATAATGGTTAGATCCTTGGTGAATAAAAAACAAGTCATTGACTAGACATAACGATTCAATATAGCATTCCTATAGACTAAAGCAGGGTGGTCCAAACCCAGGCCCGCGGGCCACATGTGGCCCGCCGCTTCATTATCTGTGGCCCGCGTCACATTCGGAGAGCAATCAAAAAATCGCATTTCGTGTTGTTTCGTGATAAAATTAATCAGAATTTTTTTTTGACATATTGTTACATCACTTATGTCACTGAATTGACTATAGTGTTATGGCTATCTGAGGCAACCAGCAAAGTTGAATGACGTGCTTGGCATTCAAATTATTATCTGGCTTTTTATCTTTTTGGTCAGGAATATATGCTAACAATATAGGCATCATAGAAAACTAAAAATCGAATGCGGATTCTATTAGCCTGGGATGGCTATGTCTGATAACTATGTGTTTGCACAATAAAAATGTTTGTTTTGCATTGTACTGTTTACCTATTCTTGGCACTATTGTGACCCGCGAACAATGCAAAAAAAAAAATTTGTGGCCCGCGGAGCCGACAATCTTGGACCACCCTGGACTAGAGGCTTGTAATGTTTATGTGAAACGTCGAATCTTTTGAAGGTGTCATTGAACTTTGTTTCTATAACTTTACAATCTTTATGACAGTTCACGAATTGCTTGTGTGCCTATATCCATCGTAATCGATGAAGTAAACTTTAAAGTCCAGAAACCCGTTGACCTTAAACTAGAAATGAAATAATGTTCTCACCTTTTTGGCTACTTCTGTCAGGCATTTGATGACGGAAATAGCTTCTTCCGGCCTGGCAAGTATTTTGTGACGTATTTCCCAGTATTTAACGCTTTCTCCGACTGAAAGTAGAAAATATAAATTTTGTTTTGACATGATTTTAACCAGAAATAAAAAATGACTCATGTTAGCGTATAATGGTAAAACTGTTCCAGCTACATATTTTGCCATGCTGAATAGGTAGAGATTACGTAGTCCGGACCCTATAGCTGATAAATATTCAGTTACGTATAATCCACCTCCGACACAAATGACATACATTATGATCAAAATAGAATTGAAATGGAAGTGATGCTTCCGGTGAATAACAAATTAATTGTGTCTTGTAGAAATTTAAGTTGAGTATCCCGAAGATTGATTTGCAAGAAATGTGAACTTCCGGACACGTTAATCTGTCAGTCGGTTATATTTTCTATTGGGGTCAAAATGAACTGAGACTGCGCGGCAAAATTAATCAATAGCTGGTCCTTAGTCAAAGATAAGGTATACTGTACATAAGGGGCATAGAAATGTCACTATCTTTTTCAACACATATGAACGATACACGGATAACTGTCATAAACAGTGGCCAAGGAAGGTGTTTCACATGACCCCAAACACAATGGAGGTTTTTTTTCTGCATTTGATAATGCCACGGAAGCCGTAATGTACTGAAAATGTATGTATAAAGATTGACACAAATGCAATAATGAATCTATTAGTTCGATAATATTCCTATCTATGTTAATACACGGTATATAAATTCATCTTCGAGTGTACTCCATATATTTCATATATGTCGCGTGAAATGATGTGCTAAACTGGTACTAGTTATTGGTGAAAAAAATATTCATTTGATTATTTGGCTCAGTAAATCCCCTGATTTCTCAATTGCATGCACTTTCAATGAAGATAAACTCCAATTTGCTTGAGATAACAAGAAGTAACGAAAGGTTGATGAAATACCGGTAGGAGAGAATCATTGGTGAACTCGTTTTTGCATTGTGAATTTATTCACACACTGCGTAACTTGTGTCATCATAACATAAAAATGGTTATGTATTTTAAAAACAATGTGCGTTGATAATGATTTGCTTATTGGTTTCTGTTGCAGTTACCTACTATATAAATTATCAGCATTATTATGGCATACCACGTAGGTCAAATGAATGAATCTAGTCTACTCGAAAAATTTTATCTCGCGCCTTCAGATGTCATACCTGTCGTTTAAAATAAAATAAAAAAAACTTGGCCACCAAAATACATATATACATATCAATCTACTATCACATATTAATACATGATTTTACTTGTGTGTTTTTATCATACAAAAGTAAAGTTCATTTTCGAGTAGTAAAAGATTTCTGCACCTTGTCGTGAATTTGGGCGTTTTATACTCGTTGTTTTTCCTTGTTTATGTATGAGTATCGTAAATTGAGTCATTGTTTTTAGAAGTTCTGGATCCGATGACGGCAATATAGCATGTAAATTCCGAATCAAGCCTTTACTTTTAGAACGATTTGAGTTGGATCTAAACTTTTTCAGTTTTGTACCATTGGCAAATAATAGTATGTCGCTCATAATATTGTCAAACATTGTGTTATAAAATTCCATTCCACACGAGATTATAAATTAATAAATCTTTAATATAGCTTTAAAGAAATGTGTAATGTATACATGAGTTGAGCTTCAAATCTGAATGAAATATTCAAAGGATTCGTGATAAAAATATATATATATAAAATATTCTATTCTCACATTAATTAAGCATTTATACAACATTCATCTTCAAGTGTCTCCAAAGAAGCACGAAACAAATATGAAAATATCAGCTTAAATGTATGAAATTACTGTTGTAACCGTTCTATAAATTATTACACATAATCCGGAACCCAGAAAAATATATGATTGTGAAGAAAGTGGGAAGCTCCTTATTTTTCTATCCTTTCTCTCTTTTTCTTTGTGAATATCTCTCTCTTTCTCCCACTTTCTGTTTTAGTTCTCTCACCCAACCCTCCTCTGGCAAGCATACATAATACTTTTCAAGGTAAGTTACTACGACGTCACTTATTTTTAGCATTTTTTTAGTAATATACATAATTTTTTGTTAGTATACGTGCTAGTGTGCTTGTAATATATTGTTTCCTTGTTTTAATTACCTACACGTACTCGATAAAATTGCAAAATTCAGTTTCGTAAGCGTCATATTCACCTTGTTGTCCACTTACGCACGGATGAATACAACTTCCGTTACGTATCGAAATGAGCTTAAGAACGTCTATTTGTCGGGCTAATTTTGGAATACATGAATGAGCATGGTGTAGTCTAATGAATCACAACTTGTCATGCCGCACATTTGCTTTAAAACGAGTTTGTTCAAACTGTAGCTGCTATTATCTCATCCCATAGATTAGGATTTTGCGATAACAAACCCAAATTTTTTAGCGCTGAAAGCAGATACTATCCAACTAACCAAAAGTAAGAGCGGCATTTGATTCAAACTATATGTGATAAACTTGAGGAAAACCCCAAAAAATATTTTGGAAGAATCTATTTTTGAATTTCCGCTACTAAATATAGAAACGGTTTTATTGGAAATTATCACGATGTTACATCACAAATTACCATTCAACAAAATACATTATATGACAGATCAAAATGAAATTTTTTACTGTACTGCTTAATATCACTTAAATTATGATTGAACCCCACTAAACCTCAAGTTTAGCAGCAAAATGCCTTCCGACATATAAGGAGAGAGACAGAGAAGAAAGAAAAAGAAAACGAGAGAATCATCTGGGACGTGGTTCGTTATCTCAAATGCTTACGTTGAAACAAATCTTGCACCTCAGCTGTACTTTTTTACTTTTGTACTTGACCGTTTTATTCCTCTCCTAAATATAAAGCTCAAATTTTGGTTTCTCTGATTTCTTTGTAACATGAAAATCAAAAAATATAAACTAGATCAAGTCATACGCTCACTATGTATAGACTAACTCCGCATTTCAAAAACTCCTACTACATAAACTGCTACTATGTTATTGCATCCTACGCATACTATACTACAGCGAATCATATTTTTTTCTACTATTAATCAACTGAAACAATTAAAGTACTCGTACGAACTATACTATCTATAGGTTTACGTAATGAGCGGTGAGGTGACGAGTATGTCAAAAAAAAATGTAAAAAAATTTTAGCAAAATTAAATGGCATATTACGTAGATCAAATTTTGGCTTGCAATAATATTTACACAATAATTAGGTTTATACCAGGCAGGCCCAAGAAATAGATAACCTATGCATCATAATCATATAGGTAATGGATTATTTGTTTTTAGCAATTTTTACCAGCTAAACAATTACCTACTTTCATAATAAAATGTAGGATTTTTTTATAACAAACACCAAATAAATGACTCATTGTAAATTATTTTTATAAAAGATGAAAGAAAAATATCAATAAATACTGTACGCATATTAAGCTATGTTAGGATTTGTTACGCATGGATGTTGTATTTTTGCATACTCCTTGTGCCAAGCTTCCTATGGAATTCTGCGATGTAGTTTTTTTTTACCCCATCCCTATTTTACGAAATTATTACTAATTTTAAAGATACTGTATAGTGTATAGAATATTGTTTACGACTATACTTTTTCAATAGATACTGACGTCATCATTTATGACGTCATTGCACTTGCAAACAGAAATTTTTATTACGATACGACACAGGATTTTAGTCTGTTGAGGGTTTGCTCACCTAACTTTTATTTCATATAATATGCCCGCTCGTGCCGGGGCCGGAGAGTTATGTCACCGCCATCTCCAGTCAGAGCCGCAAAGTTATGTAAGATGATTCACTTTGTATTTTCTTACTGACCTCCTTTTTGTTTTTTGGGTCACTCTTTACATATCCATCATAGTTCATAATTTATATTCTCGATTTCAATTAGGTACTTACCAATTTTACTCTTGCAAACTGATAATTCTCCCGTTTCATGACTAACAGAAGATAAAACGTCGTTCACACATTTTGTTAAATGATTCATATCATAAACATTAGCTGCCGGTGCCATCGAGAATCTTTTCATAACAGAGAATTCATAGTCTGAAGAATTCTGTTCCCAACCGCGCGCTGAATAATATAAAAAAGTCATTTAGTTTAAAAATATTTATCACGTTCATCGTTGTTGCGCTTTTTCATGAAAAAACAGACTAACCTTTGTTCCAAATGAGAAAAACGTCTCTCAGTTTTGTAAAATCCCAACGAGTCAAATCGCACATTTTAGCCAGGTATGTGAGAGATATGAGAACTCTATCCAAATCTGATTTTTGTTGAAGATTTTCTTTTTCTGCTGCAAAGAAAATCATATAAATCCTTATATTCAATTTTATTTATTAAAGAAGTCTTAGAATACTAATAGATCATTTTTAAACAACGCTAATATGAATTGTTGCTAGTTTTGGTGTGAATTTTCATGTTTGGGACACAGAATATTTGAGACGTGTCGTTTGTATGACTTCCTCAAGATAAAACTTGGAAAAAATGCATATTTGGGATCTGTATTGCATAATGTATATCCACGGACCTCCTGAAGTATGCGCACCAAGATGGAGCACAACCAGGAATCAGGGTGTGTACCAGATTAGGGTTCAGCTTATGCGACATCTTGGTGCGCGTACTTCAGGAGCACCCAATCCACTTTATCGACTGTTTAAATGTATACTGCACTTATTTCACTGTATCGACTGTTTATATGTAGTTGGAAGGGGACAATAATTTAATTAGTAAATTTAAAATCAAGTTAGTCCTTGTGAAACTGGAGTTTGTCAAATACCTCTTGTATTTTCTGTTTCCTGTACGATATTAGGCTTCGACACACTTTTACTTTTTCTCCTAAAATCCGAGTTCTCGATTGCCAATTCTTTTTTTGATTTTTTTGAGTCTTCACTTTTCCTTCGACTGATATTGAATTTTTTCTTTGGTGTTGGTTTGTTTTCAGGTATGGGCTGATCAAAATTTCCACTTCCTCTTTTTGACTTCCCGGTAGGGGTCAAAGATCCCCGAGGACTCGCACTTGGGGATTTCCCCGATAGATCGCTTTTGTGGTGGGGGCTGCCCGGGGCAGATATGTTCTTGATTTGACTTAAAGTGTTGAACAATGGTCTTCCTCCTAATAACGGGAAACAAAAGTATGTTGAAAAGGGCTCGGGGTTTCAAATATCGACTGTCAGAACAGCGATTGTCATAATGGCGACTTCATAATAGCGACGTAATCAAGTGAGCGACTGTCAAAACAGCGACTGGTATGATAGCATTAAAGTTAGGGTTAGTCCAAATGAAATATTGTTTTAAAGTCCCTTTTGGTTTCAATCTTTCACTACGCATTGTTTGCCTGTTTGTGTTTGCATACGTGTGTAGAGAGGTCCCTAACACGTTAAGTCGCTATCATAACAGTCGCTGTTTTAATGCGGTCGCCATAATGAGAGTCGCTCACTTGATTACGTCGCTATTATGAAGTCGCCATTATGACAGTCGCTATCCGGCCTGGATACCGTTGAAAAGATGTGATCGAGTTTTTGCCATCAGCGAATAAGTAAACAGTATATAGTAACCTGCGATTGTCTCAACTCAACAAAAGCATACATACTAAGTATTATTACGGACTTACCTAATCCATACGATACTGCAATATACTTGTAGATGAGACATTCTGTGTACCTGAAATAGACAAATGGAACGGCTGTGAACGTGTTATGGGTAATGTACTAAATTATATTGATCATCAATAAATATATCCTCTCGTACATGAACAAAATAGATATTGAAAGTTGCAAATTAAACCGCTGCTTCAGAGCGTAATTGTGCTACTATAGGAAGCAGATTATAAATTATCTGTATCATTTTAAAATTAATGCTTATTCCTCACTCAAGTAATATATTTTTAATTTACAGGGACAATTAGTCTAATTCGTGTTAACATGTAGTAACAAAGTACAAGTGCATCTTAAAGCATGACACATATAAAATTGAGAATCACAGTGAATTTATTTTTTTATCGCCGTGACTATGTTTGATGTCTATGTTTTTGTTTGGTAAATGATGCCTTACTAATTTAGTAATACTTTCGGAAAAATTCCATAAAAAATGCTTTTTTGGTTTATTAGTCATAGATGCATTGTTTTATGATCTTCTGTTGAATATTTTCATTGTGGTATAATCATTATATCATTTATTGAAAATATCGTGCGAATGGTTTGCTGTGCAATATGGTGTATTCATCATGCAATTCTACTATTGATTAGTATGCGTGATGATGACTCATCTTGATTTCAGGTTAAAAGTTTTTGAAATCTGAGCATATGAAAAAATCATATGGTTTTCTGTCGTGTATTATTTCAATTTTAACGAAAAACTGTCTGGATTAAACAGAATCATTGTCGTTGTGGGTTTCATTTTTCCTCGACATGATATATCCTGTGAAGCTACGTTTAATATTAATGCTAATACCAATCACTACACATTGAAGTCGATTAAATAAAGGTACCAGAATGAATAGAAATTGCCCAGATTTTTAATTTTTTCACGGTACCAGAGCGGACGAGGCTCTGATATGAAAGGAGATCTTGTACTTGTGATGACAACATGTCAAATCTAACACATTTTCCACTAGACCAGGGGTGACCAAACTATTTTTAAAGGGCCAAATAAATATAAGAATTCACGGGCCCGATCAGTAGCGCAGTCAGTTTTTTAATACTGAAAAAGTCGATAATAACGTGTTTTCTCGGAGCTAAGTTTGTCATGATCGTTAATTGTTTCGTGGTCGTGACGGAGATTCGGCCCACGCGCCGTAGTTTGGTGACTTCAAACCAAACTATAGCACCCACTACCTCGTGGTAGTCATCGTCGTCTACGTGAAAGTGAAGGCAACAAAAACAGTTTGGTATTTTTAAGTTTCCATGACCATAAAGGAAATGTTCGATATTAATATGTATTGAATTTAATCATCTATAGCTCATGAAAAGCGATAAACGTCGGTGTAACTTTCGAAAACACGCTGATGAGTCCGAGAAAATCGATCACAAGATTCTAAGGTAATTGATAGGTTATAGTTCATATTGGTCTTCCTGGTGTAGAGTCATAACTTAATCACATCACTAGTAATAAAAATGTTAATAATACTTGAATGTTGTAATCATTTTAAAACTTATATTACCTGCAAACGTACTTGATGTGGATGAAGTAGCTAATAAAATGGATTTTCAATTACTTATTTTTTTGGAAGTGTCAGCCTCACTCTACATATAGCCAACTGCATTTCACTACTTCCGGTATGCAATGTTGACTGACTCATTTTAACCCTCTGCGCTGGCATGAATTATTTCTAATACATAAAAGGAAATTGATGTATACATTGGCCATACATGTGCCGTAAGTGTATTTAATAGAAAATCTATCAGACAAGTATGAATGACTTAATTTGTATTAAGTATGACTTAATTTGTATTAATGACTTATTTGCTTAATTTGTATTAACGGTTATTTTTACAAGGCAATTGCATGAAACTCACGGACCATTTGGATTTTTAGAAGTGTACGGTATTTATTAATGAACAGACATTCACATAGGCAAATTCATCCCAAATTATATGGTATATTGTAGCGTTTCTCAATACTTCTTGCCCGGAACACTTTACCTTTTTATCTAGCCTCGCGAAACACAAAGAAATCAGAAGGTAAAACTGTTGGGTGCTTACCAAATAATTTAGCCTATGATAAAATTAAAAAGTTTGCTGCAAACTTGACAATCAAATAGTTATGCCCACGGTTAACGATATTCGACGATTAACGAACACTCCATGCTTTCCAGACTGACACGAGACCTGTCCGCCTGTTTGTCGCCAGTTGAGAGACAAACTTACGAGTTACGACCGAGATAATTCCGATCCCTTTAGCGCGGAACGCTCCGAAGAAGCTTGCGGAACTACAGTATTCTGTGGAACACCGTTTGATCGCTGGTATAATGTCTTGGTCTAAGAATCATAAACTGGGTAAATATCTAATCATTTTATGTCAATTCTGGTTACAGTCATCGTTGACTTTCATTCAGTATTTGCATTTTACCTATAACTAAGACTAACTCGGCGCATTTTTATACCTTGAAGCGTCAAAAATTGTCTTGGAAGTGAATTTTCGGATATTGGTCATTGTTGTTCCTTCTCAACAACAGATTACAAAAAAATAATAGTTTATTTGAATATCGATAGAAATAACAGTTTGGACTTTTAATTAATTGCCGTTTGTCATTGCTTTAATATAAAGATTAGTGTGATTGATTGGGAATTCATAAAATCATTTTTGCTATACTTACTTGTATATGCATAAATTATGTCATCTGGCAAATTAGAATCTCAAGTATTCGTGAGAGAGTAATATTTCTAAAAGGGGAACACTACTTTTAGACGGATAGAAATGTCCTTGTTTTAATATCGAAACAAACATTTGACATTATACCATGATACGTTAAATAATAGTAAATATTATGACTCTACATAAAATTTGATTCGTCATAATATTATTGTCAACACGCAACCTACGCGTATTTAAATTACTCTGACTAGTTGATCGTTTATTCGCAACTGTTCCATATTGACGCTACGTCATGATTACGTCATTTTCTCATCTACATGTTATCTTAAGTAAAAGTTTCACTAATAGCCTCAACCGAAAATTGTCACGCATCCTGCAACCTCCGAACAATAAGTTTCTGCACCGTAGGATAAGTAGAAACTGTGATAATAATAACTGCTATTGTAATTTGTCCGCCTTACTTTCGTTAGAACTTTAAGATCTATATAATACGTTAGAAGGTACAACCATATTGTTTCTGGTCAATTTGATTAACCTTTACCCTCGTTTCTGAAGCCTATAGGGAGAAATATGATTGAAATAATGCACAAATCTGGTCAGGTTTACGACACAGAACTGTAAAATTTCATGTCGAACATGTTTTTTTATAATTATGGTACCAATTGGGTAGTACAGTTATACAATAAAAATATTGCTATAGTATGGAATGTAACAGTAATGTGATGAAAAGGTACTCCCTTAGTGTGTGTACCAGGTTAGGGTTAGGCCATAATTTCATTTCAATTTTCCTTATTTTAGTTTTATTACGATATTGGGGACTGTCTGTGTTAGCCAAGTGAATATACCATAAGTTTCAGCCCCTTCACACAACTTGATGTAAAGTAGGCGACAAAGTTAGTTACCTCCATATTGGTACACACACTTCTGTAGTGCCGATGGAAATTGTGATTTATTTTTGATAGAGGGCTAGGGATACTTAAAGCAGATAGTATTGTATAATATATTTGTATAAAAGATTCATAGAATCTTAGGCTTTAATGACGAAGAATATATAAACATGCTGGTGAACTAGTATAAAACCTAGTGTCAAATCTGAATCTTCGTGTAAGACTCTGATAATATAAAATCAGCAGCCCGGCTCCGACTGTTATCCAAAAGTTGTATTCG
Source organism: Styela clava (assembly GCF_964204865.1). NCBI lineage: Eukaryota > Metazoa > Chordata > Ascidiacea > Stolidobranchia > Styelidae > Styela > Styela clava. Next base: position 7,490,159 of record NC_135259.1, on the reverse strand, counting down.
AAATTGTGATCTATTTTGATCGAGATTTTTGGATCCCGTCCATCACCGGTTTCGCCTTGTATTCTCAGTCATGTTATTGATCACAAAACGATTTGTATTTGTTCTTTGGACCCGTACATATAAACACGACTTTGACCAAGTATGGATACCAAGTATTTAGTGCGTGTAGATGTACTAGCAGACGTGAACTAACTATAGGCATGTTCTAACTCAGGGTCTCGAGTTCTGTTAGATCACACAAACCTAACCAATATACCCCACCTTATTATTATTCATTTTTTGTCATTGATAAATTTTTGAAACAAATTTGGGCTCATAATTTGAAAGGTCACTTCCGCCCAGACGTTATGCAAGTGACAACCATGAATGAAAAATTTCGAAAAGTGAAAAATATGACAGTATTATTATTGTCGAATTAAAAATAGAGTGCTATTAGAAAAACTGTCAATTTTAATTGGTTTATTTGTAATTTCAAATATTCATCATTACTGTCATACATACTCCATAATATAAAGATTAATCGATTAATTTAAGTTGGAACAATCTAGTGGTATACGAGGCAAAATATTTTCCGAGAAATTTGATCAATATAAATTGGAACTTCACTGGAATTTGTCATTTAGATGAAACTATATTTATAATAAAAGTAACAAAACTGACGGATGACACTTTATTACCATAAAAGTGTAAAAAAAAATGGAACAAAAACGAGACAATTTATCACAATTCCGTTATAGCCTCTTCATTTATATTGAAGGTTGGCCGTTATCTAACAATTCGACTCGTAATGGCAACCACATGTATATTCATCAATATAATTGATGTCAAAATACCTTCATTGTTGGATAACAAAAGCAGTATTACACTATACATGACAAACTGAAAACGATGGAGAAACAGTTCAAATTTTGCATTCTCATATAGCGTTACAAATTCCAATACAATGACTTACAGTTGAGCGACTGCCGAGTCTTTATTTAACTTTTTCCAGAATTCGTTCGATCCATCTATTTTCGTCGTCGATCCACCATTGGCGACGAAGTCATCAACCATTTCACACATTTCCTTTAGTGACGTCATATTTCCGTTTTGTTTCAATATTTCACAATATTCTTCAATTTTCAATTCGATAAATCCAATATTATTTTCGCTCAGTATTCCATATTACTCCGTTTTGTTCTTGTTTAAAATGTCTTTTTAATAGCAACTAATATGTGGATAAAAAGTTTTTTATCCCAATAATTAGCAATAAATTATTGACTGTATATTTGAGCACAGAAACCATCGGTTAAAAGATCATTTTCTGCAGTTAAATGTGATAACTGATACTCAAGTAAGAGATAAATTTTAGAAGTCGAAGCGGTGCTTTAATTTTTTGTATGTAAAATAAATTAATACAATGGCAACGCTTGACTCTGGAAGAGAGAATGAATGATACATTGCATATTGGTATTTCTGCAAATATTGAAAGCTAGGTTCCGAATCATAAGCGAAATCTATTCCCGAAATTAAAACTAGCAAATTCGCTTCTGATTTCCTAATCCTAATAGCATGTTTTAATGTCAATTTATGAATGAAATGCGAACAAGCATCGGACGCGCAGCAAGCAATTACGTAACAATATGTCAAAACATTACTTGTTTTGTAAGATGCGTGATGTGTGACGTCATTACATAAACATTATGACGTTACACTGACTAATGTCGAATAAAAATATGTAGATTCACTGTTACTTTTCGGTAATTACCCTACGATTTGTTGATACTAGCAAGATATGGATGATTAGTAATTAAGATTAGAATTTCATCTATTTCTACATGTAACTTAATGCAGCTTTTTTACGACAAACCAATTAAATAGCTCTAGAATATACGTAAGTTTACTATGGTTTTGATAAAGAATGTTATCTGTGTATTTTTAACAAGGTATGTTTTATTATTTATAAGGCGTTTTTAATAAGTAAGTGAATAAACACTGCCACATATGTTAATACGCCTACATGCCTTTCACTCATGTTAATTACTTTTCTCCATTCCTTGTCATGTTTTACATCTGGCAACGTCTTGCTGAATACTTCAAATCTTCAAAAAAGTTGGTGTTTTCAGAGACATTCTACCTCCAATATTTGAGTAGCACAATTACCGTAACATTAGACTGTCGATTTCACTCGTTTTCTATGACACCCTTTCACATCATAAAATAAATTGAAAATTACAATCTTTCTAGCTGCATAAAACTGGACAGCAGTTGCTAAGCGTCACACTATAATATAGAAAACGATCACTTCACAATTGTAACGCATCCCCCGACTGTTTTCGTGGTCTGACTGGCTGTTGCTAAGAGTAGTGTGGAAGCTATTCATAGCGTGGTATGGTTTAGGACTTCGCTCAGACGTTCGCTCCCCTTTAAATCAGCACCGATGAAGTCATCTTCCGGCCTTTCTAACTGTCCTATATGTAAAGGCTATAACAGTCATGCAATGATCATAGTATAGTAATTGAAATTCATAAGTATTTTACATCTTATGCAAAATTGAAAACTCTAAAATTGTCACTATTTGTTTTCGAAGGTAGAACCAAACGCGACCAAAACGGCTATATTCGTAGTAATATTCAAAAATTGGACTCAATATAAAGTCCATTAAATGTTTATTAATTTCATACTTGAAATTCAAAACTAGCCAACTTTATGATATGCTTCAATCTGACTGTAAATAACGGCCGTATTACAGCATCTTCACTTTACATACAAAAGGCGATAAAGTCAAGACTTTTCTACGCGCTGCCATCCCTGGTCTATCAATAATAAAGCTAACTTCCGGCAATATACTGTAAAATACCACTTGAATTTTGTCATTTCTTTGTGTTATTAAGTTAATTTTAAATGGAATATCTGACGATTTAGGCTTGTTGAAACCTGATGAAAGCGAAAAAAGAGATTAGCCTATTCCTTCCTTGATTACTCGTTTACTAAATAAAGACAACTTTCAACCTAATAACTCACGCAAATCTTTGAAAACATACACGTATAGAAATTTTCAGATCAATACCAATAATTAATTGCAATTTGATGAGAGTTTACCACGGTACACCACCCGAACCGTTATTGCTTTGGATCAATCGTTCTCGGTTAAGATTTAGCGATACACAAATAAAAATTTTGGAAATTTTGGACTAATTGTTAAAATGTACCGACTTGACCCTAAAAAAATATAAAACCATAAAAATAGCAGATAGTATAGTTTTTACGTTAATTGTGACACGAAAAAGTTTATTTTCATAGAAATGTACGTACTTGCTCTTTGAATCAGCTCAAATGCATTCTTATATTCTAGTAAAAATGATAATGCACCCTATTTTAAAATGTAAAAACGTCATCGCTCCATATTTTCATAAATCTGAAACATACGTTTTAACTATGGAACATTATCCGGTTTTACAACAAAATTTTTCGTTTCATAATGTACGTTCGAGTATGGCTATGAATAAAACTAACCCTCCTGGCGTGATCATGCATGGCTAGCGCAAACTTGTTTCTTCCCTGTATGGACCTATATCTCTAGTATTCAAGTTACACTGAACATCAGCTTTGTTTTAAAAATCTAATCATGCCGTACAAAAAGAAGCTAAAAATACCATCACGAAAATTTTATCAATGAGTTACTATCACATTTATTTCCACTATAGTTTAAAAAATCAATACCATGTACATACTTTCCAAATCCGGCGACAAATAAATGTCCTGATTGGCAGGAAAAGTCAACTGTTCGTTTGAAGTCGAAACGCGGATGCGTCAACCACGTCACGATGCGTTGTCTATCAAGAAGGCCGTTTCAAAACAGAAAGCGTCCCGGATGTGACGATTCTTCTAATCAGAATAGACTTGTTAAGACCTTACTCATTCATAGGGTGGAAATGGAATGCAGCTGATAGATGATTGTGGTTAATATAAAAAGTCACTGAACATCAGTCTTGTCAGTAGTTTCTTAAATATAGTCGTTGTCAACAAAATTTTCCAAAAAAAATCAATTAAAAAACGTTAGTACGCCATTGCTGATATATTTAATTTGATTTTAATAGCAAAAAAATGTAAAAAATATATTTCTAACTAACAATTACAATAATGACAACTTTAACACCTCATTTGTTTGTTCCTCTGGTCGTCACGCTTCATCGGCTTCCTCGATGTTTCTCAATATAGCTCATTGTCGCAACCGTCTGGCTAAGTATCGACATTACTGCATATGAAATACAAACGGCGGTTAGTCGAAAACGTAGAATAGTGCGATATATCGAACATCATTTTTTCTTTATATTTTTGAAAATCGCGCGTTACGAGAATTGGACACATTCGGATATTAGATAAAATTATACATATGATATTATTTATTGTTGGGTACACAAATGAAATTTCATCCACGGTACAAGAATGTTCTATGTAGGTAGGTCGAACCACTGGCCAAATTCAATATAACAATAAGTGGAATGCTAAAGTGTTTTTTGTATACGGGTATGCAGCTGTCGTAATAATGTTGTAACGACAATTATGACATAACAAAAAGATGACCTATTCGTTTCCAGGAACTTGTACAGGTCGTATTTCTAATTTTGAAATGGGAATGATAGATTTTTGAAAAAGTGCCATTTAGAAAATTAAATTTATAGACGTAAGTCAACCACAATACGATGCTAGTTACTTGAGAGGGGTTAAAGGTCGATAGCTAAACATAATCAAAGTATAAATCTCCCCAAACGTTTTTTGAACCATGAAAAGATTTGCCTTAACATTTTTCGGTTTTCATAATCACGTGAATCCATATTTTCATGCTTGAATATTTATAAAATTGAGAACCAGAAACTGGCGACTGACGCATGTGTAAAGCTCAAAATCACACAATCCCAACCAGAATACCCAGTTAGAATAAGGAAACAGAAAGTTTTTGATTGATGCAGACATTGGTTAAATCAATGAACAACATCCCTCTTCACGTAAGTATTCGTCTTGTCATTCTTATATATACTTCATAATATCTCTGCGGTTGTATGTCTGTGCAATGACATTAAACAACATGATGCGCAACTCCGGCATTTTTGTCCGAAGATCGTATTCGATAGCACGCTCCAATGCACATACTTGACGAGACGAAAACGAGCGGATGTGTGCTGCTTTCAAGGCGTAGCACGAATGGTGTTCGTGCCTGCTTTGACAGTTGTTGTCGATTTTAATGATATTTTTGAAAGTTGGGGTAAAAAGAAATCGGTAAAAGGTAAGGTGAATACTATTGTTGTATATCACACCCGGGCATCGCACTGTTAAGTCCATGTGGGAAAGCCAGCCTTTGTCAAATACTACGAAGGTATTAATTCAGTACGGTACGTAGTTGCCCATTTGCCGAAATTACATATTTACTTACCCCTTATGGTTTCAAATAGTTCATGCACCTCCAGTTAGATTTTTTTAATCAGTGAGGATATATACTCATTGTTGATTGCTGCTCATTGTAACATACTATTACGCATTCACTTTTATTTGCGTATTGAATCAAAGTGTTAACAAGTTCACCTAACATTTCACTCATACCGGTCTATATTGTATAGTCTGATTTCTCAAGTATTTGGAGCCACGAATGCTTGTAATTTTCTGACTAAACCCTTTTATTAGTTGGTTTGCGAACGAATCAGATGTGCGTGGAGTCGTAATTTTTGAAAACCAAATTTTGGTTAAAGACCTTGCGTGCATCATGTCAGGGGATACTGAAAGATTCAGTCTAAAGGGAATTATAGTTAATCGTTATATTTTTTTTTTACTCCACATCGATATATAACATATTTTATGTCTTTTCGTGCAACCGTTTAATTCTACGGTGCATTTCATCTTTTATGAATTTGGTCACTGATTTAAATAATAAAAAAACATGCTCGTAACCAGGATGTTATGTTTTTTTTTATTTTAAATACTTATGATGGATATTTGGTATTTTTTGTTTTTTGAAAATGTTCTTTTTTTCTTCAAAATATTTATTTTGAAATGTTTTGGTGTTTCATTAACTTTTTAAGCTATTAACCTGAATCAACAAGCGTTTTAGGTGTCGCTGCCTGAAGACCTCTTGAGGTGCCTCGCGACTCCTGTCACACAATTTAAGTTAGTTTCCACTTATATTTGTAATTATTTTTTTATATATCATACCATGTTTAAATTGTGTTGACGAATAAATGATGATTGATTGATTGATTATATACCAAATTCAGTAAAATATTTTTTAAATAAAACATGAGATATTGGATTTATTAGCTTTTCCATTCTGAATCATATAGACTGCTTTATTTATTCTTAACGAAAATTAATAAATCTCCTCTCTTTCTTCAGATGTGAAAGTTGTGGACAAACCTGTCTAAGCATTGCGAGACTCTTGCAGCACAAGAGGCAATAGCAGAAATAGCAAGTATATCAATCAAGAAATTAAGCCGACATAAAGCAAAACTTTCAACTATTCGTCTAATCTCAATTTCCTATTATTTATTCACAGGACAACTATAGCAGACGGGGAGATATCAGAAGTCTGGCGACATATCAGTGACAGTGTGATTCCGAGAAATATAATGCAATTGAAAATAGAAAATTGCAATAGAAAAACAACCTATGGAGGCATGCAAAGACATTTGACCCTCCGGTAGAGTTGTGTATGGCCCCCACATCCTGCAGGGCTTGAGGAAAATAACTAAAAATTCCAAAGCGTAAGATTGCATAAGCGGTCTTATTTGTAAAAAGGCACAAAACACGCCAGACATACTTAAAACAGCTTTGGAAATGAGGATTACGGGTACCTCACTGCACCTGTGTTATATTTGGTTCATCAACTTTTGGTAGTACTATAGAAGAAATTCCGGAAGGGGGATAATCATCATTCATGATAAAATACTATCATATATTTTTTGAACAACTTCAATCTATACCAGGGATCTCAAACTCGCGGCCCCAGAGAACTTCCAGTGCGGCCCTCGAACGCTTAACAGTAATTGTAATAGTATTTTGGAAGTTTTTATTTTTATCTAAATGTAATAGATTTTTCAAACCTTCTAAAGTGAAATTGATTATTCACACAGAAAACAATTTACTGAAAGTAGTTTTGAAATATTGATTTTTTTTGTCCACATTTTGACCCAATTAAGAATACACATCAAGCTAGCAAAAGAATACTTGAATAAAACACTTGAGTAATTAAATTAAACGCAAAGTACATGAAGAAGGTGGCATTTTCGAAGAAAATGGGAGTTGTAACATTTCTGCTCTTCACAAAATTCTGAAGCACATTGTTTAATTTGTCATATTTCCATCAATACAATCAAAAAACACAATAAGCTCAGCAGTCAATATGACAAATTCGAAGACCAACTTCGAACAGAAAATTTCCATGTGTTTGTATATTAATATAATTATACAACGACTTAGTTACTAAAAATCAATATCAATAATAATTCAAGCAATCCTATGCCACGCAATGTAGTGCGAAATGTCTTGTCGAAAAAATCTGTCATTTGTTTTTTTACTGATCTATACATGAAATGATAAAAGTAACTTTTTTGCATTACTGGAATTAATTAAACATTCGTAAAGATCCAGATAAACCCATGATCATGTGGCCTCGTTAGTTAGAGTTGGTACTATAAAATCATTTCAGACTGGCCTTAGTATGCTGGTGACACAAAAAAATGCCAAACGCCAGGACAAATGTAATTATTAAAACATTGAGTTTATACTGTAGTATTTTTGTTAATTTTAGGTTCATATATTTAGATAAGTTATTTTTAGTGTATGTATTATTCTTTCCTTATTCAAAGCTTGTTCAAAAATGATTTTGATGGTTGTACATAGAATTTTACGATTTTTTATAATAAATACTGTAACTTGCAAATGTTGCAATAATAGTGGAATGCAAATATTAATATGTAATTGCATTTGAAATTGAAGAAAATAATAAAACTTAATCCAACTGTTTAGTTGCATCACAATATATGTCACAAACTAAAACTATCTTAAAAATATCTTTTAAGTATACATTATCAAAAACTGTTTGCGGCTCTTTTTACAATTTTCAAAATGCAATGCGGCTCTCGAAAACCCATGAGTTTGACACCACTGATCTATTCTAGACGATTCAAGCATTGCTTTGGGAAATTATATCACTTCAATTAAATTGAAATAATCTCGCTATATTAAATACAAAATCGTTGCTATCATAAAGGTAAACCAATTCAGCCACTCGAAATATATTGGCCTTCACAAAGCAATGGAGGCAAAATTGAGAGTTCATGAACTATGAACATTTGTTCTTTTCTTTGTCTTGAACTTTCCATACTCCACAGCCCCTATTAATTTTTTTAAATTTTAATTACCATGTGATGGTCATACATATCTTTAACTTGTATTTTCTGTCATGATGTATTATCTCGATGTGCCAAACTATTAATTAGTGTGCATATTTTGCTTCCAGATGACATAAATGTATTGTCATGTTTATTACCTCAGCTTGGAGTATTGACAAGAAAAAGGTGCCAGTAAATTAGGTAAAAAAATTTTCAACTCATTGTTATAATCAGAATTCACAATCAATAGGAATTATAAACAGCCAACAATCAGTGAGAATTATATGCGAAATCCCTCAGAATAAATTTGTCTAAAATCGGAGGAAGTCAAAAAATATAGGTAGTTTCTATCCACACAAGCATTTCAAGAAGACTTGCTCGAGCCAAACTAAATGAGCATCGTCAGGTGATCGGTAAGGCTGCAAGTTGAATTCAGCCCTGCAACCTCCTGCATAGGAGATAATATTAATTAGTGGGCTATGAGCTAAATTCTTAAATTTAAACAAACCTATCTACGATGCATTATGTACCAGCAATGTTACCTACGATTAACTGAATATGTAATATGTCTAATAAATTCACCTACGAAAGCAAGTTCGATAGGTGCAAACTTTGTGTTATGGAATTGTATCGCAGCACAGTTTTGTATGACACCCTCTTTAAATGAAATTTCAATGATTAAGCGCAAACATTAAAATTACTAACTTTGAACTTTGTCATTATCTGCAAAATGTTCCACACAAATCTTTCCGCTATCGCGTTTGTAATCTTCTCTGATAGAAAAAAACGTCTATGATGTCCAGAATTGCTCTTTACAGCTTGCCTGTTATTCCAGCTTTCCAAGGAAGCAAAACTTCTTAGATATAGAGATTATTTTGTTTCGTTACAGGCGCAAAAAGGCAGGTACTACACGTAAAAAAGACGCCGAGTAGCAAAAGCGAGCGGAAAACGGACGCGAAAGGCGACGAGAAATATGTGCATTGGAGCGTATCATGAAATACAATGTTTTGCCTGTAGTCTTATGGAGTGACGTCAGAGTTGCCTATCATGTTGTTTAATGTCATTGGTCTGTGCGTGTGAGTGTGTATGAATTAATTTAATAATTTTAGCTCAGTGAACACCTACCTCTTTGGCAAAACCTTCCATCTTATATTTTTCACGTTCTAATCTAAACCTTATCTAAGGTTTTGTTTGCCCTCCTGATTTCATAATCAGTTTTTATTTATATATTTGTTTTTATCAATGTTTTATCGCTGTTATGCTGATTATGCAGTCGACATAAACTTATACTTTTTCATGTTAAAACTATTATGTTTGACACATTCAGTAGATAATTTGATGCAGGGGCGTGAAATATTTTTGTCAGTGGGCCATATAAACAACTTCAGACAACTAGCTGAGCCGCATCTAGTTTTTCCGTGTACACAACAAAATAAAAAAATACTCACAATGCAGAATTCGAATTATTTAACATTTTAGTGCGACACTTGAAATTTTGAGTTCTTTCATAGTTTGTTAACATCAACTTTGACATATGTTGTAGCAACCCTTAATTAACTGACTTATCAAATGTTTATTAGTCAGATGACAAGAGAAGAGAATCGTTTAGCCTTAGAGCAATGAATTAGGATTGTATGCTTGATGGAGAAGAATCTGAGTGTTGACAAGGGCCACACTGCTTGACTTGACGGACGGGCTGTTGCCCACGGGCCGCCTGTTGCACACCCCTGTTTTATTGCTTTTGAAAAATGTGAAGATGACGTGTAAAAATGGTTGAATACGGAAATATAAACTTGGACTTCTTGTGACGGCTGTAATTCCAGAAATCCATTCGCACCTAACCATTTCCCAAGGGAACACCTCGCGGGGTAACCAGCTGTTCAATGGTGAGTTTATTAGTAATAAACGTTTTTATGTTTACCGACAAAAATATTGTAATACATTACGTAGTTTTTGTTAAGCACAAAATCATAAAGATATGGAAAATCTTCAGTAATCATAATTAGAATTGTTAAACTTGCTACAATATAGATCAAGAATATCAAGCACGGCAAAAATGTGACGTATGGGATATATATTTTCACATTTATGATCTTCGTCACAAGGCTATTTTTGATCCTCGACGAGATTGGATACTTCTGTATTGCCTCATAATAAGAAACTATTTAAAAAAATAAAAATTCCATCGCGAATCAAGTCGAAATTATTGCACATATATATTTGAGAAATATATCACATTGTTTTTAATTAGTATAATAAAATCTGTTTTCAGTTTTGTATTTTGTTAATTTCGTATGTTATTTTTTACTGAATGGGAAAAAATAAACTTGACTATGACATACGATATATAGGCAAACTGGCACTCCAGAAGTGTGTGTAGCAATATGGAGGTAAGGGTAACTAATTTCGTTCGCCTACTTTACCTCAAGTTGTGTAAAGGGACTGAAACTTATGGGCAGGGGGTATATTCCCTTAGCTAACGCAAACAGTCCCGAACTCGTGATGGAACTAAAATAAGGAAAATCGGAATAAAATCATGGCCTAACCCTAACCTGGTACGCACACTGCGGGAGTACCGGCAAACTAGCCTATCTCTCGTAAACTAAATACAATGGAATTTACTACACTGATGTATGAGTGACGTCAACTAATTGCTAATAAAACGAATCACTCGACCTTAATATGTCGTCAACAATAAAACCGGTCGCGAATAAGCTGGCGTGGTTTCGAAAAGGATGTACTCATTTTCGCAGGATTAAGTTAATTCAACGATAGCCAACGTTGGTGAAGGAAGTTTATTCAAAAGTACCGTGCTGTACTGATGCTTTTGCCGGTGGGTTTGAATATTATACAGAAGTAGATGAAATTGTCCAGTGTCAATAACTTTTACGCCACTTTTAAGTTGAAAAGGAAGAAGTATATAACTATCATGTACTATTAAATGTAAGTATTGTAATATATTTTTAAAGTTTTTGGAATGTCGATGTGTGGAATGTTGATACAGTAGTATCGTCGCGATATTTGACAGCGATCGACGGTTCAAAAGGGGTGTGATGAAGGCGTGTAATAGTATCCACGTGTGAGGACTTTTGAATAGTTACCGTACCTATCCAACCGCGAGCGCGGGCGAGTAGAGGGCGGCTGTTTTCACCTTGTTTCTTTATTTATTGTTCATTATAAGTCAAATTGTTTTTAAATAATAGGCTTATCAGTTCAAATGTCACTAATTACGGATGTCACAATAGTCAACTTCAGAAGTTATAAACTTGATCTGTCTGTTGTAATAGTATGATGGCGGTTAGGCTACTACTATTTTCGCCGTAGGCAACAAGCCAACTTCCGAACTGCGAGGGTTTACTGAAGCGGTACCGGTATATGACGCAACAGAGTTTGGCGAAAGATGGATCAACTTTAAGACTTACCTAAGTGTTGGGGTATCAGAAAATGGACTGCTATCTTGTACCGTAGTTAATAACTTTCTGTTAGTTTTTCAGATTACTGCAGTACTGTATTCATATACAGATATAGTATATTGTATTTACTGATTTATGGTATTGCAGAAGTTTGGATTCATCTTTTTCCTTCAAACATTATTCCATAATCTATCTCATCGAGGGACCTTCCATCCTGTGTTCCCAATCAATTAAGTGGTGGATTTATAAAAAAAAATTAAAAACGGACCTTGTTCCTCAAGCAACTTGGACTTTGAACTCTGAACTGTCGAATTGTCAAACTGCTTCCAGACTCAGTTTTTCAGTTTGGAAATACAATACAGACTTTGGAGTTTGGATAACACATACAGAATTATCTGTTTTATAAAATAAATAACAACGATATGCCTGAGAAATCTGATGAAAGACTTACATCAGGTAAAAAAAATTTATATTCAAATACTTCTGTACTTACCAATGCCTTTTCGATTCCTGGATTAAAATGGGCGTTCATTTTGCTGAATTTGTGAAAAAGCTATACCTCAGAAATATACCAATTATGTTAAGATGGATTTGTCAAATTTTTGAAATTAAGAATACCGGTATATATTATTATTCAAGCTTCTGATAATTTTGAGAATATATTTGTTGGAGAATATGCAATGTTAATCATACCTGATATGCTAAGAGTAAGGTAACAGTCATCAAATTCATAATTTTAACAACGTTTAGCTTGCCCTGTATAATGATAGATTCACATTAAGACCTAAATTATTTTGAACTTCGCCATTTTAACAAAATATTAGAATATGCAAGACAAATGCACAGGATTAAAATTAAGTTTAAAACATGCGACACAAAGTACTAGATGGGTAATCATACCTTGTAACATGAAGCAAGCATAGATTAAAAGTCGATATCGAAAAACATATATATAAAAGATATTAATATGTCAAAACAATTGTTTAAATTCGTTCGATATTTTATTCCATACATTTCCTTTATTATTCTAACTATAGTATACTTATCAAATTCTCAAAACAACAATTTTTTAATTAAATGAGGTTATTTTAACTTACTGCCAAGCCAAAGAAGTGGCAATATCAAATATAACTAATTTTGGATATTCTTTGCACTTTAGTTGGAAAATAATTTCCATCTTAAAATTGACATATTAAGTCTCTGAAATGTATCATTTCATATTTATGATTATGATGTATTCAGGGTTGTCCAAAACGAATCGAATATTCGAATGTATTCGAATATCAAAGTATTCGAATACTTTTTCGGCTGTTTTTCGAATAATTCCGAATAGTAGCCACTTTTCGCCGTAATCGTGGTGTTTCGTTTTATGGGAATCTTCAAACGACTTTTTACGCTGTCTCACGTATTGTAATGACGATCGGCACTTTGATTGTTTATATTCTGTGCGACCGTACGTCGCATAGTGTTGCGACACATTTGCACGTTTGCGTGGGTGGACATTGCCGACAATCGTCTACGAGGCTTTTAATTTACAAATTCATTTCCATTACGTCGAAAAATTGACAATTACCGTATTTCCCGGCAATAAGTCGCTTTTCTAGGGGGGCGTCTAATTGAGAAAGTATGTAGTTCTATGTGGTCTGTTTTTATTCGCATGAGTCTTCTCAAGCATGATTTGTGTAACCTTATATTTGGGTCTTAGGGTCTGCCAATCATGATATTTAATCGCAGACCGGTTATCGTTACTTTAATAAAGAGAAACACGGCCACCGAGAAAGTGATTTGTGACCCCTTCGTTTTGCCGATTCAGCAGAACACGACAGGGACAGGAAAACACAGCTGTGAAATAACCCGTGGACGTACAGTGTATTACTAATCTTATTCCAAAATTATTTCAACATTCGGGTTAATAGGTTGTCCAAAATGATTGCCGTTTTACAACTTAAATTTACCGCTCAATTGTTAAAAATAGTTAATTCTGTAAGTATGATTCTACCAAACTAACATGATCTGGTTCTAAACATATAAAATTATTAGCGCATATCAGCATAACTGAACAACAGGGACACAATTTTTCTACCCGTCTTATTGGAGGCCTGTATTGAAAAAAAACTTTTTTGAGTGCTAAAAATAGACATCGTCCTATTTGCCATGTGGACTTATTAGCCGGGAAATACGGTATTTATAGCCGTCATTGTTACGATATCCAATAAATTGTCATAAGTTGGAAAAACAAGTCATTTATTAGAAAATAATTTCTGGCAAATAATTCCGATAACGATAGTTAAAAGTATCGATCCTTTAGCAGGATGATTTTTTGTTGCGCAAAATAATCCAATCCATGACTGGTACCAGCATTTAAAATGTCATGTCGTATTAATTTAATTCTGTTCAATGTAACTCATGGTTGTATCGACAATCTGTGGACATAAAATGTGTGGTAAACTGACCGATATTATTAAATATTGATTCCCATTTTTATATTGATAAATTAATGGAATATTAATACCAAATAGCACGGTATTTGTGGACATGAAATACGTGGTAAACTGCCCAATTATAATTAATTTCGGATTCGTATTTACAAAGTAATAAAACTATTATAATTCTAAAATGCAACGGCGATCTGTGGCCTTAAAATGTGTGGTAAACTGCCCGATTTACCAACATTTGAGTTGTGATAATAGAATTAAATTAACACGGTCAGGCATTTTAAATAGTGGTATCGGTCATGGATTCGAATATTTTGCGCAGCACAAAATCATCCTAGTAAAAAGTCCATACTTTTAAATACAAACCAATGGCAACCATTATCCAAATTAGTTCCCAAGAGCGGGATAAAGTATAAATTCTTTTTCCGTATTGTGACAATTTTTTGTAAAATAAGAATCAAAAACTAAATATATTCGGCACAATATCACGGCAATCTGTGGACATAAATTGTGTGGCAAACTCGCGATTAATATTAACTTTTGATTCCTATTTTCGTATTTACAAAATACAACGGCGATCTGTGGACTTAGAATGTGTGGTAAACTACCCAATTATAAATAGTTTTTGATTCCTATTTTCATATTTATAAAATAATAAAAGTATTATTACTCAAACATACAACGGCGATCTGCGGACTTAAAATGTGTGGTAAAGTTCCCGAATATAATTAATTTTTGATTCGTATTTTTGTACTCACGAAAAAGTTGTCACAAGTCGGAAAAATAACTCATACTTTATCCCACTTTTTGGCAAATAATTTGGATAATGGTTGGTATTTAAAAGTATGGGCGTTTTACTAAGATGATTTTGTGTTACGCAAATATTCAAATCCATCATCGATACCACTATTGCCGTATTAATTTAATTCTGTTAACATGACTCGTGGTATATAAAATATATACTGCAATAATCTGCAAATATGAAATGCCTGGTAATATAGCTAGGTTTAACTTGTAGATAGCAGTTGCTTATTGCTTATTATATGGAAATTCCTACATACATTTAGATGAGCTTCAATTCGTGGATTTTATTTTCGAAGTATTCGAAATTTCATATTCGAAAAAAATAATTTCGAATGTATTCGAAATAGTGAACTATTCGATATTGGCCATCCCTGGATGTATTATTTTTTTTGATATAATGTTTTCTAATTTTAACAGGTGACGCAAATGATGTCACAAATATAAGCAATGAATCTGTTAATTTGAAGCAAAAGATTTCTCTACTTAATGGAGTTTGTTTAATTGTCGGAAATATTATTGGATCAGGAATTTTCTTGACACCTAAAGGAGTTCAGGAACAATGTGGATCTCCAGGATTAAGTCTTATTATATGGACAGTAAGTATATTTTTTTCGGTACTCCGTAGTATGTGTACCAGGTTGAGGTTAGGCCATAATTTTATTTAGATTTTCCTTATTTTAGTTCTATTACGAGTTCTGGAACCGTCTTTGTTAGCCAAGTGAATATACTTGCAGGGGCCATAGGTTTCAGTCCCTTTACACATCTTGATGTAAAGTGGGCGAACATGTTGGTACACATACTTCTGGAGCACCTTTTTTTCTTTACCATGTTTCGTTGAGTCGAGAGTACATGACTTATAATGAAGAGAGACCACTTGCATAGTCATGTCTCAATATATGTTAATTTTTTGTATTTTCTTTGGTAATAAAATTAAACGAACTGTGTGTCTCCATCGAGAATTAGTTCATATAACGGTCAACACCGAGCCCACATGTACCTATTGTATATAGTGCGATAAAGATTCCTTCTTGATTTACTCTGGGTTCCATGAATAATGTCCGGCTCTTTTTTGTTACCGCGCCAGGTTATAATGCGTAAGCTCAATAAATTGTTTTTTCATTCATTCATAAGGCGCAACCGACACTGGTACTGAGTAATCCAGTGGTGAGCTAGTTACGGCCCACGGGCCTGATCCGGGCCATAGAAGTGTTTCATCCGGCCCACTTGTGTCTGCTGAAATTACGACCATAGTTTTTATGGATATGAATCTCCGTTCAAAATGTCGATAAAAAGCCCCGACTCACTTTTCTCCAAGCTAAGGTTTCATTTATCTAAATTAGGATCATTTTATTGTACTTACAAAAAAATGTCAAAACTATAAAACTGATTTATAAGTGTTAGTTAATTTTGTGATTACTTTACTTTGTTAACCCAGTTTTAATATTCTCAGGTTTGTGGAGTATTTTCAATGATTGGTGCGATATGTTACGCTGAACTTGGAACTACTATTGTAAAGTCGGGAGCTAGTTATGCTTATATCTTAGAGGCATTCGGCCCAATGATTGGATTTGTCCGACTCTGGGTATCAGTACTTATTATAGAGCCAACTGTTCAGGTAAAGTTTGCATGCTCATTATCATATTGAAGTTTATTAAGAACACATTATCGAGATTTTCAAACAACTTTATTATTTTGAATTTTGTAGAAATATGAACTACTGTAATCATAATCCGTAGCCCCTTTTCAATGACTCTCAACATTTGTATCCCCCAGCTAATATAAAATTATCTAGTTTTGCCTGTAACATGTTAACATTAGTTATTTTATGGTTCACCGTAGGGATGTCCGTATCCGAATACTAAACTATTCTAGAATGCTTCTGAAAAAACATTTCGAATATCGTTTAAACTAAATTACTAGAACCAAAATAATACTTCACAAGTGTTTCAGTAACTTTATTTCCCAACATAAGTGGGTGAAATGAGCATGTGACATAGTCTGTCAAACTAAACTGATGCGAATCACTGGAGCATTCTCCGAGAAAGTTATTTCTCTGAATTAAAGAAAACATACTGTTGCCATCACAAGCTTCTAATCAGAGCTGGGAAGCTGATTCTTAATCACAGTGGCTTTGGCTACAGCTCCAGGGACCACAGTTCCTTTTTAGAGCTCCTGAAGTATGCGCATGGCTCACAACCTGAACCCTAAACTGGTACACATAATAATGTTCATGTTGTGCGGCATGGATGATGAACAATACCTAAATCTATTTTTCTGAAAAAAAATAACGATCTATGACGAGAACCTAAACGCAAATTGAAATTAAAAAGTGTATACTTACTTTTGAGACACCCTGTATATAAATTTAATTTAATATTCTAATCAATATTATTATATTGAAGTAGAAATTTACGAGCCGAAAAAGGCAGATTTTATTATTATTTGTATGCGATGATAAAAAAATTTAAGTCAAAAAATAATTAATGAGATGGTTGGGAGTGGAAGCTACTAAAATTTCTCGCACCATAGTTTCAGACTTCCCAGTCCTGCTTGTCAATCAAAATAAGACACTTAATTAATTAATAAAATGAGACATGAAACAGAAACATTTTGAAATTTATGGGCACACATGAATGTATTTTCATAATAAATCCTGGTTGCAATGTAAAAAATTTAGAGCTTCTACATGTTTTCCGGTTAATCTGGTTCGAAGTTTGCCTATTGTGAGGCCGGCACTTGAAAACACCCTCTCTGCTGGCGCGGAGGTTGCCGGTATGCAAAGATATTTATTTGCGAGAGCAAATAAATACTCTGCCTCTGTGCGATTTTCACTCCACCATTCCATAGGAATAGCATTGCCGCCAATTTCCTTCTGGATGTACCAGTTTATTTGTCCTAAAATCAAATCTTCATTGTTGGGAGAAGAATCATCGCTGCCATCAGAAACCTGCCCAGATTCAAGTATGTCTGAAAAACTGCTTTTAGCATTGGGCTCATCACATACTGGTGTTGGTGTTGGTGTAACAGTTTCACATGACCCAGCTTGATCGTGGCCCATATCCTCCATTTCAAGTTTAACTTTAATCTGCAAATATAAATGCACTGACAATAGAATATAACAATAGATAGAACAACCTGGTGTTTGACCTATTCGACCTAACTTCGTTAATCCATAAATCAGCAAAGGCAGGTTTTATGAGTTATACGATACTCGTCAAATCGAAGAAGTGACTTAAACAAAATGTAGCCGCATAAACAAGCCAGACCTCTATTTTCACTTCATAATTTTGTAAGCCATATTCACGGGTCTTTTTGACAAAAGAATACAAAACTTGTACCTGGGCAATCTCGGATCTTGTAAAAAATCTGGATCTGTAATTTGGATCCAGAAATGTGGCCAGTTTATATATATCATGAGCCACATTGCTGTCAAATCTGGTTTTTAGAGAACTGATAATGCTTCTTTGAATTTGTTTTGGAATGTTCCATCTTGTGTCGGCCTATAGATTTTGTGCAGGCCACGCACCATGGGTATAAGGCACGATATGGTCACATATTTTTCCCCCTCTAATGCAGTAGTAGCAGTCTGAAATTATTTAAAATGGATGGTTTAGGGTTGTGTTACTGCAAGTACTTTACATTCAGGTTTTGGTACTGATAAGTCAAATTTACAAAGCACAAGTAAATTTCACTGAAGTTCTATGTCAATTTTGTTTATTGTTACAGAATTGAGTAAATCTCAGTGAATCTCTTTCAATATTATAAATACCTTCAAATCTTCCAACAATTTCACCAGTTTTTGGCAAATTTGCCAGCACTCGTCCTTCATCTCCAATGTTGCTGCCTTTGATATGGGCAGAGTTTGTAAATACTGCCTTATCACCCATTGATGGTTACAAAGATTTTTCAGCATATCATGTGTTGAGTTCCAGCGCGTGGTGCAGTCCATGGACAACTCTATGGTCGGTGGAGTATCTGGCTCCCTGTTGGCGGTATATCTTTTTCTGATTTCGTCCATTGCCTTTGGGGAGTGAGTGACGGAAGTGCTGTACCAAGTGCCTCGCAGCTCCTGAACACAAAAGAACTTGGTTTCGCATTGATGTAGTGTAGTAAACATTAAATGAATCTAAAAATCTACTGAGAGACGAGCAGTATCCAGTAGGTAAGAGTCTATATGGCTATTGGTGAACCAATTCATAATGTTCCTAAGGAATTGATGAATGGATACAGATGAAAATGACAGAATAAATAGCCAATCAGAGACATTACTATTAGCAGATTAGGCCACCGTTCAAAAAAAGTATTTAGTAAGAATTAGTAAGTAAGTTACCTATTACATGCGTTATTGAAGTCTCACTAAGGCAGTCTTTGATACAGAGTTGCAAAGTATGGGCAGCGCAGCGTATGTGGTGCAAACACCACCCATACTTTTCCTTCAATACTCTAATAGCCGATATCACATTGGCCCCATTATCAGTTACAACTGCAACAACTTTACTGGGGGGTATCGCAAACACTTCCATGGAAGTACGAATCCACGAGGCGATGTTCTCTCCAGTGTGGCTGTCAATAACCTACCTGGCAGGTAGCCTGGACATAACTTTTTATGTCACGGCCCGCCCAGAAATGGCATGTTATTCCGATGTAGGACTCCATCTTGGGGCTAGACCACATATCCATAGTCAGAGCCATATTTTCAACTGATTTGAGAAAGTCAATGAGTTTGAGTTTACAGTTTATATATCTGGCCTCTATTTCTCGGGTAAAAAATTGACGGCTCGGTATTTTGTAGTTGGGCTCTATATAACCCATCAACTTCGTAAAATTGGTACCGTGTACCATATTTACAGGCCGCATGTCACCTACTATCATGTTCACCAACAAAGAAGTGATTTTAGCATCCCTTTGTTTGTTGAGTGGCCTTTGACCAAATTGAATCATTGTCATTTGGCCATGTGAAGAAGACGTACTGTACAGGTGGAAGGCTCTTCTGATCTACCCAAGCTAAAATAAACACGAAATATTTAGTCAGCATTGTGACAAGAAAGGGCGTCCAGTGCAACACTTATAAGAGTATTTTTGTGATAAATGAGTGAAAACTGTGGTTTTTCTGTTCTGTTTATCCAGGGGTCAGCAAACTATACTATGGCCCAATAGAATCCGGCCGGCAGAAAAGCTGTATTGACGATTGCCTCTGTGTACCAGTAACAGAATTTATTTTGAGACACTAAATTATATTATTACCTATATATAACTCAAAACTACTTGTTTCAGAGTCTATGAATTGATTTTAGTTAGACAAATGGCAACATAACAAAAAAAAGTTGTTGCTGAGTAGTGCAAGTGGTTAATGAAGCCAAAAATATTAAAATGCTTGAGATGTTACCGAAATCAGTGTAAAAAAAACATGATTCATTTGCCATCCCCTCAGTTTTTGACTTTATTTAAATATGTGCAGCTCGCCAATGACTTGCAACCTTTGGCCCGCAAACAACAAAAGCTTGCTGACCCCTGGTCTATATTAAGCTAACGTCAGAACGTTGATCTGTTTACACTTGACATAAACTACAGCACTAGTACCTCGAAATAGGGTGCTTCGCCTTCATGTGATTAATTAAACTTCCTGTGCTGTTGCAGTAAGACAATTCTTCATTACAATGTATGCATGTAACTATCAGTTTATCCTCCCTTTCCTTAGGCAATGAAAAATGACTCCAAACATCTGAACTCCTCTTTCTTCCTCGCCTCAATGCCATTGTAGACTACCGGTATGTTATACTGATACTTACTATGTGACTGGATAAACAATCAAAGAATCTAAATCTACCGATATTCATTTCAACAAAATCTCTCTTTCTGCTGCCGCCCGGCACAGTGCCGTACGACTGTACTAGTACCGTAGCCTACTGCAGTACTGGCACAGATAAACTCCGATTCCATTAGGCTACCGGTACGGTACTGCTGCACTGCTATTCAATTAAACGACACCTTACCGTACCCATCTTTACCTTTAAAACTTCCACCGTGCGTTATGCAGTTATGATAAACTCGCAATAGAAAACTAATCACTTCCATAACAGAGATACCGTACCGGTTGCCTTCACCGTCAACATCAGATTGTCGGCAATAATCGCACAAGTCTGGACATGCCCAGACATGCCCGTTTCGTCACGCTTGATAGAAAGCAGAGGTCACTATGGTTCACGCGACGGACGATTCTGCACTTTCATTCACTTACTAACCAACGACTAACATACCATGATGCGCAACTAAAGCCTTGACCAATGAGGAGTGTCTGACGCGATACGCTCCATTGCGGCAACTTGATTCGTTAACGCCCACTCGAGTTCCCAGCGTTTTGCTGCAGTTTTACCATATCTGTTGGTCGCGTCGAACTCGAGGGCTGTAGTTATTGTATAATCAGCGGTTATTATAGCTAATAAAGGTAAGTCTACCATTTCTATACGTTAGATATATACTATCAGTATGTTTCCATTAGCGGGTGACTATTCAGGGAGCTACCATGTGCTGATATATGACAGAGCTGCCGAGTTTAAATCCCTGAATTAGATGATACATTCAGACATTACCTGTCTACCTGTACCGTACTAGACTCATTCATGTTGATCATAAACTGACAGTATTCATAGATCTTAACGAGGAAATGAAGAAAAGTTTACCTTGAATGAGGAAAAGTAAGACAGCTATTGAAAAGAGAGCTACCAGGCTACAGACAGACGGCAAAAAGGGGTCTTACTACTTACTGAATACAGCGCGAAACACCGCAAAGAGCGCGAAACAGCGCAAAAGAGCGCGAAACAGCGCAAAACAGCGCGAAACAGAAGGAAACCAGCGCAAAACAGAGGGAAACAGCGCAAAACAGGAGACGCAGTCATTACCACCTCCTGCCACGAAAGAACCGCGGCGCCTCTCGCCATGGTTTTATGGCGCTATTTGCGGTATATTTACAAGGTTATGTACCGGATTATAGGTCATCATGCGAAATTTTATCTACCTTTTTGGTGCTCCAGAAGTATGTGCAGCAATATGTCGCACAACCTGAATCCGCTACACACACACACACATACTATTTTCAGGTTGTGTGCCATCTTGGTGCACATACTTCTGGAGGTCCCTTTTTACCTAACCCTAACCCTAAAGCCAACTATATCCATATGGAAAATGTTCTAAATTTTGGTACCCAAAATGTGTCACCAGCAGGGGCAGACCTGCCATTACAGCATTACTGGCTACATACGTTGGTTTGTGTTTTTAATTTGCTGCCGTGGTAATCCAACTCAAAACAAGGTGCCCCGAACTCATTGAAAAAATTTTTCTGCTTCATACTGTTTCCCTCTGTTTTGCGCTCTTTCGCGCTGTATTCAGTAAGTAGTAAGACCGGGCAAAAAGTGTTTGGAGAGATTTAATGCAGGACCCCCAACAGATCATGCATTCAATTATCTTACCATCAATATCTTTTCTGGATTTCATTCTATAGATAGAGACATACCTAAATGTGATATTTTCATGACAATTTGCTATTAAACAAGGTATTCTGAGATTTATAAAAAATAACTTATGTTTAATTTCAAGGTGCTCAACGTGTCAAAAGTTATTTTCCAGCATGGCATCTTTGGCTCGACATATTCACAAACAAGGTAAGATTTACATAATTATAGACTCCTACATAAATTCCATATTTACTAATACAACTTCCACAACTCAAGATAAACACGAAAGGCAATTTTTTTTTTAACCGCCATGGGATAAATCTGTCAAAATAATTGAATTTTTTTATTTTTAGGCAGAGATATTAGTGTGGGGAGAATTGTAGTGGAAGATCATTGCAGCCACTGTCCCTATTTTACCAAATGTGGTCAAATACTTACAATTGTTGCTGAAGAAATGTCCTGAGTGATCAAATGTTATCCTTCAGCTGTGATGCAGTTAAGGTTATTCCTCACACTCGAACAGAGCATTCCAGGTTTACTATACCCTCCGCCTCCAGTCTGTCGGGAAATTATTTGATAGATTCACAGCCAAAGAAATGGATAAAACGAGAGGTGTGGTGCTTCATATTTGTCTGGATGTATGTTTAGATACCATCATTTTACGGAACATATGACTAACTGGCAAAAATTGCTTAATTGGGTTTTTATTCATACATAAGGCTATAAAACGCAACTGTTTTCTAAGCAATATTGGTTTGGAATGTAGGCAATAAAGCACTACCTGATTCATACATTGTGCGCACCAGCTTAACTGGCGCTTGATCGATTTTAATTTCAAGTATTAACCCTGTTTGATTGACATTCATGGTACTCAATAATGCGATATCCTAATATTACACACCTGTTCCCTATGTTTTCCAGATTTACTGGATTCAAGTTCTATATCAAGTCCATATAATCCAATACATTGCTGGGTTTATTTTACAAAAAATGCAAAAACGATGCTAAGACCCGGAAGACTGCAAAAGAATTCAGTCATTATTTAATCCCGAACCGGACTGTTTGGTAACTGACTCTATGATTGCAGTAATGCAAGAAACAGAATATGGACGCCTAACCTTACCATTGCCCAGTGTCCAAGCTGCTCGAAATTGAATTTAGATTAAACTATGCTCATGAAGGTGTTACAGCCACAGTTTTTGAAAATTTTAATATGGAATCATTTAGTATCGCCCAAAACGATACCAGCATGCTGGACATCTTGGAAAAAAAAGGTGCCATCAAACAGAATTTATCCCTACGAAAACTGCTTAAAAATAAATGTAGATGAAGAGCATGATCTCTTTTCACTTTATGTTGCAAGGTACTGCTTTTAGATGTGATTCCAGTTTTATTTTTATTACTTTAGCAGTAATTGAACAAAGCAATCTATTTTCCATAACAAAGTTTTCATTGCAATATAGTAGGTATATTTTCATGATAATAGGCAATGTAAGTTGCATAATAAAAATACAAATACAGCATATCTAGAACTGTTTGAGTTGTCCCAGCGACAGATGATTTCCAGTTGCGTATTTCAGAAATGAAAATTATTTTCAAGCCAAATCAGACGCTCATCAATGCTATAAAATGGTCGGAGCATTTTTTTAGGCGCTCCTGTAGTATGTGTACCAAGATAGCGCACAACCTGATAACCCCAACCTGGTACACATATTACGGGAGTACCCTTTTTTATATCCAAAATTTGGCCAAGTATTCATAAAATCAAACCATTTATCCATAGACCATGCTGACCCAGAGCTCTGGCCCACCTCTCTGCTGCATCAATCTTGCAGCAGTCTTAGATAGCACCTGGGCTGCATACTTGACACACACTTTTGGGTAGCTTTAAGTGGGATTCCGTCAATTTGCAGGAGCGGAACTCTTCGGATGAAAAAGAAGGGTAATGCACGATTTAATAGGCGAATTCCACCAGCGTGACTCGCAAACACATTATTGCGTACTGTTTTGAGTAAATGAAATGATCAGAACCATTGAAACATGTATATGGAAAAGTTAACCTCAAATTGTTTACCTCATTGAACATTTTTAGGTTTGCACTAAGTCCATCTGTAATGAGCCCCAAACACTTTCCCAGAAAATGCTAGCGAGATGGTCTGAGCGGATAACGTCAAGGGCTTTGAAAACTTCCCAATCAAACCAGGTGCATAAAACTTGCAGTGCATTGTGTGCAGGAACTTTTTCTCTGCTTTTCTCGACTCTCCCAAGTCAACAAAGCCATCATATTCAACCATCATATCTTCTTTTGAATTGTAGACAATATTTTCTTTGACTAAAAAGATGAAAAAAGATACTAAGTTATGTCGGGTTTTGAACCAAATTTCGCACATTAATGTTTGTTTACTAATAATAATTGTACAATTATAAATTTGGGCACTCCTCAACTAATTTTGTTCGCCTACTTTACATCAATTTGTGTAAAGGAACTGAAACTTATGGACAGATGTATGTGTATTCAATTGGCTATGAGTCCCTGGGCTCGTAATAGAAGTGAAACAAGGGAAATCTTCAAAACACTGTTCCCATCTCTTCCCAGATGAAATAAATATTTCACAATTTAGTGATCTAAAATAATGATAAAAGAAATTTCTTATTATTGCTCAAAGGAAGTGCCCACATAGCAGTGTTGTTATGTCATTTGCAAGATGATACTGTTAATGGAAGTAAAAATAAAAGGTACTACACTGAGACAAACAAGCTGAAGTTACTGATTTACTTTGTTAGTGAAAAAAATAAAGTATTTTCAAGGTACTAACATGATGATATCAACACCAGTGGTGGTGGCCACCAACATTGTGAAGAAACAGATGATTAGAAAAATATGTAATACCTTAAAGCTGTGGAGGCCCTTGTTCGAATTAGATCTCGAAAAGGACACAGAACTGGAATTACTGCTGCCAGTTATCCCCTCACAAATGATCGATGTTGAAATAATATGCAGGATATTTGATAAAGTTGTTTCTTTTACGTCAATATTATTTAGGACTTCCGATGTTACACTAGTCCAGCCATGATAAATTGCACCGATCTCCAACTCTGAATCAATGTTTATAGCTAAACTTGATTGCTCTGCAGCTGATTAGGGCTTGAGAAAAAAATGAATATTGTCTTCTAAATCTTGGTATCGCCAGTTGGAAGGCGAATAAGTCTTGCAAATTTTTATGACATATTTTTTCAGCTACTTTCCTCTTTTTTGGAGAAGATCTATTCAAAGTTGGCGTTCATCTTGAGTATTGCACCAATTCAAAGACGCGACTGTGAGGCTTTGTTGAATATTTCTCTCTTCCTGTATAAAATTACAATCTTGAACATACTGGAATGCAACATCGATTACTCATGTTGATGAGTGATGTGAATAAATAGCATATAACAGTATAATACAAATTATGCAATTCTAAAAAAAAGTAATACAAAAACGTAAAGAAGAGATAAAACGAGTTGACTTTAAAAAAAGAAATTGGTACTTTTGGTGTTTTGTAAATCTGTGAATACTATCAGACTATAGTGCTGATATGTTAGTAGTAAGTTATAATAGTAGAATTATATCTCCAAGAATGGAGGGTGTGTAACTAAAAAGATCGTAACCCAGTACCGGACTCACAGAACATAAGAAATAAAGTAGCCTAGGCCCTAGGTTACGATAATCGGGTAGAATATTGCAGTATTGATGTGTTTCATAGAACGCCAAGTTACCGTACCTGCGTTGTCTTGAGGGGGAATACTAGTTGAAGCAGAAAAGTAAATCTAATCTATCTTGAAATAAACTAAAGAGACCGAGCTTAAGATGGACAACCGGCATTTGATTAAAGTATTGAACCAACTTAATGAAATACTAGGCCTAGCCTATAGGCTGCTGAGCTAAAAATATACAGCGAGACATTTTGTGCACATACCTCCGTCTTCACCGAGCTCCGCGCAAATCAAGTGATCGCAATAGAGCGTGAAGCTGCAGAAACTCGTAACGCGAATAACTTTGTTTGTTTTATTAATGTGGGCGTGGCTTTCTAGACTAGTTTCATCCCCCTGCTTACTAACGTACTTTGGAAAAAAAAAATACCGAAAAAGATCGTGCGCGACGTCGCAAGTTTTATACATGTTAAATTACGATTATCCGAAATTGGAAAAAACTATTCGAATACAGCTCTAAACGAAAACGAAAACGGAAACGATAAGGACATCCCTAGCTTCACCGTCACTAATACAAAAGCCAACAAACAAAAGTAGAAAATAACTTAAAGGAATTATACTTTAATTAAATTCATTTATTTTATATTTCTAGGCAGCAATTGCGATTACATTTGCCAATTACCTGATTCAACCATTCTTTCCTACCTGTGAACCGCCGTTTTATGCTGTTCGTCTTCTCGCTGCAGTTTGTGTGTGTGAGTTGAAATTTCCCCATATTCATATTTTTTGATAAAAAAGACGGCTTGTCGCCAGGATTCACCCAAACAAGTGACCCAGGTCAATTTCTAAGTGATGTGACAGTAGAACGGTACCTTATCAAATTTAGGAGAGCTTTGTGTAACAAACAAGCATAGAATGAAACCCTGATTTCTATACAGATTACTAGAAATTTTATAAATATCAATCTGTTTTCAAATAGATATGTTATTTTATGTTTCGAATCCACCATGATGTTGATAGATGAATAGAAGAATTCTATCTCGAATGTGTTTGAATAGCTCAAATGAATCTATAACTGAAAAGTCATGATTTATGCCAAATGTTAACATTTTCATTTACTATGGTTACTGTGGTTAAATAATCACTATATTGACTGAACCTAGTAATATGCCAGAATTGACCAAACCCAGTTTTTGAAAGGTTCCTGCCATTCAAATGAATACTGTATGTATATTTATGGTTGATCGAGCGAAGCTATTGCCATTCATCCTTTTCCTATTCATTGTATAAGAAACTCGTTTCGGTGGTTGCCACTATTTTTTCAACATTGTGGGGAAAACCCTCAAAAAAGTCAGATGGGAAACTGATGAAACCAAATGGGAATTGTCGACGTATTGTTATCATGTTTTTAAAATTGAGATACATTACCCCGCAGCTGTTATATTTAGTTAGGGAAAACCTAACACAAATTAAAATTTGGACTTTAACGACAATGAAATTCTATTCATTTTACATAAATTTCAGGTTTCATCATGGCAATGAACTGCATAAGTGTACGGTATGGAACAAGGATTCAAGATATATTTGCATATGCTAAAGTTTTTGCATTGATTGTCATCATTATTACAGGATTCGTTTGGATTGGATTAGGTAACAGCCAAAAATTCACTTCTTAGATTTAATTTTTTCTTATTACTGTATGATTCTTTTCAGTGTTGTACTTTTTTTGCCTCTATATGTTTCATGTGAAGATGCTCTAAGGTGTTTTTCTATACAATTTATTACATATAGTCATCTCATGATGCTTTATTAAGAATATTCAATGGGTCTCCATGCTAAATTAAATTGGAAAATACTCGTTACTTTGGCATTAATTGAGTGGCCAATATGCAAAGATTAGATTCGTTTTGGGTAGAATATAAAGAAATATCTTGGGAATAACCTATAACAGAGATGGACATTGCATTCTAATAAAATTACTAGTTGATATAAGTAATTGACCAAAGAGGTACCATCTGAACCCAGTTTATCAATCAAGGAAACTCCTAACAGAAATTCGATCGAACTATATTTTTTGGGATAGTGGAAATCAGTCAGATAATAATTATATGGCGTACCCAAATATTATGCCTGATTATAAAACCCATATAAAAAATGACTCTTTTTCATAAACTTCAATTCTGAAAAATACTCCATTTTCCAGTTATCTTCAGTAGTTATAATTAGACCTCGTTTAAACATAATACAGAAGTAACAGAACAATATTATTAATGATTGTTTTCATATTACGCTTTGACTATGTGGTTGATTGTTAATACTTGTACCACCTGTTGTTAGATTAACAAAACACCACAGATATAGATTGGTTTTGTTTCGAACTACTCTAGGTACTTGATATCATTATCATCGCTTTACATATGTCATTTCGATAATCATCACACTACTGGTTACTAAGGATGTTGTTCTTCATTGAACATGGTTAGTTAGTTAATGATAATTCGCCAAAGGCCTTCCGGAAGGCCCTTTTAATGAAATAGTTTTGAAACCTGATTTCGTGTAGTTTGATTTTGAATTTTCTTTAGCTTATGGTATTAATTGATTGCCAGTTACTCATGAACACAATCATGGGTTACAATTTCTATAAAACATTTTAGTTTTTTATCACTGACCTATTTACTTTTAATAAAAATTTCAATTTTTTGAAAAATTTGAATAAAATCAATTTTTTAAAATCCTCATTTCTCAGATAAAAAACCTTTGTGATCTAATTTTTTCATGTTTATGAATTTCTTGTATCATGTTGTTGCACTGAAAAACTAAATTTGCTAACAGAAAAAAGCGCAAATACAATTTTTTTTGTAAATTATAAATTTTTCATCAAAAATTTTAAACGATCAGTTTTATAAGAGGGATTATTGTTTAAGTATATTCAGTTAGGTACATTTTTTTCTCTAAAAACCCAGAACACAAATACCTAATACCAAAAAAAACTTTGAAAATTATTACTAACATAAACAACATGATGGATGGGAGACCCTTTCAAAATTTTTCTTGAAAAGGGCCTTCCGGAAGGCCCTAAGACCCGGTATCTGGAAACCTAAAAAACTTCTATTTTCAGTAATTAGAGAATGTACCACTATCAAATAAATAAGTAATATTATTTTAAGCCATGTTATCTGGAAAGAAAGTTACATTTCTTATTTTTGATGGGAGGGAAGGTGTTCCCCAAGTGACAGCTGGGCATTAATTTTCAGTAAATGAAAGACAATCACTCATTGAAAGTCAGCGCCTACTTGGACAATAAAACTTTTGAATTTGAAATTTTTGCTCGTCATGTAAAGAATATCATGCAAGATTTGGTTGATATATTGTCTTTTTTAATGAAATATAACATCCAAAGATGAGCAGTGCGTGATTGCCACCAGGTAAACTCATGTTTACCTGAGAGCATTTATTAGTAGAAAACCCATGTTGCTCTAAATTGACAGTGGTCACAAGAGCGCATTAGTTAGGCATCTTAGAAACCAAAGGATCCAGTACCCACATTATAATGATGACAGTGACAAATTTCAAATAAGTTTCTGCTACTTGCAGTGTAGGGATATTTCCAGAGTGCCATTCTCATTTTGTTTCTAGCTAGTTAAAATTATCCTTTTATCAAATCTATCTGCAAAAAAATTTGAAAGTTTGGATGGGCAACTTACTATACCATTAATAATTCGTCCTAAGGCTCTGTAGGGATGGCCATTTCCGAATACTAAACTATTTCGAATACATTCTAAAAGGTGACAGCACATTTGAACCTACGTACATTTGAACCCGTAAATCTGAACCCGTAATTTGAACCCAGGACAATTGCACCTGTATACTATTGCACCTATGGACATTTGCACCTACGGACATTTGAACCCATACATTTCCACCCATGGATTTTAGCACCCGCATATAGATTGAACCCGCGAACATTTGAACCCGTGTACGTTTGCACCCGCTTATATTTGAACCCATGTACATTTGCACCCGCGGACATTTGAACCCGTGTACGTTTGCACCCGCGTACATTTGAACCCATGTACATTTGCACCCGCGGACATTTGAACCCATGTACATTTGAACCCACGAACATTTGCACCCGCGGACATTTGAACCTACATACATTTACACCCGCGTACTTTTACACCCGCGTACAATTGTACCCACAGATATTTGCACCCATGAACATCTACACCCATGGGCATTTGCATTTACGGATATTAGCGTCTTTACATATACACCCTTATCCTTCCATGCTATATACTATAGTATATAGGATTGGAAGGTACACCTAGGATTCTTTCTCCAAATGCATACGTTTCGAAAACACCATGGAATTCTCGATTATATACTCGAAGGCTTTATTACAACTATTTTCTATATATTTAAATTATATTATATATTTATATTATACTCCGTCTGTCATTGTCATCGCAATTGTCGATATCATAAGACTCAATGGACAAAATGTTCCGCTGTAGAATGCGAGCCAAAATTGGGGAGTATGATTTGTGCTTTGAACGGTCGACGACTCTTGAAGAGCGCGATCAAGAATTTTAATTGATATGTTAGTTCGATCCCGCGCAAAGTTTTTCCTCGCATCAATGCCCTTTTTCCCTCGCAGATAGTTCGATCCCGCGCAAAGTTTTTCCTCGCATCAATGACCTTTTTCCCTCGCAGACAATTCCAAACTGTTTCTTCAGGACGTTGTAGCTGCGAAGATGACAAGTCCCTTTGCAAAAATAGGTTGGAAACTTGGCGCCTACATTTTCCAAGACCACAAGAGGAAACGACTTACTGATTTACAAAGGCCACGAATATTGTAAGCGAAATGATCGGGTTTCAGATGCTACTCATTGGCGCTGCCGTCAGTTTAGGAAATTTCGATGTAAATCGACTGTTGTTACGATCGGTGAAAATGTAATAAAAGAACTAGGATATCACAGTCATTCTGGCGACAGCATTAAGACTGAAGTTGGGATCATCCGTGCAACATTAAAAGAAGCAGCATCAACACCATCAAATACATCGACAAGATATATTTTAGGTGAAGTATTGAATAATAGATCAACAGATGTGCTAATGCGCTTGCCAGGCAAGTCGACTCTGGAGGCCAATATACGCAGAGTAAGGCGACAGAAAAAGTGTTCACGTAACAATCCTACAAGTGCTAGCTTTGATATTCCGAGCGAATATTTAGATATCATTTTGCATGACACTGGCCCGGAGGATCGTCATCGGATAATGGCCATCGGAGTTCGATTACTACTTGCACATCTAGATAGTGACACATATCTTGGCGACGGTACATTTGATGTGGTGCCTGATATTTTCTTCCAGTTGTATACAATTCACTGTAAAGTGGGAGCATCCTATCCACCATGCGTATATTTCCTATTACGAGACAAGCGACAAGAAACATACGTTCAGATGTTGGAAGTGTTGAAAATCATTTTCCCAAATGCTAACCCCACCAAAATCATTGTTGATTTTGAAATAGCAGCTATCAATGCATTCCATGCACAATTTCCTCTGGCCGATATTAAAGGATGTTATTTTCACCTGTCACAAGCTCTAATTCGAAAAGTTGGTTCTATCGGATTAAAAGAGAAGTTTGATTGTTTACCCTCTTTCAATCTGAAAATTAGAAGTTTGGCAGCTCTGGCTTTTGTTCCCATTAACGAGGTTGCCGAAGTCTTCACCTTGCTTTGCGACACCTTCGAAGATTTGCCCGAATGCAATCAACTTTTTCAATATTTTGAATCTACCTACATTCGTGGACCTCAAGTGGGTTCACGTCCAAGAGAAGCAAGATTTCCCCCTCGGTTGTGGAACTATGCCAAAGAGATTGAAATGATGCCTTCGGCCCCAAGAACAACAAACGCTGTAGAAGGATTTCATCCGAGTATATGGGGTTTGCTGAATGGCCTACAAAAAGACATTGCGGTCCACAAACTGACTGTGGCAAATGCTCATGTAGGAGTTACGGCCCATCAAAGATCAAAGTATGTACAACTTGCTGTTAGGTTGTCAATTAAAGTTTTTTCATATGGAACTGAAACCGACAAGCTGAGGTATCTCCACTCAATAGCTCAAATGCAGTCTATTTGACTTTGATCGTGATATAGTAAAATTTCGTGTATCGTCATTATTTTGATTTGTTGTTTAACTATTGTATCATAATTGATAAATTCCTATTTGTGAAACGTCCATAGCTACTCTATCTCAAAATTGATCGCCCATTCGACACAAATTTGTGAGTGATAACTTTATTGATATATTAAAATAAATGTAATCCGTAACCTATGACGTCGTTTGTAAATTGCAATATCATATTTAACAGACCCTATATGCTGAATATGTTCGATTTACTCTAAATAGTGTAAACAACAAAAACCATTTTTGGCCACGATAATGATTTTAAAACTTCTTCACTTTCGAATATTTAACATATTTACATGACTCACGATTTCTATGTATAGTTTTGTTCTGACATTCTAATGAAACAATACTTCAATAAAACTGGCATTTGGCTATGAACATGTTGTTACAAAAATGGCATAGTTTCATTATCTTAATTTCATATTTTCTTAGAAACGAAGAATTTGTGCGTTTATTTATTTATATACAGACAATAGTATTCAATTTATAGATTGATTTTAGGAAAAATGGCAAAACCTGATTTGAGACAACACTCATTTTCAACAGTAAAGCGTGGTCGTGTATGCATACATATAACAATTTTGTAAACATGCTAGCAAGAAAACATGAAGTGGCCACAGAGCTCCCAAATCTCATGCTGGGCGGGATATCATAGTAGGCGTTTTCGGTGAAATAATTTTAGAACAAATTTATAGGACTTGACCACTAAAAATATTACTGTAAAGCTAGTTTTAGTAAGACCCTCATTTAAGACTTCATTGGTCTGTGAGATATTTGTTCCGTATTAGCCCTGGTTTCAGGTATTTCAACGAAATACCGCTTTCTAGGTCATCGTCTGTTTTGGAGATCGCGGCTAACGAATGAGATAATGATTTACAAATGTCAATGTAAAAAGAAACAGCAAACGAATAAAGACCTTGGCAGAACAATGTTGTTTATATCGTTAAGAGACGTTTATCTCTCGGACTACAATGACACTCAAAAATGCTTGCTTCGTAGAAGCGGGTAAATGCATATACACCAAAACTAACTACAAATGAAACAGTGTTGAAATTTAGAATATTGAGCTTGAGCCTGTAGCATGAAAATTATTTGCGACTGGAAATTGCCGTTGGGGCAAACATTTTTTGTGAAAATGTGCGTGGGTTCAAATGTACGCGGGTTGAAATGTATGCGAGTTCAAATATAATATACGTTGGTTCAAATATACGCGGGTTCAAATGTGCGTGGTTCAAATGTACCCGGGTTCAAATATACGTGGGTTCAAATGTCCGCGGGTGCAAATGTTCGTGGGTTCAAATGTACATGGGTGCAAATGTCCAGGGTGCAAATGTACATGGGTTCAAATGTCCGCAGGTGCAAATGTACATGGGTTCAAATGTACGCGGGTGCAAACGTACACGGGTTCAAATGTCCGCGGGTGCAAATGTACATGGGTTCAAATGTACGCGGGTGCAAACGTACACGGGTTCAAATGTCCGCGGGTTCAATCTATATGCGGGTGCTAAAATCCATGGGTGGAAATGTATGGGTTCAAATGTCCGTAGGTGCAAATGTCCATAGGTGCAATAGTATACAGGTGCAATTGTTCTGGGTTCAAATTACGGGTTCAGATGTACGGGTTCAAATGTACGCGGGTTCAAAGATAATGGAACCATTCTAAAATAATGTTTTCGAATCTGGAATTCCGAATACATTCTAAAATCGAAAATAACACATTTTTGTTTTAGTTGATTAAAACCCAGTAAATTAGGAAATAAGCATCAATAGAAATATCAGAATGAAGCCACAGACCAATAGTATATGTACACAAAGTAATTGATAGTTTATAGCTATTAATAAAAAATAATAGCAACTTGTGACACAGTCAGTTTATTAAAATTATTCACTTTGTACAAATGACCATATGAAAAGATAGCCAAGGAGTTGTCTGACGCTTTCTATCATTGGTATCATGATATTACGATAATAGTCGAGTCTATTGACAAAAAATACTACTTGTATTCAGATAATTGTGTATATTTTCTGAGAGTAATTAAATTTATTGGCAATACAGGCAACAACAATCGAAAGGCAATACAGGCAACAACAATCGAAAATCCATCATGCCTTTAAAAATTCTAATATTTAAGCCTTGAGTATTCTACTACCTACCAGTGTATTTGTAGATAAATTTATGTGAACCATATTGTTATTATGTGTAACATATTGTTGTGTTTGGAGTTAGAAATAAATTAGTAGAGAATAGATGACCAGCACTGCCAGCGCGCAGCCAGGATTTTCGAAATCGGGAATTCCCATTGCCGCCTGTAACACCCACCGCGATTCCGCACTCGTTAAAAGAGCCGACTTGTCAGCGTATAATGATCATTCTGTTACGTAAAATATTCAATCCATGACAACTACGAGATTCTAAAATATCTTTATATATTAATTTAATGTGTCCAACATAACTCGCGGTTGCTTCTTCTTACGTCAAAAAAAAAAAACATTACTATTCGGTCCACCGCAATCTGTGACCGAAAAGTACGAGATAAACTGCCTGATGTATTTAATTTTAATATGTATTTTTGCAATCTTGCCAACTCGTTATCGCCGTTAGAAAAATCTCAAATATTTATATAAAATCATGTTAAGTGTAGAGAGTAATTCATTCCATACAATGAATATACATATAAAGTTTAGCAGTAAATTAAAAATACATATTCGTCGCCGCGATTATGCCACCTGTTAAAAGAGTCGAATTTTACAACAAATACTATAACAACGAATATATATTTTTTCTGTTGTGCAAAGTGATGAATTCGTGACCGACACGGGCATATTTAAAATGTCTTGCTCTTATTAATTTAATTGTCTTCAATTTATCCTGCGGTTGCGTCGACAAAATAAAATCCTCACCACTCTTATATACCGTTGCAAACCACGGCCATAAAAATAAAAACGTGAGGTAAACTGTCCGATTAAGTATTGTTTTTATCCGTATTTTGCGAATTCGGCAAATATTCAGATGTACTTGTTAACAGTGACTCCGCTCGATCGAAATGCTCAGAGTAAAATATCTCAGAGTAAAATTTATTTCATCACAATAAAATTGATTGAATATGCTTTAGATTAATTATATTATATTATATACATCCTTCCCACAACCAGGGAAAAAGTCGCGTTTCAAACCTTGTATCGTGTTAACACGAAAATATTCGACGGCAATTTAAATGGATAATCAGGCAAATCCCGCCCTCAATTAGTGACGATATGTTTCTAAACGCCGACCAAACATAATGTGTGCCAGAGGCACACGAAATTTTGCGATTTTCACTGCCTAGAAAAGCGTTTTTTAAATTTTCGCGGGCCTCAATAAAACTTATGTTGTTTACGGTTTTATTTTCAGTATTTTAAATTGCCGCTTTTCAATCAAAAAGTTGTGTTGTCTTTAGAAACTCGCCGCCGATGAACGTATTTACCAGATTCACAATTCCGTGCGCATACAAAAATAAAATAAATGTTATCGTTATCGTGGAACAAATTTGTGGAAAATTTTCGTTTTAGAGAAAATAACACAATCGTAAAGGCGTTTACGGGCCTAAATAACACGTTACGCTGATGAGTGATGAAAACAATCACGCGCAAGTTTTCTGTCGAGAATGTTTTCATTCAACGGAAACATCTTGAAAGCGGCGTCGAAAATGTGTGACGTCACACAAATATCCGATATTCTTATGAACGTGAATTCCGATATTCGAATGACGAGATATTCGAATACATTCGAATACTTTATTCGAATTGGCCATCCCTGGCCTCTGTCTCCACTTTGCCTATCATCCTCTGCTGTAAGGGGATTGTATCCATGTCTTAATCAGACTCTATGTCTTATTAATCAGACTCTGTCACTTTCTTCGTCTGAGAATGAAAATATATTCATCTCTGTTAGTTCACTGTCTATGCTGCATGCTAAGAAAGCATTCAGCACATTCACTAACTTCCTTTCTCAACTTCAGAATTCTAACTCTCAGTCTTTTTTGCTTGCTACCTAAACTGCTGTTTGATTGTTCTTCATTCATTCAAACCAAAGCTACTCTCTGCATTGTGCTCAAAAGTAATTTCCTAATTTGAATCTTTCTTAAGTTCTTTCTATGTTCTCTTCATCTGAAACTCCAGGTCCCAAATCTTTATAGTCTATTTCACACACTGTAATATTATATCACAATTCACAATGTAATATCATAAAATAGCACTCCAGCTTTCTCTAAAAACTTGGAAAGTATCAACCCAGAAACCACATTCAAGCACAAATTATAATGATACTGTATGTAGTAGCAATCAATTTTTAAATTTGAAATATTCTTCTGTATAGCTTAAACTTAACCTAAATATATTTATTATGTTGTTCAATAACATAAAATGATAATTTGTGTTTAATTTTGGCTTCCCTTCGAAAAAAACAGGCTTTCCTCTCAATATTAAGGGTCCAAATCGACACATATAACTGAGTATTTTTGTAGGGCCTTCCGGAAGGCCCTAACATTTTCTATAGTAATGTCCAACTTTTATATATCATTAAACATTCTGTATTGCATTTTGTTTCTCAATAAATCAAGTAACCAACATGAAATCATGCCTCGTGCAAAAAAAAGTACCTGCAATTACGAAGAAAATATTTTTTGACACCAGAACAACAAAAATTAATCTAATATTCTGATCAATAAACTAGGTAACTTGCTTATAATTGGAGATATGAAGACAAAATAATGACTATGTCATCTGATAATCGCCAGGCTTGCAACTACTACTTTTATTGCTTTCATCTAAAGCCCTGTACTCTTCATTTTGGTAAAAATAGATGAATAGTGTAAAAAAAACATAGGGCCTTCCGGAAGGCCCTTTTGTCTACATGTTTATACAAAATTTACGACATTATCGAGTGGTAGCAGTTCATTCCAATCACATTGCAATTGTTGTAAATCTATAGAAACTTGCAAAACAGTAAAAAAAAGTGCCTCGATTAATACCTGGGTTGCCCATAATTGCGATTTTTGAAAAATATATAAAAATTTTCATAGGTGACAAAAAGTTCTTATTTTCAATAGTTGAGCAGACTAATAAAAATTATATATGTGCAGTAGCTGTTAAGTGTCTGTAAATAACCTTCAATGAACTATTCAAAGCTGAAAAACTAAGAAGTTTTTCTGCTATATAGTACTGTGAAAATTTATTGTAAAAATGACCTAAAATAGGGCCTTCCGGAAGGCCCTTTTTCAGTCGAATTATCATTAATGTTGACCGAGGGATAGATTCAATTATCTTACAAGTTACAATGCATCTAACATCTCGACAGTGTTCGGTGCATGTGAATTCACATACAATTAGAAAAATGTTTGGATATTATATGATTGATAACAGAACAACATTTTTTTATATCTCTCTACTCTATGTCAAGGATATAATATAAATTTGCAGTAGTTGTAAAATTCAGGTAACATTCTCATGCAGCTGAATCCTATATTTCAAAATAGGGAACGTATAGTTCGATTCCGGTGCTTTGTTGGACAAAATTATGTTCAGGAGTAAAACTCTTCTTTCTGCTTACTAACACGAATGTATTTCTGCAATATTTCATTTGATCAATGTCAGACTTCTTCAGACGTGCGTAATTCAATTACAAGTTAGGTCCCGCAGAAACTCAATCGATATCAAAACATCATCCCTCTAGAGACCCATACATAACAAGAGACGACTTTTACCGAAAAATTATATATTTTTCATCACATGCCGTTTGTTCCGTTTCTTGGTTTATTGAGTTTCTCTTTTTATATTTATTAAAATTCTACGAAATTCTAGTAATATCTGTTTAAAGATTGTAGTATTTTTTTTGTTAAACTCTCTGCATACATAAGGAAATGGATATATTGATTGAGGAAACTACATTATAAATGCCTTTGAAAATTGGACATGTTGTGGGCATGTGTAAACAAAAAATATTGAAAGGGGTGATATTGAAAGATTGCATGAATTTGGATATGCTTTTCAAGAGAACGAAAAAACAATGTCTATCCATCCATATATAAAAAGCCACACTTTATCCAAAAAGATTACGACACAATCATATTTGTAAATTTGAAAAATGCAAATGATCAAATTTTAGTTAATTTTTAATTGTATTACAATTTACAACAAATTGTTTTAACATACTCATAAAGTTGTAGAGATGGATTTATGCAGGATTTGATATATTTCTGGATCATCTTTTGAAAAAGCTCTCATTCCTAATCCTAGACATAACAGATTGAAAAGATAAGCATGCTGATTAAAAATTGAATGCTTATTAATATTTTATAAAAGTAAAAATGAATAAATCAATTTTAATCATACATATAAGCAAGTAATCCAGACTGCATTACCTTGTAATACAAAACATATGATTACGCTATACCACAAGCCTAATATAAATTACAGAAAAGGTCAATTTTGAAGAATTTTGGATTTTGAACATCCAAATTCAGGATTTTAATTCTTATTTGGTAATCATGTAACATTTTCATTTTTTTGAGGCAATAAAGCAATGAAACCACGAAAAATATAGTCAAATTTTCTCCATTAGTTTTACAGTATTTTCAATTTAACAAATGATGATCTGAATAATAGTCGGTAATAAAACTCCCAATTTATATAACATTACTTTTGTATACTTCCAGGAAAAAGTTCAAGTTCTTTCAGAGAACCATGGGCTGGGATGACAGATAATGTTGGAAACATTGCTCTTGCTATGTATTCCGGTCTTTATGCTTATTCTGGATGGTTAGTAATTTCTTATTAAGACAATTTTAGGCTATATTGAAAGTAAAATTTCAAATTTTGTCATTTGAATGGGTCACAAAATGTATTCTGGTTGGTGAAATTTAGCCTTTATATGAATATTTCTGGATTTCAAATTGTACGTAATTTGTAATTTCCAAAAATTCTATTCATTTTTAAGAATGTACATTTGAAAAATCTCGCCTAGGTTAAAATTTAATGGGTACTGGTTAATAACCACAATTATGAGCAGGGGAAATTCCTGGCAACTGTTCTTCCAGGCAATTTTTTCCAACCGGTGAATATTGCGTATTGTTGAATTTCAACTGAAGGTATAATAAAGTTGTACCAGTCTTCTCATCCATCGACTAATCAGAATGTGTGATTGTGTCATATAGACAGTGAAAATATCCTTTTGAATTTTCTGTTTTGAATCAATTTGTTTATGCATGTTTATTACAGGGATACATTGAACTTTATGGTTGAAGAATTACAAGACCCCTACAGGTATGTAAGGGACTGAGATTGAGGAATAGTATTTTTGTGCTGTGGCCAAGATTTCACGAGTAAAAAATATAAATTATGTACTGTAAAATTTATATTTTTCCAGTCAAAATCGTGAATTATATGAAGTCTTGTGGAAATTGTATTTTTTCCATTTTCAAATTTTATTTTGTGGATTTGGTGACTTTTCGATGATGTCAATTATAATACAAAGTTTTGAAAACCAGTTATGCAAGTAGAATAATTCGTAAAATTCAAAACAGTTGGGACAAATACAAGCTGATGTATAATGTACCACTTGTTGCACATGGTATACTAATTTGTATTACTTATTTTCAGGAATCTTCCAAATGCTATCTACATATCGATGCCTATTTGTACCGTTATTTATATCCTCACAAATATTGCATATTATGCTGTTCTATCACCTTCTGAAATGATCTCATCAGACGCGGTAGCAGTGGTATGATAATTTTGGTTTTTGATAGTAAAAATGTGGTTTAAATAATCTGATTCGAAAATATTGTTTAAAACTTATTAGAATTTATCTTCTTCATTGCACTGAAATTAGCATTCTCAAGTTTAAGACCATTGGCTTCTATGTTTCTTTGTTAAACATGGCACAATATAGAAAATTATCGATGTTTACTATTCAAAAAAATGTTAGGAAGTACTCATGATTGTGGATTTTTTTTATGTTGGCCAATTCCGATATGTTCAGGGAGTTATAATGAGATTTGGAAATATTGATATTTATTCGAAAATTTTACTTTTGAAAATTTATTGAAGAGTCGTTACGTTATTATATTTACTTGACTTCAGACATAACATAATAATTATGTTATGTCTGAAGTCAACAATTATTGTCAAATTTCAAAAAATTCCAATTTTTATCCAGACATTTGCGGCAGAAACTCTTGGGGTCATGAAGTGGACTATTCCAATCTTTGTCGCAATGTCAACGTTTGGTGGTTTGAATTCTTCTATGATGGCGTCATCAAGGTAATATGAATATGAAATCGAACATCATCTTTATATTCAATATAAGTGGTTTTCAACCTTTTTGGCAGAGCAGAGCCGTAATAAAACCTTTTAGAGGCCAAATAAAGAACCCTGTGCAATATTTTATTGATTGTCTAATGCAGGGGACAGGGGTCGGCAACCTTTTGTTGCTCGCGGGACAAAATTAAGTCATTGGCGGGCCGCACATATTTTTAGAAAGTTGAGAACCGAACGAATGATACTTTATATAATAAAAATGAAGCAGTGATACATCTCTCAAATAGAATATAGATTTATTTCCTCATTGCATCTCAAGTCGCGGGCGGGATTCTATCACTTCGCGGGCCAGATCTTCAAAGTGTAGCAAATTTGATAATAGTTGCAGAATCTTTTCAATTTCAATTCAGAATTTTTTTACACCGTGGTATGATATGATAGATCGAAATAAACGAGATTTTCTTATTGCATTTTAGGTTATTTTTCGTTGGAGCTCGTGAAGGTCATCTTCCTGATTATTTCGCCATGGTTACTGTTAGCAAGAAGAACGAGAGACACACACCTGCACCTAGCATGATATTAACGGTACATTCATATTTACCATATAAAGTTTTATATGAAGTACCTGAAGTTTTGAACAGTTTATATTATTAAAATTTTACTCAGCGCTTTGGTGCAACGTGTTGAGCAATAGGAAGACACTCGCTATCGCAGCCCTCATTACCCTATGAGGGATCAATCTCTGTGTGAGAGGAGTTTTCGAACTCTTTGGCGTCGTGGGGTAGCACTTATGGCTTCCTCCACCATAAAGATCATGCATCTGAAACAAATAACTGGTAAACTATCCCTACATCCGACATGAACTGGTAATCGAGCAAGAAGCTACCATATGATTAAACAGTCTTATCGACTTTCCTCAACCCCAGGTTAAATATGAAAGTCCTACCTTCTTTGCTGAACACAAGTTCATGAGGAGTCATTGATAAAGATCTCACTCAAGAGTAATAAAGTCAAAAATCTGCAGTGGCGGAAGTCTCCCTTTTATAGCATGATAGAAATATTCTATTTAAACATCCAAATCTAATATACAATACATTTGTTTCAGGGTCTCTTAACTCTGGTCTATCTTTGTGTTGAGAATGTTTTTGATTTGATCAATTACTACAGCTTCATGTATTGGTTAACAGTCGGCTTGTCAATCGTAGGTCAAATTATTCTACGATTTAAACGACCAGAACTACCTAGACCACTGAAGGTAAGAATTTCACTAAATATTTTTTATTAATATTCTACCAGTATTTACCCAGGTAATGGATTCATGAACCACTAACCCAGGTGTCCCAAAGTGACAACGTACTCCTGTAGTATGTGTACCAGGTTAGGGTGGGTTAGGCTAGTGATTCCCAAAGTGGGCGATATCGCCCCCCTGTGGGCGAAAACGATACAGAGGGGGCGAAAAAGTCGAAGGGGGTCGATTTCGCGAAACCTGTTTTTGCTCGGCGCATCGTGCACTTGATTACTGTACTCTGCGTGCTTTCGTAGGTTTGAATCACGTGGGCGATGTCACACGCGAAAGGATTGCTGGACTCGTCTTCGCAGTAAGGTACGGTAGTTTGCCTATCCCAGTGGTCGGGAAATCTGTACTAATCTGGCTCGGGACGCTTCACTGAATGGACCTTTGACCCCGGAAAATTCTTACCATACTCTACCATTCCAAAATTTTAAGTGTTTATTTTAAGAGTGGTTTCGCGAGTTGTTGCCTATAAAATACAGTTTTTGTTTCTAATTTTTGATTACTGTAGTTAAACTGAAACTCCTAGGAAGACAAGGTGGTCATTGACTTATTTTATTCAAATTTCCGAAACACAACTAAAAACTAACGAATAGAATTCAAAAACGCAAAAATGAGGTAATGTTCTCGACCACGCCTGAAAGTCTGTCTGAGTGAGGAATGTGCCTGAGTGGATGGATGCGAAAGTGGGCATTGTTACGTTTATTTTTGCACCTTGTTGATTGGCCAGCACAGAAGAGTTGATGCAGGGGCTGGGGCTCAATAGCGCAGTAAATATTCGAATATATTGCAATGCAATAAGAAAATAAAATTCATATTTTATTCGAGGGATTCATCACTGCTTAATTTTTGTAAGAATGTATCTTCTTAAAGAAAATCTTTATCAAAATTTCACGAACCATGCGAAAATATTCACTTCGATGTTTAGAAGTACATATTTGTGCGAACAATTATTTTCGAAAATGAACATTACAAAGAACAAGCAAAGAACTAGGATTAGTGTCGCCCATTTAGAAAATCTTCCAGTCGTTGTGATGCTATCAAGCGTGATGCAGCAACAAGACAGTGTCACATTGAATGTCATTGTAATAATTTTTTAAAAAGACGACTGAGTTGAGTTCACGAATTATCGTAGTTTTCGCACGATGTTCCGTTTTAAACTTTCAAAAAGTATATGCGATCTGCAAAAGAATAGCAACCCTAAATTTTGTCCCGCGAGCGACCTCAAATTTGCTGACCCCTGGACCATCCGAGTCCGGGAATCCAAAACAAATGGCTGATTAATTCTATGGACTGGTGATCGGACTGGAGGACGTGGTAGGATGAGGAATCGGGAATGAATTTTACCGAAGACCGGTATATATCATGTATTTTGGTGAAGGTCATCAGGCTGTAGGGATGAATGAGATTTACGAAAATCATTATTATCAGTTTTGGAAATGAATTTTTTTTCAATATTTTAATATGAAATGTGGTGAATTTAGGGAGTTAAATGCAAGAGTACACGGCGGTTTTTGAGGAGGTAGAACCCTGGATTCTTCCATTCCCGACCTCTGATATGGTAAAAGAGGGGTTTTCAGCCGTGCTGCCATTGCTATCAAAACAACGAAATTGCCTTTCCGTCAGTAAACGGGGTAATTTTAGATATAATAAAAAACTCGCTGAAGAACACCAAGCGCATCCATCTCATTAAAAATCACTAGGAAATATGATTTGTCTTCTTATTTGGTCTGTAATATATTCGTTTTAGACTTTCATTTTTTTGCAGTGCCGGGGGCGATGAAGTTGTATAAACTACTATAGGGGGGCGATGGTACAAAAAGTTTGGGAACCACTGGGTTAGGCCATAATTTTATTTCAATTTTCCTTAGTTTAGTTCTCTTACGAGTTTGGGGACTGTCTGTGGTGGCCAATTAAATATCCCCCCTGCCCATAGGTTTCAGTCCCGTTACACAACTTGATGTAAAATAGGTGAACAAATATAGTTACTTCCATATTGGTACAAACACTTCTGGAGCGCCCATTTCTGTGATGTTTCTGTGATGGAAGGAATAACAAAACCGATTCAATTAAATCTAACAATAGGTAAACTGCCATAGTATAATGATACACAGCCATTGTGGAGAATGATGTGGCATAACAGTACAATTTGACATTGAAGCTCAAAACTGCACAAATTCAACAAAGATTATAAGTCTTGATAAAAAATGCAACAACAAGACTCTCATCGATACAGACATAGATTACACATCTATGACTCAGAGTAATCGGTAGTTTATTTTCTCACCAGACTGAAAGCACACTTGATTTACAAATTGCAATAAATAATTAAAAGCATTTCAGGGTGAGGAGAGCCGCGAGAAACCAAATTTGGTTATCGAGCAGCGGCACTTAGTCTTCTTTGCTATGATGAAAATATTTTTTTAACACATTCATCTAAAAAATGTTTGCCATCCCTGACGTAAGTGGTTCTGATGTAAATGTCTATAGAGTTATAGATTCTGAGGATTTGTATTACATTTTCATCAATGCGAAGCAGCAGGAACCAGCTTCCTAGTGCATCGTCATCTCATTTGAGTATAATAATGTGCGGGAAACCGAAAAGAAAAGTATTACTGAATTAAAGTTCAATACAGTGTGGTTCACATAAATGTCAATTTCACACAGCTATTTCAC
Organism: Styela clava; assembly: GCF_964204865.1. NCBI lineage: Eukaryota > Metazoa > Chordata > Ascidiacea > Stolidobranchia > Styelidae > Styela > Styela clava. Next base: position 7,445,549 of record NC_135259.1, on the reverse strand, counting down.
ATTTTATCCTCATAATAAACCACTGCACTAAAGAGCTCTAACGAGCTATCCATTGGTCATTCTCCAATAATAAGCTTATTTAGTTGGGACTTGGTTCAACCAACCATATTTTCAAAGGTGAATTGGACCTAAACATGTTACTTTTAATGTTTGGTTGAAGTCTCCTTCCTACTTGCATGCTTAGAATGTATCCAATTGGGTAGACTGAGCTATAGACCAGAAGTGAGCAACAGGCGGCACTGCACGACAAGCCTTTAAGTATGGCTCTTATCACTGTCATTTTTTCCCATCAAGCGTAAAATACTAATCTGACAGTCTATAACCAGGAGGTCGTATCGCTCCCCCCAGTCTATTTTCGGCAGCACTTTGTTGTCGCTAATGTATTTCATTGCTGCAGACTTTTATAACGCTTGTTCACAATATTATATTGTGATTTAAATATCCTCATTTTTTAATGGTTGTGTACATGGAAGAACTAAATTGTTTATTTTCCTCCAGCTCGATATCTGAAGTTAGTTATATGGCCCACCGACAAAAAAAAGTTGCACATCCCTCTGTAGACAGTAGTTTTTAAGTATAAGTAACTGTTTTTAAAATATTTTTTGGAGGAATAGTGTAAATATCTTCTTACTCAATTTCCATTTTTTTACAGTTCAATATCGTATTTCCATTTGTTTTTTGTGTCGCATGCTTGTTCCTTATCGTTGTTCCGTTCATCACTGAAACTGTGGATTCCCTTATTGGTACAGCTATGGTATTATCAGGTTCGTGAAGTAATTACTGAGTTTCATCGAGTTTTGTTTTGAACTGTAAATTGCTTTCGTGACTTGATTTTAATACAAGAAAGTAATGCTCAAATATTTAGAAACAAAAATCAAATGAATAATTACGCCAGAAAGAGAAAAAAATTTATATTCTCTTCTTCACCACACTACCATACTTAACGTAGATAACTATTTTTTTTAGGTTTTCCAATATATTTTCTGTTTGTCTATATCAAACCATCAAGGCACCCGAAATGTTTGCGAAGCTCTATCGGTGAGTCTATTTTTTCGTTGTCTATACAGCATCCCAAAAAAATGCTTTTCAGTTGTATAAAAATCCAAATGGTTTCGGTCCCCGCCATCTTGGTTCACATACTTCGGGAGTACCCAATTTACCATGTATACATTCGCTTTTCCATATTTTTTCACTCATAGTCACTTCTTCATTACAGAGTGGACAACAGAATTTTTGCAGAAAATTATGCCTACAGCTACTACACAGAAAGAAATTGAACACGATTTTTAGGATATCAACAATAACACGAACCTCATTAGTTAATTGTAAGACAGCATTTTTCTCAATGCAATACATCATGCTTTTACTCAATATATATATATATACCCAGAATGGAAGTGGTTCTGAAATATAACTGTCCAATTCCTATTAATTTATTTGGTACTTTTTTGCACCCGTTTAGGTCTCTCTTTAGGGTATTGATTTAAATTTTGAATGTATTTATTTGGATATTGTGTCTGACCTGTCAATAACACATACCTCATTAGTTAATTGTAAGACATCATTTCTCTCAGGCGAGTATAGAATGCAATATTGTCACGAGTGTTCCAACTATAGTTGCCCATGCCCACAGAACTAGACTGATTCATCATGCTTTTACTCACAATATATAAATACTTTGAATGAAAGTGGTTATGAAATATAACTGTTCAATTCCTATTTATTTATTTGGTACTTTTTGCATCTGCTTCTGTCTCTCTTTAGGTTATTGATTTTATTTCCGATTGTATTTGTTTGGATATGGTTATATAAAAAAGAACAGGATTGTTTCTGACCTGTGTCACCCATGAAAAAATGTAACATGTGTGCACTTTGCAAATAATACCAAGACTTATATAATGATTTTAAATGGACATGTTTCCTTATTGCTTATGCTATCCTTTTTCTTTTTTATGTTTATGAAATTGTTACACATTTGGCTTATTTTTAGATGAAATGCTATTTTTTGCACCAATCAAAATTGTTTTTGCATCTTCTGCACCGTCTTAACTCTTAGCATCGTGGTAGCTATTCATTTTTATCAATTTGGACACGCAGAATAATTGAAGTAAACATTGTTTTAATTAGTATCCTCTATTCTATTTTGTCAGTAGTTACTTATTGTTGTCTCATAAGATATTTTAAATGCTTAAAAAGACATTTTCAAATAAAATAATATGAATTATTTATAAAATCAAGAATTAACTGGATCGAATATAACCAATTTTCAACGTATTCGATTTGGACATCCCTGGGGGCATATTTTGATCAAATGGAATAACTAGATCTAGCGAAGTGACACTTTGTTGTTAGGAAAAATACAACTAAAATTTTCTTTGGCAGAACTTCTGATTACCAACACTCTTCATTATTACCGGTACTTATTGCATTGTTATAAATATGGATGCATGCTTACTCGATAAAAAGCCACGGCCATCCAATTATTGCAGGAGCTCAATACATGAATTTTGTGACTCCCAGTACTTTTTCCATCAGGATCCTACGATTGAATTGTTAAAACTTATGTCAGCAGATAAAAAGAAATGTTTGAACTGCTGCACCTGTTAAAGCACTGCATCAAATTGTACATTGGCAAAAATTTTCTTTTCGCACTATTATGGAGCCTGCATCATCCGCTATTGCATTTAATTTAAATACTTTTTGCATGTGTTTTTTTAGTGTTGTAAATATTTTTAGCTAGTAATAACTTATTGCTTAGTAGATCATGAACCTAATAAACAGAAATGAAATGCCTATATTTTCAATATATAAATCACTTCATACACAGTTTTGCACTGTTAAATATCTTTTTGTTGTTGTTTATGCGAGAAAAAAGAATCTGGTCTGTGATAGTGCATTAGATTTCCATATGAACCTGATAAACAGAAATGAAATGCCTATATTTTCAATATATAAATCACCTCATACACAGTTTTGCACTGTTATCTCTTTTTTGTTTGTTGTCGTTTATGTGAGCAGAAAAATTTATCTACTCTGTAATAGAACCGCTAGACTGGTCTTTTAAGAATAGATAGTTGCTTGATACCTTTGGTGATAAAGATGGTCTGTCTTACAAAAACTAAATTGGAATGTTTTTAACTAGCTACCGTACATATTGGTATGTTATTGTCGAATAAACATTGAACAAGCTTTGCATGAATGACTTTGTGCTAATAAAATTGCGGACTCTATTAGAGCAGGGGTTCGCGAACCCCCAGGGGTACTTGGATGGATAGCAGTCGAGTTTTTGTGTGTAGCTGTTTTTTAATATATTTCATTACTACCAGAAGAAAATGCGTGCCGATTGAAACTCAGCGTGTAGATTTTCCCTGATCTTGCGTTGTTATGATTGTGAGGCAACAATGTGAAATTTACAGCTTTGCAGGCAAACTGTGAAATCTCATAACACAGTGTGCTGCGAGCATTGCAGAAAGTGATATGCTCATTGAAACTTGGGAGAGATTTTAAGAATACATTAGTTTGGCGGAGGACAAGGGCAATAGCATCAGGACTTAATTTAGTTACAAGAGTTAGTCAATAAATTGTTGTTGCAGCAAATTGCTAGTAAATATATCACAACTTTGTTTGGTGTCCGATTACCGGGGGTTCGTGTTGATTGTTTCGTGACTGGGGGGGGGGGGGGGGTACTTGACAGAAAAAAGGTTGAGAACTCCTGCTCTAGAGGGTTCGAGTTGGTGCTTCCCAACCAGTGGGTTGCGATCCACGAAGAAGCATTTTCAGATGTTACATACAGTCTTCGATTGGATCGGGAAATTGTGACATACAGTACATAACAATTAAAACTATGCATTGTGTAGCGTTATTAATTTCATTACGCCCTTACATGCCCCAACTTCCAGGTGTCGAAGGCTGTTTGTTACGTGTGAGCTGGTCTCCTGTCAAGCCTATATTTGGTCTGATAATATGTGAGCTCAAGGTAATTAACAGTAAATTGCACATGGATACATTGTTTTTTTTCCTCATATATTAACAGGGACACACAAACATAATAGCAATAAAAGTGGGCTGCGAACTGGAAAAGGTTGGGAAGCCCCACTTTAGATGTCATTTTTTCCATCCATTTTCCAATGAATTATGTTTAATTAACAGGCTAGACAAGAGAATTGCATATACCTCGCATTATTATCGTTATATAATACTTTGGCAAGTAACAAAGGTACTATAGAATGGATGCATGTAGACAATAGTAGTTTAAAGACTGTTTTGAACATACCGATAATTTGTCCCATTGAAAGAGCATTAAGGAAGGTTATAAAAGTCCTGCAGTTTGTCATAGCAAGATGACCATAAAAGAACATTCATCACAGCAGTATGGGATGTACCAGTCTATAATGCACTTCCACTACTTGGCAACACTTCACAAGTGCTATTTTCGGAATCACTTTCATAGCTTTTAAAATATTTGTAGATATGAACCGTTCGTTGGTGTCACAAGACACCAAACAGGTATTTTTTTCGACCAGGGTACCTACCGTCAATACAGGCCAAGTTACATTCAAATCCGAGAATCTATTATTATTATACGAATAGGGTTAAATATATAGGAAAATAGACTATTGCACAAGACAGGGGTTCCTTGCAGCTTGAGCCTCCACACAGTGTTTCATTGGGGTTCCATTTCACCAAAAATGATGAAAATCACCGTGTATATCACTACATTCGACAAAAAATCTGCAGCTGATCGCGACACATGGAGCTTCTGTTTATTTGTGCGGCTTTCTTTGGCGATGTCCCGATGCTAACTTCGTTTCCGGTCGGCTAGCGATATTTGAAGCAGATTTTAACTGTAGTCGTTGAGGATGAGTTTTTAGAGCAACAGGTAGATCATCTTTAGCCAAAATCACAAATAGTGCAGGAATATGCCTTTTAACACTTATCCTGGTAAACACAGAAAGAAGAAATACAAAATTTGATATAGTTATTCAATTTTTACAACCTATTCTAAATCTGTCAAGCACCAAATTTCTCAATTAATATATTCAAAAAGCGGGAGCTTTTTCATAAAACTGTCTGCATCGATAAAATCATACTTTTCTGTGAGTCCTATTTACCATATGTACCCTGTTCTTGAATTACAGTGCAATGCCGAAAAAAGGGCAATATTGATAAAATGTTGCATAGGTGCATATCCGTTTAATCCTGCAATTATTGGGCAAGTTGTGTACCAATGGATAATTTTGCTAACTTTTATTGTTGCAGCTATAAAAAAGAGCTAGCCTCTTTTACACAATTAAAGATAGTCTTTTTCTTGTCATACTAATTTGAGAAAAAAGAAAAATTGTCTCAATGTATAAGATATGGCTACTTTTCTATATATTTTTCAAAACTTACCCATCTAAATTACTCTCTGTATCTATTGGCAACCAGATATCTTCATGTATCTTATGAGTCAATGCATCACATCTGTGAAGATTCTTAAAATTGAAGAAACAAAATAAGTAAAAACAGTGTTCATATTTTGTGGAACTAAACTTGATAAGTACCTGCAAAATAGAAGCAATTCAAGGTTTAATAAACAAAAATGAGAATAAAAAAATTGATTATTTGAATAGTGACACTGTATTACTAATTTTGAAAACATTGCCAAATTAATAAACATTGAAGATGTCGTCAAGCTGATTAGAAAAGGGTATTAGTAAATTCTGATCTACAAAACATGTATCTCTAAAGCTCTTGAGAAGTATATAACGTTACACAAGCACTACTCAAAACCCACTCACATCATGTTTTGTCATCAATATTCTCACACAATTTCCAACTTTGTGTAAAGCTTTTCCTTGACCCTGGATCAACATAAGTTTAGTTGATGGGTGACGAAGTTTACTTATTGCATATCCCAAAACTTTGCTCAATTGACTATATTCGGATATTTGAACCTGTAAGATAAAGTAAAGAGGTAGATGCATTGGAAAAGTGTTATATACCAGCGTTTTGGAGACCCGAATCCACGTATCAAACACTCAATGTAACTCGAATCGAGATGTGTGATCGCCAGAGAGACTGGACTCAGAACTTTAAGAAAATTTTGGTCTGGTGTGGTTCAGTACCATATCTGCATATTGTACAACAATTTTTGCAAATGTCATTCCTGACCACATCATGACTTCGTCATTAGTGATGTAATGAGGCCCGCCAAAATATAGGCTATGAATGGTTGCCCAAAAGCATACAATCATCCGAAATCGAGCAAGCTATTTCTCTTGTTTATTCGTCATAATGATCCCGATATGAGAGGGGTTAGTGAGTAGGAATTCTGAAATACTTGTGGTTCTAAACAACACTAGGCCCGATTGTTTGGGTCACGTGTAGTTTCGTACCTAACGTACTTCTAGTAGGCGAAGCATAACAATTTTTCCACGTGTCAATCCTAACCCCCACCTGACCACACCATCCAAAAATTACGTCACCACAACGTCACAGTGACGTAATAGAGCCCTTCAAATAATGCAAACTGTCATCCAAGACGCGCAGACGAGAACCCGAAATCGAACAGTAATATCTCTCGTTTTCTCGTCGCAACGATCCCGATAGGAGAGAGATCGCTGACGTTAGTCAGTTCTTCATCGTCAGCGCCAATGCCATTTCGGGCGATCGTACAAGTATTTGGCAAGCTCTATGACGTGATTGTGACGTCATAGTGACGCAATTTTTGGATGACGTAGTCAGTGAGGGTTAGGATTGGCATGTCAAAAATTGTTATGCTACGCCTACTAGAAGTACGTTAGGTACGAAACTACACGAGACCCGATTGTTTTAGGCAATGCAATTTGACACGTCCATTCATGCTATCAAAAATAATCAAGAATTTACTAGCTTGTTACAGAAAGAAAGCGAAAAATGGCAATAGTCACACGAACGTGATTGAAACCTAGTTTAAAAATAACCTTAGTGATACACCAGATTTTGGCAGTGTCCGATGCAAAAGTCCAAACACTGGAATAATCAAAAACTTACTGTACCTTACATATATTTTCATTCTTCAGCACGTCGGCAAACGGATTTTCTAGTTTGTGGCTAATAGATTTATCCCTTCTGTAATGTTCCATCGTAGAAGAACTTCGGGAGATTAAGAGCAGATTATGCTGACACACCTCCTGTCACACCTCCAAATACACAAACATTCAAAAATTACAAAATTTCCCACTCGAAAAATTAGGGTGTTCAGTAATATAAAATAACTAGCATGGAGCAGTTATATTCGGGATTGTGAATTAAAACTTATCTTTTGTTGATTTCAAAATTTTCATTGTAGTTTTATACGTTATCAAATTAAATATCCGTATAACAAAACATATAATTGCAATATAACAATTATTGTACAAATTCTGAAGGTGCACATGTTTGGTTGCTCCACTGACAACCAAACGAAGAGTAAAATTTTTGCATTGGCGTCTTGTTTCTCTGTATTTTGTAGATTTGTATTTAGTAGATCCAACCAAGAAGAATCTGTCCCGGTACCGCTACCGTTCTAGAAGCGACTCAACGAATTGTAATAATTCGGCGTGTACCGGTACATACAGTATAGGCTCAGGAAACGGTGTTATTGGCCATCACCAAACACCGGTACTGAGAAGTTACAATACATCAATCGAAGACTGGCATAGGAAAATGGGTCTTTTTGACCAATTGCGAAAATGGCTGGGTATGAAGAAAAAAGAAGCAAGCATTTTGTGCATAGGTTTAGACAACAGCGGAAAAACAACTGTCATAAATCATTTGAAGCCTCCCGATACACAACGTCAAGATATTGTCCCAACTGTTGGATTTACTGTTGAAAAATTCAACAATTCTAGGTTCGTATTTTTGTTTTTATTACGGTTACGGTATACAATTACCCCGAAATATGTTTTGCAGTGGTAGATAAATTAGAGCACATAGTCTAGTATTGTTCTACCATACCATACATGTTTTGAATTAGATACTCAAATTATTGGGGGGGGGGGCTTAGTATAGAGTGGGGGGCATGAGCAAAGACCTTGTATAGATACGATACCGTGCCTTTTCCAATTCCTGCAATATTAAAGTAAATTGTCTACCAGTATGATGCATTTATTCCTCTTGCTCTCATTCGCTGGTTTTTATTATACACAGGCGAAAAATATAACGCAAATTCATGTATTTTTATAGAAGCACAGGTGCCCTCAGATTGCTGGAAGTCTGTAAAAGGGGGCCACGAATCGGAAAAGTTTGAAAAACGCTGAGCTAAACCATTATTTCGGCTTCATGATTGAACTTATAGAAGTGCTAAGTTAGATTTTTAACAATATTAAAGAAATGCAATTGCAAAAAAACAGGCATAACATTATCCTTTTTTTCAGTATATCCTTTACGGTCTTTGATATGTCTGGACAAGGACGATATCGTAATCTGTGGGAACATTATTACAAAGAAACACATGCAATCATATTTGTGTTAGATAGCGCTGATAAACTGAGAATGGCTGTCGCAAAAGATGAACTTGATCATTTGTTAAATCATGTTGGTAAGTATTACTTTTTATATAACCTGGTTGGGAACTGAATATTTTAAAGTTTTTTAATTTTTTCACTGATAAAAGTAATAATCATTTGCACATTCATATGCCTTCACTACCTTGGGGCTATGGAGACAGTTTTTGAATATTCTATTGAATTCCTAGCCGGAGACCTATTTTCAAACCTCTGAAGTCAGAACTGATGTAGAAATTTTAAAAGTTCAGGGTCAGATTGGAAATTCCATCTTTCTATTTCTAACTGGGGTAAAGTCAACATTTACGTTGAAATCTAAATAAGCATTCTGATTTCTGACGGTTTTGAAACATTCTCAATAAACAATTTGACAAGGCTGGCATATGCCAAAGTGTTTGTAGTCAAGATTTTGTTATCTCGAGCTGGTGTTGGTCGAGTCTATATTTCCTTGATCTTGGGATCGAATTTGGGTGTAGGGATCAGAATTGAAGTTTTTAAATGCTCATAGTGTCTGGTGTGAATTTTTACTCATTCTACAGCACTGTTGTATTTTTCATACTTATATGTATGTCATTGTTTTGCTTGAAACTTTCTAATTTTTACTAGTTTATACACATAAGTTATGTGCATTCTTGAAAATATTGTTTATCCAGTAGCAAATATGTTTAAAAATTTCTTTAACATCTAAACATGTAATACTGGGTTTGTTTTGTTATATTCAGATATAAAGATGAGAAAGGTTCCAATACTGTTTTACGCAAATAAAATGGATCTACAAGATTCATTGTCGGCTGTAAAATGTTCTCAACTTCTTGGATTAGACCATATTAAAAACAAACCATGGCATATATGGTAAGAAAATAATGATTTATATAGTTAGAAATATATTTTAATAAGCCACAAAATCTATTGGGCCTTTGAGTGTAGATTATCAATATCAAGGATTTCAAAGTACCATACATAGGCCATAATTTCCCGCATTTGTCTTTATGTTCATGATTATGATTTTTTAAATGTTCTTATTGAAGATGACCCAAGTTTTGTATGTATCCGAAGGTGATATTCGAATATTTTATTTCAGAATAGTAAATTGTTCAGATTTTGCTCTCCCTGGCTCAATACTTCAATCCAAATTATCACGCTGCGTGGGAATTATTTATTTCTAAATTAAAAAAAAAAGGTTTAAACATTCCTTAAGCAATATGAATAAATTATGATTTATTTAGTGCAAGCAATGCAAAAACAGGTGATGGATTGCAAGAAGGAATAACCTGGTTGTCTGATCAATTACCATCTGGATAAAGAGATCAATATTGCATATTGCGTAATACTTGTTTTTAATTGCACATTTTACCATTTGAAAGAATGTGTTAATTTATCAACATCATAAGTATGGGTCAATAATAGGATATACTGCTCATACTTGATCCACCTATGAACCGCAGTAGTTCATAAGCAATTGTTTTAAGCTGAAATCAGCTAAAAATTATTATACTATATAAAAGTTAGATATATATAAATTTTACATTTTTTTAATATCTTTTTATACGACTTATTGTTTTCGTACATTGGTGCTGTTATTGGAACTTACAGTATATACAAGCGATACATTATGTTCTCATGCCAAATTTGTGATCCAAGGTACTGATGGGTAGTATGGTTCATGCATGTGTCAGAAAAATTTGTTGTCTTTTATGCCTGGGTGACAGAGTTGGAGAGTGTTATACCCGATTTCAACTCTTCAAGACGCTTGGTTTGCAATCATAAATTTTATTGTCCAGTTTTCGTATTAGTTATTATCGTTTGTGGGATGTATAAATATTAATGGGAGCTCCTGAAGTATTTGCACCAAGATGGCGCACAACCTGAACATAGTATGTGTACCAGTTTGGGGTTAAGGTTGTGCGCCATCTTGGTGCACACCATTCAGGAGCACCAAATAATGTTCTGAATAACTATTAGTTGTGGTTGCAAAAGACTAACTACCAATCTATTCTCTATGTCTTTGCGCTATTGGATTTGACTTTAGGATTTGATTAGTATGTGTATAACAAGAGGATGATGTTGCAGGAATAATGCTGACTATTCTATATGATTAAATAGTCTTTCTGTACACCAACACCAACACAACACTATTTCTGTAATACTACTTCTGGCCTGTTCTGAATAGACTGGATTTTTTTTCGAATAGCAGATATATATAACTTTGATGCCATAAAGAATATTTATAACTATAAAAATTAACTGAAATTCTGAGGCAGACGAACATTTCAATCTCTTAGGATAATCTATTTTCAACTCTTTCTCTTTTTTATGTAAATAAATTTATTGTTGTAATTATACTGATTTTGACACTGCATGATTTTGATTCTGTGGATTTTGTTATATCACATTCATCAATAGATAAGTGTTTCATCTGGCATATTTCACTCCCTCATAAGCATTCCAGAATACTTTTTTAATGACGGATTTACTTGCCAAGTTTTCTATGCTTTGTTGTTTCGTTAAAATTTGGTGCATCTCTTTTTATGTAGTAAAAGTAGTGTGTATACTGTATTTCGATCATTGTGAAATGACAATAGTATTCTTTTAAATTTATAAATGAGTAAGTACATTTTGAGTTTTTAAATGTTGATTGGAGTTCGTAAAAGTTGAATCGGACCAAATTGATTTTTGAATTGTCAAGTTTAGTTGACGTTTTAGGCCAATTCTTGGGTAATCTAACCACTTCATAAAATGTGATATCTTTGGTAAGCTTGCAATGTAAAGGTTTGTGTCAGTTTTATTTTCTTAGTGAAAAGAATCCGAAAATATTTTATGGTTATCCTCATATTCAAACTTTTTTTGATATAGTACTTCCATATTGTTTTTGAAATTGGTTGATGCATTACAGTTACACAATATATTCGCATAGAATGTATTGGGCCACAATTTGAAAATTTCCCTCATTCTGCCTCATAGAGGAAACACTACTTCATCCAGAATTTATACTTTCCGCTTATACATATGGCCTGTTACCTAAAATTTTTCAGTGCTCCTATTTGGTATTTTGCCCAGCTGGCTATTTTATTGAATAGCCATATGAACAACGGGAGTTGTACAGTGTCAAGTTTCATTGTATTTCTGTGTGTGTGTGTGTGTGCCAAGGGGAACTTTCGAGCAAGTGGTATTTTGATTGCTCATTGCAAAAGATGCTATTTATTATGTAAAGTACGTTGGGTACTATTAACTGATGATTTGCTCTTATCTTTAAAGAAACATATTATTCTGTGCTACACTGTTCTATCTGTATGATATATTTTTAATATATTCCTTTGCAATTGTGAACTTTCCTTCCTATACTATAACTGTGGAATTATTGTAAGTGAATGGTATCTCGATAGGCCTTTTTTAGAAAAGGTCATTCGCATGGCAATAAAGTATAGGATAATCTTCAATGACGGTGTCATGAGTTCCCTATCATGTGTTGCGAATAATCTGGACAAAATAAGCCTTAAATTTTTTTATGTTTCTGCCAGTATACGATAACCGTACATAAAATCAAGCAAAAGGTTGTACATATAATTCCGTCTTATCGACTTTCCTCTCTTCCGGGATAAATATTTAAAATCCCATCCTAGCTTTTTCGAGAAAATTTCTTTTTAAAAGGCACAAATATTAATTTAATCACAATTTATCCTGGAGTTGTTCCAAATTTATAGAATTTTAGCATTTAATATGATGTTGAAACATTCTGATTCGATTGGGAAAAACAACTTACATCGCTAGTACTGAGTATGCATACATATACAGTTTCTACGTCGGGAAACAAAAATGCAATTCATATGTAAGTACAATGATATTGGTGAGGATAAATCCTACGATATGAGTAATTTTGACAAGGTTCTGCATTATGCTGAATTTTACATTCTCTGTCATGGATAGGAAAAATCTCCCGCTACAAAAATTCTCCAAATATGAATCAGTTTCTAATTTTCGAAATTGCGAAGAACTTGAATTCGTTGTTGTGATAACGATAGTGTTGACATACCAAGTATACAGTATGCCCATTTAGTAAGCAGTTTTGACATGCAGAAAAATCTCCCGTTACAAAAATTCTCCAAATATGAATCAGTTTTCCATTTTCGTCCTATTGTTTCGAGAAGGCGAATAAATTGAATTCTCTGTGATAACGGTAGTGTATACAGTATGTCCATTTAGTAAGCAGTTTTGACACAGTACAAGCAAAATTGACAGTCACGCGTACTCGTGTTACGCAAGTATAACTTAATTTCATGTTTGGGCTTAGCACTGCTTACCTTGTATTTTGTTTGCTGTCCTGCCAGTTTCATGGGAATCATACTCGACTGGACCTAGAACTCACGACATGGGCCCTTTCCGGGGCAGATTAAGCCCCTTATTATTTTTACATGGACAGATATAACAATGTTGTGTTACCCCGATTTTGTTAAGAGCGGCTCTTTCCAGTTTTGATGTTATTCGATTACACCAATAGCATGCCTGTAGGTCTTATGAAGGTATATCTAGGCTAATTTAACAAATTTGTGAAAAGGAAGCAACGCGTGACTCATATTGAACGCACGTCACTCATTTCGACCAGCGACTTACAGATAGTCCCTCTCATTGCAGCGCCAGTACCATATGCAAAATACTGTGTTTAGGATCTCAGTTTTAGGCTGAGCATGGGTAGATGTGTGAGGAAAAAGGTCGAGATTATGCCTGCAAGCAGTCGCTATAGAAAGCTGGAATCACGACTGTAAGAAGTTGATATAACAGTTGCGTAATTAGTAGCAATAAAATGTGCAGATTACGAGAATCAGTATGAGAAGGACGTTGCTTGCCAAATACTGTTAACAAAACTTCAACAATTAATCATAAAAAGATTGATTATTCAACGCTTGGACAATTTGTTCTCAAAGTTGTCCGATGAGTGTCATTATGCTGTTTGCAATATTTACAGAACCCAGATTTTATATCTCGCAATATACCGTGTTTCCCCCAAAATAAGACCTAGCCTGAATTTTAAAAATGATTTTAATATGCCCTTAAAAAAATAGGACCTAGTGTCTTGGTCGAAAGCGCGAATTTTTTTTTTTTTGATCTAGTGATAGCAAGAAATCTTTCCTACTCGTTGTAAATGATTAATAATCTATGTTTAGCAGTTTTATTTTTTCAAATAAAAATGTTTTATTTATAAGTAAATGGATATCGGTTTTCATATTTTGTATATTTGGGAATCTCGTAATTCTATACTTTGTAAATAAAAGACATCCTCCAAAATAACCCCTAGAGGTATTTTTCAAAAGAATATTGAAATAAGACACTGTCTTATTTTCGGTGAAACACGGTAGGAATGCTGTTTCTTCGATTGCATGAAGATTAACTTTGCATATTTAAAGTTTAAAGCATTCAAGAACGCTCGACTCTCATGCTTACAAAACAATTGGTCGAATTGCACAGTGCCCGACTTCATCCATTCGGCACCCATTCAACTACAGTTCCGTTCACTTCATTCAGAGTGACTGTAAAATGTAATTATAAGTAAATGGATATCGGTTTTCATATTTTGTATATTTGGGAATCTCGTAATTCTATACTTTGTAAATAAAAGACATCCTCCAAAATAACCCCTAGAGGTATTTTTCAAAAGAATATTGAAATAAGACACTGTCTTATTTTCGGTGAAACACGGTAGGAATGCTGTTTCTTCGATTGCATGAAGATTAACTTTGCATATTTAAAGTTTAAAGCATTCAAGAACGCTCGACTCTCATGCTTACAAAACAATTGGTCGAATTGCACAGTGCCCGACTTCATCCATTCGGCACCCATTCAACTACAGTTCCGTTCACTTCATTCAGAGTGACTGTAAAATGTAATTCGTTATATAAAATTCCGCATAGTCTCATTTAAAACGTGAAGTTGGGTTTGCGTTGTATTTTAGACATGTGTAATATATATATATTTGTAAGCAATTGCAATGATTGGGGCCTATGGCCGGCGAACCACGAATTTCTCCTAAACAAAAAAATCGGCGCTCCCGTAGTATGTGCACCAATATGGCGGACACCGGAACATAGTATGTGTACCAGGTTAGGGTTACTACTCCCGTGGTATTTGTACCTGGAACTATGGCCTAACCCTAACCTGGTACACATACTATGTTCCGGTGTCCGCCGTCTTGGTTCACAAACTACGGGAGTACCAAAAAATATGCTAATACTCCAAATTCATAATAACTGACTAGGCAATGATTGATGAAAGCCAAATCACCAAATTAAGAATTTTAGGTTTTATTCGAAATAATCCCGGAGTCTGGACGATGAATGGCCAAAATATCATGATTTAGGAATCGTGATATGCCAACCCTATTCAATGTCAACGCTACAAAGTTCCCTGCGATGACGTACCGAGCTGATTGCAGCAATTCGCATCAATCATTCTTAGTTTGTCCGGAATGGAGTGTAGCGCACTTTAACAAAATGATGGGAGAAATATATCATCATTGTCATCTGTCAGTCATTCTGGTGGCCATCGCTATACGAGATACTAGTCTCGAGATCTTATGTGTGCAACTGTGCAGCTCAAACCGGATACGCTGAGAGTCGGTGAACCATCGAGAACTCGGATTTGTTTAGGCTCTGTAATATTGAAAAATATGGCAATATCTGCAATCTGCATATAGGCAAACAAGGGGACATCCATTATTCGACTGAATTGCTTAATGCTAACTGTGGGGATATGTTAATGTCTCTTTGTCATTTATTATATTATGATTTTTTTAAATTTCCACCAATCAGTGTCATTTTAAATGCATTTGAAATTGGTTTGAAAGACGCACTTTAAAACGTTTTCCATTGGTTTCGTTATAACATTGTAAAAGTATCTTCAGCAAAATTTAACCTATATGTAGCTATAAATTACATTGCAGGAAAACACTCGCGTTTTGGCAATGTATATCAAAAATGTTCATACATTTTTTGATTAAGAGTGAGTGTTCAGTGCTGACTAGTTATAATTGTCCCCAATTTAAGCGTGCATTCTACACTTTCTTCGTTACTATCAAATACCATTACTTAAAAGAAAATAGTGGTAGAACTAGCCATACTATTCTAACGACAAGAACTCGGACGTGCGTCATCACAATGTTTTCGAAATACATCCGCTTTCTCTTTGAAAACGCTGAAGGACCCACCATTTGAAGACGTCCGCGAGATGCACAAAAAACTTCGCATTTCGGGATGGCGCTAGTGGGCCGGTCGTAGAGCGGAAGACAAAAGGGGTCTTGTGATTCCTAAAGAAATTCCTAATTTTATTTGCGTGGCAACGGTCTTTCTCGCTTATTGGTATACCGGCAAATATGGTTCATACACGCACAAACCCGACACTCTCTACCTCTAATTAGTAGTGCTTTGTACAGAGCCGTCATTTGACAAGTATATATAGCCTATTTTAAAACGTGAAGAAAGCTATCAACTTCTAGCCATTTTAGTCTAAATTTGTTCAATTTTTTGATATTTTCTAATGTGTATATTGATTGACGCTGATATGTGAAAATGAATTCAGTTCTGCAACGTAAATCATAAGCATTCGAACAAAAGTATAGTTTTTTGTAAATAAAAAAGACTTTTGCTTGTACATAACAGCAAAAAGATTATGTTATTTAAAGCTTTAATTCTATCCCGCCCAAACACCCTTTCCTCGCTGCATGAAGCGACAACTTGCAGTTTAACGCACGATAATTATGCTATTGACCAATGTGCCGACATTTTATTTGCAGTCGGAACACTTTTCAAATGCGAGCGTAATGAAGACTAATACTTGATCACGTTTTAAAACAGCGTATATTATGCACTGGCCTATTCTTGTAACGTATTCATAACAATTGTATCGGTGAGTTGGTCAGAACAAAACACAAGAGAAATTGACCATTTATATCCCATTCGTTTCTCACGTACTTTTTCATCGTCTTAAATTCCAGAGTGGACGAAACAGAACCACGATGCGTGGGCGGGTCCGTATTTGATCCGCGTTCTCGCAGTCTAGCAACGCTCTCGTTGCCGATAAACCTTTCTTGTGTTAACATTGGTTTATTTCTAGCGTGTTAATATTTAACGTTTTATGGGATGGGTATTGGAAAACCAAGGACTAATGTTGAGACAACTGCGACTAACTAGCTCTTTTCACAGCACGCAGATTAGTATACTGGCAGGACCTCGCGTTCATCCACCACGATAATCCAAAATGAGTGGTCTATCTCAAAGATTTTTCACAGTTGTCGGTGATGCCATGGTGTGGCCTCTTGTGGACTTGGCCGGAGATTTCGTGCAAAAGATCTCTATCCCCGTGGGTTCTAAAAATAATGAAACTGACGAACGGATATTTATTGAAAATACCGGATTTTCAACAACAATATTGAACGGAATTACAATATCAATTTTACTATTTATTCTGTATCTTATATATCTGACAGTCCGAAAACTAAACCAATGGCTATTTATGCCATTGGACAGGGTACGAAGACTTGGAGATATAGGGTAAGTATTAAGTAGTATTTTCATATTAATGTAGTGTTTTATGCGTAGGACCACGAAAACCTTGGGATATAATGAACAATTTATATGCGGTTGCATGTCAGTTTTCTACCCAAAATACAAACACAAAAAAACAGCATGGCAAAAAAAGAAAATGTAGTTTTTTAAATAAATAAAATGTTAAATTATGCTAGCTTTTTGATTTGGCACATACTCTTTTGCCAAATTAACCAAGAAATGAAAATTATGGTTTGGATTACTTCAATTGATGGACTTTTTCCAATAATGCTGTGGTTACTTTTATCTAATATGCGTAATTATTTTCATACTGGTCGCAAAATCCCTTCTTTCGTCAAATGATAAGATCAAAGCAATTTACACGGTCGAATGCTTAAATGCCAGTTTCAAAGATTTGTGGTTACCCAACATTTTGATCAATTACCGGCATACGCCGAAAATGTGGTCTTTGATTATCTT
This sequence comes from Styela clava, assembly GCF_964204865.1. NCBI lineage: Eukaryota > Metazoa > Chordata > Ascidiacea > Stolidobranchia > Styelidae > Styela > Styela clava. The sequence goes on along the minus strand of NC_135259.1, from coordinate 7,428,031 downwards.
TTGAGCCAGTTTACTACAAAAACTATACTCGTGTACGTACAAATGACTTGAATTCTTTGTTCTCTTTGTTAAGTTTCATAAGCCCTATTTCTGTTGTATTCCGTAGTAAATATAGAGTCATAGACCATGAATAGTCTTCTATTTACTAAAATTTAACTCGACATAAATGGCTTTCAACCCTATATTCTACACATAGGTATATCAACCACGAAGCTGGAGATTTATCTCGAAAAGAAGTTGCCAACCTAATGCGACAAAGGCGAAAAATGGGCCAAGACATACCTCCTGTTTATCCAAATGGATGGTTTCGGGTCATCGATTCGGTTCAACTTCGACGCAAAGAGGTTAAGCAAGTACATGCCATGGGTATGAAATATGATTATTTCCTTATGACATGAGATATATTCATAACCACAATTGAACTACAACATTTTTTAATCCTCGTTTTTCTTAGTTTAGCAGCTCATATGTCGCGCTCACATTCCATACAACAACTATAAACTATTGTGCATTCATATGCTTGATTGTTCTTTTGCTTGTAGTAAATTAGAATTAAAAGTTTTAGCGTTTCAATGTATCGATCGTCTTTATCTATTTTACCATGGATTTCGAACATAAGTATTTCAACTTCGTTTAATATTAATTTTTCAATTTTTAATTATTCAATACAGATATTCAGTATCTTCGTGTTGATTTGTGTTAGTTGTGATTTAGCATAACGGTCGATAATCTTTTTATTATATAATCATCGGTCAAGAAATTAGTTAATCCAGGAGTGTACTCTTGTTCGCCATGCTATTGCTTTAAAGTGAAATGAATATAATATAAATAACAATTTTGGACAAAAAATTCTAAAAATTGCTTCCGGAGATTCAAGTAAAATCCCGAAACTTTGAAATTTTCCCAGGTCTAAACTTTGCCGTATTTCGCGGCCAATCTGGTAAAGTTACTGTGATGGATGCTTACTGCGCTCATATGGGAGGAAACCTAGCAGCAGGTGGACGAGTTCTCGGAGATTGCTTAGAGTGTCCGTTCCACGGTTGGGTGTATAATGACGAAGGAAAAGTTGTTCGAATACCCTACACTAGTAAAGGTAAAACTGCAATTTTCTATTTTCCGTGTTAACAATAATCGATCAAGTTGATTAATGTGAATTATCGGAATTTAAGGATGTCAAGATTATTGTCATACTACAAAATGCAGACCACCTTGTAAACTTCATTCCTCTTTTGTAATAAATCTCAACGCCGAATAGAATTATTTAGCTGAAAGTCATATGCTAAACAGTTTGAATCACATAGAATTAATATTCCTAGGGCGTCCAATGAAATACTGAATATACCGCAGCCCCCACGTTGTAGAAACACAATAGTACTATGGCGAACAGCGTTTCGTTAAAATAAAAACGCAGGTCTTCAAACTGTGATTACTAACTATAATGGGTAAATCAACTTTAGAAATGGGTTTGCTATAATAGAGAAATGAATATGGCCAGCCTCACGTATTTTAGTAAGAGACATGTCTCTATTGTGCTAAGGTGCCAATGTTTACTTAATATGTTTACATGAGGTATATATTATTGGAAACGATCTATTCGTAAAATACCTATAGACATCATGCCTTGTTGAAGAATGTTGCGTAACCATTAGATCACCCCCTCAGATATTACTGCAAAGTTCGTGTAATATTAGGTATTGTTATCATTTGCAATTCTATAGATGTGATGTAGAGATGGGACCGTTTTGTCGTCGATTTTACCCCTTGGTGCTCGGTATCCATTCATTTTAAGCCCTGAATGTTTACTTTCCTATGTGTTTAGTTGTCTATCGTACAAAGACAACAACACACTTCTATGTTACCCATAAACAAAGATATTCATTTCTTATCGCGATGTGTTCTCAAGCGATTGAACAAAACATTCAAACGTCAAAGAATAGTCGTCGTCAACGACATATCGTACTTTGTAAACCAACTTGATTCAATGCCACGCTTTTACCATCCATAAACGTGAGTGGTTTTACAATCGTATTTCATGAAAAGCATATCCTTTTCACGACAATGGATTTCATTAAATCCAACAGGCACGAATCATTTCAATAGAAATTAGGTCAAACGTCGACTTATATCTGCTTATGTTCAACAATAATTTTGCCAGGTGATATTGAAACTATATTTCAAATGTTTTCATTTATTGCCTTTCACTAAATCCAAGAACTTGACATACTTCCACACGCAGACGTTCAAAAAGTACTCCCATCCCATGTAAAGATATAGAGCCAACATATAAGTGCAGGCCAAAAGGAAGTTTAAATCGTACTCTCATTTCCTTAGTGTGGTCACCTTTATGCGTGAACCCATCAGTAAATTTGAACTGTATTTAGTCAAAATTGAAGTATCACTTTATATGAAGATGGTTACAAAAAATTTTTGAATAATAAAAAAAAGTCGCATCGCCACGGCTCAATTATATTCTGTGATGACTATGGACTTGGGGCTATTTTTTCTCATTGGTAAATTTTGCAACAACTGTATCTATTGCAGGCTGTGGATATATCTTTGTATTTCTTCGTCTAGGGTCAAAATAGGGGTGGACATACCAACACACGTTATTACTTTCACTACGCCTATCCCATCCATTCAAATTCCAAAGTCCAGAAGGGCGAACTGTATTAGGCTAATTATTAACTGGGCGCCCTCTGTAGTAGAACTACCATATATGAGCCACAACTGATCGATTGTAAATTAAATGTCACGAATGGGTGAATGTGTTACTATAGAATAAATTTATGTACAAATAAATAATTCTAAATAGAACTAGAAACCGAAATAGTGAAACTACGTAAAAGTCCTATTATTAGTTTAGGAAGTTATTCTTTCATTTTGCGTGGTTTGTCGTGTGGGTGCGGTATATTCTTCGACAAATACAAGTAAACAAAAGAAGAATGATTACAATCTGGCGATAGTTGTCTTTGGTATTGGATGTCTATTGTCGTTTTGACAAGCACGTTGGACTTTTCAAAAAATTCAATGAAATTCATCTGGAAATGATTATCATTTCCTTTGCTTGCAATGCTATCTTTATATAATGTCCTACAACCTACTTTCTGTCATTCTTTTATCGTGTTTTGTGTGGCATGTAGCATATTATTTTACCCAGAGATATATGCTAATTGTTTGTATTTTGCCTCATTGCTCATATCGGGAAATGATATGATGTAACAATGTTATTCAATGACCAAATAATTCGGGATACGCGTAAAAGTATTATTCAATAATACAAAATGACTAATAATAACCCGGGTCTTTTGCATTGCTGTTAAACAAGAAAAATCGGTTCGTCCATTGCAAAATTGTTGCCCTTTTGTCTGTCAGGGCTGTCGATTTTTTAGTGATCTATATTGAAATGAAGCAACATATGCCCGGCCATTAGATTTTGTACTGATGTGAACTTCCAACGCCCTGTAGTAACCGGCACCTTAATTAATTAACAACCAATCATGTTTGAAGTCATACAAGTACACGTTGACATCCCCGCTATCACGAGCATGTTTATTGTGTAAGCGTACATTGCGGATCCTGATCGCAGGTAATTGCATTATACTGACCTCCATCTTATGACCGAATGAGCGTCTGTTTGTTCAAAAGTCAAAAATTTTGTCATTGAGTATGTGCCATTAGATACTGCCCATTTGAGAGAAGTGTACAAAAACCTAGAAGCTTGTTTTGGTTATAAGTCTAAAATGTTATTCGTTGCCAATGTCACGGGCCATGAATATTGAACCGCTCAAAAACCTATTTATTCATAGCCTTCTTCAAAATATATTATGTCAATAGGTGGGTTTCTTACGGACGGATATTTTAGTTTCGGCTACAAGGTGACATTTATGGTTATATAAATTAGCCCACGTTGGGTGGATGTATGTGTGCATTTCTATGGAAAAAGAAAATAATTCTATTGATTAAAAGGTCCCTTATTGACATAAAAAAAAGCTTGGAACGTTTTCTTGGGGTGGCTTAGTGCACGGTTTTAGAGCGTGTTTTTCTGGACCTAATATATATACCCCTATTTGTCTTTTCCATGATAAATTATGACGTTAACTAGATGGGATGTGCGCTATGCATGTTTTATCTGTTTAATATTATGACCTGATGTTTACTTGTCCGTTTGCTAAATAAATATGTTTAATCATGTCCGAAGTGCCGTTACACCACAGACAGGGTCACCGTACCTTTCCCAAACCCGCGAAACGTGACTGCGCTCATTAAAGACGTTGTGTTGTGTAATATCAGGAAATTGTAATGTTTGTTTTACTGAGCACGTTATAATCGTAAGATTAATGATGCTTTAGCATGAACTCTCTTTAACAGAATGCGCATTTTATTCTGTTTTATCTCTCAATATATGAGGTATTGCAAAGAATTCATTCTCCGATATGGCTTTTACCACGATAATGTATTCACTAGTCAATGCTGACGAGATACTATCGTCAGTGTAATCGTGCGGTTTCGAATCTAGGAAAATTTCGTTTTTACTTGAGTCAGCCAAAGCCGACCTAACTTCGACAGCGTTCTGCGTCAACAATCCATATATACTCATCAATTGAATAAAGCAAATGATTGCGTTGATAATAGTCGTGAAAAAATATAATATCCTATTTAGTCGGCTAAACGAATCTGGACTAATTAAATGATCTTTTTATTTAAGTGCCATCAATTGCCAAGACGAAGGTGTGGCCAAGTCGCGAAGTGAACGGCGTGGTTTTCGTTTGGTATCACTGTGACAACATCGAACCTCAATGGGAAATTCCTACCATTCCGGAAATCAAGCAGGGGTCATTTTATTATAGAGGACGTGTGGAACATCACGTCAACACTCACATTCAGGTAATTAATTATAGCTTAAAAGCCATTTGAAATTCGTGCAAGTAAAGTAGGGTAAAGATCACTCAAAATTGCGAACCCACCTATTGTGTTGAATGATGGTGATCGTATAAAGCGTAGCACAATAAGCAAGCCGTTGATCACGACTCAAATGACATTTCAACTTGATTAGTGTTACTTTTAAGATAATTTAAAACATGAATGATGACCCGACTTCGTTTATAAAAATGACGCATTTTACCGAGTTCTTGAAGGCTACAAGATCTCGAAGGTTCGGTAATTTGATTCCAGAAGATTAATGAATAACCAGGTAAATGTTTTGCTCCATCACTCTATAATGGTACGAATTGGACCGGATTTGAGTTGAATACCGCAATTAATAATCACCTATCGAACATTTAACATTCGTCTTTCCAATTACCAATCCCATACCTACTGCAAGGGACTACTAGTCGATCATAGACCAAATGTTTCGTTAACACTTTTCATTTCCGGAAATTAAAGGAGAAATGTTTATTACTGGAGAGGGATCGTATTACTCTGTTTTCAACTCCGCATATTGTTTTCAAAATGGTTGTTATGGGCACGTTTCGCCGCGTTGATATATACAATGCTTTTAGAGAAAAAATATGTAAGTAACTCTCCCTACACTGAGTTGAAAATGTATGTTATTACCAAACCACGGTTTTATCGTATATTCGTCGTTGGTAAACGACTTCTAAGTTCCTTCGTATAGTTTGTACTAATGATCGTCTCTTTTGTGTGTATTTATTTGTCTTCGTACTATTGTGCTCCTTGATTTCAACTATGGGTAATACAATTGGATTGTACTCGATGTTTGTGTTGGATTTGCTATGCAAAATATGGCCCTCTGGATCTGCTGAGTCATGATGATATACATAACGGTACTAATAATTACGTAGTTGATAAAATGTGTAATTTAATTTACGCCGTGTTTACAAGCGTGAATTTCTAATAGGGTGTTTTGGATTCATATTTCCCGCGTAAAAATTTTCCTTTTATTTGTTAGTGGTCGGTTACCACAAGGTAGCTCGCGATTTGAATGCGATAAATTATCCACCTAGAGACACCAATCCTCACGGCTTCGCCCACAATCCAGTCTATCCATCTAACACAATTAACCGACTAACTAATCCCGATACCAGACATTAACTATAGTAATCGGACGACGTAAGCCATATGATTGAATGGTTTTATTGTAATTCCTCTTCCCGTGATAAATATGAATCTCAAAATTGCATTAGGCACGGGGCTTGTCAGGGCCTTCATGTTTTAGAAGATGACTAAAATACTTCCAGATCAATGATATCAGAACCAAACATCTCATTCTTTATAAACTGTGTAACTATGGATTTCGTGAACCTATAAAATCCAGTGCAATGTGTAAAAATTGTTGAAGTCATATTCAAAATTTTACCAATACTTGTTGGGTAACCTGAGTTTTCCCTCAGAGCTCTTGTTTAGGTCCAATTTTCTTCTTGATATATATGAAGGATCTAATAACCCAGGGGTGTCCAACCTTTTAATACAGCAGGCACAAAAATCTTGGTTATTAATCCTCAGCTGTTAGGGTATTGTAACGTCATAAGCATAGATAATAAATTGTACTAGAATATTGGCTTTGCAACGCGAATGGACTGAGATTTTTCAAACTAAAATAAATCTCGTTTCGTGGGCCGTACAATTTTTCTTTGTGGGCCGCATTCGACCCACGAGCCGTAGGTTGCACACCGCTGGTTTAAACCACAGCTCAATCTATTAATAAAACTAAAGTAGTAAATAGTTTTTTCATATAAATCGAATAATTTTTGTTTTAGGATATACCGGAAAATGGATCAGATCTAGCACATCTCTCTCATCTTCATGTTCCAAGTGTATTTTGCGGGGTTAACCTGGCGGAACAATTCGATTCCTGGTTCAATTTTGCAGATCATATTTTTAAGGTATCATTTTATAGAATATGTATTGTAAGCCTTTTGAAAATGTTCACACATGAAATATATAACAGTTATATGGCTGAGAAGTCTGACTGTATTATCATTACGATTTTCAGCCTCTGAATTATAATCTTCTGAGAGCTAACCCTTTCATACGAAACATTATCATTCATCAATCAGACAGTGTTTTTATACATTTTATATTACATATATGACCTGATGTAGTGCAAAGGTATCTTATTCTATATAATTTACTAGGTTGATTGTAAAGGTTCGGACGACGACCTTCCACACATATCGAAGTTTGATATGACTCACCATCTTGAGTTCTTCAAAAAATGGAAATTTTTCCATATCGATCTTCAGGTGGAACAGGTGAACATTTCACGTTTTTTTTTTGTTTAATTTAATCCAGTCGGCTAAATCTCCGTTGGTGATAATAAAGTTTAGTTGCGACGAGCTTCATATTATATACTAGGGATGGGCAAAATTTTTTAGTATAAGAGCCGCATGCAGCAAATCAGAAATATGCTAAAGCCGCATAATTTTTGAAATTAGGAATATTAGAACTCATTTAATCATTTTGCATTGTAACTGTTACATATATATTATACTAATTTGGGAGATGCGCCTTTGTGTAGTGCGACGCGAAACCGGCGTTTCGGCTATTGACTGCGCCAACATCAGCAAAATTTTTTTTGTATTGGTCTTTAACACGAGCAATATTCCATGATATAACAAAACTAGCTTCAATTGATGCATCGGATTCCTTGCCAAATAATATCATAAGTTCCCGCTGTCTTTTTATTAATTTAAATACGAACGAAGTTTTTGATTCGTTTCCTGATGCTAACTGTGCTGATTTTATTATGACTTAGCAGCCTATGATAGAGTAATCACAAGGGTTTATTTTCTTGACTAATAAAAGCGTATACTTCTTCCCATTCTGACTTGACAACTTTGTTTTCATCTTCGTATTTTCGCTTCTTACTTGAGAACATATAGCACTGTATCTGAGACTAAACCCAATCAAGCTACAATACCGCCAAAGCGTCAACGTACATTTGACCATTGTGACGTAAGATTTTTCGCTTGATTGATTCAAAATTCCACGCCACAATAATAAATGCAAGCCAGAAGAGCCGCAAAAATTCTCTGGCGAACCGCATGCGGTTTGCCACCGTTGATATATATATACAGTGATACATCGGTGGTCGAACAACTCCATACTAGAACAATTCGGTAGCTACACTAGCTAAGCAAACAATTTTAGTGCCCGAACACCCGAGCGCCGCCGAGTGGGATGACGTCACTCGAACCGCGCTTCTTGGTCTATGACAGTATAGTGCAGTGCCACTCAACTATTTTTACCGAAGATCCGCATACAAAACATCAAAATCATTTGGGTCCGGTGTTTCCATAATTTATATTTCGGCATCCGCAAACGCGCACTTCCTCGACCGGCTAACGATTATTATCAGATAATCAAGATTGTTTATTATGGTGTTATAGTTCTTTTCATATATACAATAAAAGTCATTTTATAAAATGAAACTTTAAAAGTGGGGATAATCCAAAATAAAGAATTGGGTGCGATCCGAATCAAATAGTCGAAAGGTCCGGATTCGGACCGCGATCCGCCAGTTGAGTAGCCCTGGTATAGAGTACTGGTACGACAATCTTCACGACTGACGCAAAAGCGAAACCGCCACAAGGTGCGCAATTTTTGATAACGTCATCGCACACAAAAAAACGAATACCATGGAGACAACAGAAATATTACTCAAACTGTACACGTTTTGTTAATATTTTAAAATGTGTGAGAACGAAACAAAATGATTACCGTTAATTGTTATGGAAAAAAAAGTGAATAATGTCACCCACGTACACCTATGTAGATGACTGAAGTACGAACCACAATAAGTTGAAACCGTTACTGTATAGGGACGGGTTTGGGAACCTCAAAATGAAGCTCGACAACTAAATATATAGCTGAGCAAACTTTGACAAAAGCATACTGATAACATTGTTTTCCTATTGCAGATTGGGCCGGGGATTGTACATTTACATATGAATTTACCGTTCGCCAGATCGGTTCTCGTTCAAAGTCTCACTCCTGTGGGTCCACTACATCAAGTAATAATTCACAGTTTCTACACTGATTGGAAATGTCCTACGTGGTTGTCAAAAATTTTCCTCACCTTCGAAGCTATTCAAGTAAGCAAAACGTTTGTATACTGTAGATTAACTGCTAAACTAACTACTTAGCTATACGCAAGATATGACGGTCTTGCTTCAGGAAACTTAAATTTGATAATTTTAAAGGTTGACAGAGATGTTATGGTTTGGAACAACAAAACTTTCAGTGCCAAACCATTGCTTGTTAAGGAAGAGGCACCAATCACAAAATACAGACGGTGGTTCTCACAGTTCTATTCCGAGAATAGCCCAAAATTCAATTTCAAAAGCAACGATGACGTCAGTTGGTAGCATGACGTAAGAAGTGATGAAATTTAAGATTTTTTGGACAATTTTATGATAGGGCATTCTGCTGAAATTTTTTTTCCCGTTGTTTAGTTGATTTGTTTTGCCATGTGACGGCAGCAATCTGGTAGTGCCGAAGGCCTCCTCCAGTACAAAGCTGTAGTTTCCACTCATTAGAACAGTGAGTGACATGTTAACAAATTATATTCATTTCGTAGGGCCAGAAAAAATCTGAATCTAAATTTTCTTTGTTATGTTATATTGTGTAGCTTTTATTTTTCGCTATAATGCAAAAATGTAAAATACAAATAAAAAATGCGAGTGAAATTATATTTTGTTATAATTATATTAATTATCTTTAAACTATGCTTTATTTTATTTTTTTCTATTTTAAAACATCGGTATTATGGGATAATTCTTTGTACAATTGTTAATTATATTTTTACTCAAAATTCTAATTATATTTATCTTTGTAATTATTTTTTCAAATCTAACTTTATGTCAATTTCTAAACAATATTTTTAATTTATCTACAAATGAAAATGTAAAAAGGCAAGAACAACATAATGTCTATTTAGTTTCAACCTCACTATGTTTATATAATTTACATTTTTGTGCATGCGTTGAAGATATAAATAATACCATGGTCTTCCGCAAATAACGTCGAGGTAGAATCATGATAAGAAAAAAAATTCACTTTTTAATATGAACTATTTTTTATGTTTTTTTGAAACATTGATATTTTTTTATCGTTAGCTGATACATTGGGAGAAAATTGTGATCATATTTGTCTACTCCACTTTATAATATGAATCAAATTTGGTATGTCAAGTCACGACAGCTTTTATTTTTCAAATTTCCATCAATTGTTCTGCGGGGTCGATCTGAGTCACTTTGTCGTCATATGCGGACAACCAAAATAGTAACACAAAGCTTTCTAATTATTGTACATAAATTGTTTGAAATAAATGTTTGCATAATTAATTAGAGAAGTAGTGTATTAAAAATTTTTCGTTAATGGTCACATCGATAAAACTCGAATATGAGTTATGGAACTGTATGTAACCTTTATTGTAACAAACAAACTTAAATTTTAGAGGTTTCAAATTCTCGTGAGTCGATCGAGAGTCGGGTTAGTTTCTAGCCATTCACACCTCATTCTTAAATGATAGGCCTAGTAATTTTCTTCAATATGGTATCACTTTACAACGAGAATGACAGTATAACTTGTAAACATATTGTTGAATGATCTTGAATAGAGCTCGACCGATATCACTTTTTGGCACCGATACCGATAACGATATATCGGCCAACTAGTGACCGATAACCGATATCGACATACCGATATCTACAACCTGAACCCGCAGTAAATACAAATAGAAAGAAACATTCAGTTTTAGTCAAAAAATAAAGCAGTCCTACACAGTGCTTGCATCATTAATAAAAGTTTCACAGCAAATAATAAGAACACACATTAATGCACAAAAGAAAAAAGGCAGTGGCTTGCACGTAATTTACGGAATTATTTCGAGTTCGGAAGGGAAGTTACAAATTACGTAAAGTCGTAATTATTGGTCGAGCGCTTTCGCATTTGAAACGTGCTCCTTCCAAGCAGTCAATTCCGTCGATTGTAAAAAATTAAAAGTTTAACACGTAGAAGAAGTTAAGAGTTCCGGTATTCGCAGCCGTTTTGAGCCGGCATGACGCGTTGCCACCCCGTTTGAGCGTTTGGTTTCACGGTCAAAACGATATTATTATAAGCGTTATCACTGTAATACAATTAACACCGACAGACTTTTTTGTGTCCACGATTTGGTATCTTTTTTATTCGGCGCTGATAATGATAAATAGGAATGTGTGATAGTTGATTGTAATTCCGGAAGGCGTATTTTTTTTCTCTCCGTGAAACAGACATGAAACGAATTTTACCGCCGCTATAAGCGCTCAAAAGGAGAGAAGGCTAGGCTACTTTCTTTTCCCGACTCAATCACTTTAATTAATACAAATCACAGCGCATTAAAAAACAAAATAAAATTTATTAGCATTAATTTACAACGAGTTACAGGTAAGAATTTATCGCCGGCTAAATAATTAATATTTAATCTAAATTTATCGCAAATAATGTTATAACATTTAGGCCGCGAAATGATTTGATATAAAATGAAGCTTGGTAATCGGAATATCGTCAATAATTCAGCATCAATAATTATTATAAATTGCTAACTAGGTAGCAAAGTCCGATAATGTAAAAAACGGAGCAATAACAAGTCTTCGTCGCGAGGCAAGCGCAGGTATAATTAAACGAGAGAATACGCTTGTCGTTGATTAAAAACTCAAAAACCCGAAATTTTTATTCAATACGAAAGTCGATTTTAAAAAAGGCAACTATCGTTTCATAAATATCCGTATACCAGTGTCGGTAATGATAAAATTGATCGCATAAAATTGGGACGGTTAATTTGCGAAGGTGATAAAGAAAATCAAAGCCAACACAATAAAACAAGATAAAAATCAGAATAAATTTAATTTGAATTCACTCCTTGGTATTTGTCTTTAACATCTGTCGCCGGCGTGTAGTACTGTCGGTAATATGAAAACCAAACTTCGATGTCCCATTCGGAAAAGAAGTGGATTCAAATGGTTTTTATGATAGGTTTAAACGTGTGAAAAAATATCGCAATTACGGGGTCATTACGTAATCAATTTTTCCGTAATTACGGAATTGATTTTTGTCGATTACGTGCAAGCCTAGTGGGGACGCAAGATATTCAAAGGCGAGGATTTTGCGCCGCACGAAGAGATAAAAGAGAGAGAGAAATATAGAAGAGAACTCTCTGTTCATTGAAAGGCAAAATGAGAGAAGCCAAAAAAAGAAAACGCTCGGCCGCAGATATTTCCTGGCTGGCAAATTCACCCATTTATATAGTTTGAAAATATATGAAGATAAGCGGTAAATTATATATGAAATGATGATACCGAAAACAAGATCCTTTTATAATAGCCAGTTGTAAAAATAGTATTTAAAATTTTCACTTCACAAACTATCCAACGTGTTTTTATAGGTTTTGTTTTCTAACACAGTAAAAAGTTTTCGCTCTTGTTGTAAAAAGACTGCTTCCATCTAAGGCTGTTTCACGTCATATAGACAACTGATGACGCTAGCAGCTTGATTTAATGTAGATCTTGTACAAAGATGTTTAATTCTTCATAAAACTACTTTTGGATATTTTGTAGAAATCACCCGCCATGTTTTAAAGTAAAAAATCGGTAATTATCCAGTCAGAGTTCGGGTTAGAAATTATATACCATTTTGTATTTCCAGCGCAATCTGTATTCCTAATGCAATACCGGAATACTTACCAATTTCTCAACTTTAGCGGTGGCCATTCTTCTTTAAACCAAAAACTTTAACTTCAACATTCAACAAAGGCGTGAAATCTTATGTTTGCCTGAAGACCTGCTGTATATCACTTCACTTTAACATTAGGCAAGTTGGTTGTCGGCCGTTGGGTACGTCAGCATGGAAATGTTTGAAGAATATTTGGATGGTTAGAAAGAGACTTTCAATGAAGTGTTATATCCTATGAGTCGATATCATCCGGCCCTACTGTTTGAAAGACACCACACAGTGGTGGCATTTGTACTTGAGAAAAAATGAAAAATTGTACGATAGGTATCTAAGAAAGGGAATAAAATTAGGACAAATCATTGTTGCTAACATTGAAAAAAATCAGTATTCTGGGGCGATAATACCAGGATAGAGACCGGCCTATTTAAGCGCTACATCTCCATTGGCTTTGCACGCGTTTCCCATTTCGGATTCTATAAGAAAAATATTTTTTAAATATGATGGAGTTAGCCACCGATCTAAACAAAAAATTATAGATTTACTGACGAATCCGTTAGTATTTTCAAAATATCCAGATAAATTTCATTTATTATATCACATTGAGGTGTTGCAACACGAAGCAGATATGATTGATCACTTATGACATGAAATACACTACTCTATTTCGAGAAAGAAATAACGATAACTTATTTCTGCACGTTCCTGGCTTAGCTGAGAAGCGGCCTTCAGTATTGAAGGGAGACCGTTTGGCAAAAAAAATTGAACATGGATGGCAATCCTGGAAAAGACTTGTACGAAGGTTATGTTCATGAAGTAAGGCAAAATGGCGTGATTCAATTTGACAATTTTTTTTACGATGAGTATATCAGTGAAATGAGAGTATATATAAAATTCAGACTGAATCGTCACCCATTGAAAATGATGCACAGGGCACTCACATTGGTGAAAAATTCGGAAAGCATTCTGTTCCCTGTCGATGACAGTTATCTCCCCAGATTGGATCAAAATTCGAAACTAGTTATGAAGACGGGGTTTATAGAAAATAACCCACATCAAGTAGAAGCAATTCAAAACATCGCGAAAGAAAATTCATCAAAAATCTATATCGTATATGGACCTCCGGGAACTGGAAAAACAGTAACAATGGTGGAATCAGAGTTTCAAACAATTGAAAAATATACTGATTTTCATAGCCTTGTTGCTGCATCATCTACCGGTGCATGTGATTTGTTAGCAAAACGATTAATAAAACACGTTGACCAAAAAGACATTTGGCGTTTAACAGCGCCCTCCCGTATGGATATTCCAGAATCCATGGTAGAAATATCAAGGATTGGCACTTCGGCTTCAAGAGAAAACCTTAGTAAATACAAGATTATTGTCAGCACTTTGATAACGGCAGGAAGAATAGCATCTGCAAATTTCGAACCGAGGATTTTCGATAGAATTTTTATCGATGAATATGGTCAATCCATGGAACCAGAAATTATTGGTATCAATATCAGGAATAATAGGAGATGAAGGAAATGTTGTTTTAGCAGGTGATCTAAAACAGTTGGGCCCAATAATTCGCTCTCGAATAGCCAAAAAACAAGGATTACAAAATTCATTTCTGGAAAGATTGATGGGAAATTCCTTGTACGAGAAGCAAAATGGCAAATTCAACGAACATAGAGTGACGAAGCTATTAAAAAATTACCGTTCCCACGAAGCCATTATCAAAGTTTCAAACGAAGAAATCTATGATAACGAATTAGGGGTTTGTGCTGACAAATTAATACGAAATTCTCTGTGTTCGTGGGGTGAGCGTCCACAAAAATATTTCCCGGTCATTTTTCATGGCGTTCGAGGAAAAGATGAACAAAATGAAAAGAGTCCATCATTTTTCAACAGCAAGGAGGTGAAAATAGTTAAGCAGTACGTTGAGAACCTTTTGTCAGATCGCAGGCATCGTGTTAAACCAGAAGAAATAGGAATAATAGCACCATATCGCAGTCAAGTACAGAAAATCAGAAAAGAAATTAAGCAAGCTGAAATTAAAATTGAAAGCGTGGAAGAATTCCAGGGTCAAGAACGACGTGTCATTATTATCAGTACCGTGAGAAGCAACGAAGAAAATCTCCAAACCGCTTCCTCGCCGATCCAAAACGATTCAACGTCGCTGTGACTCGAACTAAAAGTCTTTTATTATTAATCGGAAATTCCAAAATTTATGCATGGATGAATACTGGAGAAAACTTTACGATTTCTGTAAAAACAATAACTCTTTCATCGGAACGACTGTGACTGAAAATAAAATTTTGGACCTCACTACGTTCATGCCTACGCAAAACGATGACGTTTATGATATCACAGAGGATGACGTCGAAGATTCCGGAGTTCCAGAACTGAAAATGGACTCGTAGTTTTCAACAAATTTGTGCTGTATCCCATCAATATTGTCCACTCTGAGGTAATTTAGTTTTACTTGTATTTAAACTATATATAACAAATATTATTCTAAACAAGGATAGCAGATTGGATTAGATGCAATTTTTAGTAGTATCAACCAGCAGGTGTGAGTACTGACACCAATATTTATGTGTCATATCAATCAATTTACAAATCTGTGTTATAAAAAAATATATATAAAAAATGAATAAAAAAAAATCAATTTACAAACTTAATCCGCTTGAACGAAACAAGTTCTCCCATAATAAAAGTTTGAAAGTATTTTTTTGTGAACTACACTTATTTTGATATGTTGCATTTTTGTACTTTTATTTTTTATTTTTTTTAAAGTAGGCCTCAACCCACCGATACTTACCTTTTTTCATACTTACGTCTTTTCAGGGGAGGCTTGTAGATCCTGTTTCCTGTAAATACCTTTAAGCAGGCAAAATAAAATCACCAGTAGAGAACAGAGGTTTAGAGTTGACGAACACTTCCGTGACAAGGGAGAGTTTGGAGAAATGCACCTTGGTGCACACTCATGTAAACTCTCCCTGTCACGTGATGTCCGTCTCCTCCGAATATATAAGAATTCTAAGAAATAAACATAAAAAACTTTTACCAGAAAAAAAGAAGCTAAAACTCCTAGTGTATTTGGCGTTAATAAATGTTATGTTTGACTTGCAATTAATATGTCAGACTAGATTTTATATATTATACTGTAGATACTGGACTTATTTTTGTTAGAAAAATGAATATAATTAGTCTGTCTCACAGAAGTGAGACATAGTTAAGTTATAGATAGTTTGGTTATTCCCGGAGGAAGAAAAATACTAAAGGGGTTTGTTTATCGGCGTCTTAGAACGTGAGATTTTCCATAGTTAGATGTTATATCCGGATAGAATCTCCTTCCAATTTGGAAGCAACTCATATATTAATATACTTTGTCTCACGCTCCAAGAGGTGCTGATATAAATTCCCTATTACTGATTTGATTATATTATTTACATCCTTTGTCTTGACATATCGGTCTTCTTTATCGAGAGCCTTTTTTAAGTTGATTATCTGTACCTTAAGGATTTGACAGATCTTAAGAACAGACAGAGCGCAGTTATTATTATAAGTGAACATGCCCCGATTTCTTGCAGAGACGACAAGACGGAGGGAATACGCAATCTCGAGCAGGATGCCCAGATTAGAAACAGTTCAGGCAAGTTTTTATATAAAGCTCTGCAGGGAGGGACGTCTTGCAACGCATCCCACCAACGTTGATGAAGTCTGGGAAATTAGATGCATCAAACTCATCAACTATGGCCTGTACATAGCCATTTCAGACCCTGGTGTTTTTTAGGAAGATCTTGAATACTCGCCGAATATTTCCAAATTTTAAAAAACTAAGCATCGACTTTAACTGGTCTATTGTGGCTTCAGTTATAATACCTCGCACTCTGATTCGTGTGCCAGGGCCACGAGGGAGACCAAATTTAAGTTCACCCGAGGGAGTGTCCAGGATGTTACCGACACTATTAGGAAAATTATCACGAGTAGAACCACCATCCGTGGACTGAAAAGTTAAATTCTACAAACCCCGTCGAATAGGAAAAATACCCTCAACTATAGGGATTTAAAGGGACGCAGTTTTTCCACGGAAGTGAAAAGCTCAAAAAACGCCGAGACGGTAGGTATGTCTTGAGCTGTTAAAACATCAATCGACTCGCCGCGAGAGACCTCCACCCCCTTTACTTTAACTACCTTAAGTAGAGACGCCGCCACGCTTGAAAAAAGCGATTTAGGCGACACAGAAGATACCAAGGTAGACATGGTCTTAGACTTCCGACTGCACTCTGAACTAAATCACTAAATCAGTGCCGAGAGGCAAGTGTGTCCTGGCAGACATAAAACGACCAAGAAAACAAGTTAGACAACCAGATGTTCCGCAAAAGGGGTGAATTTAGCAAGATAAGCTATAAAAGTTAGCTGTTCTATATTTATAACTAAACTACTATTTATGGTAGTGCAGGAACGAAGACAACAATGAAAACAAGTTGAACAGCTACTACTACCTAACCAAAGCAAGTCAAACGAAAGCGATAACGAATTACTAAAAAAAGAATTTCGTTAAAGAAACGCCGGGGTGGCCTCAAGGAAAATACTCCAGAGAGCGAGGCCACTTCCAATACACCAAGAAATCGGAGCGGGCTGGCAATGCCACAATTTAGTTGTACCTTAATGACTCATTACTACATTACTCATCGTGACTAATTCTTTACATTTATTATTTAGATGGCGTAGTAATTTGCATTGTATTGCTATTGTATATATATGGTGAAAGTAATACCGAATCTATTTATATTGGTATTTCAAGAAAAGCTTTCTTCATGCAAAAAGCGGAACGGCATTTTATTTCCAAAACGTTCGGTGTTGAACAGAAATTTGTCTACTGTTTTGGTCGTAATTATTGATTGGCAATTTAGTGTTGTACTTGCTTAAATGAACTTCATATGTACATCATCATTCTGGATACCTAACACTGTAAAATGATTTACTATGCAGTATATCTGCGAAAACAATTTCCAATTCAAAGTTTCCTATATATTTTAAACGTAAATAATAACTATTATAAATCGATACCACTATGATGGGAAAATTGTCATCCATATTAGAGTTATTGGGAGGAAGCAGAGCCCAATACCCAAGTTTAATTGAGTCATTGAACTTTCCAGTCAAAAGAAAAATTCAGGTTCATCGACATCAAAATCCTTTAAATGGTATCAAAGACATGAAACTATATTGACTTTTGATGACCTAATATCATATCAAAAACAAAAGTAACCTTAATCAGATAATGGTAACTCCTCCATTAATAGGTCCCATATGGCCACAAGCTAGTAAGTTTTTGTTTTGATAGCAGTCAACCGACTGACTTGATCAATCGTACTTCTTCAGATTTATATTCTATTTTGCACTCAGCAGCCCAAAATCGTCTCCGATTGCTAAGTGAAGTCTCTCTAGCTAGTACAATGGTTCTCAACCGCCGGTTTGCGTCAACCTTCGTGCCGGTACGCCAAATATATTCCAATAATATATCTCAATTAAAAAATGCAAACCATTGATGTCTTGTCCTTTTATTTTGAGTATTCAACCTTTATAACCCACATTATCTGAATTTGAATGAAGATGTACATAGGAAGGCAAGTTAAGTACAACAGTAAACTGCGAACCAATCACGAAGACCAAAATAGTAGATTAATTTTTCTGCAACTCAAAGCGTTTTGGAAATACAATGCATTTCTGCGTTTTGAACGAAATAAGCTTTTTTTGAAACAACAGTATAAATAGATTTGCCATTACTTTTACAATAACAATACAATGCAAATTACTCGCCATCTAAATAACCAATGTAAAGATTTAGTCACAAAATGATGAATTAAGAAAATCTATTTCTAAAAAACTGAGTAGGGGTGGTGATATGGCTTCATGCGGCATTTGAATGACCTCATTAGAAAATATATCACATTCAAGTATGAGTCATATGTATAAGGTTGGCGCCAGTATAAATGATCTTAAGTGGAACAAGTTCTCCAATAGTAATAGTTTAAAAGTATTATTTTTGTTGTTATTTGTTATTTTAGTTACATATTCACGATGTCTTCAGAGTTGTACCACGCGCGAAATACTACAAGAGTCGGTTGACAGTTTGACCAGATTGAGAAGTTGACAATATACTTCATTGAATTCCAAATTTCATTTTTACTGATACACTCAAAAAAGTGTGTGATGAAAATATTTGTATAACGGCAAATAAGCTGAACTTATTCTGATGACTAATATGTTGCATTTTTCTACCATAAGTCAACGCAGTTTTTTAATTGATCGTTATGATATATATTTGTTAGCGTCATTGCTCCCACCTGGTTGATAATATAAAATAGCATTTGGTCCAATCTGCTATCCTTGTTTGAAATACCTACATATAATTTAAATACAATTAAAACTGAATTACTTTCAATGTACAGTATATATATTAAAAACTACGAGTCCATTTTCCATTCTGGAACTCCGGAATCTTCGACGTCATCCTCTGTGATGTCATAAACGTCATCGTTTTGCGTAGGCATGAACGTAGTGAGGTCCAGAATTTTACTTTCAGCCACAGTCGTTCCAATGAAAGAACCATTGTTTTTACAGAAATCGTAAAGTTTTCTCCAGTATTTATCCATGCATAAAATTTTGGAATTTCCGATTACTACTAAAAGACTTTTAGCTCGAGTCACAGCAACGTTGAATCGTTTGGGATCGGCGAGAAAGCCAAGTCGAAATCGTGCATCGGTTTCAAGATTTTTTTCGTTGCTTCTCACGGTGCTGATAATAATGACACGTCGTTCCTGACCCTGGAATTCTTCCACGCTTCCAATTTTAATATCCGGTCGCTTCGTTTTTTTTTTTTTTTTTTTCTGTTCTTGACTGCGATGTCGTGTGATAATATCCGATTGCTTAAGTTCTTCATTTATTTTCTGTACTTGACTGCGATATGGTGCTATTATGCCTATATCTCCTAGTTCAACACGATTTCTGCGATCTGACAAAAGGTTCTCAACGTACTGCCCAACTATTTTCACCTCCTCGCTGTTGAAAAATGATGGACTCTTTTTTTCCTGTTCATCTTTTCCTCGAACGTCATGGAAAATGACCGGAAAATTTTTTTGTGGAAGCTTTCCCCACGAACACAGAGAATTTCGCATTAATTCGTCAGCACAAACTTCTAATTCGTTATCATAGAATTCTTCGTTTGAAATTTTAATAATGGCTTCGTGGGAACGGTAATTTTTCAATAGCTTGGTCACTCTATGTTCGTTGAATTTGCCATTTTGCTTTACGTACAATGGATTTCCCATCAATCTTTCCAGAAATGAAGTTTGTAATCCGTGTTTTTTGGCTATTCGAGAGCGAATTATCGGGCCCAACTGTTTTGGGTCACCTGCTAAAACAACTTTTCCTTCATCTCCTATTATTCCTGATACTGCTACCAATAATTCTGGTTCCATGGATTGACCACATTCATCAATAAAAATTCTATCGAAAATCCTCGGTTCGAAATTTGCAGATGCTATTCTTCCTGCAGTTATCAAAGTACTGACAATAATCTTGTATTTACTAAGGTTTTCTCTCGAAGCCGAAGTGCCAATCCTTGATATTTCTACCATGGATTCTGGAATATTTATACGCGAGGGCGCTGTTAAACGCCAAATGTCTTTCTCGTCAACGAGTTCTAATAATCTTTCCACTAACAAATCACATGCACTGTTAGATGGTGCAGCAACAAGGATGTGGAAATCAGAATATTTTTCCATCGTTTGAAAAACTGATTCCACCATTGTAACAGTTTTTCCTGTTCCTGGAGGTCCATATATAATATAGATTTTCGAGGAATTTTCTTTCACGATGTTTTGAATTGCTGCTACTTGATGTGGGTTATTTTCTATAAACCCTGTCTTTAAAGGTAGTTTTGGCTTTTCAGCATCTCTCAGTAGATAACTGATGTCATCGACTGGAAACAGAATTTTTTTCAATTTTTTTACCAATGTGAGTGTCCTATGCATCATTTTCAATGGGTGACGATTCAGTCTAAATTGGATATATACTTTCATTCTACTGATATAATCGTAGTGAAAATTTTTGTCAAATTGAATCTCAACATCATTTTGCCTTACTCCATGAACATAACCTTCGTACCAATCTTTGCCAGGATTGCCATACATGTCCAATGTCTTTGCCAATAGACGATCTCCCTTCAATACTGAAGGCCGCTTCTCAGCTAATCCAGGAACGTTCAGAAATAGGTTGTTGTTATTTTTTTTTCGAAATAAAGTAGTGGATTTCATGTCATACGTCATCATATCTGTTTCGTGTTGCAACTCTTCAATGTGAAGTAATGAATGAAATTTATCTGGATATTTTGAAAATACTAACGGAGTCGTCAGTAAATCTTTCATTTTTTGTTCAACACTGTGGCTAACTACATCATATTTTGAAACAATTTTCCTTATGGAATCCGAAATTTGAAACGCGTGCAAAGCCAATGGAGATGCAGGAATAGCACCGCCCGAATAGATCGGCTTCCGTCCTGGTATTATTCTCCCAGAATCCTGATTTTCATCCGTATTATCAAATAATGAATTATCTTGATTATCTCTTCTCAGATACCTATCGTATAATTTGTCAGTTTCTTCACGTACAAATGCCACAACTGTGTGACGTTTTACATACAGTAGGGTTGGGTGATATTGATTCATGTGATATAAAACTTCATTGAAATTCTTGTTCTGACCATCCAAATATTCTTCGAACATTTCCGTCAGTTCTTCTCTGTCCCATATTTCTGTAAATGCCCCAGATTCATATAGATTTACAAGAAACTTTTCTCCTGCTTTCCGTGTACTAACATCATATATGTTGGCGTAAATAGGCATGGAAGAATTTGCAAAAGCCCTTCTTAAAATCACTGTTGTTATATGTTGTTCAAATAATTCCTAAAAAAAAACAAGTAATATAATGTTTTGACCATATCAATTAGCACGTTTGAAAACGGAAATTTGTATTTTGTTGCCATCATGTTGTAAAAAGACTGTTTCCATATACAAAAATCTTATATTTAATGTGTATATGCTTAGTCTGTGGTTGTTCTTTTCCATAAAGCCAATTGATAGCGTTAGCAGCTTACTTTAATGTAAATTTTGTACAAAATTCATTAATCCTTCATAAAACTCCTTTTGGATCTTATGTAGAAATCACCCGCCATGTTTTAAAATAAATAATCTGTAATTTTCCAGTTAGGGTTCGAGTTAGGAATGATTTAACATTTTGAATTTCCAGCGCAATCTCTACTTCTAACCCTATACCGAACTGACTAATTACCAATTTTATCATCTAATGCGGTGGCCCTTCTCCTGCATAACGTTTAAACCAGGGCTCGGCAACCTACGGCCCGCGGAGCAATATAATCAGGCCCGCGGCGCTTTACTGAATTATAGTAACAAAACAGTTGTTTCGACGATTATTTTCTTTAAGTAACAGAATTTATTGTAAGACTAAATCATATTATAATCTAACATGCATAAAGTTCACAATTACTCGTTTAATGAGCCAATAATTTAATTATAATTAGACAAATGACAACCAAACGTAGAAAAGTTTATGCTTAATGCGAAGGATATAATGGCCCAGAAAATATAAAAATGAAATTTTTTGAGATGCAATGAAGAAATAAATCTATATTCTATTGGAGAGATGTATCACTGCTTGATTTTTATTATACAAAGTACCATCCGTTCGGTTTTCAACTTTCTAAAAATAAGTGCGGCCCGCCAATGACTTGATATCCTTAATTTTGGCCCGCGAGCGACAAAAGGTTTGCCGCCCCCTGCTTTAAACCTTAACTCCAACATTCAACGAAATATTCTATTCGCCTGAAGACCTGCTGCATATCACTTCACTTTAAACAATATATTTTATATTTCTGTTTAGAATTCGATAAAGAGATAATTCGTGAAATCCAAGAGCTAAATATGTCAAATTCAAACTACCGCCATTAACCAGTACCTGCGGACATAACTGCATGTATGTCATATTACGATACTATAAGATTTATCTGGTTGAATCGTAGATATTTATCGCATGATTAGACACCGTGGGATTCCCCGGTACAGATACCTTTGTCAGGCGAAGTTTAAATTGATCTTGCACTTGTTTTGGACTCGTGTCATTTGGTCTGTATGAAGGTACTCTATTCATAGCAAATAGGGATACAACTTTCACGAATTCTTTGTGTGGACGTTTTAGGTCAATGACACCAGCGTCACTTGTGTATATATCAAATTTGTACTGCTTGGAGAAATCAGTTCGGTTTAAAAAAAATAGTCATACGATACATACATCCAATAGTGTGGCTCGTTCGTATAGGCACTTCGAAATTGTGCTACGGGTTGTTTCATTTTAGAGATACCATTCAAATCAAAATTTTATTACGAATTTAATCACATCCAATGCTTTATAATATATTATACAGTGTATCAATGAAGATCTATGCGCATTGGAACTGAAAAAATGCTATTGACGTATTTCCACATTGCTAGTACTCGCGAATAAATTGTAAAATCTCACTAAAAGTTTAAAATAAGAAAGAACAAAGTACGATTATTGGATTATACATATTCTATCAAGACTGAGTTATGAATATAGGTCAGGAGTTTCGTTATAACACATGTAACGCAGGCTGAGGGATTGGCGTTGGGGGAGCTGCACAATATATAGTGTACTTCAAATAGGAGGGCTTTTTCGTTAAAATCACTAACTTTATCACATGTCACTAAAATTTCGAAAGTGATTTTACGGACCGGCGGACTAGCAAAACCAATCC
This sequence comes from Styela clava, assembly GCF_964204865.1. NCBI lineage: Eukaryota > Metazoa > Chordata > Ascidiacea > Stolidobranchia > Styelidae > Styela > Styela clava. The sequence goes on along the minus strand of NC_135259.1, from coordinate 7,404,513 downwards.
AAAATGTCAAAAACATAATTAAACGAATAGGATTACGAATGAAGTATGCAATTCAGAAGCAGAGAATTCAATTTAATGAGAAACTCTTTTAAAATTTAAAAAAGCCATTTTTCTGCATTCACATTCAATCACATTTTAATCACTGATGTACATATAAATTGATTTAAGAAAGCACAAGAGTAAATTGCGAACCAATAATAAAGACCAAAATAGTACATAAATTTCTCTTCAACTCAAAACGTTTTAAAAATACAATGATTATCCGCGCTTCGCACAATTAGGCTTCTCTTGAAACAACAGTAAAAGTAGATTTGTTATTACTTTTACTATATACAATAGCAATACAATGCAAACTATTATGTCATCTAAATAATTAAAGTAAACAAATAATCACGAAATAATAAATTATTACAATCTATTTCTAAAAAATGAAGTAGATGTGGTAATATGGCTCCATGCGCCATTTGAAGGACCTCATTAGAATATATATCGCATTGAAGTATTAGTCATATAAATTAGTTTGACGCCAGTATAAAAGATCTTAAGCGGAACAAGTTCTGCCATAATAAAAGTTTGAAAGTTATATAATTTTTGGTATTTTAGTTCACATATTTACTTTAATTTAATTGAGTATGAAAATCAATTCCTAATAATTTATTAAATTTATAGGATATCGGAAAATAAGCTGAACTTATTCCGATGACTAATATGTTGCAATTTTATACCAAATGCCCACACAGTTTTTAGATTGATTGGTATGACACATAATTGTTTGCGTCATTGTTCCAACCTCGTTGAGAATATAAAAATAGCATTTGGTCCAATCTTCTATTCATTTTAAGAATATCAATTGCTACATATAATTTATATAAATTAAAACTAAATTACTTTATTACTTTTTATATACAATATATATATATATTGAGAACTATGAGTCCATTTTCCATTCCGGAACTCCGGAATCTTCGACGTCATCCTCTGTGAGGTCATAAACGTCATCGTTTTGCGTAGGCATGAACGTAGTGAGATGCAGAATTTTACTTTCAGCCAAAGTCGTTCCGATGAAAGAACCATTGATTTTACAGAAATCGTAGAGTTTTCTCCAGTATTTATCCATGCATAAAATTTTGGAATTTCCGACTACTACTAAAAGACTTTTAGCTCGAGTCACAGCGACGTTGAATCGTTTTGATTTGGCGAGGAAGCCAAGTCGAAAACGTGCATCGGTTTTAAGATTTTTTTCGTTGTTTCTGACGGTACTGATAATAATGACACGTCGTTCTTGACCCTGGAATTCTTCCACGCTTCCAATTTTAATTCCAGGTTGCTTAATTTCTTTTCTGATTTTCTGTACTTGGCTGTGATATGGTGCTATTATTCCTATTTCTTCTGGTTTAACACGATGTCTGCGATCTAACAAAAGGTTCTCAACGTACTGCTGTACTATTTTCACCTCCTTGCTGTTGAAAAATGATGGACCCTTTTCTTCGCGTTCATCTTTTCCTCGAACGTCATGAAAAATGACCGGAAATTTTTTTTCGTGGACGCTCACCCCACGAACACAGAGAATTTCGTATTAATTTGTCAGCACAAACCCCTAATTCGTTATCATAGATTTCTTCGTTTGAAACTTTGATAATGGCTTCGTGGGAACGGTAATTTTTTAATAGCTTCGTCACTCTATGTTCGTTGAATTTGCCATTTTGCTTTACGTACAATGGAGTTCCCATCAATCTTTCCAGAAATGAAGTTTGTAATCCGTGTTTTTTGGCTATCCGAGAGCGAATTATCGGGCCCAACTGTTTTGGGTCACCTGCTAAAACTACTTTTCCTTCATCTCATATTATTCCTGATACTGCTACCAATAATTCTGGTTCCATGGATTGACCACATTCATCAATAAAAATTCTATCGAAAATCCTCGGTTCGAAATTTGCAGATGCTATTCTTCCTGCCGTTATCAAAGTGCTGACAATAATCTTGTATTTACTAAGGTTTTCTCTTGAAGCCGAAGTGCCAAACATTAATATTTCTACCATAGATTCTGGAATATCCATACGTGAGGGCGCTGTTAAACGCCAAATGTCTTTCTTGTTAACGTGTTTCAATAATCGTTTTGCTAACAAATCACATGCACTGTTAGATGGTGTAGCAACAAGGATGTGGAAATCAGGATATTTTTTATCGTTTGGAAAACTGATTCCACCATTGTTACAGTTTTTCCAGTTCCTGGAGGTCCATATATGATATAGATTTTCGAGGAATTTTCTTTCACGATGTTTTGAATTGCTGCTACTTGATGTGGGTTATTTTCTATAAACCCCGTCTTTAAAGTAGTTTTGGCTTTTCAGCATCTCTCAGTAGATAACTGTCATCGACAGGAAACAGAATGTTTTCCAATTTTTTCATCAATGTGAGTTCCCTATGCATCATTTTAATGGGTAACGATTCAGTCTAAATTTGATATATATTCTCATTCCAATGATATACTCGTTGTGAAAATTTTTGTGAAATTGAATCTCAACATTATTTTGCCTTACCTCATGAACTTAATCTTCGTACCAATCTTTGCCGAGTTTGCCATACATGTCCACTTTTTGCGAAGAGACGATCTCCCTTCAATATTGAAGACCGCTTCTCCGCTAATCCAGGAACGTGCAGAAATAGTTTATCGTTTTTGCTTTCTCGAAACAGAGTAGTTGATTCCATGTCATACGTCATCATATCTACTTCGTGTTGCAACTCCTCAATGTGAAGTAATAAATGAAATTCATCTGGATATTTTGAAAATACTAACGGAGTTGTCAGTAAATTTTTCATTTTTTGTTTAACAATCTGACTAACTCCATCATTTTTTGAAAATATTTTTCTTATAGAATCCGAAATGGGAAACGAGTGCAAAGCCAATGGAGATGCAGGAATAGCACCGCCCGAATAGATCGGCTTCCGTCCTGGAATTATCTCCCCAGAATCCTGATTTTCTTTCGTGTTAGCGAACAATGAATTATCTTGATTATCTTTCCTTTGATACCTCTCGTACAATTTGTCAATTTCCCCACGTACAAATTCCACCACTGTGTGGCGTCTCACATACAGTAGGATTGGATGATATCGACTCATATGATACAAAACATCATTGAAATTTTTGTTCTGGCCATCCAAATATTCTTCGAACATTTCCGTCAGTTCTTCTCTGTCCCATTTTTCGGTAAATTCTCCAGATTCATAAAGATTTACAAGAAACTTTTCTCCTGCTTTCCGTGTACTAACATCATATATGTTGGCGTAAATAAGCATTGCAGATTTTGCAAGAGCTTCGCTTAAAATTACTGTCGTTATAAGTGATTCAAATAATTCTTGATTGAAAAGAACTTAATGTTTAACAGTGTTTTAACGATATGACCTATCGAGTTTAAAAACGGATTTTTGTATTTTATCGCCGGTACATTTGTTCAACTAATGACAATGATTCCACTACAGTTGGAAGTATAAAAGTAAAAATATTTAAAAAAAAAACATCATGCTTCTGAACGTGCTAAAGCTCATCTATTATAGTCTCAATATAACAAAGCCTATTTGTAAAAGATGTTATATTTTTATATCAAGATGTAATCTCTGTCATATTCTATTTTATCACAAGTTTATATAATGTAGATATAACAATCAAAAAATGATATATATATATATATATATATATATATATATATATACATCTATTTGCTGCATTTCGGTCACATGTTATTTTTTGCTGCAGTTGGGCTACTCGTTTTCTGTGACATATGGTGAGCCACTAACAGCGTTATTTTTAGCGGTTTTCAATAAAAAATGGTATGACAATTTCACGCAAGTAATACAGTTCGTTTTAAATATAGTGGAGTTGGTGCCCAATCGTCGTCGCACAATTCCGAGGGACTACGTTATTTAGCCTATTTGCAGGAATGAGGAACATCATTGGATATGGTCGACACCGCGAGCTGGCTATTTAATCATAGTCCATCATTAAAAACGTTCACGCTTTAAATGCTTTGCTTGTAAGCCACTGCCCACCTGTTGAATATATTTGTAAAAATATAGTCTGCAAAACGCTCTGCCCGGAAACAGAGCTCAATAACCTGTAAACATTGAAATCACTCGAGTGTGACTAGATTGACGGGTACTCGAATCCGAGACCCAAAAACCCGATTTTGCAAAAAAATAAACCTCGTCCTTTGGCCTGATCACTTTTGTGGGTTTTGTAGACATCGTGACAGACCTTCTTGCCAAGTTTGGCACGGATTAGTTCCCTGTAAAGTGTTCGTTTGTTCCCGAAACCCCGAATATACTTTCGTATCAAGTTTCGTCGTGCGTAACGACATCTGACTCCGACTGCGCTTTCGAACTGAAGTGCTCTCGGTTGCCTAATCACAAATGAGTTTCTCGTGTAACAGACGATATTAGACCATGCACATGAAAATATGGGACTACTCATTTAATTATTTTTATACTCGTAATAGATGACACACATGGAAAAATAATAAATTGACAGTATACATACTGAAAAGTATTGTTCAGGAATTGTTCAGAACTAAAATCTCATCGTCTACAAAATTATATTTTGCGAAGTAATTGCAATTTCAAAAATAGAATAGACTATTTTATTGAGGTCAAAGTGTAACCTGAAAAGAGATCCAATAGCGATATTTTGAAAGTTGTTCCTAGTGGAGTTTTGAATACCACATGACAAAATTTCCATAATTTCATAAATTGGATTATCTGTTAAATGACTTATTGCTGAAAGTTACGAAGTCGTGAGTTAAACTTCAAACACATATAAATGAGCGAATTTTCAGTCAAACTTAATTTTTTTTTGCATTAGTCGATGTGAGAATTTTATAATTATATCTTAATGGTGTCAATTACCTATATGACCTCAGACCCCAAAATGGAAAATTTGTTCTAGTGCATTTGGATTAAAATTTTTAGTATATTCGGATATATTTCAACATAAGAAAGCTAAAAATGTTATCATCAATAAAATTCGAAAAAATTGGATTTTAAATTTATTTTTTTATCGTTTTTTTCGGCCATCACTTTTGATATATTTGATGAAAACCAATGATGTCAATACCAATCACTTGGTATTTCAGAGACGCATTAAATTCGCAAATAAATGGAGTTAGAAAACTAATTATCGCATATCGAAGTTACTATAGGGTTTCATCGATTATCTCAATTTTGTGCGTTCGATGTCGTTTTTTGTTGTATTCAAACGTATTTGTCTATAATAAGTGCATTACACGTGCTTTACATCACTTTTAGGCAAAATAACTAGAAAATATCGATTCATGATGTTGAGGGTCTTGAAATCGCCATAATTATTAAGTTGTTTTGCGATAATTTATTGTATTAACAATTGAAAACATTTATATGAGCAAGTTAAAACTACACGTTGTATTTTGGTACCTCCCACCATTAAATCCAACCATCACCTGAATAATTACCCGTTCTTTGAAATAAAATATATTCTTTCAAATATAGTTACCATTTCCAGAAAACTTTTACCATTACCAGAAACTTTTCCTAATAAATGCAATATTTCGTGTTCTGATGATCGTAAGTTGCATAATTATATATTTAAAACGCGAGAACAGAGGGAATGGGGGTGGAAAACGAAATAACTCGGCATCGTCAGGAGCAATTCAGACTTTCCGTACATAGACGTGTCCTAATTCCTGCGTTGCCACAAGTCTCAGCAACAAATTGTACCCCATTTGTTTAATTAGGAATGCTGTCGCTAAAAGAATAACATGAGCTTTTAAATATGCCAGAGTTCCAGTTCGTTAGAAAAATTTCAAGAGCTAAGTAGATCTTTTTAATCTGAATTTCAATTTCAGGCAATATATATATCTGAGTGGGATGCGTCCAAATTAGTCCACAGTGTATAGGCCATTAACTGATTTGCTTATTTAATAGTCGGAAAATAGTTACGCCAGTTAATGTAATTAATATTATGTGTTTACAACAATGCGGAAAAATCTTAGTAAAAGTACACAGTAATCAAGAATAAATATCACGATGACCGCTATATATCACGCACCACACTTTTTCTAGTATTTCGTTGTCAGCGATTCAAAGTCCAGAAACGTTATGAAGGTATTTCGAACAATTTTTACAAAATGAATAAAAATAATCTATATTCATTTGCCAAAATGGGCATGGTTTCAGAATCCAGTTTCATTTTTAAGATAAGGGAAAATCAATATGTAGATCAAAAATTGGTGCGCGTGTTTCGTGCCGAAATTTTAAAGAATTTAAAAACCAATTGAAAGATGCATTATCAGAAACTTAGAAAAGAGGCGCGATATTACATATTAGAAAATAACCTGAGTATCTTTAAGAGAGAATGTAAGAGTAAATTTATTTCTCATTCACTTTTAGTTTCACACCAATCGCTTATTCACTTTCTCATAAAGCATAAGGTACATGTATAGGTACATAAATTTTGAGTTTGAGAATTAGATACAGATGTTAAAAAAAGACATTCCTTGTCGATCACCAACATATTTTACCAGGCTCGCACCGATTTCGATTGTAGTTTTGTTGGCATACTCAGAATCAACACTCACTTAGAGGCCAGCTTACAATGCTATATCACTTATATTCATGAATGGTAATAGATAAAATTTTATAGTGCACAAGAGGGGTTTGGCTGATAAATAACTTTCCAATCATACCAACGGTTTGTGGATATTCGGCCAATATGTCTTTTTTCCGATATTTGCTAAACAACTTCTTTTTTCAGATCAACCATATGATTTTTCTTGTGATATTTACTAGTTTTATCCTCACCGAATTCTTCATTCTCCAAATACCATCTTTCCTTCCACATGCTTTGGATGACTCCGAATTATCTTATATACTGTACAATGAAGCACATATTTCTTCAATCATTTATTGAACCGCTTTAACGTCTTTCATTTATTAAACCCCCAAAATGGAAGCAAAGCGCTTTGTTTTTTGTCTGTTTTCTTGTTAGCATCGTAATTCACCACATCTGCGATTAGGAAAACCACGCTAACGTTATTTGATCTAAAATGCATCTTCAGCAAAAAAATGATTTTGTTGATTTGGTTTGGGAAAATATGATAATGTACCGGTATGGATGTTTGACGCTCCAGAAATATGTGAACCAAGATGGCGGACACCGGTACGTAGTATGTGTACCAGGTTAGGATTAGGTCATAATTGTATTCTAATTTTCCTTAGTTCTATTACAAGGTCGGGGAATACCCAAGTGAGTCCCGTAGTATTTGTTCCTGAAATTATGGCCTAACCCCAACGTTGTACACATACAATGTTCCGGTGTCCGCCACCTTGGTTTACATACTTCTGGAGTACTGAATGTTTCATATTCATTTATCGATATAGATAGGTACCAGTTTATGGGACGACGTCGCCGCTTTTTTGTTAGCTTCCAAGCAAAATATAAATAAAGTCGGCAATGGTCAAGCATGTTGTTAAGAATATGGAATATGTTGCCAAATCAAAAATTGTTATCATATGTAATATGTTTTATTAGTTAATTTTCTGATTGAGCAATGCTAGAATGTACAGAATTGATTGGTTTGAAAAACTTGATCTTTAATGCTCAAAACAAAAACTAATCGGGTGTCTATGAAACTAATGAATATTTGACATTATGATAGTTGTTCAATAAATTATATTCACCTTCAAGTAACGAATTGAACTTTGGCAACTTCATTCACAAGTTGTGGCAAACAGTGATTCATATCCAGGAGTTCAAATAAAACTATTAATATGCAACTTACTAAATATTAGCTGGCAGAACAAAACAACATGATAAAGTTTTTATATATGGTCCATTGAATTGATATATCAGCAAAACCCTGAAAAGAAACTCTATAAACACTCCTAATAATATCACGAAAAGACTCTATTCTGTCACTCTGGAGAGGATTATTATGTTTGCTCCATATATTCTCATGGCTGTCATAATTAGATAGTGAGATACTTTGCACACTTGAAGTGATATCCCCACCAATTCGATTAATTATGGGAAATCCTTACCAAGTACGGTAAGGCGAGCAAGGTCCGACTGAATTTATCCTTTATTTGAATCGATAACTAAAACCGACTTCTCATTAGAGATGTACCGATACCACTTTTGTCGCCGATACCGATACCGATCCGATACCAGCTAAAAACGCCGATACCGATACCGATACGCCGATACTACAAAAATGCCGATATTACCGATATTCCAATACCGATACTATGTAATTATTACTTAATTAGGTGTGCTGAGTAGGGCAGACGGTTTAAAACAAAGGTCTTTGAGCTTTGTTCATAGTACACATTCTTTCAGATCGAAAAAAAAGATATATCACATAATGTGAAATTATTGTTTGGTGTCTGCTCTAACTGATTAAGATACATTGTACAGTAACGCTAGTAATCTCGGTGTTCAATTAGAAAACTCATAAGCCGGGATGTCCAATTTGAATTTAATGTTATTAACGCGACCTTCGAATATCGTTATTCGTGTTTAAAAGAATATCGAATATCACCCACACATTCTAGCGCCGTCGTCCTACGTTCAAATTAAAAGCATTTTACAAATATTTTATTTCGTGGCTAATCGTAATCGTCGACGCAATAAGTCAAAGCCAACATGAAAGAATATCAATCAGCACCGACAAAAAGAATCCCTACCTATAACCGTCGAGGATGTTTTTTTACTTTACTTTTTACTTTACAATTGCTATCATATATTTTGAGACAGTCAATATATCTATAAAGAAATTGTGTAGTTAAACAAAATTAAAATTAATACCTGCGTAGAGGGATAACAGTGTCGGAATTTAGTTTATCGATGTCGACGGACTAAATGACACTCGTACTTGACGACAAACAGTCAGAATTTATACCCGTACCAAAAAGCCGTGTGCCGTTAATAAGGACCCCAATTCCACTGTATGATTTGAAACTGGGCGACTAGTTGCTTTTTGTTATGTGCTGTGTTGATATATTTCCTCATAATTACTATGTAAAATTAAAAATGTCAATATAAAAATTTGACAGCGAAAATTAGTTGAGCTAGTTTGGCTGATAAATAGCTAAAAACACGCGAATCCTATTCTCTCGCGGGGGTGGGACATGTGTGGCTCATAGCTCACGATCTCTCCAGACAAAAAATGAATTAAAAAGTAGTATTCCAACTTAACTTTTAAAACATTCTGAATCATATCAAAAAGGTGAATATATCGGAAATATCGGCCTTAATCTGACCGATACCGATACATGGCCGATACCGAAAAAATGGCCGATATTGCCGATACCGATACCCGATACCAATACATCGGTACATCTCTACTTCTCATCGCTCCTGACTAAGCAGATACATACTATATATGACGTAATAGGTCCAGTCTGCAAGTTTGCACATTTAGGGTGAAATTTACCATAACAGTACTCCAAGTTCCAGATATGTTTCCAGCGAATTATTGGAAAACAATACGATAGCGAAAAAAATTTCCTGTTAATCCTCAAAATCTTGTCAAAAGATAACCGGGTCTAAAAAGAGAAATCATGATATATATTTGTAGCCCCAACTTAGCAAAAACAACTACAAGATAGATAGCTGGGCCTAGAAACTGTCGACAAGAACCAGAATCACAAAAAGTTTCACACAAGTCCAAACTATTTGTGCGACAGCAAAATGTGGCCCAAATATTACCGTCGCCCAAGTACAGCGAAAATAACCCCGTGTTGTCGATCAAATCGATAAAATAGGAATACATATATATAAATTGCATATTTGCTATTTTACAACCGACCGTTATGAATATTTTCGATGGGTGCATTGGTTTCAACATAATTTTGGTAATTTATAATACTGAGTCACCACGTGCTATTTTTGTCAGGTTTTGGCGTGCTCGTTTCAAACTAATTCCATAAGAGGAGAAGGCTGAATTATTAATCGCAGTGCATGTTATGGATTTTCCTCAAAATCGCAATAATATATGTAAAGTTCGACTGGTTTCTATTATAGTAGCACAAGATACTATTTACCTCTGGAAATAGGAAATCTGATAACAATGATTAGCGTATTGCAAACCATGTCGAGTCAATCAGTATATTTGTGATCACGACCATTCCAATAAAATGTATTCGAAATTCAAGTAATGTGAAAATTGTGGTAAAGTGTACGAATTATATCAAAAAAGGCTAAAACATCATCAATTTACAACTTTACTCGAAGAATATAAATCAGTACATGGCCATATTTTTTTTTACTCAGTTGTTAATCTTGGGGATAATACAGGGCTTGGCATTCAGTTTCCGAGATAAATATAGCGAAGAGTTAATTTACGTCTGCTACTCGTGTATGATGATTAGGGTGCTCGCCGCACATGAAGTTTGTGCATTCCTTCTATATGCAATCAGAGCAAAGTGTGTGTGTTTGTATAAGCAAATTTACTGAAAGCAAAGTTACGCGCATCACTCAAAAATATAGAACAATGATCTCTGAGCAAAGTTACAAGAGACAAATGAAGTTGAGCGAACTTCTGATACATTTTTGCACTTTTTAGCAAGGTTTCTAGTGCTTTTTGACGGTTTTTTATTGTTTTTACACGTTTTAACAAAATAATCACGGCGTAGAAATAAGAATTGTAATTGGTTAGGACTGCAACACAAAATAAAAACTTCATCACAAAACTTAGATTTTGAAATGTTTGTTTGTCGAATTCAAAATTTACCGCAATTTTAAAATTTGAATTATTCGTTTGCTGAATATGAAAACCTTTAAAAACTTCGAATTCTAAACCTTTGTTTACCGAATATGAGATATAATCTTCACAGCTGTTTGCAAGTTCACTAAATGTTTCGTTTCTGCACTTGTTTCAGTCCTATACATCATTCAAAAGAATATGAGACAAAATAAGCATATGGTTTGCCTTGAAGTTGTGGGAGTGACGGTGTCGTAGCAATTGTGTTCATGAGACAGTGGGTAAAAATTTATAATTGAGTACGCTGTGAACAATCAAATGGCGATAAACAAGAGAGTTATGCTCAAATTTATGAGCACATAGCGCAACATAGTGGCAAAATTGTGATGACGTCATATCACACGAAGAAACGAATCCCATACAGCACACCGGGATACTTGAAATAAATAAAAGTAATAGCGTTCTAGCGAAAAGTTTAGTTTCAAATTGATTAGTCCAGTAATCAAAGAGTTTTTTTCTGCTACAAAGAACAAGTACAACAACAACATAATAACAAAACGATCGTTATGTCCACTAACGTGTCCAATAACGCAGAATGCAGCCAGCCTTGCACAATGGATATGACGGCAAAATAAATGACATGAAAGAGGAAACACTTAAAAGTTAGATATCAACCCTAGCGGTCTAGATTCACGTTGGATGGATCGTTTACAACGTAACGATTTGTATATGTGACGAATGAGAATGTAGTTATGATAAGTCTCCGCGGTCATTTTCTCACGGTGTTTCGTATTTCCACTCAGAACGAGGCTTCACGGAAACTGTAACTCTTACGTAAAAATCTGAAACTTGCGGCTTGGTAGGAATATACTGCTAGACCAAGCAGGTTTCGAACCTAAAATACCTAATTCACAACCGCCGTGTATAGAGGCAGGGTGTGTGGTAACTGCATATGCGTGTTATTTGGGTTTTTAAAAAACTTCGAAGTCTTCTCAAGATCCACTGCATATTTTAATCCGTCTCCTGTTCATTTTAATCGGTTCATATATTACTCGATTCCACACTTTTACGCTTTAAATTGAGCAACTTGACATTCGAAATGTCTATCTTCATTATCTCCACGTTTTAGCAACGGATAAAATTACTTATCTAGAATTAAAAAAAAAGTCGGTGATTTGACAACTATTTTCATTTATAAGTTTACCGCAATACTTCCCACTGAAGTTAAACTTTAATTACTTATTGTATTTGAGATGTTTTTAACAACTGATTAATTTCAGCATTTCAACCCATTTTTCTTAAATGTGTGATAATTATGATAAAAATACATTCGGTTATTATCGATTGTTCGAGCAAATATTCATTTCATCTTTAAAGTATTTCGAGATATTAGGAGGAAGTAAAAATCTACCACGAAGGGTAAATTTATACTTTAAAAAGGATACCTAAGTTCATAATATGCACCATTTCTTACGGCGATGAACGAGATCCGTCAAAGATTTTAGGCTAGAGCGAAATGTTAACAGGAAAACATGTTTCTCACTTTGGAAGGACCGTTTGCAAACGCGATGACCACTACACTACGGAAAGACATCAGGGTCGGTTTCAAGCCGATTTCACGAACCACGGGTGTATATGTTTCCCTATATAGAAGTCTCCCAAGAGTATTGTTCATTTTAATATGACCCACCGGCGTATGCGTTTCTGTAGTGTAGGGGTCATCACGTTCGCTTTACACGCAAACGGTCCGCATCGTTTAAAAATTGGTATTTATCTAGTTGTTGTTAGGAATGATTTGAAAATTGGAATTTCTTGCGCAATCTTTTTTTTTTTTCAATTTTGAGTGGTAGCGAGTGTGTTTATTTTTTGCCCTAAGATCCGAAATTTTGAAACAAACGATTTCATGGCATTTAAAGTTAGACACAAAGTGGTAAGAACGTATTTTTCAATACTATTTTGCTCTATTCTAGAGCTATTCACTGATATTTGGCCGTTTTGGGGCTTACTATCAGTTCATCCTCCAAAGACTTACGCTCAGCGGCACCTAGTCGCTACCCCTACGCTACGGTGACTGACGAGGACACCGCCGTCAAAATATTACTTATAGGCAGATTTTCCTCGAGGCAAATTCGGTAATTAACATGCTGCGTTTGTTCGTGCGGTTATATATGTTTATTGTATATTATTACTAAAAGTTTGTAAGAAAGGGATAAGATTTACATATTGGTCCGGTGTATGTATGTATGTTTATTTGTCTCGTAAAAGCAATATAAAAGAATTAGTAATTATAAATACTGAATACGGTATGTATGCACAAGATCATACTGGCCTAAAACACGAATATGCGTCATACATCCCTTTTGATATGTATAAATTATATTACGGTACATCAAATACGTATAATATGGTCCTTTATACAGACAGTTGTGCAAAGAGGTTGGGTGGGTTTGGTAACAGAGGTAAGAGTGGAGTATCCAAAACTGTGTGTACAAAGGAGTTTGTATAACAAAACAACATCTATATATATAAATACAGACACAACACAACATGAAACACACTGCATGTAAATATAGTAATAAGATTAAGAATTTGGATGTAAGTACAATACCATTGAGTGATGATACCACATATATACTATAAAACGGGGAAATGGTCAAGTTTAAGGGTGTGTACATATATGGTATGAACCACACAAGGGTGATAGTGTTGTGAGTGGTCTATGGCTGTTATGGCTGTTCGATTTTTGGATTCTGCCAAAAGCGATGAAGTTTCAAAAAAAAAAATATGAAATTTAATAAGAAGCATTTCCACACACAATCCGGTGGGGGTGATGAAAGCCGAAATGACTGCGTAATCAAACCTGAGTACCACGCCCTTTTGCCAGGTTACCAGTACGTGTGGGTTATGCGATTAAAAATCGGTTATGCTGTCCAGTTAGTCAAGTTATCAAACATGGCATCATTTATTGATGCAACCCAGTGGTTTTTTTTTTTTTTTTTTTTTTTGGTGAAGCATAATTCCAGTGGAACATTTAAGGGGCCCGAGGAATCCAATAGTGCAATAGTTCAGTTGTTTGAATAGTAGGCTACATATAGAAAATCTAATACTGGAGACACAAAATTATATTTATGCAAGTGTCGTAAGTTTTATAATATTGGCGAATCTAAATGGATTACGAGTTGGATTGCGCGAGACCAACTTACTGTACTTCCAACATGTGGTCGACTATGTCGAGTATATCATGTCTTTTTATAGTCTTTCTTGGCAGTTTAGTGTGTTGGCCTGTAACTTTGCTCAGATATCGGTCTTCTGTATTTCTGAGTGAGTGCGCGTGATGTTACCAAGTTAGGCTTTTTCAGCTCATCCTCTCATTGGACACTGAGTGTACAAATGGATCTTTACAAGTCAGTGTATTAAATATACACTATCCAACTGGAGATCCAGAGTTCAGACCTCAGTCCAGTCGCGCTTATATGAAGATCCTACCCAAAGCGAAACCCATAAAGGCACAAGTAAGCTTTCCTCACTGCTTCAACTTGTAATGGGCCGGAATCGATTCTCTTGCGTTCTTCCTTAGCTTGGAAAGTTAGGAGAGAGCCTTCAAATGATCAATGAAATTTTGCAAGATGATCAATGAAATCCATCAGTCGATGTAATGGTTGACACGAATCATCCAACTGAGCGAAGTCGGGCCAATTTTGCCAACCAGTAAAATTTAGGCTAGCCCTACTCGCGGCCAAAGTTTAGAAGTTGAGACGTTGAGCCCTAGTCTCGTGGAGCTGATGACTTTATGTAAATGTTTAATCTATGGCTGCAAAAATTATACATAATGAGATTTTTTCCTCCGGTAGTGGGAAAGCCTACAAGAAAACATCTTTTTTATATGGCGTTCGCTTGGGGCTAAATTGGTCGCCATGTCAATCACGTCATCGTAAAGTTGTCGCCCAACTAACGACTGTTGAATATCGCGTCACCGTCGGCCTAAAGCTGACAAACTTTTTGCGGGTGGTGGCATTTTCGTTAACCGTCTGCCTAGCTTTTCGATTGTCAAGTTCAATATCAAGTTTACAGCTTTTGGTTTTGCTGTAGGTAAACATGTATGCCTAAAGGATAATGGCAAAAGGTCAACTTTTCTTCCTCCACCTCTGCCTGGTTACACTTTAAAATGCGGAAAAAATTACTTATGTTTGCTAAACTCGATTCAGTGGATAAATAATAATAGATTGAGCAGATAAATAAAAGTACTTCATTGTTACGTAACATTAAAGGCACACACTTAAAGGCACACACTAATTAAAGTAATCGACATAGAAAGGTGAAAATAATTTATTAATCCATATACCCAGCATTTAAATTAAAAAACAAAACAAAAATATCCAATCATATTTTAGGTATTCGCGGCGCATTTAGCAACTCGCTGCATTGCATCATTTTTCTTTTTTTAATCTCATTTTTGGTGTTCCGCGAAGCGACCTAAAAAGTGCAAGTGTTCTGTGGCTTGGGGTAGGGGTGGCGGGAGGAAGCCGCCAGCAATCCTCTGGTACTAAAATATCCCCTACGGGATTTGAACCTGCGAATCTAAGCGGGGTAGTCTTAGGTTAGAAATCAAGCGCATTCCTAGGGCTTAGCACGATGCGCCACTCAACGCAAACGTAGTCAGCTGCAGTGCACTGGCTGACATAGATACTAAATACATTAAAATACGTGTATACCCTTCCCCTGGGTGTTGAAATCTCAGAAATGTTCTTTACGGCCTTACATACCTGTATCATGATCGTTCTTTACCAAGAGGTCTAATCTAGAGACAGACTCAAAGTGCTTCAAACGGACCTAAGGTCTCCGCGATCTATTCGTCTACTCAAAATGGCATTAATAAAATTTAAGCAGCAGCAAATACATCTGAGGTATTAAATAGAGTAATTTCAATTCACCCATCAATATTGATCGCTAAGTAACAATTTGTTTTTGTTACGTTCTTATTGTGGGGCTACGTCAATAACAGTCCACCTCTTCACGAGCTCCATAACACCAAATATTTGAATGGTCTCGAATAGTTGATCTATATATCATCAGTTGTTGTCGTCGGTATGCTCTTGTCTTGAGCAGTCAATTATTTACTTCACATAGAACCGTGATTAATCTCGTTGCTGATGTTATGTCTCCGCCGTTTGGTTTGGGCGAAGAAATTACTATATAGTAGGCATCGAAACAACGTCACATTATGACCTCTCTTTTAACGACATCGCCCGCACGTTATGGTAAGAAAACTTAAAAGTATTCTTGGCTGCGCCAGTTAATGAGCTAAGATTTGTACGCCAATGCAGAGAATGCATTGATATAACGCTGAACCTGTACACGCCGTTATTCTTTCATTGAGTTGTAGGACGGTTACATTTTTGATGGCATTCACGTGCGCGTTTACTCGACAAATGTAAACAGACAAATGTAATGGAATTGCTGGATTCTTTGTACTAAGCTCCCGTCACTGATGCAAAAATGTGTGATCTGAGCTAAACACCTCTGTCAAGTTTTAAAATAAAAAATGAGTAATTATGCAGTTAGGGTTTTGGGTTAGAACGATTCGAAAATTTGAATTTCCGGCTGAATCTGCATCCCTCACCTTAACTGAATAGGTACTATTTTTATTTAATTCGAGCGTTGTCGGTGTGTTGTTTTGGGGCGGGGCTTGTTACAAAAGATCCTGAGAATATTACTGTGAACTAGGTATTATACTATGAATAAAGCAAATCCAACCGCCATTTGCATTCTGCAACTTTGAGATCACGCGTCAGAAGCGTGATCGATCGGCTCGTAACGACAACCTGGAGTAATTAAAGTAATCAGGTAAAAACATTTGATTACCAACAATCAGCTTTTTTCGTCAGATATTTTTGCGCGGGAAGCCACAAGCGACATCGCTTTCAGTCAGTCACAAATGTTCGTGATAGGATAAGATTTGATTTTGTGTAGGATGTATGGATAGGCTGACTGTTGGGTTAGGACAGCGAGTTCGAAACAATATTCAGGTGAGCTGAATGTTCTTTATACCCATTGTTTTCATTGCTATTATATTGCTTTCAATTTACTATTGTATAAGTGGTAAATTAGAGGTTTTCGGGCCTATAGGAATTGGACTTATTAACTAATACAGAAGTCTAGATTGATGGATGATTCTCTTCTGCATCCAACTCACTAACAGCGGGTTCCATCGTTTTCTCACAAATAGGCCAAACTTAAAACCTATTTGACAATAAATAAGCTTATCATGAAGAAACTCAAACGTAACACATTGATCTACGTAACTACGTAAGCTGCATTCAACATGGTACGCTTAACATGAATGTAATGCATTACTTTCAAAACTTTCGCAAATGCAGCGCAAAATCCATGGTTTAATAGAGATTCGCCATAGCCTTTTTACTTTAATATATTATTGTGTATGGATTGGATCTTTGTACAAAGACCCTACCAACGTTCAAAATAAGAGAATTAGTAATTATCCAGTTTAAGTTAGGAATGCAGATTGCACTGGAAATTCAAATTTTTAAATCATTCCTAACCCCAAATGGATAATTACTAATATGTCATTTTAAAACGTGGCGGGAGCTTTGTGCAAAAGATCCGATAGATTCAGTCCCACTGTCCATTGATTATGCTAGCTACATTTCTGCGACAGTTTATTTATTTATATCTTAACTTTTTTCAGATGAAGAAATATTGAAGGTTAAAGATTCAAAGACACGAACTAACGGACAAGGAATATTACAAGTAAATAATATTTGAACATTTTATTTGACTTCCGACGCCTATTGATTCCTGTATACCACTGTTTTTGTTCAAAATGCTAAAAAATTCGATGCGAGCGCACCGCGTCTCTGGTCTTGCGATCAGAGTCAGCATTGTTATGCCACTTATCTGATCATGTGTTTCCTCTCGAAATTGTAAGATTTATATTTTCACAAGTTTAATTGTATTTCGATTCAAAATTCCAAAAAAGTCAGATACTACTGGGTTTAAAATGCTAAATAGTTCGATGCGAGCCAACATTGGGTGCTCCTGATGTATGCGCACCAAAATGTCGCATAACCTGAACCCAAACCAGGTACACGACCTGAGTTCAGGTTGTGCGCCATCTTGGTGCACATACTTCAGGAGGTCCGAACATTGTTATGCCGCTTTTTTGATCCTGTGCATTCTATCGAAATTGTAAGATTTAGATTTTGCACAAGCTTTAATAATTGTGTTTCGAAGCAGAAGTCCAAAAAATTACTATAAATATAGTATCTTGTATCAAATTGGTGTACTCTTTGCGACCCCTAAAATTCGTTGCGCGCTTCCCTGCTGGATAGCGATCCCCAGTTTGCGATCTCTACCGTGAACAATGTGATAATGCTACAAATTATTGATCAGAGGTAATTAATTAGTCATATACTCCATGAAAGAGTTAAATAAATTCATTGAGTATTTTATTGTTATTGTAATATTTGCAATTTGTGCAGTTTGAAGACTACACCTGATATGTTATAGAGTTTATATTTGAAAATTAATGTCAATCGCTGAATAAATTTTATTCGTCTATTCGTCTAAATTTTCTGAATTTTAAATTTTATGAAATTATATGTCGAAATTTACCCGTTACGTATTTTATTAAAACTTACGTATATTTTTAGAAAAAAATATTCAGAAAAGAGTCTCACTTTAACAATACAAAATGAGGTACAATATGATACACTAACATATCATTTTAACTGAAGGATGTAATTTTGGTGAAATCAGCGACATAGTTGAAAATGACCTCAATTGAATTACATAGTTGGTTTTTTGTATCTTTAGCATAAGCATAGCTTTGTAGTGTCTCTGTCAAATAACATTTGTGGGAATTAACTACCTGAAAATGGCATAGTTGGCTCAACGAAATTTAGTTTAATTCAAATTTAGAATTGGCTTACACAAAATCACGATCTATATATTGATTTTCAGCGTTTTAAAACACTGCTTGAAAGTCGACAGAACAATTTATCATTGCACCAAAAGAAATTCGTCAAGTGTCAGATTTTCATCCTTGAGTGAGATGGAGGCCTATCAAGTCTGAAGAGCAAGTATGTAATCATATCATTTGAAATCTTTCAATTTACATGTCTATAAATAATTATATGTTGTATTTTTTTTCGGGAAATCGACAGACAAATTATTAATTTTAATATTTTCAGTATAATCGCGAAATTAACTATTCTGTACTACAAATTAACTGTAGCAATATCCGGTGATTAATGGCGTAGTCAGTATAGCGCTGCACGTTCAGGGGCTAACTGCTGTGTTGTCCCATCTGCTGTTGTTTCGTTTAATCGTCCAAACCGAAAGACCAATTACTATCTTGTAATGTCAGTTTAGGTGAAGTTCATTGGGTCAGCATAAATAAAAGGCGTTTCATCGCAATAGGGCGTCACGTTGTGATTACTACAAACAGTGAATTTTTTTAAAGTGATACTATAAGTTAATCCAGCAGCGTATATCTGCAGAGATACTGAAAGGATTTGAACTATGCCTCGTTGAGTGCAATTCGGTTAAAACACAACCCCAACTTAATAACCATGCAAATATTAAAACTTATTGTTTACCTTGTTGTTTATCATAGGTTGCCTATATACACACTAATATGCATAATTTGTTGAAATCGTAGTCCTGGCCTTTTTTATTAATCTGATGAGCGTTTTTGCCACAAATGGTAATGGTAATCAAGACTAATTTCTTAAATTTAACTGTAGCTCATCGTGACTTGCACGCTCTGGTAGTAAACAGTTGATAACCATGTCATTGATGTTCCCAACTATACTTCAAACTGAAATCGCCCCAAATTTCCAATAATGATATTATAAGAGTGAGTCATACTAGTGTATTAAGATAGCCGTTAATCTTACACCTTAAAGAACTCGTATCCCAACTAAAATTTTCAAAAACGATACTGTGTAAATTATATTCAACCAAGTGTAAACTTTTTTTGGTCCATATCCCCTTGGTAAAAGTGCTAAGTATTCATATGTTCATGACTGTTTAAATTTAGAGTCATGGAAATATATGTCATATTTTCCCTATTGTTGGTGCAGGTCACGTCGTGTTATGCCTAATCACGTGTGAAGAGCTTAATTCATATAAACTCTCGTTTATAATCTCTACTGAATGGTGTTAGTTGAATCGTTTATACGGCACACGCCGTATAAAATATAGTAGTTTCAAATCTCTGGAATTCTTACTTTTTTAATTAGATATTAGAAACTTGGGTGTCGCTGCTCGATAACCAGTTTAAAGATCACTATATACATGAGATCCCACCAAATTGTAAATCTACTATAGTCAGCCTATATATCCGTTGCTAGTAGTCTCAGTAATCATACCGTCCCATGTTCATAAGTTTTCGAATCTGGAAATATAATTCTTATTTCCTTATCGTTTATTCCGTAGTAATAATCTGTCCTGTTCTTATTTATATATATATATATATGTCTACAATGTCTGTGGCTGAAGTTATTTATCGACCTATATTTTCAGGAAGTTGCTGGGAGCGAAAGACTATAGAGAACTTGAAGGTAAAATATAACACACTAATAAACTATTAACTATTTAAGATTTAGATAATGAAATACAACATAGCACACTGACAGATCATTCAAAATAAGTAATATTTATTGATTTTTTGAGGGGCGTAAAGGAAAAATTTGTTAGATTTTATCTTACCGCCTTATTTTTGATATTTTCATTTCTTGAATATGTAGCCGTATTTTCAACGTGCTCTTCATGAATATAAATATATTTTATATGATGTGTTGCAATATTATACGCTGACAAATCATTCCAAAGTAATGTTTATAATTTAGGGGGAAATCTGTGAATAATTTGTTAATGAACTGAAAATTAATATTTTCATTTTTATGTATCTAAACTCTAGTAAAGTATAAGCATAGTTTCTCTGTGCTCCTGTCAAATTACATTTTCTGTAATTTATATAAACCCAAAACTTAATAATGACGTAGTTCGAACATCTATAATTCAAATCAATATCATACAAAATTTACCTACATTTCATTATCTCAAATAAATTTCAGCTTTCTGAAACACTTCTTGAAAGAGGGAAAGACAATTCATCATTATATCTAAAGACATGCGGAGTTATTCGTCCGATTATGCATCACTGAGAGACGTGGCTGCCTCGAGTCTAAAGAGCAAGTATGTTATTAAAATCTTTTGAATCTTTCTAATTTACATTCATCACCACTATTCACGGATCTCCACAATCAATTTTAAAATTGGTATCTATTACTATTCCTAAATAAGTTAAAATTACTTTACTTAATTTAAATGCTAAACATTTTAATAGGTTTAATACCAGGTGAATTTGCAACCCAATTTCTTAATTGAAAACCGGCATTATAAAATATTAAAACTAAAATCTAAAACGGAAGATATCACCATAAGTTTTGTTCTAGCAGTCTCACAGCAGATTGAAAACGCTTTTCAGACATTGTAAATTTGTGTTATGTTAGGATTTCTTCAAAATGTATACCATATAGGAACTGAAATGGAAACACAGTAAATTGTTCGCGCGATGTACCTTTTGTCTATTTTGAAACTACCGATGGAGCCCAATACGACTTTTTCTCGGTATGTGACGATATATAAGATAATTAATGCAAAATATATCGAACATTTTTTTTTGCAATATTTTAAATTACAATCGTTCGTATTTTGTCGATATCTTTAAAATAATTTTGAGTGCCGAAAAAACAAATCAAATTTGATTAACTTCAAAATACGATTCCGGTCTACTTATAGTTGGCAGTTAGGGACGTATTTCGTGCAATTTTCAAATTGTGATTTTTCATTTATTAAATAATCGTAAAAGTTTTCCCGACTAAAATTCGAGTAACGAAGAACACAAATAAATTACTATGACAAGATATTTTGAATGCTCGCACCGGCTATGAATTGAATATTATACTCGAGAGATAACTTTTTATCCTCTGCAATCTTACTTATATATAATGTCACATTTGAATTTGCGCTCGTTGTCATATTTCGACACTACTGATGTCAAATTTTATTAGTGTTATTACTTCTTTGGACAGTCACAAAATTGGACAAGTCAGTATTTTATTAAGTAATCGGAGCGCCTAAGTTTCTCCCACGGAGCACTTTGAGAACCTATGCCTTAATAGACCAGGGAAGAAATTTTCGTAAAAGTGTTTGAAGTATCGTTGTACATGTTTAATAGCTGAGTTTTAGGCAGAATATTGTACAATTTTAGCATCTCTTTGAAAATTAGCTGTTTGCATCTAATAATTAAATATTCACTCCAGCCAGTATGTTCCCCAGCTTTTCTTTTTAAGGGGGGTGTTTCAAAATTTCGGGGGTGGTAAATAATTTGCTATTAAAGATAAAAAACTAGGCTATTTGTATTCTTAAAAAAATGGTATGGAAACGATGTACACGGCCCCCCAAGTTGATTGACGCTAGCCAAAACCCACAGCAGAAGTGCGGGACGACACGGCTGGGGTTCAGGGCGCGCTCAAGCGGCCTGACAAAATTTTGAGAAATAGGCACCAAAATAGGCTAAAAGCTTGATTTTAGATACACCTAGCATCGCAGTTTGTTATGTAATGAAATCAATAATTATAATATTTAGCTGATAGAATTCCCGGGGAATAGATAACAAGCACGGCTTTCAACCGTAAATATATACTACTACGTTTCAACAAGTAATTTGCAACTGATAGTGACTAATGAATTTACTTGCTCATCTGGCATTGTATGAATGGCTACTTATGGCTTGTTTTGTTACACATTTCTAATTTTCGCTGACAAATCGCTGAAGTTTGATTCTTTTCAATAAAGAAATAAAAACGCTGTCATTCATCTAAAAACGTCTGTTTTCAGTGCCTAGTCTTCGTTTTGTGACATCTTTAAGCTTTCTTAATATACAGCTGATATCTAAAATACTGCAGTGTGTAATCCTAATACCCATACGTATACATAAGATACCGGAATAATCCAATTGTTACGAAATAAACGTGCTTAAACTGTCATAATGATGTAACAATAGACGGTATCTAAACTCAAAAAGTACCACATGAAGGGTTAAACTATTTCACTCAAGTTCGGCGGGCCATTTTGAATCGTCACGCGGGCCGTAATTGGCCCGCAGACTGCGGTTTAGAACCCCTCAGTGTAGAATCGCACCTCAAAATTAGGGGGGGTATTTGAAATTTTAGGGGGGTTGTTCACCCCCTATAGGGGGGTGTAGGGAAATCACTGAGTTCCAGCTCACCATTAGGGATGTCCGTATCCGAATACTAAACTATTCTAGAATGCTTCTGAAAAAACATTTCGAATATCGTTTAAACTAAATTACTAGAACCAAAATAATACTTCACAAGTGTTTCAGTAACTTTATTTCCCAACATAAGTGGGTGAAATGAGCATGTGACATAGTCTGTCAAACTAAACTGATGCGAATCACTGGAGCATTCTCCGAGAAAGTTATTTCTCTGAATTAAAGAAAACATACTGTTGCCATCACAAGCTTCTAATCAGAGCTGGGAAGCTGATTCTTAATCACAGTGGCTTTGGCTACAGCTCCAGGGACCACAGTTCCTTTTTAGAGCTCCTGAAGTATGTGCATGGCTCACAACCTGAACCCTAAACTGGTACACATAATAATGTTCATGTTGTGCGGCATGGATGATGAACAATACCTAAATCTATGTTTTCTGAAAAAAAATAACGATCTATGACGAGAACCGAAACGCAAATTGAAATTAAAAAGTGTATACTTACTTTTGAGACACCCTGTATATAAATTTAATTTAATATTCTAATCAATATTATTATATTGAAGTAGAAATTTACGAGCCGAAAAAGGCAGATTTTATTATTATTTGTATGCGATGATAAAAAAATAATTAATAAGATGGTTGGGAGTGGAAGCTACTAAAATTTCTCGGGGCTATAATCTAGCACCATAGTTTCAGACTTCCCAGTCCTGCTTGTCAATCAAAATAAGACACTTAATTAATTAATAAAATGAGACATGAAACAGGAACATTTTGAAATTTATGTGCACACATGAATGTATTTTCATAATAAATCCTGGTTGCAATGTAAAAAATTTAGAGCTTCTACATGTTTTCCGGTTAATCTGGTTCGAAGTTTGCCTATTGTGAGGCTGGCACTTGAAAACACCCTCTCTGCTGGCGCGGAGGTTGCCGGTATGCAAAGATATTTATTTGCGAGAGCAAATAAATACTCTGCCTCTGTGCGATTTTCACTCCACCATTCCATAGGAATAGCATTGCCGCCAATTTTCTTCTGGATGTACCAGTTTATTTGTCCTAAAATCAAATCTTCATTGTTGGGAGAAGAATCATCGCTGCCATCAGAAACCTGCCCAGATTCAAGTATGTCTGAAAAACTGCTTTTAGCATTGGGCTCATCACATACTGGTGTTGGTGTTGGTGTAACAGTTTCACATGACCCAGCTTGATCGTGGCCCATATCCTCCATTTCAAGTTTAACTTTAATCTGCAAATATAAATGCACTGACAATAGAATATAACAATAGATAGAACAACCTGGTGTTTGACCTATTCGACCTAACTTCGTTAATCCATAAATCAGCAAAGGCAGGTTTTATGAGTTATACGATACTCGTCAAATCGAAGAAGTGACTTAAACAAAATGTAGCCGCATAAACAAGCCAGACCTCTATTTTCACTTCATAATTTTGTAAGCCATATTCACGGGTCTTTTTGACAAAAGAATACAAAACTTGTACCTGGGCAATCTCGGATCTTGTAAAAAATCTGGATCTGTAATTTGGATCCAGAAATGTGGCCAGTTTATATATATCATGAGCCACATTGCTGTCAAATCTGGTTTTTAAAGAACTGATAATGCTTCTTTGAATTTGTTTTGGAATGTTCCATCTTGTGTCGGCCTATAGATTTTGTGCAGGCCACGCACCATGGGTATATTTTTCCCCCTCTAATGCAGTAGTAGCAGTCTGAAATTAATTAAAATGGATGGTTTAGGGTTGTGTTACTGCAAGTACTTTACATTTAGGTTTTGGTACTGATAAGTCAAATTTACAAAGCACAAGTAAATTTCACTGAAGTTCTATGTCAATTTTGTTTATTGTTACAGAATTGAGTAAATCTCAGTGAATCTCTTTCAATATTATAAATACCTTCAAATCTTCCAACAATTTCACCAGTTTTTGGCAAATTTGCCAGTACTCGTCCTTCATCTCCAATGTTGCTGCCTTTGATATGGGCAGAGTTTGTAAATAATGCCTTATCACCCATTGATGGTTACAAAGATTTTTCAGCATATCATGTGTTGAGTTCCAGCGCGTGGTGCAGTCGATGGACAACTCTATGGTCGGTGGAGTATCTGGCTCCCTGTTGGCGGTATATCTTTTTCTGATTTCGTCCATTGCCTTTGGGGAGTGAGTGACGGAAGTGCTGTGCAGCTCCTCCAAGTGCCTCGCAGCTCCTGAACACAAAAGAACTTGGTTTCGCATTGATGTAGTGTAGTAAACATTAAATGAATCTAAAAATCTACTGAGAGACGAGCAGTATCCAGTAGGTAAGAGTCTATATGGCTATTGGTGAACCAATTCATAATGTTCCTAAGGAATTGATGAATGGATACAGATGAAAATGACAGAATAAATAGCCAATCAGAGACATTACTATTAACAGATTAGGCCACCGTTCAAAAAAAGTATTTAGTAAGAATTAGTAAGTAAGTTACCTATTACACGCGTTATTGAAGTCTCACTAAGGCAGTCTTTGATACAGAGTTGCAAAGTATGGGCAGCGCAGCGTATGTGGTGCAAACACCACCCATACTTTTCCTTCAATACTCTAATAGCCGATATCACATTGGCCCCATTATCAGTTACAACTGCAACAACTTTACTGGGGGGTATCGCAAACACTTCCATGGAAGTACGAATCCACGAGGCGATGTTCTCTCCAGTGTGGCTGTCAATAACCTACCTGGCAGGTAGCCTGGACATAACTTTTTATGTCAAGGCCCGCCCAGAAATGGCATGTTATTCCGATGTAGGACTCCATCTTGGGGCTAGACCACATATCCATAGTCAGAGCCATATTTTCAACTGATTTGAGAAAGTCAATGAGTTTGAGTTTACAGTTTATATATCTGGCCTCTATTTCTCGGGTAAAAAATTGACGGCTCGGTATTTTGTAGTTGGGCTCTATATAACCCATCAACTTCGTAAAATTGGTACCGTGTACCATATTTACAGGCCGCATGTCACCTACTATCATGTTGACCAACAAAGAAGTGATTTTAGCATCCCTTTGTTTGTTGAGTGGCCTTTGACCAAATTGAATCATTGTCATTTGGCCATGTGAAGAAGACGTACTGTACAGGTGGAAGGCTCTTCTGATCTACCCAAGCTAAAATAAACACGAAATATTTAGTCAGCATTGTGACAAGAAAGGGCGTCCAGTGCAACACTTATAAGAGTATTTTTGTGATAAATGAGTGAAAACTGTGGTTTTTCTGTTCTGTTTATCCAGGGGTCAGCAAACTATACTATGGCCCAATAGAATCCGGCCGGCAGAAAAGCTGTATTGACGATTGCCTCTGTGTACCAGTAACAGAATTTATTTTGAGACACTAAATTATATTATTACCTATATATAACTCAAAACTACTTGTTTCAGAGTCTATGAATTGATTTTAGTTAGACAAATGGCAACATAACAAAAAAAAGTTGTTGCTGAGTAGTGCAAGTGGTTAATGAAGCCAAAAATATTAAAATGCTTGAGATGTTACCGAAATCAGTGTAAAAAAAACATGATTCATTTGCCATCCCCTCAGTTTTTGACTTTATTTAAATATGTGCAGCTCGCCAATGACTTGCAACCTTTGGCCCGCAAACAACAAAAGCTTGCTGACCCCTGGTCTATATTAAGCTAACGTCAGAACGTTGATCTGTTTACACTTGACATAAACTACAGCACTAGTACCTCGAAATAGGGTGCTTCGCCTTCATGTGATTAATTAAACTTCCTGTGCTGTTGCAGTAAGACAATTCTTCATTACAATGTATGCATGTAACTATCAGTGTCGGTACGGTACTGCTGCACTGCTATTCAATTAAACGACACCTTACCGTACCCATCTTTACCTTTAAAACTTCCACCGTGCGTTATGCAGTTATGATAAACTCGCAATAGAAAACTAATCACTTCCATAACAGAGATACCGTACCGGTTGCCTTCACCGTCAACATCAGATTGTCGGCAATAATCGCACAAGTCTGGACATGCCCGTTTCGTCACGCTTGATAGAAAGCAGAGGTCACTATGGTTCACACGACGGACGATTCTGCACTTTCATTCACTTACTAACGTACTTTGGAAAAAAAAAAATACCGAAAAAGATCGTGCGCGACGTCGCAAGTTTTATACATGTTAAATTACGATTATCCGAAATTGGAAAAAACTATTCGAATACAGCTCTAAACGAAAACGAAACGAAAACGGAAACGATAAGGACATCCCTACTCACCATATTAAGATTTTGTGGCAACGCTTCCGAATGGCCAAAAACTTAATATGGATACGTAAATGGAAATTGTCTGTCAAATGGAATTTTTTTTGGAAAACCCCCCAAATACTTTATAATATCATGATTCGGACAACTATCGTTTTTTTTTTCTGGCTAATAAGCGAATAAGACAAGAATGAATTATAGCAATAAAAAACCGTGTTTTTGTCATATTGCCGCCAATATTCGGAATAAAACTTGCATTACTTTGTTCCAAATTTTGTCAAATTTTCGTCATTGTTGAGAAGGAACTTTTTCCCTTGTGTTTGCAGTAATACTGTTAGTTTAGGCACCAATGCGCGCTAATAATTTTATATGGCAAAGTCTTTAGAACCGGACCGGTGTTCATTTCTTAGTATCGTTGGAATGAAATTCAATGGTATCAGCAATTATTCACTGGGGCAATGGTTCTCAAAGGGTGGGGCGCGCTTTGCAAAAGGGGCGTAGACAATTTTGAGGGGGCATGTAGCTAATTAAATCTATTTTTTGTTTGTTGGACTTATTCGTGCATTTTTTGGATATTTACATTCCATCCCCGTATTTTCAAGGTATTTTTGAATGAAACATAATATTTGTTATATGTAGCTTATTGCTAGCTAGGTATTTTTGAGGTGTGGCGAGCATTTTCATAACAAGAGTTACATTGTAATTACCACAATTCGTAAAAATATTTTCATAGCTATACTATACTTATGAAAAAAAAATTCTACTCAAGATATAAGTACCAGTACTTCTTTATCGATTTCTCCGTGAATCCTTCCTCGAAAACGTCTACCTAACTGCTAGAACAGCATTGTATCAATCATAATATAGAGAGGAAATCATTAATTCTAAAACATTGAAACTTATTTCTATTTATAATGAATTAAATTGAGTACACACTGAGTTTTGCGGATACAAGGATGTCTATATATCCTGTGTCATATTTATATGTATATTGCCTTCTTTTATTGATAGCATAGTCATTATTATCTTGCATAGAATTATTGATTTAATTTTATGGGCCAATCTGGCTAATCTTATATATGTAATTTGAAAGTATAATGGTCTATGACCATGGTAGTAACCAGTTAACCGTGTCATTCGTGTTCCAAGCTAGAATTACTTTAGCTTTCCAATAACGATGTTATATAAGTAATTCCAACCGAGTGTATATCATTTGCAACTGGTTAACCACGCCATGCAAGCATACAAGCCCCGAACTAAAATATCGTTTCCAGTGGCGATAATGTAACGCAGTGGTTCTCAAACTTCTTCGTATTGTGACACCCTCCAAAAAATATGCTCAAGTTTCGACTCTTCGTGGAAACCGTATTAATACCTTCCAATAAAGGACCTTTTTTGCAATGAGTTTTTTTTTAAACGATCAAAGAAAACTAAACCAAAGTCAGTGAAATTGCATTTAATGGGATGGGAATACTTGCGTCTTTTTACAACCGTTACTTGGTAAGATTTGTGAGAGCCGCACGCATTTCTCTCTCACTCGAGATCGATATTTTGTGCGTATTACGACCATGGTCGCAAAACCTGATTCGCATGAATACGAAGTCGCAAAAGGGATCAGAGTGCGCAACGCTATTTTTTTTACCAATGAAGGATAATCCTTATTGAAGAAAATCCAAATTTCTTTTTACATCGATTGCGTTCAAAAACGGCGAAGAAAAGCAGCAATGTAATGTTGAAGCAAGATTTTGGCCAGTGAAACATGTTATCTAATAAGCCCAAACGGCATTTAGTATCATCGCATTCCCAGTTGCAACAAAAATCAGGGAGCTTTACTTCTTGAACGATCCAAAGTCAATGTAGCCTACGTCATACTTGCGCTTTTAGCCTTTTCTTGTTTAGTATCATTTTCACGCTTGTATTATTACTTTTTCTACGCGCGGCAAAAGAGATTCCGCAAAAAAAAAAATTACGACGCCCACTTTGAAAACCACTGCTGTAACGTATCAATATAGCCGTAAGTCCTATTGGTAATACTTCGTTCATGTTCATAACTGTCTGAATCTAGAAATATATTTCCTATTGCTATATCGTTGATTGCAGGTACTAATATGTTAGGTTATTATGTGTATACATCTATATAAATGATGCAATAGAATAAATACACGGGTTTGTCTATATTTCTTACGTTTTATTTATACGGGTATTACGTTATTGCTAACATGGTTCTGATTATTCTGCGTAGAATTCACTTGTTTTTTTCCACAAAATAGTATCATACTAAAAAAAGAATCCGACTAAGCGCAGAAATGTATCTGTAAATTATCATGGTCTATATCAGTGGTTCCTAAACTTTTTATTCGCAGTAATATATACCCACCCAGTTTACAAAAACATTTGAGGTCAGATAACAAATAAACAAGGTAAATCATAGTTTATAGTGTTTTTTTCAACGAGATATTTTAGCTTATTGGTCTTCCAGAGCA
Organism: Styela clava; assembly: GCF_964204865.1. Classification (NCBI taxonomy): domain Eukaryota; kingdom Metazoa; phylum Chordata; class Ascidiacea; order Stolidobranchia; family Styelidae; genus Styela; species Styela clava. The sequence continues at coordinate 7,374,716 of NC_135259.1, read as the reverse complement.
GTGATTTCAACTGGTGTTCCGCGAGAGACATCCAAGTGTTCCGCGAAAAATTGCTCTTTCGAGGTATTATGACGTCATTTGAATAATATAAATAGCGTCGATTTGAAAACGGGGAGTCAGAGTTTTGGAAAGTCGGTATAAAAAACTTGTAACCAGATAAGAAATGACAGGCCATATTCCCTTTTAATGGACTTTATCTTCTTCCCTTTTTTTAGTGATCCATTCCATTCTTGACCAAATAATGTTTCAAAATGTGACCATTATACTCGACTATGGATGGAGTCATCATCGGAGTAGATTACATTCGTTGCTTTTGAAGCTTTTCTTGCTGTAATAATTAGGGCGTGGCATCATCAAAATCGTCAAGTGAAGTGTTGAATTAGCAAATTCCGTAAATAAAATTGTGAATTTCTCGGTAACGATTTTACCTATGATAATGGTCGCGGTATTGTTTCGTTGGAAAAGAAAACGTTAAAACTCGAGGTGATTAATTCTAATCAGCACAAAAGCAATTGGGCAATTCAGCACCAAGCAATTTTTTTGGCATCAGGTCGCGCATGTAAGATATCGTTAAAGAAGTGCTCTTCATCGTCATCTCGCCTAATGACCACGTAGAAATGCCTTTATTTCAGCTTTTAAATCAACATTCAGGATTCACGTAATCACAGATTTATCTTATCACAGTATGTAATTGATTTATTCCGGAAATAACACTGACACCAGTATGGACCATAAGAAACTCAATTACCGTCTCAATAAATGTGTGCGATAATATTATTCGCTTAAAACTGGGACGTTTAATTTGCCAACGGCGATGAGTTAGATCCAAGCCAGCGCAAAAGATAAAAGTTAGAATAAAATTGGAATTTAAAAGCGCTCCTTAATGTCATTAACATCTGTCGCCGATGTGAACGCATATAATTCTACAAAAATTTGAAACTTTGATCTCCGCCGATCGGCAAGAATTAATACGTGCGCACAAGAACAACAAAGGTGGTAATATGAAAGCGTTCAGGGGGCAAAAAAGTAGCGATAATGACAAAATTAAACAGTAAAAATCGCTTTGCTGCCAATTTTCATTGTTTCTAATAATTTCCAAATCGACCTCCGACCTTCTTTCTGAACTCCTGTTGCGTATAAAAAAAAACGCGAGAGATTGAGAGCTGTTGAGAAAGAGCTGCGTGTTTGTCTCTCCACAATTACAGAATAAAATATTTGAAAATCATCGAAACAGACCTAAATATCACAATAAAATACCATTTCTGTTTCTAGCTACCGTAATCATAGTATTCATGAGCAAACTTGCAAAAACATTTATTTGTAGCTCTGAATCGGAATGTGTCACGTCTTTCCCAGCTAAAGTTGACAAGCTATATTATTGATTTCGGTATTTTATTTTCATGCCGAAATGATCGACGTCAGTTAATTGCATAATATAGTTTATTTTCAAAAATCTCGTTTGGAGTTCCGTCACAATTTTAAATTGAAAAATGCGTTCCGCGGTACAAAAAAGGTTGAAAAATCACTGTTCCAGAGAGTATTTTTTTCTTTAATTTTTGGTGACATTTTCGTCAGCCACAATCTCAACTCAACCCGTTTACTAATTGAATGGCAATTTTTTTTTGATAGCACTTGTATCATTGTTACAAACGAGTTCGTAAATGAAAGAATCCAGGTTTCTGACTTCTGCCTTTTTTGCATGGTTTGTCAAATTATGAGAGATTTTCATTAAAAAGATACATCTTTATAAAAATCACGTATCGATGCATTTCTCAAATATAACATATGAATTTTATTTCCTCATTTCATTGCATTTCATGGAGCTCCATTTGAATTAAATATTTTCTGCGCTGTTGGAACCCTGTCCTGTGCAGCGTGTTCCCATTCGTCTAATTATATTTAAATTGTAGGATCGTTAAACGATTAACTGTTCACTAAATTATCATGTTATAATATAATTATAACCGTGCCATTCATGTTCCAATCCAGAATCGCAATAAATTTTCAATACTGGTAATATTGGAGTGAGTTTAATCAAGTACATTAATATAACCGTGAATATTACTAACTTCTGTACTGGTTAACCATGTAATTTGTGTCCCAAACTGAAATTTTCAAAAAGGATAATATATAAATTAGGCCAATTGCACAAATGTAGCCGTAAATCCTACACACCCGACTTATACTTCCCTTGGTAGTCCTAGTAGCCAATACCCATACGTTTCATGTTGATATGTGTTCGAAGTTGGCAATCCTCGGTACTACCAGTAACCATACAATTCATATTGATAAGTGTTCGAAGCTGACAATCCTTGGTAGTCCAAGTAACCATGCGATTCATATTGATAGGTGTTCGAAGCTGGCATTCCTTGGTAGTCCAAGTAACCATACGGTTCATACTGATAAGTGTTCGAATCTGGCAATTCTTGTTAGTCCAAGTAACCATACGGTTCATATTGATAAGTGTTCGAAGCTGACAATCCTTGGTAGTCCAAGTAACCATACGATTCATATTGATTCAAGTGTTCAAAGTAGGTTGATAAGTGTTCGAAGCTGGCAATATTCCTAATGCGCTGTTATTAAGTGCGAGTATTCATATCTTATATTCATGCGTGTATGTAATATGTATGACGCTTTATTATTGCAAATATTACGACTCTAAAATCGTTTATCATGAGGTACCAAAGCTAACATGTCCTTATCATTCTGCATACCATATACCATTTTTTTTTTTATTAATCTTGGAACCCGTTTTCACCAGAGGGTATTAATGTAGTTGTTAATCCCCTCTCCCAAAATTCGTGTCCTAAAATTAAATTTCCTATGATATACTATAGCCGCAAATACCTTATAACCAGTATAGACCTTCATTGGCGGTGTTCCTAGAACCCATGCCCCTCATGTCCATAAGTTTTCAAATCTAGAAATATATTCCCTATTTCTTCATAGTTTATTTTGAGTATCAATATGTTATGTTCTTATAATGAATGTAGAATGTCTACAATCCCTGTGGCTAATTTAGAGGACCTCAATATTAGGTAAATATAACGCACAATGCCTGTGGTACACAAACATTTTAAGCCGTTCAAGTTTGGAATATCTAAATATGTAAATTACTTGTATATCTATCAATAAATAATATCTGCAATTTTTTCGGGAAACCTGCTGACAAAGTATTATTTTTATTATATTGAGTATAAGCTCAGCTTTGGTTTGTCTGTCAAATGGAATTTATTTTGGAAAATCCTCTAGTCTAAATACTGTATAATATCTTGATTCGGACAACTATCGTTTTTTTCTGGCTAATAAGTAATTCCAACCGAGTGTATCAATGTGAATTCTATACGATTTGGCATTGGTTAACTACGCCATGCAAGCCCCAAAATAAAATATCGTTTCCAGTGGCGATACTGTAACGCAGCAAATCAGCAATTAATTTTATTTAAACAAAAAATTAATATTTTTGTTTTTTTAAACTCCTAGTATAAGCTTAGCTACTCTGTGTCCCTGTTAATTACAACTCCAAAGATTGATAAGGACATAGTTTAAAAGACTATGTCTTTAACCAAATCTCTTTTCTGTATTTCTGTTAAATAGCATTTTTTGTGATTTAAATAACTTGATAATGTCTTAGGTCAACGAAATTTAGTTTCACCTAAAGTTAGATGGACTCGGTATACACATGAACATAACATTGGATTGATTTTTTTTTATGTATTTTTAATATAAGTTTACCTTTGCTTTACCTCTGCCAAACAGCACTTTTTGTGATTTATAAACCCAAACTTGATAATGAAACTATATATTTATTTTCAGTTTTCTAAAACACTGCTTGAAAGAGTCATTGCATCAAACAGAATCGACATTGTTAATAGTCTGGTGCATCACGGAGTGAGATTGACGCCTATATAGTCTAAAGAGTAAAGAGCAAGTATATATGTAATCTTATAATCTTTCAATTCATATTTTGTCACGTATAAACTGATATATATATCATGTTCAATCCCGCTAGTCAGGAAGAGCTGCAAATATTTCAATTATCGCACAAGATGTCCAAAAATATTATCCATTGGGAACCACTACATTAGACCGTTTTCCTTTATCAATTTTACTCTTTCATTTTTGTTTCGCGAGTCAAGATAAAAAGTGTAAAAGTTCCGTGGCCGAAAAAGTTTGGGAAACGCTGGTCTAGAACAGTAGATTGGACATGGAATAATTGTTCCGCGGCGTGCTTGATTTCACAATAAGTTTTACTAGAACATTTATCAATGTGTTCTAGGCACCGATCTTGATAGGATCTTGATCTTGATAGATCTCGATAGAAAAGGTCTGAGCCTAGAACACATTGATAAATGTTCTAGTAAAACTTATTGTGAAATCAAGCACGCCGTGGAACAATTATTCCATGCTGAGAACCGATCGCATTTTTTTATTTCGCAATCTGTTTCTGAATATCAATAATTGTTTTTTCATTGTTTGATCACAATTAATTTCAAACAAATTCATTTATCGCCATATTTAAACTGCATGATTACTCTTTTCTTGTCATTGTTGTAAACTGCTTGTCTGAGGAAGTCTGATTTTGGTCAGACGAAAAGTTACAGAAATATATTTGTGTTAGTGTGTAATAAATTAGCGTTGCTGTTTGTATAGCGTTGCGCAGTTGTAAGTTTTAGTGAACCCGTCATCTCCAGGGATGTCGCGCGCTTTGGTGTTTGTGCTTATATGATAGTGCCCTTAGATGCTTTCTGCCTATGACTTTGAAACATCTTGGGTTGTTATCGAAAACCTAGGATTTTCAAGATAAAACTTTTCATGTTTTATACCCTTGCACGGAATTGGGCTTTTATGAAGTTTGGATTGGGCTCCTAATATCAACTGTTCAATAAAATGGGGTTTGGCGAGAGCTTTCAGGATAGCGCAGGGATAGCGCTGATTTTTTTTCGCCAAGTTAGATCGAAACAGCTAGCGAGTCCGATCGAACGCTAGAATACGCGTGTTTCAGCAGTCTTTGGAGTCTAAAAAGCGTTTCAAGGTACGGAAGATTGCCATCTATGATACAGAAAAATCTTTTTTTTTCTTTTTAAAAGAGGGGAGGGGGGTCGACCCGCAAAACCACCCCCGGGCTACGCCACTACGTTCACGGGCAGGTGTGCAGTTTTAGCCGGTATGCAATAAATTTTTCTGCTTTGTTAATATATCCAATCGCAATATATCCAATTCATATCTAATTTATCAAATTACATTTTCTGTCATTCATAAACCCAAAACTTGAAATAGTTCATATAGTTTAAATAATGACATAGTTCGAAAAATTATTGGTACATTCAAATTTTTACCCCCCAGCCGAAATTAGATCAAATTAATTAAATATTTTTTTAAAATTAATCACATTGAGCCACCACAACTTTTTGTTGAATCAAGTTTTTTATATTAGTGCTCGATTTAATGAAATATTCAATTTTTCCCCCGCTATTGTGTTTCATTCTCAATTTCGTTTGCACTGTATATTAAATATTTAGGTATATTACCACAGTTGAATATGTTTCTTTGGAAAAATGAGATTTCGGAAAACACCCCCGCTCGCTTTAAAATAACAAATTAATAGTTGTTCAGCTTGGGTTATATGGTTCGGGTTAGGAATGATTTGAAAATTTGAAATCTGCATTCGGGTGTTTTTTTTTTGAAGTTGATGCTTCCATTGTATTGAATTTAAATCTGTCATTGACTTACCTCAATCTACCCGCCCTCCATTTGAGCCAAATCTCATCGGAAAACTTGATTAGGGCGCTTTGTGCCAGACGCTTCCCGATACGCGTGTGCCTTTCGCTCAGTCGTGTCGCGTTGAAAATGAGAGACATTTTTTATTTATTTTTTTTTTGAAAGTTTTGTTTTGGTACCGCTCTGATAAATACAAGCGAAATCGACTCGACAACAAAGTCTCTCACGGAAGAAAAAATTACGTCACCGTTCTGGCAAGCCCAAACCTTGCTTTTGAAGCAAAGTGAATATCAAAGGGCGCATGTTTTCGCGAGTAATTTCGAGCGAGCGCATTTAATGTTTGTTTATTATTGTGCGGGTAATGATTACTAGCTTATATACGCGCTGAAAACGATTGCTCGCTAGCTCAAATTACTTTCTTTCAAGTAATAACATATTCCTCTGTATATTTCTAACTTTGAAATACTTACAGACATAAAACTCAGAGAATTGAAAATATGATAAAGAGAAATTACGTGCTACCGTGGCCACAAACAATCGGACAAGCATATATCATGCTTGGAAACGACGCAAAAGTTTCTTATTGCTTTTGTTTTGATTTACTCTTTTGACTTAGTGCACGATGAGACGTATACGTAAAGGATATTAACTCTTACTCAACAAACATATTAGGGTCACATTTTTATGATCACCTAAGTGCTTTCCCGGCATAACAAATTAGTAGTTGTTCAGCTTGGGTTCGGGTTAGGAATGATTCAAAAATTTAAAATCTTATTCAGGGATGTGTTTTTTTTTTCTGAAATTAATTCTTCCATTGAATTGAATATAAATCTGTCGTAACTCAAATGCCCGACTCAGATTTGTGTTTGGTGAATTTGAATTTTTATTTAAATAGAAAAAAATTCTGATAAATAATAATTTATTTCTAAGTCATTGTCGCATGGATGTCTTAGCCGCACAAAAATACATTGGAAAATGCCCAATGATGTTTATTGTTCTTACTTAAGTAAAACAGTAAAGATGGAAAGTAATAATGTTAAGCTAAATATTGGAGAAATGCAAGCAAACGTATCAACAAAAAAGCGCTGAACGTTTCCATGAATTTAAGAACGAAATGAAATGGTTACTTCTAATTCTCTGATAAAGCGTAATAAATTGGTAGATTTAAAAACACGCAACATAAGAACTTTTCTTTATTTTTTTAGAATTTATACAGTCAGTGCTGGTCAAAACTAAATTAAAAGGCTTTCGGTAAAAGGTATCGGGCATCGGTGATAATATTTGCTATCGGTATTCGTATTGATATCGGCTAAATGTAGACTGATATTTCCACGATAAGTAACTTTTTGATCAATTCCAGAATGTTTTTAAAAAGTAGCTCGAAATACTGATATGAAAATTTTTTCGCTTTTCACGGTATTAGCCTCGTTAAGTATGAGCAATGCTGTTTCCCAACCGCGCGAATAGAAACGCGAATAAGATTATGACCTGATTTTAGCCATTTATCAGCCCAACTAATTTGGCTATTTTTGCAGCCCATTTTTTATATTGACATTTTTACCATTACATGGAAATTATGAGAAAATATATCAAATGGGAATTTTTAGATTTGTAAAATACAAAACACGACGTTATAATGGCATAAAAATCTGCGCACGCAACTCGATGTATTAGTTATATAGAGTGAGTAAACATTTATTTATTTTACCCCCCACAGTAGCCAAACCCGATGAGTTTTCTAACCGAACACCGATATTATTAGCGTCAGTGTGCAATGTATTTAAACCAAAAAACGTATTAGGATTCAAATATTAATTTCTTATTATCTGAAATATGTCTCTTTCAAACTGAAAAATTGTGTGGCATGAATAATGCTTGTAAACTGTTACTTCAACTAGTTTGAACTGCACACTTGAAATAATAATTACATATCATGTAAATGTCGGCAATTTCTGCTTTAAAATATTGATATCGGCGTTTTATCGTTGTTGTCGGATCGGTATCGGCGACAAGTGGTATCGGTACATCTCTCTTGTTGGAATCTCTAGTATAATGTAACGGACGTTAATGTTATGTTTAAAATAGACATCCATCCCATGCGTTATTGTATCAAATGATATGTTGTAAAACAATGTACTCTTTTACTGCAAACATTAAAAACTTGTATGATATCGAATAGCATCCCTTATTATGCCACAATAGCATGTAATTGGTTACACATACTAATAGTAAGATTCATTTCCTCAGCTACAGACAAAGTTTAATTGTTTTATTCCGTATATATGTTTGATCCGAGGTTATTTTGAAAGTTATCGGCCATTGTACTTTTGGTGAATGACCGTTCATAGACTACTCCCTTTAAGGCAATTTAATCTCCTGTTCGTGGGACGAAAATAAGCATGTTGACGTAAACAAAATCTTGTATCGTCTTGTCTTCTCATATTTTTGTTTGTTTATTATTATTCCGGTATTTCGGATCATTGCAAGTCGGCTATTTAAGAGTTAATGCTCGCATTAGAAGTTTGTCGTTTAAGTAGTGTTAATTTAATTGCCGTAATAAACGGATTGTTTGCTTGTTTTATATTTTGGTTAAACAGGTTCATTCATATTACATAAATTATTAATGTTGCTATTGTTTGAAATTAAGTATGTTGTCGACATACTTAGGTTGGACGTAAACTTTAGCAACCCTATACATCTACAATATGCGTTTCGACCTCTACAATAATCATTTTTATCACCACACTATTTGTCGTATTTCATCACATATTATTCGTCTTTCGTACATTGTTCATGTAGATTGGATATTTCATAGCCAGTAATGGACTACAATCATATTCAAAGTTGTGGAGTTGTTAATATTGTGAAACTAAAAGGTTATAAGTCTGAGGGAGTTGATGACGCGCAGCGTCACCGCCCAACACGTTATAGGCGCCTTGTAGAGCCTCATCATACGTAATAAGTTTCTCATAATTTACTTCCTCTACAAATAAAAAGGCATAATAACTAAATGTATATATATTTTTTCAGGATTACTCAATTATGAAACTTGACGACTCTTTCTGTTTTTCAAAAGAAAATGAAACTCAATTATTCAAATAGGAAGAAGAGTTTTATTGAAGATAACTAAGATGTGCTAGCCAACAAATGCGTTGAGTCCACACACAAGACTTTTGATATAGAAAAATTGACTGTTGGTTTGAAACTGTATCCCATTGTCATACGTACTTTGAGATCGTATGCATGTGCACTGATTACCAATATGTGGTCGCAAACAAATGCACTGGGCAGTACACACGAATGTATTTATATCAAATAAGACTGTTGTTTAGAACTATACAAAAATGCCATACACACTGTAAAGGGATTATAAGCGGAAGTTCAACATGGCTCGACCCGTGAAGAACTATTTATGTAATTTGAATAATTGCAAACAAATTCTTGATTATATATTCATTAATAAATTGAATTATAGCTCAGAAAACTGAATACAATTGGTATTTGTATTTTAACACCCTGTAATGCAATCGTTTATTTGACGTCCTGGTATGAAAAAATTAAAATATTTCTTTCGTTTTACGTTATACTTATATTTTTATTACTGTTATTGTATATTACTGATTTATTATTTATATTATTGTTTTAAGCTTTTTTTGAAAATATGCTACTTCCATGTTTGGCTATCTTATTTGTTATAATCATTATTTTCAATAGTATTTTTAGATATTTTTTAACAGGAAAACAAGATATCGTGAAGACAAAGGAAAAGTATTGACAGGGATTGCCATGGCTTTTTTTTAAATATTTGTTTCGTTATAGATAGATTTAGACCCATTCCTGCCATTAGGAAAAATAGGGTTTTTTAGGCTTAGATATTTTTAATGTTATTCTAGCTTCTCAGGCACAGAACTATAAAGGGACTGGAAAAACTAAGAGAAGACGGACCCAAGGAAAATCTACAAATTACATGTAAATATTTTTACTAATTTTATTAGGCTTAGATATTGTTAATATTATCTTAGCTTCTCAGGCACAGAGGTTTGAGGGCACTGAAGAAATTGAAAAAAGACGGAACCAGAGACAAATCTAACATACCGGTAAATATGTTATTATTATTATTGAATATTTATTAATAAAGCTTTTTTCGATAATTTGCTGTATCCATATTTGCCTATCTTATTTGTCATAATCATTATTTTCTCTCCCATTTTAGAGATATTTTCAACAGGAAACAAGATATTGTGACACCGACGAAAGAAGAAAAGTATTAACAGGGATCGCCATGGCTTTTTCACTATTAACATTTTATTTGTTATAGATAGATTTAGACCCATTCCCGCCATTAGGAAAAATAGGGTTTCTATTAGGCGTAGATGTTTTTAATGTTATTCTAGCTTCTCAGGCACAGAACTATGAAGGGACTGGAAAAATTAAGAAAAGACGGATACAAGGAAAATCTACAAATTACATGTAAATATTTTTACCAATTTTATTAGGCTTAGATATTGTTAATATTATCTTAGCTTCTCAGGGACAGAATTTTGAAGGCACTGAAGAAATTGAAAAAAGACGGAACCTGAAACAAATCTAAAATACCGGTAGATATGTTATTATTATTATTATTGAATATTTAATAATAAAGCTTTTTAGTAATATGCTGTATCCATATTTGCCTATCTTATATGCCATAATCATTATTTTCTATTCTATTTTAGAGATATTTTCAACAGGAAACAAGATATTGTGACACCGACAAAAGAAGAAAAGTATTAACAAGTATCGCCATGGCTTTTTTACTATAAACATTTTATTTGTTATAGATAGATTTAGACCCATTCCCGCCATTAGGAAAAATAGGGTTTTTATTAGGCTTAGATATTTTTAATGTTATTCTAGCTTCTCAGGCACAGAACTATGAAGGGACTGGAAAAATTAAGAAAAGACGGATACAAGGAAAATCTACAAATTACATGTAATTATTTTTACTAATTTTATTAGGCTTAGATATTGTTAATATTATCTTAGCTTCTCAGGCACAGAATTTTAAAGGCACTGAAGAAATTGAAAAAAGACGGAACCAGAGACAAATCTAAAATACCGGTAAATATGTTATTATTATTGAATATTTATTAATAAAGCTTTTTTTGATAATATGCTGTATCCATATTTGCCTATCTTATTTGTCATAATCATTATTTTCTCTTCTATTTTAGAGATATTTTCAACAGGAAACAAGATATTGTGACACCGACAAAAGAAGAAAAGTATTAACAGGGATCGACATGGCTTTTTCACTATTAACATTTTATTTGTTATGGATAGATTTAGACCCATTCCCGCCATTAGGAAAAATAGGGTTTCTATTAGGCTTAGATGTTTTTAATGTTATTCTAGCTTCTCAGGCACAGAACTATGAAGGGACTGGAAAAATTAAGAAAAGACGGATACAAGGAAAATCTACAAATTACATGTAATTATTTTTACTAATTTTATTAGGCTTAGATATTGTTAATATTATCTTAGCTTCTCAGGCACAGAATTTTGAAGGCACTGAAGAAATTGAAAAAAGACGGAACCTGAGACAAATCTAAAATACCGGTAAATATGTTAATATTATTATTGAATAATTATTAATAAAGCTTTTTTTGATAATATGCTGTATCCATATTTGCCTATCTTATTTGTCATAATCATTATTTTCTCTTTTTATTTTAGAGATATTTTCAACAGGAAACAAGATATTGTGACACCGACAAAAGAAGAAAAGTATTAACAAGGCTTGCCATGTTTTTTGTTTTGTTTTCAATATTTTATTTGGTATAGATAGATTTAGACCCATTCCCGCCATTAGGAATAATGGAGTTTTTATTAGGCTTAGATATTTTTAATGTTATTCTAGCTTCTCAGACACAGAACTATGAAGGGACTAGAAAAATTAAGAAAAGACAGATACAAGGAAAATCTACAAATTACATGTAAATATTTTTACTAATTTTATTAGGCTTAGATATTGTTAATATTATCTTAGCTTCTCAGGCACAGAATTTTGAAGGCACTGAAAAAATTGAAAAAAGACGGTACCAGACACAAATCTAAAATACCGGTAAATATGTTATTATTATTATTGAATATTTATTAATAAAGCTTTTTTTGATAATATGCTGTATCCATATTTGCCTATCTTATTTGTCATAATCATTATTTTCTCTTCTATGTTAGAGATATTTTTAACAGGAAACAAGATATTGTGACACCGACAAAAGAAGAAAAATATTAACAGGGATCGCCATGGCTTTTTTACTATAAACATTTTATTTGTTATAGATAGATTTAGACCCATTCCCGCCATTAGGAAAAATAGGGTTTTTATTAGGTTTAGATATTTTTAATGTTATTCTAGCTTCTCAGGCACAGAACTATGAAGGGACTGGAAAAATTAAGAAAAGACGGATACAAGGAAAATCTACAAATTTCATGTAAATATTTTTACTAATTTTATTAGGCTTAGATATTGTTAATATTATCTTAGCTTCTCAGGCACAGAATTTTGAGGGCACTGAAAAAATTGAAAAAAGACGGAACCTGAGATAAATCTAAAATACCGGTAAATATGTTATTATTATTATTGAATATTCATTAATAAAGCTTTTTTTGATAATATGCTGTATCCATATTTGCCTATCTTATTTGTCATAATCATTATTTTCTCTTCTATTTTAGAGATATTTTCAACAGGAAACAAGATATTGTGACACCGACAAAAGAAGAAAAGTATTAACAGGGATCGCCATGGCTTTTTCACTATTAACATTTTATTTGTTATAGATAGATTTAGACCCATTCCCGCCATTAGGAAAAATAGGGTTTTTATTAGGCTTAGATATTTTTAATGTTATTCTAGCTTCTCAGGCACAGAACTATGAAGGGACTGGAAAAATTAAGAAAAGACGGATACAAGGAAAATCTACAAATTACATGTAAATATTTTTACTAATTTTATTAGGCTTAGATATTGTTAATATTATCTTAGCTTCTCAGGCACAGAAATTTGAAGGCACTGAAAAAAGACGGAACCTGGGACAAATCTGAAATACCGGTAAATATGTTATTATTATTATTGAATATTTATTAATAAAGCTTTTTTTGATAATATGCTGTATCCATATTTGCCTATCTTATTTGTCATAATCATTATTTTCTCTTCTATTTTAGAGATATTTTCAACAGGAAACAAGATATTGTGACACCGACAAAAGAATAAAAGTATTAACAGGGATCGCCATGGCTTTTTCACTATTAACATTTTATTTGTTATAGATAGATTTAGACCCATTCCCGCCATTAGGAAAAATAGGGTTTTTATTAGGCTTAGATATTTTTAATGTTATTCTAGCTTCTCAGGCACAGAACTATGAAGGGACTGGAAAAAGTAAGAAAAGACGGATACAAGGAAAATCTACAAATTACATGTAATTATTTTTACTAATTTTATTAGGCTTAGATATTGTAAATATTATCTTAGGTTCTCAGGCACAGAATTTTGAAGGCACTGAAGAAATTGAAAAAAGACGGAACCTGAGACAAATCTAAAATACCGGTAAATATGTTATTATTATTATTGAATATTTATTAATAAAGCTTTTCTTGATAATATGCTGTATCCATATATCTTATTTGTCATACTCATTATTTCAACATCTATTTTAGAGATATTTTCAACAGGAAACAAGATATTGTGACACCGACAGAAGAAGAAAAATATTAACAGGGCTTGCCATGTTTTTTGTTTTGTTTTCAATATTTTATTTGGTATAGATAGATTTAGACCCATTCCCGCCATTAGGAAAAATAGGGTTTTTATTAGGCTTAGATATTTTTAATGTTATTCTAGCTTCTCAGGCACGGAACTATGAAGGGACTGGAAAAATTAAGAAAAGACGGATACATGGAAAATCTACAAATTACATGTAATTATTTTTACTAATTTTATTAGGCTTAGATATTGTTAATATTATTTTAGCTTCTCAGGCACAGAATTTTGAAGGCACTGAAGAAATTGAAAAAAGACGGAACCAGAGACAAATCTAAAATACCGGTAAATATGTCATTATCATTATTGAATATTCAATAATTAAGCTTTTTTTGATAATATGCTGTATCCATATTTGCCTATCTTATTTGTCATAATCATTATTTTCTCTTCCATTTTAGATATATTTTCAACAGGAAACAAGATATTGTGACACCGACTGAAGAAGAAAAGTAGTAACAGACCCATTCCCGCCATTAGGAAAAATAGGGTTTTTATTAGGCTTAGATATTTTTAATGTTATTCTAGCTTCTCAGGCACGGAACTATGAAGGGACTGGAAAAATTAAGAAAAGACGGATACAAGGAAAATCTACAAATTACATGTAATTATTTTTACTAATTTTATTAGGCTTAGATATTGTTAATATTATCTTAGCTTCTCAGGCACAGAATTTTGAAGGCACTGAAGAAATTGAAAAAAGACAGAACCAGAGACAAATCTAAAATACCGGTGAATATGTTATTATTATTATTGAATATTTATTAATAAAGCTTATTTTGATAATATGCTGTATCCATATTTGCCTATCTTATTTATCATAATCATTATTTTCTCTTTTATTTTAGAGATATTTTCAACAGGAAACAAGATATTGTGACACCGACAAAAGAAGAAAGTATTAACAGGGATCGCCATGGCTTTTTCACTATTAACATTTTATTTGTTATAGATAGATTTAGACCCATTCCCGCCATTAGGAAAAATAGGGTTTTTATTAGGCTTAGATATTTTTAATGTTATTCTAGCTTCTCAGGCACAGAACTATGAAGGGACTGGAAAAAGTAAGAAAAGACGGATACAAGGAAAATCTACAAATTACATGTAAATATTTTTACCAATTTTATTAGGCTTAGATACTGTAAATATTATCTTAGGTTCTCAGGCACAGAATTTTGAAGGCACTGAAGAAATTGAAAAAAGACGGAACCTGAGACAAATCTAAAATACCGGTAAATATGTTAATATTATTATTGAATATTTATTAATAAAGCTTTTCTTGATAATATGCTGTATCCATATATCTTATTTGTCATACTCATTATTTTAACATCTATTTTAGAGATATTTTCAACAGGAAACAAGATATTGTGACACCGACAGAAGAAGAAAAATATTAACAGGGCTTGCCATGTTTTTTGTTTTGTTTTCAATATTTTATTTGGTATAGATAGATTTAGACCCATTCCCGCCATTAGGAAAAATAGGGTTTTTATCAGGCTTAGATATTTTTAATGTTATTCTAGCTTCTCAGGCACGGAACTATGAAGGGACTGGAAAAATTAAGAAAAGACGGATACAAGGAAAATCTACAAATTACATGTAATTATTTTTACTAATTTTATTAGGCTTAGATATTGTTAATATTATTTTAGCTTCTCAGGCACAGAATTTTGAAGGCACTGAAGAAATTGAAAAAAGACGGAACCAGAGACAAATCTAAAATACCGGTAAATATGTCATTATCATTATTGAATATTCAATAATTAAGCTTTTTTTGATAATATGCTGTATCCATATTTGCCTATCTTATTTGTCATAATCATTATTTTCTCTTCTATTTTAGATATATTTTCAACAGGAAACAAGATATTGTGACACCGACTGAAGAAGAAAAGTAGTAACAGACCCATTCCCGCCATTAGGAATAATAGAGTTTTTATTAGGTTTAGATATTTTTAATGTTATTCCAGCTTCTCAGGCACAGAACTATGAAGGGACTGGAAAAATTAGGAAAAGACGGATACAAGGAAAATCTACAGATTACATGTAAATATTTTTACTAATTTTATTAGACTTAGATATCGTTATTATTATCTTAGCTTCTCAGGCACAGAATTTTGAAGGCACTGAAAAAATTGAAAAAAGACGGAACCAGAGACAAATCTAAAATACCGGTAAATATGTTATTATTATTATTGAATATTTATTAATAAAGTTTTTTTTGATAATATGCTGTATCCATATTTGCCTATCTTATTTGTCATAATCATTATTTTCTCTTCTATTTTAGAGATATTTTCAACAGGAAACAAGATATTGAGACACCGACAAAAGAAGAAAAGTATTAACAGGGATCGCCATGGCTTTTTCACTGTTAACATTTTATTTGTTATAGATAGATTTAGACCCATTCCCGCCATTAGGAAAAATAGGGTTTTTATTAGGCTTAGATATTTTTAATGTTATTCTAGCTTCTCAGACACAGAACTATGAAGGAACTGGAAAAATTAAGAACAGACGGATACAAGGAAAATCTACAAATTACATGTAAATATTTTTACCAATTTTATTAGGCTTAGATATTGTTAATATTATCTTAGCTTCTCAGGCACAGAATTTTGAAGGCACTGAACAAATTGAAAAAAGACGGAACCAGAGACAAATCTAAAATACCGGTAAATATGTTATTATTATTATTGAATATTTATTAATAAAGCTTATTTTGATAATATGCTGTATCCATATTTGTCTATCTTATTTATCATAATCATTATTTTCTCTTTTATTTTAGAGATATTTTCAACAGGAAACAAGATATTGTGACACCGACAAAAGAAGAAAAGTATTAACAGGGATCGCCATGGCTTTTTCACTATTAACATTTTATTTGTTATAGATAGATTTAGACCCATTCCCGCCATTAGGAAAAATAGGGTTTTCATTAGGCTTAGATATTTTTAATGTTATTCTAGCTTCTCAGGCACAGAACTATGAAGGGACTGGAAAAATTAAGAAAAGACGGATACATGGAAAATCTACAAATTACATGTAAATATTTTTTACCAATTTTATTAGGCTCAGATATTGTTAATATTATCTTAGCTTCTCAGGCACAGAATTTTGAAGGCACTGAAGAAATTGAAAAAAGACGGAACCAGAGACAAATCTAAAATACCGGTAAATATGTTATTATTATTATTAAATATTTATTAATAAAGCTTATTTTGATAATATGCTGTATCCATATTTGCCTATCTTATTTGTCATAATCATTATTTTCTCTTCTATTTTAGAGATATTTTCAACAGGAAACAAGATATTGTGACACCGACGGAAGAAGAAAAGTATTAACAGGGCTTGCCATGTTTTTTGTTTTGTTTTCAATATTATATTTGGTATAGATAGATTTAGACCCATTCCCGCCATTAGGAACAATAGAGTTTTTATTAGGCTTAGATATTTTTAAATCTTATTCTAGCTTCTCAGGCACAGAACTATAAAGGGACTGGAAAAATCAAGAAAAGACGGATACAAGGAAAATCTACAAATTACATGTAAATATTTTTACTAGTTTTATTAGGCTTAGATATTGTTAATATTATCTTAGCTTCTCAGGAACAGAATTTTGAGGGCACTGAAAAAATTGAAAAAAGACGGAACCAGAGACAAATCTAATATACCGGTAAATATGTTATTATTATTATTGAATATTTATTAATAAAGCTTTTTTTGATAATATGCTGTATCCATATTCGCCTATCTTATTTGTCATAATCATTATTTTCTCTTCTATTTTAGAGATATTTTCAACAGGAAACAAGATATTGTGACACCGACAAAAGAAGAAAAGTATTAACAGGGATCGCCATGGCTTTTTCACTATTAACATTTTTTTTGTTATAGATAGATTTAGACCCATTCCCGCCATTAGGAAAAATAGGGTATTTATTAGGCTTAGATATTTTTAATGTTATTCTAGCTTCTCAGGCACAGAACTATGAAGGGTCTGGAAAAATTAAGAAAAGACGGATACAAGGAAAATCTACAAATTACATGTAAATATTTTTACCAAATTTATTAGGCTTAGATATTCTTTTATGATAAGAAGTTCAATTAGGTGAATTTTATTAATAAGTTCGATTTTATTGAATATTTTATTATAAGATATTTTTTTCAGAAGATTACTTACCAAGAAATAAAAGAAGCCGAACAATATCTGTGAAGACAATCACGATAAGGTATAATATAATGCATTAATGACTGGGTTTTTATAATATTGGAAAAGTCTTGTTTCCCAAATTAGTTAATTCGTTTGGAATTTAAATATGGGCATAGGGCGTTTCAGATTTTTCTGGAGCGCGATAGGACCCCATCAACAAGTCCTAACGAGTGGAAAAACCGACACCTCTTGGGTCCACATGGAAGATCGGTATTTTATTTTGACAATTTAAAAAATACTTTTTTATTTTAATTATTAAAAAATACAATGTTACTATTTGCAATGAATATATATTACTTATTATTTCATTAAATATGTGACTACTGCACTTACTTTGCAATATGTTTTAGTTTTATTTTGCATATATATAATAAATGAAAAAATAGATCTGTTTAATAAAATAACGATTTTGACTGTTTTGTTCTATTCCGTATCGAAATGGCAGATCTAGTCGGGCTATTGAATTATATAAATCTACCCAGCAATTGTCTGTATTAGACAATATTATAAGTTCGCAATTGATGAGGGTTCCCGAATAACTACAAAAAGAAATTCATTGAAAGGTCTCCAAGAAAATGGGTGAATTTTACTTTGCAACTTCATGCATGGGTGGTGAGCATAGTCAGTGTTACTTTGAAACGTGGGTGAGCATAGTTAGTTTTACTTTGCAACTTCATGCATAGCAGTTTTGCAACTTCATGAATGGGTGAGAGTTTTACTATGTAACTTCATGCATGAGTGAACATCACTTCATGCATAGATGAATGTAGTCAGATTCCGTCAATTTTACTTTGTAACATATAGTGAGCGTAGTCAGTTTTACTTTGTAACGTCATGCATGAGTGCATGGGTGAGCATAGTCATTTTTACTTTGTAACGTCATGAATAGCTGAGCGTAGTCAGTTTTACAATGTTATGTCATTCATGGGTGAGCGTAGCCGGTTCTACTTTGTAACTTCATGCATGAGTGAGCGTAGTCAGTTTTTACTTTATAGCATCATGCGCGAGTCAGCATAGTCAGTTTTACTTTGTAACATCATGCATGAGTAAGTAAGCGTATTAGGTTCAATCAGTTTTACTTTGTAACTTCATGCATAAGTGAGCAAGTCAGTTTTACTTCGTAACTTCATGCATGGGTGAGCGTAGTCAGTTTTACTTTGTAACTTCTTGCATGGGCGAGCGTAGTCAGTTTTACTTTGTAACTTCATGCATGAGTGAGCATAGTCAGTTTTATTTTGTAACTTCATGCATGGGTGAGCATAGTCAGTTTTACTTAGTAACTTCATGCATGGGTCAGCGAATCAGTTTTACTTAGCAACTTCATGCATGAGTGAGCATAGTCAGTTTTACTTTGTAACTTCATGCATGGGTCAGCGAATCAGTTTCACTTAGTAACTTCATGCATGAGTGAGCATAGTCAGTTTTACTTTGTAACTTCATGCATGAGTGAGCATAGTCAGTTTTACTTTGTAACGTCATGCATGAGTAAGTAAGCGTATTAGGTTCAATTAGTTTCACTTTAAAACTTCATGCATAAGTGAGCAAGTCAGTTTTACTCTGTAACTTCATGCATGAGTGAGCGTAGACAGTTTTACTTTGTAACTTCTTGCATGGGCGAGCGTAGTCAGTTTTACTTTGTAACTTCATGCATGAGTGAGCATAGTCAGTTTTACTTTGTAACTTCATGCATGGGTGAGCGTAGTCAGTTTTACTTTGTAACTTCTTGCATGGGCGAGCGTAGTCAGTTTTACTTTGTAACTTTATGCATGAGTGAGCATAGTCAGTTTTACTTTGTAACTTCATGCATGAGTGAGCATAGTTCTTTTTTACTTTGTAACTTCATGCATGATTGAGCATATAGTCATTTTACTTTGAAACTTTATGCATGGGTCAGCGAATCAGTTTTACTTAGTAACCTCATGCATGAGAGAGCATAGTCAGTTTTACTCTGTAAATTCATGCATGAGTGAGTATAGTCAGTTTTACTTTGTAACTTCATGCATGAGTGAGCATAGTCAGTTTTACTCAGTAACTTCATGCTTGGGAGGGGGTAGTCAGTTTTACTTTGTAACTTCATGCATGGGTCAGCGAATCAGTTTTACTTAGTAACTTCATGCATGAGTGAGCTTAGTCAGTTTCACTTTGTAACTTCATGCATGAGTGAGCATAGTCAGTTTTACTTTGTAACTTCATGCTTGGGAGGGGGTAGTCAGTTTTATTCTGGAACTTCATGCATGGAAGAGCGTAGTCAGTTTTACTTTGTAACTTCGTGCATGGGAGAGCGTAGTCAGTTTTACTTTGTAGCTTCATGCATGGGTGAGCATAGTCAGTTTTACTTAGTAACTTCATGCATGTGTCAGCGAATCAGTTTTACTTAGCAACTTCATGCATGAGTGAGCTTAGTCAGTTTCACTTTGTCTCTTCATGCATGAGTGAGCATAGTCAGTTTTACTTTGTAACTTCATGCTTGGGAGGGGGTAGTCAGTTTTATTTTGGAACTTCATGCATGGGAGAGCGTAGTCAGTTTTACTTTGTAACTTCGTGCATGGGAGAGCGTAGTCAGTTTTACTTTGGAACTTCATGCATGAGTGAGCATATTCAGTTTTACTTTGTAACTTCATGCATGAGTGAGCATAGTCAGTTTTACTTTGTAACTTCATACATGGGCGAGCGTAGTCAGTTTTACTTTGTAACTTCATGCATGAGTGAGCATAGTCAGTTTTACTTTGTAGCTTCATGCATGGGTGAGCATAGTCAGTTTTACTTAGTAACTTCATGCATGGGTCAGCGAATCAGTTTCACTTAGTAACTTCATGCATGAGTGAGCATAGTCAGTTTTACTTTGTAACTTCATGCATGAGTGAGCATAGTCAGTTTTACTTTGTAACGTCATGCATGGGAGGGCGTAGTTAGTTTTACTTTGGAACTTCATGCATGGGTGAGCGTAGTCAGTTTTACTTTATAGCGTCATGCGTGAGTCAGCGTAGTCAGTTTTACTTTGTAACGTCATGCATGAGTAAGTAAGCGTATTAGGTTCAATTAGTTTCACTTTAAAACTTCATGCATAAGTGAGCAAGTCAGTTTTACTTTGTAACTTCATGCATGAGTGAGCGTAGACAGTTTTACTTTGTAACTTCTTGCATGGGCGAGCGTAGTCAGTTTTACTTTGTAACTTCATGCATGAGTGAGCATAGTCAGTTTTACTTTGTAACTTCATGCATGGGTGAGCGTAGTCAGTTTTACTTTGTAACTTCTTGCATGGGCGAGCGTAGTCAGTTTTACTTTGTAACTTTATGCATGAGTGAGCATAGTCAGTTTTACTTTGTAACTTCATGCATGAGTGAGCATAGTCCTTTTTTACTTTGTAACTTCATGCATGATTGAGCATATAGTCATTTTACTTTGAAACTTTATGCATGGGTCAGCGAATCAGTTTTACTTAGTAACCTCATGCATGAGAGAGCATAGTCAGTTTTACTCTGTAAATTCATGCATGAGTGAGTATAGTCAGTTTTACTTTGTAACTTCATGCATGAGTGAGCATAGTCAGTTTTACTTAGTAACTTCATGCATGAGTGAGCATAGTCAGTTTTACTTTGTAACTTCATGCATGGGTCAGCGAATCAGTTTTACTTAGTAACTTCATGCATGAGTGAGCTTAGTCAGTTTCACTTTGTAACTTCATGCATGAGTGAGCATAGTCAGTTTTACTTTGTAACTTCATGCTTGGGAGGGGGTAGTCAGTTTTATTTTGGAACTTCATGCATGGGAGAGCGTAGTCAGTTTTACTTTGTAACTTCGTGCATGGGAGAGCGTAGTCAGTTTTACCTTGGAACTTCATGCATGAGTGAGCATATTCAGTTTTACTTTGTAACTTCATGCATGAGTGAGCATAGTCAGTTTTACTTTGTAACTTCATGCATGGGTGAGCGTGGTCAGTTTTACTTTGTAACTTCATGCATGAGTGAGAATAGTCAGTTTTACTTTGTAACTTCATGAATGAGTGAGCATAGTCAGTTTTACTTTGGAACTTCATACATGGAGTTGTACTTTGTAATTTCATGCATGGGGTGAGCGTACTTTGTAGCTTCATGCGTGGGTGAGCATAGTCAGTTATACTTTGTAACATCATGCATGAGTGAGCGTAGTCAGTTTTACCTTGTAACATACTCAGTTTTAATATAAAACTTCATGCGTTTGTGAGCGTATTCAGTTTTACTTTGTAACGTCATTCATGCATGAGTGAGCTTAGTCAGTTTCACTTTGTAACGTCATGTATGAGTGAGCGAAGTCAGTTCACATTTTTAACGTCATGCATGAGTGAGCGTGGTCAGTTTCACTTTCTAACGTCATGCATGAGTGCACTAAGTCAGTTTACTTTGTAACGTCATGCATAAATGAGCATGGTCAGTTTTACTTTGTAACGCCATGCATGAGTGAGCGTAGTCAGTTTTACTTTGTAACTTCATGCATGGGTGAACGTAGATACACCAAAGAAATTGCTGACTAGCATGACGGAGTATAGCAAGTTAAAAACCATAAAGGGGGGATTCGTTTTTCGTGCTTGGGAAGAATCAGATAAAATAAATATTTGACGAGAGAGTCGTGCTTGAGGAGACCCAATAAAATTTATATTTGACAAAAGAGAGACACCACCATAAGTATATCTCATTCTGCATGTACACTTGTGCAAGTGATCATTTCTATAGAAAATTTTCTTTCTAGGGTCACTTTGGCGACGATCTCCATGTTTAAACCAGAAACGTGACAATTTATACCAACCAATTTCGACACGCAGTTTTGTACATATATGTTGAGCAATACAACAGAGTGTGTCAATATGATATGTAGGGTATAAGCGACTTAGTACTTATGATGAGGATCTACTTTCTACAAGAAGCCTATAACGTGTTGGGCGGTGATATTTTGCGCTATTAACTTCCTTTGATGTATAACCTGCCAGATTTCTCGATAATTAAAAACTCTACCACTTTGAATATGATTGAAATATATTGCAGTCGATGAAATACCGACAAGTAAATGTGATGAATAAAACAACAAAATTGTGTGGTGATAAAAACAAATGATCCCAGTATCGTAGATATAGACGTGTGAATAATTGGCAATGTAGAGGGCCCAATAAATGGATATAGTAATGTTGAGAGTTGCTAAAGTTTACGACCAACCCAGCAGGCAGGTTAAAACATACTTTATTCTAAAAAATGCAAACAATAGCAACATTAAATTATGCAAAATAAATCAAACTCCTTACACTAAATAAATAGTAAACAGCCGACTGGCAATGATTCAAAATAATAAATAAACAAGAATGAGCAAAAAAGAAAAGACCTATAAAGGGTTTTGTTTACGCCGACAGGCCTATTCCTGCCCACAAACAGATGGTGAAATTGTTTCAAAAAAGGGAGTAATTTATGAGCGGTCAACCAAATAACAAAGCTCAATGACCGATATCTTGAAATAAACCCTGTCAAATATATACAAAATAAAACAAAGAAACTTTGTCTGTAACATGCTACGTCGAGATGGTAATCAATTAATTTTAGTCTCTGCTTAAGATAGTTATTTAACCCAATGTCAGGCATTCAAACTTGCACAAGGTTTTAAAATGCCAGATCAAGCCCCATAAACGGCGCTCCAGAAGTGTGTGTACAAATATGGAGGAAACTAATTTTGTTGGGCCACTTTACATCAAGGACAAAAACCTATGTTAAGGAGTATTTTTACTTGGCCAACACAGGCAGCCCGATTTCAAAATATAACTAAAATAAGGAAAATCTGAATGAAGGTATGGCTTAACCCAGTTCACATACTACGGAAATATATAACTTATAAACTGCTTGCAATTTTATTTACAATTACCAGAATAATAATGAACGTGAAAGACTTCTAACATCCCCCCCCCCCCCATGTTTGTTTTTTGTCACAATATTCAAACATAGGTGAAGCAAGTATTTGCCTGAAGCAGAGGGCTAAGATTTTTTGCAATCTTGTAATTTTCATGTCATACGATGCATCTGTTATTGAAGCTGACGTTTGCTATCTGTGCCCAAATCGTACGGTAGCCTACTTTCAGTTGATTAATTTTTGCTGGCATAGTTTCGGAAGAATCACAAAGTTGCAAAATTATCGCAATAACGTTTGTAAATTAGATTGTAGTCTATTATTTATAGGTCAAGAGCAGTGGAATGAAACGTAATGAAGACTTGGATAATGCTGTTAGAAGAAAGAAACATATATAGTCCAGTACCGACAGGCTGTGGCTGCTAGGACGTGTTACCGTAAATGATTGGGAACCACTGCATTAAGTAATAGAATCAGGTGCTTCTGGCAATAATGAAAATGGGCACCACAGAAATATCTGCACTTTAGTAATTTCCATAGACGATTTTTCAATGGGCTCAGTGTTTAGAATTAGACTAATTGGCAGATTCGAATCGGTCAAACGACATATACCTCGACATTGGCCGGTTGAAATAAAATACTCAAATAATAACTTGAATCTGTTTGTGAAGGATGAAAAAGCTGACTGAACGTAAGAAATTTGGTTCGCGGATTCACTTCTCAAATTATCTTACGCATCTTTTCGCAATTACGCATTTTTATCGAAAAAACTAAAATGATCAGGAGCTAAAATGAGATATCATTTTATTTCCACGAATACTGTAAAAGTGTAAAGCAAACGCAAACGATAGTTTCAGATAAACGACTTCCATTCAGCTATAACAACACTTCCTTTAAAACAATCCAGTGTGTGTATACAAGTAAAATGAAATATGGCGAACTCGGCGACCACATACACCACATAACGTTTGCACCTAATATATGACTAAGTATTCGACTTCGGTACTCCCGAAGTATGTAAACTAATATGGCGGGCACCGGGACGAATTATGTGTATCAGGTTAGGGTTAGGCCATAATTTTATTCCAATTTTCCTTATTTTGTTTTATTTCAAGTTAGGGGACTAGCCAAGATACTCTCGTAGTATTTGTACCTGAAATTATGGCCTAACCCCAACGTGGTACATATACTACGTTCCGGTGTCCGACATCTTGTTACGCATACTTAAGGAGCACCGGCTATCGTGTCCATCTATTTGAGTATCGTTCTTTTATTATTTCAAATATAGTCTGATGGTGAAGATGAATAGAAGGAGGTAAAGCAATTGCTGACGTGTAAGTATGTCCACGGTGCAATATACTGCAAGGAAGTATTGGCTGAAGCAATGAGGTAGCTAGTGGCACATTCTAGAGCGCATATGCTGTAGGCAATATGCTTTTTTCATGAAAAAAGTGCAAAGCGAAATAAAGATCGCAGAAAATCGACTTTAAAAGTATACAATGCAGTAAATTTCTACTAGACTCCGTATAGCGAGCGACTCATACGTTGAGTAAGTCTGTTGGCGCTTTTCTAATTTGGTGTTGGCATAATATAATTTGGTGACGTTTCAATGCAGACAAACTTAATCAAGGAATAATGATATGGTAAGAACGCTGGCGTATAATGAAAAATATTATCACAGGGTAAAATCAAATCTAGAAACACATTTATTTATAGAAGTTTGACATTCCTCAAATTCTCGTCTTTGTTCATGTGTCGCAATTCGAAAAATATTCTTGATTGATTATTATTGATGTGTCTGAATAGCTGAGTCAATTAACTGGCCAAGTTTAATTTAAGTCGCCAATCCGAATCAATAAAAAAAGATAGTTCCCAGGTTATTCGTTCCTAATGCGAAGTCTAGAATAATTAGAAAAGCCATAAGCATCTCGAACAGTGATTATCAAAATTTTATTATATATCGTAATTTCTACAGTCTGTACGGCAAAGTATATTATATTTCCAAACCGCGTAACTATATGACCAGGCTCATTAACTAGATTCGAGCATTGAATTTCCAACTTTTTCGCGGAATATAATGATTCAAGGCATGATGATTCAATGATTAAACAAGAATCGTTTAATTTTAGAAAGTTAGATAGGTCTTTGGCAATATTTAATTAAGCAAATTCACAAAAGGGTAATTTACCCTGTACAAAGATCTGCATAATGAATTTCAACACTTGTGACAGGAGCCGTTGTAAGTTAGGTAGAAGTTGTCCATTTTCGTATATAATTTTTGATAAAAAAAAAACGCACTATAATGTTTTTGTTTCTAATAAATACGCGCATCCCGCCCTTTCTTTACCTCATATATATTTTGACATTTCAGTTTTGTAATGCGAGAATTATCCTCTTTTACTTTTAAGTTGACCTGATATGACTCAACACGGTGTGTAACTATGATTTTTACAATATAATATATATTTCCCATTATTTGTTCTTTCAGGGAAAAATGGGCTTGAAAAATATTCGCAAAGGGTTGGAGATATCGTTCAACTCTTCTTATCATATAACGAGGTATTAAAAAAGCTATTGTGGACATTCCAACATCTTTTTCAATATTTGTATCATTGCGGTTGACATACAGACAAAACGAAATTAATCAAAATTACATGAAGAATGTATTACAGGAACAAAACAAAACAGCACCATTTGTTTTGTGAATTATTGAGGAGCTTTAAAAAAATCATCCAATTAGTTTTTGATTTTCAAAAGAATTCTTTACGGCTTTATGCTTAGCAAGAGTTATTTGCAAACTTCAGAATGTGAAATTCAGCTACAGAGCAACAACATTAAAAAATTTAGTTAGATAGCAAGATTTCATTTTAGGTCAATAATGATGCATCATTCTCTATAACAGATATTACTAAAGTTGTAGGAGCAATTTACAAGGTAAGGAAAATATTTCATTTGGGATATTGTCGTTGAATAGCCATAAATTTGACTTGATAAATTCATAAAAAATATTTTTTTGTTATTATTTGCTATACACTATCAAATACATCTATTTTGAATCATTTTTAGTTTGAATTGAGTTTCAATTTGAAAAACAAACAAAAAAATGAAAATTTCTTCTGTTTTTCAGAATATAATCTTATATTACACGCAATGGGTCAGTAAAACAGTTGAAAACTCTGGTCTGTGTTGTATTGTGTTCGAGCATTTTCTGGAAAAGGGCGAATGCCGCTTAATCTAAGTTGTAATTGTTTGCACCAAAATTGTTCAGGGAAGAAATATTGTTGGCGGTGAAAATCTCTTGAACTTGTCCCATCCAATTCGTTTTCAATCATTTCAAAAATTATATAATGCTGTCAGTGTTCATCAACCCTGTTAAAGATGCTAATGACGTTATTTTCGAGAATTCGTATGACCCAGCCGATGAGGAATATATCATAAATGAATTCCTTCGGCGATTAAATGAGGCAGCAAATACAAATATTGAATAGAAGTTGATTTTTCGTCGGGAATATATGCTAACAAAGCCGGCTTCATAGAAAACTAAAATCGAATGAGGAATCTATTAGCGTTGGTTGGCTATGCCTGATAACTAAATATTAATGAAAATAAAGCTGACCAATTGAGACAGACAATCTTAAACGGGAACTTTCACAGTTATGAGTTTGAAATCTTACACTAAATGTAGATATAATGAGATTTTTGTACGTTTTAGTGAGTTTTTGGTAGTTTTTGCATGTTTTAGCTTGATAAATGGCAAATAACGATCAATGTGTTTGGACAATATTCTATACAAATATTGAATAGAAGTTGATTTTTCGTCGGGAATATATGCTAACAAAACAGGCTTCATAAAAAACTAAATTCGAATGAGGAATCTATTAGCCTTGGTTGGCTATGCCTGATAACTAAATATTAATGAAAATAAAGCTGACCAATTGAAACAGACAATCTAAAACGGAAACTTTCTCAGTTATGAGTGTGAAATCTTACACTAAATGTAGATATAGTGAGATTTTTGTACGTTTTAGTGAGTTTTTTGGTAGTTTTTGCATGTTTTAGCTTGATAAATGACAAATTACGATCAATGTGTTTGGACAATAAAAGTGCTTGTTTTGTATTGCACTGTTTACCTATACTTGACACTATTGTGGCCCGCAAACAATACAAAAATAATTGTGGGGCCCGCGTGTACTAGAATACGTCAGCGTCGGAAAGTTCTCAACAACTTTTATCATTTTTTTGCTGTTCCGGTGAAGATATCCGGTCAATATCTTTTGTTAAGTCACTTTCATATTTCTTCCTATCTCTATTCATGAATCGATATTTTTTTCCGTCTATGTAATCAGAATGTAGAAGAAACGTTTCAAAACTGCTTTTTTCGATATTGTAATCGTACAAATGTGATGATACTCCACGTTCGGTTGATTTATAGTCGATGTTTACAGCACATCCTGCGATACTGTCGATCGTGATGTTAGTATTTAGAACATTGAACCATTCTCCGTTTGATATGTCTCCGTTCAGCTGATGCGCCGAATCATGTCCCTGAACACTTTACACATTGCTGCCATATGTTGCAGTTAAAAATATGAGAACATGAAGCCAAAAAATAAAATGTTCCTTCCCATCTTCACCAACCAACAATAAAATTATTCGGGTACAGTTGTTTGCCAGGGCAACCTGTGAAAACTCAATGCTGCTGGATGCAAGAGAATAACATGTCGTTTTGCTTTATGTGTTTTTTCATTCCGATTGTAATGATATTGAAGACGTACTTAAGAGTAAACAGTACATCTCGCTTTTTATGTGCGATTCAAGCATGGATGAAACTTTTTCAAGCAAGGAATGTATATCGATATACCGTGAATTCACACGACCATCTGATGTATGTTTTCTAGGCATATATATGATAGAACCAATTTTGGGCATATCTTGAATGCATATTTCAAACGTATTTTGCGTATATTATGTAGTTTCTATAATCAGTATAAATAAATCTATATCTTATCTTAGAAAAAGTTTCGACAAGTTCTTTTTCAATATCTCGTTGTTTTGGTAAAATTGCAACTGTACCGCCTTTCTAGGGTCACTTTGGCGACGATCTCCATGTTTAAACCAGAAACGTGACAATTTATACCAACCAATTTCGACACGCAGTTTTGTACATATATGTTGAGCAATACAACAGAGTGTGTCAATATGATATGTAGGGTATAAGCGACTTAGTACTTATGATGAGGATCTACTTTCTACAAGAAGCCTATAACGTGTTGGGCGGTGATATTTTGCGCTATTAACTTCCTTTGATGTATAACCTGCCAGATTTCTCGATAATTAAAAACTCTACCAATTTGAATATGATTGAAATATATTGCAGTCGATGAAATACCGACAAGTAAATGTGATGAATAAAACAACAAAATTGTGTGGTGATAAAAACAAATGATCCCAGTATCGTAGATATAGACGTGTGAATAATTGGCAATGTAGAGGGCCCAATAAATGGATATAGTAATGTTGAGAGTTGCTAAAGTTTACGACCAACCCAGCAGGCAGGTTAAAACATACTTTATTCTAAAAAATGCAAACAATAGCAACATTAAATTATGCAAAATAAATCAAACTCCTTACACTAAATAAATAGTAAACAGCCGACTGGCAATGATTCAAAATAATAAATAAACAAGAATGAGCAAAAAAGAAAAGACCTATAAAGGGTTTTGTTTACGCCGACAGGCCTATTCCTGCCCACAAACAGATGGTGAAATTGTTTCAAAAAAGGGAGTAATTTATGAGCGGTCAACCAAATAACAAAGCTCAATGACCGATATCTTGAAATAAACCCTGTCAAATATATACAAAATAAAACAAAGAAACTTTGTCTGTAACATGCTACGTCGAGATGGTAATCAATTAATTTTAGTCTCTGCTTAAGATAGTTATTTAACCCAATGTCAGGCATTCAAACTTGCACAAGGTTTTAAAATGCCAGATCAAGCCCCATAAACGGCGCTCCAGAAGTGTGTGTACAAATATGGAGGTAACTAATTTTGTTGGGCCACTTTACATCAAGGACAAAAACCTATGTTAAGGAGTATTTTTACTTGGCCAACACAGGCAGCCCGATTTCAAAATATAACTAAAATAAGGAAAATCTGAATGAAGGTATGGCTTAACCCAGTTCACATACTACGGAAATATATAACTTATAAACTGCTTGCAATTTTATTTACAATTACCAGAATAATAATGAACGTGAAAGACTTCTAACATCCCCCCCCCCCCATGTTTGTTTTTTGTCACAATATTCAAACATAGGTGAAGCAAGTATTTGCCTGAAGCAGAGGGCTAAGATTTTTTGCAATCTTGTAATTTTCATGTCATACGATGCATCTGTTATTGAAGCTGACGTTTGCTATCTGTGCCCAAATCGTACGGTAGCCTACTTTCAGTTGATTAATTTTTGCTGGCATAGTTTCGGAAGAATCACAAAGTTGCAAAATTATCGCAATAACGTTTGTAAATTAGATTGTAGTCTATTATTTATAGGTCAAGAGCAGTGGAATGAAACGTAATGAAGACTTGGATAATGCTGTTAGAAGAAAGAAACATATATAGTCCAGTACCGACAGGCTGTGGCTGCTAGGACGTGTTACCGTAAAAGATTGGGAACCACTGCATTAAGTAATAGAATCAGGTGCTTCTGGCAATAATGAAAATGGGCACCACAGAAATATCTGCACTTTAGTAATTTCCATATACGATTTTTCAATGGGCTCAGTGTTTAGAATTAGACTAATTGGCAGATTCGAATCAGTCAAACGACATATACCTCGATATTGGCCGGTTGAAATAAAATACTCAAATAATAACTTGAATCTGTTTGTGAAGGATGAAAAAGCTGACTGAACGTAAGAAATTTGGTTCGCGGATTCACTTCTCAAATTATCTTACGCATCTTTTCGCAATTACGCATTTTTATCGAAAAAACTAAAATGATCAGGAGCTAAAATGAGATATCATTTTATTTCCACGAATACTGTAAAAGTGTAAAGCAAACGCAAACGATAGTTTCAGATAAACGACTTCCATTCAGCTATAACAACACTTCCTTTAAAACAATCCAGTGTGTGTATACAAGTAAAATGAAATATGGCGAACTCGGCGACCACATACACCACATAACGTTTGCACCTAATATATGACTAAGTATTCGACTTCGGTACTCCCGAAGTATGTAAACTAATATGGCGGGCACCGGGACGAATTATGTGTATCAGGTTAGGGTTAGGCCATAATTTTATTCCAATTTTCCTTATTTTGTTTTATTTCAAGTTAGGGGACTAGCCAAGATACTCTCGTAGTATTTGTACCTGAAATTATGGCCTAACCCCAACGTGGTACATATACTACGTTCCGGTGTCCGACATCTTGTTACGCATACTTAAGGAGCACCGGCTATCGTGTCCATCTATTTGAGTATCGTTCTTTTATTATTTCAAATAGAGTCTGATGGTGAAGATGAATAGAAGGAGGTAAAGCAATTGCTGACGTGTAAGTATGTCCACGGTGCAATATACTGCAAGGAAGTATTGGCTGAAGCAATGAGGTAGCTAGTGGCACATTCTAGAGCGCATATGCTGTAGGCAATATGCTTTTTTCATGAAAAAAGTGCAAAGCGAAATAAAGATCGCAGAAAATCGACTTTAAAAGTATACAATGCAGTAAATTTCTACTAGACTCCGTATAGCGAGCGACTCATACGTTGAGTAAGTCTGTTGGCGCTTTTCTAATTTGGTGTTGGCATAATATAATTTGGTGACGTTTCAATGCAGACAAACTTAATCAAGGAATAATGATATGGTAAGAACGCTGGCGTATAATGAAAAATATTATCACAGGGTAAAATCAAATCTAGAAACACATTTATTTATAGAAGTTTGACATTCCTCAAATTCTCGTCTTTGTTCATGTGTCGCAATTCGAAAAATATTCTTGATTGATTATTATTGATGTGTCTGAATAGCTGAGTCAATTAACTGGCCAAGTTTAATTTAAGTCGCCAATCCGAATCAATAAAAAAAGATAGTTCCCAGGTTATTCGTTCCTAACCTTGAATAATTAGAAAAGCCATAAGCATCTCGAACAGTGATTATCAAAATTTTAATATATATCGTAATTTCTACAGTCTGCGGCAAAGTATATTATATTTCCAAACCGCGTAACTATATGACCAGGCTCATTGACTAGATTCGAGCATTGAATTTCCAACTTTTTCGCGGAATATAATGATTCAAGGCATGATGATTCAATGATTAAACAAGAATCGTTTAATTTTAGAAAGTTAGATAAGTCTTTGGCAATATTTAATTAAGCAAATTCACAAAAGGGTAATTTACCCTGTACAAAGATCTGCATAATGAATTTCAACACTTGTGACAGGAGCCGTTGTAAGTTAGGTAGAAGTTGTCTATTTTCGTATATAATTTTTGATAAAATTAAAACGCACTATAATGTTTTTTGTTTCTAATAAATACGTGCATCCCGCCCTTTCTTTACCACATATATATTTTGACATTTCAGTTTTGTAATGCGAGAATTATCCTCTTTTACTTTTAAGTTGACCTGATATGACTCAACACGGTATGTAACTATGATTTTTACAATATAATATATATTTCCCATTATTTGTTCTTCCAGGGAAAAAATGGGCTTGAAAAATATTTGCAAAGGGTTGGAGATATCGTTTAACTCTTCTTATCATATAACGAGGTATTAAAAAAGCTATTGTGGACATTCCAACATCTTGTTCAATATTTGTATCATTGCGGATGACATACAGACAAAACGAAATTAATCAAAATTACATGAAAAATGTATTACAGGAACAAAACAAAACAGCACCATTTGTTTTGTGAATTATTGAGGAGCTTTAAAAAAATCATCCAATTAGTTTTTGATTTTCAAAAGAATTCTTTACGGCTTTATGCTTAGCAAAAGTTATTTGCAAACTTCAGAATGTGAAATTCAGCTACAGAGCAACAACATTAAAAAATTTAGTTAGATAGCAAGATTTCATTTTAGGTAAATAATGATGCATCATTCACTATAACAGATATTACTAAAGTTGTAGGAGCAATTTACAAGGTAAGGAAAATATTACATTTGGGATATTGTCGTTGAATAGCCATAAATTTGACTTGATATATTCATAAAAAATATTTTTTTGTTATTATTTGCTATACACTATCAAATACATCTATTTTGAATCATCTTTAGTTTGAATTGAGTTTCAATTTGAAAAACAAACAAAAAAATGAAAATTTCTTCTGTTTTTTCAGAATATAATCTTATATTACACGCAATGGGTCAGTAAAACAGTTGAAAACTCCAGTCTGTGTTGTATTGTGTTCGAGCATTTTCTGGAAAAGGGCGAATGCCGCTTAATCTACGTTGTAATTGTTTGCACCAAAATTGTTCAGGGAAGAAATATTGTTGACGGTGAAAATCTCTTGAACTTGTCCCATCCAATTCGTTTTCAATCCTTTCAAAAATTATATAATGCTGTCAGTGTTCATCAACCCTGTTAAAGATGCTAATGACGTTATTTTTCAGAATTCGTATGACCCAGCCGATGAGGAATATATCATAAATGAATTCCCTCGGCGATTAAATGAGGCAGCAAATACAAATATTGAATAGAAGTTGATTTTTCGTCGGGAATATATGCTAACAAAGCAGGCTTCATAGAAAACTAAAATCGAATGAGGAATCTATTAGCGTTGGTTGGCTATGCCTGATAACTAAATATTAATGAAAATAAAGCTGACCAATTGAGACAGACAATCTTAAACGGGAACTTTCACAGTTATGAGTTCGAAATCTTACACTAAATGTAGATATAATGAGATTTTTGTACGTTTTAGTGAGTTTTTTGGTAGTTTTCGCATGTTTTAGCTTGATAAATGACACATAACGATCAATGTGTTTCGACAATATTCTATATAAATATTGAATAGAAGTTGATTTTTCGTCGGGAATATATGCTAACAAAGCAGGCTTCATAGAAAACTAAATTCGAATGAGGAATCTATTAGCCTTGGTTGGCTATGCCTGATAACTAAATATTATTGAAAATAAAGCTGACCAATTGAAACAGACAATCTAAAACGGAAACTTTCTCAGTTATGAGTGTGAAATCTTACACTAAATGTAGATATAGTGAGATTTTTGTACGTTTTAGTGAGTTTTTCGGTAGTTTTTGCATGTTTTAGCTTGATAAATGACAAATAACGATCAATGTGTTTGGACAATAAAAGTGCTTGTTTTGTATTGCACTGTTTACCTATACGTGACACTATTGTGGCCCGCAAACAATACAAAAATAATTGTGGGGCCCGCGTGTACCCAGTGTATATAGAATACGTCAGCGTCGGAAAGTTCTCAACAACTTTTATCATTTTTTTGCTGTTCCGGTGAAGATATCCGGTCAATATCTTTTGTTAAGTCACTTTCATATTTCTTCCTATCTCTATTCATGAATCGATATTTTTTTCCGTCTATGTAATCAGAATGTAGAAGAAACGTTTTAAAACTGCTTTTTTCGATATTGTAATCGTACAAATGTGATGATACTCCACGTTCGGTTGATTTATAGTCGATGTTTACAGCACATCCTGCGATACTGTCGATCGTGATGTTAGTATTTAGAACATTGAACCATTCTCCGTTTGATATGTCTCCGTTCAGCTGATGCGCCGAATCATGTCCGTGAACACTTTACTCATTGCTGTCATACGTTGCAGTTAAAAATATGAGAACATGAGAGAACATGAAGCCAAAAAATAAAATGTTCCTTCCCATCTTCACCAACCAACAATAAAGTTATTCGGGTACAGTTGTTTGCCAGGGCAACCTGTGAAAACTCAATGCTGCTGGATGCAAGAGAATAACATGTCGTTTTGCTTTATGTGTTTTTTCATTCCGATTGTAATGATATTGAAGACGTACTTAAGAGTAAACAGTACATCTAGCTTTTTATGTGCGATTCAAGCATGAATGAAACTTTTTCAAGCAAGGAATGTATATCGATATACCGTGAATTCACACGACCATCTGATGTATGTTTTCTAGGCATATATATGATAGAACCAATTTTGGGCATATCTTGAATGCATATTTCAAACGTATTTTGCGTATATTATGTAGTTTCTATAATCAGTATAAATAAATCTATATCTTATCTTAGAAAAAGTTTCGACAAGTTCTTTTTCAATATCTCGTTGTTTTGGTAAAATTGCAACTATACCGCCTTCAAAGCCAATTTCCATTTTTTCTAAATTTCTATTTATCAACCGATATTTTCCGTCATCTATATATTTATAATGAACTGGAATTTTTTTGTATTTTTTTCGTTCGATGTTGAGCCAATCGTATCAGCAAATCCTCCGCGCTTGGGTGATTTGTAATCGCCCATTGCCATACATACTTTTATCCTTAGTAATGCAGGTGACAGGGGTACCATCCAGACAAATGCAAAGGATAAATAGCAGCAAACTTGTGAATGATATATCTATTTTCATCTTTAGCAACCAACGTTAAATTGTTGAATCCTTGCGTCTGTCGCTACGACAAGAAGGGCATAATCATGATATGTTCCTTGTTTGCGCGTTTTATTGATTGCAAAAGAAACGTGAAATGATTTGTCGGCAACATTTTTTCGTACATGGTCTGTAATCTCAAAAAACATACACTATCATCGCATAATTTTGTATGTAGCTAATCAATTGACACGCAGCCCCTGCTCACAGCAACTATAGGGTAATTTATGTCATCCATGCAAATCACGGGAATTTGCACTACAAATATAAATTTTTATTCTGAAATCTGAACGAATCTAATTAGTGCACACACTCTCAATCTTGAGAAATGGATTGGAAGAGGCATCATGGATTTTGCATTACTGGATGCATAACAAAACGATTACAAGCGCGAAGGATTTGCGTATGAGGTTGACTATAACATCGAAAAAGAAAAATACAAAAAGTTCAAGTTCATTACAAATATATAGACGCCGGAAATTGGAAACAGGCTTTGAAGGCGACATTGATGTAATCTTACCAAAACAACGTAAAATTGAAGAAGAACTTGTCAAAAATTATTCAAAGATAAGATATAGATTTATCTATACTGATTATAAAAATTACATAATGAATGCAAAATATATTGACAAAAACATCGAAGGAAACTCGAGAGGGGTTGGGTAGGCATGCGCAATCGATATCCGACTGCAGAAGATTTTTTGCTAGTCTTCAACAGAATGATTGAAATAGGAAATGGATGGAATGCCGTATAATATTGTATTTTAAATTTGTATATGTAGAAAACTAATAAAAGTAATTTTTCCGAAGAACGATGTGTTGTATGACATTACTCTCTCTAAAATATTCAGTGGAGTGTTAAAATATATTAAAGTCAACTTTTATCTTTGATGAGTAGTTAAATACTTGATATTTATATTATACAGGGTGCCTCAAAGTAAGTAAGGGAAGGTGGGCCACGGGGCACAACAGAAAATCAACTCTCACACTCATACTATACCCGAAATCAGGTCTGCGGTTCAATTTTTGATTCCGCCCTTCGTTGAGTTACAACGTCCTCGCAAACGGACAACGGCTGTGAGCGACGTAAGTTATGGGATAAAATTTGTTTAGAGGGTTGAAACTAAAATTTTAGCATTGAAGTTTTATTGTTTTTCTACCATAGCTTTTCCAACATGACAAACCAACGTCTGATATTTTTCAGCTTCAGTCCGCTGTAAAACATTCAAAACGTTGGCGTTTCGATGTGCATTCCTGATCTCGACGTGGGGTAGTGAAAATATTTGTTCCCTGTGGGGAACAATGGACCGGGGTTTAGTGGGACATGCTCCACTGGGCACAATTCGACAGTTTTTGATTCATCAAGTGCTTGGAAGTCTAGAAATGCGTTATGTTTTGAGCCCTATTAGGTTACCTTTTGACCCATAGCTCAATATGAAATGTAAACCAGATTCAATTTGTTTTGATGCAGGTCCGAAAAAGTAAATAACTTGCCTTTGGCCGGAATTAGAAATTTTGCTTGGTAATATATAAATGCCGGTTTTATTTTAAATATTACATCATTGTTTCTTGTTCTTTTCGAATGTCCCCAGGGCCTGTCCGAATGTGTCCCACAAGTGGAACACTTGACAAACGTTTTTAAAAGCATTTTGGTGAAAAGATGTGTGTCGCTAGGGAATTTCTTAGTTAATAATACTTTGCCTTCCTAATTTATATGCTTCTTGCCAAACAGCAATTTTTCACCTCATTTCTTGGGTCAATCTCCTTGTCATTCTGTGGGTTGATGAAAAATGCAAACAATATCTAAATTTTACTTTTAGGATGTTTCCTGATGAAATGAACGCTCTATGATGAGTACCTGAAAAGAAAATCATAATTGGACACGAAATGGACATAACGATTGTTTCAATATTATGTTGTTGTTGTTGTTGTTCTTGTTCTTTGACACGTTTTTAAAAAGTCGCTTTTCTCTTCGAATACTGGACCAATTGCTTTGAAATTTTCAGTGGTTGAAGATAAAATTTTTCTCCAGAAGGTTATTACTTTTATTTATTTTAAAATTTCCTGTGGACTTCGAGAGATTCGTTTTTTGTGTTCAAAGAAGTGATCAGAATAAAAAATAGTGACACCTTGTGGCGATTGCGCGAAGGCATATCAACTGAGAAGCGATCGTAATTCTTGCTCCGCTAAGAGTTGTTTATGGGGAATCGAGATGTTTGGGGTTACCGGTACCCGCAATGCAGCAATGCAACCGTTTGCGATAACTTCTTAGCTAGTTGACTATTACTACAGCTTCGCTTGGTGACCATATATTTGTTGACTGCGGTATTTACTGTTATCAGTTGGTATTTCAAATTATTTCTCAATAAACTCGAAAGGTTTTTGAGGTTAAGTTAAACTACCGGTACTATTTCGCTCGGTGTTCAATCAATCAATCAATGTTCATTGTTGACTGCGGTATTTACTGTTATCAGTTGGTATTTCAAATTATTTCTCAATAAACTCGAAAGGTTTTTGAGGTTAAGTTAAACTACCGGTATGGTTTCGCTCGGTGTTCCATCAATCAATCAATGTTCACTTTCCATATATTTCAGTATTTGTAGACTGTGGTTCCCGTGTTAAGCGAAAGTGAAACCGGTACCGGTACGATAACTGGGAAAGCTATGACAGTCCCTGTGGCCTGTACGGCACGTACCGGTACCGTTTACAGGTTTACGTACCGTCTTACCGATACCGGTACCGTAGTCCGTTACGGTACGTACCTGTACAGCTGTACAGGTACGATATCGGTAGACTAGTACAGTATTACTGTACTAGTTGCATTAATTATATTTGTTTAGAGTGTGTGCCTGCATTGAAATTAAGTTTTTGTAATGAGCCAGCATGTCTGCACAGCTGCTATGCATTTCTAATTTTTCGCTGTTTCGTTACATTTTTTTGGAAACAACATTTGCATAAATACGTATGGTACCGTATGCAGAGAAAGAAACTTCACAAAAATTTCAACATGTGCAGCAGGTTAGTGTACATAAATCAGTAAATACAGAAATATGCAGAGGAAGAGACTTTACAAAAAGGATAAGATTTACATAATTATCCCGATGGAGAGGAAAGCCTATAGAACGGCTCAACCATATTGCGAACCACAGCCTCTTGTCTGGTTACCGGTAAGGTACCATTCCAAGTCTGGTATGGCTGTATGGGATTAGTTAGTTATTTGTTTCCGGAAGCATGGATTTGATTAGTTTAAGTGGCCAGCATATCAAATGTCTAATAGTGAAATATATTTCATATTTTCGCTATTTTTTTCGTGTCCATATATTTGAGCATTGCTCTCTTGTTAAAAGTGTATACTTATTTTTGAGACACCCTGTATATATATATGCTTTATATTTAGGCTTACGTCCCGTTTTAAGCGGGACATTCCCACTTTTCACGTCTTGTCCCGGCTTCCCGGCCGTTCAGCCAAAAGTTCCGGTTTGGCGTTAAGTCAGCATAATACACGAACATTACCAATTAGCATGTTCTTGGTACTGTTGTTGCTGTGTAGCGTGCCGGAAGCCTATACTTACTGAGGGCGGTTTTGTTTGTTCCGTTGTTTTCCGCTAACATTGTTGGCGGTTCATTGGTACAATTTGTTACGTGTAAGCCCTGTACGTTGCTAGAGAGGTTGCTAGTCAGCAGGACGTAAAAGTCGTACGCAAGAATGTAACATCGAACAACGTCTTTTTAAAAAGGTGTTATCTACAGAACAATATGGTTGGGCGAATAAGTAAATTATCTTTGCTTGAAAGCGTACATAAAAAATTCTAAATTCGAATTATTTTGTATCGTTAGTAAACAGTAATATAGAGTATAATAAGTAAATTCTCATTGCTTGAAAGCGGCAGGCAATTTTATTATTCTTTTTCTTTTTGCTGTACATAAAAAATATCTAAATTAAAATTATTTTGTATCGTTAAAGTCAATTCCTTGCTATTTTCGAACTGAACCCGATATTTAGACAGAGAATATGCGCATGAACTCTCGTTTACAATATGGTCAATGAAGACTGCCGGGATGGCTTTAAATGTAGGCTTATGTGGTAAAATCGGAAAATGTGAAGTCAAAAAAATCACAGCTAATGGGTCTTGGTCTTTGGAGGTGTCCCGATTTGAAGTCATTAAAATATGGTAACTCTATATATATTCCATGTGAATGTAATGAAACGGATATAAGTAAATCACAGCTATTTGCTCGAATTCCGGGTGAGTTTGTCTTGAAGTAACACAGGGCTTTGTATTTTTTTTTGTAAGAAAAGCAACGTGTGGCAATGAGGAAAGTGTTCAGGGACATGATACTGCGTAACAGATAAACTGGGGCAGATTGGACGGTAAATGGTTCGATGTTCTGAATGCTAACTTAAGGATCGACAGCATCTCAGGGTGTGTTGCAGCAAACGAATATAAATCAACCGAACGTGGTAGATTCTTTTATCAGTTAGATTACAATATCAAAAAGATAAGATTTAAAAAGATTCCCCTAATCTCTAATTATATAGGAGACGACAGATATCGAATTATGAATGGTGATCGGAACAGGTTTATATAGGAGACAACAAATATCGAATTATGAATGGTGATCGGAACAGGGTTGAAAGTGAACTAACAAAAGACATCGACGCATTTTCGTCGGAACAGCAAACAACTGATGAAAAAGTCGCAGAGGATTTTCCGACGCTGATGTGTTCTATGCATAATGATTACGAAAATTATATAATATACACGGGAAATCTTATTAACAATGATATCGAAGCAAGCTCGAGAAGTGTTTGGTTACAAATGCGCAATCGGCACCCGACAGCAGAAGATTTGTTGCGAGTCTTCAACAAAATAATTGAAATAGGGAATGGATGGGAAATTGTGAAATTGCATTTTTCCAAATGTGTTTATGTTGATAACTTAGACAATTATACCAAAGAATTAAATTGATGGCTAATATTACCCTCTCGAATATATTCATTATCTGGAGCGTTAAAATATATTCAAATCACGAATACACAACGTTTATACTCTGGTGCAGTTTAAAACTCAAAATATGTATATATTAGTATGCTATGTATTTCCAATTAAATGTAATAAAATTAGTATAGATAAAAACACAGATATTAGCTCAAATTCTGGTTTGAGTTTGTATTGAAGTAACACGTTGAATCATTAGTCGCAGTCGCATGTTGAGAGATTTAGTTTTATGTTTTTGATAATACTACAGATATTTCGCGCGATACAACCACACGTTTAAACAAGCAATTGCCGACTTCTTGAACATGAACCGACTGTAAACAACATAAAAACACAAATCTTTGAAGTTTGATGAATATGCGCCCTATAGCAAAATATTTGTGGATGAAGATGATTTTGTGTACGATCATCTTGATTTTAGGCGTTTTTTGGTAAGTCTGATAAACGGTATTCTTGCTACTAAATGGTCTCTTTCTAACCTTGTACTGGCCAAATTCGAGAGAGACTGGTGCAGATTGGTGCGGTATATTAACTCCTTGAACTCTGAATCCCCAGAACGACGCTACTCTCTCATCCTGACATCCCACGGCGTCTATTCAATTCGACGCGTTAAAAATTTGTAATATTCCTAATTTTAAATCAATGTAACTTCTAAACCTTTAGATATCAGATGGTATGTAATATGTCTTATAAAAGCTAATCTAGTCTTTTATTTATAACTGGCATCATTTCTTACGAGATGTTTTAATGAGATGTGTAAGCCTATTTTTAGCCCCATCTACTAATTTTTTGTATTTTGGTAAGATTTGACAACTTTTTTAGAAATGTGTCATCAATTTATATAAAATTTTGAAAAGTATACTCAATTACCTATCAGGAGATATACGGATGATTTTCTTAAATTACGCATAACTCATTTTGTTGCAGAATTTGTGCTATCGATTCCAATGGTTTGTGAACAAAATTGATCAACTATTTTGACGCCAAGTTTGCGTAACAACGCAAAGGGCGACGACGACCTTGTCGTGATAACGTTCACGCGACGTTTCGTGCGTAACGCTTTGCGTAAGGTAGATTGCGCATTTGGTTGTTCACAGCTTGAGTTCAGATTGTGCCATTATTGCATCAGTAAAATATCCTCGGACGCAGATGAAACCTCTATATTCAGACGAATCTTGATCGAACATAGATAAAATTGCTAAAAATTTAAAGGCCATTTTATATATGTTTATTATCTGAATATGGGACGCAAATGAATGGCCAAAGTGAAATATTTGATTCTCATGCATGTATAAGGTTCCGCGGGAAACACCAAGGCTAATTCTTCACCTTTGGATATCATGAAAATTGAAAAAAAAATGCGAACGTGAAAGACATGGTGGCACCAGTAGCTCACCTGGTCAGTGTTTTATATTTTGCGGCCTCATTCGATTTTCGAAATTTATATTCATGAATTCGTTCATTGTGGGCATCGTCTATTATAGGATAAAATTCGCCTCATAGCTATTTGACATGAATACAAATAACTCGTGTCTGTTTATATAGGCGCTAATTATGAGGACCTAATTATCTAAAGTAATTTACTTTTGTTATTTTGTCAACTTCTTTGCACATTCTGTCGCATCAACCCCTTATTCTTACCGAAGCATTGAATGAAAATCACAAAATGTATGCAGGTTTTCAAATTGAGTTGGCTTGTCTGACAATATTTCTCTTACGGAATATTTTTTATCTTTGTTTCAAGTAAAGTTATGATGTTTGACGACTATAACTAGATAAGTATAAATCACTATTTGTTTATTAGGCTATCAGTAAACAATGTATGAACAGAAAGTATATGGTGAATAACGAATACCAATAAATAAATATATATACAAAAAGAAATGCATAATGCTACTGATAATCCACTATGCGCTCCCAAGTTTTTGGATAGCGTTCCAGTTTAGGCAAAGACTGATATATAAATGATCATTGTGACAAATAAATGTTTGACACAATTTTGCAATATCAATAATTGCAAATTATTTTAAATTTGTGTCGTTAGTCGGTTTTCTTGTGTCTTAATGACCGAAGTGGTAGATCTTGATTTGGCAAGGTATCAGGCCTGTGTGAAGTTATTCGTGGCTATTCGTGTAGACCAGGGTTGTTATAAGGTTGAAGCCTGGATAACGCTCTAGGTCATGGTGATCCAAGGTTGTCGGCTCCGCGGGCCACAAATTTATTTTTTTATTGTTTGCGGGCCACAATAGTGCCAAGAATAGGTAAACAGTGCAATACAAAACAAACGCTTTTTTTTATTGTGCAAACACATAGTTATCAGATATAGCCATCCCAGGCTAATAGAATCCGCATTTGATTTTCAGTTTTCTATGATGCCTATATTGTTAGCATATATTCCCGACCAAAAAGATAGAAAGCCAGATAATAATTTAGACTGCCAAGCACATCATTCAATTTCGCCAATTGCCTCAGCTAGCCATAACACTATAGTCAATTCAGTGACATTAGTGTCAAATATATGTATCATTAATATGTAACAATATGTTTTTCTGATTAATTTGATTACAAAACAACTCGAAATGCGATTTATTGATTACTCTCCGAATGTGACGCAGGCCACAGATAATGAAGCGGCGGCGGGGCTGGGTTTGGACCACCCTGCTCTAGGTAGTTTCTTATAGTTTAAAGATGTTGGTGTCATCGGGGACTCAGTTGTTGGTTTCTGCGGGTGGTTGGGTTTGCTCTCTGGTGTTTATTCTTCTGGAGTACGGATTTTTGCTTCATCATCAGGTGGTATTGTTCGTGACCGGTCAACGCTTTTGGACGTGCGCCATGTTGAATTTGTGGCATGTATGGGAATGCCATATTTTGAAAGAGGTCAATAATTGGGCTCCTAGAATACATTGGTACATATCGCCTAAGAAATTTTCTGTTCCTCATGATAATTCGACCAGATCCGTCAACTTTAACCATGTATTGGTCAAACTGTTTCTCCTCTATGATAATTCCCGTCTTATCCCATTTATTCGGATGTGTGCCAGTTCGATTTTGGATTCGGACATGATTTCCAAGGCGAGGAGTTGTCGCATGTGTTCAGTCCAGCGTTCCGCAGCCTTCATGTGACGATTCCTCAAGGCTTCCTCTCTGACTGTTCTTGTTTCTCGCCATGTCTGTTGAGGTACGTATTTTCCGGGTGGAATAGGAATAAAGTCCCGAATTGGCCTACCAAATACCTGCATGGCCGGAGACATTTTAGTATCCTGATCTGGGATGTTGCGATATTGTAGCATCGCTCGCTGGAATGCATCCGTGTTTAATTCTCAATTTGTGAATATCTGTCGACTATGACAGAGTAGTTAAACACTTTATAGTGAAAATAGTCTGCACATATAAATTGGAATGGATATACTGGTTGGATTGTGGGCGTAGGTGGGTTGCTTGGCTGAGATGGTGCCATACGATTGCAGTGCAGTGCTTGTCCTCGCAGCTGTGATACCATTTGGGATGCCTGGCCAGAAAACGGATGTCTCTGCTCGTGATGTCATGACATAGAAGATACCCTTGATGGGCAGAATGAGTGGATTTTAGGATGCGTTCCCTGAGGTACGGTGGAACCACAATCCGGTTCTTGTAGAGCAGGGTGGGCCTTTTTCGGCTCGGGTGCCAAAATCGGCTAAATTTAACGACATAATTCTTCCGCGTGCCTACCAATAGAGAAACAATGCTTTGCTACTGTCAAAACAAAAAACTTTTTAAACATGTACAGACAGATCCACTATTCGGTAAAATATCAGTCCGGCAAATAGATTTGATTACTTTTCTTATTCTATATCAGTGAGCC
This sequence comes from Styela clava, assembly GCF_964204865.1. Taxonomy (NCBI): domain Eukaryota; kingdom Metazoa; phylum Chordata; class Ascidiacea; order Stolidobranchia; family Styelidae; genus Styela; species Styela clava. The sequence continues at coordinate 7,330,660 of NC_135259.1, read as the reverse complement.
TTCTGCTGCTGCATTACCGCTGATGGAGATTTTACATTGGTTTTATATTTGGTAACTTTCAAAAAAATAGACAAACTACTCGTTTCATCTTTTGGGATACTCCTGTTACGAGACTTAATAAAGTTCATAACTGAGAACAGAGATTCACAAGCATATGTAAATGAAAACATACATGAGTGATGCAGTTGCAAAGTTTTTAAGACACGGAATATTTTTGGCAATGGCATTCCAATCATGCAATAATTCGTTTTCTGCACTTCTCTCTTGTATTCCCTTCCCTAATCGCTTATAGTTCTTTCGAAATCAATTTATAACAGTAAGGTAGCAAATAGTAACTCTAACCAACATGAGCTATACTTCATAAATCAGGCAGAAATGAAGAAAAAGGGCAGCACAGACGAACTATATTACGTAAGAATGTAGCCAAATGAATGCTGCGGTCTTCTCGACAAAATTTCTCGGGACCTCACTCTTTTGTTACGTCATAATATATTTTTTGTAGTCAATTTTGGCACGCGTGCCAGGGGTTGCCCACCCCTGTTGTAGAGTATTATCCCGTCGTAAGTGTGGAGGTCGTTACGAAATCTATGATCTTCGCGTAGTTCCACGGGGAGTTCATACGGAACTGGGATGCCATCTTTGATCATAGTCATGAGTTTTGACATGCCTGGGTCGCTATTAGTGGCTACTTTTACGTCGTCCCACTGATTGTAGGCTGTTGAGAGCATGGATTGTGGTGACATTTTTGCAGGATGTGAGAAACTTCTCTGATTCATTAGATATGCAGATGTTAGCAATGAACTTTGCCAGGTAGAAAGGGTATCGAATTATGATCATCAGAATGGTCAATTGCGTTATCTAATGCAGATATGTCATCAATCAATGTCATCTTTGTTGCTTTACCAACTGGATGTCTTGACATGCTGTCAGCCGCTAGGTTTTTTAGGCCTGGAACGTGTATCATTTTGAAATGGTAGCGTAGCAACTTTTCTTTTAAGTTTATCAGGTGAGGGTTCGAAAAGTTCTCCAGTGATCTGTCTCCAAATATTTTCAAGAGTGGTTTGTGATCAACAGCAACTGTAAGGTTCTCGCACCCAAGAACAAAATAGCGCGCTCTCTCAAGGGCGTCAACAACAGCTAGGGCCTCGCCTTCTACTGACGCATAGCGTGATACCGACAAGTGTTATTTTCCATCCTGATTTGCAGCAGAATGGGTTTTGTGTGGGATATGAACAGTGTTTTTGAAGAAGCCGGAATCCTATCCCGGTTTTGCTCCAATCAGTGATTAGGCATGTGGGTCTATCTTTGTCATAGATTTCGATTCAATTTCTCTGATGATTGTTTTTTTGGATTCCTCAAAGAGCTGGTTGAGTTCTTCCGTCCAGACAAATTTGGTCGACGGCTGGAGCTATTGGCGGAATGATAACATCTTTTCATCTGATGCAAAAGCGTATGATACCTGGTTCACCATGACAAACCAGGACCGTGCATCGGTTAAGCTCGAGCCACTGAACAGCTTGGAAAAATGCTTTTTCAATGCTGTCCGACCATAATAATGTGTCATCGATACACTTCGTTTTGTCAGAAATATCAGAGGCGATTCCGTCAAAACGTCTGCTGTAGCCATCGCCAGATGCAATATATCCCTGTGGGGCTGTTTTGTAACGGTATCTGCCCCAAGGTGTGATGAAACTTGTTAGATGGCGGTCATCTTTGCGTAGGGGTAGGCTATGGTAGCCGCTCCAAGCATCGAAAACTGTCTTCTTTGTGATACGAGGTACCTGGTGAGCTTGGTAGAAAGGTGATAAAGTGTGATGTGTTTCGCGAGTAGCAAACTTGTTCAGGGGCTGTAGATCAACAGTTCGTCGAGGCTTACCATTTTTCTTTGCGCATATAACCATTTCGTGGCACCATGTGATCGATAGGGACAGGTTCGATTACTCCTAGTTGAGTGTTTAGGGAACAAATGAGTATTTGCTATTGTTTTTGTATTTGCGGTTGTTTCTGGCTATTTCTGTTGCTCTCTGATCTGATCTTATGAAGACATACTCCTGGTTCCGAATACATGTATTGCAATTGTATATTTACAAATACAAAGATCAGTTCAAGTCATGACTGTTAAATCTAAGTTTCACTGCAAGCCCGAGTTCGTTAATTACTTGTCTATCGTTATCCCCTTTTTCTCTCCTAACGAATGGTCGCTTTTATGCTGGTTTTGGTATCCTTAGGGCATGACGCATTATCGTCATCGTACCCTACAGCAAGGGTCCGCAACTACATTTTAGCGCGACCAAAAAAAATTTCAACTTCTCGCGACCCAAGCATTTGGTAAACATGTAATTAGTTATCGATTTTAAGACTATTGTCGACACTAGCATTTTTCTTGCACAAAATTATATGAAACTTATTACATAAAATTGTGAATAATAGCGTTTATTATGACTAATGCAAAGTATAAGCTTTGTGTATAATACACAACATATCAAATCGAGGTTTAATTTGGGAGACAGCAACTCGAAGATATTTTTCTACCTCTAGCCTTGATCTGTAATTGTATTTTATGTATGAAAATGCTGATAGGCGGGAAAATGTATTGTTTTTTTAATGAATTTTGGATGCTTTGCTGTAAGATACACGTGGAACCAATCTTTATACAATATTCGCTGTTATTCCGCTTATATTTAGGGTTTGAGTGATGTATTTCTATCCGTTGAGGGTGAGAAGATGAGTTATTTGTCGGGCGTTGATCCCCACTGCTATAAGTGCTCCCTACGGAGCCTCAGGGCTCCGCGAGCTATTCTTTCACTTGGAAAACTGACTTGGTTAATTTTGTATCTGTGAAGAAGCATTACCATCACTAATAAAATTTGACGACGGTGGTTTCAAAATGTGGTAGTGATTCAAATATAACATTATCTATAACTAAGGGCGCAGCAGCCATGGTTTTCTATAAGCAGGGTTGCCATCTACCCAGAGCCAAAAATAGGCGTGAAATCATACACGGGTCTCCCACTTTTTATCATTAGAAGTCGCTTCAAACGTGGTTGTACCGTAAATATATACTACTACGTTGTACGCAGCTCTAAAATTGCAAAAAGCTATGGAAAGAGACGAAGTCACTGCCACACGCAATCTCTAAGATAAGGGTGGGCAACTTTTGTCGCTCCCGAGCCAAAGCCAAGTGTTACGAATCTTGACGGGCCGCACATATTTTTTCAAGAAAGTTAATTTAACTGAACGGGTGGCTGATGAACCACATTATTCATACAGATTAGAAATTCAAATTTCGGACTTTAATAGCGAGCGAACACTCCGACAACTCGTTGACTCAAGTCGTCTTATTATACAAAATATTTACAAATAATATTTAATGCGACACTAGGTGACACACTAGATAAAATCAAAATTTTCTAAATGTCTATCACTAATCCTAGTTCTTTGCAAGGAAAATTTTATTTTGGTTAAGTAATTGAAAACAAAAGCGATTTTTTTTCATAAAGATTGGAAAACGAATTATTAATGAAGAACAAGAATAACATAACAACGATCCGTAGGTTTAAGTGAGCACTGTGGGCCGGATTATTTTACTCCGTGCGGCGGATATGGCCCGAAGGCGGCCGACCTCTAACCTAAAGTCCTCATACTTTGGTTTCCCACAATGCTTCTTGTGTTTTTATGGTAGTATTGTGGGCACCGATTACTGTTTTCCACCTTTCTCGATAGCAGTAGTTAATAAAAAAAAATTCTTTTCATGTTCGAAACAGAACTCATGGTTACGCTTACTCTAAATTGCAGTTTGTCCCTAAAAACAGTATTCCTAAAAACTAGCAGCAACTATTGTGTGTGTCACAGTTTGCCTGGAAATACCGCAAACCGCATTGTTGACAGAAAAAGTTCGTCCATCGTTTCCACGCAAGCTTTGTACGCAAAACAAGTATTGGTCATCCAAGTTTCTAAGACCAAATAAGCACGCGACTCAAAAATAAGCACTTTACTTAGAAAAATAAGCACATCGTTACTTTATAAGACGCGGGCTGGAAAATAAGCAAAAATCTTAGAAATAAGCACGGTATGGCAACCCTGTCTATAAGGGAGGGGGTTCAGAATAGAAAATTCCCGAGCAACACTCATCGCTCAATCCATGGCCGACCCGTGAATTTAAAATGTCTTGTCATATCAATTCAATTGTGTTCATCGTTGCTCGCCTTTAAGTTGACTAATATACTACACTACGGCAACCATGGAATACTTTTTTAACCGTCTACTAGCAAGGAATGGATTGAAATCGTATTTTTGAGTTGCTCTTTCAGCACTTAGGATTATCGCAATGTTTCGTTGTTAAGGCAGAGTTTGCAGTTATGAAGCCAATTATATTTGATACTTTCATATCGAATTCGGTCTATGCATAAATGTATCAGTGATTTCTAGATGCAGTGATGAGACAAATATCGACCGACAGAGTAAAATGATCAAACTTTCATTGGAGGGTTTAAATATGGGGTCGGCAAACCACATTCGGATTCGGCCCGCGACGCTTCACTGAATTATATTAACAAAACAGCTTTATTGACGAATATATTCTTTACGTGTCAAAATTTGTTTTGAGAAACTAAATTATACTATAACCTAACAAGTATATAATTCACATTCACTCGTTTATTGAGCCTATAATTGATTATAATTAGAGAAATGGCAACAGAACGTAAAAAAGTTGATGCTGAGCGCAAATGGTTTAATGACGCTGAAAATATTAAAATAATCAGTCTTCGCGCACTGCTTGAAATTTCTGGGTGAAAAAATGTGATTCATTGGTCATTCCTTTGGTTTTTAACTTTCTAAAATACGTGCGGCCCGCCAATGACTTGCAAGCTTTATTTTGGCCCGCGAACGACAGAAGATTGCCGACCTCTGATTTAGACTTTAGAGCCAGTGGAGTTATACAGTCATTCCAACTCAAATCCTCGACCCACTGCCCTATCTCCCTCCACTTTCCTATCCTCGATCCGCTGCCCTGTCTCTCTCGCCTCGGCCAACTGCTCAACCTTCCTATCCTCGAAGCACCGCCCAATCTCTCTTAACCTTCGTATCCTCGACCCACTTTCCTATTTCCCCAACCTTCCTATCCCCTCCGACTTTTTTATCCTCGACTCATTGCCCTATCTCCCTCAACTTTTCTACCCTCAATCCCCTGCACTATCTGCCTCAAACCTCCCACCCTCGACCCACTGTCCGACCTCCCTCAACTTACTTATCTTTGACCCACGACGCTATACCACTGAGTACCTAACCTAACGGCGCTAAAATTACGACTCGACCGTCAAAATGAACTTTACCACCTTGCGACCAACTCCCATGTGTTATACTGGTCGAGTATGCCAATGAGATGATTCAATCGTACGTCGACAAAACGGCATTCGTAAATTTAGGCTGGAATATCAATTGGTAATCAATAACCATAATTAGTGGATTAAAAATGTGCTACTAATTAGGCTACTGATGGCATCGGGCTTGGAGTCCCTGTTTTTAAAATTTTAACAGGCCTTTCGATATCGAAATATCTGAGTACCTTTCCAGAAACTCATTCAATGTCGCCTGTATTTCCGTGCAGGGCAAAACGACGAGAAAGTAATCGAATATTTGCACGCTTAGTCTTTTTCAACGAATGTTCTGCCATATCTTTGTTGTATATACAAATTTTTTTTACGTGGCTGAGGAGACTGAATATTCAAAAACAGTCAAAAATATAAGTCGCTTAGGGAGTGTAATTCCTTCCAAACTATTTTTAAGACATGAAATGTTTTGTCGTAGATAGCGTTGCCAACTGCCCTCCAATCCAGCGTGTAGTCCCAAAATTGAGCTTATCTTATTTGAAACTTATGAAGCTGCAAAGGACGCAGCTTTTACTATAAAATGTCAAAGAAAAATACTTTATACGAACAGGAGCACTATTGCTCATTTCGGATCGGCATCATATTGTTACAAGACTCACGACATGGCCAATTATTAAGGGCATAAAACGGCTTGTTAAAATTTAGAAAACTGTCATTCCCAGCAAGAAACCATCAGTAGCCCAATTAGTAACACATTTTTAAACTGTCAATTATGGTTATTGTTTACCATTTGAGATTTCAGCCTACATATTATACGAATGCCGTCAATCCTGTTTTGTCGACGTACGATTGAATCATCTCATTGGCATACACGACCAGTTTAACCCATGGAAGTTGGTCGCAAGATAGTAAAGTTCAGTGTAGCGATCGGGTAGTAAATAATAGTACTGAATAGTATAGAACCGTAGGTCAAAGATAGGTAGGTTGTAGCAGATAGGGCAGTGGGTCGAGGATAGGTAGGTTGAGGGAGATAGGGCAGTAGGTCGAGAGGGGAAAGGTTCAGGGAGATAGAGTGGTGGTTTCGGGGATGCGAAAGTGGGGGGATGGGGCGGTGGGTCGTGGATAGGAAGGTTGAGGGAGATAGGGCAGTGGGTTGAGGATAGGAAAGTTGAGGGAGGTCGGGCAGTGGGTCGAGGATAGATAAGTAGATTGATGTAGGGCAGTGGGTCGAGGACAGTTTTCAAGTGAACGAATAGCTCGCGGAGGTCTAAGTGTCTTTAACGAAGTCCTGAGGGTGCGTACGGAGCATTTTGAAAACCTGAAGTCTACGTAGTAGGATGTAACAATGCGAACAACTAAGTAACAAATGTTTCCTCGACTTTTGATCTCTTGAATTCTTCCTCTTGGATCTACACTCTACCATTGCAAAATTATTGGTTCTTATTTCAAGAATTAGGACTTAGTTATTTGATTAGGACGTATATTGACCAAAACACAACTAAAAACTAACAAACAACACGCGAAAATTGCCAAAACGAGATAATATCCACAACCACGAAAGACTGTCTGAATGGAAAAAAGTATCTGAGCGCTTCTGAAACGTTTATTGTTACTTCATTTTTGCAATTATGCTGATTGGAAAATGTTACGACAGTAAATAAGGAAGTGTATACTCGGGGAAACATTCATAATTATAATCAGTGATTTATAAAGTTGTTATACATAAATACGCTACACAGACGCAATGCTCATATTTATGGAAAATTTAAATTGTTTCGCGATCCAGAGCGGGGGGTTTCGCGTCCCAAATTTGGGTCGCGACCCCGTAGTTGCGGACCCCTGCCCTACAGTACGTCTAATTGTTACGTATTTTATGACTAAGATATTACTTCTAATTTTAAGATTAGAGTGACTAAGTTTAAACACGTAATCTATTAACCGAAAGCAGATAGTTTACCCAATATCCTATAGTCCTATGAGTGTCCCTGTCTAGGCCGGCTTTTACCTCTTCTTTCCAGTGGAGGGATACTGGTACTGGTGTGTGATGAACGACGGGCTTTGCTTCAGGGTCTATCATAAGTTTTTTTGGCGGCCCGTCCATCATATAGGGAGCGGTTGGTGTTCGCAGGTGTTGAAAGTGCTAGATTTGTATTATTCGATTAGATACTCCTGTAGCTTCTGTCGGTTTTCCCCATTCGGCGAGTATGGTAACGACGTTGGGATTGGTGGGGGAAGTTTGCGGGGGGGACATGTGCATATTTATATGTCACCATTTTTAGTCCCTGTCAAAGTTTTGTCTGTCATGTTAATTGATGTCATTTCCCTGTTGACTCCGCCAATCTTTGAAAAATTAAACAAGTTCAATGCATGCTTTCTTGCCCAAGAACAGCTTGTCCGAGCTGTCGGTAATGTAAATGATCTGACGGGAACGAACTTATTTCCCGTTATCAGTTGTTCCTGAAAATCTTGCAACTAGGGCGCCAAGGATATGTATCCATTTGTTATTGGTCGCAGTCATTGTTGTTGGGGTTTGAAATTCTTTTTAAACCCCAATTTAGCAAAGTCAGATGGCAGTATGTCGATCATAATATCAAAAAATAGCTGTGGATCTGACTTGCGTTTTTCCCATCTTTGGCACATATTGGTGGTGGTCCAGAGCCATTCCGTTGGATGAATTCTTGTAAACTGAGCGTAATGAATTGGACATAGAGTTCTTCATGTCATCAGGTTCCTGTGATGGTTTGACCATTTTTGATGATGTTTTGCCTCTACAAACTGATTCGAAATGGTGTAGTTTCAAGCAGTGGTAGCAAGTCTGATTGAAAGCAGGACAGGAACGTTATTTGATTCTCAGTGGAGCACTTTTGCCGTGTAATGTTTCTCCGCAGTAAGTACATGTGGCTTGCATCTTATCGGATGTGGGCTTGACTTGAATGCGCCCCTTTCGATATGACCTGATGGCGTCTGTGGACTGGGAATCTGTCGCTTGGCAGACTGTCGCTTGGCCACGAATGCGGGCGCCAAAGTTTCTTACTGGTTCGTCTCTGTCTTGTTTCATGTTGGCGAGCTTGACTCTGGCGATCATGGCATTTTCCTTTGATAGCGTTCAGTATGTCTTGTTCTGATTTTCCTGTAAGATTAGGTGAGGTGCGAGTTAGATCTTTGCGCAGTGGATCGTCACAGCATTCCAATAGTTGGAAAATTATGTCTTGGCCAAATATTTTTGTGGCAGCTTTGTAGTCTGTCCATCTTGATTCAAAATATGTCCATTCTTCAGTTGAGCTAGCAGATGTGATGGTTGGACGTTTTACTTTCTCAACTTGGGTTGTGGGTTGTTGAGTTTTTTGTGCGCTGTGTGTGGTAGCGTGTAAATTCAGTAATGCAGCAACAATAGAGGCCTCATCCTCTGTTTCAAATTCACATTCGTTGATTGGGCATCTGATCTTTGGCATCTTGATGTCACAAGGTATCCCACATAGGGTAAATCATAGATAATTATATATCACTATTTGTTTATTAGGCTATCAGTAAATAATAATTTACCCACTATATGAAAAGAAAGTATATGGTGAATAACGATGAATACCAATAAATATATAAACATAAAGAAATGCACAATGCTACTGATAATCTACTAATAACTTTGTCATTTTTTAGCTCTCATTCTAAAAATAGGTTGGCTCTGGTTTTACTTGCGAAATTCTGTTGACAAGCTGGTATATATAATTGTGATGGATCATGGCTAAGGCAAAGTGCTAAATTTGTTTTCGATTGATATTCATGCTAAAATTTAAAACAAAATGATATTTTGTAATGTGGTTTAATATTTTGATAAAATTATATTTAAGCAGGATCAAAAAAACGCCGCTCCCGAAGTATGTGCACCAAGATGGCGCACAACCTGAACCATAACCTGGTACAAATACTATGTTCAGGATGTGCGCTATCTTGGTGCATATACTTCTGGAGCTCTGAAAAAAAAACGGAGGTTGGCAACAGCAAGCGGATGTACTTGATGAATATCCAGCTTGTCAAGTTGAAAATAGTACGACAAATTGACATGTAAAAATAGGAATGATTTAAAACAGAGGAATAAGACTCGGAAGCATGAAAATGTTTTGTGAAACCGTACGTATATGCATAAGCTGCCGGGAGACCATTATGAACGTAGAGGATAAGAGCATGTATATATACTGGAATGAATTTTCTCGAATCATTGACTATACTCTATCGACCGTAAAGAAGATTTCGAATTTTTAAAACTATTAGTATATTTTGCAATAGAAACGTGAATAAAAAGAGAAGTGAGAATCTGTGAATGGCTTGTGTGTAAATCTTGCCAATCCTTCTGACCATTACTTTTTACCGACGGCGTCTATATTAAGAAACGTATAGCAGTCACATCGCATGAACTAAACTGACAACACAATCTTGTCCCAAGCCAAGCTAATTCGTGGCGAGTTCGCTTTACGTAATATCAATACTTTTCGAAATTCTCAAAATACCCAAATCAAAACCTAATTAACAATAAATTTGGTCATAGTAATTATATTTAACGTATTTTTTAGCATTTTTTTTATCAATGGCTAAATTGTCAAATAGTGATATTATCTTACAGGTTACGAGTTAGTCATTATCTTCATTCATATACTGGTGTGATAAAATATATTTAGATAATTATAAAACAACGTAATCAGCGTTATTTTTTAAAATACAATATTCTGAATAATAGCAAACATCGAGGACTGTTGATGAAATTAGTATATATATATACATATATATAGATAGATATGTAACTAACATTGATAAATAATAGTTGGTTAGCTCAAATAAGACTTTAGTCAGTTTCTGGACATGTTGAAGGAGAAAAGTTTGCAGATATTGCGACATCATGCAAGACGTTAATGAAGGCTGCAACCTGTCACAAAGTTGGATTTGGACTTGGAAAAAATCCACGAATCACCTGATGATCTGAACAAAGTAAAGCACGCAAGTTTTTTCGATAAGATTCGGATATCACCAGACCTTGCATATATATATAGCTAAGGCAAAACGAGACTGCTGTTCATGTCCACAATGGGTAGAGAACAAACGTTTGAACTCAATGGAAGGAGTATTTATATTCCGGTATTTGTAACAGTTCATGATGCAACAACAAATACTTCGACTTGGTAATTTAATTTACAATATCTTCCAGTACTTAAAAAGTTTGATATAAGTTTTCATACCTTTGTCGAGTGGACATAACAAAGCCGTAAAATAATTTTCATAGTCAGAAAGAAAAACTATAGCTGCATTGTCTAAAAGGTTGTCTGATTAAAACAAATAGAATTAAATGAGTTTAACTGCAGACCAACAAAAGAATAATAATTTATCTATATATCGAATATTATATTATATATGTACATGTATTAGTAATTTTACCCATATTTGACACCGCTTCATTCGCAAGTCCGTTCATTTCCTCTCCGTGCTCGAGGTGAATAAATTCTGCAAACGTTCAATTTGTTTCAAAAAATTAACAAATGTCTTAAATTAGAAGGAAAATAATAAAAGAGTCTACTAGTACTTTTCATTGTTATGCTAATCAATAACTTTCCACGACGTTTTGAAAGCATTCAATTGGGATACATTTTGTGTACACAACATACCATCGTCTGATTTCTTAATATGATAAGTTCCATCTCCTTCATAGTCAACATGAAATTCAATTTCAACATATCTGGCAAATAAAACGGTGTTAAAAAAAGTGTCCTTCTATGCAACCTGTTATCTAATTTTATAATTGTGTTTTCGAGAATTTATTGGAAAGCATTATTAATTAGTATGCTATCAGATCCGAGGAAATAGACTCGTAACTCTTGGACGAGTTCTTAGGTAGATTTGGTAATTTAAACAACATATGAAAATGTAGAAGAATCACTATAGGTAAAAAATTTATTTTTAATTTTAGCTATTTTCAACAATATTTTACTTATTGTAACACATTTATACTCTGTAGATTTTGCTTTTGTTTTCATATATTTACCTGGACCCATTTTCCTTTGAAACAGCTTGGAATCCAGAGTCTGTAGACGTGATATTAGTGAATCAGGCACAAGAGACCTTAGACGTTGTTTCACCAGTCCAGAATACCACGTAGTTTTTGATAACTACAAAATGGGAAAAACTTAAATTACGGTGTTTCCCCGAAAATAAGTCCTATAGCCTGAAAATAGGACCTAGCCCAAATTTAAAAATGATTTTAATCCAAGCCCTACCCTTAAAATAAGATCTAGCCGATAGCGTGAAATTTGTTTTGACCTAATCGAAGGCACGAAATCTTTCTTACACGTTTCAAATGGTTAAACTAAAACGCGTGAGAAAGGAAAAGGTTCAATGAGTAAAATCTTCATTGGAATTTATGAATCTAGTGACTGGCATGACATTCCAGAGGATGATGATATGGTCAATTTTGAATAATGGCAGTTTTTTGTTTAATAAAAACGTGTTATTTTTAAGTAAATGGATATCGGGTTTCATATTTTGTATATTGAAAATTTCGTAATTTTCTACTTCGTAATTTTGTTTTTGATAAATGGCATCCTTCCATATAAGCCCTAGTGGTATTTTTCGAACTAAAATTAAAATAAGACCCTGTCTTATATTTGGGAAACACGGTGTATGTTAGCATTGGTTGATTAGAATTTAATACTAGTTACACAAAAATGGTTTTGATTGACTAATAACGGATTGGAAGTAATTACTTTAATATTAACTTAAAGAGTCATGTTCTTCATTAAAATCAGCAAAAACAAGTGGGTTCAACACACTTCTATAATTTAGTCTCAATTTGAGTTGTTATCTTCATCTCCACCGTACTTTTCCAGCATCGATTTCCATGCCCTCTGAAATACAGCTTTTCTGTAACTGACTTGCATTTGTTATCAGTGCAATTGATGACAATAGCAAGAGTAATTTAAAAATTGAAATCATGCTCATTATGACCATAAACGCTTCGTGATTTTTCTAATTTACCTCTAACAAATAGGAAAACGTGTTGTTCGTATATGGGTTTGCTTTGTATAAAAGTTCATCTGTATTATATGTATCAAACAAAGGTTCTTTAAAACGCATTATTCAAAACATCTCAACTATATTATCAAAAATTAGAAGTTTATTTCAATGAAACAACCAAAAATGGAATGAACTGTTGTTCACATAGCTGCAATGTGAATGCTGCTATAGTCTATATTCTATTGTGCTGCTTTTATGCCTCCCAAGGCCCTTTTTCATTTCATAGTTCTTGAGTAGAATCTTACTTATTGTTTTGTTCTATCCTTCTATGTTTACTTTACGTCAAAATGAACTGTTTATAATTTGGGTGAAGATTCTCTGAGTCAGAGGACGCACAGGATACACGCAAAAAATCAATTCATGTTGTGACGATACAAATCTGTGGCAGTTCCACATAAAATATCCTGATTCAGTAACATTTGAATTAACTAGTTTGAATGAAATATATTTTATTCGCATTGCTCAAATTTTCTGTATATATATATATTTCTATTTTATCGATTTGGTCGACAACACGGAGTTATTTTCGCTGTATTTGGGCGACGGGAATTTTTGGGCCACATTTTGTTGTCGCCCAAATAGTTTGGGCTTTATTTTCTACATAAATCCCTCAAGCAAAAAGTCTGAAACTTTTCGTCATTTTCAACATTACCCTCAACTATCACCACATAATGTTGGATTTGAAATTCAAGTAAAAAAACTCTGGTTTTTGCCGACAGTTTCTAGGCCTAGCTATATCCCGTTTTGCTATTTTTGCTAAATTGTGGCTACAAAAATAAATCATGATTTTCTCTTTTCTAACCCGGTTATCTTTTGGCCAGAATTGGAGGATTAACAAGAAAAAATTTTCGCTATCGTATGGTATTCCAATAATTCATCGGAAACTTATATGGGACTTGCGACACTGCTATGGTATATTTCACTCTGACAAAATGTGCAAATTGCAGACGAGACATATGACGTCATATATGGTCTGCGTCTGCTCTGTCAGGAGCGATGAGAGAAGTTGGTTTTAGTTATCGTTTTGAATCAAAGGCAATTCAGTTTGTACATAAGGATGCGGGACATGTTATCATGTAAAACAAAGGCTCTGAGATATTGTATGCAAAGAAATAGTTTGAGATGATGTTATCACTTTGAGTCTGCAAAGTATCTCGCTACCTAATTATGGAAGACATGAAAATATATGGAACAGACGTGATAGTCCTATCCAGTGCGACAGAATAGGATTTCGCAGTAAATGTAGTCTAGTCCAATATTTTTTTTAAAAAAGTAAACTTTATATTATTTTGTAAAATAAATTTATGTTCTGTTTTCCTAGTCACAGATTTGGGAAAAAACGAAGCTGACAGAAGATCATTGAACGTGTACGGAAGTCTGTCAAAGATCAGGAAAAGGAAAACTTTCCAAGCAAACTCGAGAACATTAAAATAGAAAGTTTATAGTATATATATATAAGATAATTTTGAGTCATTTGAAAACATGTGGAAGGAAAACCGTTATTTGAAGAACAAAAGGTTCAATGAGGATAAGACAAGTGAATATTGTCAGAAAAGCGTAAGGTCAATCTGGAAAAAGGTAGACACAGTAAATATGGGGAAAAAGACAAATTGGTTGCATCTCTAGAAATTTGTTTATAAGCCAGAACTATTGTGCACTAGAAAAGGTTATCTATTACAATCCATGAATATAAATATAAGTTCATTAAAATTTCGGCAGGAGACGCACGCACCAATCGAATTTTGTAATCTGTGTATTGGGTTTCTCATGTCTTAAAATAGGACTGACCGGATTTTGAAACCCATGCCTATTTTGGCAAAAAAATAGGTTATTTTATAAAAATTCTTCTAAATACCTCCATAACGTTTCTGGATATTGAATGGATGACAACGGAATATTAGAAAAGTTTGATGCATGATATATAGCGGTTATTGTAATATATATTCTTGATTACTATGTACTTTTCGCATGCAAATGTACTTTGTTCGAACACAATTTTTTGGAAATAAATCATGTGTGACCAGGTGTATACCACCGTGCTTATTTTAGCCGGAGATGTTAAAATACAACGCTGAGTTGAATTGTTTGTCGGTCAATGGTACAAAACAGTCACTATAAACTGCATGGTCAGCGTAGGTCATTTTGCTGTTACCGATTTTGAAAGACTGATCTTGGGGTGGGGGGTGGTCATGAGACGTTATAACAGTTGAAAAGCTGGATTGGTCGTGTAAAGCTGGGCGATTTTACTTCTATATAAAGCAACGATCTGCATTGCGTTGCTAACAATATTGCCATATCTCCTTTATTGAACATATCAAGAAATGCGCAGATACGTTTTAATATTACTCCTACGCCCCTCTCTTTGAAGTCCCAGGTGAGCGATTTCATAAAATTACAAAGAGGGTGAGATTTGGGTAAGTCCCTGCACCCTTGGCACAAATAGAAATAGCTACTATGACTTCAAGTTTACTGGTGACGCGGTTTATTAGTTTTTTTTTATATTCAACTTATTATCCAGTATACTTGCGTGAATAACATACGGATCTTCCGTACAACGGTAATTTTCGTATTTTGCGAAATTTTTTATATTAATTTATGACATCATATCACATGAACATCTCTGCTATGACGCCAAAATTAATTTCACTCAAAAAAACCGTATGACGTCACTATAATTTTTCACATTGTCGAAAATACATAATACTAGTTACATTAACTGGTGTCACTAATTTCCGACTATCAAATAAGCAAATGAGTTATGGTAACCTCTTGTACATTGTTGGCTATTTTGGACGCATCTCACTCGGAAAAATACCTTATCTGAAAATCGGAAATCGAACACTGCGCAGTTGAAATTCAGATTACAAAGAGCTAATTAGCCCTAAAATCTATTTTACGAACAGTGGCATATTTGAAACATCTGTGATCCTTTTAGCGACAGTATTCCCAATTAACAAATGGGATACAAATTGTTACTTAGATTAGCGGAAATGTAGGAATTAGAAAAACTTTCTATATCGGAAGTCTAGGTCGCTCATGCCGATGCCGGGTTATTTCGTTTTCCACTTTCATTCCTTTTGTTCTCCAGTTTTAATTATATGATTAAGCACGGTCATCACAACACAAAACATTGAATTGAATGGGAAACGTTCTTTGCTTTACTAGACCGGGCAATTGGATTTAATTCTGCGGGAATTTGAGTTTTCATACATCGCCGATTCTTCTTCTCGTTTCCGAAATGGTGACTATATTTATTTAAAAAATGGTTAATTATTCAGGTGATGATTTAATTTAATGTGAAGTACCATAATACTAGGTACAGTTAAACTTGCTCATATAAATGCTTTTGATTGTTAATACAACATATTATCGCCAGAAAACTTAACAATTACGGCGAAAATTGCGTTTTTGACAACATCGCCATAAAGGAGCGATATTTTCGATATTTTTGCCTAAATTTGACGAAAAGCACGTGCAATGCACTTATTATATTCAAATATATTTGAATACAACAAAAAAAACGACATCGAAGGCGAAAAATTAAAATAATCGATGAAACCCTAGTAACGACGATATGCTATCATATGTTTCCGAACTGCATTTATTTGGAAATTTCAAAATTTTGAATTATTTTTCTAGCCATCCAATATCATTGAACAATATATCGCCAAATGCGTCTCTAAAATACCAACTGAACGGTATTAACATTTTTGTTTTTTATCAATTATATCAAAAGTTATAACCAAAAAACGATAAAAAAAAAATTTTTGAATCCAATTTTCTCGAAAACTATTAAATGAATTTTAATTATAAAACTATTTTTAGTTTTTTTTTATTGAAATCTATCCAAATATATTAAAATTTTCAATACAACTACAATAGAACAAATTTTCAATTTTGGGGTCAAATGACAAATAATTAATTTAAACCACTCCTTGGAAAGATAAATACAAAACTTCCGCATAGACTAGTGAAAGAAATTTCAAATTTGACCTAAAATTCGCTGATTTATATGTGTTCGAATTTTAACTCGTGATTTCGTAAATTTCAGCAATATGTCACATCTCACACAATCCAATTTATGAAATTATGGAAGTTTTGTCATCTGCTATCTAGAATCCACTATGAACAACTTTCAAATATCGCCATTGAATCTATTTTCAGGTTACACTTTGGCCTACGTAGATACACAATATATATATATACAGTATATACACAATTACTCTTTATACTTTCGTGTGAGGGCATGGAGAATTGAAGATACAGGCAGTCAGAAGTGGCACTCAGAACGAGTGGGCAACAATATCGTTCAGCGAGCGATCAACCGTGACGCCAAAATAACAACATATCACGCTGTAAATAGGGCAAGGCGACAAGCCTCAGGCACACCTTAAAACATCCAAAACCACTGTTTTCGGCTATTTCATGGTACGATTGTAACTGGTGTTTAATTTACCTTGCAAGCAAAGCATTTAGCTGTAGCTGTGAACGTTTTTAATGAAGGACAATGATTAAATAGCCAATGATTATATCTATTCCATGCGGTGTCGACCATATCCAATAATGTTCTTCATTTCCGCAAATAGGCTAAAAAAAGCAGTCCCTCGGAATTGGGCGACGACGACGATATATATACATAGTCCGTATATTAGTCCGTAAAAAGTTTTCAGTCTTGTTGTAAAAAGCTTTTTCTAATATACAACCATTAATCTATTTCCTAATTTCACATGCTTACCCTGAGGTTGTTCTTCTC
The DNA here is from genome assembly GCF_964204865.1 of Styela clava. Lineage (NCBI taxonomy): Eukaryota > Metazoa > Chordata > Ascidiacea > Stolidobranchia > Styelidae > Styela > Styela clava. Next base: position 7,313,521 of record NC_135259.1, on the reverse strand, counting down.
TATTCAGCCAACAAATAGCGCTGCCAGCTTACTTTATTGCATAAACTTCAACACTAAACAAAGTGGCGAAATCCCCCACCTGTGTCAGATTGCTTTGAATGTGTACGACGTATACTATATTTCTTGCTCTAATGCGACACAGTGATAATTCTTAAAACCCAAAAGCTAAATATGACAAATTCAAACTATTACCAAGATATTATATCAAGATATTACAAGATTTGATTGGTTCAGTGGTATGTATTTGTCATGTGATCAGAGGCCATGGGATTCCCCTGTACTGATACCTTGGTCGGGCTACATTTCAGTTAAGCTTTTATGTGTTTTAAACTAGCGTGATTTGATATATGTATTTACTCTATTCATTACAAATAGAGACGCTCGTTTCGCTATTTTATCTTGAATTAATATCTTTTTATAGCCATTCAAAGTTCATTACCTTCTTGATTCAGTATTCTTTTTTGAAAGTACAATGCGTGGGTGGACGGGTAGTGAGTTGGAGCCATTTTCTGTGACAAGGAGTGTTGCTGATGTATATGTTGAAGTTTTTTGTGGTTTATTCCCAAAGTTGTACATTGAGCATGTTTGTGTCAAGCAGACTGTAGTAATACCTGACCTAAAATTTCATAATATATATACAGTTTTTTAAGCATGGACTATTTTTCATAAACATTGTGTTGTACAATTTAGCCCACAACTATTAATTTTATTCTCACTTCTACTTTGGGACACAACCAGAGCATTTTTTTCTGGAAAACTTCCTCTCAATATATACTTGATTTTTAAAAATTATGATTTTTGCTTTTGATCTACCTGAACCTCCACATGTTTTCTTAGTCATTGTAACTACTATTTCCCAAAGTTTTGTATTTTTAAGAATGAAACTTGTAGATTTTCATTCTAAATTACGAATGAGCTCTCTCACTGATGTCTTTTAATGTGTCCTCATGTAGTTTGAATAATTTTTATGTATTCTTCTACTTTAAAGCAGACACCTAATTTAATGCTCTTCTGTCGCCTGGCCACTATGCCAAGTTGCCGACATCTGAATTTGTATTACGAGACTCCGATCATCCACATGGTGCCAATGAAAACATATTCCATTCTCTTCTTTGTCCGCCAAGCTTGGGGTTGGCTACTTTACTTGAACTATTTCAATTGTCGAGTTGCTGTTTTGAACAATAATTAATTCAGAATCTTGGGTCTCCTGATCACACAACCAGAGTATAACAACATTTGACAATCGATGGCCAAATGTGATGGAATGGAGGGTTTCAATACATTATCAAGTATTCTTATGAACCAAAATAAAGTAGAAAAATCTTGGATGAAAGATCACTTGCTATAGAACTCGGGGGAAATTTATAAAAATAAACGGTTGATATTTAAATGAGTAATGGCAACTTAAAATCGCTTGGTCAATTATCTGCGGAGAAAGGCGATTTTCCTAAACAACAATAATATTTCCAATGTTATTACAATTCGAGAAAACGATGCATATATACACCTAATGCCCAATCAACATTTCACCAAAATAACCACGATTCATTTTTCAACCGGATCATTTTTAATTCGCCAAGACGTTTTGCACATATTACGAAACCACTTTTTTTATAGTACGTATTTTATCATAAAACTATGTTCAGGAAACACTAATAACACTAAACAGCTGTTTTGACGATTATATTTTTTGAGTAACAGAATTTGTTGTTAGACTAAATTATATTATAATCTAACATGTATAAAATTCACAATTACTCGTAATTATAATTAGACAAATGGCAACCAAACATAGAAAAGTTGACGCTTAATGCAAAGGGTAATTTGGCGCCGAAAATATTAATATGAAATTTTATGAGATGCAATGCAATGAGGAAATAAATCTATATTCTATTCGAGAGATGTATCACTGCTTGATTTTTATTTTACAAAGTATCATTCGTTCGGTTTTCAACTTTCTAAAAATATGTGCGGTCCGTCAATGACTAGAAACCCTTAATTATGGCCCGCGAGCGACAAAAGGTTGCCGACCCTTGTAATATACTATTAAAGCAGACACCTAATTCGATTCGTTCTGTCACGCCTGACCACTATACCGACATCTGAATTTTTATAACGAGACTCTAATCACCCACAGGGTGACAATGAAAATATAATATTCCACTATCGTCTTTGTCCGCCAAGCATGGGGTTGGGTACATTTTTACTTGTGCTATTTAGATTGTCGAGACGCTTTTTCAAAAAAAAAAAATCCGGAAATCTGGGTCTTCTGATCACACAACTACGATACAACAACAGAATGGGAATCGATGGTTAAATGTGATGGAATAAAGGGTTTCCATACACTTTTATGTATTTTCATGAATCAAAATATAGCAGCAAAATTGGAGCTCCAGAAGTGTGTGTATCAATATGGAAGTAACTAATTTTGTTAGTCTACTCTACATCAAGTTGTGTAAAGAGAATGAAACCTGTGGGCACTAATACAGACAGTCCCGAACTCGTAATAAAACTAAATAGGGAAAATATGAATAAAATTATGGCCTAACCCAGCGGTTTCCAAAATGGGCGAAAACGCCCCCTTGTGGGCGTTTGCAACAACTTGGGGGGCGCTGATGGCGATTTGGGCAATTGGGGGGCGCTGATGGCGATTTGGGCAATTGGGGGCGCTGACATCAATACGGAAACTCACAAGAAGTGTGATATTTTATGTCATTTTCTCCTATTTTTTGGTTCAAACTAGTTTGCTTGAGATTTCGGTCTTGGAAATTTCTCGCTTATAATGACTTTTTTAAATTCGTATTGTTTCATAATAATACTAGTCTAGCGCATACGGCATATGCTTCCTTCTCCATGTACTTCACGTTTCGTTGTACTGTATTGAATAACAGCTTCATTTTACCATATGGGATTCTGTGAAGCTTTGAAGCGGTAGTGTAAGTAGTCTACAACACCCATATGTTATAATTTTGGTTTTGTTAAGAGCAACACGTGAGAGCTGGGCATCTAATTAGACTGACGTACGCCAAATAGGACCATTTTCATGTTGCGACTTAACTGGTTCATTTTATTTTTAATTCTTTAGGTCAATAAATACCAAAAGAGCAATGCTCAAGTATATGAACACGTTCATCAGAATAAGCGAAAAAACAAAAAGAAGAGTGCCAGCATAAAAACAAATCTATTACGTGTAAAATATACAAATCCCACAGTTATAACAGGAATATTTGAAATAAATAAAAGTAATAGCCATCCAGAAAAAAAAATTCATCTTCAATCACTGAAAATTTTGAAGAAATTTGTTCAGTAATCGAAAAGAAAAGAGATATTTTAAGATTTCCACTAGGTGTCCAAAAATAATGCAAAACGATCGTTATGTCCACTGACGTGTCCAATAAGGCTACATGAGTAATACATAAATTGGCAAACGACAAAGATCTATTCTAGCCTGTTGTCCTCGCGTTAAAGAATGAATTGCATTTATTTTGCAACATTGTCAATCACTCTTCTTTGGGTATTTCTCTATTTTATAACTGCAATTGCAGCCTTGAGTTCACCAATCGTTTGAGGATTGTTCTGATACAAACTGTCCTTCGAACTCCATATATTTCAAAATCTGAGAGGTTTCAGTGCCCACTGGATGTCATTGCTGACTTTTCTCTCAAGAAATCTAGCGTTTGATTTAATGTGTTTGGGGTCGTCTCGCCATGCTGGTACCACTGCTGGTCACCTCTACCTTAATTCAGGGGTGTGCAACCTTTTTTAAAGGCGGGCTAAACACAAGTAACTCGGCGAAGCCGCGGGCCGCACCTAGCAACTCTATCTACGAAAGTCTCTGCATACGAAATATTTGTAGTTTTTATATGGTATTTCTCTGTTATGCAGTTTTAATTATTTACAAACGGGTCAATAGGATGGCAGATAGTTGATTGGCGTGTGGCAGCTACCAAATTAAAACTAAATTACTTTATTACTTTTTATATACAGTATGAAAACTATGAGTCCATTTTCCATTCTGGAACTCCGGAATCTTCGACATCATCCTCTGTGATGTCATAAACGTCATCGTTTTGCGTAGTCATGAACGTAGTGAGGTCCAGAATTTCACTTTCAGTCACAGTCGTTCCGATGAAAGAACCGTTGTTTTTACACAAATCGTAAAGTTTTCTCCAGTATTTATCCATGCATAAAATTTTGGAATTTCCGACTACTACTAAAAGACTTTTAGCTCGAGTCACAGCGACGTTGAATCGTTTTGGATCGGCGAGGAAGCCAAGTCGAAAACGTGCATCGGTTTTGAGATTTTCTTCGTTGCTTCTTACGGTACTGATAATAATGACACGTCGTTCTTGACCCTGGAATTCTTCCACGCTTCCAATTTTAATTCCAGGTTGCTTAATTTTTTTTCTGATTTCCTGTACTTGGCTGCGATATGGTGCTATTATACCTATTTCTTCTGGCGTAACACGATGCCTGCGATCTGAAAAAAGGTTTTCAACGTACTGCTGTACTATTTTCACCTCCTTGTTGTTGAAAAATGATGGGCTCTCTTATTTCTGTTCATCTTTTCCTCGAACGTCATGGAAAATGACCGGGAAATTTTTTTGTGGAAGCTCTCCCCACAAACACAGAGAGTTTCGCATTAATTCGTCAGCACAAACTTCTAATTCGTTATCATAGAATTCTTCGTTTGAAATTTTAATAATGGCTTCGTGGGAACGGTAATTTTTCAATAGCTTGGTCACTCTATGTTCGTTGAATTTGCCATTTTGCTTTTCGTACAATGGATTTCCCATCAATCTTTCCAGAAATGAAGTTTGTAATCCGTGTTTTTTGGCTACTCGAGAGCGAATTATCGGGCCCAACTGTTTTGGGTCACCTGCTAAAACAACTTTTCCTTCATCTTTTATTATTCCTGATACTGCTACCAATAATTCTGGTTCCATGGATTGACCACATTCATCAATAAAAATTCTATTGAAAATCCTCGGTTCGAAATTTGCAGATGCTATTCTTCTTGCCGTTATCAAAGTACTGACAATAATCTTGTATTCACTAAGGTTTTCTCTTGAAGCCAAAGTGCCAATCCTTGATATTTCCACCATGGATTCTGGAATATTTATACGCGAGGGCGCTGTTAAGCGCCAAATGTCTTTCTCGTCAACGTATTCTAATAATCTTTCCGCTAACAAATCACATGCACTGTTAGATGGTGCAGCAACAAGGATATGGGAATCAGAATATTTTTCCATCGTCTGAAAAACTGATTCCACCATTGTAACAGCTTTTCCTGTTCCTGGAGGTCCATATATAATATAGATTTTCGAGGAATTTTCTTTCACGATGTTTTGAATTGCTGCTACTTGATGTGGGTTATTTTCTATAAACCCTGTCTTTAAAGGTAGTTTTGTCTTTTCAGCATCTCTCAGTAGATAACTGATGTCATCGACAGGAAACAGAATTTTTTTCAATTTTTTTACCAATGTGAGTGTCCTATGCATCATTTTCAATGGGTGACGATTCAGTCTAAATTGGATATATGCTCTCATTCTACTGATATAATCGTAGTGAAAATTTTTGTCAAATTGAATCTCAACATCATTTTGCCCTACTCCATGAACATAACCTTCGTACCAATCTTTGCCAGGATTGCCATACATGTCCAATGTCTTTGCCAAGAGACGATCTCCCTTCAATACTGAAGGCCGCTTCTCAGCTAATCCAGGAACGTTCAGAAATAGGTTGTTGTTATTTTTTTTTCGAAATAGAGTAGTGGATTTCATGTCATACGTCATCATATCTGCTTCGTGTTGCAACTCTTCAATGTGAAGTAATGAATGAAATTTATCTGGATATTTTGAAAATACTAACGGAGTCGTCAGTAAATCTTTCATTTTTTGTTCAACACTGTGGCTAACTACATCATATTTTGAAAATATTTTCCTTATGGAATCCGAAATTTGAAACGCGTGCAAAGCCAATGGAGATGCAGGAATAGCACCGCCCGAATAGATCGGCTTTCGTCCTGGTATTATTCTCCCAGAATCCTGATTTTCATCCGTATTATCAAATAATGAATTATCTTGATTATCTCTTCTCAGATACCTATCGTACAATTTGTCAGTTTCTTCACGTACAAATGCCACAACTGTGTGACGTTTTACATACAGTAGGGTTGGGTGATATTGATTCATGTGATATAAAACTTCATTGAAATTCTTGTTCTGACCATCCAAATATTCTTCGAACATTTCCGTCAGTTCTTCTCTGTCCGATTTTTCTGTAAATTTTCCAGATTCATAAAGATTTACAAGAAACTTTTCTCCCGCTTTCCGTGTACTAACATCATATATGTTGGCGTAAATAGGCATGGAAGAATTTGCAAAAGCCCTTCTTAAAATTACTGTTGTTATATGTTGTTCAAATAATTCCTAAAAAAAACAAGTAATATAATGTTTTGACCATATCAATTAGCACGTTTGAAAACGGAAATTTGTATTTTGTTGCCGTCATGTTGTAAAAAGACTGTTTCCATATACAAAAATCATATATTTAATGTGTATATGCTTAGTCTGTGGTTGTTCTTTTCCATAAAGCCAATTGATAGCGTTAGCAGCTTACTTTAATGTAAATTTTGTACAAAATTCATTAATCCTTCATAAAACTCCTTTTGAATCTTATGTAGAAATCACCCGCCATGTTTTAAAATAAATAATCAGTAATTTTCCAGTTAGGGTTCGAGTTAGGAATGATTCAACATTTTTAATTTCCAGCGCAATCTCAATTTCTAACCCTATACCAAACTGACTAATTACCAATTTTATCATCTAATGCGGTGGCCCTTCTCCTGCATAACGTTTAAACCAGGGGTCGGCAACCTACGACCCTCGGAGCAATATAATCCGGCCCGCGACGCTTTACTGAATTATAGTAACAAAACAGTTGTTTCGACGATTATATTCTTTAAGTAACAGAATTTATTGTAAGACTAAATCATATTATAATCTAACATGCATAAAGTTCACAATTACTCTTTTAATGAACCAATAATTGAATTATTATTAGACGAATGACAACCAAACGTGGAAAAGTTTATGCTTAATGCAAAGGATATAATGGCGCCGAATATATAAAAATGTAATTTTTTGAGATGCAATGCAATAAGAGAAATAGACCTATATTATATTCGAGTGATGTATCACTGCTTGATTTTTATTATACAAAGTATCATCCGTTCGGTTTTCAACTTTCTAAAAATGTGTGAGGCCCGCCCATGACTAGGAACCCTTAATTTTGGCCCGCGAGCGACAAAAGGTTGCCGACCCCTGGTTTAAACTTTAACTTCAACGAAATCTTCTATTCGCCTGAAGACACCTCTGTATATCACTTCACTTTAAACAATATATTTTATATTTCTGTTTATAATACGAAAAAGAGATAATTCGTGGAATCCAAGAGCTAAATATGTCAAATTCAAACTACTGCCAGTACCCAGTACCTGTGGACATAACTGCATATATGTTATATTACGATACTATAAAATTTACCTGGTTGAATCGTAGATATTTATCGCATGATTAGACACCGTGGGATTCCCCGGTACACATACCTTTGTCAGGCGAAGTTTAAATTGATCTTGCAGTTGTTTTGGACTCGTGTCATTTGGTCTGTATGAAGGTACTCTATTCATAGCAAATAGGGATACAACTTTCACGAATTCTTAGTGTGGACGTTTTAGGTCAATGACACCAGCGTCACTTGTGTATATATCAAATTTGTACTGCTTGGAGAAATCAGTTCGGTTTAAAAAAAATAGTCATACGATACATACATCCAATAGTGTGGCTCGTTCGTATAGGCACTTCGAAATTGTGCTACGGGTTGTTTCATTTTAGAGATACCATTCAAATCAAAATTTTATTACGAATTTAATCACATCCAATGCTTTATAATATATTATACAGTGTATCAATGAAGATCTATGCGCATTGGAACTGAAAAAATGCTATTGACGTATTTCCACATTGCTAGTACTCGCGAATAAATCGTAAAATCTCACTAAAAGTTTAAAATAAGAAAGAACAAAGTACGATTATTGGATTATACATATTCTATCAAGACTGAGTTATGAATATAGGTCAGGAGTTTCGTTATAACACATGTAACGCAGGCTGAGGGATTGGCGTTGGGGGAGCTGCACAATATATAGTGTATTTCAAATAGGAGCCCCTTGTCGTTAAAATCACTAACTTTTATCACATGTCCAGTGTTCACTATTAGCGCACTTTTTTGCGAAAATTGCGAAGCACTTTCGCAACTTTTTTTAGGGACTGCGAAATAGCACTTTTTTCCGATTTTGAAGAGAAATAGCACTTTTTTCCGATTTTGAATGGAATAAAAATTCAAAGTTAACAAATATTTTCGAGTATTAAGTTGACAAATAAGTAACATACTAGTACTTTTGTAACTCAATTCTGCATATCATAACGATATTTACCAGAATTCTAACCTATGAGATGCAGACATAGGAGATAAAGCTTATGCATTAACGGCAAAATTCTTGTTTATAATATGATTATTATACAAGCACACGGATTCCGCTTCTCCCGCATAAACGCTCCTGGCGTCTTTGAAACCAGATGTTGGAATACTACACAGTGCGTTTCTTTGAACGAGAGTGGTCATGTGACTATCAATGATATCGATGAATTCAAAATGACTATAAAAGTGTTAGTAAAGTGTTATAGTCACTTTGGATGAATTGTGACCAAAGTGCACGATTTTCAAATCAGACGAAACTTTTAGCTGCATGTCACAGATTTGCAAAATCACCAAATTCACAAAATACCATTAAGTGCCATTTTATTGTAATCACAATGTTGAAAGCACGTGGCATTTTCCGGAATTTTGCGATATTTACACAACTATTTCTCATTGATATACGAGTACGGGTGGGCAAAATTCAATACTTTTTTGAATTGAATATTTTTAACCGAGTACCGAATAACGAATATTTTTGGAACGTCGGTAAAAAATCTGCAACAAAGCGTTTTTACTGGTTAATTCCGTTGTAATCGCTAATTGTTCTTGTCACCGATCGTTTTGGCGGCGATATCCAGGTTTTGGTAATCTATATTCCCGCCCTCTCTTTTTTACAAATATGAATTCTTGCGGGTCGGCGGACATCGAAGTTTTATATTTCGGGTTTACCCGTTGGTTCACATCGGCAACAGCTGTTGAAGACATTGAGGACTCAAATCAACATTTGCGTTTGCTTTAAAACCTATCAAGGTTTGTATATTTACCGTCCCAATTTTATGCAAATGGTAATATTATTGACGATACCGTGATGCAGATATTTATTAAGACGATAATTAACTTTCTCATGTTTTTCTATGGTGATAAAGTTCGCAAATCCGAAATTGTGCCAATCCTGAATGTTGATTTAAAATAGTGATTGAATAATTCGGCAATAAAGGCATTTCTGCGTGGGCTCGAGTGCTTTTTTTTCGAGTGCTCGAGTGCCTAATAGAGGCCAGGCGCTAATTGTAACTGATTCCCTCAAGTTTCAACGTGTTTTCAACAAAACAATACCCCGGCGATAATTATAGCTAAAATGTTTCCCAGCAATTCACAATTTTATTTATGGAATTTGCAAATTTACCAGTTTCTTGACGATTTTGATAATGTCACGCCCTAATTATTCGTGCAAAAAATACTCCCCTTCTTCCGCGGCGGTTTGACGGTTTTTTTTGTTCCATTCTTCAGAAAGTTCTGACACGGGGATATAGAATACTGAATCCGGAGGGTTGAATCCCTGTCGACTTACTGGCGATTTTCCGTTTAGGAATGGGTGAAACGTTCTCTATTTTAAATTAAATGACCTTTCGCGGGCTGGAGTTCTCCCCGAATATGATGTGTACCAGACGTTAGTCAGACGATAGATAAAACATTATATTAATAATGACGCCCCGTTTTCGAAAATATAAAGTTATATTGCAAAAACTGCGTTTTGCAACCATGCGATACATTTGGAATGAAACATTATTTACGGTTAATTCAGATCATATTTTACTCTCCATGACACCCGGTATCCGAAAATACAGTTGTATCGCGAAAAATGTGTTTTGTTACATTTAAAATAAAACATTTTTGCGATTAATTTAGATCATATTTTACTTTTCACGACATCCGTTTCCGAATATACAAGGTTATATCGCGAAAATGTGTTTGTAACATTTAAAATAAAGCATTTTTGCGATTAATTTAGATCATATTTTACTTTTCAGGACACTCGTTTTCGAAAATACAAGGTTATATCGCAAAATGTGTTTTGTTACATTTAAAATAAAACATTTTTACGGTTAATTTAGATCAAATTTTACCTTTCACGGCAACCCGTTTCCGAAAATACAATGTTATATCACAAAAAATGCGTTTTGTTACATTTATTTTGCATTCCCAATAAAATACATATTTTCCCTAATTAAAGTCGTCGATGAAATTGTTCCCGTCGTTCAAGCTCGACACACGTTTGGACGAGTGTGGGCCGGTTTTTTGGTCGACGATAAATTAAAAAGTTGCCACACGTTATTTGTATAACGATAATAACTGAAAATTAAGTTTTTATAATAGAAGTGAATTTGTCTCAAGATGGTATTTTACGATTCTTGACCACAGAAAATAAACACGCCGACAGGCTTGGTTATAATTGATATCCGTTTACCGTAATTTATTTTACACTATTAATAAACGCGCCACACCAAGTGCGGCCATATAAATTGCAGTCGCATCGGTATGGACTGTATCTTTTTGGCGCTCTCACATTAATAATAATTTTCAACAAAACAATACCCCGACGGTCATTAAAGCTGAATTCGTTACCGAGTAATTCACAATTTTATTCACGGAATTTGCAATTTCAAGATCTCACTTGACGATTTTAACGCGGTTAATTTAGATCAAATTTTACCTTTCACGGCAACCCGTTTCCGAAAATACAAAGTTATATCACAAAAAATGCGTTTTGTTACATTTATTTTGCATTCCCAATAAAATACATATTTTCCCTAATCAAAGTCGATGAAATTGTTCCTGTCGTTCAAGCTCGACACACGTTTGGGCGAGTGTGGGGCGGTTTTTTGGTCGACGATAAATTAAAAAGTTGCCACACGTTATTTGTATAACGATAATAACTGAAAATTAAGATTTTGCAATAGAAGTGAATTTGTCTCAAGATGGTATTTTACGATTCTTGACCACAGAAAATAAACACGCCGACAGGCTTGGTTATATTTGATATCCGTTTAATTCATTTTACACTATTAATAAACGCGCCACACCAAGTGCGGCCATATAAATTGCAGTCGTATCGGTATGGACTGTATCTTTTTGGCGCTCTCACATTAATAATAATTTTCAACAAAACAATACCCCGACAGTCATTAAAGCTGAATTCGTTACCGAGTATTTCACAATTTTATTCACGGAATTTGCAATTTCAAGATCTCACTTGACGATTTTGATGATGTCATGCCCTAATTATTACTGCTTAAATGCCTCAAAATACAACAAATGTAATCATTTTCGACAATAACAAGCGCAACAATTCGTAAACGAGCCGTTATAACGAAATTCGCGATTGATTTTACCTCTCTCTTGTTTACAATTTTAACATCCCGCCGGCCATGTATGGTCGAATAAAATGTTCACATATTCGAAACATGACTTGGCCAAGGATGAAAGGGATCACTAAAGAGCTAATAGAAAGTACATACGCGAGGGTATGATAATAATATCGAGAATATTTGTGAGCATATCACAGGACGGAAATATTTTGCACCCCGCTGTTTGTTGGCAGAACAACGATACGCTAAAGTTAATTGATCGAATACAGGGAAGTATTTATTTATCATCTCACTTGCGAACATCGAGGTTTTGGCGGAATTGTACGATCATGTTGTCTTTCTTAAATAATAAATTTTTCAATAAATGTTCATTTTACTTTTGCGTCTTTATTGAATGTCGGGTTTTCATTTATTTTAAATTCGAAACTGTCCGAAATACTCCAACAGGTGTATAAGTACAATAATAATAGTACTTACCAGGGAAGTTTAATACACACGATGTGTTAAGGGCGTCGTAACTCCCGTTTTTTTATTTGATTGTTTTACATTCTGCTTAAAAAACAACGTCGTTTTGCAGCCCTCTAACGTAACTCTCGTGACCAAATCTTTTTCGTTTTGTATGGCATCGTCTTGGCGCAATTTATTGCCGACTGAATTTTAATTGTGTTTTAGAATAACCGTAAGTTATTTTCTGTTTGTTGGTTTCTAAACTTCACAAACTTGGTAGCAATTACTATTAATGTGAGATTTGTGCATATAAACGATAGAATATCGCGACTGGATGCCCGGTATCTGAGAATGCGTACTACTCTTTCAACATTAATTTTCAGGATATCAGCGTTCATGTGGTCGAATAAAAATTATTTAGCAACTGGATTGGTATTTCGAGACACTCTCAAAATTATTTGGGATCCACTATCATATCATTCGTTTATTTTCAATATTCATGTTTTTTTCAAGAATCACCCTGTTATATTTCGTGTATCTCGCAAAAGAAAACTCTTTGGTGTCATCGTTCCTATTAGTGTAATTGAAATATATGGAAACCTCGCAAGTGCCGTTGTGATGCGAATATTTGATACTAGGTCAGCAGCATTACAAAGAGCGCTATTTATGAATGCTGAAAGTACACGGCAATACTAAACATTTTGCCAATATATGATGTTTTCTGCCCGAAATCGCACGCAAGCCAAGGCATGTCGACATTTAAGAATTACTGTACTGGTCTTTGGGTAAGCTCTGAAATAGTATAATATAAATGTAAATGAGAAACTAGGTCACGCTAGCTCACGAAACGAGAGGATTTTCAAAGTGATCTGCGAAGCACTTTCGCACTCATGATTCGCTTAGAGTTAACACTGCGGATGTCACTAAAATTTCGAAAGTGATTTTGCGGACCGGCGAACTAGCAAAACCAACCCAAAATGTCAAAAACATAATTAAACAAATAGAATTACGAATGAAGTATGCAATTCAAAAGCAGAGAATTCAATTTAATGAGAAACTCTTTTAAAATGTAAAAAAGCCATTTTTCTGCCTTTACATTCAATCACATTTTAATCACTGATGTACATATAAATTGATTTAAGCAAGCACAAGAGTAAATTGCGGACCAATAATAAAGACCAAAATAGTAAATAAATTTCACTTCAACTCAAAACGTTTTAAAAGTACAATGATTATCCGCGCTTCGCACAATTAGGCTTCTCTTGAAACAACAGTAAAAGTAGATTTGTTATTACTTTTACTGTATACAATAGCAATACAATGCAAACTATTATGTCATCTAAATAATTAATGTAAACAAATAATCACGAAATGATAAATCATTAAAATATATTTCTAAAAAATGAAGTAGACGTGGTAGTATGGCTCCATGCGCCATTTGAAGGACATCATTAGAATATATATCACATTGAAGTATTAGTCATATGAATTAGTTTGACGCCAGTATAAAGGATCTTAAGCGGAACAAGTTCTGCCATAATGAAAGTTTGAAAGTATTATAATTTTTGGTATTTTGGTTCACATATTTACTTTGTCTCAAGAGTTGTCCCTCGCGCAAAATACTACTAGAGTCGGTTTACAGTCTGACCAGATTGAAAAGTTGATAATATATACCTAATTGAGTATAAAATCAATTCCTAATACCGCACTTGAATTTATAGGATATCGGAAAATAAGCTGAACCTGTTCTGATGACTAACATGTTGCATTATATACCAAATGCCCACACAGTTTTTAGATTGATTGGTATGACACATAATTGTTGGCGTCATTGCTCCAACCTCGTTGAGAATATAAAAAAAGCATTTGGTCCAATCTTCTATCCATTTTAAGAATACCAATTGCTACATATAATTTACATCAATTAAAACTAAGTAAATTTATTGTTTTTTATATACAGTATATATATATATTGAAAACTATGAGTCCATTTTCCATTCTGGAACTCCGGAATCTTCGACGTCATCCTCTGTGATGTCATAAACGTCATCGTTTTGCGTAGGCATGAACGAAGTGAGGTCCAGAATTTTACTTTCAGCTACTGCCGTTCCGATGAAAGAATTATTGTTTTTACAGAAATCGTAAAGTTTTCTCCAGTATTTATCCATGCATAAAATTTTGGAATTTCCGATTACTACTAGAAGACTTTTAGCTCGAGTCACAGCGACGTTGAATCGTTTTGGATCGGCGAGGAAGCCAAGTCGAAAACGTGCATCGGTTTTGAGATTTTCTTCGTTGCTTCTGACGGTACTGATAATAATGACACGTCGTTCTTGACCCTGGAATTCTTCCACGCTTCCAATTTTAATTCCAGGTTGCCTAATTTCTTTTCTGATTTTCTGTACTTGGCTGCGATATGGTGCTATTATTCCTATTTCTTCTGGTTTAACACGATGCCTGCGATCTGACAAAAGGTTCTCGACGTACTGCTGTACTATTTTCACCTCCTTGCTGTTGAAAAATGATGGACTCTTTTCTTCCTGTTCATCTTTTCCTCGAACGTCATGGAAAATTACCGGGAAATTTTTTTGTGGAAGCTCTCCCCACGAACACAGAGAATTTCGCATTAATTCGTCAGCACAAACTTCTAACTCGTTATCATAGAATTCTTCGTTTGAAACTTTAATGATGGCTTCGTGGGAACGGTAATTTTTCAATAGCTTGGTCACCCTATGTTCGTTGAATTTTCCATTTTGCTTTTCGTACAATGGATTTCCCATCAATCTTTCTAGAAATGAGTATTGTAATCCGTGTTTTTTCGCTATTCGAGAGCGAATTATCGGCCCCAACTGTTTTGGGTCACCTGCTAAAACAACTTTTCCTACATCATTTATTATTCCTGATACTGCTACCAATAATTCTGGTTCCATTGATTGACCACATTCATCAATAAAAATTCTATCGAAAATCCTCGGTTCAAAATTTGCAGATGCTATTCTTCCTGCCGTTATCAAAGTACTGACAATAATCTTGTATTTACTAAGGTTTTCTATTGAAGCCGGAGTGCCAATCCTTGATATTTCTACCATGGATTCTGGAATATTCATACGTGAGGGCGCTGTTAAACGCCAAATGTCTTTCTTGTCAACGTGTTTCAATATTCGTTTTGCTAACAAATCACATGCACTGTTAGATGGTGCAGCAACAAGTATGTGGAAATCAGAATATTTTTTCATCGTTTGAAAAACTGATTCCACCATTGTTACAGTTTTTCCAGTTCCTGGAGGTCCATATATGATATAGATTTTCGAGGAATTTTCTTTCACGATGTTTTGAATTGCTGCTACTTGATGCGGGTTATTTTCTATAAACCCTGTCTTTAAAAGTAGTTTTGGCTTTTCAGCATCTCTCAGTAGATAACTGTCATCGACAGGAAACAGTATGTTTTCCAATTTTTTCACCAATGTGAGAGTCCTATGCATCATTTTCAATGGGTGACGATTCAGTCTAAATTTGATATATGTTCTCATTCCACTGAAATACTCATCGTGAAAATTTTTGTCAAATTGAATCTCAACATCATTTTGCCTTACTTCATGAACATAACCTTCGTACCAATCTTTGCCAGGTTTGCCATTCATGTCCAATTTTTTTGCCAAGAGACGATCTCCCTTCAAAACTGAAGGCCGCTTCTCAGCTAATCCAGGAACGTGCAGAAATAGGTTATCGTTATTGATTTCTTGAAACAGAGTAGTGGATTTCATGTCATACGTCCTCATATCTGCTTCGTGTTGCAACTCCTCAATGTGAAGTAATAAATGAAATTTATCTGGATATTTTGAAAATATTAACGGAGTCGTCAGTAAATCTATCATTTTTTGTTTAGCACTGGGGCTAACTCCATCATATTTTGAAAATATTTTTCTTACAGTATCCGAAATTGGAAACGCGTGCAAAGCCATTGGTGATGCAGGAATAGGAGTGCCCGAGAGCACTGGCTTTCGTCCTGGTATTATCGGCCCTGAATCCCGATCTTCTTCCGTGTTAGCGAACAATGAATTATCTTGATTATCTTTCTTGAGATACCTATCGTACAATTTGTCAGTTTCCTCACGTTCAAATGCCACCACTGTGTGACGCCTTACATACAGTAGGGTTGGGTGATATTGATTCATGTGATATAAAACCTCATTGAAATTCTTGTTCTGACCATCCAAATATTCTTCGAACATTTCCGTCAGTTCTTCTCTGTCCCATTTTTCTGTGAATTTTCCAGATTCATAAAGATTCACAACAAACTTTTCTCCTGCTTTCCGTGTGCTAACATCATATATGTTAGCGTAAATAGGCATGGCAGATTTTATAAGAGCCCTGCTTAAACTAACTGGTGTTATATGTTATTCAAATATTTTCTAGTTGAAAATAAGTTGATATAATGTTTTGGCGAAATCAAATAGCAAGTTTGAAAACGGAAGTTCGTATTCTATTGTCGCACACATGTACTACCGAATTTCTATAAAGATTATCTATGCCTCTGAACAAAGTAAAGTTCTCTACTAATCTCAATATCACTAAGCTTATTTGTAAAAGATGTTATATTCTCTATATAAATATGTGATCTCTGTTATTTTATCGTTTATCACAAGTTTATATTAAAGATATATAACAATTAAAAATGATATTTATTAACATCTTTTTTAACCATATTTTTATAGCTTTTATTTACCGTAAAATTAATAAATCAACTATATACATCTAAACGAGGGTACTCGCAAATCTGAACAATTTATCCATGATAACCAACAACTTCGTGTTAGTTGGTGCAACCAATCGAATGTTATAAAAACAGTTTTATATCGATGGTAAATATATATATATATTATGTGAGCAGTACTTCCTTGTCATGTATTGCGTTTCTGTTAGTCAATCTACTTAACAATGATTCACATTTGACGTATGTACTTAATATTCTATGCTATGCTGTGACGTAGTGACAGACGTGTCTCATTGTACAGTACTGTTATCCATGCTGGCCTACCCAGGTATATACTATATATAAAAATATTGAAGATTTAACGGTAAATTATATACAAAAGCACAATGATTTATATTTGACGTATGTACTTATTATGCTATGCTATGCTGATATTATGCTGTGACAGACGTGTCTCACTGTACAGTACTGTTATCCACGCTGGCCTACCCAGTTATATACTATATATAAAAATATTGAAGATTTAACGGTAAAGTATATACAAAAGCGCAATGATTTATATTTGACGTATGTACTTATTATGCTATGCTATGCTGTTATTATGCTGTGACAGACGTGTCTCACTGTCCAATACTGTTATCCATGCTGGCCTACCCAGTTATATACTATATATAAAAATATTGAAGATTTAACGGTAAATTATATACAAAAGCACAAGCACAAGAATATTTTATAACAATCAAGTCTGGTAATTCGATTCAGTCCTTGGAAGATGGTTTTTAAAATTTTCCGATTTCGCAAAGTATCAAACGTGTTTCTATAAGTTTTTTTCGGTAAAAAGTTTTCAGTCTTGTTGTAAAAAGCTTGTTCTAAAATACAACCTTTAATCTATTTCTTAATGTATACATGCTTATACTGAGGTTGTTCGTCCCCATTTAGCCAACAAATAGCGCTGCCAGCTTACTTCAATGCATAAACGCAACATTCAGCAAAGGCGTGAAATATTCCATCTGTCTCAGCCTGCTTTGAACAGCGTATACTATATTTCTTGCTCTAATGCGACACACTGATAATTCTTAGAACCCAAAAGCTAAATATGACAAATGAAAACCATAACCAATTCCCAGCATTTGCAGGCATCAATTATTTCGTCCTGGGTCGTTATATCAAGATATTGTACGATTTGATTGGTTGAATCGTATGTATTTGTCATATGATCACAGGCCATGGGATTCCCCTGTACAGATACTTTTGTTGGGCTACATTTTAGTTGAGCTATTATGTGTTTTAGGCTCGCGTTATTTGATATGAATGTATTTACTTTATACATTACAAATAGAGACGCTAGTTTCGCAATTTTATCTAGAACCCAATATCTTTGTATAGCCGTTTTAAGGTAATGGCATCATCAGAACCAGTATTCAACTCGGAATTACTAGCACCGTAAATATGATAGCACAAACAATTTTTCTACTGAGTTCCATTTTAAGAAAATAATCAGACTATGTATGCTTCCAATAATGTGACTCGTGCATAGGTAATTTGAAATTGTGGGACTGACTGTTTCCTTTTGGAGAGATCATTCGAATCCAAAAATAAATTAGGAGCTAAACAATATATATATTTCAATTAGCTGGTTCGTCGGAATAGTAAGCATGATATATACTTGAAATTCGATATCCTGGTCTGCTTTGGAAGTGTTCTTATCTTGGATTTAAATATTCACGGGTGGTGGAAGTTTATTTCAATCATAAGGTTTAGGAAGCAATCTATATCGGACATACTAACCTTAGCCATAACTAAGACATATTACGGGAAACGTAAATGTACATAAATACCTATAATCCTTTAGTTTGTTGTGAAGAAGATAGCTGCACGACGATAAAAATTAGCCCATACAATAGAACTATGCGCGAATCGATACCGCGAGACCTTTACTGGGAGCCGAGTTTGCTGAAGACATCATGTCACAGAATTTTATTAGCTGTGTTTATGTTATATAATATAATTATACTATTATGCATACAGTTTATTCAATGCTTTTTAGGGTCTGACCACTGTTCTGCATCCGAATATACCTTATCAGACTCCGATCACCTTTCAGGTGCGAATGAAAATACGCTGTTCTTTTCGTTCGTTACATGCTCGGTGTGGGCTGCTTTTTACCTGTAACTGCTACGTCTGTAAGTTCTGTTATTTTAAGTGTCGGGTTACTGTTTTCAAAAGTAACCAATCCGGAATCTTGTGTCTGCTGATCTGACAACCACAAAATAAACAAACATAAAACTACCATAATGGAGAGCACACTGTGACTGGTCGAAGTCGATGACGGCAACTTTCAAGGTTAAGACCATGACACAATTTCCAGTGTTACCAAAGCAACTCAGGGACCAGTATTTCAAGTATACGCATTTTTGCTTTTGATCTGTCTGAACTTCAACAAGTTTTCTTAGTCATTGTAATTACTATTTCCTAGGGATGCGACAAGATTCGGACTCGTGGCCGAATCTCAAGTAATTTCATACTCGGATTCGGCCCGAGTTTTAATGATTTTACCCGATTGATGTTGTCAAAAATACCGAATCCAGAATCTTGGGTCTCCGATCAAACAACCATAGTATAAAAACTTTTGACAATCGGAGACCATATGTGATGAAATAAAGTGTTCCCAGCTTCCGATACATTATCAAGTGCTCCCATGAATCCAAATAAAGCAGCAAAATTTAAAATGAAATATCACTTGCCGTAAAACTCAAAGACAAGTTATAAATAAGTGTGACAATCGTATTTTTACCATTCAACGGCTGTTGAATGATCTTGCTGGTGGATTTTTTGTTTCGATGTTCGGAACACCGGGAGCGCTTTCCGTCTGTCTTTCGGTGTCCGATTGGGATGGACTGTGTTTTGCGGCTGTGGTTGTTTCGGTTGGATTTCCGGTGGTCTGGGGTCTTTTTTTATGTCTGTTGCTGGTTTTTGAGGAGAATAGCAGGTGTTTTTGGTACCTTTTCCGTTTTGTTAATTTTTATCGTAGTATTTAGTTGTATTAAGATTGATAATTTAACAAATAGATTACAACAGCATTGATTGAAGTGAATATTGATATCACATCATATCAAAAGATATTTTGGACTTGCAAAATTCGGTGACCGTACATTTGAACCCACGTACATTTGAACCCATGTGTATATCCACGGGTTCAATCTTTATGCGGGTGCTAAAACCCATGGGTTAGAGTTAGTATGGGTTCAACTATCCGAAAAGCAAAAAAAAATTTATAGGTGCAATAGCATACAGGTGCAACTGTCATGGGTTCGAATGTACGTGGGTTCAAATGTAATGGAACCGAAAAATTCATTTATATATAAACGGACGGTACGCTACATAAGTAATGAAAACTTAAAAACACTTGGTCAATTATTTGCGAAAAACAACCAATTCCCTCAACAGCAACAATCGCCCCAACGTTGTTACAATTTGAGAAAACGATGCTTATATACACCTCATACTCAATAAACATTTCACGAAAATAACCGTGACTCATATCTCAATCGGATCATTTTTTGAAATTAAATTCGCCAAGACCCTTCGCACATATCACACAAACACTCTTTTCATAGTACGTATTTTTCTTTTCATAGTACGTATTTTATCATAAAACTATGTTTAAGAAAGAAAAACGAGAACAATAATCGGCACTAGATATTTTACATCAAAATTATCATATGTAAACAATGCTCGATAAAGCTTGAGCCAGCAACACTGAAAAGAATTTTTATACTGCAACGTTTCTGATTACATCATGCCGTAGATAAAACGTGTCGGTGTGTTGCAATTGACGTACCACATTTATGACAATGTTGAGCCCAATTGAGGCAGTGCCATATTGTCCATTATACTTTGCATTAGTAGAACGATAAAGTGAAGTTATCATTTTCATTTTCCAACTCACGCGTAGAAAGATTCATAATCACTTCGTTTGCTGAGTTTCATCAGAGCAATCGCTAACACCATTCCGAAAAGCTGTTAAAATAAGAAGAAAATCGGTATACCTGTTGAATACGTTCCAATTGCCAGTTGCAGTGAGTATAAATGCATATGTTACAAACAATTACTACCCTTGCTAGCCTACCAATTTGTTTATTTACCTTATATATATATTGCTTGACCAAACCTTAAATTCTATTCGAATTCAAGTTTTCTTATTCGATGGCAATCAAATGTACATTCAACTATTGAAAACTTTCCCCGATGAGGATGCGCGAAAAGACAACTTTGCGCCAAATAAAGAAAACTGCGTTTAATAATAATATCGTATTGAAATTGCTTGCCGGTGCTTGCCTAGTTTGCAAACATGCAATGCGAAATTAAAAATTGCAAGTATGTCTACTACATATCTACTTGATAGCGTAATAATTAAGCTAACCTCGGTAAATCCAATTCCAAGACAGATTCCGACAACCGTCCACACGTGATCTTCGACATAATCAACAGCTGCATCATAGCAATCCTGTGAAATCATAAAATCAATAATTACACAATTTATTACCTTCAAATTTCTTATTTTTTGCCCGAAATCAAGTTTTTTCAATAAGAAAAAGTCTCGTTATTTCATGAGAGATTCATTTATTTTTTCTAATCATTAAAAAGCAAATGCTTACGTTTTCCCAGATATATCCGTCCCCACCGGTCTCTCCGACAGTACAACCCAAACTGGATGCAAGTGTGCAATTTGCATCGCCTTTGTTGCATTGGCATCCCCACGCGACTGCTTTTTCCCAGTCTTGACAACCTTTCAGTAATCCGCAACATTTCAGCTGAATTGAAAAACGACACAGTTATGTATTTGTACATTAAAAATTAAACTCGTTACAAAACTATTACAAAACAATCACAAAATTAACCTTATTTGAATTGTGAATACGTGAAATCAAACTGAAAACCGGATTTAATTTTATTTATTGTGAACTTTCGTAACAGACGCATCCGACGCTTAACAATACATGATCCTGTGCAATGCAGGAATAAAACATATCATTTACAATTGGTGCATGGTTCTGGGTTTTCCCCGGCACAAGCTGGTATGTTCAAGTATATAGGCAAGTATAGTTAGTTAGTCAATTATTACCAGACATTACGAAACAATGTTGGATGAGCAAACGTAATGAATGTCCAATTGACATATTTCGCCTATGCATATTTTTCCCTTTAAAAATCTTATGCCGTTATCTTATTCTTCAAAATTTACGACTTTAATCGTGGGTGTATATTAGCATGACAATTTCGCAAAGAAAAATTTGCAAATTTTTGTGAATAATTTATAAAGCGCCATGAACGTGAATCTGCAGTGTGCTTTCCCAATTTGATTGACAGTTCTGGAAATTTATAAACATGAAAAACCCAATTATCAGTTTCAAGGTAGGCAGAAGTATATACGTCTGCAACAGTAGCCAAGTCTTCGTATCACGTGAAATACAAACAAACGGAATCAATTTTCACTTGAGAATAAACATTAAGCAAAGCAATCGCGTATTCGTTTATTACGTAATTAACAATATATTGAAAAAATATACGAAACAGAGGCGACACTCACATTACGTTCCATGGAAATGGCAGATTGTGCACCCACATCACTTGTATCGTTTCCATTGGAAAGAGTCTTATTAAAACCAGTTTTAATTGCATCGTTAATCTGAATAAGAGAAAATATGCCATAACATAAATATAATAGTAATATATATAATACATGTGATGTAGAATACATGACTAGTGGGTGTAAGCATGATGCAAGGATCTTCTGAGTGACCCCTGCTCTTCATCATATTTTATTAACGCCCGGTTTTCTGTGCTTATCCAACAGGGTTGATTAAATTAGATAGATTGTCAATCAATTTTGAACAACAATTTTTATAATATCATATTTATAAACCGTTACCTGATTGTGGGCGACAGCTGCGTAAATTCCAAGTCCAACTTGGACGATGAACAATAATAGAAGTACTATAAAATACTGAAATTAAAAGAAATAGTTATGGTTCAAATTTCAACAAGTTAGTTTTCTAAAGAAATACTCAAATCGTACCTCCATTCACATTTTCAAGCTGTCATTTAACACATTGGGCATGAAAAATGCCATAATTAGACATCATTAAAATAGTCAAAAGCATGCAACTTGTACATCAGCATACTTTAATAGTTTCGACGATCAGAACCAATTTAAAAATAATTATGATTTCTGGACGCCCGAGGCAATATTTTATGACATGTTGGCACGAGTATTATTTGGGTAAGAAGAATATCTATCTGTTCACGGTTACCTATTCGCCCTCAATAAACGTTCTAAAATTTTCAGTTACAGATGTAACTACCATTTAAAGTTACATCCTAGTCCAGCAAAGCTCAGTTTAACGGTAATAATTTCGTCAATATGTACATGCAGGTGGATTGGTATAAAAGAATCGAGATGGCTTTGTATCGTTAAATTGAATAATTTATTCTGGGCGGCTTACCGTTCCTAATAAGCATTTATTTTCCGTCATTGCACCACAACATCCGACAAATCCAATGGCAAACATCGCTCCGCCACAAAACATCATTAAATAGCATCCTGAAATGAAATAATACTTGTATACAAACAACACCAGTATGCTCTCAATACGGTGACCGTACATTTGAACCCATGTACATTTGAACCCATGCGTATTTCCACGGGTTCAATCTATATGCGGGTGCTAAAACCCATGGGTTAGGGTTAGTATGGGTTTAACTATCCGTGAAACAAAAAAATTCCATAGGTGCAATAGCATACAGGTGCAATTGTCATGGGTTCAAATGTAATGGAACCTCTCAATACATACCCTAAGTATAACATTGAAATTTCGTCATTTACTGTTGTGGGTATATTGTAATTCATACCTGAATAATACATATGAATATCCGCAACTGTGATAACTGATTCAATGTGGCCTCCAACTCTCAGATAAATCCCCATGCCGAGTAATGCTCCCCCAGCAATCTGTAAAAATATTGCGGAATTTATACCAATGCTTTATGCTTTCGGCCCCACGAAGCACACACCGTTTCATTATTTTTGATTACGGAAAGCTCGGAATTATTATGAAGTAAATTTTTTTTTAATCCAATTAGCAGGAGAACGCGGTCTAAGGAGGAATTACAGTTACGTTTTATGTCCCATTTTACCTTTTTTTGACCAGCATGATGTAATTTTAGCAGACGAATACTTGAATAGTCAACGTCGTACTAAACAACGTACTGAAGTACGTACCTACAGCAGGGTACTTAATTTAAGTACAACTTGTCGCCACATATTTTTTAAAATTACTATTGTTAACTTTATATCATTTCATCCATTAATCATTAAGACTAAACAGCTGTGCTACAATATATATTGTGAATTGTCAAAGTAAGAACCACGATAACAATAAATCAGTACTTACCCATACGAATATATTAAATAGCATCAACGTAAATTTAGCGAAAGATTTGCAGCAAGCCATGTTGAAGATAAGTTATATTGTGCTGTTCTAGAAAACGGAATAATGCTATAGTCTGATAAATGCTTCCTCAAACGCGATATAAACCTATGCGTAGCCTTTGTATTGTGGATTTCAAAGCGACGAGACTCGCGATTTTATTATTCAGTAGTCATGTGATATGCCCAACCACGAGACAGTGTAATTGCTTGAATCACGAGATCAGTACTCATGACGCGCATTGCGTCACAGTGCGGTAAAAGCGACAAACTGCAAACAATTCACAAAGGTCTTTTCAGTTCAGGCATATACAGACTATCTCGATAACTTCGAGAGAGCATTGTGTGTGCTCTCATGAATTTATAAGCGTTAGTCTAATGGTCTTCTTTTCTTTTTATGTAATCCAATAGCCTACAGTCCTGTGCCGAGTTAAAATGATAACTGGTTGGCGATAATTCTTTTAGGAATCATTCCAGCATTCATGGACTTCCGGGTAACCGGTATAAAACATTTTGGAAATGTTATAAATTTCAACACCACTTGAGTGTAATGGATGCATATGACGTATTTGTGCTAAATGTTGTTGACTTGGGTTATATTAGTGCATTATGCATACAAAACCCAGCACGTGAAACTGCTCGAGGTAAAGCCTCACACGGATTACTCAATAAAAATAACATAATCTCTTTCCACGAAATATCAAGTAAGCTTTCTTTAGGCCATAGTCTAACTTCTTCAAATAAACCAAGATATGGCTGCAAATAATAAAGATCAGTAATTCGTTAAAAATTGTAGGATAAAAATCACAGAGTCACACAGTCACACATTATAGGCTCATCACGTCGTCACTGTTTCACAGCGGGGTTGCATAATTTACACTTAGTATTACGAGAAATTATTATAAATTGCAACACTTCTATCATGGGCCGTAAGGCGTTGACAAATCGAATTCGTATTCTGTTATTTCCTATTCTTAATATACGAGAACTATTCAGGCTGAGGGTATTTCCTTTCTTAGCATTTATGATCAAATATCAAGCTGGTATCAAACCAAATTGAGTGACTTGCAAACGTCTGACTGATATAAACTAAAGGTTGCTTAGTCTCTGGGGTTCTGATTGGTGTTGTTGATCAGTTCTTTCATATTCTTGACTTATTACTACTCTCACGAATAAAAGAGAAATATATATTTTATAAAAATATATAAGTATGAGGGCCCGTTCTACATTTATCATTGTTCTGTCCAAGATGAGTTTTTATCATTTGGTTTTGTACGCGATAATTGAACGACGTATATACGAGTATACCTTATTATACTATCCAATCTCTTTTAGTCACTATGCAAATCGGAAATTCCAGATCAATAATGATGTCAGAGAGATAGAATGCACATTAGAAGTTTATTCTCTATAACAAGAAAAATAATCTTATACTTCGGCTAAATTGGAAATAAAAGCGCTGAATGTTGAATTCTTTGTCAGTCACGCCCAATGGTGGTATTCAGGGAGTACACATGGATTTGCGCGAACGCACTATTAAATATCATGATAATCATAGAACCGCTTTATTTTTTCAGACGTTCGACGATTGCAGCAACGAGGACTAGAGGTATAGGTAGGCTTACCATACGTCCCGCTTTAGGCGGGACAGTCCCGCTTTTCATCGTTTTGTCCGGCCGTCCCGATAAGTCAGCCAAAAGTCCCGCTTTTCCAGCATAATACACAAACATGTTCTTGTTACTGTTGTTTCTGTGTAGCGCAACGCTAGCCTTCTTACTGAAGGTGATTGCGTTCGTTGATTGCAGACGTATCGCATGTAAAACCAATACTAATTAGTCTAAATTCGAAATATTTGTACCGGTATCGTTAACGTCAATTCCCTCCTATTTTTCGAACTGAACCCGATATTTGAACAGAGGATAAGCGCATGAAATTTCGATAACAATATGGTCAATAAAGAAAGCCGAGACAGCTTTAAATGTAGGAATGTAGGCCTATGTAGTAAAATCGAAAAAAGTGAAGTTACAAAATCACAGCTAATGGGTCGTTGTCTTTCGAGGCGTCCCGATTTGAAGTCACAAAAATATGGTAACCCTAGGTATAGGCTATTTGTCGTTTCAAAAGTTATGTATTGGACTTATGTAAAACGTGTCATGTTTATGCTCAGGTAATCACATACATACTTTTTTCCGATATGAGAACATCGGTTGTTCTTAAAGTTTTGAATACCACCACTGGTTACACCCTAACAACCTCGACTGTTTTAATTAAAAAACTAAATGCAAGAGCTTTCGAAAAAATGATCAATCTGTAAGCAAGAAGTCCTGCTTAAACATATGCCTCATAACTCGTACTCTATCTAATAAATGTTCGAACTTGCTGCCCATGAATATCGATTAGTTCAATCTATGTTACACTAGAATAGAATCTAGATTCTGACTATAGAAAGGTCATCGCAGCGGTTTTCATAGCTTCCCAAACCAACACTTAATTAGTATGTTACGTAAATGCGGCTGTGACGTTGTGTATAGTACCCAGGCTTGTCGAAAACGTCCAATGTGATAGGTATAAATTGTCATGGTATGGAACAGAAACATATTATGTCCTATAGACAAATATGATAATACCCTATGTTGTATCTGGCCCCAAACTTCTGTCATTTCTAACTGATATATCAAACTTCTATATCTCATATCAAATTTTTGAGCTTGCCAATTTTATTCGTGAAAAAAGCGTGAAAGGACAAAAAAACGTTAAGATACATAACTCAAAATCCAAGGTTTTTGGGAAAATGACTAAAGTGTATAAAAAAATAACGTTGTTGAAAATATAAGCAGATAAAGATGAATTAAAACAACACAATGAGCAAACGGACTTCTTTTCTTTCTCCTAAAAAAGAGAAGAGAGATCCATACGAAATAAAAGAAATATTGAATTCTAGAATAATAACGTAAGTATATACTTGATACATTTTTCATTTTTATTGTAAATGCCAGTTTTGTAGAACGCAATGAAAAAAGGATTAAGTGAAATGTAATTCATCATTCAATTAGTGCGCAGCAGCGTTACTCATTACGCCGTTACATAACAGCTTCTATAGTTCTATTTCTACCCATCCCACAACGGTGTTTTTTGTGGCCGAGATTGTATCCGATCTATGCTATTTTACGGACAGGTGTCATCAATATCCCAGTGACATCTTTGTAATAAACACCTAGTTTTTTGGTATCACGTGATCGTTGTACAGTTTTCGTTGTGGGTGACAAATTCTGGTGTGCGATCACGTGGAATTTGTAATTCTTCATACATAGCCCTGGTCGAAGGTTCGATCCGATTTTTTGTCCTCAATATTAACTTGAAAGCATTCCGGAACTCTTTTTCATTTGATGAATAAATGATTGGATTCAGAGCACAGTTGACGTAGCCAAACCTGGAAACAAAAAGTACAAATTAGAAAAAAAAACAAGTTGTCCATCATTTTCGTTCTGCTTGTATTTCCCTTTTGTTCACACATACAGATCAATCAACAGTACTAGAAAGGTAACTCGCTTTTAACTAAGGACCAATGGTATCCTTGCAAAACCTTTAAAACGCCTTTTTTGCAAACCTAATTATAACATCATTATTCACCTGGTAGATTTAATCGTGTCATTCACTGGGTTGGGTTTGTATTTATGAGAAATAATAATTACTCCACCAAGAGATTAATTCGTCAATATAGTATGCTAATTACTGATTCTGAAACAATAACAGCCCGGGTATGACGCATTTGAAAATTTAGATAAAACCATGACGATGAATACATTCAAAAATAACATCTACCTTGTTATGGGAAATACGCAATGCACGTTATTTGCAGTTCATCATCAAATGCGAGTTCTCTCTTCTTAGACATTTGCTAATTGCCTCATTTGCAATTTATATAATATAATTTTACTTGATTTATGTTACGTGCTACAAGACAACTTAAGAGAGACGGAGATAGAGAATTATTGTATCGTCAACCAGAAAACAAGCATTGCAACAATAAAGATATAAAAAGTACATGAAGTCATTCAGTATCGACTATTGGGAGCGGTATCACTATATATGGTCATCACAGTCAGCTCACCCATACACACTATTATGTATAAGATTCACAGTTACTGTATGTTTAATATGTTTCCAAGCTATAAGACCATAAAAACGTATCATTTTAGTTATTACTGAACTCACCATTCAAAAAATTTCATCAACGTCGGCGGTACGCAGCATGTTGGACAAATAACGCGAACAAGATAGACTTGGAAAAACGGGAACCAGCAAATCACGAAAGCAGCCATTGTTAAACCGACAAGTGTGTTCAACTTTTTCTCTTTCTTCAGTAGTGCTTGGTTAGCCTGAAAACGCGAAAGAGTGGGGATTTATTACATAGCCTTCCTTTGATTACTCAAAGAAAGGTCGGCGTATACATATATATATAACATACCGTTGAACTTTTTAGTCTTGTTCTGAAATCCCATATGACACGAACGTACATAGTGCACATTAAAAACATTGGTATGTAAAAGGATATAGACACACTGTATAATATAAACCAACGTTCTTCGGAATGATTGCAGACAAGCTGGAATATAGTAAATAAAATTGTATATATATATGTTTGTTATGAGCATATAAAAATTGAACAGTAGTATATAAAAAAATATAAGTCTTACTTCATCATCATTACCAGTAACGGCATATAGAACCGCAGGTAGGCAGACTACAATCGACAAAATCCATATGATAATATCCATAACGACTCCGTTCTTGGTTTTATTGAAAAATCTGTACATAAAATTGTCCAATATATAATAGTATGATGTTTTCTTTTAAGATTAGTATTGAGTAATACGGTGTTCCAGGATATTTCTCACCTGTATCTTACGACCAACTTCATCGCTAAATATCGATTGATGCTAATCATTGATAACGTCCAGATACTCCCTGTACATAAAGCGATATCAAGAAGAAGGTAGATCTGCAAATGAGTACCATAAATTAATAATTTAACCATGTAAATCCAAATCATTATTTCTCATTAAAATACTCAGACCGAATGATAGGAAAGCGGGATGCTTCATCTACATTATTTTGAAATTACTCTAATTTATAATAAAAACTTAAACAGCAAAAATAATGTATACAGCACTATTCTAAAAAACGGGTGTGTAACTGTGAAATTATGAAATTCCATTGAATAACAATGCGTATTTGATAATATGCATAAAAACCCGGCAATATCAAACCAACATCCCTGACTGTTCATTGCTGATATTTGAATCACTTTTACAAAATTCACAAATTTATTTATTATCGAATTTTCCATAAATTGCAAAAATTTTTGCCGAGCAATAATCTTAAGCTTTATTCCAAATATAAATTTACCTTGCATGCGATTTTCCCAAAAGGCCAATAACCCAACAGTTCATAAGAAAGAGTTTGTGGCAATATTTGAATTCCAATTAAAAAATCGCACACTGCTAATGAAAGAATTAAGATGTTTTGCACATCCCGCATTCTCTTGAATTTCAGAATTGATACGATCACCAGCCAGTTTCCGAACAGAATGAGAATAATAAGTATCCCGACTAAGGTGATGACGATCGTCTGAAAAATACAAAATTTTGTAAACTTTAGCTGATAATATCCCATCAGATTTTGTGCTAATATCGATGTGGTAACAATTTATCAGCCCAAATTTTCATAAACGCTATTACGCTGTAGATTACACTGCGTACAGATGTCAATGCACGGACAGCCTTTAGGGAATAGTCAGTAGTGGAATGACATACTATAGCCGGCATTTGGGCGGAATCTTATGGTTTAGTCCTTGGTCAAAATATGATATTTTAGATTAGTGGTTTTCGACCACGGTTTCGCCACACCCTGGGGTTACCCCAGTACAGTCCAGGGTCCGCAAGTTTACATTCCAAATTATAATTTGTATATATATTGTTTAAATATACTCAAATACCCATTAGGTTTGCCACTAGTATTAAACTTGATACTTTTTAAGATAATTTTGTTCTGCCGTTTTAGGTTTATATATTTTCAGTTTATACAATTCTTCTCACAGCTTTAAAAGTATTGTACAGAAGCTTCTCTAACTTCTGAAACGTTTTATTGGGTTTCCGCTTAACTAAATAGGGTGAAAACTACTTTTTTATATTCCAAGCGCATCTACCGCACAGTTCAGTACTTACGTGCATTGTCAGTAAACGCATATTTTTTTCTTCTACATCTAGAAATAGGTCGGTAGAACACGAATTACGTGTATCAACAGGCATTCTTGAAAATAATTTTTGAGTCGGTATAATTATATAACTTTTTTCTTCAAAGGTTTGTTGCTTGTAATTTATCACAATATTCAAGTCAACGCTTATTTTATTAATTTGATTAACTTCAGATAACTAATGTTAGACAGATATATATATATATATAAAAATTCCTAATAAAAAATATAAAATTGGAAGAGAAAATGATTCGAATATCATCGTAATTTGTCTTGAACCCTTTGTCATAAAAAGTCCGACATACGACTGCGGGATACTGTGAATATTCTAGCTTTTGGGCCTGAGAATCAATCAAATTCAAAAATTGGTGAGTAGTTGTTACCACGTTGGCGAACTACTTCTATTAGCAGTAAGAAAAATATTTTTTCGCATCACTGAAGTCAAATAACAAGATATATATATAAATTAATTTCTTCCTTGCATTTATTAGCACTTGCTTTAAAGTATGCTGCCTCATCTAATGCCCCAATTCAAGCTTTTTGGATAACAAGGAACATGAAAAATTTCTATTTAATTTCACAAGAAGCTCATAAAAATATCTCATGATGTTTGTGCAATTTAGACAAACGACTTTGTAGCTACAAACAGTTACTCAAGAATTTCGAAAGATGAATTTCTGTTATTTGTATTTTATTTTTCGCTTTAGCTATCTAAATAATGATGATATGCTCTCTGGATTCGGCGTAGTATTCACAGTGATCCGGCGCCAAAATGAATACCTCTGCCGTGAGACCATGTTTTCAAACTGACATTGAATGTCGAACGCGTTTTTTTTTTAATATTTATCTGTATATTTGCATAAATGTAAACAAATCGATATGCAAGATGAATTTGACGGCACTTGACGTCTAGAATTGATAAAATCGATTGGAACCACGTTCGGCTCTCGTCCTTATGTCCGAAAAAAGTAAATAATTTTGTGATTGACGTCAAATTTGAATATTATGATGAGAATGAGAAAGATGTGTTCGATTCACCATCTGCACACTACGAGCAATATTCGTTCAGATTAAATTGTAAGGAACAAGTTTAGTCAGTGTGTGGCCATATTCCATTGAAAGAAGCATTATCGAATTCTTCATTCTTTTAAATTGTTTAGACCGAGATTTTTGCATTTCACTCTTTGTTTTACGCAATGATCCCAATTTGCACTTAAATCTATCAAAATTCCTAAAATATATATAATATTAGCATTTAATCCCTTTCTATATTAGAGGTATTGTCTAAACTAAACAACAAGTTTCGACTTCGATTCATCCTCCCAGATACTTTGAAAGCATATCACATTATACGCACGCATTACAGGAGCCGGGGAGTTCTCTTTAAGTCATGCTATTTTGGAGTCTCATAATAAAACTTCCGGGTTCAAAAGTCATGCCAACTTCATGACCCAAAGTGTAGTAAATGGGGTATAATATATATTCTGAACGAGTTTGATTCATTTCTTCCTACACCGTCACTTCCCCGTGCATGAGTAGTCATGTAAAACATGCCATAGAAATATGTTTTGTTTCAAGATTCAACAATTTAGCAAATTTTACTTTTGAAAGATTTCTTTGAGGAGTGCGTGTTCTTTTGGTTACTATTACCATGTTTCATTTTAAATTTAAGCAACATTTGAACACAGATGCCAATAGACTGATAAGTAATTAAAATTAGCGATTACCAGTTCGACTACCATAGCTATTCCCGACGGTACCAATAAGGTACTAGAATAGCACCCGGTTTACCGAAAAGACTAATCTGACCAATATCACCGCAACGAGAACAACAATTTTACAATTTCATCCAAAGCTTCAATTCGTCCGTAATAATGGTCATCTCTCATGAATACATGACTGCGTGTTTGCCTGCACCTTATACCCTATCTATAGTCATTCAGCCTATATAGTACTCGCTCTCCTTTTCTGCAAAATTAGGCGTTTTAAATAAGAATAGGTGTTGTTATAATGACATTGTATCGCTGTTTATTACGTTAAGATCGACTGTTAAAATACTGCAAGCGGTAGAGATTAGTCCACCACTACCATTAATCAGTACAGCTGCTTTACAAGAGGAAGGAGGAAAAATTAATATTTATCTACACTTCAGTTTTAATACATACCAATGGCGACACGGGATGATGACTTCATTCTTGTGAAATGTACATAAGCTATTCATCATATTCACAACATTGTTTCAGCTTGAAGAACGAGTATTCCAGAACATGAGAAATGGATATTTGTGATTCAGATGACGCGGCATTAGAATTACTACTAACGGTTTAGACAAGTTGTTCCTTATTTGTGCCAAGCCAAATTTCAAACCTTAAAGTCGCAAGCAGGCGCATAAAAACAGTGCTGAAAAAAAAAAAATTATAGTATTATAGTAAATATAAAGAGAGCGAGCTTTTTTGAAGGTTTTCTTGACATTTTGTATTGACAAACTAACGAATAAATATTTTGTTTAAAAATACCCCAAACGTTGCACAGATAGCCTGTTTGTGATTGTGTTAACTAGAATTGAGATGTACCGATACCACATTTACCGATACCGATACACCGATATTTAAAAAAGCCGATATTCCGGTACTATGTGATTATTCATAGTGCACATTAATTCATATATATTAAAAACGAGATATATCACATAATTAGAAATTGATGTTTGAGATCCAGCTGCGTTAATTTATTCAGATGCATTGCGTACTGACGCTAGTAATATCGGTGATCAATAAGAAAACTCATGGGGTTTGGCTACTGTGGGTGGTAAAATAAATGAATGTTTACTTATCTTATCAAACTGATACATTGAGCTACGTGCGCAGGATTTTTAGCCAATATAACGTCGTATTTTGTATTTTACGCATTGGTATAAATTCGCTAATATTCGATTGATACATTTCTTCATATGAGACGAATTTTTGGTAATAACTTGATTAAAAACAATAAAAAGTTCAAAATCGCAATAAAACATTATGGTACCGGATAACTCTTCGACAAAACAGAACTTCATTTATTAACATCTAGGCCGCGAGATGAAGCCGTTTATCTTTCAGTTTCGTAGCGGGAACTAGCCTACTTGGAAATAATTTTAAAATGTTCCTTAGAAATTTAGTAACAAATAATACCTTGTTCCCATTTTCAAAAAGTTGCACGTTTTACACAAAAGGCGCTTTTACTAAAATAAATATGTGCTATCCTCTGTTGTATATTCTCTGTTTTTCCGGCAATATTGGCCAATGAACGCAGACTTCTGCATGACGTATCAATTAAAATTGTATCCGCTGTTGACGGGCGGATGGATCTCAGTCTGTACTGCTCGATCTTGCGTTGAGTTGGGTAGCATTTTCATCGTATTTTTTAGTTAAGTTATGCTACTACAGTGTTAAAAGGTATCATGAAACGAGGCCAAAAAATAGTTTCGTAGCGCATATCTGGTAACCAAATAAATTCTTTAGTTTTGTATGAAACTGAACGCATTACAGCTTGTTCCACAATCCTGAAGCGAAATTGAATATAAGGGGTTCTCAGAAAATCAATAACCATAGGTTTACAATAACACGGCCTAAGAACTATGCAATTCAATAAATAAATCCCTGTCAATTCTAAATAAATGCAGTCACGGTGAATGGTACCTCACTACCACTCCGTGGCCTCTTAGGGTAGCCTAGGGCCCAGTTTTTTTTTAAAACGGGTGTAATCAAAAACTTCATATTATTTGTACAAATTTTCTATTCTCAAGTTTGAACAAACAATGGATATCTTTATTAGTGATGTCGTACAAGAGAAAAAATTCGAAGAAAACACGAAATTCATAAACACAGAATAGAGGATGGGAAATTAACAAATAGAATTACAAATAGCAACTGAAAATCGAACAATGTATATACATACATTGATTGTATTGTGGCGGAATGTTATGAAACAAATAATATAACGATTCTGTGATATTTAGTCTGAGTTTTTCCAAGTACCAATAATTGCAAAATTCGTTCAAACTAAGATAACTGAACAGTCCAAGTTTGCATGTAAATCCAAATAATCCACTTGTTTCAAATGTAACTCAATTAGTTCGCGAATTAATATTGAAATCTGAGCCTTGCGAACAGGTTTCAACCATTTTACACTTAGTCCACACTTAACGTCTACAAACGATTCTATGATATTTAGTCTGAGTTTTTCCAAGTACCAATAATTGCGAAATTTGTTTTAACTAAGATAACTGAACAGTCCAAGTTTGCATGTAAATCCAACCATGTAATAATCCAATTGTTTCAAATGTAACTCAATTAGTTTTCGAATCAATATTGAAATCCGAGCATTGCGAACAAGTTACACTCAGTCCACACTTTACGTCTACAAACGATTATTTGCCTTGTAAATTCACCAAGCTCGTCGTATTGTTACTCTTTCTAATCTATTTTTCTTTTTATGGTAACCATAATACCATATTAAAACTCCTGCGCCCACCACGATCAATGCTCCGACTATTCCAACTATTATAAAAATTAAACTGTCCACAGATGCGTTCACCTGTAATATATTGTCAGCAAGACCTGTATATAAAAAATATGTAAATGACGTAATTCGTCGATGAAATGTAAATCTATTCGCTATGATGGACTATATGATATACGTCAAATTTTCTATTATATTTTTGTTTCAACCGCAATTCTAATTTGGAATATTACAAATGTATATGAATTTATAGAAAAACAAATAACTGAGACGAAAATATTATTCTAATTATTGTGTATTAAACAGCAGGTCCTTTCCCCTCGTCTACTTAGGATCGGTATGTGCCACAAGGATGCTTGAACTAGATAGTAAAGTGATGAATAAGAACAACACAATCTCTTTCCGTGACGTCTCGTTCTATCTAGTGCAGTGGTTCACAAACGGTGGGGCGCGCCCCACAATGGGGGCGTAGACAATTTTTTGAGGGGCCGTGAAGCTAATTAAAAAATGAACATATTTGTTGTTCTTGCCCCACTTATTTTGGATGTTTATGTTCCATCCACGTATTTTCAACGGGTTTTTAAATGAAACATACCTTCGCCTTACTATCTGTTATTTGTAACTTTTAGTTAGCTAGGTATTTTTGAGGTGGGGCGCGGAACAAACTCGACAAAGAGGGCGCGGCTTGAGAACCACTGGTGGTTAGATTATAATATAGCGAAAGCTAACAAATATATAGTTGATATTTCATGGAAAAAAATTGTGTTATTCCGATTAAAAAATTTATATTATTTGACAAAATGGAATAATTAACAACCAAAATCGTAATGGGTAATAGAATTTCCTGACCTCCTGAAGTATGCGCACCAAGATGTCGCATAACCTGAACCCTAACCTGGTATTTCGAGTTCTCAAGATTTCTTATTACAGTATACCCAGAGAGCTCACATTCAGATACAGATGTTGTTCCGTTCTGTTGTGTTTCCGTTCCCATTGGACAAGGAATGCAGAATGCTTGTCCCGGTTTGTCCTGATACGACGTTATGTCACAAAGCGAGCATGCAACAAATTTGTCATCATAATAACTTCCTGGAGGACATATTTCTAAAAAATCATCGATTTACAATAACAGGTTCAACCAGTTCAAGGTGTAAACTGGAATATTATTTAAAGTAGACAATATGGCACATATTTATGAAATATAATTCAAGACAGATATCGACTGAACTGAATACTTCGGTTGGTTTATTCCCGAAGAAAAAACTCGCGACGTTATTTGACATCTAATCAATGAAACGGGACGATTCGTTTGAAAACAGTTGTATATATCGTTTTTACGAAGGATAAAAATTTGTCTAAAGTGACAAAATTACGATACAAATACAATACATGAATTATAATTTTTTTATATAATGTATTTATAAAGCTCATGAATAATTATATTAACTCTGTTATTACAAAGTTTAAAATTTCCTTTCATATGTTTAATAGTCTCTTTATGCTTTCCAAAAATAGTTCTAAAATTTGTTAAATCTCCTGGGAGGCGCCAAACTGATTGGCGTATAAATGGCTTGTGCTCAGATTAATTCCACAGTTAATTTGAGTGGCGGTTGGTCCCAAGCAGAAGCAAATTTTTTCAAAATGAAAACCTTTTTGATTATCATTTTTTGATTTTTTTTTAAATTGTTTACAAAAAAAAATTATTTTTATTTTTAGTTTTTTATTTTACTTTTTTATTATTATTTTTTTAATTTTACTAGTGACAACGATGGGCCACCATAGACATATTCTACCACCCACTGTTCAAAATTATCGGGTCAGACATCATTAATTTAAGTATGAACTCTAATTTTATGCAGTTATATTAAATTCTCGTAATAACTCCTATAATCTATACCTTCGCAATATTTTCCAATGTAACCTGATTTGCAACTACAACTGTAATCGTCAATTTTATCAACACATGTAGCTCCATTGTCACAACGATTAGATTGACAATCGTCAATATCTGTGATTATATAAAAAAAAAAATGGGTTCACAAATATAATGACAAATATACACCATCGTTTCTTTCATATAAGAATGTCATGTTAGTTTTCATCGGTGTATACGGTTAGGTTACCTGTTTCACATATTCTCCCTATAAATCCAGGCTGGCATTCGCATTTAAACTTTAAAATGCCGTCGTCTATGCATGATCCACCATTTTTGCAAGGAGAACTTTGACAATCATCAATATCTATGAAAACAATCAAAGTTTCCTGGATCAACAAGACAAAAAAATTTGTGTTTTTACGTAATAATCCCAAGGAAATCTAGCTGAATTAAAAGTGTGTTTTCATACTGGCCGCCATATTATCAATTCAATATAGGAATCTAGCATTATTTTGTCAGATCAGGAAAACTCCTTATCTATACTACTTTGCAGTTCTGGATATGTTAGAGTTTAGAGAACGAAATTGTACAGTTGCAACCCACCTATTTCACAGCTTTTTCCGGTGGTACCGTTCACACATGTGCACTCATATAACAAAACGCGGTCCGTACAAGTTCCTCCATGTTGGCATGGGTTGGATTCACATTCGTCTATGACATCTGTCTGAATAGAATGTCATTGTACCGGTAATACATCAAGTAAATTAAATTGAGCCGATTCATCAAACCAGAAATATTCATCTACCTGGCAGCTTCTCCCTGTGAACGGATGTGCACATTGTCCTCCAGGACATTTTCCATTTACTTTATCACATGGAACATCTCCATCACAATGACATTTTTGTTCGCAATTTTCACCCCATGCGCCAGGCTCGCATTCTGAATGCGAATGTGTTAATGTTAAGCTATGTTATTTTGCGCATTCGTTAAGAAATTGAATCAAAATATCATACCAGAAAAGAGGAAACAGGTATAATGAAACAAATTATAGTATCTATCGTGATAAGTAAAATGTATATATATATACAAAAACAGCTTTCTGTGTATATTATAATATCTCTTTTCTTTCCACATGTCTTTATTCACTAAATTTAAGATAATATGAACTACAATGAACAGCAGAAATATTTAGATACACAGGCTTGAATTCCGGACGGAAGTATTTCTAATTAATGATTAATTAATACATACTGTACATCATTTTTAATAAAAATCGAAATTGCGTGTAGACCTCTTACAAAAAAACAATATTCCATTTCCATTTCCATTTGCCTCTAAACCTAAAATGTAAAGTTCTGTATGTGCCGTTCATAACAATGGTATATCATGCATGCCATATTACGGTGTATGCTTTTCAGTATATAAAGTGTAAAGTTTATTGCGGATGCGGCCCGCAGAATCTGTATCCTACCTTCCTGGCACGAAGGCCCCATCCATCCTGCTGCGCATCCCATGGTACATGATCCGGTAAAACGATTGCACAAATCTGGACGTTTGCAGTGGCATTCCTGCTTGCAATCGGCACCGTATGATCCCAATGTACATCCTGATGTAGGTAATAAATATCCTAGCTGAGTCAATCAACAGGTGCTGTTTTAACACATTATATCATTCTTTTCCACGAGATTACTATTTTTATCACAGATGGTTACAAACACTTTTCAGTGATTATATGAAATGATTTTGTTGAAATACACTTAACAGCATTTTGAATGTCACGATTCTGTTCTGTTTCCGTAATAATAGCTGTATTTAGCAGACCAACAATTTTAGGTTTACAGTCGAAAGCCCAACAACCTTTAGAGTAAAGGTCAGCAGCTTCATAAAAGAACTAATTTTGCTAACTAATTTGGCAGAGCAGTGTTTATTTATTTTGTTGGCAACTAGCGGTAACCAAAACCAGTAAATGTGTCTCTGCATCTGGAAGCCATGATTGTTATATGAGTGAGTGTAAAATATTAATTTCAATTGATGCGGATATCAAACCTTCGCTGCACTCTAATCCTTGAAATCCTGTACCACATGAACAACCGTATGGGTCTGGAAGGCAAAATTGCCTTGATTTACATTCTTCGGCATCTTCTCCATAGCTTGATCCACCTTGCTTACATGAAAACTGACAATCTGCTCCAAATCTGGCAACAGAAGTGATTACTCTTAGAATCAGCAGGTCGATTACACTAGTAAAATAAAATAATAGATATCTATTATTCTATAAACACAATGCAATCATACCTATTACCACCACAAGCAGATTCGCAACACAATGCAATCATACCTATTACCACCACAAGCAGATTCGCAGTTGGTTCCTTTAAATCCGGGTGGACAAACGCATTCTCCTGTTTTGTCATCACAGAAACCTCCATTTTTGCATTTGCATGTTCGTCCACAATAGGGCGGATTCCATCTCCCTTCTGCACATTCTCGCACTATCAGTCTCATGATGCCCTGATCCGACGGCCTAAGCAGTTAATGAATACACATATATTATATAATTCAATTGACTCAGTTTTCCAAAGGTTTCTAAGTACCCCGATGAAAATACCGACTGATATCTAATAACGAAGGCATCATAGACGATTTTATCGCGGTGGATACCTACTATACCCTGAAAACAAGGGTGCGGTATCGAATTAAACTGAAAAAATGCACCTGTAAGATTGAATAGAATGTTTGTCTCGTGGAGCACTGTAACACTCGTATATTCCAGCGTGCGATTTGGATATTGATGAAATGGAATGGACCATATCACTTTCCTGTGGTATCACTTGTCCGTGGTGTCTCCATACTGTTTGTTTATCATCGTGAGATAGAAACTTTAGGTAAACGTTTTCACCAACGTTGACTGTGACAGTGAATTTCTCAGGCCATATTCCACCACTTGTACCTGTAAAGTTGAAACACAATACCAGCCATTCTAGGGAATATTTTGTCGATATATATGATATAAATTAGGAATACAGTACATATGTATATGGCTCTATAACTTTCACTAATTTAGCGCATTACGTCATAGTATACGAAGAAATTGCGAAATCGTTAAAGTAAAGCTATTGATGAATGAAAGTTATATTATTCTTTTATAGTTAGTTGCAACTTTCTTGAAAAAATAAATGCCTACTTTTGCAAATTTTTTTCGAAAACAAGTCTCTTTT
Source organism: Styela clava (assembly GCF_964204865.1). Lineage (NCBI taxonomy): Eukaryota > Metazoa > Chordata > Ascidiacea > Stolidobranchia > Styelidae > Styela > Styela clava. The sequence goes on along the minus strand of NC_135259.1, from coordinate 7,273,394 downwards.
ATCATTTACGAACACGAGTCCAAATTCTTTTGTATTTTATTATTAAGGTGCAGACAATCCAATTAATTCACAACTTTACCAATCTTTATTGCCTGGATTATCTCTGTATTTCTTCCACTTCCAGCTGTGCACGAAAATACTCCTGTTCGCTTCATTCCAGCTTCGGGGAACATGCTTAATCTTTTACCGGGCCATGATTCTGGAGATATTGGTCCCATATGAACCATAGGTGACATATGGGTCCCCGAACCTACAGTGAAAAAAATAGAGTCGTGAGGATAACACGCCCTCTTTTTTACAGAGCATGCAATGATTTATTGCTAATATTTTTAAAACTAGATTTAGTCTAGGTTAACTCAGATGTTTTGTCCAAAGTTGTGATGCAAACACGAATTTAAATAGGCTACATTCTTAACTTGGCTAACAATTTTGAAGAATTGCTCCAGAATATATTTGGTATGAATTTTAAGAGCATGAAAACTAGGAATAAATTTCACGTATTTCAACATATGCCGTATTATAATATGAAAACCAATTTCGTTTCATCAATATTAAAACAAATCTCTTTTATAAGAGAAATATTCATTCATATATATTATTTTAATATAATTGCAGTCGCGTAATTCGACTTACCCGTGTCCATGATACGTAAAAACGGATCAACAGCAAGATCGACTGAATCAGATACGCATTTAAAATATGAAATTATTCCATTGCGTACAAGGGGTTGTTCGTTGATTAGAGTTACGTCAGAAGCAGCTGAATTAATTAGCAAAATACTTGGTTATGACTTGTGTGCCTAGTTAATTCAAACTAATTACTGCGAGGCTAAGGATAAAATTATCTTACGGTATTAAAGATTTACCTTTAGTCTTTTGACAAACCGAACAGAACAACAATACATATACAGTGATGCATATTTTATTCCACATTTTCTTACGTCATTAGTTTTCGAAATCATGCCATTATATACATTAGCAAATCCTCGGGTCTCGACACTGCGATATCATGATGATATTTAGCTAGCGCGTGCAAGTATTACCAATCGAAGACGCATGTAATAAACCAATTTTCAACTCAATATACTTATTATATATGACACTTCATCGCTTACGTCCTAATAAAATTACGTTAGACATATTTGTCATAATTGCTCTTATACAGCACTTGAAATTAGGATATATTTCCCACTTGTGCGACCCGCAATGATTTTGAAAATTATTGGTACAGTTTGGACTTAACGATGCCCTACTTGACAAAAAATAACAACAAGCTGTAAATCAGGCACAATATGTAATGAAATTTTCCACGAATATTTACTGCTCTCTCTTGTCATCTAACGGGTAAAAAGGTTTTGTTGAGAGTTCTTATTAAGACAACGATCTCGTTCAAGATCGCATGTGAAATCCCATTTCGTAGTTACTTTTGTTCTACATCGGTTTTCCGCAGAAATGTTGAATATTATGTCACCATGTTTGCTAAATAATATGCATACCTCAAAAAGGCCATATTTCACCATATATGTAACGTAAATATAAATTTTTAACAGGCGAAATTGGGCAGTGTTGGGCAAGCCTAGACGTGCCGAGCGAAAGAATTCACGCAGCGTGTTTGTGGCTAGGCTGCGCTTGAATGGTTGCTTTTTTTATTTTCCAGTCTCTGCTTTTGTTCGAGGTTGTCGTTCGTTTGTCGGCGGGAGCCTGCGGTGATATCGGATTTTTTTCTTCCTGAAAATCAGGTATCTTTGTCGACCCGGACTGACAAAGAAAGATTGTATCTGCGGAAAACACGCAGTAGAGGAAAGAAACGAATTCATTAAAACTTCCAACTATTGCAGTACCGGTAAATGGTGAGTATTTCTTCCATAATTTAATTGCTGTCTCTATCATTTCAGCATTTTCAGATTTTGGAGTCATTTGGCATTTCATGTCAACAATTATTAAGGATAACTGGTTTTGATGGTAATAGTCTATATATTAAATATGGGTCTAAAAATGTGTGATGACTGGATGAGGTGTCAACAACATTCAGACATTTCATTTACGATTACTGAACCATCTGACTGGACAGTCTGACAGTCAATATCAGCCCCTGTAATATCTGAAATAACTTCCCAATACACTTGTATACTCTCTGTTTTTAGCCTCCAATTCAGCATTTCAGAGTTCGTGAGAAACTCCTGCGAATTATGAAAATGGTAGGAGCTACAGAACGACTTTTTACAACAGAAAAAGCAAGTTTTATTGATTGTTATGTTTTTGTTCATTTCATTATTTAGTTGACCTATGCCACAAACTGACAAGTACTGAGGTAATGTACTGAATTCTTAATGACTGAATGTTGCTGCATTTAGGTTCTTTCATACCTCGGAAAATACATTGAACAAAGGAAACTACATGATTCACAGAACATGCGTATTGTACGTTGCAAAGGTGACCTTCTGGAAGATATATTTGGCGTCCAGGAATTCACAATTGGGAATCTAAAGTTCGTTTGTGTATATAATCCTGTAATCATTTCTATTGTTATTTTTCTAGTTATTAAAATAGAAATCTATATATAGAAAATAACATCATTACATTTATTTAATATTTTTATTATAATAAATATATAAAATAATTTTTTTATACAAACCTAACATATCCTTATCACTTGGTTATATATATGGTTTACGAAAACTATCAAAATTAAATTGTTTTACGCAAATTTGAATCTATGAAACTGAAAAGCAGGGTTGTCAGGTAGTGGAGTCTGGAAGTCGAACTTTTGCACGCTTTCACTGAAGTCAAATTTTAAATTGTCACTATTAATGTACTAGGTGTTCTAAACAATTTAATAAATGAAGGAGGCTTGCATATGTCAATGTTTCCATTATCAAAATTTGAGTTCTTAACTAAAGTCGAAGTTAAATTTTACTCAGTCGGTAATCACAATCAATTGTATATTTTCCTCGACTCCACGAAGTTGTGGCAGTGTGGAGTGAAAAGAGTCAAGGTATCATGAAATTGCAATATTTGATATTGTGTTGTTTTTATTAACTATCTCATTTCAGTATTATCATATTATTCATATATTATTATGCGGAATTATATTTACTTAAGCATTACTGTTTAACGTGAGACTTGACAGTTTTCAAGTCAGTATGATCAATAAAACATTCTGTCATATTTTACTTTCAACAGGGATATCTGGCAGTTCGTTTTTCCGCATTTAATTCCAGCTACAAATAAAGAAATACATGAACATGATGAGAAGATGAAAAATAGACAAGAAAGTTTGCAGGTACTGATGGAAAAACTTAAAACAGTATTTTCGTTCATATTAGACAATATTCAAATAACTTTATCGCAAGCGCAAAACCAGCTACTGCAGGAAAGAAATGTTGACCAAACTTGCCATGAATGATATCATATAGATACTATTTCAACTGCATCTGTCCAAATATATTGTTCGTATAAGAGACTTTGGATACATCAAAACTCAAAAGTCAGTATGACACAGTTCTCAGATTCCAAGAGTTTCCCCAACATTAGAAGAGATCATTTATAACAGTGAGTGCGAACCCCTCCTTCACGAGACAGTCCCCGCCTCCATATCGGCAAACTAGCACTGCACAATAAACTAGAAAGAAGCATAATCTAAAAATGACACCATTGGATGCCTCGGGGAAAAAAAAATTATTTACCGAATAATTTTACTGTAGCATTTGAGCAAATTTTTCTTAGCAAAAAACGCCATTTTGGTCCTTTCGAGAGAGTCAGGGCCTTCCTATGGGCAAACCGGCACTGCACAACAAACTAAAAGTAAGCACAATCTAAAAACGTCACTGTTGGCATCCTCGGAAAAACATAATCCGATTTACAGAAGAGGAAAAAAAATTTTCGTAGCATTCGAGAGTTTTTAGCAAAACTCAGTTTTGGTCACATGACGTCGCCTGCACGTCGCGTTTGAATAAAAGTGCTATAGAGGCGACAAGTTTGAAGCAGTGTGATGCATCTGCAGTCGTGCCAGTTGCCCGTGTTTCAGAGTGAACCAAATGTCAGAACATCTTGGAATCTGTAAGAACTGTGCCCTTCAGAAAGATTTTATTACCGCCTTTACGTAATTCTGATTTTGAGTACAACAAACTAGTTTACATCAACTAGAAGCACAGAATATTTGTTTTGTATCACTTTGGTATGTTATTTATAGAGAGATGTATGTTATATATTGTTGACATTGATCACAATTCAAATGGTTTCCAACATTATCAATTGTGAAGTTCAAGGCTCTTATATATTTTTTCATCACAGAACACGCAACATGATGCACCATCTGGTAAGAATGATTTTCAATGGATGTCTCAATTACCCTGGTGGTATTTTGTCGAAAAAAATTCAAAAATGGCTGAAGAAAATCCTGACATTGCTACTGCGAGTGGCAGTATTGTGGTAAAACTTTTTTTGTATTTGGTATTAACTGCTAATCGTATTCTGATATTTGAACTGTTGTACATGGAAGATGACTTGTAAATTTTTTTGCTTCGATTTACTTAGGTCTATTTGTTGTTTAGGTAACACTTGGCATACCTAGCTTCTCCTCATTCCGTTGAAGTGGTATCTGGAACTCGTTAGTCTTGTTCTTCACAACTGTTCCAACTTAAGATGCCGAAATCAAATATCATTCTTTTTTTTAATACATTATAAAGTACTATGATCAATGGAAACATATTGTTTCATGTTTTAACAAAGATCACATAGTAGTTGGTCTATATTTAACAAGTAAAATTTGCGAGAATTAAAAAATTTTCTCCCTAATCACGAATACACAATATGTTGAGTATGATTGAATATTGAATAGTTACTTTTCAGCATCTTTTTCGGCCATTGTCATCCCTAACAACCTGTTGTCTCCTCTTTATTTTCATTTGTATTTGAGTCCACTTAGATTGCAATACTATAATTTTTGCATTTCAGGCGACATCAACCGCATATGTTGTTGACACCGAATATGAAAGCGAATCCACTGTATCTACTAAACCAGGTATATTTATTTTATAGATATTTTCTTTCCATCCTATACAGAAAATACTGTTTATTGAATCTCCGCTCTAGGAGACCCTTATTCTCAGACCTTATTCGTTCTGTCTGTCTGTGTGTTTGACTGTAGCCTCGAAAATTAAAATTCAGATACCTACCTCGAAAATTGAAATTGCGCACCAGTAAATAATATTCTTTCGTACAATCTATTTTTCATCTCATAAATCCATAAACTGGGTAACCCTTAGGAATTTTAGCATCGTTAACTTTTGTCGCATTATACTGCTCATGAAAAGGATACAGACGAGACGCGCAGCGCTCTTAATGAACTGGCAGTTCCAGCATCTTGGTCACTGCAGTATGCTGTCGTTATAGGCGCAATCTAAATGTATCAGCATAGATCCTGGGTGCCTACCGACTTGTAGTCTCAATATATTAGAAATTAGAATTGATCACTAATTCCATATTTCATGTATTAAATTGAATTTCGTAAATCTTTTCTTGTATATTCTAGTTGACAATGAAGATAGATTTTCACTTGAATACGAACCTGATTCTGAATCTGAAGATTCTGATGATACAGAACCTTTCTACTCAGATGAAGATGAGGTAATATTTATATATTCAAAACTAAAATTGAGCATAAATAACTTTCTTATAAGACATATTAGGTATATTTTATGTTAAGTGGCTGCAAACATATATTTCTGAGATGGCGAGATTTTATGGGAATATAGCCTAGCAACTTAAAAATGTTTACGATCTGAGTAACGATATCCCATTTGGTATTTCAACAAAATAATTCTTGTGAGAAGACCTTATTAGCGACGTCATTGATCTTCTGAAAATTTCGAGAGCTGGGGGGAAGTTGAAGGTTGGGCCTGAACCCAGTGATGAGCGCTCCCGAAGTATGTGCACCAAGAGGGCGCACAACCTGAACCCCAACCCGATACAACTACTATGTTCAGGTTGTGCGCCATCTTGGTACACATACTTCTGGAGGTTCCCGTGATGAGTCACTAATTCTACCTTCTTATTATTAGTATGTTATGCCTAACTGTCGGTATTGTATGTTTAAGCTTTTCCTTCCAATCCCATACCCACCATCTTGTAAGTAATGTACTAGCTATGTCGAATTGGTTCCTCCAAAACATAGTTATTCTACTTGTCTAGTACCTTGTTTACTTTCGGAGCGACAACTCACAAACAATCATTGTCAATCTTTATTTTACAGCCATTCATGCCTGCTCCTTTGCCAAGAATAACTGATTGTGATGACACAACAACAACCGACACAACCGATGTGAGCATGGATTTCGACATCCCTTTGGAAGTATGAATACAAGAAGGATGAAGAATGTGCATGTACTTGTGCATGTTCAAATCCTTAACAATTAATGCCCAATTTGAAATGATTCGTCCATATCTTCATGATTAGGAATTAAAAGAGAGTCAGTGGTGGTTGGATATAATGCCTGTTATTGCGAAATATACGGTAACAGCAGCAGTATTTGAGATCCCAAATTCACAGTTTTGAAAAGTACAAAAATGAAATTTGTTTGTAAGCAATTTCACAATTAGTTAATCTGATCTCCAAAAATGGTTTTATTAAACTCATTGAAATTGGGCCAGGTTGAAGACCAACAATTAACTTGCTGAGGAATGATTGAGACAGTAAGAATATAATGTGCCAAAAGACGCATTTTCTTATTTATTAATTCAATACTGTGTTTTAACAAAATATAATTTTTAACCCTAAAACTGCATGTCACACGTGTGGTTTTTGCGCACAATAACTAACACATTCATTTTACACTCTAGTATAAACGTCTTCTCATATTCTATAGTTTATTAAAGGCTACTGCGTCCATCAGAGTCTGTTTCAATAATATTTTATCTAGGATCATTGGAAATGCACAGAATGCACAACAGTAAATCCACCTACAGTAGGATATTGCCAGAGGTGCTGGAAGTTAAGAAAAGGTTGGCTACCTGATACAGAATTACCCAGGTATGAAAGATTTTTCCATATATGATATTTTTAGCGTTGGTAGCAACTGTCTAGTATAAAGTTAAATATATTCATCTTGTTGAGCAGAATAGCCCTTTAACCGTTATCTACTTTTCCCTACTAATTTAAATGTACCATGCAAGCTGTCTTTTTTAGAATTATCATGTTTCTTCTAGGCCAGGGGTGTGCAACAGGCGATCCACGGGCCACAACCCGGCCCGCCAAGCCATTTAGTGTGACCCTTCTAGAAACATTTTTCTCCATCAAGCATGAAATCCTATTCCGTCAGTTTATGTTGACAGCTGATGATGAAACTTGAAATTTCAATTGTTCCACTAAAATGTTAAATAACTAATATTTGCATTGTGGGACTTTTCTAATTTGTTGTTAACATAAAAAAAACTAATTTTTTTGTGTGGTCCAGCTAGATGTCTGAAGTTGCCAAGTTGGTTATATGGTCCGCAGACAAATTTTGCACTCCCCTGTTCTAGAACTTGGTTATTAGATTACTTATTCCAATATTAAATTTCAGAATCTCCCTCAAAAACGTTCAAGATATATTTTGAGCATCTTTTTCAGAATAATGAAATTGAAGTGAAAGCATTAGTAATTACTCACTCATAAAAATAGTCAGCTGTGTTGTGCTTGTGAGTAAGTCTCTCACGCAACCATATAATCATATTTTGATGATAAACCTTTCGAATACAATGTAAGCTAAGCAAATTCGGTTATTTTTACAGTCCAATTCTCACCAAGAGTTTCACACTCCCAGCCGGGGAGTTTTCTGAAAGTAAGTAGGAATTCCCAAATGTGTTTTGTAGCTCTTTTATCTGCTTGGATTTAAGATCTAAAAATTCAATTTGTTTTGTTTGCGAGAATTTAGATCGAGGTAGAAATTTTTTAATACATAATTTGAAAATACCAAATTATTTAAATGAGAACGTAATATTTTACCACAGTTAGTTACCTAGCTCTACCGATTACATTTAAACTGCGGATATAGTGACTCAAACGGATTGTTAGTTTGTTATACTTGAATTATTATCTAAATTACATTTTAGATTTAATTCCCTGTTCGCTTATTCAGCGTAATCGTTGTTCATGTGACATCGATTTGTCATATGCCATAATTTTATCTTAAATATAGAATTTATTTGATTCATTTTTTTTTGTATTGTATGGTTTCAACTCACACTCATGTTTTGTCAATTTCAGCATTTCTACCTTCAGTATCACGTTCATATACTCAACCTAATCCAATTACTGCTGGCTATGATGTCGCAGATGGAAAACCGAATTCAGGTATGTATTTGAACAAATGATTAAAATAATAGTAAATAGATATGTTGTGGAATTACTCTCTCTTGAATCCCTTAGAATCTGATAAATGGAAAACTCAAGACTCAACAATCATAGTTGAATTAACCTACCATCATTGGTCTAGTTGAGTGGTTCTCAACCTTTTTTCCCTCATAATGGCCCATAAATTTTTTTTTGTATAATAGATACTTCCACTTTATTATTAAAATGATAAACCACTCAGAAATTACCACTAAAATTTTGGCAAGCACGTCATTAGTGACTACTTTCTACCATATTTTTTAATCATTACTTTTTTGACTTAATCATGAATTTTCTCATTAATTATAGTGAATGTTGATGGTAGCTTTTTCAAGAATCAATTTCTTCTTGTTCTAGGTGGATCATGCTCGCAGCCAAACAGGGAAAATTTGAATTCCAGCAATTTCAATGAACTGCCATTCAATAACAGCAACAAAAGAAAACTAGATGTTTCCCAAGACGAAATTAATTCCCCGCCTTTATCAAAGTTAAAAATAACAACAGCATCCAATTTATCAAACTTATTATTACCTTCATCTACTGACCATGGGGCTTCAACGTCCAAGGATTTAAATATAAACACGGTTTTTAAGAAAGCCAACTCAGTGTCACCGAACTTGACTTCTTCTGACTCATCCACGCTGCGTGAAAACCAATCTTCGTCGACATCAAATTCTCATCCTCAGTATTCTATATCTGTTCCAGGATTGTGTAATATTTGCCATAATAATCCTAACGACGCGACTATTGTTCATGGGTAAGGAAAATGTTTTATTATAAGAATCATTTGAAGGTGTAATTGAGGCGTTGATGAAAAATGATTTTCAACATGGCGGTTGGCAGATTGTTTGTACTGGTGCTTGATAATTCTATTGGTTTTCGTTATTAAAATGTCAAATTCATTCACCTCACATTTACTTGAAGTCTCTGCAGTTTTGACAATGACCCTCGATAGTATTGGGTAAAACCATGATCACATGATCAGTGCTGCGATGGCACATATGCTGCTGCTTATGCTTCCTATCACAGTCAAGTGTTGCGGTATACTTTTTTTTAATATCAAGTCCATGCATCTGAAAAAAAATAACTGGCTAACTAATCCGATACCTGACATGGACTGGTAACCGGATGAGTGATCATCGGTTTTCCTCTGACCCATGATAAATATGTACATCCTATCCTAAGTTAGTTTATATTATATTCTGCTTAGCTGAACCAGTTTTGGCTAATGTGTTTTAATATTTCGGCACATACTATTATATGTGCTTTTTTAAATTTACGTTATTTTTTTTCTCCAGGAACTTAGGTCATCAGTATTGTTGCTACAGATGTGCGAAGAAATTGAAAAAGAGAGGAAAAACATGTCCAGTTTGTAGACAACCTATAGCTTTTGTTGTTAAGAATTATATTTGCCAAATGTGACAACCCTCATAAACATAGACTGAGAGTGAGTTCAAATATGATTTTTTTATTGAGGTGAGCAACCGGTATACTCGTTTATTCAATAGGTCACAACATTTAAGCCAATACAAAAAGTAGCTTATTCATAATGCCTACCAAAAGTGATAATCACCCAAACTGTTGTTGCTTCTTTTATGTCATTCACATGTATAAATAAGGAGAAGTATGCATTCACAAGTAAACAATCATAACATTTAGTCGCTATTGCTGGATTTTAAATTTGTTTTTAATGAACACATAAGCTTTTAATTAAATACCTGCTTTCAACATGCTTTACTTTTCATCAAAAAATAAAGCCTTTCATGCAATTGTGAATTAAAATCTACACTTGCATTCGAAGTGAGATTAACTATACATTTCATTCCTAAAACTTTCCAATGGTTACAGTGTAAAATAAAACTGCCAAGAAGGGGGTGAAAAAGTAATAAACTTAAATCAGAAACAAAATATACATTGCTGATTGATTGCTAAAAAAATTTTCATTATAAGACAAGAACATAATACTGAGATTTATTCAAAAAAATCCCATCAGTGTTCGAAAATAACCTGGTATTTAAATTGGCTCTTGGGTCTTATTAGATAGTTGGGTGTCATTGAATAGTTGCCCAACTTAAGTGTCCAAAGATAGCCATTTACACCAACAACATTGCGAAACTGGATTTGCTATCAAAAAAAACATCCATACTGATTAGTTTAGATTTGTTTAAATAATCATTCACTGGCCAAAGAATAAACTCAATGTGTCAGCCAATCAAAATATCAATATCAACTTGTAAGCACAGGTATAATCGAACTTTGTCACAGTGTTTCAAATATGGCACAACCACAACAAAAATTCTGTGGTCTTGTTTTACCTACTTGATCAGCCTTCTCACACTTATTTTTTTTTCGTTTTTTGTCAAGAAATTCAGGTCTTTGTTCACATCAGTGTTCCACTTACACCGTAATCATAAATACATTACTATCCTTAAAATAACAGTTGCTTATTTTGGGTCTGAGAAAATTTCCGGCAGGCAGGCAGTGTTTTACCGCAAGGGAAAATATAGGACCGGATTTTTAGGAAAGATGGTCTGATATGGTGCATCGCGGCTTTTTGTCTAATCAACAGTGCATGACAGTGTGTTAGTCAGCGGCCCGGATGGTTGAGGTGGCTGTAAGGATCTATGGCAGCAGTGAGCACAGCACGTAATTGTTGCGCATATTTAGGATTTTCATATTTAAATCTTCTGAGGAAAAGCCTACCATATTGTATGGCGTAAAACTGCCTCTTGTCAGATTAGTCATAAGGCCATATCGGGCATGGAATCTGTTAGCCAGTTATTTATTCCGGATGCACTTGATGGAGAAGGAAGCCGTACCCGACCACCGGTTAAGTGAACCACCCTACGGCGGTGAGAAGCCCAGGAATCCTCTTGCACATATTTATCCCCCGTGGGATTCGAACCCACGCAGGGTACGGTAATCAGAGGCGCGGTGGTGACAGCACATTTGCACCTGTAAACTGCACCCGAGACATTCGCACTTGCATACTTTTGCACCCATTCATTTGCGCATTTTCACGCATATGCAATTTTAATTAGCATGTGTTCAGTGTGAGGGCCGCTACGCGTTTACAGTCATTGCGAGTTATATATAATCCTATCCCACTTTTTCATCCATTTTCTGTCAATAAAATAACGCAAACCTAGTCGAATTTGTGGTGGTTAGTAGACGATGGCAATAAAAACTGGTCTTAGATAAGTTAATAATGTCAGTGGTAAACCGTTTTTACATCTGAGTTAATGGATGAAAATCTAAATAATCGCGTTGGAGTTTGAGTTCGTCTTCAATACTATTCATAACATTAGGAAGCCCGTGTTTCGGCGAAAATGTCGATAAAACCTCTTTTACTCCAAAGACTGGTATCCATGGATGTAAACGTTAACGGGTGCAAATGCCCATAGACACAAATATCCGTGGGTGCACAAATACACGCAGGTGCAAATATACGTGGATGCAAATGTCCATGGCTGCAAATGTTCATTAGTGCAGTTTGTATGTGGGTGCTAAATTCTGCAGGTGCGAAAGTATCCAGGTTCAATTGCCCTGGGTGCTAAAATAATGGAACCGACGGGCAGTGGCGTAGCAAGACTCTCGTGCCCCCCCCCCCCTCCCCCCCGCAAAAATATTTCGTGGAAATGACCCTAAAAACTCTCGGACATGAGCTAAAACAACGCTTTTTTTTTTATTTCGTCAAAAAGCATAACATGTCGCTATATAAAAAGGCAATTGTAACCTAAAATTTGCCGTTCATCTTGGTTACCTTAATTTTTTCATACGATCTTCCTCTTCTGCCCTTTTTCTGCGTTTCTGTGCGCCACTGAGAGGTTTTGCTTTCATTCTGACAGCCTTCGTAATTTTGCCGGTGCGATCAAACCACAAGACGCCGAAAATGGACGACTCCATGGCATTGTTACGTAACAAAACGATTTGAGCAGAACTAACATCAACGTTATAAGATGTGCATTACTTGTTTTGCGGCTTGAATTTCTAAATTCTAACCGCTTGGGCTCCTTTGCACTGTGGGCCCTCCCGCGACCGCGGGGGTTGATGCTACGCCACTGCCGACGGGCGTATTCCTGACGCTTAGCACGATGCACCACACCGCCGAGTCAAGTTATTATTGACAAAAAGACCTCTCTCACTTAAATGTTTTGTAACCAGAGTAATAACTGGTTGAAGGTATGTCAAGTCCGTCGTTAGAGCATTGAACGTTGCAGGTTAACGAAGTTCAAATCCAATACCCATCACCTGACTAATGTGGTAATACAGCGGGGAGGTCGAACCAGAAAGATTCCAGCCAACCCCGATAAGTGGCTGCTGGAACAGAGCCTTGTTCGAAGTGGAAACTGTTTATAAAAATATCATCAGTCACGTTCGCCATCTAAAGAAATCCTCATGAAACCACATAGCAATTTTCAAGTGCACTTCGTGCACACAGAGGACCCCATACAGAGCCTACCTCAGAAACGTTATAATCTTGGTTGAATCATTTTCCAACTGTTCACCCAATTCAAGGGAACCCAAAAATTTTTCTCCATAAACTTCTTTCCCATTAAAAATATTCCGCAAATGCGCGATATGTAACCAGGAGTTACTCACTTCACACCTCTCTTCATTAAAACCTTACAGATAAAAATAAAATAGACAAAACTGAACATTCCACTGGCATTTTATTGAGATATTTACAACTGTGAGAAAATAACTAACACAGTACGAAAATAACAACAAATTTGTCTATCAAAAACATTCCTGAAATATACAGAGCCGACTTTACAATTTTTTTCAATGAGCAAAGCACGCTTTTGACTAGCAATCTTATTGTATGGAACAAAATAAAAATTAAGAAAATAGTAAAAAAAAAACGTAGCAACGAAGAGCAAAATTTATGTGCCATATTAATATTATTACAAAATTATTAACATGATATAATATTTAACAAGAATACAGAAATAGTAATTTCATCAAACAATGTAAACTAGTTTTATGTTCAACATTAAATTAGGTACCTTTCAAACACCATAATAGTACGATGAGTTGTATACCGGGCAATAATTAATCACTTATAAGGGTAAATGCATAATTGGACAAAAAATCTAGAAACATAGTTCTAAGCAAACGCTTTATGCACAAAACCACGAGCCCATGCTGCCAAAATAACAGTAGAGGATAGGCATAGCCAGGGGGGCTGAGGGGCCATGGTCCCCCCCCAAAAAAAAATTTTTTAAATGCAATTTCACAAGATTTACAGTAAGAGTTCAGTTTTTTCCCAACACCATTTTGCCCCATTCTTAAACGATTTAACCGGTCCTGGCCTGCTATAAATAATACTTTCACCAAATGGACCAAAAGAGATTGATGAGAATGCGCGCTTATATGCCTTGGATAACTTCGACAGCAACGTCTGTAGAGCGATTCTTTAAGATATTGTTGATATCGATGGCTACTTGGCTTTGTTCAGAGCAAAAGTCACGAGCGCCGTATTACGTCATTATACAAAAAAAAAAATTGGCCAACCCCAAAATTTCAGGCTGGCTACGCTCTTGCAGTAGACTAAGCCTGGTGTAATGGTATCGTAGTGACAAAGAAATTTTTAGAACCACTATGACAAATATTGGCATCATATTGAGATTTAAAGTCAGAATATATGGACTATGAAGAACCATAATGTTAAAATTACATTCTTCAGAAATATTCCATATATTTTCTGGTTAAATAATGATCAGAAGAACACATTTAAACAAATCTCCCACAAATTACTAACATCGCTATTAGTAGTGATAAAAAATCTCTTCCCACATTTAATGGATGTAATTTTGTCAGAGGTAATTAGTCTTAATCAAACGAGGGTATTTATGGCAATAATTCAAAATGCAGCAAAATAAGTGGATATATCAATGCTTTGATTATTTAGAAAGTTTATTTGTAATAGTCATTACATCAGAATTCCTGTTGTACAATACAAAGGATAAATGAAATAGTATCTTGGATAGTTCCTTATAAAAAATTTTCATTTGATTGGGGTCCTATACCCAGCACTGTCAAGATACAAAATAATCTTCATAAGGTTAATAGGATAGCAATGTTGCATTTTCAGATGCAAGATATATCAGGATTTATTTACATCGAAGTAAAAATCAGACTTTGTTGAATTTTAGTAATAGGATAGAAATGAGCAATCTTTTATCATTTCACATTGTTATCGGAGGTTTCACCAGGGAATGAAAATAATTTAATAACAGCATATTTTTCATGGATTCAACAAATTGTATTTCACCTAAAATGACTTTTTTTTCGAACCTAAAAGCGTTTTTTTTCGAATTTGCCTTACTACATTATACAATATACATTTAATTTGGTTTATATCTTCTTGGCGCAGGTCAATAGCGTAGCTGTAATCGTGTCAGGATGACAACACAAACAGGTGCTTAAATTAAATGGATTCTAGTTATTGAAGTTACAGCCATTGGGTTGTCCCAGAGAGAAGATACATTCAGATGTAAATGTATGTTGGAAGAGCCTATTAAAAGCCATGAGGAATATTACAAAATTCCACGCTACAGCTTGCATTAAATGAAACAGATTTATATATTTCAAGTGATTCAATAGTCTTGCTGCACACTAACACAAATATATTTCTGTAACATTTTGTCTGACCTTGGTTAGACGAAACGTTACAAAAATAGATTTGTGTTAGTGTGCAGCAAGACTCTTGAATCACTTGGGAAAGTTATCTTCACACTTGCTACAGCATCCTTGCATTATATGCATACGAATCCACCTCCGCAAAAGTATAGAAGACGGAAAAGTAATTAGTCTCGTAGAAACCCAATCGATAGCACAAGATTTATATAGGTTTACATTTTTAAGTCCTCTGTCAAGTATATGAAAATGTAGCCACTGTACTTAATATATGGTATTGATATAAGAAAGAATAAAGATGATAATTTCAAATGAGGCATCAGATGATACTTAATTCATAAAGAAACTTTCATGGTTTGGCAAGCAAAAATTAAAAAATAAATTGAAGGAAAATCATTATATGTTATTATGATGACGACTAAACTCAACACTTTTTAATTGCTTTTCTTTGCAAACAGATGAATAATCTTACATGGGTATTTGTGATATTATTTTTGAAACACAGTTCAAACTCTTATATTCAATTGCTTTTTAACACAGCCATAAAAAATTCAACAGGATTACTATTGGACGGTAAACATAAAGATATATTTGCAGAAAAAAACACAAATCATAAAGCACGATGGTAATAGGGATTTGTAACTTCACTCGAGCAAAAAAAGATAGCTTAATCAAAATAATAGCAGGTATTAGTAAACACTAATAAACATAAAAGGACTTCTGAATTCCTTTGCTAAATTGTAGTCAGTCATGTTGTTGCTTTGGAGACAAAAAAACTTTTCAATTAAACCATAGGCTTAAAGAATTCAAAATTTCGATGGAAGCATCTCTCAAACAAACCTGGTTTAAATATATTAAGAACCGATTTTGAATTGCAACAGGATTTTTATAACCACGCTGTATATTCTGTTCCATATTCTACCCTGGGCCAGTATTTTACGCCAAATTTGCAGGTTCTAAAAAAAACGCCTATACACAAATTTTCTGTTGTTGATTTCAGCATTGCTCTCTTGATTTGTAAAAAGATATGAAAACAACCCATTTTGAAAAAAATATAGAGAAAATGGTGGAATACATAACAAGCACAATTTAAGTATTATTACTTCAATTTGATTTTTAGTCGCTCGTGGTAAATTTCTGACGCGTGTGGTGGCCAAAAGAGTAGGATCTAGGCTGCTGATTTGTCCTTAAAAGTCCAATATCAAATGTACTTATGGTAATTAATATTAGCGTATCAATATAATAATATTGCAAGCTTGATACTATAAAAAAAAGCAAAATTGAAAAGTTAACCGATGACCTGAGCAGCTGTAGACGATTTAATATAAACATTTAGAAAATAAATCACAAAGATAGTTGAGTGAATTATTATAGGTCGAACACAGGGGAACGTGGGACAGGTCCTGGTACTTCATCAAAATTATCGTCACCTGTGAGTATAAATAGAGATATTCTGTTACATGAGTTATGTAAGCCCAAAACATATATTTGAATGCAGTGATGCCTTGGTAGTCAAACATAATTGATTCAGGACGATTTGTTCGAGTACTGAAATATAGGATAGGATAGGATTTACATATTTATCCCGGGGGAGAGGAAAGCCGATAAGACGGCTTATCCATATGGCGAACCACGGCCTCTCGTCCGGTTACCATTCCAAGTCGGGTATGGGATTAGTTTTACTGTATTGTTTGTTTTGTATTGTTTGTTACTGTATTGTTTGTTTTGTATTGTTATTTTTGGCAAAATACCCAGAATATTAAGAAAATGTGTACCTGAACAACATTAATTATTCAAATGTGTACAAAACAGTGAGTCGGTACATCAATTACTGTACGTTTGAGCAAATTTCATGTGGGTTTTATGAAATTCTTTTTTTCTGTGCTAGTATTGCTGTACCGGTAGTCTACTGTGACAGAATGTATACCTATACTGCTTCCTTTTGACCCAACCTTTTGTTCATACATTAAAGTTGGTCAGGAGGCAATCGAGATGCACGGTTCGGGTGAAGTCATCTCACTCGACAGCACGTTTCGAGCACAGAATTCCAATTCGAGTGCCACAGCATTTTGAATTAGAATTTTCGGATAGACTACCAAATTGTTCAGGTATCAGGTTGTTCGACTACCGAGGTATATTGTTAAAGAGTTAAAAAGTGTTAAAGAGGTAAAAAAAAGTTCCAAGATATTCAACAAAAGAGACATTCAAGAAAGATATACAAATACAATACGCTTTAGTACTAAACAAGTAAGCAATATTCCTATCTAATTTTTTTCTAATTTGAAATAATAATGGTTTGTTAGTTTTCTATTTTCTATTAACTTACAGTTTGCAAAAACAGGATCTATGTTCTTCATTGATTTATAACTAGTTTTCCTCTTTACTGAAAATTTCTTTGCAATTTCATTGAATTTTTTTCTGGCAGCTGAAAAGCATATATAACAAAATATGAAATATGTCATTCCGTCTAAAAGGTCAAATGGTCGTCTAAAAGCGCAGACAATTATCCGGAATCGAGCAATCTATTCCACTTGTTTCCTCATCGTAGCGATACCGATAAGATAGAGATCGCTGGTGTTAGTGAGTTCATTAGAGTCTGCACAGATGCCATTTCGGACGATCGTAGCTATACTTTAGCAAGCTCTATGATGCGATTGTAATTTTTGGGTGACGTACTCAGGTGGGAGTTAGGAATATTATATGCAAAAATCGTTATGCTACACCCACTAGAAGTAATTGAGGGCGCGTACTTCAGGAAACCAGAACATTGTGACACACCTTACCAATAAAGTGTGACTCTACAAATAAAAATTAAAAAAGACAACTTCTACGTACAGTATATAAAAAATACTTACATTTTCCCATATGTTTAAGGTTTTCTTTGAACATTTTTTCATCTTCTTTTTCTGTGTAAAATAGAATGATAAAATCATAAACTGGGACATATGAGACATGTATGAGGAATACAGACACAGAAAAAAATCAAGTTTTCTACTTGAAGTTCACCACAGAAAAACATAGAAAAAAAAGTATTGTTCAATGCCAAATAGAGGGTCCAGAATTGAAAAATTTGATTTCCATTTAACTAAGAAAGAGTTTAAAGGTTCATTTAAAGAAACCTTGTTCAAAAGAATAAATAGAAAAACACAAGGACACTGACCTGGATCATCCATTCCCACTCTTTTTAGAACAGAAGGATTTTGTGATCCGTGCGTATATTTCGCATCAGGATCTGGTAATGGTACAATATCCTAGAAATGGAAAATTTATTCTGATAAATACCAAGTATTTTTTAGATGTGTAAATAACAAGAGATATATGCTAAGATGTATATTAGGCATGACATCGCACCATTGATTACACGACCAATGTGATTCATAGATTCAAATTCTGTGCCACAGGTTGATTATGTAAGAATGGATTGCTGGTGCAGGGTTTTTCACGGATTCCTCCAGTACAAGAATTCATACATCTGAAGTGATAGATTGAGTGACCCAACATTTGAACCCATGCGTATATCCACGGGTTCAATCTATATGCGGGTGCTAAAACCCATGGGTTAGGGTTAGTATTTGTTCAAATATCAGTTCAAAAAAAATTTCAAGAGGTGCAATAAATAGTATGCAGGTGCAATTGTCGTGGGTTCAAATGTAATGGAACCGATAGATTGATTAATGCCAGAACAGGGACGTTAATATTGAAAAAAGGAAAAATTGGGGAAATACTGCATGGACAAAATTTATCTAAGCTGGTATACAGCGGGAGCATATTGCTTATGAGCGTACCTCGTTGGAAAGCTGTTCGTTCACACGTCTGGAAATATGGCATCTAGCTGCTCCGACATAAACATTCAAATCACAAAAAAAAAATTCGCTACGAAGTGGTAATTTCAGTGTATTTCGAGGGCAGTGCTCGGCCGTGAAGGCAGATATACATTTATCATAAGGTCAAAGAAAGGATTAAATCTTAGCACCATATAAACGCTAACATAAGTGCTCATAGATGGACTGAAGACTAGATGGCTCTCGGGACTACCCCAGAATCTGAATCCATGGTTCGTCAGATGATCAAGCCAATCCTATCATCCACTGCAATTGCAAGATAAACATAAAAAAATCCTATTCCGAACTACATATTGTCCTATCAGAAACTTTCTGAAAAAAGTATTTAATATACTGACCCTGTCTGCTATTTCCGCGATTGGAGTTGTAGGTATCGATGATATATTATTAGGTCGATCTGAGAAATATCAACAAATCATAATTTTATACAATCTATATTGTTTCTATATTGTTATATCTGTATTGTTATAAGATTACAAATTTAGAAACTGGCGATAATTATCCAGATTCAAAATTTTTAACATGAATCCTGAAATGGTTTATTTCAATTCAACCATCAGGTAACAAGAAAAGTCATAAATTGAGCATAGCTAAAAAGCGACATCTTTTCAAAAATTCACAATAAATGATATTCTAATTTGAAATTTTTTCCAGAGATGATTTCCATACTAAATAACGAAATTTTTTTGTCAAAATTGTCTACTCAAAACTGAATATGGAGTTTAGAAAAGTCAGTCTCTCTTTAAAATAGCCTAAAAATTTTCCTAAATAGTTTATTTACCTTTCTCCAAAGCTTTTAAAAATTCATCGTTACGTTTCAATTCCCGTATAAATTCTTCGTTTTGCAACAAAATAGCGAGTTTTTGATCTTCAACATATTGTTCTTGTTCATGAGCAGTTCGAGGTCTCGATCTAGAACTTTGAAAATATTGGGAAGGATGAAACAGGGCTTTCAATAATATAAATCCTCGCACTCGACGGCACGCTTGGGTGTTCAAGCACAAGAATTTCTGTTTATGTACCGCACCATTTTTGACTATAATTTTTTGGTCGACTACCGAATTGTTCGAGTATCAAGTCGTTCGACTACCGAGGTATCACTGTATCAAATTTACTTTTGAGTTTTGTGAAACTGGATCCTATCTTGAATTTGGATAAACTCTCGAGCATTTATTCCACTTCCAACAAAATACACACCAATAATACAAAGGCAAGTTGGGGTATTAATTAAAGGCTTGCTTTAACTAATAAAATTTGAGAGCACAGTCAAAAGAAATACACTTATTGCATAAATTACAATTGAAATTGAATAGGTTAAAAATGTCAAGCAAAAAGACCTTTCATTAAAAATTACTATTATTACCATGTCTGCTGTGTAAAACAACACCAATGAATGGCCTTGAAAAACATTTTCAATCAAAACTATATAATTCAAGAATCGTGCTTGACAGCGGACACTAACACAAATATATTTCTTTGTTTACAATAATCTAGTCATCCTAAAAAGTCTGACTTTGGTCAGATGAAACGTTACAGAAATACATTTGGATACCATATGATATCCTCGCATAAAACTGAGTTTAAAACTGAAAAAAAGTTGCCAAACCAATAGGTCTGCTTATATGCGCATAACTCTGATCACACTGAAACGAAATTACGTTATGTTAAATAATTCCAACAGCGACAGTGAGGATGAATTTAAAGGATTTTGAGACACTCTAATAAAAGTAAAACATAATAATATTGGTTATCATTTTCATTGATTCTCTTCTGCAACCATTTGCTGTAATAGGTGCGTATGACGTGTTATGATTTGAAGCACCGGCTTCAAATCATATGCAAAGATATACGGTAGTCGGTAAGTGTGCAGCAAGACTCTTGAATTACACGGTATAGGCATATTTATTCTTGTTCCAGCACCAGCATCCTTGCATTATAATGCATCCATTAACGCAAACTAACAGAGGAAGATGGATGAAGAGTTAGTCTAACATATCACCCCAATTGACAGTTCTATAGGAACATTTTACAGAAATAAAGACAAAAGTAAACTAACCTTGATGCACTTGATGGTCTTCCAGAACGAGATTGAGAAGATATAAAAGCTGGACTTCCACCTCTTCATATGCATACAAAAACAATCATGTTATTAAATAGAAAAATATAAGGAATGACACGGCTGAAGCACAGACCATATTCATTTCTAGTAATGAAAATAATGTACATATCTTCGCTCAGAGAAAGCCGTTTGAACAAACCGTCAAATAACAAAATATTCTCTATGCCTATTTCCACACTTTTGGGGTCGCGACCCCTATTAGTGAATCTTAGTTTCGGTGGACCCCCCCAATCTATTCCGTATAAATTCCTATGTCTAACCAACGAGGGGGGTCTATTAATGACAGCGATGGATAGGCTTGCATAGGCTTTTTGATTGAAAACGATCATTGGAGATCGATCAGACTCTTTTCAGCCATCACGGACCCTCAGGGGTCAGCAGACGCCAGTTTGGGAAACCCTGCTTCATGACTCTTATGCAGGGTGACATTGCCACATCAAGTTTTTAAAATTTCATAAAGAATAATTGAACAAATTAACAATCACATGTAATTTCACCCCGCATTTGGTTGAGTAGAATTGTGAATAAAAGTCTCGGAAACACGCTGAGTGGCCGTAATTCTTTACTAAATAACATGAGATGCATAATAAATAATGATGCAACAACAAAATCCATCAAATTGAGATAATACAATCAAGTATGAATGAATAAACAATTGGCATCGGGCATCACAATATACAATCACTCATGTTTGATTTGAAGCAGATTAATAACTGGCAACAATCATATTGCATAAAATCATGAAAAATCACTATAATTTCATAGTCAATCAAGAAGAATTACCTTTGAAACACTGGACTATGATGTCCAGATGATGTTTGGTGATGATGATGATTACTTGAAAATGAATTTGATGATGATCTATGATAAGATCGATGTGATGAAGGTCTATCGTTATTAATTGGAGATTGGAAACCATTGTGATTGCCGTTATTATGTGATACCGATATCGCAGGCTCGGAAGTTCGTGACACCATTACCATTCTGAATAAAATTAATTAAAATCAAGTCAATTTTTTTATATGAAGTATCATAGATGGTCTATGCTTCAGTGGTATGATCTATCAATGACTCAAACTTGACCAATCGAAAGAACGATAATAATAGTATAATTAAAAACGCATGGATGCATCTCAATATGGAGCAATTTCCAAATTTGTTTCATTTAATATAATTTATTTATCTTGAATATTTTACTATACAGCATGATCGAATCATGATTGTACTGCATGACAATATTAATTAATAATAGTACTGATGAGACTCATTTAATAAATCACAAGAATTATAAAAGTAAGCATCTTATTAGAATAGGATTTTGTTCTTAATGCAAAGGAGGGAAAAACCCATAAATGGCTTAATAATCGTATAACAAACCATGGCCTTACCGTTCGAGTAATTACCAATGTTTCAAGTTAGGTATAAAAATAATAAACTATTCAATCGTTTTAGATGTAGCGGTTATGTGAACAACCACCCATATTGCACATATTTATCTCCCATGGAATTTGAAACGCGGAGGGTAATTAAATGTGAGCTGATGAGCATGTTTCTAACGCTTAGCATGATGCGCCAATGCTATAAGATGTTTGATATCTACAATCATATCTAAGTTTTGGTCGAGTATCCACGAAGGTGCGGTAATAATTTCAGTTTCGTATAATACTAATGGTATGAACTAGCTCAAACTTTCAAATAGCAAAGAAACAGAATGAAAGCAAGTGGGCACAGTGCCCAAGGTAATAAATAAATTGGGTAGGCAATATTGCCAAACTGAAAAATTTAGGTCATTTAAGAAAAGTAGCTTCTTACATAAAAAAATGCCTGTTTAAATAACTTTGGAAATGATTTGCATCCAAATTTTCAAAGTTTAAATTGAATTTGGCACTGTTGTTCAATGATCACTAAAAAAATTTTCAACATATTTTGTCATAATATTTCCTTGAACCAGAAATGTAATAGGGCTAACAAAAATAGTAGCACAAGACAAATATCGAAGACCAAAGCATGTTGCAAAAAATTTCCTTGTATGATATTTCATGTTTATATGAATAATTAATCAGCATTATACATATATTTGGTGCAAACATGCTATAATTTTCTATGCTTGTCAGATAAAAGCAGAAAATGGCAGTTTGTGGCATGTTGGTGAATTCTATATTTGACTAGTTATGGGCAGGTTGTTTTCATCTTTACATGGAAAGTGCACTTTATAATGTGAATTGGCGATGCGAATGCTCACGAGTACACCACAAAATGTATTTTCTGATGCCGACCACCTCACCTAGGGCGTATCAACCGCAGATATATGAGTTCTTCCAAAACTAGCGTCACAATCATATAAAAAAATCAACACAAAATTCCGAAACTGAATCACATTCAATTTACTTTATATTTTATAAAGTAGCTCTGAATAAAGCTTCAGCCAAGTAGTAGGCCTATGTATGAAGTTACTTTGCTCAACACAATCTAATTCTATACAGCCAAATTTACATTGACTTGGCAGTTGTTTTCAAACCATACTTATTAAACCAGAATTTTAATCTATGATGGCAATGAATTCAAAACACAAAAAAAAGTTGCCAAACTAAGAGGTCGGCTTATACGCGCATAACTCTTAATCACACTGAAACGAAGTGACATTATGCGAATTTTTATAAATTCACCGTTTTAAGGACGTATTTAGGGAATCGCCTCATTAAATAATTTCCAATAAAATTTCCATAAATTTTAAAAACCTAGGATCATCTTCTACTAAAGTATTTGAAAAGAAATATTTTCTAAATCCAATAAAATACCACACAATGGTATCTCATTTTAATCACTCATAAGTACATTATAACATCCTGTCTGGCATATTAACATTTCATAAATTATTTAGTATAAGCTATACTAAGATTCTTATCTGAGATTAGTCTACCAACTCCAACAAGTACACACCACCTTCCAAAGTTCAAGATTACAGACACATACACTCACATATGGTAGGCTAGGCTATAAGAAAATCAAATTAATATCCCAAGTTGTATTATAAATGGGTCAGTTTATAACTGGCTAGTTTTTTTTTTCATTTCAAACAATTTGATTGGTCTAGATCACAATTTATGCTTTTATACCAGATTTGCAACATGCAACAAAACATTATGTAATCATAATACAGGTAAAAAATTACAAGGAATAAAAATGATTTACTGGTAGTCGTATATTCTACAAGTAAAACACAGCGAAAGATTCTTATCTCTGATGTTCATATAATCTACTACTTCAAATACATTCTAGAATAATATTTTCAAATTTGTTATATATTCAAGATTGTATCGTGTGCAACAAAGAACTCATATAAGGCAATGTATATTCAATCAGTTGGACTTTGGAAATGCAGGGAATTTAAGATGAACAATGATTTGATTGATTTTGATTGGTTGAACTGTGAAACTTTCAATTGTTCGAAATGGTAATATATCAAAAGAAACTATTCTAAATTATTCTTAAAATCAAAAATTTTAAATAAAATCGATCCAATCATTCAACTGGCTTTGGATATTCCTGGTTCTTAAACTTCATATTCTTTTGTAATAGTTATCAGGGTTGTCCGAAACGAATATCGAAGTATTCGAATACTTTTCTTCTAATTTTAGAATAATTCCGAGCCACTTTTTGCCATCATCGAGGACAATGTTCAAACAGTTTTCTGAGCTTTGTCACATATTGTATTGACGATGA
Organism: Styela clava; assembly: GCF_964204865.1. Taxonomy (NCBI): domain Eukaryota; kingdom Metazoa; phylum Chordata; class Ascidiacea; order Stolidobranchia; family Styelidae; genus Styela; species Styela clava. The sequence goes on along the minus strand of NC_135259.1, from coordinate 7,248,698 downwards.
AATAGAACCGGCATTGTTTGTTATTTTCCGTACTAACGTGCGGCGCATATTGTTGCGACACCTTTGCACAGTTGCGTGGTGAGCATTACCGCCATTCCCGTGCAGGCTTCTAATTTACGCATTCATTTTCATTATGTCGGAAAAATGAAAATGATGTAAAAGTAAAGCCGTTATTGCTTTGATACCAAATGAATTGTTGCGAGTCAGAAAAAAATAGTAGATTTATCAGAAAAACTTTTTACTAGGATGATTTTCTGTTACGCAAAATCTTCAAATCCATGACCGATATGAGCATTTAAAATGCCCTGTCGTATTAATTTAATTCTGTTCAACGTAACTCATGGTTGCATCGACCTATGAAAAACCAAAAGGCATTACTACTCTAAAATACCATGGCAATCTGTGGACATGAAATGTGTGGTAATACTTAAAAGCAATGACTCCAACAGTACCATGTATAATGATTGTCTTTGATAAATAGTATTCACTGTTCAACACCATAATATAGCGGCTTTCGTAAACTATTAAATTTGAAATGTTATTAACGATATACAAGTTCTTGATGAACGACATTGTATTTCATGGGTCTAGGAAATAACTGATAAAAATGAAATGGATGCAGTCTGGTGAAAAAATGGTTCATCGAATTAAAAAAATGGGTGCTTTTGTCACAGGCAATATATAAATTTCTTTCAGCCCTATTTAACTCCACTTATTTCAGTCAAATAGGTTACACAAATTACATTTTTTTTTAAATTTCTCATGAAATAATGCTATTTCTAGTCAGTGAGATCAGAATCATATTCTTTGTGTTCTGATTTTTATACGATACTATAATTTTGATCACTCCATCCATTTGCTCTGAATAGAGATACATCATGCTTCAATGCCCAATGGGCAATTTAATACGCTCTAGTAAAAGGGTTGATGAGGTCCCATACAAATTTAGGGCGCAGTAATGACTAAATGTACCAAGAAAATCCACTAGATAAGTCTAGAATTCTGAACGAGAATCAACTCGAGAACGATATCAGGAATTACAGCTTGCTTGTATGTAGAATCATATTATAATATTCTGTAAAATTCATCACAAATAATGATTTCGCAACGATTATGCCTAGTACAAAAAGCTATTTTAGGCTAACTTCTTTAGGAGTGGAGTATAATAAAACAAAATAAATCTATGGGTAGAGTTTTGTCTGAATCACTAAATATTATTAATTTAAAATATTATTGCATAAAGATGATTACCGAAAAAAAAATTTAATTTTTTACCAAAACTGATTTTTTGAAATCGCTTTTTAACTGGAAATATTGCAAATGTCGGAAAGGAAATTTAATCTTAAATAAAAAAATCAGAGTTCAATTTATCAAAAACTTATTTGGAATGCACGACCCATTGTTAATAATGAAACAAATTTTATTGGATTAGGCAAAAGTAATGGTTCTTTGACCTTTCTGACTTTGAATACAATTTTTATGGCCTAAACGTTGCCTAAGAAGTGAAGTGATAAGCTGGATTATTGATTCCTGTAATTGCCTGAATTACTCAATCGATTCTTAGGCTTGTGAGAAAACAGTTCAACAATTTTCTTCTTTTTCTGTTCATTTATTGAACTAGAAAAGAGTTTGTGGGGAGGAATAGTCTATATGTCTGGCATATATTGATTTTTTGATAGTAATTCTCATAGCTATGTTTGTGTAGCAGCATAAAACATAACTTGAAAATATTGCAAAGCTTAAACACACAGTGACATACCCACAGCTTTACAAAATAAACAATAATGACTTTACGGTATTGCATTCATTTTACGGTACTCTCAGTCCCGTAGTATATGTACCACTGTACCAGGTTAGGGTTAGGCCATAATTTTATTCCGATTTTCCATATTTTAGTTCTATTACGAGTTCGGGGACTGTCCGTGTTAGCCAAGTGAATATTTGCCCTGTCCATAGGTTTCAGTCCCTTTATACAACTTGACGTAATGTAGGCGAACAAAATTAGTCACCTCCATTATATTGGTACATACACTTCTGGAGCGCCCATTTTACAGGCTGCAGACGCATATCGGGATATATTTGTGAATTCACTGACCAACACAAAATTCTAGTTATTAGTAACGATATCACACTTAATGTTACATAAATTATGACAGTGACTATGAATTTATATTAAGATAGAAATAAACATAAGGCTAACCTATAATTTAATAATTGGATTGAACATGTTTCAAATCCTAGCAAGACAGTTTCAGCATGAAATTAGATGAAGATAGAAATATAAGTTCTGTTTGTAATTTTATTTTTCTCTCGTGTATTAAATCAGACCATCATGTTATTAAGCAATCATTTTATAAAAAAAAAAATTTAAGATAACTTAACCCAGGAGGAAACTACTAAATTTAAAAATCTTAGGAATGTGTGAATTTAATGACAATTCAATGATGGAAACCAGCAAATATAATATGATCAAACACAAAAAAGGCAAACAAAGCATTAGTATGTACTCAGAAAAGATCAAGGGTATACAAAATAGCTACGAATGTGAATGACTAATCCAAGTATGTATATAAATCAGGAAGTGAAGTCAGAGTTACACAATTGTCAATATTAGGAGGCTTCTTAAACAAATAATATTAGATATTTCTTCTCAAGCATGATGTAATGATGAGCCACACATTGGTGAGTTACAACATCAATGACTCATACTTGACCGATCACAAAGTAATTAGCATTATTTGAAATGAAATATTATGATTGTTAAGTGATCTTGCCAACAATTTTAAATAGTTTTGAGAAATTTATTCATGTCCCCACAAAAAAAAACAGTAACTTATTATGTCACATTTTTTCTAAATGGATTTTTCTGATGTTCCATCATTATGAACCATGGACCATCTTACGGTCTGAGCTTCGAAGCTTATCAAACACTTGTTTTAATTAATTTATGTTCTTATGTTTATGTTATGTGATGTTAAAATCAAACAATTACAAAAATGGGTTCCATTACATTTGAACCCTTGAACATTTGAACCCATGACAATTGCACCTGCATACTATTGCACATATGGAAATTTTTTTGTTTTACGGATATTGGAACCCATACTCACCCTAACCCATGGGTTTTAGCAACCGCATATAGATTGAACCCGCGGATATACGCATGGGTTCAAATGTACGTGGGTTCAAATGTACGGTCACCACAAAAATGGTATTTTCTCAATATTACTTTGAAATGTGGCATTTGCTAATTGGATACTATTGCGCTGATATGCTGACTGCTGAAGAACATCATAATATTACCTTCAATTTTAAATGTGATCCAGTAATTACTGCGGAAACAAAACAAAAAATTGTAAAACGTCATATATAGTCAATATGCTTAAAGTTATAGGCCTATATAGTTAATTAATAGAGACATAATTATTACTTATAAATGCAAACTCGCTACACAAGGTGTTCGTAAAGTACCATCGTGATTTTCAATTTTGTTATGAATTCACTTCTCAATATTATTAATCATTTTTAATGTACCAAATTAGTGTTTATTAAAGTTTTTTTACTTCATTTAGTACAGCTGTAGAGTCCGACAGACTATATATGGTATTAATGAATTCTCTTGGCCATTAAAAAATTGAAAGTTTTTGAACATGTGTATAAAATAGAGCAGGGGTGTAGACATATCAATGATAACCAAAAACGAATACATTACTATAAGTCTATAAAGAATAGTCTCCGAAATAAAAACAAGTTGGAAATTTTTGACATATTTTACATCGGTTTATGTTGAACGGAGAAATGGCAAAAATCATTGTAATTTCGGGTAAGTTGAATTTAGTACCGGTAATGCAGGATGCCAGGATATACACCTGTCTCTGCTTTCATGTTTAATTACCATACATAAATACAATAGTTGTGCTGGAGATTGCATTTTTCCTTTTATTTATTTTATAGCCTACACTCTACAGGGTCAGTCGATCATCTTTAGTCTGATCATCACATATCAAATGCTTATGAAAATGAAAAATTTTAGACAAAATTCTAAATAAATCCTAGAGGAATTTACTATCGTATATACCGTAAGCAATTTTGAATCTATTTATTATGGAGATCTCTGTTACATAAATACTACTTAAGCTTAATGTGCTTGATATGAATATAATTTATTAGTTGAGGAAATATTAGGTCCCACTTCCTTGCATGATATAAAACTATAATTATGCAAGCTACTTGACTAAGATGGTCTAAAATTATAATTTTATTGCATTATTGAACTGCACTTCTCCTGATGAGTACGACGGACTCAAACTTGTTTTTATTGTGAAATACTTATCTAATGTATGTGTATGTGTAAAGCTGAAATTTATTTTCACATATAAATGTGTATGTGTGCTTTTGTGCGCAGGATATTAAATTGAAAATAATCAAATAAGCCTATAAAATAAGCTTGGTCACCTGGAAACAATATATCATGCTTATTATTATTACGCAAACATTACCGTTTCAGAGTGCTGCTGATAGTAGAGTAATACAAAAACAATGATAAATATAACTTCAATTGAGTTTTTGATCTTGTTTTGATCAAAATTTTAATTACACAATGGTGTTAAAAGAGTATTTTCCAAGAAACAGAGTCGTTAGTTATGTGGCTAGAGTTTATGTTAACCGTTAATTATTCCAATAGAGAACAAATTTAAACAAAATCAACCTTTTAATTTGAGTTCAGGCTAAACTTAACCTCAAATTATTATAGGTGGCCCATGCAAAATAAAATCAAAATACCAGATATAAATGACACATTGGCAAATCAGATTGAAATATCTATAAAATCCTAAAAATTATGAATTAATATTTTAGATCATAAAAATTGCACAACATACTGGTATACTGGCAACCAAAACTATGCCTGATGTCTTTTATGATATTTTTCCTTATGTATTCTATGATTTCACTCACTATTGCTAATATCCTGGACACTTCATAACTATAAAACAGTTTTATACAATTACAGACAAAAATTTTTATCCGGTTTATCACATCTACTATGAAAGCATAGTCTATTTTTTAAGCCCATCAATGGTAAACAAAGTTTGAAAAGCCACTGAAATATAGAATTTGAACTCCCAACCTCGTAGTGGATTTACTGATTGTATTGAAGTAAACTGTATCAAATTTCGCATAAAATGGAATTCACTGGCACAAAATGCCTAACCCTAAATCTATATAGCTTCGATATCTTTGTAACTTCAGTGATTTAAAAATGAATTTTTATTACTTCTGAGTGAGTGCGTACGACTTAGCTGTGGGCAAATTCTTAAGCAAATAGCATCGATTTGAGTGAGTGTAAATCACCTTACTGTGAGCAAATTCTCAAACAAATAACAATGATTTTTTCGAAAATGTCCAATTATAAAATTACCCTAAAACCTATAAAGAAATTAACATGAGATCAATACAGGTGAAAAAATAATAAAAATCAAAATAAAACAAAAAAATCACCTCCGAGAAGTGAAATCACTGCTTCTTCTCGTTATATGATTGCTTCCATTCAAATTTGTAGTTTGATTATAACTTGGTAAATTTTGTTGTAGAGGCAAATTATTATGTGATCTGCTATGGTTTGATCTGAAAATGAATGATCATGTAAGAATCAAGTGAATTATAGCTGGTAATTACAAAACTTCCTGATTCGAGATGAATTACTTTGAAATGCACATAATTTATATTATTCAATTATGCGTTTGAGTTTGAAAATATTTTATTGAATCAAAATCAAACTATAAGAAGCATGATTTATAAATAAAATAGATTATTATAAACTATCAATAAAAAAAGAGGATAAAAAAGTCAGGAACAATGTCATTCAAAAGCCTTAATTTTATTTATTTTATCCTTTCTCCTCTAATATTATTGTAATAAAGGTTAGTATGAAGAATTCAGTATGAATGCAATGGCATTTCAATACCCTAATTTTAGAATAACGTCCAATAAAATTATTACAAAAAAGAAGGAATTGACATTTCAACATCGGAGTTACAATAGCATACAACATCAAATTTTCATTTTCTATACAATAGCAAAAAAAACTCATATGAATAAAATATGTAGGCAAGTATCAAAAGAAATAACAATTCACAATTGCCTGCACTGTTTAAAAAGGCAGTTTCTTTTTATATCATATTAATATTTTAAAAACGATATCTTTTGACTATGTGTAAAATGAGATTTTCATTAATTGAATATTTATTAGCAATTATGTTTTAAATAAATATATATAACCAATAAAACATAAAAAGTCTTCCTACCTTGAACTCCTATGATGATGCCTTTGTCTTTGTCCATTAGATAGAGTAGGATCCATAGACTGATGATGGAAACCTCGACTTTCAGAAGCAAGACGTATCGATAAGTTCCCTGGTACAATCGAATCAGAATGAAGAGGTAAATTCCGGTCTCGTTCATTATATTGAGGCAACCTTCTAGGTTGGATAGTCCTTGGAGGGCGAGGAGGCGGGGTTAGGTCTTCATCAGTAGACTCGTTATTAACACTTGGAGAATGATGGCTCAATGGAGTAGTCGATGCTGGGTTATTGAGTATGGGTGGAGTATATTTCTCATGACGAGTAGTAAGTTCTCGATCTCCAGAATGAGTTGATCGATGAGAGAATACTGGATCTACACTTCTATGTCCTGAAGTACTACCTGCTGGTGGAGTACGTTTCTTTGATCCAGAGGAAATTTTCTGAAACAAAATGCAAATAGTTTTCCGATATAGATCACTGTATTCGATTCATCTTCATTTTTTTGCAAGAATGATTCATATTGATATTTCTCTAAATTTACTTCTTAGTTTATTTCTGTTACAATGCCTAATAAAGTAGTCAGCAGTGATGTAACAATTGAAGTTTAAGCAGCCTTCTGGACATCTTTTCACGAAGGCAAATTTTCAACTATAATTGTGAATATTGACTTGTTTTTGTAGTTTTGACCTTTTTTTGCTAGTTTTTATTTAGGTTTCCAAGTAACCCAGCCCCAGAATATGAATTTTGGAATTTGGATCAAGAATTGGAGAATCCATTGGAATTTCAAGAACGTTATACGACTTACGTACAATCTGTGATATGAAACTGAACTTACTTTAGATTTTTCTCTTGACGATGAGGGATCCAAGAATTGCTGCGGTAATATTCTGAGAAAGTCATCAGGTAGAGCACCAAGCATAGGTGGGTTCCAGGCTCTGTAAAAGTGATACTTTGCAAAAAGAAGATCGGCAATCTTGTCAGTGAAAATGAAGTTCATTAGTCATAATTCAACCAATCAAAAAGCAAATATTTTTGATAAAAAATTGAATTTCATCACTTGAATTAATATACCGTATAATCCAATATACGGTAATTATAACAAAATAATGAAACAAGAAGGACTGCAAAAGAAAAAATTGTTATATCCTACCTACATTTTTCATTTATTGCATTTTGTATATGCTGTTTCTTATTTGCAACCTGAACTAGGCTCCGGACAAGCAGCCAATTTTACATAACAAGCAACTATTTTTGAATCTGACTCTTCATGATTCCAAATTGTCTACCCAATGTATTATTACATTATAAATATCAGGTGATGGGAATTGAACTTCAGATCTTTACTTCGTCATTGTTGAGTCCTATGTAACCATAACCATACACTACACAATATTGTACCAATCTAGACAAACCACTGGTACTCAATTTCACCAATTTTATCTGGCTATGATTTGTTAATAATTAAATAGAGTCACTTCACCTATAACACTTTTTAGACGTCTTTGTATGATATCCATTAGATTTAGAATGCTTGTGAGATCCTCTTTTTTTCTCACTAACTGGAACCTCGACAGGCTGATTTGGACCAAAAAAATTTGGAGGCGGGTCACCAACCCTTGGAGTGTACATTGGTGGTGGATCTCTCACTGGTATATCATCATCACTAGAAGTGGGCGGATCAAGCAACTGAAAATAACATAAATGATACTTAGAGATGTCTAAAAAATTATGTCTGAAAAAAATTTGAAATAGCTGTTATGATAATAGTAATAGGTATAGTATTTCTTTTCGACCAGAATTTGTCAATTTTTGCACTATAATCTGGATTTATTTTAAAAAGTTAAATACAGGTGTTTATGGGGTCCATTGCCACTAAAATTCCATTGTGAAGTTGGTCCTCACTATATATTTTAACTAGGTTGGTTTATTTAATTAGTGCCCCCCCCCCCCCATTAATTGCAAGGAACACATCAAAATTCATTTACCTGATATAATAGGCTAGAGGGCTTTTATGAACACCTCATATCACATTCTAAAATATATCAGTTAGATAGATTGTTTGAAATTTGAGTTAAACAAAAAGCAAGCAAAAGTTTTGAATATCAAATCAAATTCTATATCGACACCTCAAAACCAAACAGTGCTAAGTCCACTTTTCCAAAAAATGACATTTTTCAATTGCTGATTTTCCTGGACTTAGCTCTACATTTTGGTCTATTTGCCTTATCTATAGGTGCTCTAGATCTCAAGACAGATATGGACATAACCCTGCTTTTTTTAGGGCATTTGAGAACTAAACAGAGCTGTGTCTACTATAGTGGACTTAGCTCTGGATAACTGCATTGTAAGTTGGGGCTAAGTCCGGTTTTTTGGACATAGCTCCTCTCAAAAAATATAATACAAAGCGCTAAGTCCATACCAGCCTCTATAAAAACATAATAAAAGGGCCCTAAGTCCAATAAAATTGTTTCAGGTCCAGAAAATTGAGAGCCAAAAAGGGTTAAGTCCAAAAAAACCTCCCTCCAAAAAAATTGGGGCGGAGCACAAATTTTTTTATACCATCTAAATATGGCCTTCATTGTAACTTTGGTGGACCATAAAAACTAGACATCCTCGATGTAAGGTATTAGAGAAATAAAAAAAAAGAAACAAAAAAAAAACGTTTTTTGCGTTTTTCTCAAAACTAGAAAAATGGACTTAGCCCAATTTGGATTTCATGCGTCGATATGTACATAGGCTATTGTACATCTATTCCATTATTTAAATATTATGTCGGTATTTCCAATTTTACCCAAACTAAAATTCTCTAAAATTTAGTGAAGTAATATTCATAAATTGTTAAAACAATTTCATGGAAAAAATTTCCCACAGATAAATGATGATGCTAACCTCTGAAGGAATGGAATCATCAGTGTCTGTACTGTCCTCATTTGCATTCCATCCTCCTCTACTGTAAAGTAAAAACATTGCACAATAAAAGAATGAAACTATACATAAAATTACCTAACTACCTATCCTCCCCTGTGGATTTGAGCTGTTAAGTATGTGCCCGTATAATACAAGGATAGTGTATCAAGAATAAAAAGGATTGGGTACTGCCGTAGTATGTGTACCGGGTTAAGGTTGAGCCACAATTTTATTTTCCTTATTTTAGTTCTATCAAAAGTTCGGGGACTGTCAGTGTTAGCCAAGTGAATATACCCCCTGCCCAAAGATTTAAGTTCCTTTACACAAATTGATGTAAAGTAGGCGAAAAAAATTAGTTACCTCCATATTGGCACATACACTTCTGAAGCGCCGATTGTTATTCTAATTGATTCAAGAGTATTGTTGGACACTAACACAAATGCTACTGGTACGTTTCGCCTACATAATGTCAGAAACTATCATACTACTAATTATGTTAGTTGAAATATGCTTACAGGAAACAGTCTAAGTTAGACCTTGGTTAAAAATGCTATAGAAATATACTTGTTTTAGTGTTCATCAAGGCTCTTGGAATCACTTGGAATAGAAGAAAAAGTATTTTAATTTAGAATCATTTTAAAAATATGACAAATGATTCACCCATATATATATATATATCATCAAACAAACACGACATACAAATCTAGTATATACTGTGAGTGCAAGAACATTATTTATATTATTTATAAACTTTATCCAATGACAAAAACAGGGTAATATAGGAATTAGAGTAAATAACAGGCATGTCAAAGGGAGAAATTCACCATAAAAACACCAATTAAAGAGTTTGTTGGTCTGTTGATCACATGGCTAAGATTTAACGCGTTTACAAGAAGTATCAATGATCACTGAAAAAGTTCAAAAAAACTTCAAAAAAATGTTAACAGTCAAAAAAATATATTTGATACTCAAAAAGCTGTTTTCCAATTGTGATGAATTCCCGCCATACCATTAGGATCAAACAATGGTTAAAAGTTAGGATTTGAGAAAGGAACAATTCAAATTTTCTTATTTCAAAGTCTTATTTAGTCTGTTTGTGTATATTACAATACTTACTTTCTAGTTTTTGCATTTGGGTCTTGAGATAATTGTAATAATTGATCAATGGTTGAGTCAACATGTCCTGCATTACTTCTCAATACACATTCTATAAGACCAGAATCCAGAGTAGGAAACATTGTCCGAAAATCTTTCATGGCTTGCCTGAAAAAGATGTGATAAGTCGTTTATAATTGTAGCAATAGGATTATAGGAGTTTTATACTTATCTCGGGTAAAGAAAAGCGAAGAGTGGCCCCAATTAGTTTCCAGCCAGGATATCATAGGGTAATATATATAATGTAGTCCAGATCGACAAACCTACCTAAATTCCAATGTTCTCTGTGGCACTGCATTCTCCCGACGCTGGCTATTTTCCATTTGCATATCCCGTTAATGCTATTCCAGCAACCAAAACAAAGTCCTATACTAAACACGAACAAAATATTGAGGTAAATAAAAATGACCACTCTTGTATAAAAAGAACTTGTAAGAAAAACCGGAACAAGATTCTACCCTACATCCAGTACCGGTAATACTGTAATACGGTTACGCCACTCACTTGTGAAATACTCGGTACATGGAGCGAGCGACACTTCCAGCTGGTTAGCGAGAGGTATTCCAACTTTTCTCATTACCGTAGTTTTTTTTTCATGTTTTTCCAGTGATCATCTAATTTTAATCATGTAAAACTTATGACAACCGTTTAATAATATTGTAGCAAACAATAGTGAAAACTCTTTATGTGAAGTTTGGGTAAAAAACAAGAATACGTGTATTCGGCCAATACCATTGCGCCTGTCTGTACAGTATTAGTATTACTTACCGTAGTTTAATTATTTGAGCTGAATCAGCGTGAACTCCGTTGATTCACACAACTGCAGCTCTAAAGGGATGATTGCTGGGAGAGATTTCATTCCGACGAACAATTTTACCACAAAATATATAAAACAAATGTGAAAGATTGATTGCAATAAAGTTTCCAATTTAAACATTGATTTGTGTAGGTCAGTTCCGTATGTGGGTATTGTCACAAATTTTATTATCCGTGTGTTTTGGTTTAGTTTGTCTTTTCATATTTGCCTATATTCTTTTCGAGGATCTTCAATTTGGATATACTTCATCCGGATCCGGTTATTGTGAGACTCCGACCACCATCGAGTCGTGTGAAAAAAAGAGCTTCATTCTCTTCTTCGCTCGGCTGGGTTGGCTGTCGAACGTATTTTCCCTGTGTTCTCTGTTCTATGCTGATTTTAGGTTAAGTGTGAGGCTGCCGCATAATAAACCACAAATCCGGAATCTGAGTCTTCTGATTCTTTCAATACACAGGATAAAAACCTATCTGTGACAGTATGCAAGGCCGTTATCGTGTCCATTTGTTTACAAATCCTACATTGTAAGTAAACTGGGTGAATATACTGTATGTGAAATCCTAACCGACAAAGTTTACTTAATGAATAAGAGTTATTATAAACATAGGTAGATAAATAGATTTTACTCCGATTCATTTTCAAAAACAAAATATACATACACAAAAGATTACAGCGAAGAATCTGGGGAGTGAACAAAACCTATAAATGAGTTTAAAACGTATTCAATGCGTTCATTCACCGAAAAAAAAAAGTCACAAACCTAAACAAATAAGCATTGAAGGCGGTCATTACTCAGGCGTCACATTTTGTAAAAGATGGATCATGAGACCACATATAATTTCTTCCCATATTTCTAATACCAACTTTTATTCCCAAGTCTTTGCCTATATTTTTAACCACCCGTAAAAAGCTGAAGTGAACTTCACTAACACAACATACACAAAACAAATGTGATTATTATGTAATGGAAAAGCGCATACGCATTAGTTTATATAATACAATTCGGTTAGCGTTAGAAGTATGTGCAAAGGCGTAAACGAATTCAGTTGAAAAGTTTTGAAGGGAATGTGACGACGGGGCAGTCTAGAGCAGGGGTGTCAAACTCGTGGGTTTTCGAGGGCCGCATTGCATTTTGGGAACTGGGCAAAGGGCCGCAAACAGTTTTTGATAATGTATGCTTGAATTAGATCTTCTAGATAGGTGTAGTTTGTGACGCAATTAAACAGCGGAATAAAGTTTTGTTATTTACTCAAATCTCAAATGCCATTTACATATTAATTTTTGCATTTCACTATTCTTGCAATTAACTGTATTTATTACAAAAAATCATAAATTTGTATGCACAACTATTCAAAACATTTTTGAACGAAGTTAATACATATACTAAGCATGACTTAATATATATATATAGACCTAAAATTCACAAAAATGTTACAGAATAAACTTTTTTTTTATTACATATATCCTGAATAAGGATGTAAGTTTTAGAATTTCGAAGCGATTCGAATCAATATCGACTCGAAGCAATTTAACAAAAAGGGGCTTGATTCTATTTAAATAAAAAATTATTGCACGACACAGCGGCGTCGCCTTTATATCGACCAAAAGCGTTTATTATCCCTACGTGTAGGCCTACAGCATTCCAAAGCCAGCCGTGACACTCCAGAATCGTTATATTTCATATTGGTAGCAGCTTTCGCTCAATTTTAATCGACTACTCAAAATGTTACAAAGTTTCACAAATATTTGAAACGTTTCTTCAAATTATCTACATACATCATTGCTTTATCCCTTATTGAAAACATGTCTGCGATGCTTCCCTCGTTATCATTGCTTCTTTTACAATCATGGCGCATACGTTACTAACTAGCGTTTATCATTTGGATAAATTTTGAAGTTCGAGTTTAGAACAAACAATCGCTATACACCCGGTATTATTTGCAAACATAATTGTATGTAAGTAAATATGTAACTGAGTTTACTTTTATGTAACAAAAAGTAAATCTCAGCCGTAATATATTTGGTAGTTGATACATCCATGCAGTGTGTTTTTCTAGTAACTTTCTTAATTCTTTCGGCTCATTATTGTTATTTTATCAAAAGTTATAGTATATTTCTTCCAAATTTCAAGAAAGTTGACGGACTCGAGTTGGGAAACACTGTTCTAGAGCAGTGCTCCGCAATCTTTTTTAACTTACGGCACACTCATAAACGAGAAAAACGAAGTGTAACTTTGTTTTAAGTTCATATATATTTCACTGAGAGATTTGTGGTTGTTTTAATGAGTACAATCGCTTTATATTAGGATCAATACGTGGAAGAGCAACTCGAAGGTCGCCGTCAACATCTTTTATGCAGGATCGTTTATTGTTTTTGATCAGTATTAAATAGGAAAAGCTTTGTTTGCACACATAAGTTGTGCAAAACTGGTGCAATATTTCAATAGCTGCATTGGAAATGTGCGCTTATATTCTTCTTTTATTGAAATCCAAAACACATCAAGTGGAATTTCACCGAATTTGAGTCTTAGCGTTCTGTCATTTTTATACTTCGAAGAAATTTTCTCTAATACGCAGGGGTATTTCTTTCGTTGACAGTTCAGCACTAGTTGAGAAAGGATTTCGGATCCAGTCGTATCGTTCATTGTTATTTGCGAAAAAGTACCAGTACTTATCTTTGCTGTATTAGAGTTAAGTGCTTTTTCGTCAAATTTGACACGAAACCGTATTTCGGATTTAAGTGGCGCATAAGTTTACCCATTGCTTTATTTGAAAGTTACTCCCCACAAATAACGCAGACTGAATTTGTAGCATCTTCGTTACCACAACAAAAAAATCCATATTTAATGTAATCTTCCCTGTATTCCTATTTGATAAGTTTTTTTTTCTTTTCAACGTTGCTTGTGCTAGGTACAATATGTTGCTCAGTATTAGATGTTTCGGATGTTCTTTTTAAAAATTCATCCATTTTGCTAAATTTAACGTTCCTTGACTTTTTAATCAATGACCACTGCAGACACTGGCAATGATTCTGTAGACTCACACTTCAGTTTCATTTATATTCGATTACTACACGTGCTATGTTTTTTGTGGCCCGTCCACATTCTCATGAAAGTGAAACTATACAAGAGAATCAAAAAATCCTTTTCGCCAAAAATAGACAATTGAATTTTTTTAATGAAAATTTTACCACTCAATTCCCCAAAATAGCATTATCATTAATTGCTACTCCAATCAAATTATACTAATTTTAACTCCAGCATTTTTTTAAATTGGTTTCTGGCCCACCTGAAAATGTTCATGTGGGCCATGGCCCACTGAGAGAATCGGTGGTCTAGCGGCTTCAAACGCCTCCAAGTAATTAAATTCTGAAGTCAAATGTCTTTTTCGTAGTCGTAGCGGAAAAAGGTAATTTTTTTTCAAACAGTAACAACCGCCAGAACAATAGTAACAACACTTTTGCTCCAATTGATCAACAAGAACATCTTTCTCCGGTATGGACTAAAATGAGTAAGTAATACAACCTATATAGGGCGGGCATCCTCATACCAGTTCACCCCTCGTTTGTTTTTTATTTTATTTTCAATTATATACATGGACTTGAGTTATATATTAAGAATACAATATCATTTTTATCCCGGGGCAATAGGACGGCTTGATCAAATGGCGTACTACGGCATCTTGTCCGGTTACCTGTCTATGTCGGATATAGGATTAGTTAGTCAATTATTTGGTTTAAATGTATGACCTAATGGTGAAGGAACCGATTAGCGCTTGCATGAACCACTCACTCTAAGATGATGAGGAGTCCAGCAATCTCTTTGGCACACAATTATCTCTCACGGGATTCGAACTCACGCATGGTAATTAGAAGTGCGATGGCTAGCGTATGTCTAACGCTCAGCTCATAAATCGACTAATTCACTCTTGCGATTTTTCATCGAAAAATCGTTCAAAAATTTTGGACATGGAATTAAATTGATGTTTAAATCAGTAATTAATTACATTTCCACGTATTTTCTTTGAGATATGAGGGAAGAGTTACCGAATCAGGAGACGGTTATTTATAAATTTATTTTTTATTTGCAGTCGTTCGTCTTCTATTCATATTGGTGGAAAAAGACATCTAACCAATATAAGAGATTTGTAATATTTGATTTTATCTGAATAACTAAACTTTCAACGATTTCACTATATGCGAACGTTTATGACGGTAGCGTTAATTAACACACTTCCGTTTGCTATAAGCAAGTTTAGAATCCAAGTTCTCCTATATTTTCTCTTTGTTTCAGGAATATAACGAACCTTGCTTTTCAATCTGCATATCATTATGAAGGAAGATAACGCTCCAGTGTCATCCCTGTTCCTAGCATTTAGAATAGACGTAGGCTTACAATATTGCTTATTTTATACGCACAGCAAATAAATTTTTTAATGTTTATTGAATAAAATAAAATAAATTCATCAAAGATAAGAAACGATATTTAAAATAAATATAATACACAAAGTTGAGTCAAAAAATTCTTAAAACACATTCAATGAATCAAGTCAACTCCAGTTTAACACTCGATTCGATCTAGACAAAAATTCTGAAAAGAATCCGATAGAAGCTTTTGACTTATTGTTGATAAAATACTACGCCATATAAACTAGATCAATTTATTGTGAATTGACGACATGCGATTCGACAATGCTTAATAATAAAAAAACGTTCCATATTACTAACGATGACGGAGACGTCTCACGTTTAAATTAGTCAACTTAAAGGAAAAAAGTCATTGTATCGATAATCAAAAAGTACAGTATAAGGTATAAAATCACACTTCATAATTTAAATACTGACTTTG
Source organism: Styela clava (assembly GCF_964204865.1). Lineage (NCBI taxonomy): Eukaryota > Metazoa > Chordata > Ascidiacea > Stolidobranchia > Styelidae > Styela > Styela clava. The sequence continues at coordinate 7,232,674 of NC_135259.1, read as the reverse complement.
TTTTCCATTTCAATATATACTCACATATGATTTGTTTTGTACAAATAATGAAAGAAGATAGAAATAAAAAAGTTAGAGAATTAAAGCTCCTGTTTTCATTCCCATATTTCTGTCGTATCCGACTTCACATTCAATAATATTAGGTGAACCAGAGTAAGCGTCTTCGATGACAACTCCAAGAAATTTCTTGTGATCAACTTTGATCTGTAAAGGGAAAATAATATTTCATCATTCAACCTCAGAACGAAATATTGAAGTTGTGTTGCATTACGTTTAATAACTAATACATCGGATCTATATTTAAAATCCAACTGCAAACGTCGGTGAAATACACGCATCACCTTGTGAATTGTAATGTACTTACTCAAAGTGATCAGAATTTTTTGACAGATCACCTAAGCACAGCGTTACTAACCTCAATAAGTGTTATGCATTTGTGAATTCATTAAAATCCTAGTAACAATCTGGTTTGTTCAATACCTAATAAGGAATGTTACCATAAAGGTGAAAATTTACTAACCTTCATCCAAATTACGTTGGTATTTTGGCGTGATGTTCTGTAAATTCTGGGGTCCCATTTTTTCTTTCCGTATTTCTCACCATTCATTATTTGAAGTTCTTGTTTCAACTAAAAACAATTGGATTGAGTATTGTAACTACTCTTAAAAATTTTCCGTATTTTAAATTGGATTGAATACATTATGAGATGTACTTACGGAATCAGCAATGGTATCCACCGTATCTTTCTTTTGAATTTGAACCCTATCGCCAAAAGTATAAATTGTAAAAGCGTTCGTCAGTGAAATGCAAGCTACCAGGCACAACAAAACTACCAAGGACGACTGCATTTTTGAGTTTTTTTTTATTTTAACAGCGGCCAATAACTTCCAAATCGAGTCTCAGATCAAAAGTGTGCATGAACATAAGTCATTGGGCTTTTATATTCGCACATCTAAGACACGTTTATGGCACAAATAAAAAAAATTAGAAATATCTTGTTTATAGTTTGGCACGTAGTAAATTACGTGCTACAAAATTAAAATTAGCAGCAATATATCCATGGTGTTATACAATAAAATCCTTCAAAGAGAGGAATGATTTTCACCGTTGAATGCCTTTTATGTGTATATCCATAATGTAAGCATGGACCCTCTCACAAAAGAGCTTGATCGAGTTTCAAACAGGAGAAATAATGATTTATTATTTATGATGAACTTTATTTAACTTCTAAAAAAGTTGTACACCTTCATATTCGAAATGATCGTCGCACGGTTGGTTAATTATCTTCAATACGGGCAATTAAATAAATGCTTTGAATGCAGCTGAACTGCCTCGAGGGCTTTTAGTTGATGCCCATCAATAGATGGAAATAGTGGAAGAGGAAGTAATTTAAGATCTCGGTGTGAAAACAACGATATTTTCTGGAATATTCAGCACAATCACATTCAAAATAACAACATTTTATTACTCGTGGATAAATTATAATATATTTGCGATTGATTAGAGAGCTCGCCAAGTCCGCAATAATGCAATTGTCGTTTGGTCTATATCAGGGGTGGCCAACCTGCTTCCGATCGCGATCGACTAAAATCTTCAACATAGATCGCGATCGACTGATCGGTAATAAGGTCCTACACAAAAACGAATGGACACTAAATGTGCAGATAACTGCACATGCACATACACAACTTGTATTTCTTATGTTCCATTTAAGTTGTTGATTTGAATATTTAATTGTACCCGGAGTAAATGTTTCATCATTTATTTAAGATTTATTTAAATAATACAATTCGGAAAAAGGGCGTGCCTAATTTTTAGTCGTAAGTGTTAAGTATTCATGTGTCACCCCATGAGCAAAAAATAAATATTCTCAAACCATGAATGTTACATGACTGCTCAACTTCAGTATCTAATTTACAATTTCCTCCAAACGCGATTCTTCGCTTGCTTAGAATTAGAACAAATCGGGCATTTTGATGCTACTGCTACCATTGCGAATAAAATTTATCACACTACTTTTGGAGTGAGACAATAACTAATGCATACTGCGGAAGTTATTGTAGGATCATTTGTCAGTCTGGATTTGGACACGCGATTTTTGGCACTTCATTTTTAAACCCCGGCAGCGGAAAAACTTGCATTTGTTACGTAATAATAATGCTTATCGGGCTTGCCCAGACTCAAATACTGTGTGTCTATATTGTATTTTGCGCATGCAAAATACTGTATTTTTCCTGTTGTAAAACACACAACTGGTTCGAGGCAATTTTGAGGGTATCAAAAATAGTAATATAAAATCTTCTCTTTCATTCGTTTTTTTTTATTATTACAATTCTAAAATTCGCGGATCAAAAATTGTTAAAAATATATCGATGACTTTAAGCGTCTTATTATAATATAAATAAACTATATATTTTTTTCGTGCATTTGTATAAAGTTGAATTGGTTTCTCATTCCAAAACTAAACTGTCCATAATTTATTTTACGACCTACTTAATGCGGTTTAATAATGAGATTCATATGACAAACAGAGATGATTATTACTTTCTATGGATGATTTTATTCAACTTAATTTATATTCATAATGAGTCCCTTCAATATGAATTCAATAATTTTAATCGAACAGGAGAGTTCAAAGTTCAAATGTTATAAAGAATAACTGTAAACTGTTGCATTTCAAATTTTATAATCAAAACATATGCATTGTTAGAAACGAAAAATATATACCGGTAATCACAAAAATAATTTTTTTCCAAATATTGATAAGTTTACGATGCATAAGAATGGCAATTATTTTCAACTAGGCTTGTCGAGTCGAGGAAAGTTTACAATCGAATCCGAGTTGAGAGAAATTGGACTCCTACTCCTGGTGACAAGTCCTCTTTGTTTCGTAACCTAGCAACAAAATCAGCTAAGTAGCCAATGACATAGAATTTGTGCTCGGACAACATGGAGATTTTTTTTGTCATCATAGTCACACAAGGGATGATACTAGTTGTTGTCTAACTCACACTTTCTTCATGATCAGAGCAATTCTCAACAAGCATTATACAATCCAAGAACTGACAGTTTTCTCCCGTGCATTTGATGCCACTTCTTTCCAACATACGCTTTGAGCAGCATCAGCCTAATGCGTGGTAGGGTTGCTCTTAACCTTACGTGCTGACCAAACAACTCAGAAAAACAACTCCAGGTGATGCTGAGTAAGCAAAAACATACTAAAGAAATCCACTTTCTATAAATACTAGGCTACATCCCTGGCAATTGATACAAGGAATCTTAAAAAATCAGTTTTGCGTCTAAAGAAGAAAACTGAAATAACAGTGCTGGTCCTCATGTTAAGTATATGGGGACATGAGGCACAATGGAAAATCAATACTCACACTCATACTTTATCCGGAATCAGTAATGAGTTTCGGTATTTGACATCGCAGAGCAATGCAAGCTATGAGATTAGATTGAATTGGTTTTGAACGGTTGAAACTAACATTTTGCCATATTCTTTTTTCTTTTTTTGAATATATACTTTACAACAGGACAAACTACTGCCTGGCATATTACCCTTTGCCCTTAGTCCAGTGTAAAATATTCATAACGTTGGCAAGTGTATTCTTGACACGGAGCAGTCTAAAAATCTTCGATGCTTTGAAGAACAATTGCCCGGGGTTTAATGGGACATGCTCCACCAGGCATCATTCGACAGTGTTTTATACATTGAGTGATTAGAACGAGGGTCGGATTGTGCCTTTCATGGGACCTAAGTACTTACGACTTTGGTGCCATATATATGGAAAGTAATATTTATAAAAACGTTCCATGTTATCTGAAATTGAATAAGTAAGTGTCAGTGTGAATGTTTCCACGAGAATCGATTTCTTTGTTTATTTCCGTAACAATTACCAATCAGCAATGACGAAACAATTCCAATTTGTCCAACCGCTCAGTCTGATAACCACCGTTGTAAGCGTCGGTTTGTTTTCGTTGTTTTGTACTTTATTTGTCAGTTTCAATTGTGTTTTCAAAAACAAGTTCTAAATCAAATAACATGATAGTCATTAGTCATTTTCCTAAAAGCTTTTAGTTTAGTTGAAATAATCAAACATCAGTCCCGCAAACGCTGCGACAGACTAGCCCAAGATGTGATCAAATAGTTGATGTAAATAATGAAAAATTATGTTTTTGAACATGTTAACCAAATTGTAAGTGCCCACTCTCCAGAACACTCTCAAAATAAGCATAATTTTTTGCAGTAGTAAAGTATGGGGAGAATTTTTTAGGGGGCAATGGTCGAGGAAACATTCTTTCGCTACTAACTGAGGGACAAGTTATGATTAATTTGCCTTTTTTTTTTTTTAAATATTTGTCATGCCTACAAACATTTATAGAAGGTTTCAGATGATACTTGTGGAAAAATAATATGCACAGATTTATTTCAACCGGTTCAATATTGAAATCCGTGTTGCCTGACCAACGCGAATTACCTCATCTAACACTGAGGTAACATTGAAGATTTGGTTCCCTAAGCACGTGCTTATACTGCTTAATGGTTAATCCAGCCTTGCTTAGAGGCCTCGATATGAGTGCAACAGCCTATTAGATTATCTTTCGGCCCATAGACGGATTTAAAAAATATATATTCTAGATTCAAAAATATTTTTTCAAAGTTTATTCGGAGGAGTAAATTATAATAAAGGTCGGTCGCCTATCGGTTACAGCATCCCCTACCATTAAGTGTATGTACCTGAAATAAACAACACCAGGCTAGCTAGCCCATACCCAACCTAGGCAGGTAATCGGACGAAAGGCCGTGGTACACCATATGGCCAGCTTCTCTCTCTCCCATTCTAAATATTAAGCATATTATCCCAATATTGTTTATACCACTCAATGGATAAATCGCGTTTCATTGCGTTACAAAGTAGTAAATGAACCAGATTTTGGCAAGTCTTATTTACAAACCGCCAGGATTTATAATTTAATTCACTGAAGTGATATATACTTCCAGTGATGGTAATGCGGGCTCGCCACACGCCAAAGTTTGTGTTACCATAATTTGATTTTTCCGGTGTTCGGATCTAGAATCAATCTAATTTTTTTTACATCCTGAGGATCGTTTTTTATGCGACTACATTTTCAACATCGACATTCTTACAAATGGCAAGAAAATAGAACGCACACTATTTTCAAACTCCTCATTGCATCAAAATTCACAAGGAAAAAATAACCAAAATGTAAACATGAACTGAATGTACCTTATAAAATCACAACACGAGTATAGATAGGCTTTTCAATATAAAACGATGAGATGCGCTTTGTTGTATCTGCATTTACTAAGCACATGTGCGTTTTCTGATGTAGTGAGTGAGTATTTGTAAAGTTTTCAATTTCTCTCTTGTTTAACATATTGAATATATATTAACAATAAATTATATGTCTGAGGAAACATTAATGATAGGACAATGCTGAAGCGAGTGGTTTGAAATTCTCTAACTTTCCTGACTTTGAAATAAAATAAAACCTATTTATAGGACAGAATTTCATCCTGAAAATAAGAGGCTTAGTTCAAATAAAATCAGATGCATGGACACGGTCGTATGAAAGCCATGAACAACAAATCCAATTTCAAATAATCAGCATAACGCGAACAAAATGGTTGTAAAATAATGAAACAAAAATTGGAATAATGGTCTGGTTTAAAAGTTAACGTATATATATATATAAGACTCAGGGTGGTCCAAACCCTGGCACGCGGTCTGCATGCGACTCGCGAACACATTCCGGGCGGACTGAACAATTTTACCTTTAGCGTATACTAATCCAATTTCAATGTTGTATCTAGGGTGCCGATACGGGAGTGAGGTTCTGTGATCGATATATGGAAAATGAATTCCTCTATTTTCAAGCGTGGGCCATGTGACCGCAGTGACGGAACGCATAGCTGACTAAGCGCGGCGCAATCCATTTTTTTTTAGCTAGGCATCGAAATCCCAACTTAGACTGACTTGGTTGTTCTTTGACGATAGCACTAGGCCCCTGCAAGTTATAAAATTAGTCAAATAAAACAATTCATCATAAAAGGAGTCTTGAAGGACAAGTGACAGAGGAAAACTGAGAGGAAACGTATTTCCTTGCCCGCAACGGTGTGCTATAATTAAAATAATATCTGTCACGAAACAATATAATTTAAAGCAACATTACCAAACCAAACGCGAGAAAAGCTACGGAAAATGCCACGGTACTACTCGGGAAGCAATTTTAAAATGACTATATGCTTTATATATCTTCCTTAAAATAATAAAAAACACCCATGTAACATAACAATCGGCCGATTAGAACGCTAAACTCTCTTTTTTTAATTTAATATATTTAAAGTAAGTAAACTCGCGATATTTTGATCACTCATGGGTTTTTCTCCGACTGCGGCCCGCGAGACCCTCTCAAAAGTTTTTGCGGCCCTTCAACCGAGCAACCTTGGACCACCCTGATATATGTCATTGAAAGTAAGGGGTCAAGATACGAAGAAATAATAACCTAAATTATGTTTATTGATATGAACATATCGTCAACGTTTGCTGAAGTTAGGGTGCCCATAACTCTTTACTTCTCCATAATGTAGCCAAATTGTATCGTATAATTGGAAACCCGTAATTCACGTAAGGGTAAAGTTTAACATAAGGGCTGTGATTTGCTTCAAAATCAATGGCACCAATAGGCACTCTAGCGATAACTTGTAAACCTCAATGAATATATATAATTACTATTGAACTATTTTGGGTCTTCTAAAATTGCGTCACAAGGGTGGCGTATAGTAAGTACTGTTGTCGGTACTCAAGCAGTTTATGAGATATACCTAACATGGGTCATTTACCAATATACAAAATACTCTACTATTCGGAATGAAAGAAATAGTGACAATTGCACAGATTTGCAAAATAATTTGAAAACGCAAACACGTTAAACTATTTCGAATATTGAAACCGCTGTACACCTTTACACACTGCTTCGGCTTTGTACATCTCAGTTACGAGTCACGGCCCGAAATTTTGACAATGCTAAACAGTCTGAGGTATTTTACTGGAACTATGTTCTACAGAGGTTTCCACATTAATATTATGTGTTTTGTATGGGTTCGTTGTATACTCGACTCATTTAACAAAAGACGACCAAGTGTCATTAAAAATTCAAAGAAGTCGCTGCTAGACAAGAAGATTTATGTTAAGATTTATATCACGTTCGCGCGCGGCGAGAGGACACATGATTTATTTACTGGATGTGAATATTCACTATTTGTTTTATATGCATTAGAAGACAATTAACACATATACATTGACTCTTCGCAATATTAGCGTAAGTCCAACCTTCTTATGGTCAAAGTATTACAATTAATAACCATATTCGACTAAGCTTATTTTTAATTTAAGCCTAGTTTAGGCTACATTCATGTATGAACTGAACATGAATACATATATTCAGAATATATATCCTAGTATACTTACTCGTAGAGTGTTGTCGCTGAAATTAACACGTGTATGGTAAAATTTTATTTTTCTATCAACTCAAGTTCTAAGTTAGACAAGTATAAGCCATGAATAATGACAGTCTTCATGTGTAAATTTTCAATGGGCCATATTTATCTGATTGTTAGAAAATTAAACATTTTTAATGGTTTCGTAGTATATAAGCAAAGCGACAAAGCAAGATTACATATATAAGTTTTCAGTCAAGCAAAATCGTGAGTACAAACAAAAACGAAGAAACAAGATGAACTACTTTGCATTCCTTCTGGTGGTGATTGGACTTTCTGTCTCTTCAGTATTTGCCACAACCTACACAATTTCTGGATTCAGAGACACCAATGGAGCTCGATATCAGAAGACCGTTCAAAAAGTAAGCTAGTTTTAGCAAACTATTCGATTTAATTGGGATTTTAGGCCCAGTCTTTCGTGAATTAGGTTCTTATTACAGTAATGCCATCTGTTCTCTGTGGGTAATGACTAACAAAAAGCATGGTACTCATGTAGTATGTGCACCAAGATAGCGCAGTATGTGTACCAACAGGTTAGAGTTAGGCCATAATTTCAGGTACAAACACTACGGGAGTCACTTGGCTAGTTCCCGAACTTGTAATATAACTAAAATAAGGGAAATTAGAATAAAATTATGCACTAACTCTAACCTCCGGTGTCCGCCATCTTGGTGCACATACTATGAAGGCGCCAAAAGCATTCATTTTATTTTAATATTCACCGAACATGACTTGGTTTTATTTATTTTCAGTTCATCAAAGAAGCGCAAGATGACCTCAATGACAATTTTTCGACAATGTTTGTTGCTAAATCTTATCAAAGAGCAATTGAAGATTACGACATTATCTTAGTCAAGGTGATTTCTTCTACTTTGACGAATCATTTTATACAAAAAAATAGTAACGTTAGAATCATAATTGGTAAAATTATTCTCATATATACGTATGTCATTTCCTTCATCATTAATGAATTTAGCAAGAAAGAACGTTCCACTAAACCTTGAGTCGTGAGCCGTCGTGAGCTTAAGATTATTTGAAATATTTATATGCACAACGCTTCGACAATCATATTATTCTAATTGTCCCGAAACTAAGCCTGAATACCTAGGACTTACTCGTAGGTTAGTATGTGATACCATTTCATCTGAGTTGACAAAAGTCCATACAGTTTACTTTAAGGCGTTATATTTTCTCGTTTTATTTTCAGATCCAAGTTGGTAGGCGACGATACATCAATATGGCAATCAGAGAAACTTTCGATTCTCCTACTTATCTTACTTCCATCAAATATATTGGTTCAAAAGATTTCATCCTAGAAGTTACTGCGACTCTTCGACCTCGGGAATAATTAAAACAATTGTCATTTTTGCAAAAGATCATATTTGGTTTAATATAAACCTGTATATTTTTCGGTATCTTTACAACATTTTTCTTCACAACCTCATAATTATGTACTTTTTACATTAGTGTGTTTTTGTTGTAGTTGGTTTGTGTATTAAATGGAAAAATAAATATTTTCTTTTGTATTGGTAATTAGTGGAGTATTATTAATATTTTTCTGATACTTATGAATTATGGTGGTGTGAGAAAGTTATAGCGAGTTATATACAGCGTTGAGTATAGGATACAGTATTGACGAGTTTGGAATGCGACAATGGATAGAACGATATTTCCGTTTTCCAAAACATCACCTAAACTTTATTAGGCCGCTAACATTGCTGAAAATTAAGGCAGCTATAATAGTTTAAAAGTTTGAAAAATAGACTTTAAATCTGACAATAAAAAACTTATGCCAACAACATAATACCAAAACAATCCTTATGTACATGCTCTTGAAAACATTTTCTGAAAGCCTGAAGACAAATCGTGAATTTTTTTGATTAAAAACACTTGAAGATTAATACTGTTATTCATTTATGCCTGGAATTATAACTAAATTGAAACGTAAAACTTGTACCTAGATTTCATCGAGCCAAGTTTATCATGCGATTATCTCATACTATATCTGCACATTGCAATTTCTTCACATCAACATACTATTATTACTCACGCCAAGACTATCTTACAAATAGCCGCCGTAACAATAGCTCGTGACGTTGAACGATCCGTTAAGCTGCATGAGAAGATGTATGAGGTGAACCTCTAATGTTTATAATTTGGCAATGACATTTTCGGAGTTCCATTAATCCTATTACACGTACCCTTACAATTTGGCATGAGCTATTTAGATGGACAATTGGTGAAATGAAAGAATAACTGACAGTAGAAGTAGTTTAACTTGAATTACCTAGTAAATGTAACTATTTGCCTCCTCATGACTCCACAAGACGAAGTCTAAGAAGGTAGCGCATGAATGAATTTCAGTGATAAGAAGGAATTAGAGTTCGGAATGTTTATTTAGATACGATCAATTAGCATTATTTACACTGGAATCTTAGTGAACTTTAAATAATTTTATCAAAGTATATGAAAATAAATTCTAGCTCTCCGTGACCTTGACCACATACCAGCCAGGACGTGGAACGAACAAAAGTAGCGATGTTTTGCTCTAAATACCTCGGGTGCGTTGTTCTAGTAGGAATCGTTTTATTACATACGATTTCAATCAGTTCTGCAGCTCGATATACCATCTCACCGATAGTTAACAGAAATGGATCAGTAGTGAACGATATTGTATCTAAGGTGAGTGTAATAGTATAAAATTCATATCCTAAATATAAAAAAAAAGTGTTAACCGCACTTGAAATTTTCTTTTAACGGTTAAAGAAAGTAATTATATAATCGGAATTGAAATAAAAACAATCGTTTTGATTTACGGGAGTGGGTGATTATTGATAAGAAAATGAAGTACATAGCTGGGGCTAATAGATGTTGATGGGGCTTAGGAAATGGAAACCTTGGACTTTATACACACAAGCAAGATCCTTTCTCAATTGTTATCCTGACCTTAACAAAGGAAAACCTGTTTCGATCTATTCTTTCTTATACTGTGGGACAGAATGGTTAATTTTGTTAATAGACTGCTGAAAGTAAATTTATTTCATATTGAGTAAACAAAACACCCGGTTTCTAGCCCAATTCGTCGTTCATAAAATGATCTTTATTTAATTTTAAATTTAAAGTAATTCTTTGTTGCTTGTTATTCATTACAGTTTCTTTCTGAATCGCAAGTGGAATTGAACGAAACGTTTTCGATATTTTCTACAAAATCGTTCAGGCTATCGGTGGAAGATGAAAATATTATTATAGCCAAGGTAATTAAATCAAAAATAGGCAAACATACTCGTCAGTAAAATCTATTCAATTTATGGTTAGAGAAATTTCAAGAAAGAAGATGTTGTCCTGGTGGTAGACGATTCTCAACCTCGATCAAGATGGGCTATGGATGAGGATAGTTTTTGCCCAATAGTACAATGTAACTCTGACGAGACTTTTAAATAATGCTTTTAAATCCCCTATTTTTAAATATGCATGTACATTTTTAGTTATTCACTACAAAGGGCAAAACTGCCATGAGATTTTGTTATTTCCAATGACACTTTCAAATTCATTTTAATTTTACAGGTCAAAGTTGATAGAAAATCTTACATCCACATTGCAATTGCTAATGCTTTTCGTTCCACACCTATGTATCTGACTTCGATTGGTGGATTGTCAAAACAAAGAGATATAAAAACTTACACCTTGGAGATCGTTGCTAAGCTGTCTCCACCATAATCTCAAGAAGAAAATGTTGGAATAAATTTGTATTTGTTTATACGGATTTGGGTTTTTACTGTGTAGTAGTTGTTAAACGTATTTTTATTACGTATTTTTGTTTGTACGTGAATTAAAGAGGTACTAAAATAAATTATAACGTTTGTTCATTTCGCACTGCAACCAGAAGTTACGTAGGCAAAATACGGAATAAATCACACGTTGCAAGTTGAGTTAATGAATCAAATTAGCTTGCCATATTTGTATGTAAGCGGAATATAGGGTGAGCGCCAGTTTGTATATATCAAATAATAGCAATCGCCCAATTCTTCACCCTAAATTAATAATTTAATTTCACATAAATATGCATATGTTTTTATGATTAGACAGCGACAAGGAGGGTGGTGAAGAGAAATATATATATATTGTTTTAATCCGGCGCTGGAAAACTAATCCGCTGCTATATCCATCACAAAACCTCTGCGTAATTTGTAGATTAACTGATAAGCATTCGGCCAACAATCCCAGGTAGACCCGATTGCCGATGTACGCGTATATTAGTACTCGAATTCAAGCGGAATTGGATAAAGTTCTATCAACTAAAATAAGGGAAATCGGATTAAAATTACAGCCTAACCCTAACCTGGTACACACACTACGGATGTACCCATTTTTAATTAGTCCATTTTCAAATGAATCACCTATGATAAAAAATCGTCTATCCTGCAATGAAATAGAGTTAGGTCGCCTTCTCTATAATCACAAAACTGAAATATTGTTCATAATGACTATATGTATTGAAGTAGACGGGTTAAAGAAGTCATGCTGATAAAAAAAATTTGACAAAAATAAATAAAAAGTAAATTGTAAAATTGTGATATTTCAATACAGGTTTGCTTCCAGTTATCACTGAAAACATGAAAATGCACAGTCTTGTTTAACACAATATGGAACTTCGAGAAAATAGAAAGCAATCATCTTGCAGCTATTCATTCATCTGACCCATTCAGTCCACATTAATCGCGTTGTTAAATCTGTGAAAAGTATAATAAATTTTTACACGACAATATCAAATAATTACAATGCCTCACAATTTTTCTGGTAGTTGAAAAAAAAAAACATAGTCGATTTCTTTTTATCAACTATTTTATGTTTCTACTTACCACTGATGTTCCATTTTCTTGATTTATATTCCGGATTTCCGTTGATACATTCCTTCACAAACTGATTTGGATGTTTTTCTGATTCTAACATATCTCTTAGGAATGCAATGTATGCAATAGCAAGACGCAATGAGTCAATCTGGAAAAAGATTTCCATAAACTACATTTTCATAATATTACTACCGGACCTTTTTTTGCTACCCTTTCTGGAAATATTTTAGAACAGCGAAAATTGCTATGAGAGTATAAAGAGAAGCTCTATGAATGAAAGGTAATATTTACTAAATATCCATGCAATGATAGATATGCAAACTTGCAAAATGCAATTTGTTTCTGTGAACGAATGATTCAGAAAATGAAATTTAGTAAATCAGTTACAAGAAAAATTTGTTTACTAATGTTATTAAAATGATTTATTAATATTAATTGTTACCTTTGATAGTCTTTTCTCGTATGGGAATGTTGGAACACGAGACCTCAATTCATCAAATCCTTCGTTGATATTGAACATTCTTTTTCGTTCTCGATTGTTTGCCGATTTTCTTTCTTGTGTTTCTCCATTTAAACTAAGCAATGTTCAATTTGAATAATTTCAATTGCGTTATTATAACATGAGGTATCTATATGGTAAACTCCATAATGTATTCTATCGTAAGCATCATAATCTTATTTATAAAGCGTTTTTTACCCTCACATGACATTACTCGAAATATATAGTAAAAATATTTATCGTCTATAAGAAAATCTTACGTCAAGGGAGAAGTTCTCTTTTCCTTTCTTCGCATTTGTCTTGAATTAATCTTTCGTTCCTTAGGTTTAAAATTGTCAACATGATGTTCTTTCACGCGGTGTTGATAGTGTTGACTATTCTTACTCATTTGAAAGGGAGTAGCAACGTATGGAAATGCAGGTAATACAGGAAAAGGTTGAATTCTTTCAGTTGTAACAGGGACAAGATCGGTATGAGGATAATGTATCTGTCCGCACATTTCTCTAACTTGTTCATTTAATGTTTTATCAAGTGTTTGAAGATACGATTCATCTGATATTGATGACAAGAATTCCTCACCAAGTTGGTAAATTATTTCCCCATTTGCATCTGCTTCTAGAAAAGTAAATTTCAAATTTAGTTAAATTTTTTTTAAATATAGGAAAAATGATAAGGACGAAGTATTTTCAATAACCATATTTTTTTACAGGACAAGATTAAAACCCAAACAACAACGATTGTCAGTTATTCATTATGAAGGCCTACCGCGAGAAGCTTCGATTCTCCCATCATCTTCCTTGTTATCAACTAAATACTCTTCAGTTGTAGGCAACCCCAGCTGCAATGAAATAACATGAACATGTATAAACAAGATCATTAGAATGTTCTATTTTCTAATAAATTCAATCTAATATCTTTTTTCAAAAATAGCTGTAACTTAACATAAATCAGAACATACCTGAAATGATTCATTACTGCTACAGAGTAACTGTTTGTTCAATGATTGCAAAACCGTCAATTGTGAAGAGTCTGAATCTTTGATGTATTCATTCTCCACGTGTATTGCTTTTGGTCCACATCCATCGACAAAGACATCATCATTGTATACGAAAGATATTGCCTCAGATTCTTGCTCTTGAGTGACTGATATTACTTCTGTGTAGTCAGAAAAATGTTCTGGCAACACAGAAATCTGTTGATCATCTTCCCCAATGAAAATATTCTCAGGTGAATGTAAGGTTTGCAAACATGCAAATTCAAGTATTTGTGAATCTGGAATATTTTCAGAATTCATTATTAAATGTAATCCGTAATTGAATGAATAGGTAACTGATGTCTTATTTCCAGTAAACCCCTTTATATATTGCAAACACACGACAGTCCCAGATGACATTAAATATCATCCGTTTCATGCATGTCGGGATAGTCAGGGAAATCTGTATTTGTTCCATGGATTAGTGTGTATCTGACAGTTTAGCACGTGTAATTGTTGTTGTGTAGTCAGTGTCCACGCGTACGCACGGCGTGACACCAAAATTGATACCTCGATTCATTTATAATACTATGCATACATTTGATTCATTATAGACCCATAATTACTCGTTGGCATAAAAAACGTTGAAAATCATAATCTTGCATTAGTAATTTTTACAATCAGATACATACATAATCTTCACAATGTACGCGACTACAATCTTCTTAGAAAAAAGGAGTTTTAAACTTTCTATGTCTTAATGTAAAGACATGAATGATAGTCATCATAAAAATATGCAGGAATTTTAGCAATACCTACAATTTGTTCCCGCACAAACATTAGTCAAATGACCACGTGACGACATATTTGATAAACAGCATTGAAATAAAAATATTCTGATTTAACTAAAATAATACAAATCAAAGACGAAAACACTTGCTCGCAGGTAAACAGTTAAATCCGGAAAGACAGATATATATAATCGATTTTTAAAAACGACAAAATCTATATTTTGCGAATCATAATTTGTCCAAGTATAATTTGACATCAATACTACTTTGTTTGATTTCCTGCTTTAGGTTGTATGTTTAAAAATGTGATTTTCGTTATTATTGTTCATATTTTACAGAGGAATTTTACAATTCATAACATGGCAACATAAGAAAGGCATTTACAAAAGCTTCGAAGTTATCGGCGTGGTACTTGTAATTTGATACTAATTTTTCTATACTTGTCTATACAGCAGCTGGCGTAGTTCTGCTCGAAATAATATTATTTACCTTAATCTTATTATTTATATTACTTGATATAAGTATGTATATCCAAAGAAAACATGATTGTTATAGTTGTTTTTTTGCCCCAAATGAGAATTTGTACAGATATTGCAAAAAATGTAAAGAGGATGAAAGGCCATTAATTCCTCACTATTTTAATACCGTCATTGGGTCAACAAGATATTTTTGTTTAATGTTTGTTTTATGTAAAATATGAAGAATAACGAAGCCTAAATAATGAAACATAACATGCAAATATTGATATTACTGAAAGTCACAACATATAAAGCATCTTTGGAACAAATCTAGTAGTTTTTGAATTTCGAATAAAATCCGAATCCATCACTATACGTGATCCACAATTAAATGAATGATTGCACTCACATTATTAAACACACAGACGAAATATAGAGTAACAAGTATTATTCGTTCCTTGCATTCGGGGATAGTTGGGGAAATCTGTATTTGTTCTATGGATTAGTATATAAGACAGTTCACCACGTGTGAATATGGTCGGGTCGGTAACATTGCACACTTGTGCTCTAGCTGCATGACACCAGGATTGATACCTTCAATAATTTGTTATAATTATCTAATACTTAGCTTTTGTTAAAACAATTTTAAATTTCAGGAAAACTATATTGGGTTTAGTGAATTTTTCTTCTCAATATATTCGACAAACAAGGGGATACTTTTCCACTTTAAGATTGACATGAAGTTGGTTGTAACTCATAACAATGTAATTCTGTTTGTGCATTGCAGGAATTAATAAAACTGGAAATCGTAAAGGTTCAGTCACCCTTACTATAAATATTTCTTTGTTTATAAAGACGGAAATCAAATAAAGAGATATTGATGTTACGAATTTTACAATAAATTATTTCTGTGTTTTATCTCGTCAAAATCGATTTCATTCTTTATTTCCGCATACAGTATTTCATTTGAATGAAATTTTTTCGTTTCGATTTTGTTCGTTATTTTTTATTTAATATTTGTACTTAGACTGAAAATGTATTGAGATATTGAATCATTATCAATGTAATCAATTGTTTCTTTTTAAAAATATCAACAAGGGGGGAGATTTTTCCATATCATAAAGATATAACATCATGCTGATATAAGTGATTAGCCTTATACATTTATATTGCACGTGTACAAAACGGATAATTAAACATCCCATGCCGTAGTTAGATTAAGCAACTGTTCACAACATGGATTAGCTGAAAAAGTATCCTGATCCAAAGAAGTATCAAAGCAGCATGAAACGCTATTCAGAATGTATCTATTGTGGAATCGGCACGCACAAGGTGTGTTTTCCAACTGCGATTCCGAATTACAGGATGCACTGTTCTGTTATTTGGGCCATCGGATATAAATCTTCAATATATGCACCAACACAGGACAATCCCACGTCTCCCACGTCTCATAGATGCCTGGCGTCTAGTTTAGTATTGCTAATAATTTGCATGTTTTGGACAAATAAGACCTCAACAGCTCCGCTTGGTAAATCATTTTGTGGAGTTAGACATATTAATAGTCAAAATATGATACAAAACATCAATCGTATATTTAATAGTTTAGCTCTCTGTCCCGAAATTGCTGCAATCGTGTTCCGTGGGACAAAGAAAATTCGTGGAGGCCACCAAAGATCGTGGACATATAAAGTCACTTTGTTACATTATAATAAGTACCTCGTGTATTATCTTGAGTACAATTAATATGAATCAAATTAGCTTGAGATCTTTGAGTGTAAGTGGTATAGAGTGAGTGCCTGGTATCAAAATATGGCAAGTGCAAAATCCTTTACCCCGAATTAGTGTTTTATGATTAAACAGCGACAAAAAGGGTGGTGAACAAATATATATATATATCTTTAATCCGGCGATGGAAAGCTAAACCGCTGCTATATCTATCTAAAATCCCCTGCGTAATTTGTAGATTTACAAATAAGCATTTGGCCAGCAATGTCAGGTAGAAATTGTGAATAAAGTACGACACATTGTGAACCGATTGATTGTGTAAGAGTGCTTCAGTACTCGAAAGAAAATTCATTCAATAAAGTTATACCTTTTCAGGTTGATCTCCCAAAAACAAAACCCATATATTTTTATATTTTGACAAAAATGAAAAAAAAACTTCATTAGACGCAAATTTTTGTTTGCGTATGATTGATTGTAACCAAAAGTTTCAGTAATCTGGGACACTTTGCACAGAAGGTATGTTTTCTCAAGAATAACACGAGTATAGTGTTTTTAGGTCACCTTTGACCTCATTATCTTTTAAGATGTCAAAATGTGGTATATATCAGCCATAACATCGTTGTTATAACCGTAATTTGAATATTAAAGCAAAAATAACGAAAAAATCAAAATTTGATTTAAATAAAGTACAGTATGCGGAAATGAAGAATAAAATCGATAAAACATATGTACTAAGTAAACAAATATAATGTGTTGTAAAAGTCAGGAAACGTAACATCAATATTTCTTTATTTGATTTTCGTTTTTATAAATAAAGAAATGTTTTTATAGTCAGTATGACTAAACCGTTACTATTTCCAGTTCTGTTAATTCCTGCAATGCACAAACAGAGCTACAATGGGTTACGAGTTACAGTCAACTATAAGTAAATTTTGAAGTGAAAACTTATCACCTTGTCTGTCGAATATATTGAGGAGGAAAAATACACTAAACCCAATGAAGTTTTACCTGAAACGCAAAAATTGAAACTTACTTAGTTTTATATTTGGTACTTGTTTCTGGAATATTTCATCAAACAATGATTTAATTTGAAAAATCATTCCAACAAAAGTTAAGTATTAGATGATTATAACAAATTATTGAAGCTATCAAAACTATCAATCCTGGTGTCATGCAGCTAGAGTACAGATTATCAATGTTACCGACACAACCATCATCGCACGTGCTAAACTGTCATGTATGTACTAATCCACAGAACAAATTTCCCCAACTATCCCTGCATGCATGGTACGGATCTTATTTTATGATATTTGATATCTTCGTCTGTATGTTTTGTAGCATATCAACGGATAGGTGTAATCATTCACATTTAATTGTAGACCACGTATAGTCCTGGATTCAGATATTATTCCAAAATTCAAAAACTGCTCTATTTGTTCCCCTATAATGAGATGCTTAATTTATTGTGACTTCCAGGGAACGTAAAATAAATATTTGCTTATTGTGTTTCCCTATTTAGTTGTCGTTGTTCTTCATTTTTTACATGAAACAAACATTATACAAAAACATCTTGTTAACCTGAAGATGATGAAAAAATAGTGAGAAAGTAATGGCCTTTCATCCACTTCATATTTTTGCAATACCTTTACAAATACTCAGTTGAAGCAAAAAAATATTTCTAACAATCGTGTTCCTTGTTAATATATATTCTTATATCCAGTATGTAAAATAAGATTAGGATAAATAACATTATTCCGAGTAGAACTATGCCAGCTGCTGTATAGAAAAATAAGTATTATAAAATAAGTGCAAACCGAATATACCACGCCAATAACTTCGCTGCTTTGTTACATGCCTTTCTTATGATGCCACGTTATGATTTGTCAAATTCTTATGTAAAATATGAACAATTATAACAAAAATCACATTTTCAAACAAACAACTTAAAGCAGGAAATCAAACAAAGAAGTATTGGTGTCAAATTATACCTGGACAAATTATGATACGCAAAATATAGATATTGTCCTGTTAAAAATCGATTCTATCTGCCTTTCCGGATCTGAATATTTACCTGTGGGCAAAATTAATGTCGTTTTTGACTTGTATTATTTTCTGTTAAATCAGGATGTTTTTATTTTAATTCTGTTTATCAAATATGTCGTTACGGGGTCATTTAACCCATGTTTGTGCTGGAACAAATTTTAAGTAATAAAATTAACTTTAATTGAAGCGCTAAAATTTCTTCACATTGTGATGATTAATACCATTCATATCTTTACATTGAGACATGGAAAGTTTTGGAACTCCTTTTTACTAAGAAGATTGTAGTCGCGTACATTGTTGAGATTATATATCTGATTGTAAAATTTACTAATGCAAGATTATAATATTCAACATTTATAATGATTCGAATGTATGCATAGTATTATAAATGAATCGAGGTATCAATTTTGGTGTCACGCCGTGCTTACGCGTGGACACTGACTACACAACAACAATTACACGTGCTAAACTGTCAGATACACACTAATCCATGGAACAAATACAGATTTCCCCGACTATCCCGACATGCATGAAACAGATGATATTTAATGTCATCTGGGATTGTCGTGTGTTTGCAATATATAAGGGGGTTGTACTGGAAATAAGACATCAGTTATCTATTCATTCGATTGTGGATTACATTTAATAATGAATTCAGAAAATATTCCAGATTCAAAAATACTTGAATTTGCATGTTTGCAAACTTCACATTCACCTGAGAATATTTTCATTGAAGGAGATGATCAACAGATTCCCGTGTTGCTTTCTCAATCGAATGACAAAACCGAATATTTATCTGACTCCACAGAAGTAATATCAGTTACTCAAGAGCAAGAATCTGAAGCAATATCTTTCATATACAATGATGATGTCTTTGTCGATGGATGTGGACCAAAAGCAATACTTGTGGAGAATGATTACATTCAAGATTCACAGTCTTCACAATTCACTGTTCTGCAATCATTTAATGAACAGTTGCTCGGTAGCAGTACTGATTTATTCCAGGCATGTAACTTGTTAACTTACAGATTTTTTTGAAAAAGAATTAGATTGAATTTATGAGAAAATAGAACAAGAAACAAACCTTGTTTCTACATGTTTCTGTTATTTCTTTACAGCTGGAGTTGCCGACAAATGGCAATTATTTAGTTGACGATAAGATAGACGACAAAATAATAGAAACTTCTCAAGGTAGGTTTCCAGGATGAAATAATTGGGACTCGTTGTTTCTTTATCATATTTTTTCGAAATATTCATTGTCTAAAATTAAAATTTACATTTATAGAAGCAGATGCAAATGGGGAAATCATTTGCCAACTTGGTGAAGAGTTCTTGTCATCAATATCAGATGAATCGTATCTTCAAACTCTTGATAAAACATTAAATGAACAAGTTAGAGAAATGTGCGGACAGATGTATTATTCCCACGCCGATGTTGTTCCTGTTACAACTGAAAGAATTCAAGCCTTTCCTGTATTACCTGTATATCCATACGTTGCCACTCCCTTTGAAATGACTAAAAATAATCAACTCCATCAACACCACGTAAAAGAACAACAAGTTGACAATTTCAAACTTAAGGAACAAAGGATTAGTTCAAGACAAATGCGAAGAAAGGAAAAGAGAACTTCTCCCGTGACGTAAGGTTTCCTCATATAACACGATAAATATTATTACTATATATTTCGAGTAATGTCGTGTGAGGTTAAAAAATGCTTTATAAATTGGATCATAATGTTTCCGAGAGAATATATTATGGAGTTTACCATATAGATAAATTTAGTTAGAAGTGAGCATTTAAAATTAATCAAATTTAACATTGCTTAGTTTAAATGGAGAACGAAAATCGGCAAACAATCGGGAACGAAAAAGAATGTTCAATATCAACGAAGGATTTGAAGAATTGAGGTCTCGTGTTCCAACATTCCCATATGAAAAAAGACTTTCAAAGGTAATCAATATTATTAACAAACGTTTGAAATAACAGTATTAGGAAAAAAGTTTGTGTAACAAACTTACTAGACTTTACTTTCTGAATACATTTGTTCACAGAAAAAGTTGACAAGATGATCACAAATTTTAGTGAATGTTTTACTCTCATCATAAAAGGTTTCCCTTTTAGCCTCC
Source organism: Styela clava (assembly GCF_964204865.1). Taxonomy (NCBI): domain Eukaryota; kingdom Metazoa; phylum Chordata; class Ascidiacea; order Stolidobranchia; family Styelidae; genus Styela; species Styela clava. The sequence continues at coordinate 7,211,683 of NC_135259.1, read as the reverse complement.
TAAGTTTATAAAAAATTATTTTCAGAAAGAATATTTGAAAAAATAAGTGCAGTCGTAATGTTTTACAAATTATCTAATATCTTTTAAAAGTTTTTCAATATAATCAAACTTCTTTTCAGATAGACACATTACATCTTGCTATTGCATACATAGCATTTCTACGAGATATGTTAGAATCAGAAAAACATCCAAATCAGTTTGTGAAGGAATGTATCAACGGAAATGCAGAGTATAAATCAAGAAAATGGAATATCAGTGGTAAGTACAATCATGACCTTGGTGAAATTATTAATTACGAGGATTCAACTTAGTGTTATTTTTAAATGCCAATAAAAATTTAGTCTGAAAAAATGGTAATTTAATTTTATTTAATAATGTATAACAATTTTTACAGATTTAACAACACGGTTGATGTGGACTGAATGGGTCAGATGAATGAATATCTGGAATATGATTGTTTGCTATTTTCTTGGAGTTCCATATTGTTTTGAACAAACTGATTTATTTATTTTTATGTTGACAACTCGAATCTTAATTAAAATCTGTCACAATTGTTATTTTACTTCGCATTTTGTTTTTATCCATTTTTGTATTATCATAACTGCTTTTCCTATTCTACTTGAATACATTTATACATTGTGAATTTCAGTTTTGTGATTAGAAAAGTCGACCTAACTCCATGTCATTACAGGATAGAAGATTTTGGGCTATGGTGATTCGTTTGAAAACCAAGTGAAAATGGGTATAGAATGCATGGTGAATATCGTAATCCATCATGTATTTACAAATAGAGGGACAATTCAGAAACAATTGAGATGAAATCACTCCTAAATACTTTGATCGGTGGAGAATTCAAGTAGAAATTTATCTAAAGTGAGCAATCAAGTGCATGCGTAAGATTGGGTGTGCTGGAAAAGAATTTTAAAATATATTACACTTGCTCAGTCAAGGGAAACGATATGAAATTACTTGTGTCAGTGTGGAGATATGCTCTTGAATTTTTTGAAATGTAATAAATAAAGAAATATATAGACAAATTGTACTTAGACTGAAACTGTATTCAAATATGAAATCATTTAGAATGTAATCAATTGTTCATTTAAAAAAAAATACCAACATGGGGGGAATTTCTTCCGTATCATAAAGATATTACGTTATGCTGATATAAGTGATTAGCCAAGTACATTTATAATAATTGTACGTGTACAAAACGGATAATTCGATATCCCATGTCGTAGTAATTATTATATTATACAATTGTTTCACGACATGGATTATCTGAAAATGCATCCTGATCCAAAGAAGCATCAAAGCAGCATGAAATGCCTATTTGTAATGTATACATTGTGGAATTGGCACGTGCGGACTCGATTATAACTATGAATTAAGGGTGTTACCGTTGCCATGTTCTCTTGTTTAGCCGTCATATGTAAATCTTCAATATATTTATCAACTACAGAATAATCCCGAGTCTCATACTTGTCTTATGACTAGTTAAGATCACTGAAGGCTAGTTTAGGATGAAGTAAGAGTAATATATTTGTACGTCAATTACATCAGCGGTTATCAAAATTTTGTTTGCGCAGCCCCAAAATTATCAGAAAAAAATCACGGCGCAAGTTCACGAAAAAAATTGCTGCTTTTATAATTGAAACTCAATTTTGTGATCGTTAACATGTATGCCAAAAATAAAAACAAAAGGTTAACTCTCCTTCCCCAACCCTGCCTGATTTTCCTTTAAAAACTAAAAAAATCACTCATGTTCGCTGAACTCGGCTGAGCAGATAAATAGTAGTGTTTACGTCTTCTTCCTCATGTACCAGGTCTGTTATAGGCATCGGCGATCATGGCTTTCCATTTTGGAGGATTCTTTCTTCGTTGCGTAATTATTCAGACCGTCGGTGTATTTTGTGCGTTGTCTTCCTCTACTTTTGGTACCGCAAATCTTTTCACACAATATTTTCTTTTCTATCCCATCTGCTCTGTTTATGTGCCCAAAAAATTGTAGTTGTCTTTTCCTGATGGTTTTTATTAGGGATCTTTTGTACCAGGTTGATTTATAATAGTCTAGCTCTTTATCCTAAAATTGCTGCAATCGCCTTCCACACGACAAAGAAATATTCAGAAAACCGCGAAACGTCGTAATAATGGAATGTTACACTTGATGCTGATTTTCGTTAATGAGTTAAAGTAGGCGAGTTTGTGGAATTAATAGGATGGCTGTATACTCACTGTCGGGCAGCTTAATGTAATGTGCATATATGTGATGTTTTTGAAACCACAAAGCTTTGCCTAATTCAACCAGCATCTATGAAGTAACGAGCGCGGAATTTTGAAGGCATTTTTATTTCGTACAGCCTGAAAAGCTTGGGTACATCTGAATTTAACGAACGCAAGTAAAACGTGAATATTATAGACAATTAGACAGACTGTAGAGAATTTGGAAGGTGCCACTTTGCAATACGGGAATGCTTGTAAGAACAAGAATATCGTTATTTTAGCGGTCAAATCGAACTTGGCATGATAAATGAGATCGAGCCATTGTCATTCAATATAAATATAAAACACCGAAATAACAAAAGCATCGTTCTACACAAGAAGCACCAATTTGTCATCAGACCGGGTAACAAAGGCTACACATCATCACCGTCCATTTCAAAACACCTCAGCATAATTATTCCACTCGGAAATATTGTCGACTGGTATTCGGACGAATCTGGGATTAACAATACACAAGTCTGGCTTGAGAGTTGATAGCTTGTAGCAGAGAATATTTTAAACAGCTGAAAGCATTGTGGCCTGACTTGACATTACAATATTATCGTATTGCAGCGAAGACGTTCAGGTAAAGCATGGGGCTGAAGTATTCCAATCATTTTGAAAATACATATCACGAATGTAGGTAAATAGCCATCTAATAGATTTTAATGGAAAAGTGGCAGCAAATGTTGGTCACAATTGTAATATATATGAGGAAATGTGACATCCTTTTTAAATACAAGAAAAATCTAAATAAATAAAGAACATTATTGTGTCAGAATAGTACAAACAGACTATATCTAATTATTAGGTTAATTTTGAAAACAAAGACAGGATCACGTTTGCTGTCCAAAATATCACATTGAATACAGAGATCACTCATATATAAGGCGTTAGATGATTTTTCTGTAATTTGCCGACATCTTCAAGTATTTGGTTTAAGCATATTTGCGATAGTGTCTGGGCAATATAACGAAGATGTTTCTAACGGATCTTATTAGATTTTCAACCTGAATGAAAAGCTACATGATTTATAAGAGAAACGATCATTTAATACCGGCCATGCGCGGGCTTTAGATAGAAAGTCTACCCAGAGGCTTTTAAAACGCCAGAAATTTCACCTACTACTATTTTCGAAGTTCCGCCCACAGGTAACCTAAAATACGAACTGTGTGTTTTGAGTATATGAAATGTTCGATGTTTTCATATACATTACACATGTCCTATGGCTTAAATTACCGATAGATATTCACTTGTTTCAATCGTGTGCCGTTGTTTGTAATAACAATGTATTCATTTCACTTGCTCTGTCGTACTTTCATCAGAGGGCTCACCTTGAAAATTGATAGCCTAGGTACATCTGTCTCCGCTTTTACTTCAATTAATGTCGGTGTCGAGGACCGGTTTATAGGTTTCATTCAAACCAGAATGTTTGTTTCGAGACTTCGAGTTTATGTATAGCTAGCTAGAATGGGATACCAGATTTTCACATTATATATGTATGTAAAATAAACTGTTTTTTAACTAAGTCCGTGAGATTTAACGTATACATTCTCGTATGATAAGATGCATTTAAGCGTAAGACTGGCAGGTGCAGCGTCGAATATAACAAAATTGAAATTGGTTAATAACGCATGATATATGGTAAAGTTCATGAAATATCACAAAAAAGTGTTTATTTTTGGATTTTTCAAATTTTTGAGTGAATTGAGACCCTTCTTAGATAAAATTGATGGTTTCATAAACGACTCGTTTCTATCAAAAATAACTGAGCAAATCTACGGTTATCCTTCTGCTGTCAACTGATAATTGTTTTCATTAAATGTGTATTCCATAGAGTAGAGTATTCATATAATCATAGTGTTATGTATACTTGACATTGTAGCATAACATTGCATTTGCATTGTAGCATAAAATTTGTTTGGTGATCTACATACTAATTAAATAAAGACATGCCGAATTATGCTACTCCCGGACATCCATATTCGTCTCAGAGTATTTACGTAACGGTCAGTCCTGTTTACAAAAAAAGGGGCTCAAAGTAAGTAACAACTGTTTCTATCATGTAAATTAAAAAGGCTATTCTAGAAATAGTTAAATGGACCTTGTTTTCAGTTGATTACTTCAGTTATTCTCTGCTTACCGCCCCATCTATGATGTAACAAATTCGATTGGCCCACGTTGATTCATGAAATTTCGTTGAATACCGTTGAATTGGTTGGATAGATAACACCCCACAAAAATGGTTAATTCCGAAATATGTCGGAATTGAATGTGATATTTTGTTTTTCGTCATAGTGAATCCTATAAGTTAATAATTTTAAACAGGTACGTAAAGTTAGTCATACTGTGGTATAGCCGGGTGTAACGGTTCGTTCGTAATTATTCTGTTTTCATCACAATAGCCCCGCCATATTAAAATAAAATACGATTCGTTTCAGTGCCAGACTTGATCGATTGCATATATTGTATCGCAAAATGGTCTAATGTTTCTATAAACATTGCTGAAAAGCGTAGGCACACTTTGACTAAATTAGATATTTAAACGGTTCTTGTGTTCTGTAAATACTCCTGAACACTCGATAGGCAATTTTAAATGCTTGAAGCCTCTCACGTTAATCCTCGACAAACATGGTGAGTTGGTACAATGGTTTCATGGACTTTCAATTAATCTAGACTAATTTACAGTTGATGTATATAACGAGGCGGATGTACACACTGTTCAAAATTTTAGTGGCGTGTAAAAATATATTTATTATGCAGTGTCATACTTGATAAAAAGTAGTATTATGCCCATTTGCCACCAGCGCTCCATCAACGTACGCAATAAAGACAAACAGACGTTTATGCCATACTTTTCATCTGTCGTGCTCAGATTTAGATTTCATTACATTTGAATTCGTAATTTGAACCCACGACAATTGCACCTGCATACTATTGCACCTATGCAATTTTTTTTACGGATATTTGAACCCGTACTAACCCTAACTCATGGACTTTAGAACCCTCATATAGATTGAACCCGCGGATATACTGGTGCAAATGTATGGGTTCAAATGTATGTGGGTTCAAATGTACGGTCACCTCAGGTTTACATCCGTTTATGTGTGAAGCGTTCAAATTTACCAGAAAATCGAAAGATTTACGTTATGTTATTGTTACGCCTGTTATATCGCGTTTCTATTGTTTATTACCACATGTTTTGATATGTTCAATTAACCAACAATGGAATATCGAATAACCAATCATCTATTGTTGTTCAACAATGCTTGTCGAGTTATATGAAGGACATAAAAACATAGATATGTGAATTGTACAAGATACGTGTTTCTCTTAAACATGAAACAACATGGACAAATGCTGCAAACCTCGTTTAAAACAACTGATGTCGTGTGGCAATAAGCTAAGTGAACATGTTTGAAATATCAATGTTTTGTTCCAACTTTAGGAAAGCAACGCAATCTGTTGACAGTGACATTTTTCTTATTGTAATAACGTTCAAAAAATCGCTTTTCACATAAACTACAGAGTCAATTGCTCTGGGATTTTCAGTGGTCAAATATTGTATTTCTCTCTAGAAGGCTATTACCTTATTTATTTTAAAATTTTCTGTGGGCTTTAATGGATACGTTGTTTTAGTGAGCGATGACGTCATCAAAGTCAAAAATCGTGCACCTTGTGGCGGATCAGCGTTCGCGATCTGGTGGCCAGGCGAAGTGTGAAGACTGCGGTACGGTATCGGTAGTCTACCGTGACAGATTGCATACCAGTACTACTTCGTTTGGCCACCGCGCCCATATATTTGAGCATCGCTCTCACGTTTGTCGTAACCATGTATTTGCGTTTCTCGATATTTTAATGGTTGTAGTATATATTTACAGTTGCAAAATTTTATGGACTGTAACCCCTTCATTCGATACATTTCTTCGTCGTTAACACGATTCGCTTTGACACAAGTATGAATCTCATTCTGGTTTTCAATATCAAAATAACGATTCAAGCCATTGCAAATTCGACTTATAAACTTCACAGTTGCCTATGAAATTGGTTGATTTGTGACTCAAAGCAGTGTAGTAACTTGACTCGTGACTTCACAGTGCAGTAACTCGACCCTCCGCAAGCCCTGGCTTGAGGCCAAACCTCGACCGTTGAGTTCAAATCGAGTGTTTCTTCAATCATGGTTGTGACGCGCCAAATAAAATTCCGTCAGGTCTAAACCGAGTAGGCTACACAGATTTCAAAGAATCAAGCTGAAATATTTATAGTCAAGTAAAATGCAATCCGTAACTTAAGTCGACTCTAAGCTCGTTTTTTAAATTATTTTGGTTTCAGTCTAATAACACATTATTTCTGCGTATGGAATAGGTTAGTCAATGTACTTATCTTTTTATACTTTAAAGGCGCGGCTTGACTCTTTTAATACAATGCTTTTCCTTTTTCATAGTTCCGATCATGATTTCAAGCCACAAGAGTCATTCAGTCGTAGACTGCCTAACATCAGTCAACGTGTCCAGTCAGCAGCGGACATCGGATTGGTGACATCATCGAAACAACAGCAACGTGCTCATACTGCTCCACCAACGTACAAATATCCTCCACGAGTGGATCACAAACACAGGGTTAGTTTGTCTTTGAAATAAAAATAATTGTATTATACCTTTACCATGTGAACAAAAGAATTTCCCCCAGAACACATGCAAACGTGCAGTAACACATGCGTTTCACAGGTGCCGGCAGTGTCGTAGACATCAGAGCAATGCATGAATTAGATGCATACTTTGTTACTAATAGCTATCGATAAATTGTTCATTTTATCAATAATCCCACTGAAACTTGGCCCTTTTCTGGCATCTCTGAGTGATAGGCTTACCATACGTCCCGCTTTAGGCGGGACAGTCCCGCTTTTCAGCGTTTTGTCCCGCCGTCCCGATAAGTCAGCCAAAGGTCCCTCTTTTCCAGCATAATACACAAACATGTTTTCGTTACTGTTGTTTCTGTGTAGCGCAGCGCTAGCCTACTTACTGAAGGTGAATGCGTTCGTTTCCCGCTGATTCCCATTGATGGCAGACGTATCGCATGTAAAACCAATACTAATTAGTCTGAATTAGAATTATTTGTACCGGTATTGTTAACGTCAATTCCTTCCTATTTTTCGAACTGAACCCGATATTTGGACAGAGGATATGCGCATGAAATTTTGATAACAATATGGTCAATGAAGGCAGCCGAGCTTTAAATGTAGGCCTATGTAGTAAAATCGGAAAATGTGAAGTTATAAAATCACAGCTAAGGGGTCGTTGTCTTCCGAGGCGTCCCGATTTGAAGTCACAAAAATATGGTAACCCCACTGAGTGACAATGTGACTGCGCAAAATCTAGTCTAGATAAGTGTGGTGACTTTATGTCATATTATCATGACTAGACAGTTTCAATATAAATTGTCCCATTACATTTGCGTTCTGTTGATTTATATGAACCGTCGATTTTATTTTGGGTTTGAACGCTGTGGGGCTGAGATAGGTGCAGTTAATTAAGGCATTAACGTGGTCATCGTCGTTGTAACGACAAAGGACCTGGGCTTCTATCAAAACCACACAAAGAACAATATTTCGCGGAGTCTCCCGCATGTGAACTTTAACCTACTTTGCAATGAAAAATTCGATTTTATGCTGAAAAAAATTAACCTTGCTTTCACCGTTTATCCTATTTGCAAATTGTCTCAATTAAGCCTCGCAGGCCACTGAAAAGTTCCAAATCATTTGGGAAAATTATAACTAGTAGGCAGATATTTCATATGCAGTATTTTTTCGATACAATTACTACCCCTCCCCAGACGAGCTCATCCATCTTGGTCTTGTCGATATTTTTCGCTTTTTACTTCCGCTGAACATTTAGAATGTTTACATGAGTCTTTTTGGTGTTCTGTAAGTGAAATAATTCTGTGTATTTTCAGTTAATAACTACAAACTTCAAGCAAAATACGCCATGGTGCAGAGATATGTGCCGTTGGTTTACCCCGGACAGGACGCAGGGTGTTTGGTATGACAATGAAGATTTTGATAGATATCGGCAAAGTGCATTCAAATTTCGATTACCGGCACAACATATTTATCACACAAAAGCCGGTCTGATGCCAAACTATTCGGGATATGTTCCTGGTAAGTTTTGTTTATATTGTGAACATCTTATTAATTAAATTCTATCAGTAACAAATCGGGTATTCGGTCCAATAAAATTTGCAAAAACTTCTATTCGATTTGGTTGAGAGATGCTTAAGTGTATTCAACTTCGGAGCGAGGGCTCATTCTTATAAAAAATCCAACTTGACAATCATTTTCAGGACAGGCATTTAGATATGGAGGCACGTGGGCTAGAGAAACGGCGAATGCCAGAATGATCGGAATTGCAAGAAAATGGGAATCGACATCTTATTTTCAGGATCGCCCTATAGGAGCTTGACAATAAAAATTCCATCTCTCTATACTGTATTATATTTAATATAGTACGTTTTTTATTTTATAGTATATATTTGCAGTTACAAGTGAATACTGTAAAATCCGTGAACTCCTGTATTATGAACCAGATTTAATAACACATTTCTTTATTCATTTGCAACTATTTTTTGCCTGGTTGACAATGCGATTTATTTTTTGTAGCATTTTATACCAAATATAATGATAGGCTTCCCCGATATAGCGGACTAAGTCATGCTTGGTCTAATATTTTGACATTTGTCAAACTTTAAAATACATGCATGCTCCTGGTATAGACCAAAATATTAGGCACGTGATGAAACACATTGACGCACTTAATAACTAGCAAATATAGTTCATAACTTCACAATTATAAATCAAATAATTGAAAATAAAAAGTTTGGAGCGACACTACATTTGCTGAGTATATTTTTGCTACCATAGTTTGCACACTAGTATCTATATTAGGACAAGTAAGCTCTAAAAGCTGTCTTCAGAGTTAATTTTTTGTGTTGAATTGATACCGGATCTCTGATGATTGGCAGTGACAGTGGATTGGCAGAGTTCGTATTATAGCTGTTGAGCAAGTTCATTTCGCTGTCTTTTAATCAACCAGATCGTTTAAATGTGACGAACTTTTGACTCTTTTTATGAAGTATACCAATCCAGCTAAAATCAGAGTAATTGCAAATCCTATACAAGATGATACAAACAGAGCCCACGAAAATGAATGCAAAACTTTGTGAATTGCAGAGCCTATTAGTGGCAGAACGAACATGCCGAGTCCGATGCAACCATACCAAGCACCCGAAATTGCACTATGTATTTCTAAGCTAGGGTCACTTGGCAACAAATCTTCAAAAGCAGGTACCGTGCCTAGGGCGCCAAATATACCCAGTGCGGACGATCCAACATAAATTAAGGACGTCAATTGCTTTGGAACATACACCATCAGGACTAAAGAAAACCCGATGAATCCAACAGTCATAGATACTTTTCTCACCCATACTTTGAAACTAACAATATATCCTATCAAAGCTGCTGCAATGCAATAACTTAGCCCGACGGTGAACAAAACCAATCCTACAGTTGTGGCAGTAAATCCAAGTTTTTCTAAGTAAGTAGTAATTGCAACATCAATGTATCCAAATGTTCCGAACACGGTGGCCACTGAACACAAAACAGAAATTATGTAAGGATTAGATAACCAATCCAATACATTGAACTCCCCACTTTCTGCATTTTCCTCGTGTGTGTATGGCCGCAACAAAAAGAAATGACATGGTATAGCTAATATGACTATACCTCCCGAAAGTACCAAAGGCAGTAGCATGCCTAAAGTGTCAAACATCCCACCTCCAAAAATTGGTCCCATAAGATAACCTACCCCAACCATAGCTTCTGTAAATCCAAAAACTTTGGTAATGTGGGCTGGATATTCCTCACACATTACACTCATGGAAGATATTGCAAATGCAGCTTCTCCAGCTCCTTGGAAGACACGTATCAATATTCCTAATCCTGTAAATGCTTTGATATCCATAACAAAATGCAATAATCCGAATATAACTTGGCACAAGCCAAATGTTGCCAATCCGCCGACAAACATTTTCTTGATTCCCATAGAAGGGAGATATTTACCGAAAATTACACAACAAATTGAAAAGGACAACATCAAACTTTGGAGTATGAGAGCAGAATACAATATCGAGCCCCCTCTTTTGATTACTATCCGCGAAAAAAATGGACTCGGTATGCTACTTGAAAATAACGTTAGGAAATCCATTAGCATCAAATCCATAAGAAGCAGCTTTTGTCTAACGTCAGTGTCATCCCATAGTGATATGTTGCTTTGAGGTTCTTTTCTTGAAATTAACTTTGATGGAGTGGTTGCTTCCATATCAGATTCTGACACGGGCGTTGTGTATTCGTCATTGTATTCGTCATTGTAGTCGCCTTGCAATGGCAGTGTAACAAGAGGTTCTGTCTCACGACCCGGCATTCTTCCAGTCTGCCCTATCCACGAATGTTTCTAGTTAAGGTAGACTAAGTAGTTTTAAAAATTGACTCACGGTGAAGACTTCTATGCGTTTGTAATACAAACGCTCGACAAGAATGTTTCGATAACATAGGTTATCATGCAGGAGAAGCAAATGATACAATAGACAACGATCTAATTTTCAACAAGCAAGACTCGGCGTATTAAACCAACAAAATCCTCTTCAAATGCGGGTACGTCAAATCGTGCGTTGACTCAACCGCTAAATAATCTGCGATCCATACTGGGCTTCGTCTGAATAGCGTTTAGTTACATGAAGGACATTTACATCGGAAATTTTATGAACGTTTTTGCCTATTTCATATTCTGATACATAAATGCATGTCTGGCCCTGCTGCTAAAATCACATATTACACTAGTGACTATACCATAAAAGATGAACATTTTACAGCATTGCTCATCAGCCTGTCTTTTCTATTGAACTATGTGTATATACCGAGTCATGAGGCAACGGATTTCCTATTCCTAATTTCAGGTTTACAGCCTGCCCTTTTTATGCACTAGAATGACTAGATGCTTGTGATTCATTTTAAAACCACACAAAATGGGCCGCCATATGTGTAATATAATCGTTTCCGGTTCAAAGCTATCTAAAATCATGTTGAATAACACGACGAAACTGATTCACAAAATCTAAGTGTACCGAGTTTATATAAAGACTTCACATGCCCATTAACGATTTTTGTTCATAACGACTTGCCTTGTGTATATATGGGCGCGATAGGTTATCATAATTAAACTGACGTTGTTGTGATCGGTCAATCCATCCTGGTCTTTTTACTCATCGTTACTACGTTATGGCTGTGCTGTATAACGTGTCGGTCGTTGTTTAATTTTTTTACATATAAATTTACCATAAAAGTCAAAGAGCCCGGCAAACCAGAGATCAATAATATCCTCCTGGTATATACATATCTGTCCGATATTTTCAGGTACTATATTCGCGATCATACGGTTCCATGAAACAGATATTTCGCTGCATAATAACAATTTCGGTACTACATTGCCAATCATGTTGTTTCGAACAAGGGCAGCTTGGCAAGATTGTATACTTAATTTGGAGAAAATATTCCTGAACAAATCCTTACTACCATTTACCACTGTTGTGTATCTTTTCTCAGTAGTCTTTTTCATTGCTGTAGAATGTAGATCCACTGGAGATTGAAAAGCATCTGAAACAAGGTTCTATAATATTGGTTGTCGCGTGTTAAAATACTTTTTTCTGCGAATAAAAAACAGAATCTATTTACATTCATTCTTAGTTTACTTTAGAAAACTTTATATATAATGCATTATAAATGTAAAAAGTATATTTATAAATGAAAGTAAAACACAGCTTTTTATAGGTATATATAAAAATTATGAGCGACATTTTTCCTTTGACCGAGATCGTCATAATGTCGATTATACATGGATTTGTACTGAATTTTCTGAATGTAATACTAGTATAAAGACGATCATAATAGACAAGTTGTTCTTGTCATTTTTGGATAACCCGTCGATCGCTGTCACAACTCATCTCAAGCTAGCGTCGTATGCATCGGATACCACAAAGCTGATGAATTCTTTAGCTAGATGATGAATCCGCAACTTTTACGTAAAAGAAAAATGTATGCTTAGTCGATGGGTATTTTCTAAGAGGCATGTGATAAGAAGTGGAGTGCTCAGTCGAGTTATATATAACTCTATTAACGGGTGACCGTACATTTGAACCATGTACATTTGAACCCATGTATATATCCGCGGGTTCAATCTATATGCGGGTGCTAAAACCCATGGGTTAGGGTTAGTACGGGTTCAAATATCCGTAAAACAAAAAAAATTTCCATAGGTGCAATAGTATGCAGGTGCAATTGCCGTGGGTTTAGATGTACGTGGGTTCTAATGTACACGGGTTCAAATGTAATGAAACCCTATTAACGTATTTCAGTTGTTATTGAATCAAATGCGACAGAGCAATATTACTGTTTAAAAATTAATTCATAGTACTTGTTTTCCGAATGAAAGATACCTTTTCTGAAAATTGTGATCAAGACAATAATTTGATTCAAAATAGCGTACTACATTGTTGATCAGCTCCGAGCGAGCAAGGTTTATACCGTTTACGTAAAGTTACTAATATGATGTTACTTGATTATTATTTTACATACAGCCGTTTGTGATCTAATCGTTAAAAAATGAAAAAAGTATATGACGATAAGATATAAAAATACACTTACATGGATTGCAAGCATATTGGCATCTCGAATGAAAAGACGGCAACTCTATACATTATACTGTTTTTGTTCTTGTGTAAGTGAAATAATTGTGTGTATTTTCATTTAATAACTACAAACAACTTCAATCAAAATACGCTATGGTGCAGAGATATGTACCATTGGCTTACACCGGACAGGAGACAGGGTGTTTGGTATGACAATGCAGATTTCGATAGATATCGGCAAAGTGCATTTAAATTTCGATTACCGGCACAACATATTTATCTTATTGTACATCTTATTTCCGGCCCAATAGAAGCTTGAGAAAAAGAATTTCATAATTTTAGCATCTTTCTATACTGTTTTATTTTTAATGTAGTACCTTTTTTTTATATTATTTTATAGTATATATTTGCAGTTGCAAGTAAATAGTGTAGAACCGTTAACTCCAGTATTACGAACCCGATTCAATGACACATTTCTTTGTTCATTTGCAGCTTTTTTTTGCCGGTTTGACAATGTTGTTTATTCTTTTATAGCATTTTATACCAAATATAATGAAAATTTTTCCTTGTATAGCGAGCTAAGTCATGCTTGGTCTAATATTTTGACATTTGTCAAAATTTTAAATATAAAGGACTTCATCAGGGGTAGGCGATTTTTTGTCGCTCGCGGGCCAAAATTAACGGTTGCAAATCATTGGTGGGCCGCACATATTTTTAGAAAGTTAAAAATCGAATGAATGACCGATGAATCACATTTTGTAACACAGATCAGAAGTTAACTTTTAGCGCGCGAAGACTGAACATTTGAATATTTTTTGCGCCATTAAACCATTTACACCTAGCATCAACTTCCCTGCGTTTTGTTGTAATTTATCTAAACTTATAGGCTTAATGAACGAGTAATTGCGAATTTTATACTTGTTACGCTATAATATAATTTAGTCTACTCGTAAATTCTTTTGCGTAAAAAATATAATCGACAAAACAGCTATAATTTGTTACTATAATAGACCTTATTTATTAAAAACCCATCCTACGCGCAAAAAAAAAGTGATGTAAAAAAATATTTTTTAACATTAGCTCTTATGGGAATGTGATCACCAGAGCAGAAATTTGCATTTTATGTAATTTTCTAGATATCTTTCATTGTATACGTGAGCAGTTTTGAGGATAGAATATTTTTTACATCTTTTTTTATAATTTTAATGTGATAAACATGGTCAAGATTTTTAATAATCGTTCATTGAAATTTTAATGAGCGCGGTGTTTCCGATGACGTCATTCTCACTAGACCATGAGATTCTGCCAACGCGCCGTGCTCTGTGGGATATGTGCTCCGACCGCTTGTGATAACAGAATACTGGAATACCGGTACCGGGACCACAACTGGCGTTCAACGAAAGACCTATTTTGGTTTTAATTAGATGTTATATATTTCATGAATTCCATGTACATTTCTGGTACACCTTTCAAAATCCAATGGCCTAACTCAGTTCATATGTTGACGGTACCTACCATGCACTGTACCTATCCCAAAATTGGTGATGTTCAGGGCTGGATGTAGACCATGAGACCATATTTTTGAGCTCAGAATTTCTCTCTAAACAACACCACATTTAATTGCTTAAAATGTAAAAATATGAAAGCATTAAACTTTTCATTCTCCCCATTCATGGGTGTGAATTTTTAATTAAAAGAATGATAATTTACTTGAGGCAGTTTTGCTTACAATTTCTTTGATCAAACAACCGCTACAGTCATACTTTAACAAAGAAACTTCCAGTAGAATGCGCATAATAATAATTTCCCTTATTATGATGCAAACGACGCAATAATGGCTGTTTACAATGTGGTTGAAACTTGTTGTATACAGAATTTTCTACTCTGAAAAGCTTGATATATATATATACTTTTTGTAGGGTTTTCAAAAGAATTACAAACTTTGAAACCGAATTTCGAGGATCTAGGTTTCAGCCTGCCTAGCCTATTGGTAAATCCAACCCTGGTGATGGTCCCTACAGCTAATTTCTGGCCCTAATCACTCAGCAGATTGAAACAAATGGTTTTCAGCATTTATTAGTAAAGATAGATATTTTAATTAAACATATAGTTCAACTTAAAGCCTGTATAATGATATTATAAATATATGTCCAATTATTACTGCATTGTGAGAAGGCTTTCCACACTATCAAGTCTATAAGGTTTTAGCGTCTTCCAATGTCTCAGATGGAAACTTCAGTCTTCAATTCGAATATTCTTTTTATTAATGCCATTAGCATTTGAAGCTTGACTGATTCCAATGTACCTTTTCCATTGTTGTTTAATGTAATACCCTAAACGTGACTTCAAATATTTTCTCACTTCAACCATCACATGTTTGAATACCCGAGCTGACTTCTACTGATTTGTTATTAATTTACAATTTTTTTTTATAAATTAACTGTCGTACTTGCTAAGTGTCCACTAAGTGAAAATCTACAAAAAAAAGCAGTGTTTAATAATGAACTACAATTTTAACCAAATCCAAAAATATTCCCTAACTTAGTCAACCCTTCCTCCGAGGAGTTTTTGTTAAAACATCTTAATTAACTGTTAATCTTGATAGCAAACATGGGGGGCAGGGGGGAGCTGACTGTGATGGTCGTATCGCTCCCCAGTCTATACCGAATAACTGTTTTGTATATGATTTTTATTGATTCAATGCTTGTATTCTGGTTGACAAAATAAATCTCCCTCTCGTATTCAGTCATGTTTTTAACCTAGTTACGAGACCGGTATTGTACCATTATAGGTTGGAGATATTCATCATTTTTGTATACCGGTACCGTATAACTTGTCCTGCCTATTGGCTATATGGCCAACATTTTTGTTCGTAGGCCTATTTCAGTATTTACTAAATAATTTAGTTTTCACCTCTTGCAGCCTTGGTACGATACCGGTAGTTTAAATAACACGTCAGCATGCCTTCAGTAAATGATTGCTAGCTGTACAGGTATAAATGCGTAAAACCAGTAAACAAACGTGATAGAAATGGTATGGGTTATAGCCTAGATCATAGGTTCTCAAAGTGCTCCGTACGGAGCCCCAGGGCTCCGCGAGAGAAACCCAGGGGCTCCGCGAGCTATTCGATTACTTTTCAAAATACTGACTTGGCTAATTTAAAACTGTTCCTAAAAGCAATAACAGCTTTGATAAAATTTGACAACAATATAGCCTCGAAATACGGCAAAGTGGCGGCCTCAAAAAATGACATTATTTATAAGCAGGAGCGCAGCCAGGATTCTTAAGAGGGAGGAGGTTCAAATTTGGAATCGGAAATTTATGCGCAACATTCTTGGCGATTCAAAAAAAAACGGATAACGAGATTTCTGTTGCGTAAAATATTCAATTCATGACCGATGTGAGCGTGTCTTGTCGTAATAATTTAATTGTGCTCATCGTTACTCACGTTCTATTCCAGATTACTATTAGGATTACTAAAATGAAAGAATACTATTCTAAAATAACATAAACTGCCAACTATAAATAAACTGGAGTCGTATTTTGCGATCTTGGGATTTGTTAAACTTGATTTGTAGTTGGTAGTTTTAGAGTGGAAAAATTTTATTCTGACGTGAGTCTGCTGAAACAAAACGTATAGTGTTATCTTCCATTTTAAGTTTTAGTTCTAATATTTTAGAATGCCGCTTTTTAATCAAGAAATTTGAATTGCGGATTTACCTCTTTATTAACTATTATTTTTAGCATTTCGTCGCCGATGATTATAATATGGTAACATGTTTTTCACATTGAACTTATAATTCCCCACGAGAACGAAAAAGCAATTATCGTCGTCATTGTGGAACAATACATGTATATGCCGAAGGAAATTTTCGATTTAGTGAGAATAAACACCGGCGTAAGGATGTTTGAGGTTCAAAAACACGCCATGCTGACGAAAACAATCGGCGATTGTAACAAAATGCAATCGCGCATGTTATTAGCGACCTTTTAAGTCTTCCAAAAATGTCAAGAGGGGAAAAGATTCAACGCCTAATTTATTAATATGTTTGTCATGTGTCAAATTTACAGCTTTAGTATTATACAATTTATCTTTGAAATTTAGATTTATTTATGACTTGTATTAACCCTATTAAAAGGGTTTAGTATTTAAATTGAGTAAAGTACGTTTAACTTACTCAGGAATATTAATCGGAAAGTAACAATTTTAACATTTATTTTGGGGCTCCGTGAATAATAGTCAACCTTTCCAAGGGCTCCGCAACGCCAAAAGTTTGAGAACCCCTGGCCTAGATCATAGGTTCTCAAAGTGCTCCGTACGGAGCCCCAGGGCTCCGCGAGAGATACCCAGGGGCTCCGCGAGCTATCCGATTACTTTTCAAAATAATGACTAGTTTTGTAGCTGTTCAAAGAAACAACAACAGCTTTGATAAAATTTGGCAACAATATAGCTTCGAAATATGGCAAAAAGGCGGAATTGAAAAATGACATTATTTATAAGCTGGAGCGCAGCCTGGATACTCAAGAGGTGGGGATTTGAAACGGAAATCTCCGAGCAACATTCTTTGCGATTATAAAAAACGGATAACGAGATTTCTGTTGCGTAAAATATTCAATGTATGGCCGATGCGAGCATTTAAAGTGTCTTGTCGTAATAATTCAATTGTACTACAACTACTACGATTGTAATTGTAGTTACTCAAGTTTCATTCGAGATTACTATTAGGATTACTAAAATGAAAGAATACTATTCTAAAATAACATAAAATACGTGATATACTGCCAAATATAAATAAATTGGAGTCATATTTTTGCGATCTTGGAATTTGTCAAACTTGATTTGTTCTTTTGCACTCGAGATTATTATTAAGCAAGATATCGCCGTTTAAAAAATCACAAGATCTGGGCAAAATACAATTGAAATTTATTTCAATGCATGCGGCTTCGTCGGTAGTTTCAGAATAAAAAAAAAGGTAAAGCGCGCACCCAATTGACTGTGTTTCGATTTCGCAGTTACTATATGATGAATAACCAAAGAAAACCTAACATTACACCAAATTTTGTGATTTACAATGCCTATAAAAGCGTTTTTAATCTGACGTGAGTCTGCTAAAACCAAACTTATAGTGTGATCTTTTATTTTAAGTTTTAATATTTTAGAATGCCGTTTTTCAATCAAGAAATTTGAGTTGCGGATTAACCTCTTTATTATTAATTATTATTTTTAGCATTTCGTCGCGGATGACTATATGGAACATGTTTTTCACATTGAACTCATAATTCCCCACGAGAACAAAAAAGCATTTATCGTCGTCATTGTGGAACAATACATGTATATGCCGAAGAAAATTTTTGATTTAGGGAGAATAAACACCGGCGTAAAGATGTTTAAAAACATGCCATGCTGACGAAAACTATCGGTGATTGTAACAAAATGCAATCGCGCTCGTTATTAGCAGCCTTTTAAGTCTTCCGAAAATGTCAAATAGGAAAAGATTCGACCCCTAGTTTATTAATATGTTTGTCAAGTGTCAAATTTACAGCTTTAGTAAGAGTATATATAATTTATCTTTGAAATTTTGATTTATTTACGACTTGCATTAACCCCATTAAAAAAAGGTTTAGCATTTAAATTAAGTTAAGTACATTTAACTTACTCAGGAATATTTATCGGAAAGCTACAATTTTAACATTGCTTTCGGGGCTCCGCGAATAATAGTCAACCTTTTCAGGGGCTCCGCAACACCAAAAGTTTGAGAACCCCTGGCCTAGATTGTCAATGTTAAACGCTTCCAGTACCTGACGGACACGGACCCAAAGCGACATTAGCGCCGCATTTGCAGCGCATATCCCACAGAGCACGGCGCGTTGGCAGAATCTCATGGTCTAGTGAGAATGACGTCATCGGAAACACCGCGCTTATTAAAATTTTAATGAACGATTATCAAAAATCTTGACCATGTTTATCATGATAAAAATTATCAAAAAAGGTGTAAATAAATTATCTATCCTCAAAACTGCTCACGTATACAATGAAAGATATCTAGAAAATTACGAAAAATGCAAATTTCTGCTCTGGTGATCACTTTTCCCATAAGAGCTAATGTTAAAAAAATCTTTTTACATCACTTTTATTTTTTGCGCGTAGGATGGGTTTTTAATGAATAAGGTATATTCAGTGAAGCGTCTCGGGCCGGATTATATTGCTCCGCGGGCCGTAGGTTGCCGACCCCTGGCCTATCTGCTTATGATATAGACCAAAATATTAGTCACGTGAAGAAGCACATTTACTAGCTTAATAACTAGCGAATATAATCCATAACGTCACAATTGCAAGTCATATAATTTAAAAATAAAAAGTTTGGAGCGACATTACATTTGCTGAATAAATTTTTGCTACCATAGTTTGCGTACTAGTATCTATATTAGGACAAGTAAGCTATAAAAACTATCTTCGTAGTTGCATTTTTGTCTTGATTTGATAAAGGGTTTTATTGACTGGCAGAGTTTGTTTTTTTAGTTTTTGAGCAAATTTATTTCGTGGTCTCTTATTTGACATTTTGAAATGTGACAATTTCACGAACTTTTGTCGCTTTTTATAAAGTATACCAACCCAGCTAAAATCGAACTAAGAGCAAATCCAATACAAGGCAATACAAACAGAGACCACGAAAAAGAATGCAAAGCCTTGTGAATTGCAGAGCCTATCAGTGGGAGTACGAACATGCCGAGTCCAATGCAACTGTACCAAGCACCTGAAATTGCACTATGTATTTCTAAGCTAGGGTCGCTATCACTTGGCAACAAATATTCAAAGGCAGGTACTGAGGCTACGGCAGTAAATATACCCAGCGCGGATGATGCAACATAAATTAAGGACGTCAATTGTTTTGGGACATACACCATCAGGACTAAAGAAAACCCGATGAATCCAACAGCCATAGATACTTTTCTCATCCATTCTTTCAAAGCAACAACATATCCTATTAAGGCTGCACCAAAGCAGTAACTTAGCCCGTAGGTGGACAAAACCAACCCTACAGTTGTGGCAGTAAATCCAAGTTTTTCCAAGTAGGTAGTAATTGCAACATCCAGGTACCCAAATGTTCCAAACAAAGTGGCCACTAAACACAAAACTGAAATGATGTAAGGATTATATAACCACTCTGATACGTTGAATTCCCGACTTTCTGCATTTTCCTCGTGTGTGTATGTTCGTAGCAAATATAAGTGACATGGTATAGCTAATATGACTATGCTTCCCGATAGTACCAGTGGCAGTAGCATGCCTATATTGTCAAACATCCCACCTCCAAAAATCGGCCCCAAAAGGTAACCTAACCCATCCATAGCTTCTGTAAATCCAAAAACTTTTGTTACGTGGGCTGGATACTCCTTACACAATACAGTCATAGAAGATAATGAATATGCAGCTTCTCCAGCTCCTTGGAAGACACGTATCAATATCCCTAATCCTGTAAAGGCTTTGATATCCACAACAAAATGCAATAATCCAAATGTAACTTGGCACAAGCCAAATGTTGCCAATCCGCCAACAAACATTTTCCTGATTCCCATAGAAGGGAGATATTTACCAAAAATTACACAACAAATTGAAAAGGACAACATTATACTTTGTAGTATGAGAGCAGAATACAATATTGAGCCTCCTCTTTTGATTACTATTCGCGAAAAAAAAGGACTGGGTATGCCAATTGAGAATGCCGATAGGAAATCCATTAGCATTAAATCCACAAGAAGAAGCCTCTGTCTAACGTCAGTGTCATCCCATAGTGATGTCGTGCTTTGAGGTTCATTTATTAAAATTGATTTTGCTGGAGTGGTTGCTTCCTGATCAGATTCTGACACAGTTGCTGTGTACTCGTCATTGTATCCGCCTTGTAATGGCAGTGTTTCTTTAACTAGAGGTTCCGTCTCACGACCCGTCATTCTTTCAGTCTGCCCTATCTAACGACGTTTCTAGTTAAGTAGGTTGAGCAGTTTTAAAAACTGATTTGCGTGAATACTTCTAAGCGTTTGAAATACAAACCCTCGAGAAGAATGTTCCGATAACATAGATTAACATGCAGGGGCAGCAAATCACAGTACAGAAAACAATCTGATTTTCAACAAACAAGACACGGCATATTAAATCAACAAAATCCTTTGAGAATGCGGGCACGTCGAAGGTCCAAATCGTGCGTTGTATCCAAGATCTATAGGCCTACTGAACTTTGTCTGGAAAACGTTTAGTTACATAAGGGACATTTGCATTGGAATTTTATGAAAGTTCTAGCTTGGTTTATACACTGAAGTATGAATGCATGTTTGGACCTGCTGCTAATATACAATAATGCTTTATGCTATTGTAAAAGATAATGATTTTACAGCATTGCTCATTAGCATGTCTTTTCTATTGAACTATGACTATATGCCATTCATGTTTGCAGATTTTCGACTTTTCAAGATTCTTGTGCCTTGCGATCCATTTCAAAACCACATAAAATGGTCTGTCATATGTGTAATTTGATCATTTCCGGTTCAAAGTACAGGTTTTCAACCTTTCCCTCCTGTGCACTAGATTCTTGTGCCTTGCGGTTGCGGACTGAAAGAATGACGGGTCGCTTCAAAACCACATAAAGTGGAGTGTCATATGTGTAATATAATCATTTCCGGTTCAAAGCTATCTAAAAGCACATTTAATATTACTACGAAACTGGTCCACATAATCAGAGCGTGCCAAGTTTATATAAGCACTTCACAAACCCCTTAAATGGGGACTTGCTTTTGTGTCGCTATATTATGGGCGCGATATATTATCATATAGTTAAATTGACGACGTTGTGATCGGTCAGTCCATCGTGGTCTTGCTACCCATCGTTAAAGCGTGATGGCTGTGCTCCATTACGTTTCGCTCGTTGTTTAATTTTTCCGCATATCCGCCATATAAGCTAAAGAGCCCGGACAACCAGAGATCAATATTATCCTTGTGGTATATACCCTACATATCCGTCAGATATTTTCAGGTACTATCTTCGCGATGGCATATGGTTCCATAAAACAGTTGTTTAGATTTTAGAGTTAGATGCATTCAAACCCTGTATAATCGCTCGAGAACTATTCCGTGACCACAATTGTTGTGTCAATTTATGAAACATTCTACAAGTTTGATTCTACGGATCTTTATTACCACTGTTTGTGTATTTTCCCTTAGGAGTTTCGTCAGTGGCGGCGCGCCAATAGGGCCTGTTTTTTCGGTATAATAAATAATATTCGAAAAATACCTCAATATCGGTTGCACAGACTGTCTACACTAGCCATATTCTCCCGACATGGTTCATTTTTCGCTCGCAAAGCCTTCGCCGAACGTCGACGGGGCGACGCCGATTTTGCCCCGGTTGCTCATTGTATATCGTATTCTCTCTTTTATCTTCCACTCGCCGCGTTTGTCTCGTTTGTTTTCTGTTTCTTTTACTAAATCATCGGGGCTAGCCCCGAAATTATGACGATACAATGCCGACGTTTCTTACAACAACGTGTTGACATATTCACGCATTCCTTCTCGTTCGTTGGTTGCTTGAAGAGTTGATAGTTTCCTCGCCTTCGTTTTTGTCGCTTGTTTCGTTATTTGAATCAGTTAGAGACCTTTAGTCCATTTGCTTTCGATTTTCCACATTCCTTTTGAGCTCCTCACTTTTTTCCGGCTTCGCATTTCTTAGCCTTAGAACTCATAATGAATAAGATTGATGCACTACTTCGCACTCCGTTTTCGCAGCTGCCGCTGGAACAAAAATTAGAGGTACAACCTCTTGGGCCTTATCAACCAAAGAATTGTTCCCTGAAACAATCCCATGACGGAGGAAAGCGTCGGCGTACATTCTGCGCAGAAACTTGGTATAAAAAACACGAATGGTTGTGTTACAGTGAGGACAAAAATGCACTTTTTTGTTTTTATTGCCTACTTTTTGCTACCGCCCGTGACTCACGTTGGTGTAAATTTGATTTTAGAGATCTTAAACATCTTTCCGAGCGAGCCAGAGATCATCAATCTTCTATGGAGCATCTGGACAATGCAGTAAAATACCGAACATTCGGAAATGTTAATATTGCAGCACAGTTGGATGAAGGACGCGCGGTTTCTATTCGTCGGCACAACCAAAACGTCGAAAAAAACCGCCATGTTCTCGGTCGATTGATAGAAGTTCATTGGTTGTCACGAGCTGTCCCTCCGTGGGCACGATGAACGGGCTGGCTCTTCTAATAGAGGGGTATTTTTGAATATGGTGGAATACACCGCATCCCTAGATACAGTATTGAGAGATCATCTTGATGCCGCAACTGTTTCGAAAGGGACATCTAAGGATATCCAAAATGATTTGCTCGACTCAATGTATAAAATTTATTTACAACATTTGGCTCTGAAAATTGAGAATTGCCAGTTCCTTTCGATTCAGTCTGACGAGACAACTGACATCACGTGCGTTTCCCAACTGGCTGTGATTTTTCGGTTTGTGAAAGATGGTAAACCTACCGAGAGATTTCACAGCTTTGTACCAATCGTTGATCGCACGGCTTGCGGGATATCGGCTGTACTGAAAGAAGTGTTACAGCCTTACAACGCGAAGTCAAAATTGATAGCTCAAACTCATGAAGGCACGGCAGTCATGAGTGGGTCGAAACATGGTGTTCAAGTTTATATAAAAGAAGATTTTCCTCATGCGCATTTTTTACATTGTTATGCACACCAATTTAACCTCGTTATTAAAAATATGTGTCTTGATACCCCTCTCGTCCGTATATTTTTTGCAAACGTTTCGGGGTTTTCCTTATTTTTTTTTATTTCGTTTCGCCGAAGCGCTCTGACCTCCTTCGCCAGATATGTAGCCGCCGTCTCCCAGTTTGTGCACCAACACGTTGGAACTTCCAATCACGCGTGGTGCAGGGCGTGTTCGAAATTAGGTCTGAGCTCATTGAGTGTTTCAATGGCATTCAGAGCTCTCCGGTTTGGGACGAACGCTCTGTGAGGGAGGCGGCAGGTCTAAAGCGTCTGCTAGAAGATGGTGAGTTTTCATTTTTCTCGCTTTATTGTCCACAATATTCTATCACGTGGATGTATTATACGGCGCATTGCAGTCAAGGCCAATGGATGGAGCGTCTGTGCAGTCGTGTATTTCAGACTTCTGCGATGCTGTATCTCGTATCCGGGAAACAATAAAATACGACGACACATGGAGTGCTTCTTTACGCCGCGGGCAAACAACGCAGCGTTTGATTTTGTCTGCAAAGGAATGCTGTGACATTCTGGTGAATCAAATAGGCGATCGTCTGCGCACTGAACACCTTGCCGCGTTCTCTTTGATGAACCCCAAAATTTTTTCAAAATTTGCACGTCAATTTCCCATCCATTTGTTGGCTACTGTCTCCAAATTTTACCCCATGATAAACGTGGGTAAGTTGGAAAATGAATTGCGATGTATATACACCAATCAAACTTTTTTGAACATCACATCAACTTGCGCGCTCTATGGGTTCCTCATAGATAACACTCTAGTAACTACCTTTGCGGCGTCTGCAAAATTTTGACGACGCCTATTTCTTCCGCCGACGCAGAGCGAACATTCAGCACGCTGAAGCGTATTAAAACGTATCTCAGGAACACAATGAAGCAAGATATATTAAATTCCTTGGCTGTTTTATCCATTCACAGAGACGCTATTTCTGGGATGCATGACTTTAATCAGCGCGTTATTGAGCATTTTGCTTCCAAGAAACCGCGGCGTGTTGCATATATGTTCAAGCAGTAGAATTCTAGCAGCATATATATCTATGAGTGAGCGACGCATGTCCTTATCTTTGCATTACCTTTCCTTTCTTCATAGTAACGTTTTAAACCTTATTTTAGGTTTTGTCTGCTTTCCCGAAGTTTTTGTTAATATGTCATTGTATTTATCTGGGTAAATATTGCCTTTCCCTTTGAAAGAGGTTTCAAAATAAACTATGTCTATATTTGTTAATCCCTTCCGATTGGTTGTTACCGATGGAATGGTTTTTATACTCATAAAATGATGGGAGAACTTACAGCGCTCATCCTGTCACCGTAGATGGGGGTGACTTGGTCCCGCAGTAGCATGTCAAAATGACCAGGCGCCGCCACTGAGTTTCTTTGATCACTGTAGAGTAGACTTTACAGATCAGGAGTGACCAACCAGTCAGAGACCGAGAACACATATCAACATCAGATATACCTATATTCAGCTCTGCTAGAATGCTATTTTATTGTAAATGTCACAAACCAACATGAATATGACTGAAATTTATAAGCTAGTTATTGTTATGCAAGCTGCTGAGTACGACTTTCGGCATTCCTTGGATTGATCAATCCTTTTTAAATCTGGCTTGTATGTCGCTGTAGTCGTTCGAAGCAATTATTTATGTGTTTTAGTCAGAACAAATCAATGCTACGATTTCACGTGTTTTCTTGTAGAAAACACAGATTTGCAGACGTATATTGACAATATCCTAAGCGCAGCTCGTTTGACATTGGGGTATTTTCCATTGGCATGTTTCCCATAACTTAATGGTCCCTTACCATAAAGCGCATTTCAGTTGCTCTTCCTCGTAAAGATCAATCATCTTCAACTGAGCTGCGGCCTCATCCGAGACTAGAGGAAATTTCAAACAATCCTCCCGGAATTAAATGGGGGGTTGGCCGCGTAATTTCTTACGTTTTGTCTGCATTTCAACTACTTCACTCAAATGGTTGCACAAGGAAGAATGCTCGACGAAAATTAATATGTTTAATCGAAACATGATAAATCGTACTTTGCAACTTATTTTTTCCTTAAAATAACCAAGCCGAAAAGTGCCGCACAAAATCGACGCAAAAGCCAGCTCTTTAGTGATCCCTTCCATCCTTGGCCAAGTTAGGTTTTGAATATGTAAACATTTTACTCGACCATGCTTGACTGTTGGAGTGTTAAAATTGTAAACAAGAGTAGAACGTAAAATCAATCGTGCATTTCGTCGTAACAATGCACACTGACTCGTTTAATAATTGTTGCGCCTCATCGAAAAAGATTACAATTGTAAAATTTTGAAGCATTTGGGCAGTAATAATTAAGGCATGAGATAATGAAAATCATTAAATGAAGTGCTGAATTTGCAAATTCCGAAAATACAATTGAGCATTACCTAGTAAGCATTTTAGCTATGATAACCGTCGGGGTGTTGTTTTGTTGATAAATAAAACGTTGAAACTTGAAGGAATTAGTTATAATTAGCGCCTGACCCTCTATTAGGCACAAAGGCCTTATAACCACTAGAAATGCCTATATTGCCAATTCATTTAATCGCTATTTTAAAATCAACATTCAGGATTTGACCAATCGCAGATTTGCGAGGTTTATCTATCAGTTTAATACTAAAACTTACACGAACACCATGGAAAAGCATGAGAAACTCAATTATCGTTCTAATAAATATTTGCATCTCGGTTACCGTTCACATTAAACAGGCACGGTTAATTTACAAAAGAGCTATGCTCAAATATGTGGACACGTTCACCGATTCCAAGAAAAGCACCAACATTTAAAGACATCAGGTATAACAGTGAATGCAAGCTCCGTTCTTACGAGACAGTTACGAGTTAGTTCAGTGTCACCGCGCTGTGTTACGGTACCGGAACTGCCCTATCTTTAGAAGTTCCTGTCTTGTGACAGCGCGTGAATTGAAAATGCAAGATGGTCCGACTCACAAGTGTAGTAACACCAACGATCACTACTGTAATATAACACCAAGTACGTCACTATTTGCCATTCACCATTCCTCAAATCTTAGCAAAGCCAGGATTTCGTTACGAACCACCGACGTTCGATGGCACGTGATCAAAAGAACATGAAGAGGAGTGCCAGCATACACGTCACAAGGTGTCGCTATTTTTTATTCTGACACATGAAAAAAGAATCTCTTGAAGTCCACAGAAATTTTTAAAATGAGTAATATCCTTCTGGCTAAAAAATCAATCTTTAACCACTGAAAACGTCAAAGCAATTGGTCCAGTATTCGAAGAGAAAAGCGGTTTTTTAATGATAATGACGACGAATAACAACAACATAATATTGAAACGATCGTTATGTCCACTACGTGTCCAGCAAGCGGTGATAAGTAAAATGAAAGCCAAGGCTAAATAGGATAAAACTCAGAAAAAAAATTATTCGGTGTTGAAATCAGTCCTTATTGTCTTCAACGGCTGTCGCTGATGTGAACGCACGGGTATAGTATGAACATAAAAGTCGATATCCGGCGACTCATTATACTTGCAAAAAAGAAAAAGGGCGGGAAGATAGATAACCAAATTTAGGATATCGCCGCCGAAACGAGCGCGGTAACAAAAACAATTATGATTATGATGGAATTAACCAGTGAAAACACGCTTTATTGTCGACTTTTTAATGTTTCTATTAATTTCCGAAGGGAGTATCGACCTCCGACGTTCTGGATCCCTAGTGTTGTGTATAAAAAATATTCATTATTCGACTTTTCGGCATTCGTTAAAAATATTCAAATTATCCGATTCAAAAAAAAAAAAATTCAATTTTGCCCACCCCTAGACTAACAGCCATTTGATTTGGCTTTGATTTCTAATAAGTTTGTCAAAAGTGGTCGTAATCGTGGAGAATGCAAGGTAGCCTACAGAAGCTGCTTGAGATGATCGCCAGCTGATCGGGACTATTTTCGATCACTGAAACAAAATTAAAACTTTCCAGAAATTAAAATAATCATTGAGTTATTTGATTTATGGATAATATTCGGAAATGCGACAAAAACTGAAAAATCCACAAAAAATAGCCAATGATTACAGCCATGTTCAAAATCTCTCCAAGTGAGAAGTGTCTGCGTGGCTGCGAAAACGCTTACTGTTGCGTCACTATTGCATCTTGTAGATCAGTCAACGCTACGCAAATAAACACAGGGAATCCATTTGACTGACTAATAGACTTCAGCATTTTAATTCCAAGTCAATGATTAGTTTTCAATGAAAAATGTTCTTTGACAGTAATTATCTTAGTCATTAACTAGAGCCCAGGGTTTCCAACTTTGTGTTAAACCATTACGGGACACCTTAAAGTCTCGAATTTGAAAAATGATGCAACAGAAGCTTGTGAAACACGAATAACGTCAAAAGTAACAGTGCGCGTCGTGCAGCGTTATTTTCCAAACTGTAAATAAATTTTTGATAATCAATGAAAGTTGTGAAATGTTGACTCTTTAACGCATAAATGCAAAATAAATTAAAACAGGGAAATGTACTATTTTCGCTAAGAAGATTTAATTATTTAACAAAAAACACAAGAAATTAGTATTTCTGGTATTTAAATTTTCATTGTGATTTTGTCGATTTAGGGAGATCTTTGTTAGTTTTCACAAAGTTTATGTTAAAATTTGTAATCCTTACGGAAATATAATAAATTATCAACTCTCGCTAAGACAAGAGCGGTCAGCAAGGCGTCCTGAAAACAGACGGCTGTGCGAGCCTGGAAACTGACTGAATAATGAAATCCTGGTCATAAAAGAGCCTCACGCTAACAGTGCAATATAAACTAAAAACAATAAACACAAAATATTGTTACACGCCGCAACTTCATTAACTAAATTTTTCACCAAATCTCACTGGATTAAGTTTTTGATCCTCTCAAATTAAGGTGACTGCTGTATATAATGTTATTATCCTTTTGCAATTGTCAACATATTTTAATGTTATGTCATCAGGAGGTCACGGTTGACGAAACATGTCTAATCTACAAATTTCAACTCACTCCCATTTGAATGAACCATATAGATGTAATCGTTTTTATTGAAAAATGTGTTTGCGTGAATTAGATCCGTTTCCAGTTTAACGAAGCCGACACGCTTACAATGGTCTTCTATTTCAGAACGCCTTGATTGTCGTTAAATTCCGGGACAACCGTAGCCCAGCCCGGGACACGGGCCGCTAGACGTCAATTCCGGGACTATCCCGGCCATTCCGGGACGGTTGGCAGCCCTAATTGCAAGCATATTGGCATCCCGAATGAAAAGACGGCAACTCTGTACATCATACTGTGTTAAGGTTTGGTCGAGTATAATTAGCTTGATACTTGCCAAGATTATTTATCACATTCTTTATTATTCACTAAAACTTGATGTGATATGAGATTAACAACAGAAATTGTCTCAGTGTGAACTGAAATGTGCAATTTTAACTGAGAGATTATTATTTGAGAGACTATATTGATGCTCCCATCTTAACTACAAAACTTTATACTATAGTGTTTATGCACTACCGTACAAAACAAAGTATTAATGCGAAAATAGAATTTTGGGGATAAACGCTGTCGAGCTGCGATAAGTGCAGTTAAAAAAGGCTAAACATGAGTGTTTTTGTTCTTGTGTAAGTGAAATAATTGTGTGTATTTTCATTTAATAACTACAAACAACTTCAATCAAAATACGCCATGGTGCAGGGATATGTGCCATTGGTTTACACCGGAAAGGAGACAGGGTGTTTGGTATGACCGTGAAGATTTCGATAGATATCGACAAAGTGCATTTAAATTTCGATTACCGGCTGCCGGCACAACATATTTATTACACAAAAGCCGGTCTGATGCCAAACTATTCGGGGTATGTTTTGTTTATATTGTAAACATCTCAAGAATTAAATTCTATCAGTAGCCTTTAGTGTGTGTGAGCTTTTTACTTTCTATTTAAAATATAGTATGTGGTACGTCCAGAGGGTGGTTTTGGGGACCCCACTTTCATACATAGCAATTTTTCGTAGCTCGAAGCGCTTTTGAGACCCTCAAGATTCATGAAACACACGTTCCCAGCGTTCGGCCGGACCCGTTAACTGTTTCGATCTAACTTGGCGACCAGAAATTTAAGACCCCCCCCCCCCCCTTTTTTTTTTGAAAATATCTAGCTACGGCGGTAAAGCTATCACATATATAGAAGACGGTGTTGCTCGACGAATGCCAGTATGATCGGAATTGCAAGAAAATGGGAATCGACATCTTATTTCCGGCATGACCCAATAGGAGCTTGAGAGAGAGAATTTCATAATTTTAGCATCTTTCTATAGGCTACTGTATTATTTTTAATATAGTACGTTTTTTTATATTATTTTATAGTATATATTTGCAGTTGCAAGTAAATAGTGTAGAACCGTGAACTCCAGTATTATGAACCCGATTCAATGACACATTTCTTTGTTCATTTGCAGTTTTTTTTTTTGTTGGATTGACAATGTTGTTTATTCTTTTATAGCATTTTATACCGAATGTAATGAAAATCCTCCCTCGTATAGCGGGCTAAGTCATGCTTGGTATAATATATAGGCCTACATGCTTATGTTATAGACCAGTGGTTCCCAAACTTTTTGTACCATCGCCCCCCTATAGTAGTTTATACAACTTCATCGCCCCCCGGCACTGCAAAAATAAATCAAAAGTCTGAAACGAATATATTACAGACCAAATAAGGAGACAAATCATAGTTTATTTTTATTGAGGTGGATGAGCTTGGTGTTCTTCAGCGAGTTTTTTATTATATCTAAAATTACCCCGTTTACTGATGGAAAGGCGATTTAGTTGTTTCGATGGCAATAGTGTCACGGCTGAAAACCCATTTTCCACCATATCAGAGGTCGGAAATGAAAGAACCCGGGTTCTACCTCCTCAAAAACCGCCGTGCACTTGCCTTATAGCATTTATCTCCCTAAATTCACCTCGTTTCACATTGAAATAAAATAATGAAAACAAAATTAATTTTTCAAAACTTATAATAATGATTTAGGTACATCTCATTTATCCCTACAGCCTGATGATCTCACAAAAATACATGATGTATAACGGTCTTCGGTAAAATTCATTCTTCATTCTACCACGTCTTCCTGTCCGATCACCAGTCCATAATTAATCAGCCATTTGTTTTGGATTCGTGGACTCAGATGGCTCAGGGGTCGGCAAATTTTAAGTCGCTCGCGGGACAAAATTTAGGGTTGCTATTCTTTTGCGGATCGCATATATTTTTTTGAAAATTAAAAACGGAACATCGTGCAAAAACTGCGACAATTCGTGAACTGAACTCAGTCGTCTTATTAAAAAATTATTACAATGACATTAAATGTGACACTGTCTTGTTGCTGCATCACGCTTGATAGCTTTACGACGCCAAGATTGGGAGATTTTCTAAATGGGCATCACTAATCCTAGTACTTTGCTTGTTCTTTGTAATGTTCCTTTTCAAAAATAATTGTTCGCACAAATATGTACTTCCAAACATCGAAGTGAATATTTTTGCATGGTTTGTGAAATTTTGATAAAGATTTTCTTTAAGAAGATACATTCTTACAAAAAATTAAAGCAGTGATGAATCTCTCGAATAGAATATGAATTTGATTTCCTTATTGCATTGCAATAACATGAACTTCTCTGCGTGTTTTCATTTGTCTAATTGTAATTGAATTGAAGGCTCGTTAAACGAGTAGCTGTTCAATATAATTTTTAGGATATAATAAAATTTAGTCTAAACGTGTCTCACTATAAATTCTGTTACGTAAAAAAATGTAATTTATTCCTCGATCGTAGATAATAAATAAAATTAATTCATCGTTAAAACCGCCGTTTGGATGTTTCCCCTGGCAAAGACTTCCTTGTTTACTTCGTGACATTGGCCTATCAACAAGATGCAAAAATAAACGTAACAATGCCCCCTTTCGCATCCCCTCAGACACATTCCCTCACTCATACAGACTTTCAGGCGTGGTCGTGAACATTACCTCATTTTCGCGATTTTGAATTATATTCGTTAGTTTTTCGGAAATTCAAATAAAATAAGTCATTGAACACCTTGTCCTTCTAGGAGTTTCAGTTTAATTACAGTAATAAAAAATTAGAGTAGAAATAGCTGTGATAGACTGGGCTAAAATTATTTACCGGTACTTTTAAAAAACAGATTGTTGAATGGTATGAATTAGAATGATGGTTTGAAACAAATACTTGATTTTATAGGCAACAACTCGCGAAACCACTCTTAAAATAAACACCGAACATTTTAGAATGGTAAAATATGGGAAAAATTTCCGGGATCAAAGGTCGGGAAAAGATCCATTCAGTGAAGCGTCCCGGGCCAGATTACTACAGATTTGCCGACCACTGGGATAAGCAAACTACCGTACTTACTGCAAAGACGAGTCCAGCAATCCTTTCGCGTGTGACATCGCCCACGTGATTCAAACCTACGAAAGCACGCAGAGTACAGTAATCAAGTGCACGATTCGCCGACCAAAAACATGTTTCGCGAAATCGCCCCCCTAGACTTTCTCGCCCCCCTCTGTATCGTTTTCTCCACCGGGGGGCGATATCGTCCACTTTGGGAATCACATTATAGACCAAAATATTAGTCACGTAAAGAAGCACTTTTACTAACTAGCTGATATAGTCAATAACTTCACAATTGCGAGTCAAATAATTTAAAAATAAAAAGTTTGGAGCGACACTACATTTGCTGATAAAATTTTTGCTACCATAGTTTGCGTACAAGTATCTATATTAGGACAAGTAAGCTATAAAAACTATCTTCGTAGTTTTTTTTTTCCTTGAATTGATACCGGGTCTTTGATGATTGGCAGAGTTTGTTTTTTAGATCTTGAGCAAATTTATTACGTCGTCTCTTATTTGACATTTTCAAATGTGACAATTTCACGAACTTTTGTCGCTTTTTATAAAGTATACCAACCCAGCTAAAATCAAACTAGTGGCAAATCCAACACAAGGCAATACAAACAGAGACCACGAAAAAGAATGCAAATCCTTGTGAATTGCAGAGCCTATCAGTGGGAGAACGAACATGCCGAGTCCAATGCAACTGTACCAAGCACCGGAAACTGCACTATGTATTTCTAAGCTAGGGTCGCCATCCCTTGGCAACAAATATTCAAAGGCAGGTACCGCGGCTACGGCAGCAAATATACCCAGCGCGGATGATGCAACATAAATTAAGGACGTCAATTGCTTTGGGACATACACCATCAGGACTAAAGAAAACCCGATGAACCCAACAGCCATAGATACTTTTCTCATCCATACTTTCAAAGCAACAATATATCCTATTAAGGCTGCACCAAAGCAGTAACTTAGCCCGTAGGTGAACAAAACCAATCCTACAGTTGTGGCAGTAAATCCAAGTTTTTCCAAGTAGGTAGTAATTGCAACATCAAGGTACCCAAATGTTCCAAACAAAGTGGCCACTGAACACAAAACTGAAATGATGTAAGGATTAGCTAACCACTCTGATACGTTGAATTCCCGACTTTCTGCATTTTCCTCGTGTGTGTATGGTCGTAGCAAATATAAATGACATGGTATAGCTAATATGACTATGCTTCCCGATAGTACCAGTGGCAGTAGCATGCCTATATTGTCAAACATCCCACCTCCGAAAATCGGCCCCATAAGGTAACCTAACCCAACCATAGCTTCTGTAAATCCAAAAACTTTCGTCACGTGGGCTGGATATTCCTTACACAATACAGTCATAGAAGATAATGAAAATGCAGCTTCTCCAGCTCCTTGGAGGACACGTATCAATATCCCTAATCCTGTAAAGGCTTTGATATCCATAACAAAATGCAATAATCCAAATGTAACTTGGCACAAGCCAAATGTTGCCAATCCGCCAACAAACATTTTCTTGATTCCCATGGAAGGGAGATATTTTCCAAAAATTACACAACAAATTGAAAAGGACAACATTATACTCTGAAGTATGAGAGCAGAATACAATATTGAGCCTCCTCTTTTGATTACTATGCGCGAAAAAAATGGACTAGGTATGCCAATTAAAAATGCCGATAGGAAATCCATTAGCATTAAATCCACAAGAAGAAGCTTCTGTCTAACGTCAGTCTCATCCCATAGTGATGTCGTGCTTTGAGTTTCTTTTCTTAAAATTGATTTTACTGGAGTGGTTTCTTCCTTATCAGATTCTGACACAGTTGCTGTGTACTCGTCATTGTATTCGCCTTGTAATGGCAGTGTTTCTTTAACTAAGGGTTCCGTCTCACGACCCGTCATTCTTTCAGTCTGCCCTATCTAACGATGTTTCTAGTTAAGTAGGCTGAGCAGTTTTAAAAATTGATTTGCGGTGAATACTTCTAGGCGTTTGAAATACAAACCCTCGACAAGAATGTTCCGATAACATAGATTAACATGCAGGGGCAGCAAATCACACTACAGAAACAATCTGATTTTCAACAAACAAGACACTGCATATTAGATCAACAAATTTCTTTGAAAATGCGGGCACGTCGAAGCTCCAAATCGTGCGTTGTATCCGCGATCTATACTGAACTTTGCCTGAAAAACGTTTAGTTACATAATGGACATTTGCTTTGAAATTTTATGAAGGTTCTAGCTTGGTTCATCCACTAATGAATGAATGCATGTTTGGACCTGCTGCTAATATACAATAATGCTTTATGCTATTGTAAAAGATAATGATTTTACAGCATTGCTCATTAGCATGTCTTTTCTATTGAACTATGAGTATATGCCATCCATAATTGCAGGTTTTTAAACCTTTCCCTTTTGTGCACTAGATTCTTGTGCCTCGCGATCCATTTCAAAACCACATAAAATGGGCTGTCATATGTGTAATATGATCATTTCCGGTTCAAAGTACAGGTTTTCAACCTTTCCCTTCTGTGCACTAGATTCTTGTGCCTTGCGGTCCATTTCAAAACCACATAAAATGGGCTGTCATATGTGTAATATAATCATTTCCGGTTCAAAGCTATCTAAAATCATATTGAATATTACGACGAAACTGGTCCACATAACCCGAGCGTGCCAAGTTTATATAAACACTTCACAAGACCCTTAAATGGGGACTTGCTTTTGTGTCTATATTATGAGCGCGATAAGTTATCATATAGTTAAACTGACGACGTTGTGATCGGTCAGTCCATCGTGGTCTTCTTACCCATCGTTACTGCGTGATGGCTGTGCTCCATTACGTTTCGCTCGTTGTTTAATTTTTTTATATATCCGCCATATAAGCAAAAGAGCCCGGAAAACCAGAGATCAATAATATCCTCCTGATATATAGCCTACATATCCGTCATATATTTTCAGGTACTATCTTCGCGATGACATATGGTTCCATAAAACAGTTGTTTAGAGTTTAGATGCCTACAAACCCTGTATAATCACTCGAGAACTATTTCGTGACCACAATTGTTGTGGCAATGTATGAAACATTCTATAAGTTTGATTCTACGGACGTACGTCTACGTAGACTTTACTAGAGTATATATAGATCAGGGGTGGCCAACTAGTCAGAGATCAAGAACACATATGAACATCAGATATATCATATTCAGCTCTGCTAGAATGCTATTTTATTGTAAATGTCACAAACCAACATGAATATGACTGAAATTTATTTGACATTGGGGTATTTTCCATTGGCATGTTTTCCATAACTTAATGGTCCCTTACCATAAAGCGCATTTCAGTTGCTCTTCCTCGTAAAGATCAATCATCTTCAACTGAGCTGCAGCCTCATTTGAGACTAGAGGAAATTTCAAACAATCCGCCGGAATTAAATGGGAGGGTGGACCGCGTAATTTCTTACGTTTTGTCTGCATTTCAACTACTTCACTCAGATGGTTGCACAAGGAAGAATGCTCGACGAAAATTAATATATTTAATCAATCAATCAATCAAACAAAAATACACGATACAGAATCGGGCAATAACTTCAAATAAATAAATTTGTGAATAACAGTGACAACAATGAGTTTATTTTAAAGAGGGGTCATACAGATGAAGAACATCGATATTATGTGTAACAAGAAAATGAAGTGATTGTAGGAATAACACTGCAAATGGTAAAGGAAAATTGTGATTAGAATAAACAGGTCGCTTGAATGAAGACTTTGTTCGAACATTAAATGACTGATAAAAATTGTTGAAAGAGGTGCTTTTGGGTGTTGACCAACTAAAAAAATAGTGCTGTGATGGGTGATGGTGTGGTGTTTATAATAAACTATGTTCAAATCTTAGGCGAACTGGAAAGCTATTCAGTGCCTTTCAGTGGAACCTTTTAATGTTAAAGAGTCATCTGAACATAGAAAAATGAAGCGCCTGAACTGGGGCAACAGTTTGAATATAATGTGAGATGGAGCCAATATGATTTCGAACCAGCTCTCCAGCCCTGCTTGCACTGAAGTTGAAATTATCAAGAATTGAAAGAGTCCTATCTTAAGAATTATCTGGTCTACCATATTTTAGAAAATGAAATCCACTATCCCAGGACAGAATCATTGTATCCGTTCCAATGCTTCCAACATTAATATCGAATTTCCACGAACGACCACCATTCCAACAGGTGCAGTGGTCCCATCTTTTCTGCGCTCTGTTCCATCATCCACAACTAGATTCATGAAAGGATCGAAACCTTGCAATATATCCGTAACAGATCGTTCACCATTTAACTTTAAATCCAATGTTTTATCCATAAACTTCATTAATTCCGGTGAATGGGCTTTGCTCATGTTGATATTATGCGATACAAATACCGAAACATACACCGCGTAGCATTCTCTAGTCATTTAATCGAAACATGATAAATCGTACTTTACAAGTTATTTTTTCCTTAAAATAACCAAGCCGAAAAGTGTCGCATAAAATCGACGCAAAAGCCAGCTCTTTAGTGATCCCTTCCATCCTTGGCCAAGTTAGGTTTTAAATATGTAAACATTTTACTCAACCATGCTTGACTGTTGGAGTGTTAAAATTGTAAACAAGAGTAGAACGTAAAATCAATCGTGCATTTCGTTGTAACAATGCACACTGACTCGTTTAATAATTGTTGCGCCTCATCGAAAAAGATTACAATTGTGAAATTTTGAAGCATTTGGGCAGTAATAATTAAGGCATGAGATAATGAAAATCATTAAATGAAGTGCTGAATTTGCAAATTCCAAAAATACAATTGAGCATTACCTAGTAAGCATTTTAGCTATAATTACCGTCGGGGTGTTGTTTTGTTGAAAAATAAAACGTTGAAACTTGAAGGAATTAGTTATAATTAGCGTCTGACCCTCTATTAGGCACAAAGGCCTTATAACCACTAGAAATGCCTATATTGCCAATTCATTTAATCGCTATTTTAAAATCAACATTCAGGATTTACCCAATCGCAGATTTGCGAGGTTTATCTATCAGTTTAATACTAAAATAACACGAACACCATGGAAAAGCATGAGAAACTCAATTATCGTTCTAATAAATATTTGCATCTCGGTTACCGTTCACATTAAACAGGCACGGTTAATTTACAAAAGAGCTATGCTCAAATATGCGGACACGTTCACCGATTCCAAGAAAAGCACCAACATTTAAAAACATCAGTTATAACAGTGAATGCAAGCTCCGCTCTTACGAGACAGTTACGAGTTAGTTCAGTGTGTTTGCGTAAATTACATCCGTTTCCAGTTTTGAACGAAGCCGACACGCTTACAATGGTCTTCTATTTCAGAACGCCTTAATTATCGTTAAATTCCGGGACAACGTAGCCCAGCCCGGGACACGGGACGCTAGACGTCAATTACGGGACTGTCCCATTCCGGGACGGTTGGCAGCCCTAACTAGAGCCGCAGAAAGGTTTGTTGAGAGCCGCATGCGGCTCTCAGAACCGAGTTTCAGAATCACTGATCTAAAGACTAGGTTATATCATATTGGGTTTGGTGTGTTAAAATACTTTTTCCCGCGAATAAAAAACAGAATCTGCTCACATTCATTCTTAGTTTATTTTAGAAAACTCTATACATAAGACATTATAAATGTAAAAAGTATTTATAAATGGAAGTAAAGTAAAACACAGCTTTTTATAGGTATAAAAATTATGGGCATTTTTTCTTTGACCGTGATTGTAATAATTTTGATTATACGTGGATTTGTAATGAATTTTCTGAAGGTAATACTAATATAAATTTATTTTCGTCCGACGATCATGACAGACAGGTTGTTCTTGCCATTTTTTGATAACCCGTCGATCGCCGTCACGACCTCTCTCAAGCTAGCGTCGTATGCATCGGATACCACAAAGCTGATGAATTCTTTTGCTGGTGAATCTGCAACTTTTACCTGAAAGAAAAATATATGTTTAGTCGCAGGCGACTTTCTAAGAAGTATGTGATAATAAGTCGAATGCTCAGTTGAGTTATATATAACTCTATTAACGTATTCCAATTGTTATTGAATAAAATGCGAAAGAGCAATATTACTGTTTAAAAGTTAATTCATAGTACATGTTTTCCGATTGGGAAATTGTTCCAATAACTTTTCTGAAACTTGTGATCAAGCCAATAATTTGATTCAAAATGGCATGCCGCATTATTACTGTTTATAAGCTGCGAGTTAGCAATGTTCAATACGTTTAAGTAATGTTACAAATATAACGTTACTTGCTTATTTTGCAACATATAGCCGGCCATTTGTGATCAAATCTCTATAGAAATCAAAAAAGTAGATGACGATAAGATATAAAAAAACTCTTACGTGGATTGCAAGCATATTAGCATCTTGAAAGAAAGAACTGTAACTCTGGACATCATATTGTGTGAAGGTTCGGCCGAGTTTTTCTTCAACCTTTGATTTTATCTAAATATACCAAATATAATAAGTTTGCTACTTGCCAAGCTTATTCATTACAGTCTTGAATATGATATGAGACTTTAACAACAAAAAATTGTCTCAGTGTGAACTGAAGTTGGCAGAGATTATTGTTTGAGAAACCATTTTGATGCCACCATCTTAACTACGGAACTTTGTACTATAATGTTTATACTTTACCGTACAAAACAAAGATCAATATGAAAATTAGAACTAGCTAATCGTTCTTACCGCTACTGCAATGGCTGTGACTTCAGCTGTTGCCGTTTCCCTTGTGTCCAAAACGTAAATTCCGAGAGGCACGGAGGTAACCAACAAACAGCTTGAAAAAAACAGCAGACCGCAGAAAAAAATTCCGTGCAATTTCATTTTGTTTTCTTTTACGAGGCTGAACTTGCTGTATTGTTTGGGTGTATTCGGTAGACGACTTTGTGTACTACAAATGGTGTTTGAGAGGCCAATTATATACCCTTTCGCGAGGTGTATTAGGATTAGCCTGAGGTCATGACTGACCACCTAAATCGCATTTGCGCAGGTGAGTATGACCTACTTCTCTGTAAACAGGGTAATAGAAATGTCGTTCAAAGTTGTGTAATACGAAACAACCGCTGATTATTGTTTTAAATAACCTTCTATGCATTTTTGAAATGCTTATAAAAGTATTTCACCTCGCCCCAGGCCGGGTGTACAAACGATTACCTCTTCGCTGTGCTGAACGATAGCTTTATTGTTTATTATAATGTTGTTCTGACTTCTAGTACTCAATTCAGCCGAAAAAGACAGACAATTTAGCTTATTAACTGTGCACTCTAAATTGTTTTACTGACACATTACCGATTTTTTAGAAACAGTGGAGAGGGGTACCGTTGCTAGTATTAAGAATGAATGGATATTGAAGCAAGTTGATATACATACCAATGCGCATGTCCCCCATTGAACATCGCTATATATTATTCCAACACTTTACCTTAACTGACATACTATATCAGTACCCACTTTTCGCACCCATCAAATTATGATGAACGTACAGCGTTTACAAATATCTAAGATCAGATCTAAATGATTCCCAAACGATAATGTTAGCCAAATCCAAACATAAAAGTATTTCTTCTTAGTATTTCCGAAACAAAAATACATCATGTTACGCTTGCGTATAACACATCATCAAAAACACTTGTTTTGTAGGTCACTAACATTGTAATATCAAACTATATTTCCTTTCGCCTTTTCTCTAGTTTCAATAGGTATTCTCAACAAACAGCTTGTGTTGTGGCGTTGTGTTGCGGCATATTGCGAATGGCATTCAAGCTGTGATCAAGCGTAAATGTCTTTTGGTAAAACCAGAATTGTGTTGGGTTACGGCTAACATTGATCAATATCAAATTGAATGAGATATATATCGAAATTTGATATATATCTATCATTAACAAACTTATCTATTAACTATTAACCTAACTATTAACAAATACACTTTGGGAAAAATCACTCTTATACAGTCAGCATGTAGCAAGGTTTATATAAATGATCAAAACGCGTGTTTGTCAGGGTACTGTAACACATATATACATGGTCGTTGGGTGATCAGTCCAACTGGTTATTTGGAAATGACGTAATTAATTTTAGTAATTTAGAATTTATCCGGTTTCAGAATAAAAGTAATTGAATACGGAATGTCCCTTATTTGTTACCCTCTTTGCTGTATGATTGGACTGAATTTTCTCGCTTCGTTGTACGCTACGAAGATTGAACCTCAAAGCAGATACAAGTACAATCATTGGGCTACATTTTTTCTCCCAATATTTTCTATTTGAACCGGAAATAAATCTGATTAACAGTTCATCAATTTTATCCCTTTTTTTAGTCAGAATCACGATTGACCAAATACGAATACCAGTTATATCTATAACCTATTACATAATGTTATCACCGCTTTAACCATCTACTATCATCTGCATGAGGGAGGATTCTGTTCTAACTATGATAAATTTGACATTTTTTTTTAAAACGCAAAGCGGGATTGTTCGTGCTACTTATTCTCATCCAACATCTGATAGTTTTGGGGAAGGATAGTTCATAAAAGCCTGGTGTCAGATAGGACAGAAATTTATTTGCTAAGGAAATGAGAAACTAAAGATATCGTATAGTGTTGCTGAATCTTACGTGAAATGTTTACCAGGTTGTGACACATACATCAGAAAAGCACACTTTAGTCCAAGATAATTTGCACTTAAGGTTCGAGAGATCTCGCTTGTCGACGTACCAGCTTGTGCAGGGTGGTCCAAGGTTGTCGGCTCCTCGGGCCACAAAATTATTTTTGCATTGTTCGAGGGCCCCAATAGTGCCAAGAATGGGTAAACAGTGCAATACAAAACAAACACTTTTATTGTGCAATCATATAGTTATCAGGCATAACCATTCTAGGCTAATAGAATCCGCATTTGATTTTTAGTTTTCTATGATGCCTATATTGTTAGCATATATTCCCGACCAAAAAGTTAGAAAGCCATATAACAATTTAGACTGACAAGCACATCATTCAAATTCCCCCGGCTCTCCGAATGTGACGCGGGCCACAAATAATGAAGCGGCGGGCCACATTTGGCCCGCGGGCCTGGGTTTGGACCACCCTGAGCTAGTCGATGGAACATGGGCCAAAGTACGCCTCTTGACTGTTGTTACAAGCTACACAAGAGAAGCGCTGCTAATTAAGAGAACTGTTTTGTAAAGACTTAATTGTTAAGTGTGACGTAATTTTGGTGAGATGATCATATATAAATTGCTGAAAGGGGGAGTAGTGGGGGTCAGTGTCAGCATTTATTGTTGAAAGATACTAAAGTATAAGAAAGGAGAAAGTACCAAACCGAATATGGAGCTACAACATTGTTGACAATATATCAAATGTCCAATTACACCGACCGATACAGCAACCTTTCTCGAATGTTGCTCAGTAGTGATCATGTCCAAGGATCAGGGTCTGATTGGAATTTAAAAGTCCCAACTAAACTAAACCACAGACAATACAAGCGAGAAAATTTGAACTACCTAAATTTAAGTAGAAGTAAGTCTACGACTCTCACATCACCGGAATCAATGAATTATAATGAGACGGCATTTTTTAAATAAAGTTTGTATGAAGCAAAGTCACGCGTACTCACTCAGAAATTTAGGAGAGTAATCTCAAGGTTATGGGCGAGCGCTAAAGTGGCACTGAAATTATAAATCATCATAGTAATTGTAAAATTAGGCGCTAGCAAATGCCTATTATACA
This sequence comes from Styela clava, assembly GCF_964204865.1. Taxonomy (NCBI): domain Eukaryota; kingdom Metazoa; phylum Chordata; class Ascidiacea; order Stolidobranchia; family Styelidae; genus Styela; species Styela clava. The sequence continues at coordinate 7,169,704 of NC_135259.1, read as the reverse complement.
CGTGAAATATGCACTCAAGGGGCGATGTTGGCGAGCAAAGTAAAGAAATTTCTTTATTGACCCGTTTCAGGCCACTGACGTTATATATTAATTCCAAGTCAAATTCCTAGTGGTGGGGCCAACCAGACAAAATGTACATGATTCTCGAGAATTCCCTCCGATTTGAAAATAGATCAGGTTCAATATAACGACTGATTAATAAGACTTTTTTTTTGATTCAGAAATGGAAACGTGAAGCAAGTTCATTTCTAAAGATTCGGCAAGTCGCAAAATACAAATCTTATTGAAAACAAGAGAGCTACGCACAAATATATGGACACGTTAGACCAGAGCGAATCAGTCCTTACCGGTACCTTTGACGCTACCGGTACCCTCAAAAAAGTTCTGAATTTCCAGTAGCAAGAATTTTGCAGAATCAAAACGTACAGTCAGTCATGACACTGACTAAAATCCGTGTTCCCATGGATAAAAAATAATACAGCAAAATTTTAGACGAAATATCAAATTTCATAGAATTCACGTAAAATTTTGAAATGAATAAAAGTAATAGCCTTCTAGCGAAAAAATTAATCTTTAACCACTGAAAATTTCAAAGCAATTGGTCCAGTATTCGAAGAGAAAAGCGACTTTTTAAAAACGTGTCAAAGAACAAGAACAACAACAACAACATAATATTGAAACGATCGTTATGGCCACTAAATGTGTCCAATTATTGATGAATATTAGGAACAATGTAGGCTCAAGAATTGAGCCCTGAGGTACTCCAGCGTGATATTTACCAGGATTCGTTTTATCAAAGCTGTTTTAAACGCGGAATCAATGATCGCAATTTCCAGCGGTGAGAAAAATATGATTTGCTAAATTTAATAAAATCAAGACAGTTCAGGAGAACTTTGTCATAGGACCAAGGTGTACGACATATTGGCCGGAAGCAGTTGAGGATCTGAGCCTGTTAGTTGCACGAGAAATCGTACCAAGTGTTAACAAAACGTTATTCAAATTGATATTGGCACGTCTACAGATTTCCGGAAGATTATACTGCTTTGAATCAAGAATGGAGTGACTTGAAAACGAGAATATCGGTCGGAGACCGAAGTCTTATCGATCGAAACTGCGGTTTCGATTCATGACTCTATAGTGACACCGCGTGTCCCATCACTAATTAATTAATAAATCGCTAATTATATGACATAATTCATCCAAAATCAATAGGCTTCTGGTCCGAGATATGATGAATGCACATGCAAAATTTGGAGCAGATTCAACCACGCCTTCGTGAGATATCACGTGCATCTAACAGACAGACAAACAGACGAATACCTATCAACATACTTACCGATCTAAAGATCGATAAGTAATAATTAGGCAAACAACATAGTCATATTTGCCGATAGAAGGTTGAGTTGAAATTTTTGAGATATCAGATACCAGACACAGATCGAGAATTAAAGTCGAATATATCGGGGTATCCGGCTAACGCGTTGATAATGTGACAATTTAAGAGAAGGGTAGTGATAAGGAAAATTATGTTCTAGGATCCCGCGAGATCTGTTTTATTTGAATTCAGCCTAGTTGGGTGATGTAGACTTGTAGGCTACATTTGAATCTCCCCATGTTACAAATTTAGCCGGAGAAAAGAAAATGAGGATTCGATCCATCTGGTCGGAAATTTTGTAAATAACGGAACAGTTCTCTGACTTAGAAACTTGCAAAGAAAAACGCTGATGAGCGGTTTAACATCACACGGAGTCACGAGTATGTTTAGTATAAAAGTGAACACAAACTTGAGCTGGCAGGAGTTTACTGCGAACGTAGAGGTATGCTTATACGAATCTTTTTCGATCTCTTTGCAAATATCCTTTAAGCGCAAATGAGGAGGTCGAGACAATGGAGTGAACATTTGTTTCACAATAAAAAAGAACGACGCTATAATCATCAGTCAGAAATTACTCCCCGAAATCAATCCTTGCATAGGGTTGCCAAGCGTCCGTTATTTCGAAGGACAATTCTTTGATTAAGCTATTCGGTCCTTGTCCTTTTTAGCATTTAGAAAATATGCTTTTAGAAATTGTCCTTTATTCTTTCCAACGTCGTTTTGCCCGATTGTTTCAGTACTGTGTTTGATATTGTTCCGTTCTTAAAAAATTGCCTCCGTTTATGTATTTGCAAGCTTTTAATTATTCTTTTCAATTGTGCTTTGGTCCAGCTTAAATAACTAAAGAAATAACAATCTTATCAACATTGTCTGGGTCAATGTTAAATAAACATTAAATGAAAAACACATGATGATTGTTTTAATATATATTTTTAGCTTGTATATATGTAATCTTTATTTCATTGTTGTATATTGTTCTTTCCTGCAAGCTACAAAATAAATGATGACGGTAATCTATGTCCTTTATTGAAACTTTTCATAGTTGGCAACCCTATCCTTGCATCACTTGCAAAGCACAAATATTTGAGTCAGAACAATGTGACAAATTTCTATTTAGATCCGCGAGAGTCTTATCACAAACTGATTTAAGGCACCGAGCTGGAGTCCATTGAATTCATCTGACATGTTCATCAAAATATAAGGAAGGCACCATCAACTACACTATAATTAGAAAAAATCCCAAGAAACGTAATTGCAGAATGTAAAGATTGGAATCTAGAGTAGAGTTGGGAATTTTTAAGGTGGGGTTACCAAACTCTGCTGAAACATATTCATTCATAGAAATCGCAGTTTAAATTTTTCCAAAACCTTTCTCCGACCCACTTTCATGGACCTATTCGCCATCTTCTCTCCCTTCTCCACTTCTACTAACTCTACTCCCGGCCCACTTCCTTCTTGTCACCCCTGTCTTCTTAAACCTACCTCTAGCTCAATTTCTTAATCTATTTCCGACCCGCTTTATCTAACATCAATTTCCACACTGTTTTTGCCCCTTTATTTCCTTGTTTCCCCCCCTTTTTTCCGGATTAGAAATTACGGATAACATGATCAGGTAAGTGTCGCCATATCCATGTATCCGGTTGGAGCAAAGGTACAATACTTCATCACATTATTGCAATGTACATTACAATGCCTTTACTATTGATAGGCTCCGTTTCATCATTTTCGTTGTTTGATGGTATTATGAATTGGCTAAAAACAGTTTCTTCTTTGTTTATTTATGTGTTTGATTATGTCCTATATAACATTTGTGAAACCAAACTTTAATTTTCAACTCGTTTGATATCATTCTGTAGGCCCTTCATGCTTTTAACTATCCCTATAATCTTATTTACTATCTGTCTTGTCATAGCTTTTTCTGTGTTTATTCTTTCATTTGTTGATTTGATACGGAGGTTGTGGATTTCGGCATTAATTATACATTGACTAATTTCACTATTATCTTCTGAACATGCGTTGTAACAAATTGTATTTAATACGGTATTAGTATTTTTGTAAGTTGTAAATGACAAATGTGCAATGTGCAAATGACACTCTATGTGAAACAGCATTCTATTAATTGATGCTCCGAGTCAACCCTTTTACTGTTGCAAAACTGACAGAGTGAGATGGCCGCTTCCGCTTCTTTTTTCTTATTATTCCATCTTATGCTACTCTATAAAAGATATTTTTTCTTTTTTGTTATATATATAGCTTCTCGAGCCTTTTTCTTTCCCAAAAACCCTTATTTTCTATATTCAAATTTATTCGCGCTGCTTTCGAATATAACTATTCATATAAAATAAATTCCCATTCTTTGTCAGTGATTTACTTTGTAGATGGTATGAAAAAGAGTAGACTGCGTCAAAGAAAACAATGGGAGTGAGGCAATGGGTCGGAGCTAGTTGGACTGGGGAGAGAGGCGCGGGTTGTGGGAGTGATGGAAGTGTGTTAAGGAAAGCAGTACGGATGGGAAAACGGAAGTGATTCGGATCATGATTAGGAACGTAGCACGAGTAGGAAGGGTGGGTCGAGGGTAGTTTTAAAGAAGCTAGGTTGGGGTAAACTTAGGAGGATAGGAGAAATGTGAGTAGACCAAGAACAGGGAATGGAGCGGGGTGTGGTTCAATAAAAAGGGATAAGAAAAAGTTTGTTCCGGAATAGTTTTTAGGTAGGTTATGATTACATACATGTTTGGGGTAGGTTTGACATGCTCAGGGAAAAGCAGTGGGGCTAACCATTATCTTTCTAGATCCCTTCGGGTGCGCTAACAGTTCTTCGTATTTATAGCACTAAGCACTAAAAATACAGCATAACTAGTAAATTAATCGCGCCCCTGTTCTACGTTCAGCGTCTCGCGCATTCCTCCGTATGAAGATAGCAGGTGTTGAACGTGCATTTGACAATCCGTCAGATAACGAACTCAGGAGGTTTGACGTTCCCCAAGAACTTGGATGTGAAAACGATGTACTTTAAGCCCGCTGTGACAAATTCACTTTACCTTCTCATCAAAACATTCTAGAAAAATAGTTGAATGGGTTTGATATAGATAGCAGAGTAGCTTAGGTTTAGTGACATACACAAATACGACAATTAAGTTGCTCTTCTATGTAATCCCATGTTGCGTTCGGCATACTTTTCTGAAATGCAGTAGCTCTTTGTATGTGGGTTCTGAAGAGAACCTCTTTGTAAAATTTTAAATCCCTTCTTGCGTCAGTGTCCTAATACTATACTACCTAAAACAAAGTTCCTAATTTCCGCAACAGCTTTTAGCACATATTTAAATTTGTAGTTATGGCATAAAATCAATAAAAACAAGATACTACCAAATGTAGTTTTTATTAGGCATTTCATTGACAGTTCATCGCAAAATCAGTAAAGCGAAACATCACGTGACACTGAAAAAGTATAATATTAAATAATAGTAATATGTAGTATCTAAACAAGAAAACAAACTTTTTCCCCGATTAAACTCAGCCAAACATGGATTTTACTCCAATCGCATTATTCGATATGAATATCCACATTTTATCACAACACGCTTGGCCGAGATTGACGAGTACATAAAATAAATGGCATGGAGTGTAACCTAAAAACAATAATCATAACATAAAGCAGTTTCTTTTATAAAAATATTTTCACATACCTCGGACACAAATATTTATAGAAAAAAAGTTGAGAATTCTCCCCATGTCAAAATCAGGAGAATGCTTACACATATATGCTGTTTACACCATGATCACATATCTCCATAGGAACGCAAAATGAAACTTGGTCCAATACTCAATAAAAGCATAAATTATGGGTTACCTAAATAATGATTGTCCAGAAATGTAATCTGGTATAAAATTTAACATTTGCAGAACATCGAATCATTGAATTGTATTTAGTGACATTGAGAATTGTTCTTTTAATTAATTTGATTCCGTATAATCTGATTAGATATATATACTTTGCAGTAATATTTTGCCCAATGCGGGGAACAGCACATTTTACAAAAAACACCTTTTTTGATAGCAGTGAATTAGAAATGCCTTTGAAAAGTATTTGCTTGGTTGTTTTAGTATTTAAATATATTATCTATCCATAAATGTTTATACCAATACAAATTTCCAAATACAAAAAAAGTTAAATCAAAACAAATTATTCTAGCTAGATTTACTGGAGTCATTTCAAAATGACATAGTCCAAAAAACAATAGTTCTAAATTTTTTTCATTCACTGAACATTTCAAACTCTAATACGTTAATGTAACTTCATATTTCGAATAGTCGGTTGGAGATTTCAAAGATCAAATCTTAATTCTGTGGTCAATACAAATCTTAATTGACAAATGACAACAAACAAATCTTATAACATAACAAATAAAAATACAAGAAATAATTTTCCAAATGAGACATTCTTCATTCAATAGAAGACAAGTGATATTGACATGATCGAATAAAATTATTTTTTCTTGACAATGTGATGATGTGATGCTTTACACAAAACAAATTAAGATTCGAGACTTCAATTGTCCGAGAGGCATTTTTGTGTGTGGACTATCAAAAGATTTCACAATTATTAGAGCTAAATTATTGACAGAGACACATTCAAGAACAAAATACTGGATTCATCTTTGCGAATAAAATTTCAAAAAATCTTTTAGAGGGGCTAATTATGAAGAGTGAAATTGTCAAAACCCTCGACCATAATGGGTTTTTACTGAGAAAATCAAATATTTACCTTTAAAAAGTTAGTTTTCAAAAGACTGTAATATGCTTTAAAATAGCATATTACTCTGAAATTTGTCTCTGGTAATACGTTACATCTTTTCAAGCTATGTTTAATCTTTTTAAGTCTTAGTGACCACATCCATCAGGCAAAACTGGTGATTTTTGATAATAAACTCTGCGGGAAAGCATCATGAATGGAGCCTGTTATAGTTTTTGACATACAAGGAATAAATATGGGCAGTAAAATGCAAAATTCTAAAAGAAACATGAAATGTAAATTCTTTTAAATATAACCATGTATGTAACCAGATGATGAAATCAGGTCGAATGAAGCAAAAAAGGACAATTATTAATTTGGATATAAAAATAAAAAAGTGAACAAAAACGACAACAGTGGTGAAATAAAAAAAACATTGATAAACTGGACAAAAACGACATTAGAACTGTTGTATCGCTACATTTCATTAATAAAATAGTTCAGAGAGAAGAAAAATGATTTCACCCAAGAATAAGCTACCCGGGCGAGAAAAACAATGAACAGGAATTCTGTGGTCCAAATAGTTTGGTAAATCTGAATTGTTCACACTACTTCAATGAGATTTAAAGTACAGTATGAAAAAGATGGCGACAGCGAAAAGTATTAAAAATATTCATTCTTCAATAATATACAGAGTGTTCATAAAGTCCATTCAGAATTTTAATTTTGTTATTTTTGAAATCAGTTCTCAATATAACTCAACCAAATTTGTTTAACTTTAAGTAGTGTTCAATAAGGTTTATTTTACTTCATTTAATACACCTGTTGGGGCCATCAACCCACATACGGTATCGATAAATTTCCATTGCAGTTTTTTACTTTCATAAACATCAATAAAAAAATGGCAGAGCTCCAAAACTATTTGGGTATAGGATTTCCTGATCGTGAAAGGAGATCTAATTTGCTAATGATGGGAACTGTGCTGGTGATATTTGAAAAAAAAATATATTTATATAAATAGAAATCAATTTGCTGATATGATATAGTACCGGTTTCAATTTTATCACAAAAACATGACAAATAATGATAATATATTGATGAAAAAAAAATCAAATATTGTGTCACAAACAATAACAAATATTCTTTTTTATATAAATAATATGAAAAAGCGTTAAAAAAAACAATGGTTCATTCATTCGGTCTCATATTTCATTATCATTAAATCGTGCTTGCCCAGTCGAAGCACAACTCAAACATGATTCAAAGTTGGTGATCATACATGATACGAAGATAATTCAAAATAAAAAAAGTTTTCAATGTCATGGTAAATAATATTTTCAAACTATACATCTCAGAAAAAAATTCGCGATGGAATTTTTTCGATAATTCCCAGGTGGGACTGAAAAGTTCATTCATTCATACTAAGCCATAGATACTAGCATTCGATTCCGTATAGTCTTTTGATTTGCCTGATATAGGCTAAAAGAATTTCAGACTGGGTAACCCTATTCATCTCAGCTCTTTCCTTCACAAGATAGTATGTAGTTCAACAGTTTGAAGTTGGTTCCAAAAAATTGTACATCCTGTGTTAGGGAATAAAGCCATCCTTGTTTTCGAATCTCTTTGCTTCTTGCTGCAAGCTTTCTTTCATTTTCAAAATGGCAGCCGCGTCTTGTTGGTTCTGTTGTTGTTGTTGTAGTCATTGACGATAATCATGATTTTGCCATGCATGAATTGGTTTAAATGAGTTCACATTTTGAAAACATTGTATCGTCATCATAATTCAAAGTCAAACACGGGTGTAGGCCAAATGAATGAAACGTTTTTGGCACACCCAAATTTTTTTTATTTTTCCATTGTAAGCATTTCATGCAACATAATTTTTAAATCGTTACGAAAAACACATTCAGCGTCATGTCATTTTTATTATTTTTAGATTATTATTTTTTTTTTCAAGATATTGGTTAGCAGGAAAGATGCAGTAGAGAAACGTGCGATCACGAGCAATCCGAGGTATGGATGCAATTAACGTCAGGCCACATACCGAAATTATGCACAAACATGTATCGCAGGTAGGCAGGATGCAGCAAAATGCAGTTGTCACAAACAGCGGCTCAGGCAGGCAGGCAGCAGACATTCATGAATGTAGCAGTAGAGTAGTATGAGAATGCAAAGCCACGTTTCCACACACATCGGGCAGTTTCATTCATCGTAGCAGAGAGAGGGTACAAGAAAAAAATACAGAAAAGACAGTAATTAGTAACATGAAAATTACAAATAGAGGATTGGATTTTACAGCTCCCAAGGCCGAGAACACTGCAATGTATTTTGATTATATTACATAGCGGCAAAAAGATAGTTCAGAAATTCAATTTTAGACAATTTATACCGCATTGAATGGTCTCTGTGATATGATTACAATTCATTTCTTATATTCAGGGTGTTTATAAAGTTCCTTTTGAAATCAGTTCGTAATATATCTTGATCAAGTCATTCACTTCATTGAATACACTAAATGCCCACCATTAGTTGCAGATAGCACATGAAAATTCTTTTACCTAATTCAACAAAGATATTTACGAACCCCCCTCATAATCAGACAATAATGGCCTGTCCCTTCTTGCG